>NC_047124.1:5350133-6781633 GCF_902500255.1 Thalassophryne amazonica
GACACAGAGAGACAGAGACAGAGAGACAGAGACAGGGAGAGAGACACAGAGAGAGAGAGACAGAGAGAGAGAGACACACAGAGAGAGACAGACAGAGACAGAGAGAGCATCTTCTTGTAATTATGATATAAAAAGTCATAATTACGACATTGTCTATTATGAGAACATAAATCATAAACGAGACATAATAAGTCGAATTTAGTTTTTATTAATTAATTATTGATGATACGATCGTCTAGTTGTTGTATTTGATGTAATTTATAATGAAAACATCATCCACGTGGAAGAAGCTCAGTGATACACAATAAATAATTCCAACATGTTATATCATAGTTGGTACTCAGTATTTCATAGACACATTATCTTGTAATTAATACTTAGTATCTCATAATTATGAAGAACCTCATCATAATTTATAACCTAAACTTTTAAATAAAGCAACAACGCAGTGGGGAAATGGTCAAGTGTTTGTTTTTTGTGAGGCTTCCATACATTCAGTGTGTGGCAGCATCAGACACTCAAACTGACACCAGCAGTCAGAGTGTCCAAAAGGCCACAAGAATCCAAAACCAGAATCCAGCTCTGACTATAGGCCCAAAAACCAGCCGGACATTCAGCCGGGCTTCAAACTGGACTTAAAGCAGGACTTTCAGCCAGTTTTCCGGCCGGACCTTCAGCAGAGCTTCAAACTGGATTTAAAGCCGGACTTTCAGCCAGTTTTCCGGACGTTCAGCTGGGCTTCAAACTGGACTTAAAGCCGGACTTTCAGCCAGTTTTCCGGCCGGACATTCAGCCGGGCTTCAAACTGGACTTAAAGCCGGACTTTCAGCTAGTTTTCCGGCCGGACCTTCAGCCGGGCTTCAAACTGGACTTAAAGCCGGACTTTCAGTCAGTATTCCGGCCAGACCTTCAGCAGAGCTTCAAACTGGACTTAAAGCTGGACTTTCAGCCAGTTTTCACGCCAGACCTTCAGCCGGGCTTCAAACTGGACTTAAAGCTGGACTTTCACCTAGTTTTCCGGATGGACGTTCAGCTGGGCTTCAAACTGGACTTAAAGCCGGACTTTCAGCCAGTTTTCCGGCCAGACCTTCAGCAGAGCTTCAAACTGGACTTAAAGCTGGACTTTCAGCCAGTTTTCCGGCCAGACTGTCAGCCGGGCTTCCAGCCTGCTGGGACTCTATCACATGAGGACTCTTGTGTTTTAGGTAAACATGTAGGTTGGAGAGAACATCTGCTGGCACAATTCACCACATTTTCCACCCACATTCGCCTGCTTGCAAATATCGGAAAAGTTCATTCCACTGTTCATTGCCGTGTTACTGAGTCATTTATGAGGACTAAAGGTCAGAGGTTAACCTGCTCTCTGATCTCAGCATTTTTGTTTGTTTTTTTTTACTCTTGGAGCCATTTTTTTCTACAAAGGTTTTTTTTTTCCTGTTTTGTTTCATTGCTTCATATTCTAATAAGATTTAAATTAAATTAAGCAATTTGAGAAAATTACTTTTGGACCAAAGTGATGATGATGAGTCAGAAAAGATTCTGCAAGTGGTGCATTTGTATGGAGTCTCATTTCTGCCAAAAAAAACAACAAAAACAAAAAAAACAAAAACAAAAGTTCTAGGATTTTTTATTTTATTTTTTTTAAAGTTTGAGTTAAGAGATAAGTGAGCAGCTGGAAAAATCTGTTTGAATTTTATATATATATATATATATATATATATATGATTCAATAATGCACAGAAATGATTTGGCAAAGGCACTTTCGAGTGATATTTTATTACCAAAAGAAAAAGAAGTCTGACTTACATTCGGTTGCTGAGAGCATCGATGGTGCGTCCGTGGTGCGGAACAGGAGAGCAGAGTAAGAAAAGAGCAAAGCACCACTGCTGCACGACCCGTCTGTAGCAGAACATCTCCAACACCAAGTTCTGCAAAGAAAAACGCAAAGATGTGAGCAGAGAAAGTGACATTTCATCCTCCAGCAAGCATCTTTGCAACATCTGTGTCCAGATTTCACATTCAAGTTGAAGATGTGCCAACAGGGAGGGTTTTTTTTCTTCTTCTTCTTTCTTTCTCTGAGCTGTTGAAATGAACCAAACAGACTCTGAATCCCGTCCAGAATCTCTCACAGCAAATGAAACCACAACAAAGCTGAAGTCCAACAAATCCAGAAGACAAGATGAGCTGAGAGCTGGAAACTTACTTTTCCAAAGTCAGTTTGTGTCCCTCACTGAGAAAATGATTCAGTGACGTCCTGAAACTTTCCACTCTGACGTCTGAAACCAGGTGAAAGACAAACAGAAGTCCCCTCAGACCCCAGGACCATCCAGCGGATGCTCAGGTCAAACCCTGAAAGAAGTCCAGCTGTGGCTCCAGGTGTGTCGTGCTGAGAGCGGAACTGGGCTCAGACTGAACTGCTGGTTCTGAGAGGAACGTTTGGTTCATGATGCCTGTGAGCAGGTCCGAGCAGACGGGAGGGAGGACTCGAGAGCAAACAGAGGGAGGAACTGAGTGATAGTGGAGACACCCGGCTGCAGGGCACACGGCGGCCTGCAGGGTGCGCAAGAGCAGCACACGGACTTGCCTCTCACAGAGCACAACTGGATCTGTATGGAGGCCAGTTAGTGCCAAAAGGTGGGCACGGACATTATTCTGCATGTTTTGGAGAAAAACAAATTAAAACCTCAAATCAAAACAAAATGAAATCTATAAACAATAATAAATTATTCATGAAAATGCCTGATTATGTCCACCACATCCTGCAGATTCATTCTTTTTCTGAACCTGCTTATTCCACTTAAAGGGGTTGGGGGTGGAGCCTATCTGATTGATTTAACTGTGCTAAAAAGAGATTAAATCAAGTTTAGAGTTTTGATCAATATATCAATAATAAGGCAAAAACATGCACACAGACATGAAACACCTCAGAAAATCTGATAAATTTACAGAGCAGTAATTTCCTGATTTATCCCCCTGAATTATTTCCCATTTAAAGGGGACAGTTGGGACTCTGACAAACTTTACTTTGAGAAACAGAAATTTTTATTTCTCAATGTCCAAATATTTCTGAACTTAATGACGTCTGAGGGGGACGTCTGATCTGATGTCTGTGATCAGGACAAATTAAAAGTTCATTTAAAAAACAATCGGGTCATGAGACTTTGTGCACACGGATTCATTCAGAGAGCCAGATAGTCACCCAAACAAATTTCAGACAAATTTACTGAATAGGTTTTGAGAAAAATAGTGGAATGGAATTGACTTTCAACCTCCTAGGGGATTGGGGGGAGGCATGGGGGGGACGGGCTTTAAGATGATTAAAGTTTAGTGAAACTCTTTGTGTCAGTCGACTGATTTGAGGATTCTATATGCAGAAAAGTTACTGAGCAGTTTTTCAGCTAAAATGTGCAAAATGTAATTTTTGGCCCTCTTGGGGGCCCATGGGAAAATTCCAGGACAATGAGATAGACACGAAGCTGTTAGCGACATGTGCGATCAGAATCCACTTCGTCTCAGTTTATGTGATCTTTCCAGACTGTTTGTATCAATGAAAATAAATTCAGTTTGACACTTTGTTTGACTTCAGTCCCACAAACGTGCTGAACCGCCACAAAGACACACGAACACACAACACGCTGACATCACGCTGCTCCGATCATCAACATTTCCCCACAAAGATCTGCGTGAGCGCCACACTCGCCACGCGCGGGCGGGGCCGACGCCACCTGTCTCATCGTACAGCTGAAAAACATTTCTGATATTTTATCATGTGTTTATCTGACTTCTTGTTTGTTTATTTGTTTTTTACGGGACACAGAAGGCAAAAACCAGAACATGCTGCTACGGCGGCAGCAAGCAGAAGGTGAAAACCTTGTTTAATAAACAAACTCTTGTTCGAGGTGTTGAGGTTTTGTCATCAGTTCTGTGTGTCTGTGGAAACTCAAAAACTGCTGAGTCATGAAAATTAGTATTTAAGAAACTGACTGGCAATGAAGGAAGGAAGGAAGGAAGGAAGGAGCATGGTGGAAATAAGGGATGAAGAAAATTAAGAGAAGTAAGCAAGGAATAAATTAGGAAGACAAAAGGATGAAGGAAGAAGGAGTAAAAAGTAATCGATATAAAGAAAAGAAGGAAGGATGCAATGAAGCAAGGAAGAAGCAGGAATTAAAGAAGAAAGGATGGATAGAAGGAAGAAAGGAGAGAACTAACTGCAAGAACAAATAATATAAAAGCATAGAAAATACAAAGACAGATGCAAATAAAGAAGGAACTAAAACAAAGGTAGGAGGAAAGAATGAATGAAGGAAAGGATAGTAATAACAACAACAACAACAGGCCCCCTGCTTGATCGAGATCTCCATATCAGATAAGAGATCTGCATAGGAATTTGGTACAAGTTTTATGCCAGATGTCCGATGGAAGAAAAACAAATTAAAACAGACAAAAAAGGAAAGAAAATGATAAAAGACAGATTTAAAGTAATAAAGATGCAAAGAAAGAAAAAAAGAAGATTGATGGGGAGAAAGAAGGATGTGGAGCTGTATATAAGAGTTGATAAAAACATGGAGTCACCAATTAGTTGGTCAAGATAATCAGTGAGACAAAATAATCAGTGAGTCAACAACATCAACTGGTGAGTTAACAACCACAATTAGAAAGTCAACAACATCAATTATAGAGTCAACAACATCAACTGGTGAGTTAACAACCACAATTAGAAAGTCAACAATATCAATTATAGAGTCAACAACATCAACTGGTGAGTTAACAACCACAATTAGAAAGTCAACAACATCAATTATAGAGTCAACAACATCAACTGGTGAGTTAACAACCACAATTAGAAAGTCAACAACATCAATTCAAATCAAATCAGAATTGTGTAATATTGCTTATGGAGTACCACAAGGATCAGTACTTGGACCCAAACTGTTTATTTTGTATATCAATGATTTTGTGAATGTATCTAATGTGCTTGGTAGCATTTTATTTGCTGATGATACAACGCTGTTTTACTCTGGATCAGATATACAGGAAGTAGCACAAGTGATAAAAACAGAATTGGAAAAGGTTAAGCATTGGTTTGATATAAACAGACTGTCACTAAATATTAATAAGACAAATTTCATATTGTTTAATGACAGAGCAAAAAAAAAATAACGTATCATTACAAATAGATGGAATGGATATACAAAGGGTAAAAGAAATGAAATTTTTAGGAGTCATAATTGATGAAGATCTTACATGGAAGTCACACATAAATTACATAAAAGGAAAAATAGCGAAAGCCATTGCTGTTTTGCATAAAGTAAAATATTAATTAAATAGTTATGGTTTATTAACATTGTACAATTCATTGATTTTCCCATATTTAACTTATTGTGTAGAAATCTGGGGATCAACATATACAACTTATATACAACCTTTGTTTATTCTGCAGAAAAGGGCTTTAAGGGTGATTAGCAACAGTGGTTTTAGAGATCCATCTAATCCATTGTTCATTAAGTACAGGGTACTTAAATTTCGTGATTTAGTCGATTTGAAAATATTACAAACAATGTACCAAGCAAATAAAAATACTTTACCAACAAACATTCAAAATATGTTTGAGAAAAGAGTAAGTAGTTATAAACTGAAAGGAATAGAAGTCTTTAGAAAACCAAGATACAGAACCAGAGTAAAAGAACGGAGTATTGCAGTAAATGGTGTAAAATTATGGAACAATCTCAACAAAGAAATTAAAGAATTAAGGTCGCTTAAATTATTTAAAAAACGTATTAAACTAGATGTATTAAGTAAGTATGAAACTATAAAATAAGTTAGTGGGCTGTAAGGAAGTTAAAAAAAATGTAATTTGTTAATAATGTATAAAATGTTTTAAGTTTAAAAATGTAACCTGTCAGAGATGTAATCTATTTAATAATGGTCATAATTATGAAATAAGTCAGTGGTATGTGACAAGTTAAAGAAATACAATCTGTTAAATAATGTTGAAAAATGACGCTGGATATTGAAAGATTGTATTGTAAAAAGGGGCAGAAAATATAAGACTTGTTCTTCTCTCTGCTCCTTTTCATTCTGGTAATGGAGATGCTTTATTTCTGCTTTTCTGTTTTTTTGTTTTTTTTTTTTTCTTTCTTTTAAATGAATGAAATAAATTTGTGAGTCAAGATAATCAAATAGTGAGACAAGATAATCAGTGAGTCAACATCAATTATAGAGTCAACAACATCAATTAGTGAGTCAAGATAATCAGTTAGCTGGTAAAGATAATCAAATAGTGAGACAAGATAATCAGTGAGTCAACATCAATTATAGAGTCAACAACATCAATGAGTGAGTCAAGATAATCAGTGAGTCAACAACATCAACTGGCGAGTTAACAACCACAATTAGAAAGTCAACAACATCAATTTGTGAGTTAATAATCGACTATTTGGTAAAGATAATCAATTTGTGAGTCAAGATAATCAATTAGTTGGTTGAGACAAGATAATCAGTGAATCAACATCAATTATAGAGTCAAAAACAATTATAGAGTCAACAACATCAATTTGTGAGTCAAGATAATCAGTTAATTGGTCAAGATAATCAGTTAGTGAAACAATATAATCAGTGAGCCAACGACATCAATTAGTGTCAATAACATCAATTAGCAAGTCAACATCATCAACTGGCCAATTAACAACCACAATTAGAAAGTCAACACAATTAGAGAGTCAATAAGATCAATTTGAGAGTTGAGATGAACAGCAACTGTTTTGAGAACAATTCAAGAATCTGAAATTCAAATCCTACATTAAATACACCAATTAGAGCAGTAACTGGCATCTGTCACTGTTCAAATGTTGATCAGTAAAACATTATGACCCAAAACAGCAAAATAAGTCAGGCACTGAGCAACTGTGAGGGAAAGTGACGCTGTCAAAATGTGATGAGTTGAGAGTGCAAATGTGTTGGACTGAGCGAGTTTTCCTTTAAGCGTTAATTGGACTCCGTTAATTCAGAAGGAACCCACTGAATGTGCGTGTTGTGGACGTAGACTGGAAGACCCGTTCATTCATCATCTGACTGATTGTGACTGATAATAAAACAAATTTATTGCTTCTTCTCGAGTCAGCGTTTGGTTTCTAATAAAGTCAGCGTTTTGATGCCAGAGAGAATCATGGGAGATTTCCCAGTCTGTAAATGAGTCCAGTTCCTTCCGTTTTTATGGGCTCCAGTTGGAGTCGTTTCAGGAATACAAAATCCAGAGAAGAGCAAAAGAAGGCGTGTCACAACCCTTAGCCCTCCTGCCACACCCACTTGACACCTATGATGACGTGGAAAGATCTGCTTTTGCTCGGGGGGAGACGCTTTACCTGCAAATCAACATGTACAAAAAAAAAACCCAAAACGTCTTTTCCTGGCAGTGGGAGGACGCGGGTCTGAGCCAAGAAAGCTGTTTTTCATTCATTGAGAATTGCTGCATTTTGGCAGAACACCACATCCACAAAATGAACGTCCGCTTTTAATCTTTGCAACTTCACCCCCAAAGCCGCCTTTTTTTTTTAAAACAATTCTCCTCACAAAGGGAAAAGGTCTTACTCTTTGTTTGAGCCCCGTCAAGGATCCGGACTCCCGCCACCGCGACCACATGGAGCCGCCGGTCACTGATATTTGGTCTGTTGCATAACCAACCACATCATCATAGTGGAGATGAACAGAAAAGGACTTTAATCCAAGAAAACACATCCAATCTAGGCTCCGGTGTCCCAGTAGCTAAACTTTCATATCTTCTTTTTAAGATGGATGGTGGTGATGCAACAGAAAAAAAAAGTGTAACTCCTTCAGGGTTGTCTGGGTGTCTTGGTGGCTTCCCTCACTAGTCTCCTTCTTGCGTAATCACTCAGTTTTTGAGAACTGCTTCCTCCACACACATTCACAGTACAGAACCAAACTGTGTCTCTTAAAGATTGATGGAAATGTTCATGTGTTCATCCTCTGACTGGTCTAAAGAAAACTGGCTGGAAAAGAGTTAATTTGCTTTAATTTCATCAAAGTGTGGCAACAAAGGTGTCACATTTTATATCTGCATTTTTCAATGCAGTTTCAAAGCATTTCTGGGTGATTCTTAGACTATGGTCACTTATTATGTCCTTTGATCATATTGTATGAAAAACAGAAAAAAGGGGAAATTTCACACTTTTATAGTTATCTTTACAATGAAAGTGTGTTAAGAAATTTGTTCTAGTAGTCTATGTTGACTTTTTCACCTTTTTTCAGCATCATTATATGCAAATATTGCCGTTTTGTGCTTGTCCCACACCCAGACTTTTGATCTTCAATGATAAAAATGAATGGTAAAGAAACGTTTTTTCTAATGTTTTAAAATATCTCTGAATAAAATATCAGTAAAATAATCAAAACATAATTGGGGTATTCAATGTCATACAACTGTTATTTTTTTTTTTTAAACAAAATGTAGTTGTCCCACACTATTGCCGTAATTTCCACCACAACACTGTAATGTCCCTAACCAGTTTGTATGAAAGATTGTTTGGGTAGTTTCTATGGAGATAAACAGTGACATCAGAGCACATATATATAGCGCCAAATCACAACAAACAGTTGCCCCAAGGCGCTTTATATTGTAAGGCAATGGTGTGGTGGAAATTACATTTACAAGGCCAATAGTGCCCATAGTTAAAGAATCACCCTTCTGTTGTTCTCCTGGAACATTAAACATTTTTTGTTTAAATATTTCTGATTCAGTTCAATTGTTCTTTTGCATTTATATCTGAACATTTTTTAAATTTTGTGCTAAAAGTATTGGGGTCCCAATAATTCTAATCAGGTCAGTAAAGGGAACTTACTGATCAGTCAGGTTTTGGACCCCCTGAAGTAACATCACCAGTCCACCACTCAGTTAACTCCATGCACGCACACTGTGCACGTGGCAGTGAGCTGCCACTGAGGGAAACGTGTGCACGTAGGAAGCCGAGTGATGGATAGTGAAGATTTATCCCACCTGTGACCTCCTCTCTCTCCTTAACCTTTGGCGTACCTCTGGCCATCCTCCTGGATGGTGACACTTTAACGCAGGTGCAGGTGCAGGTGCAAGAGCGCTCCCCTCCCCCCATAAATTATGATGGATAGAAATGCAGACTCTCAGGACATCTCTTTTTTCGCTCTCTGGTGGAATACGTGCTGCACCGCCGCTGTGCACCCGCTAACCGTAACACTCCGGCGGTGTACAGCAGGCACACGGTCAGAGGTCACAGTGACCCAGTCTGACCCTGTGACATGTGAAAACAAGCCTGAGATAATCTTCATCATCATCCATCCATCAGGATACGAGATTTAATTCCGCTGAGAACATTTAAAAATGACTTTATAACTTTGCCAAAACATTTATGATATTTGAAGAGGCAGCGTTTTGAGGTTTAAACTTGAATAAGTGCTTTTATCCGATAATAAAAACTGATTAGGAATCAATAAACCAAATGACACCTAACATGGCGCAAATCACACTTTCTTCGAAGAGATGATTCAGATGACTGGATGCAGGGGGCGAAAAGGGGAGAATAAGGAGAAGGATTCTAGGAGCCTATGATAAATACTGACAAAATAATATGGGGGGGGGGGGCAGTACGATTTCTTCTCATGGGGCCAAAATCCCTAGCGGCGCCCCTGACTGGATGTTATGTGCTGGTCTCTCACGCTGGGATTTGACCTGCGCTCCGTTCCACCTGATTATGGTAAACGTATCGCCACCATCAAACTCTATTATTTGTTAAACACTTTTCCAGATCATACTAATAACTACACGGCGGGTGTAGATGTTAAATGTTAGTTTGTGCGTCGTAATAGCAAGTGGAGTCCCATCAGGGTCGGGGGGGATTTTAAATGAAAGTTGACAAAACTGTTAATCACAGAGGCGCGCAGCCTGACTTTGCAAATATTTTACTGTCCACTAATCGGAAATTCGGCAGATGAATCCCAAAACTGCTCCTGTGTGTAAAACGTCCCTCAGCAACCAGGTTCTGCTCACAACCCCAAAAGTATCAGGCAGGGTTAGAGACAGGAAGTGGAAGAACTGGCTCCAAAACCAGAAATCCCAACAATTTGACAACGATGTTGGAAAAGCTGGATTTAGAGGAGACAAAGTGTACTCTCACAGCTCCACAGGTTCAGGCAGGTCCAGGAGACAAGCTCTGACACACGGGAGCTTCTTTCATTTATTAAATGCACTTCATTAGCTCAGAATAAAAACACAGATTATTTAGTGGGATCTTTAGATTAACTGGGGTTTAGATCATATCTTCCTCACATGTCGTCCTTCTACTTCTTCTTCTTCCAGCAGCCAAGCCTGTTCTCGTTCTTTGGAGAATTCCAGGCAGGGAACATGTAAACCCACAGGGACGTTTTGTGATTTTGGCTAAAGAAATAAATCTGAGTCTGGAGCTAGCCTTCTTCACTTTCTGTCCATGGAGTCTGAATGGACAGAAGGTGACGTATGTTGTGGACCTCATCAAACCCACGGAGATGGTCTTTAATTTATTTGGCTTTACAACTAAATTAGAATTTCAAACACTGCTCATCTTCCTGACAGTTTACACACATAAAACAATACAGTCTAAAACGTGCTCACCTGCAGTAGAGCGTTTGGCTTCTCCTGAATATTACGGTTCCCTCAAAGACACGAAATGAAAATGTTCCTCTGATGTTCTCTGAGGAGAAGCTCAGCTGGGTTCTGCTGGAGTGTCTGTGCACTCTGTTGCTTGGATGTGAAGGTTGGAGAAGCATTTAAATAAGGTTAAGCCCCCATGCTGACATCATAAGCCAGTCATCATCATCATCACCACCACCACAGTAGTAGTAGAATCCACGGAGCTGAATATGTAATTAGCTGGATGGACTTAGTCACTGGATCTGGAGTCCTACCCTCCCACATTCCCATTTCTGTCGTCTTTGTGAAATAGGAAACACACAAACACACACTACAACTTTATTTTCTGGGTCAAAGTGAAACGACACGTGTTGCTCTCCATGTTTTTGGTTTTTGTGGTGGCTTTGCACCCACTTTGCTGCACATTGACACCGTGTTGGGTTGTTGCACGTCACTAAGGCGCAGCGGTAAAACCGTAACATGTTATTGCTGCACCGACCCAAACTTTACTTGGGCAGATTAATGTCATAATTTAAAAGCCGATTACACAAACAGTGTTTGGGGTCAGAAGCAGGCAAGGTTGTTTTTGTCTGTCTAGATTTGATTCCACATTATTAAGTAATGACCCCCTGCTGTCAGACTTGGGTTTGACTAACTGGAGGTGGGAGGGGAAAAAAAAGGGAAAACACGGAGCTGGTTTTGTACCGCACGCCCATCCCTCCTCATCTCCAACACTACAGCGTCCCGGGTTCCTGCGGTACCGTCTGGTCTGAGGTTGTCTATGTTTAGCAGAGGGTCATGGTTTGGGCTCGTGCACGCCGGGTCACACGGGCACAGCAGCCAGAGGCTTCATGCCATTTCCCGTCTGCCAGGCAAGCAGCGATTACTGAACCACTCAATGTTTTGGGAAGAACGGCTGAATCCCTAAAAACACCAGAGAAGATCACTGGACAAAGTTCATGGTGATGAGTTTGTAAGATGATTCTAATGAAATACGTACGGTGCGCTGAGCACTTTTCTTCAACCTCCTTCCTCGTTTCCATGACCTGAGATAAAGTATTTGTGAGTGATCAGCTGCTCTATGACAACGCAGTGAAATTAAATCATGTTTATGCTTTATGTCTAATCTGGTCTCCTAACGTACCCATGAGAGTCTGTCCGGGTCCATGTGACGCACGTTTTCTCAGCTGCTGACGTCAGTGAGCCACTTTGTGCTTTTTGACTTTTTCACTCAGATTTCTAAACAAAAAAGAAGATTCCCTCGTATTAATCCAAGCGAACGGAGCTTTGGATGTTGGCTAACTCACATCAGATGAGGTGGGAATGCGGGAATAAGCTTCTTGAGGGATGTTGAAAAACGTTCCTCTGTAACATTTCCCCATTTGACCAGGAAATCGTACCTGTGACCCTTCACTTTCAACGCAATTTCCAAATTCCAGCTGATTTTGCCAAAGGTCTAACCGCTCATTCCCCCCACGCTGGCGTCCTCGCTGTGCCCCTTCAACACATTCCAGTCAATTCTTTGGAACATAAAACAACACCTTGCCAACACTGAGTCACTTAATAACCACCAGACCTTCTTACTGTACTTTTACCCACAATTCCCTGCCAGTGGAAGAGCTGACAAGACTCGGCACCTGGAGATGAATTCCAAGAACATTTTCCCAGTGTTGAAGCAAACGATGGTGTTTTCATTTTCAAGGAAAAATAATTTTTGCTTCCCCCAACTAGTATCGAGTCAAGAAGACAGTTTGTGTTGATGTTCTGGATTTGGGAGTCTCCTTCATCTGGGAATTATGGCACTAACATCAATCAGTGAAGATCAACAGAACTTAGTTTGTAGTCTTCAAACCTGTATCAATTCTGTCTAGAAATACTACACTACTTAGTCAAGATTATTCTGAGACTTTGGTTTCTGTTTTTCCACCACCGTACTTTTAGTTTTAGTCCTCAGAATCCTGGTGCTTCTGGACTTACTCTATGGTTGTGAGATCTGGATGAAATGGTGACTGGATGTCTTTGGGACCAGGTCTCATTGAGTCCTTGCGAGTGGTCACTTGGGAATGAGGTTATGACTATGGGGGAGAGCCAACTGCTACACTCGGACCATCTGGCATGTTTTCCAAGTATAATCGAGAACATGTGACGTGTTGCTGAGGATCCCAGTAACTGGACATGACTTCTTGTCTCGACTCATCTCGGACCAACAAACTCTTGCAAATAAAAAAGTAAACAACACAATGATCATTCAACTTGGAAACTCCAAGAAGTCCATCTGACCAATGTTATGGTGCCAAAGTCAACCCAACACAGTTCTACCTTTGGTCCATTTTGTAGTTAACAAAACGTGACTTTACATGATGTGGGAGCAATTTTTCTTTGCACTTTTCATTTGTAACAAACTCGCTGTGGATGTTTGTTATTTTCCACAGACACTTTAAAGTAATTAGACTTAAAACATGAATTCCGTTTTACCAAGAAGAAAATAATAAGAAGAATTGTTATTGTTGATATTTTGAGTTGGACCACATTAATCATCATTAAAACTCGATTCAATAGTCTTAGAGGTTCGGCTGAGGTCCGACGTTCTTTCTCTCAAAGCTAAAGATAGAAACCAAATGCTGAGGAATTATATTACTAAGACGTATTTTGTGTAAAATATGCCTTCAGTCCTGTTACCATCAGCGCCATGTGCTTTTCATTTAGAGGCTTTCTACTTTACGAAGATGCTGCAGGATGAAAAAAGTGCCGTAAAATGTTTCCACATGTGTAAGTGTCTTGTTTATTGTGGAGATGTGAAATAGAAACAGCCAGATAAAGATGCAGCTATCGTCCTCTAACGACGCTTCTTCTCGTCTGTGCTACGTTAATGAACATCCAAACACGTGGGATTTATTCACGCCTTTGCATGTGGAAATGAAACACGTGTGTGTTCGTCTCTGTGTGGATTCTTCCTCAACATAAACTCACTGCTTCAAATAAAACCCACCTAAAATAAAAACACCACAAACGCTGCCTAGAACGAGCTTTGAGCCGGCGAGTGAATGCAGC
This sequence comes from Thalassophryne amazonica, assembly GCF_902500255.1. Lineage (NCBI taxonomy): Eukaryota > Metazoa > Chordata > Actinopteri > Batrachoidiformes > Batrachoididae > Thalassophryne > Thalassophryne amazonica. The sequence continues at coordinate 5,363,836 of NC_047124.1, forward strand.
GAAGTTACAGCAACACGCTAACGTGCTAAAGAGAGGATCAGACAGTTTCCTGTTCACAGCTCAACTCGTGGGTTCTGCAGCATCGTCACATGTTGAACATTTGTTCAAACTGACCTGCTGGTGTCGCTAGAATAAAAGTCAGGAGATCTTTATGAAATTAGAAACCTTTAGACTAAAGTCATTCACTGACCGACATTAAGTCTCAGTTCCAACAAACACAAGTACGCCGGACTCTGAAGGCATGCTCCCATTCTCGCAAAGCGTGACCCTGGATGCAGTGCGCCTTCACAGAACGCATCATGCAAGACTTTCGTAACACACCGACAAGACATGAAAGTTACCATGTAGAATACGTTCATGTGATGTGCACATTGTGTGAACCCGAAATGGTGCGTCATCAATTATCAGACTGCGACGGTATGACGAGGTCTTAAATGCATTCTTACGCATACTGCGTTTGACCAAAGTCTTGTGTCTTGAGGTGAATCCGATGTAATTAATATCCTCATTGGGTTCCTTAAAGAGCAAGTGATGGTGAATAAATGTCTCCCGACTATATGGGAAATTCCACTGTGAGCTAAAATATGGCAAGATTTTTGTGTCATTGTAATCCTGTTGGCAGTGCTTCATGGTCTGTCTGTGTCCTTCAACAAGACACTTCATCTGCGTCGTCCCAGTCTTGCCTTGTCTGGGGAAGTGACCTGTGTTGAACCGGAGTCCAGTCCAGAAGAAGCTGTTGACTCTTATATTTTATGTGAAAGTTGAGGTTAAAAATTTTTTTTTGACAAGTTCTCAAGTTGAAAATCAAACATCTATTGGTTTATTTATTTATTTATAATAAATTTTGAGTTGCCAGTTACCCTTGAAAGCAGCATTAGTACTAAATTAAACAGAAAAAAGAAGAAAGATTTGGAATTTTTCTTACATTTTTTTCTGTCCCTGCTGCACAAACAGCAGTCGGGATTGTGCTGTGATTCCAGATTGGATGAATCCATATGAGAAGAAGATGTAAAAGGTGAGGAACATGAACTTCTGATTTTCATCTCCTTGACAATGAAAACATGTTTGTCCAAAGTGGTTTTGGGGCATTAACGATGGACCGCAGCCAGCGGACTGCGTTCTCAACGTTTTTTTTTCTGATGCATTCCCAGAATCCATTTTCCCACTGAGTCAGTCAGCACATTTTACTCGTCTGATCCCTTCTGTCAGCTCGCTCTCGTGTTTGCCAGCACGGCTTCACTTTGAAACCAGAATGTAATTCACTTACAGACTTCAGCGCTGCTTTTACTCGAGTACTTTAAACATGAAAACGACCAACACGAGAATCAGCGACTCCTGTGGTTCATCCTCTTGCAGAAGTAAAAATGGCTAAACTGACGCCGTCTTTGAATCCAGATCATAAACACTGCTGTTTGGTCTGTGGGCACCACTAGGTGGCGCTCTTCCTATCTCAGAATTTACAACGTGAACTTGATTCAGGCTGTTGGCGGAAGCTTGGTGATCGCGACATTTATTAACAATTAACTTATACTGTCTGTCAAGTCCTGTGCAACAGCGCCACCCAGGGGCCTCGTGTTTCAGCGTCGTCGAGACGTCGAGTGGTGAACTCTCGGAAACATAGGTGGTCCATTTCAGAACAATCTCCGCCCACATCTATGCAAACTGATGACACGGTCAGTCAGTTCCACGTCCAATCAGAGCGTGTCTTAATGAGACACTTTGATCTTTAATTACAGGGTAATTACATTTGAACTGAGGGAAAGATTAAAGGACTAGAACCATTTCTATACACAGGCCTGCCACGGGTACACAGTAAGAACATGTTAAGCTGCTCAGCTGTTCACACTGACCTTTAGACTCTTCAGCTATCAACTGTCAACATGATGCACTAAGAGCTGTAATGGTTAGTAACAAGAAAATGGAAAATAAATAAAACATTCAACTGTTTGACATTTTCTGGAAAAGAACCAATTTGAACATTGCGGGAGCAAAGATACCAGCAGAACAGAAGAGCTGGAAAATCTGCGTAAAAGCTGGCCAGATCAAGAACACCCTGCGGGAAGCAGGTATCTGTGTCAAGCACCTTTCCAGAATAAAAGCCACAAGATCCTAAAATAGAGGCTACAACAAGCAGATGGCGTCTTTTTCTGGAACTTGGTGGCAAGCCATGTTGCCGTGTTAGCTAGCTATGTTGCCTCATCGTTATTTTTTTTTTTTCAAAACATATATTTTTTTTGTCAAACTCAAATATGTATCACAAACTAAACATGCACATTCATTTAGCGGCAGCTGCAAAAAATTTTAAAATTCAAACTATTAGTTGGTCAACTTAGCAGCAGTGTTAACTAGCGTGTTTGCTACGGTAGCAGCAGGTAGATAACGTGTAGAGTTAGCTTGAGTGTAGCTTTAGATTTCCCTAGTGGCAGTGATGGGGATTGCGTCATCCATCGATTTATTCCTGCTGACATCATGAAAGTTAAAGATCCTCGACGTTCTGTTGCACTTTGTTAAAATAAGCCCGTCAAAGTGCAAAAATGCACCATGTGAAGCCGTAAATCATGTGTTATGTCATTAATGAAGCTTTAACCACTTGCAGAAACTCTGCAGTACATGGAAACTGTCAGACCTGCGGACACGGTCTATCTGCCGCCGCCGCACTAAAGTCAACACGTCTCCTCGCACTCTGTTATTAGCGGGCACGTTTTCTCACAGCTATTTATAGCCGCGTGCGCCGTCTGATTTGCTTTGTGTGGCGGAAAGTCAACTTGGAAATTGAAGTGAAATGAAGCCATCTGAAGTGAAGCCAGGCAGACGGCTCGGCTGCAGGAGAACCGAACATTTGACTGGCAGCCGCTCACTCAAGCTGACGGATTCACCTCGCGGTGACATCACGGCCTGATGCAGCTCCACATATATCTGAACTTTCGTGTTCACAAGAACCTACACATGTGCAGGAAGTGCTCTGATTTCTGAAGAGGAAAAAAATGGAATTCTAGCTGCTTCAAACGTACTGTACATATGGCGGAAAGCAGCCAGACCCACAGAGTCTAAGTCTGTCTTAGGACACATTCATTCAACGACAACTAGCAAATAATCGCAAGAAACAACACACAGCTTTAATCTCAAGTTTGATTTTTGGGCGGGAGTGGTTTTTTTTTTGGGGGGGGGGGGGGGATTCATCACAGTCTAGAGGTTAAAGCGGTGGGTTTGTGACCAGAGGATCCTCAATTCAAGTCCGCTGATATTGCCGTGTGTGAATGGGTGAATGTGAGGCATCGTTATAAAGTGCTTTGAGCATGAAAAGGGCTATATAAATGTAGTCCATCCATGATGTCATAAAGAACTAGGACCCAAGTTTAAAACCTCTTCCATGTCTTTGGTGAAGCCCCCGTTACCATGATGATGTATCTTCTGGTTTGTACTAATCCATTCGTCCGTTTTATATTTTTAAGTTAATTTCAATAATGTTTGATGTCACTTTGAATGTTTTGATCTGATGTCATAAAGCATGTCTGAACTCTTTATAGATGCTGCAGCGTCACTTCTCTGCTACAAATCAAGAAGTTGGGCAGAAATATCTCTGGATCGTGAAGGTGTTGCTGTGAGCTCGCCGCACACGCTGACCTCTGGTGGTGTAGGGGGAGTGGAACAGGCTGTGGGCCAGACGAGCTGATTGGATAATTTGATAATAACACAGCAGACTGAGAGTCACCACAGTCACTGTAATCTGTGGGATCCAGACCGGCCGTGCCCGGAGGCCGTCGCGGTTTGGGTTCTTCACAGCTCCTGACAGACTCACAGGTTCTGGTCTGTCCCCAAAGGGAACGACCAGCATCCCGCGCTCTGACGCACACTTCCTCCCACGCCATGTGGATCAACTTCTTCACAGAGAAAAGGAACGTTAAGACCAAAATACACCTCAAATGTCAAAACGTCCAAAGTTAGAAAGTGGATTCTATTATCAGAGCTGTGGAAGATCCACAGTCAGATTCAGTTTTTCCAAGTAGATGCAGAGCAGTGCCCAAACTCATCACCAAACCAGAGTCTACACAGTCTGGACGAGGTCCACTCAGGTCCTGATCCAGGACCAAAGGCAGATGCATCCAGTTAGATCTAAGATATCTGAGTTGATCCGAGTGAATCATCATTCATTCGGGTTGCGGTGGCAGATGACCAAGCAGCTCATCCTACACTTCCCTCTCCTCTGCAAAGTCCTCCAACTCTTCCCGGGGGATCCCAAGGTGTTCCCAAGCCAGCTGGAACACATAATCCCTGCTGAGTGTCCTCAGTCTTCCCCAGGGCCTCCTCCCAGATGGACGCGCCTGGAAGACCTCCCTAGGGAGACAACCAGGGGGCATCTTCCTCAGATGCCTGAACCACCTCAGCTGGCTCCTTTTGAAGAATCAGTGGCTCTACGCTGAGTTCCTCACCCTGTCCAGGAGTGGAAGCCCAGATACCCTTCAGAAGAATCTCATAAAGACCACTTCTGGTTCTTTCGATTACTACCCAAAATTCATAACTATAGGTGAGGATAGGAGCGTAAATCGACTAGTAAATCAACAGTTTGACCTTCTGGCTCACAGAGGTGAAATATTTACTGTATAATTAATTTGCAGATGTGGCCACAAACAAATTAACTAATGCACATAACAGGAATTTGACTAAATTTAGATAATGTGAAGATCCCATGTGGTTTAGCCAGTCAAAAGCCACATCACAGGGGAGGTGATGGTCTAGTGGTTAAGGTGTTGGGCTTGAGTCCAGAAGATCATGGGTTCAAATTCCCACCTGACTGGAAAATCACTAAGGGCCCTTGGGCAAGGCCTTTAATCCCCTATTGCTCACGGTGTGTAGTGAGCGCCTTGTATGGCAGCACCCTCACATCGGGGTGAATGTGAGGCATAATTGTAAAGCGCTTTGAGCGTCTGATTCAGATGGAAAAGTGCTATATAAATGCAGTCCATTTACCATTTCTCACAGTTCCTGCTGTTCTTTTCGGCGAAGCTTCCAGTCCGAGCAGAATGTTTTCCACACAGCTGCCACTTGGTGCTGCTGCAGTGAATACAAACCACAACGGTCCAGTACAACGGAACGTAGTCCAGAACGACCCATAACGACACCGTGTTTCCTCTCAACCAGGCGCTCTAGCTCAAACTGTCCGCCTGACGACTCAATGCCCACCGCCAACAGGTGTTTGCATTGCTCTGCCCACTGGCGAGCCATCTTCTTAATCCTAACACACAAGGGCACGCTGAGGGCGGAGCTAGTTTTAATTAATACCTGTGAGCATATTAATGAAGATGCTTCAGACTAAAGCTAACCAGCCAACCTTCACCCACAACATTAACGCTAATCTTCACCTTTGGCGAGTTTTCTCGTGGTTATTTTTGGAGACATTAAGCAGCAAGGACTCCAAATTTTTGTGATTCAAACTCCTCATCGAACACAGACAACCACATTCTGAGTCCCTGCAGGACGCTGAGTAGACGTCAGTACTTCAGCATTTAACTTCTTCCAGTCTGAGCGTTAAATTGATTCAAATGGGATTTTTCCTGAGAGACGCGTTAGTCATCACGAAACCGGTTTCACCTGCTTTCTGCCGGCTTTGAACCTCATCTGTCCAGTGGACCCGTGTGGAGTCTGGTCATGTGCTACCAGAATTGTTTTGGAGCATGACCTCATGTTTGTTCAGCGCCCCACCCTCCAGCCTCCCGCCACGCCTCATTAACTCGACCACAACTCACTTTCACATGATTTTATAGGTAACGATCGATGAAAGGTAAAAACCGGGGCCTGCCGTGAGTACTTACATTTGTAATTGGTTGTGGCAGCTTGCCGTAACGTGCAGGCGGCCTTGTTAGTCTGACCGCTCAGACCACAGGTGTGTGTCACATAACGAGCAAACGGCTGCAAATACTTCATGTGCATGGAAAGAACTTTATTCTACAGAAAGGAAATAAAATCCTCTGGAACCTGTTTATGGTGAATTTTTGTACTTATACACAAATATTCAAGTTTTACACTTTTACTGAGATTTTTTTTTTTTTTTAAAGCAGCAAGCTTTAGGTCAATATCCAATATCAGCCTCAAGGGGGCGACATGTATGTTGGCTGAGAACTTTAAGAGAATTTTCAGCAATTGCATTGAAATTAGCTCTGATTCACACACACACACACACACACACACACACACACACACACACACACACACACACACACACACATATACATACATACATACATATATATATATATATATATATATATATATATACTAGAGCACTTGGTGAAATCTATTATACCTGCATCAATGATACATGTTCACCAGGTGGAGATATTGCTCCATTTCAAGAACCTTGAGTAGAGTACTATGCACTAGTATATATATATAATCACCTTGCTAGCCTAGCATACTTAATTCTTAATTAATTCTTAACTGATCTTCAAATCAATTCACCAGCTTCATCATTTAGCATCGAACAGATTTGAAAAAGGTTGTCGAGGTCGTTTATCAACAAACAATGTATTCTGCTAAGCTAGTTCAGAATTTTACTACATTATTAGCGATGCGCGTGAATGCTCCTGTGATCGCTTTGGACTTGAATGTAACTATGTTGGTATGTTAACAAGATATTTTAAGAAGACCTAATCAGATTCTGATAGAACTTGGCAGGTGCAACTGGGACTTTATTTGGGAAGAAGTGATTTGATTTTAGTTACAATCAATCAACAAGCAAGGTCAGAGGTCAAGATTCTGGCCCCATGGAAATCCACACAAAAATGGATAATTTTAATGGAAGTAAGATCATTAATTTAAATCCTTTTGATCCTTTGTAATGTGGACACGTTCTTATGTGACCCTCCCTTTTTTCTTGATACTTGTTGATTATTATTATTATTATTATTACTATTATTATTATTAGCTCCACACTGATGACACAGAAGCTGCTTTCACACGCTCAGAAGAGTGCCGCTATAATCTGAATGTTTGATTTGGTTTGGTGTTCAGGTGTTGGTTCAGGACTTGGGTCTGATCTCCTTATTATCCCTCCTAACAGGCTGTTTTCTGGCTTCCAGGTATCGGCGAGCTGGATGCCGCGTCTGCCGCTCTGTTTCTGCTCGCAGCAGCTCCCACACATCCCTAAACCTCAGGGATCACCACAAATGGCGCCCTCGCTGCCAACAATCACACAGGAGAAAACTCGCAGTCTGCTCGGAGCTGGGAGCCAGTCAACAGCCCGGGCTGGCGAGGGCGGCACGCCATTTGACAAAGGCGGGATTCCACATGCTACTAAATTCATCCCGCTGTTTCTGTTTCTGAGGCAGCTGTGATGTCATCCAACCGCTGTGGAGCAGCCGCGGTGTCACACTGTGGGCTCGGCCGCTCTGATGGAGGTCAGCGGGAGAGGTCACAGCTTCGTGCACACTGAGCTGGTTCATTTTAAGCCGGACAGAGGAGGTCATGTGATCGCTGACATTTGTCTTCACTCTGACTGTTAGCAGAATGACTCACAAGGTTTTTTTGTTTTGTTTTGTTCTTTTTTTGTTAATCCCAGTGACCAACCCCACAAAAAATAGCAGTTATATTTTGATCTATATTTGGATCTGGACTGTTTTATTTTGTAAACACAGCAGAACAGGAAAATGCTGTGTGTGTGAATGAATATTACATCCTCTCCAGTTCAACAAGATCATTTAAAAACAATAAATGTTAGTGTTTTAAGTCTTCAAAATAAAAGGACATGAAATATGAATGAAGTGACTTAAATTTGCTGAACTTTGATGCATCAGATCAATGTACGAACTAACATTTTTACTTATACAAACTATTATATACATATCTGCTACCAGAAGGACTGCTGTGGTGAATAATCTCATCACGTGCAAGAATTTAGGAGCAGGTGTGGTTGAAGCTACATCCAGCATGAAATACATTTGTCAGTTTCTTTTATTTCCAAACCCTCTGAGTGATGGCCACCAAGGCCTTGGACTGGTAGCCACCGAAGCCTTGTCATAAAACAGCGGTGGTCACCAGTCCAAGGCTTTGGTGGCCACCCTTTCTTGATGACCATGCTTAAGTGGCTACCAGTCCAAGGCTTTTGTGACCACCAGTCCAAGGCTTTGGTGGCTACCCCTGCTTGATGACCACACTTCAGTGGCTACCAGTCCATGGCTTTTGTGGCCACCAGTCCAAGGCTTTGGTGGCTACCAGTCCAAGGCTTTGGTGGCCACCACTGCTTGATGACCAAGCTTCAGTGGCTACCAGTCCAAGGCTTTGGTGGCCACCCTTTCTTGATGACCATGCTTAAGTGGCTACCAGTCCAAGGCTTTTGTGACCACCAGTCCAAGGCTTTGGTGGCTACCCCTGCTTGATGACCACACTTCAGTGGCTACCAGTCCATGGCTTTTGTGGCCACCAGTCCAAGGCTTTGGTGGCTACCAGTCCAAGGCTTTGGTGGCCACCACTGCTTGATGACCAAGCTTCAGTGGCTACCAGTCCAAGGCTTTGGTGGCCACCCTTTCTTGATGACCATGCTTCAGTGGCTACCAGTCCAAGGATTTTGTGACCACCAGTCCAAGGATTTGATGGTTACCAGTACAAGGCTTTGGTGGCCATCCCTGCTTGATGACCATGCTTCAGTGGCTACCAGTCCAAGGCTTTTGTGGCCACCAGTCCAAGGCTTTTGCCGCCACCAGCCTAAGGCTTTGGTGGCCACCTCTGCTTGATGACCATGCTTCAGTGGCTACCAGTCCAAGGCTTTGGTGGCCACCAGGCCAAGGCTTTGGTGGCCACCTCTGCTTGATGACCATGCTTCAGTGGCTACCAGGCCAAGGCTTTGGTGGCCACCAGGCCAAGGCTTTGGTGGCCACCACTGCTTGATGACCAATTACTCAAAATGCATTGAATCATCCACTTTAATCACTAAGAGGAATTCATTAAAAATTGGTGTTCAGTGGGATGGGGTAACACTTTAATCAGTTTCTCAAAAGTTACTTCCACAGATGTGATGAAACCTGTCAATCATGCATATCCTATGAAATACAATGACGGAGTGAATATAAATGTCAGCTGCAGATCCATCTCAGTGATATTGGAGAGCATTTATGTCTCCTGATGGTTGTTCTTTGTGTGTCTTTACAGTGATGGTGGACGCAGTGTGCAGCGCTTTGTCTGTTGGATGAACACGTGCTATTAAAAGCAGCAGTGGGCGTCGCGGGGTTGTGGATCGTTCCTGCGGTGTGGCTCTCAGAACTTCACTTGTTATGATACCAAAGCAGGAGGAGGGTCTGTGGCTCATGCCAGAGGCCTGTGAGTGAGCCAAGTCTTACGAGCACTGTCCGAGCGTGTGCCAGGACCAGGCGGCTGTGCGGTCTCAAACACTCGACACGTTACCACGCTTCACATCAACAGACTGAAGCCTCCAACAGACAGGATCAACACATAATTAATCCTTTCATCAGTAAACATGCTTAAATTATTGCAAGTTTGACTGAATTCCACTTTATTTCGGTTTCTTGGAACTTTTTTGCACATGTTCACACTGCATCACCAATGGGCGGAGCTAATGTAAGGTGATAAAAAAGAGAATAAAAATTATCACAGTAAAAAAAAGTTCATTTCTGAAAGCTCAGTGAGCTCCTTCATTAAAAATGACATCATCCACTGTTTTTGAGGAATAAACATTAACTTTCTTGTGCCTTCTGTTTGCAAAATATAAAATTTTCACAGGAAGTACTATTTTCTTTTACAGCGCTGAAAATGCTTAATGTGACATCATAAAGGCTTCCAGTCAATATTCAGTGAGTCTGCTGCAGTAAACGTTTCCTTTGAAGGCGGCGAGGAAGAAATAAAGTCTGTATTTGTGACTAATTAAAACCAATTGCCTCCTTTTTGTGTCAGCATCATCATCATCATCAGCAGCCAGCGCGCCACTCCGAGAGCCATGTTTGGAAAATCCCACGGCGTCTAGAAACCACACAGTAAAATCACTAACATGCAGAAAAACTGGTTGTAAAATATAATCTGCTGTTTATTCGGTGACTTTTGGATTTGTTGGTATGATGAATTCACCCACTTTTGTCAGCGAGAGTTCATGAAACTGTATGAACTGAAAATGTAATTGCTGAAGCAACAGTTATGATGTCATAAAGCAACGATTATATGATCAGGATGAGCACATTTTATAAGTCCATATCCAAAGCAATACTGCAAATGCAGCTTGTCACATTAGCACAGTGGCACAGCGGTTAGCAGCGTTAACTCATGACATGAAGATCCAGGATCCAAGTCCACCGGTGCCCACTTCCTTTCCACGTGGAGGTTGCATGTTGTCCCCATGTCTGTGTGGATTTCCTCCCAGCATCAAATAATGCACATTAATGTTATATACATAAATGTTACTGACCGAGGTAGCACCTATAGACCAGGAGTTAGCTTACATTAGCTTCACAGACAGACGCGGCCAGCTAATATTTATTCCAAGGACCAAGCAACATTACCTTGATGGACTGATAGAACAAGCTAACACTAGCTTGATGAACTTGAGCTTGATGATAGGACCAGCTAATTTCAGCTTCGTAGACAGAATGGGCCAGCTAAAGTCAGCTTCATGGATTGATAGGTCCACCTAATCCGGTTGTTAAGCGCTGATGTAACGCATCACGTGATAAATCTGTTTCCGTGTCCAAAGACCTCCAAGTTTACAATTAAAGTTATGTCTGTTTGATCCTGTTAAGGATTTACAGTTTAAGTTTAGTTTGTGTTTACATTGTGTGCAAACCTCCATCCCTCCCTTCTCCGCCTCCACCTCCATTAACCATATTCGTCTGTTTCTATGGTCAGAACACTTAATAAATCCATCCATCCATCCATCCATCCATTTTCCTCCGCTTTATCCGGAGTCGGGTCGCAGGGGCAGCAGCTCAGGCAAAGCCGCCCAGACCTCCCGATCCACACACACCTCCCCCAGCTCCTCTGGGGGAACCCCAAGGCGTTCCCAAGCCAGCCGAGAGATGTAGTCCCTCCAGCGTGTCCTGGGTCTTCCCCAGGGTCTCCTCCCAATGGGACGTGCCCGGAACACCTCTCCAGCGAACCATCCAGGGGGCATCCGGAAAAAATGCCCGAGCCACCGCAACTGACTCCTTTCGACGTGGAGGAGCAGCGGCTCGACTCCGAGCTCCTCACCCTATCTCTAAGGGAGCGCCCAGCCACCCTGCGGAGGAAACTCATCTCAGTTGCTTGTTCTCGCAATCTCGTTCTTTCGGTCATGAGCCAAATCTCATGACCATAGGTGAGGATCGGAACATAGATCGATCGGTAAATCAAGAGCTTTGCCCCCCTACTCAGCTTTCTCTTCACCACGACGGTCCGATACAGCGACCGCATCACTGTAGATGCTGCACTGATCCATCTATCGATCTCACGGTCCATCCGTCCCTCACTCGTGAACAAGACCCCGAGATACTTAAACTCCTCCACTTGAGGCACGGACACTCCACCGACCTGAAGAGGGCAAAGCACCTTTTTCCGGTTGAGAACCATGGCCTCAGATTTGGAGGTGCTGATTTTCATCCCGGACGCTTCACACTCGCAAACCGCCCCAGTGCACGCTGAAGGTCCTGATTTGACGAAGCCCACAGAACCACATCGTCCGCAAACAGCAGAGACGAGATTCTGTGGTTCCCAAACCAGCCCCCCTCTACACCCTGACTGTGCCTAGAAATTCTGGCCATAAAAATAATGAACAGAACCGGTGACAAAGGGCAGCCCCGGCGGAGGCCAACGTGCACTGGAAACAGGTTTGACTTACTACCGGCAATGCGAACCAAGCTCCTGCTGCGGTCGTACAGAGACCGGATAGCCCTTCTCAAACGACCCCGGACCCCGTACTCACGGAGCACCCCCCCACAGGGTGCCCCGAGGGACACGGTCGAACGCCTTCTTCAGATCCACAAAACACATGTGGACTGGTTGGGCGAACTCCCATGAACCCTCGAGCACCCGATGGAGCGTGTAGAGCTGGTCCAGTGTGCCGCGACCAGGATGAAGACACTTAACAAAACTTTTTTTTCCTTTTACTTTATATATTTTATTATGCACAGATAATATATACATGTCTGTTTGTTAATAAAAAATTATGTATTACAATAAACAGGATGTTAAAGTGCAAACTTCACTTTCTCTCCGAACGACACGAACAGGAAGTGATCGCAGCTCACAGCAACTCCCATTGAAAATAACGGAGAAACAACCTGAGCGTCTGACATTTTTACATAAAACAAACACAGCAACAACGTCTAAAAACCCAGTTAATATATCCAGGAGAGTTTTAGGCACAATATACAAAGAGTTTTATGTTGCGATGTTAATGTTGTTGTCCGTGTGCAAGTAAGTGCTGCCTGATCAGATCGTCTCAGTGCAGTTCTCAATGTTAATGACAGCGCGCCTTTTTTGTTTGGAGCCGGAAGTTGAAAATCACATGATGCGTTATGGCACACTTAACAACCGGATGGTAGCTTCACAGACTGAGAGATCCAGCTAACATAAGCTGCACAGACTAATAGGACCAGCTAACATTAACTTCAGGGCTTGATAGGACCAGCTAACATTAACTTCCTGGCAAATTCAATTCAATTTCAATTTATTTCCTTTATATAGCGCCAAATCACAACAGAGTTGCCTCAAAGTGCTTCACACAAGTAAGGTCTAACCTTACCAACCCCCAGAGCAACAGTGGTAAGGAAAAACTCCCTCTGAGGAAGAAACCTCAAGCAGACCAGACTCAAAGGGGTGACCCTCTGTTTGGGCCATGATACAGACATAAATTACAGAAATAATTCACAGAAACAATTCACGGACGAATATACAAGAATTGCTGTTGGTGCACAGGACAGGAGGGTCGCCAACACAAACAACTCCAATCTCTGGATGGAGCTGCACCTTAAACAGAGAGAAAAAACAGAATCAGGCATCAGAAAGACAAAAAATACTGTATAATTTGCCAGCATTAAACAACAAGAGAAACAAGAAATATGAAGGTAATCACTGGCCACTAGCCCTAAACTTCACTAAAAGACCCAGAATTTAGGTAAAGTTGAGGCCGCGGCGATGTCAGCCTGCTAAACGCCTCATCAGTACCCCGGGAGGGGAGGGGACCAGAGACTATTAATCGATGCCGACACATCTTTCTGGCAAGGTCACAAGTCCTCTCTATGTCCATTTTTGTGACCTCTGAGTGCTTCATCCTGATATCATTGGTGCCGACGTAAATAACTATGTGACTATATCTCATGTCATGTTCCTTCGTCTGTCTTCCCTTCTGCAGTGTCAGCACCTAAGATGGGATGCAATGTGGGGAGCTCTGGCCCCAGGAATACATTTAACATCAGCCGGCATCTGTAACCTGACTTTGCGGGTGATAGAATCCCCTATTACTAAAGTCTGGTGTTTTGGCCTGGAGATACGAGTGAAGTCACTTGTGGACCAACTAGTATTAACTTCCCGGCCTGATAGGACCAGCTAATATTAGCTTCCCGGCCTGATAGGACCAGCTAACATTAGCTTCATGTGTTGACAGGACCAGCTAACATTAGCTTCAAGGCTTGATAGGAACAGCTAACATTATCTTCATGGCTTGATAGGACCAGCTAACATTATCTTCATGGCTTGATAGGACCAGCTAACATTAGCTTTATGGCCTGATAGGATCAGCTAACATTAGCTTTATGGCTTGATAGGATCAGCTAACATTAGCTTCACGGCCTGATAGGATCAGCTAACATTAGCTTTGCGGCTTGATAGGATAGGCTAACATTAGCTTCAAGGCCTGATAGGATCAGCTAACATTAGCTTCACAGCCTGATAGGATCAGCTAACATTAGCTTCACAGCCTGATAAGACCAGCTAACATTAGCTTCACAGCCTGATAGGATCAGCTAACATTAGCTTCACAGCCTGATAAGACCAGCTAACATTAGCTTCACGGCCTGATAGGATCAGCTAACATTAGCTTCACGGCCTGATAGGACCTGCAACACTAGCTTCACGGACAATTATTAGTGATGGATTTACATCTGTTGTTCATTAATATGCAAATTCTTGCCATGTTTGAAGTTATATCAGCACTTTAAAAAAAGACTTAAAGTTTTATGTCATCAAATAAAATATTTTAAAAAGCTTTTTGTGACCCTGCGTGATTGCGGTAGAACTAATTGCAGAACTTTTGCTTTCGGTTTACTGTCAGGTTTTATTAAAACCACTTTGATCCCGTCCAGAACGATAATAGATCCCAGAGTTCTGGAAAATTCTCAAGGTCGCCGTTGGAAGCCAGCTTTTTGCTGAGACATTCCTGAAAATGAGTTTAATTCTCGCTGCAGCCATTCTGTCTAATGTTATAAATTGCTTATCTTTAAACGTGACGATGCTACTTTGATCGGCAGCCAGTCGCCTGTTTTGTGTCTGAAATCTAAGTCAGGATTGTGTTGAACGCTTAAACATTCTCTGATTATGACATTTTACTGCCAAATTCATTTCACAGCTTCAGAAGAATTCACAGACCTAATATGTTAATGTTTGTCCTTAAAGTAGCTAATGTTGCATTAGCTTAGCTTAGCTGAGATGCAGCTTAAACTTTAAGGAGTCATAATTTAAGTCATCCAAAATATGACAATAATCCAGGCAGGTTTTTAAAAAAATAATAAAAAATAAATAAAACTCAAGCACAACTTTTGTTAAGTTTAAGGTTCTGCTACCAGTCTATAAAATTGTTCATGGACTGGCACCTCCCTACCTAGCTGATCTAATTAAACCTTATGTACCGGCCCGGGCTTTGTGTTCTCAGGGTGCAGGACTACTTTGTGTCCCTAAGGTGAATAAGAAGTCTGCGGGTCAGAGCTTTCTCTTATCGTGCCCCTGTTCTGTGGAATGATCTCTCTGCATCAATAAAACAGTCAGATTCTGTGGAGACTTTCAAGTCCAGACTTAATACGCATTTATTTTCCCTTTCATATGGCTAGCATACTGGCATAGTATAGTTCTGTGCTTTTTACTCTTTTAATTCATTTTATTAGTAAACGGAGCGGGCTGCGGCCTCAACTTTACCTAAATTCTGTGTCTTTTAGTGAAGTTTAGGGCTAGTGGCCAGTGATTACCTTCATATTTCTTGTTTCTCTTGTTGTTTAATGCTGGCAAATTATACAGTATTTTTTGTCTTTCTGATGCTTGATTCTGTTTTTTCTCTCTGTTTAAGGTGCAGCTCCATCCAGAGATGGGAGTTGTATTTGTGCTGGCGACCCTCCTGTCCTGTGCAACAGCTTTTCCTGTATATTCATTTTGTGAATTCTTCTGTAATTTGTGTCTGTATCATGGCCCAAGCAGAGGGTCACCCCTTTGAGTCTGGTCTGCTTGAGGTTTCTTCCTCAGAGGGAGTTTTTCCTTACCATTGTTGCTGAGGGGGTTAGTAAGGTTAGACCTTACTTGTGTGAAGCGCCTTGAGGCAACTCTGTTGTGATTTGGCGCTATATAAATGAAAATAAATTGAAATTGAAGTTTGGCATTCAAATTGACATCAGTACCAAACAACTCGCCTCGATACCGTTGACCTGCTAAAGCTAATATGCTAGCTATTTTTAAAACAGCCTGACAACCGGCCCTGAATTGGGCCAGATACTGGCCTCTCTCTCCTAGCCTGTGATTGGTTGGCGGCTGGGACACTGACGTTAGCCCATGCGTCAGAGTCACGTTGATGTGGCATGACAGCTGAGCTCCTATTGGTCATTTAGGAGAGGGAATTCCAGTGCTGCTTTCCTATTGGTCGTTTACAAGTGGGAAATCTCACTCCAAAATTGAGGCCAGTGTCCGGCCCAATTCATAGCTGGGCCGGTTCTTGGGTTATTTTTAAAATAACTATATTCCCAGTGTCCTCTGGTGGCCATTTGTTGTCAGTGGGGAAAAAAAAAAAAAAAAAATCGCTGAACTCAGTACAACTACATGTAATTTGGTGACTTTTCAAAAGGGTCAGACTCGTCAGTAATGTCAATTTCAGGTCAGCTTGGCACATAAATCTCATTGTTCCAGGTAATGAGAGCCATCAGCTGACTGAAAGAAGCAAGTTAGAGATGAAACAAAATCAGCTGATTTCAAATGAGCAGCATACAGCCGGAGCGCGTTTTCACCAAGCGGCCAGTTGCGTTAGTATGAATTCTCCCTTTCGGATTGGCTACTTGGCTGGACGTGACGTGGCGCCGACCTTGAGAATTGAAAAATATGAAGTTAACGTGTCCTTACATCTCAAACAGAAGGTCCCCATGGTTCAAGTCCACCTGTGCCCCTTAAAGTCCATGTGTGTTGGAGTCACATCAGGAAGGATGTCCGGTGTAACGCTTGTGCCAAATCAACGTGTGGGTCTGTAGCAGATTGATGTGGAGACTCTGAACAAAACACAGGACCAACCAAAAGAGTCCGGTTCAACAAATCATTGTGTTGTGACCTGATGGTGGCGCTGTGATGCTGCACGCTCTCCTCACCAAGTATAAAAACCTCTGAGGTATTAAATGTACTCAGTTACTACTGTGAATATTTGCCCGTGTGCATATGTTTGTGCACACAGACCACACGCTGTTGTTGTTGTTGTTGCTGAGGTTTTTTGGGGGGGTTCCCCCCCCACCTCGAGAGCGCTCGTGGCAGGTGCTGCTGGATTCCCGTCAAGGGAGGAGGGGGAGGTGGGGGTGAAAGCTGCTGTGGTTTGGGGTCTGGACCACCGTCAGTTAGCCGTGCAGCCGCGAGCCGGGTCAGAGGGAGCTCTCAGTCTCAGGCCACAGACTCATCAGACCTGACAGTTTAATGACGGGGTCGAGCGAGGCGGCCTGCCGGGCTGAAGAGTCCACGGCCTTAATGATGACTGTGAGCACGCCGCGCCACCACAGCCAACGAGTCTGGCAACCCGCCGCCACCGTGCACGCCTGTGCACGCTACTGTGAACATTTCTGCAGCAGCAGAATCTCAGCCGAATGTTTTTTCTGGTTATTTGTGAGAATTCAGTGCGTCTGTTTCTTCAATGTCCCAAAAACAACACACATTAGAGTGCAAACCTCTGCCAAAGTCCAGAAGCCTGACCACACAGGTTAGGCTTCAACATGCTTTATAAAGATCCGCCAAGTTTTTGAATAATCCTACTAAAAACAAAATAAATAAATAAATCAAAATAAAGAACCTAAACTTTTAATATTTTTTTCCCCTGGTGGCTCTCCAGCACCTCCAAACTATTTGCTCTGCAGCAGATTTACATTTTACGTATGTTGACACTCGTCGCTACGACAGAAAACTGTGCTTTAGAGAAAGAACAGAAGAGCCAGTCTGAGTCTAAATCTGGTTTGTCTCGATGATATGTTGATCAAAAACAACTGTTCCCTGTGTGTGGAGTAAGCAAACATTAGGGGATTCCCCAGTGACATCATGGGGAACCCCCAACAATAAAAACAAACGGTGCTCATGTTGGTTAATCTGGTGTCGCTGAAAATGTGTCCAACTGATGGCACAAAGTCTCAGGTTAGGTCTTGGAGCATGAACTGGTGCCGCCTGCTGCTAAATCCACCAAATGACAGAACCTGGATGGAAACCACTCAGGCAGATAACCAGTCCACCTCTTCAAAGTAACACTCCCTCTTCCATAGCCAAGAAAAACAAGGGTGTATCCTTATGACTCAAACCTACACACTGAGGTTCCATCCAGGTTGAGAATCAAACCGGATCAAATTCTATGTAGCATGCTAATATTGCAGCAAAACGCAAAGCAACAACTGTGCTGCTTTTATGTTGGGGAAAAAAAGGGGGAGGATTTTCATTTTTCCTCAACCAACGTCTTTTTTGTCAAGTTCAACTGGAACCAACCACCTGTCAAATTTCTAATTTTGGACACTGTCTTAAGAACAGGATACCTGTTATTTAAATCTCCAACTTTTCAGAATGTTTTAAGCTGAGTGAAGCAGATGTTATATAAAGAGAATTTACCCAAAGTGATGGTCATGTGACCTGTAAACTGGAAAACGCCTCAGGATTACAAACGTGGTTTGTCTTTTCATTTCTTCCCTCTGTATGAATTTTATTTTGCAGCTACAGTAATGACTGCTCTCTTAGCTGTAAGGGAGTATTTCAGGGACTGATTCCTTGTTCCGCAGCTGTTTATGCGGCATGTTTATGTGGCTTAGCGTGTGGGGTCTGAAGTGGCGAGCGGCCGAGGCCTCTGACTTGTTTTTCCTGAACTGCTTCAGACAGAGACGGCAGCGGCGGCTGAATGGTCGGTCTGTGGTGGCCGACTCTGAATGCTCTCACTCAGCTCGCTGTGCGTTCGTCTCAGGCCTGTCACCATGACGGATGGTCACTTTACAAATGGGGTGTTCCTCCCCCCCACACAACACCGTGCGAGTTCTGACGCACCTGCAGTCCAGCTGGAAGACTTCAGATACACCGTCTCAGAATTATGGAGATCTGCACGCTGATACTGCTTCTCTGAGAGTATTAGAGATTCAAACGGCCTTTCTTCTATGTTTCAACAACCATTATCTAAAGCATATACTGATCACTAAAATATTTATGATTTATTGGTATGAATTACATCGTTATGAAGTGACACATAACTCATATGACAAAGTCATGCACAGTCAAAAACACCATGACAGAGAGATGTATATTTACTTGTATATTTACGTATATTGTGGTGTGTAGGTATTAATGGGCCCTCTGTTGACTTTCACTGGAATATATCACCATGTGCTCCTTTTTGTTTACCTCTAACAAACAAATTTGAGAAATTTTACTTATTTCTGACCTTTGAATGTCCAGTAACTTCCCACTAGCCCTAGGGTCTACTAGTCCTACTCCTAGGGTTAAGGAGAGCATGTTGAAGTTGTTTTTACATTTATGGTAGGCTACATGTTGCACTAAAGTAGGTTAAGTAATGTTACAAAGTATGACAATTAAAACATTTAATTATGGTGAATTACCATTATTTGTTGATTTTAAATTCAACAGATTTATAGTCAACACCACAATTAAAGGTGATTAATGGTGTATGTCAACAGAATCATGTGGGGGGTTTTTTGTAATTTGAACAAAACGATCTGGTTTGTTAGCTATTTGAAAGTATTACATTTATTTGTGAACTTTAAAATCAGTTTGGGGTTGTACGTAATATACACCAAAATATAACATAACAATATGAAGATGTTATAGAACCAGTGGACACTAGTACCAGTGGACACTAGGACTAGTGGACCCTCCCCTGAATGTCCACAATGGTGGCGGCTACCATATTAGCTCTTATATTATACATACGGATTCATGTTCAACAAAACAGATTTAATTTGCATTCAGTTATAAAACAGGGCCGGATAGCACTAATAAATGCTATTCAAATGATCAACATAATCAATTACTAAGCAAGCTAGCTAGCTAGCTAACTTTGCCAAGGTAGCTAGGCTGTTAGCATGTAGCTAGCTCCAAAATTACCTTTGCTGCACTTGTTTCGAGCAAATATTGTATTTTAATTACCTGTGTTCACTTGACAATGTTAGACTGCTGGTCAGTTTGTGATTTTTATTTAAAAAAAATTTTTGGCAGTTATTCATGAAACGCTCTGTCAACATAGCCGCAGCAAGCGCCATAAAAATGATTTTCACAGTCTTCCAGCCTGCGTTATTTTGCTGTACTGCATTATTAAAACGCTCACTGCCAACTCCAGACGTGCCCGTGTCATTTGATTTGCCGGATGAACACAGCAATGTCTTCTTCCATTCACTGGTGCCGTCTAATGCCTGGATAAAAAGAGATTATGTAACCAATACTGTATTAACTTGTGATACTTTTGTTTATTTGACATTTCGTGATGTCTGACGTGTCATGGTTGTGTTTAAATGGGTGAATTTCCTGCAGAGCTGTGGATGACTGGCTTTGTGCAATTACGACGACAATGTCAACCAATAAAAAGATGCATCTCATTCAGCGCTGGAAAATACGACACGGCCGCCCACGTCAGTCGCCATAAATGTGGCCGACACCAGTCTGCAACTCTGATATCTGCAGTGAACTGACGTACCTGACCAGGTGAAATCAACAACATCAAGAACACATTAAAAAATAATAAAAATAGATTTTCATTTTTTTCAAGGTGGCTGTCAGACATACTTTTAAAATGACCAGTGTACTTATTGAGCTGCGTTTAATGGCCCTCGCACGGCGTGGAATCCTGACTCACATAGCTGCTGTGGTCATGTGGTTACACGTGCACGGTGAAGCTGTCGCCCCATGGGTGTGTTTGACTGTTGTCAGGAAACCGTGCAGGCATTTGCAGTCATTTAAAACCGCATGTAAAACACTAAAAGAGCCCTGGCTAACAAACCGCTGCAGGCGGCGGCGTGCTACCGTGAGCAGGAAAACGGTGTGATAAAACGCTCATGAACCCATTCACCCTGACATCACAACAACTCCAGGTACAACAACAACAAGCATCATGGCCCTTACTTTCACCTGTTCGGGGGTTTTGACAGACGTGCTGTCTGTAGCTGAAAGAATGTCTGTTGGTCCAAGTCTTTAGGGTTTGGGTGCTTCCTGTCTTACTGTCTGATTGGTAGACTTGGAGTCTACCCACTGAGTTAAGGTGACAACTGGGTGTCTTTAGTATCAGGTCTCTCTGGAGGATCTTTGGGTCCCGCTGGAATGACTTTGTGTCAAATGAACAGTTATTAGTGAGACTCCGATCAGGAGGATCACTGACACTGTGAGGGCTCATCAGCTACCACATTCTGTCCATGTGGGGTGACTATTCAATATTCCAAAGGCCCATTGGTCCAAAGGTCCATGTCTATGTAGAGATGGCGTAATGCATGACCGAGAACCTGAAGCAGTGGAGGAGTGTGTAGGTGGACGCTCATAGCTTTTGTACTTCCCCACTTCCAGGCCAGAAGCTGAACAAGGACGTACTATGGAGAAACTTTGAAATCCCGAGGAAGATTAGACAACGGAAAGGTGTTGCTGCCGTTTTGAACAGTTTGTATGCTAATTAGCTGACCGGCCTTCTTTAGAGCCCTGTGGACCAATGGACCTTTGAAATAATAATCCGTCCCCTCCACGTGGTGTGTTCCTCTTGACATGATCCAGCATGCAGGTGCCTCATGGTTGTGGATCCCAGCAGCTGGAGAAGGTGAAGGACACGTCCATGTTTCACCTGGCTGCAGCAGATAAATTGTTACTTCAGAGAGGTGGGGATGGACCTGTTGTCTACCTGGGTGGTCATCATCCAGGACACAAGGTGGTTCCACAGTGACCCAAATCCACGTTTCAAAAAAGTCCTACTCTACTTCATAATAAACAGCTATGAAGTGATTATCCAGGTAGCAACTTAGAGCTAAAAAAAATATTCGCCAGCCTAGCTAATTTGCTACAGCGACACATCAATCCTAGCTAGTTAGCATAGAAACGTTTGCTGAGCTTGTTTCCACACAGACGGCGTTTCTCTGGTAGCTTGTAGCCGTGATGGGCTCATTACTCCTGGAGACCTTTTTGTTTGGAGGAACTTTAGTTGTTTTCGGCAGCAGGACTCCTTCACCACACAACGCTTTTGTTTTTTTCCCCTCTTCATTAAAACGCAGGCCGCACTGCAGAGCAGATTTAGAAAGGCCGCCGCAGACCCGGGCGACTGTGTGGCTGTGGTTAGGCACCTTTAAGGAGATGGTGATGAATTGGTTTTTAATTGCTTATAAACGTGTAACGCGGGCTGGCCGCCTGCCTCGCTGCTGATTGCTCTTTGGAGACGCCGCTGCAGAGCTCGGATTAGGAACAACTTCAAATACCCGGAACACAATCTGTCCTGGTGTTTGTGGCGGCACTGCAGCATTACGACAACACCATGGGAAATGTGAATTTGTTTAACGCTGAATTTACACAAGTCGCGTGGATAGAATGATCTCTCTGCCAAATGTTAAAAGTTGTTATTCCCATTAAAAGTTATTTTTACCAATAATAATCACGATTTTATTTGTATTTTCAGATCGTACATTTAAACGATGCCAACGAAAGTCAGTGAAAGTCCAAATTTCTTGTTTCGGTTGGGCTTCATTGCCCTTCGTTAAGTGCCGTGTGAGTTGCCCATTACATTAACAACCATCATCACGTGTTTCGGTGCATCATGTTGAATTAATTAAAAAAATCAACTATTTTAAGCGCTACAATCCAGTGATGGGTGCAGATTCACTTAAAGAGACTGACAGATGATGTCTAGCGTACCGTTTCACATACCGTATTCGCCTGTAAGAGGGCCAAGGACTTTCTTCGAGTAATCCTGCCTGAAGACCTGGGGGGGGGGGGGGGGGTGCACACGAGCGCAACCAGTAAAATGTCTGATTTCATCACAAACAAAAAATAAAATCACAAATAACTCACCTGTTTGTGTCCGTTTTTTCTCCTTTTCTCATTCAGTAAATGTGTTCCTCATAATTTAATTTAATTTCGGGTGGGTGTTTAACCAGCTTTCTTCAAAAAAGCCGGCGGGCTGATGCTCAGCTCTGGGCCCTCCAGTGGGCAAATACAGTTCAGGTGTGGGAGCATGTAGCAGTGCAGCATGTCGCCACATACATGTGGACAGCAACCATGCAGGCACACAATCAGCGCCTTCCCTGAAGTGATTTATTTATTTATTTTTATGTTTCAAAGAACCCCCTCCCCCGCCCCTACTCCAGACACTAGCGATATTAAACACTGTAACATATGCAATGAAAGCTAACTGAAAACAGCTATATTAAATAAAATATGGGTAAACAGTCACAGAAAAACACAAAACTTGACCTTTCTGCAGGTTTCAGCTCAGGGAGCCTTGGTGTTCGCTCAGCACGAATCCTTTCATCTGTGTTTGCACTCTCAGTGTTTACGGAAACAGATGTTTGGTCTTTGGATTGCAACTCGTCCATGCTAAATAAACAAGACGAGTCCATCTTCTTTGCCTGGCTGTTATTTCCTGTGCTCTGACAAGCCCCGACTGGATCAGGGCTACTGGGCAGCTCGATGCTAACATCTATAATAAAACATTTTTACATCTGATGGCCATAAACTGGCAGTGGTAACATTTA
This sequence comes from Thalassophryne amazonica, assembly GCF_902500255.1. Classification (NCBI taxonomy): domain Eukaryota; kingdom Metazoa; phylum Chordata; class Actinopteri; order Batrachoidiformes; family Batrachoididae; genus Thalassophryne; species Thalassophryne amazonica. Next base: position 5,386,950 of record NC_047124.1, read on the forward strand.
AAATGGCTAAATGATGATGCACATGACTGCAGGAACAGGTTGTAACATCACAAAGGAAATCCAGTAACTAGTTACTGAGATCTTGACTAAAGAGCTGAAATATTCAGTTCTGTGTTTAGAATAATGGCAAACTTGTCACCGAGCCAAAGTTTGATCCTAAAGCAGTGATCTCATGGACCTGTCATCCACTGGAGATAATAAAGTCCACTGCATCTCCTGAATGTGAAGACGAGCATCCAGCCCAGGTTTCATAATAATTCTATGGAAGATGATTGATGGAACAGATCCACGTCATGTGAGCCTTTTATGGACAAACTATCCTGACAGCTACAAATGTTGACTAATGAATATGTCGCTCAGTGTGATGGGGTCAGGGGGCCCACGGAAAGCTTCTTTAACTTCTCAAGTTTTTCATTTCATTAATCATCTCAGTCATCTTGTGAACAGCCCAAGGAGTTCTGACCACCGACTTGGGATCCAGAGCCCCAGAAGACGGATTACATAAAGAGTGAGCCACGACGGGACCGCTGGAACCTCCAACATCCAGGCCTCACCAGACGCTCACCCCCAGTGCTGGCCCTCTGTGGTATGTAAACAGCGCCTTAGTCACCGGCCTCAGTGATCCAAAGTTTCCACAGCTCAATGGGGAGAACCTCGCCACCAGGGGCGTGCGAGCAGATGACTAATAAAGGTGTCATTAAGCCTGTTTACTTTCGCAGCCAGCAGCTACTCGGGCTCAGGTAGACGCTGGCACCAGCAGGTTGTTGTTCGTCGTCCTCCTCCAACTGCTGGTGTTAGCTGTGGGCCGGAGGCGGGGCTCTGCGTGGGAACGGTATCTTGGGCCGGGCAGGCGGCGTCTGACCCTGAACCGAGGTGTCATTAAGTGTGTTGATTTTCTTCGAGCTGCAGCTTTTCCACTGTACAGTAGGTAGAACCTGGCATACGTCTCCTCAAACCTTCAATAACTCTGTTAGCTTTACGTTTGGGGAAAAAGTGACCGCTTGTTCCTGGATGTGGAGCGCAACATCTCCCTGAAGGGTGGACCCCACCGAAGCGCTCGTCCCCAACTGGCTGACAGCTGCCATGGTGATTAGCTCAGTTTTTGGACAATTACTCGGGTAACAAATGAGTCCAGGGTGTGGGCGGCCTGTTAAGGCGGCTTTACGAGGAGGCGTTTAAATGACAGTACTGATCAAGTGGGGCGTGAGGTTAGGAGCCTGGAACCGAGGTGGGAGCCAGGAGACAATCTGACCGCAGCTGTCAGCAGCAACTTAGACTGAGGTCTCCAACAAATGAAATAAGAACAATGAGAGACTGTAAAGCCGCTCGTCGTAAGAAGAAGAATTTGTTGTAGCCTAGGAGTTATTTAATGAACTCTCCACAAACAGTCACTTGTTATTTTTGGTAAGTGTTTTGGGCTGGGTACGCTTTGGATTTAACAAGACCAAAAGTTAGACGGCCAAACCTGTAATCCTAGAGGCTGAAATGTTCACTACACCCCAAATATATTTAAAAAAAAAATTGCTGGACTGCAGCAGCACTGATGATTTCATTTATTTTATTTTTTTAGTACCAGCACTAAAAATAGCTAAATAACTAAAAGTTCAGGATAAAGACGACTCAAATCTGCACCCTAAACTCTCCATCAACCCCTTATTCTGTTTTTCAAACCTAAAAACCTAAAACGGTCTCAGTCTGGGCTTTGATGCTCTCCTGAACCAGATGAAACAGCACTCAAAAAATGTCTCATTGGATGAACTTAATTCAATTATGTGCAGGAATTCCATTTAATAAATGTATGTAGTCCCAACTAAATTAAATTACATTATCTTGCATGGATGCGCTTTATGTGAGTCAGGGCTGCTTGGATTTAGTAGATGGAATCCAACCCAAGGAGTCAGTTTTTTGAGTCTATCACTCAATCACTCAAAAAACTGATGCATCGGATAAACTCAACTCAATTATGTGCAGGATTTCAATTTAATAAATGTATGTCGTTCCAACTAAATTAAATTACATTATCTTGCATGGATGCACTTTATTTGAGTAGGGGCTGCTTGGATTTATTAGATGAAATCCAATCCAAGGAGTCAGTTTTTTGAGTCTATCACTCAAAAACTGTTGTGTGGGCCGCTGAAGAGGAGGTACTGCTGGCCCACCACCACCAGAGGGCACCCTGCCTGGAGTGCGGGCTCCAGGCACCAGAGGGCGCTGCCATCTCACAGGAGCAGCCGGGGTGACAGCTGTCACCTATGACAGCTGTTACCAATCATCTGATCCGCAGCGGTATATCTGCAAGACGTCATCTCCACTTCTCTGCCGAGATATCGCTCTACCAAGGAGGTAACGATCTCAGCTGACTGTGTTGATTCTCTGACAGGAATATCTATTGCTTGTGTGTGTTGGACAGCAGATATTCTGTTTCTTTTTTCGACAAGAGGTGGAGGTGGCATTCCCACCATACGTGTTGCTGGGTGCACACGCACCCACATCTAACTGTTTTTGTTCCTCACCAGCAGTACCAGATCCGACAAGCGGAGGCAGTGGCCACCTGGGTGTTCGGGACTTGGCGGCTCCAGTATTCCCGGGGTTCGGTGGCGGAGGAAATCGTGTGGTTCCGGTTCTGCTTTGGACGGACGTCTCTTATCTTTGAGCCTGCCCACACGTCACCCTTGTAATTGACTGACTGTTAAATTTCACATTCGCCGTGTTGGTTGTGTTTTTTCACAACAGTAAAGTGTTGTTATTTGACTTCCTTCATTGTCCGTTCATTTGCGCCCCTGTTGTGGGTCCGTGTTCCTACACTTTCACAACAGGATATCTCGGCCAGCGTCATGGACCCCGAGGGGCGTCAACCGGCTGTTGAACGGCCAATGGAAGAACCGGGCGCACAGGCGTCTGCAGGAGGAATGATCGGTGAGTTGCAGCGAATCCTCACCGCCTTTACGGCTCGGTTGGATCTAATGACCGAGCAGAACGTCCTCCTTAACCGCAGGGTGGAGGCTCTCGCCGCTCAGGTGGAAGCGCGCCCTCAGGGCGCTGCTGCGGCTCTCCCTCCTGTCGATCCTGTGCGCAACGTTGACATTCCACAGGTCGTTCAATGACCCCTCCCACCTTCCCCTGAAGCATACATAAGCCCTCCAGAGCCGTACGGGGGTTGTGTGGAGACGTGCGCGGACTTTCTTATGCAGTGTTCGCTCGTCTTCGCACAACGTCCCGTCATGTACGCGACTGATGCTAGTAAGGTAGCTTATGTGATTAATCTGCTTCGCGGTAAGGCACGCGCTTGGGCTACAGCGCTCTGGGAGCAAAATTCACGGCTCCTTCAGACATATGATGGGTTTGTGAGGGAGTTCAGAACAGTGTTCGATCACCCAAATAGAGGAGAGACCGCTTCAGCCGTGCTGCTGTCAATGAGACAGGGGCGCCGGAGCGCAGCTGCTTACGCAGTCGACTTCCGCATCGCGGCGGCGAGGTCCGGCTGGAATAGCACTGCCCTCCGTGCCGCCTTCGTAAACGGACTGTCGTTGGTCCTGAAGGAGCTCCTGGTGGCTAAGGACGAACCGCGGGATTTAGACGGGCTTATTGATCTGGTTATACGATTAGACAATCGGTTAGAAGAACGCCGTCGGGAACGAGACGAAGAGCGTGGCCGGGCACGCGCGGTCCCTCTCCCTTCCGGTTCCAACCGAGCTCCGCCCTCCCCACGCTCCACGGCCTCTACGCTCTGTGTGGTTACAGCTCCCCCTGCTGATGAAGCTATGGACACGAGCAGGGCCACATTTAAACCACCGGATAGACAGAGGAGGCTGGTCCGCGGAGCGTGCTTTGTTTGTGGCTCGATAGAGCATCAAGTGAGGGACTGCCCCGAGCGGTTAAACAACCAACGCCCGCCCCTAGAAACTGGGCTAGGGGTGGGCCAAGACATTCACGTGGGACACACCCATATTGCCACACGACTCCCGGTTACAATCCTTTATGAGGATTTAACCCTTCAGGCCCCAGCACTGGTGGACACAGGCTCAGAAGGGAATTTGCTAGACAGCAAATGGGCCAGGGAGGCAGGGCTCCCTCTGGTGGCACTTACTTCACCTGTGCAAGTACGGGCACTAGATGGCTCCCTACTCCCTTTAATCACACATAAGACACCTCCAGTAACTCTGGTGGTGTCAGGGAACCACCGGGAGGAGATCAAGTTTTTTGTGACTCCTGCCACCTCCCGCGTGATTCTAGGGTTTCCCTGGATGTTAAAACACAATCCCCGGATCGATTGGCCGTCCGGGGTAGTGGTTCAGTGGAGCGAGACCTGCCATCGGGTATGTTTAGGTTCCTCGGTTCCTCCCGGTTCCCAGGCTAAGGAGGTGGTCAGAGTCCCGCCCAATCTCGGGACAGTGCCGGTGGAGTACCATGACCTTGTGGACGTGTTCAGCAAGGATCTGGTGCTCACCCTTCCCCCGCACCGCCCGTACGATTGTGCCATTGATTTGGTTCCAGGCGTTGAGTTCCCGTCCAGCAGGCTGTACAACCTCTCACGACCTGAGCGCGAATCAATGGAGACCTACATCCGGGACTCTCTAGCTGCCGGGTTGATCCGGAATTCCACCTCCCCGATGGGTGCAGGTTTCTTTTTTGTGGGGAAAAAGGATGGCGGACTACGTCCATGCATTGATTACAGGGGACTGAACGAAATCACGGTTCGTAACCGATACCCATTGCCCTTATTGGATTCAGTATTCACGCCCCTGCATGGAGCCCAAATGTTCACTAAGCTAGATCTTAGAAATGCGTATCACCTGGTTCGGATCCGGAAGGGAGACGAGTGGAAGACGGCATTTAACACCCCCTTAGGTCATTTTGAGTACCTGGTCATGCCGTTCGGTCTTACAAACGCCCCCGCGACGTTCCAAGCATTGGTTAATGATGTCTTGCGGGATTTCCTGCACCGATTCGTCTTCGTATATCTGGACGATATACTCATCTTTTCTCCGGATCCTGAGACTCATGTCCGGCATGTACGTCAGGTCCTGCAGCGGTTGTTGGAGAACCGGCTGTTTGTGAAGGGCGAGAAGTGCGAGTTCCACCGCACTTCTTTGTCCTTCCTGGGGTTTATCATCTCCCCTAACTCCGTCGCTCCTGATCCGGCCAAGGTCGCGGCGGTGAGAGACTGGCCCCAACCCACCAGCCGTAGGAAGCTGCAACATTTCCTCAGCTTTGCTAATTTCTACAGGAGGTTCATTAAGGGCTACAGTCAGGTAGTTAGCCCCCTGACAGCCCTGACCTCACCAAAAGTCCCCTTCACCTGGTCGGATCGTTGCGATGCCGCGTTCAAGGAGTTGAAATGGCGCTTCTCGTCTGCACCCATTCTGGTGCAGCCCGATCCTAGTCGCCAGTTAGTGGTTGAAGTGGACGCCTCGGACTCAGGGATAGGAGCTGTGCTTTCCCAGAGCGGGAAGACCGATAAGGTCCTTCACCCGTGTGCCTATTTTTCCCGCAGGTTGACCCCGGCCCGAACGGAACTATGACGTCGGCAATCGAGAACTCCTTGCGGTGAAAGAGGCTCTTGAAGAGTGGAGACATCTGTTGGAGGGAACGTCCGTGCCATTCACGGTTTTCACTGACCACCGGAACCTGGAGTATATCAGGACCGCCAAGCGGCTGAACCCCAGGCAAGCCCGCTGGTCACTGTTCTTTGGCCGTTTTGACTTCCGGATCACCTACCGTCCCGGGACCAAAAACCAGAGATCAGATGCCTTGTCCCGGGTACATGAAGATGAAGTCAAAGCGGAGTTGTCGGATCCACCGGAACCCATCATCCCGGAGTCCACTATCGTGGCCACCCTCACCTGGGACGTAGAGAGAACCGTCCGGGAGGCCCTGGCACGAAGCCCGGACCCCGGAACTGGGCCGAAGAACAGACTCTACGTCCCACCAGAGGCTAGGGCTGCAGTCCTGGACTTCTGTCACGGCTCCAAGCTCTCCTGTCATCCAGGGGTGCGAAGAACCGTGGCAGTTGTCCGGCAGCGCTTCTGGTGGGCGTCCCTAGAGGCCGACGTCCGGGAGTATATCCAGGCCTGTACCACCTGCGCCAGGGGCAAGGCCGACCATCGCAAGGCTTCGGGATTGTTACAGCCGCTGCCCGTGCCTCATCGCCCCTGGTCCCACATCGGCCTGGATTTTGTCACGGGCCTCCTGCCGTCCCAGGGCAACACCACCATCCTCACGATAGTGGACCAATTCTCCAAGGCGGCCCACTTCGTGGCCCTCCCGAAGCTCCCGACAGCCAGGAGACAGCGGACCTCCTGGTCCACCACGTCGTCCGGCTGCATGGGATTCCAACAGACATTGTCTCCGATCGCGGTCCCCAGTTCTCCTCGCAAGTCTGCAGGAGCTTCTGCCGGGAACTGGGGGCCACGGTGAGTCTCTCATCCGGGTATCATCCCCAGACCAACGGGCAAGCAGAACGGGCCAATCAGGAGGTGGAACAGGCCCTGCGTTGCGTGTCGGCCGCGCACCCGGCGGCCTGGAGTACTCATTTGGCCTGGATCGAGTATGCCCATAACAGCCAGGTGTCGTCAGCCACCGGCCTCTCCCCTTTCGAGGTGTGTCTGGGGTACCAGCCTCCTTTGTTTCCGGTAGATGAGGGAGAGGTCGGTGTGCCCTCGGTCCAGGCCCACCTGCGGAAGTGCCGTCGGGTGTGGCGTGCCGCCCGTTCTGCTTTGCTGAGGGCCCGGATGAGGACGAAGGCCCATGCAGACCGTCGGCGGACCCCGGCCCCTACGTATCAGCCAGGGTAGGAAGTGTGGTTGTCAACTAAGGACATTCCCCTCCAAGTGGTCTCCCCTAAATTGCAGGATCGGTATATCGGTCCGTTTAAGATCCTCAAGGTCATCAGTCCAGCCGCAGTGAGGCTTCAGCTTCCGGCCTCACTGCGGATCCATCCCGTTTTCCATGTGTCCCGACTTAAGCCACATCACACTTCACCCCTCTGTACTCCGGGTCCGGCACCACCTCCTGCCCGGATCATCGATGGCGAGCCGGCTTGGACTGTGCGCCGGCTTTTGGATGTCCGAAGGATGGGCCGGGGCTTCCAGTATTTGGTGGACTGGGAGGGGTACGGCCCCGAAGAACGCTCCTGGGTGAAGAGGAGCTTCATCCTGGACCCGGCCCTCCTGGCCGATTTCTACCGCTGCCACCCGGACAAGCCTGGTTGAGGGGGGGGTCCTGTTGTGTGGGCCGCTGAAGAGGAGGTACTGCTGGCCCACCACCACCAGAGGGCACCCTGCCTGGAGTGCGGGCTCCAGGCACCAGAGGGCGCTGCCATCTCACAGGAGCAGCCGGGGGTGACAGCTGTCACCTACGACAGCTGTTACCAATCATCTGATCCGCAGCGGTATATCTGCAAGACGTCATCTCCACTTCTCTGCCGAGATATCGCTCTACCAAGGAGGTAACGATCTCAGCTGACTGTGTTGATTCTCTGACAGGAATATCTATTGCTTGTGTGTGTTGGACAGCAGATATTCTGTTTCTTTTTTCGACGAGAGGTGGAGGTGGCATTCCCACCATACGTGTTGCTGGGTGCACACGCACCCACATCTAACTGTTTTTGTTCCTCGCCAGCAGTACCAGATCCGACAAGCGGAGGCAGTGGCCACCTGGGTGTTCGGGACTTGGCGGCTCCAGTATTCCCGGGGTTCGGTGGTGGAGGAAATCGTGTGGTTCCGGTTCTGCTTTGGACGGACGTCTCTTATCTTTGAGCCTGCCCACACGTCACCCTTGTAATTGACTGACTGTTAAATTTCACATTCGCCGTGTTAGTTGTGTTTTTTCACAACAGTAAAGTGTTGTTATTTGACTTCCTTCATTGTCCGTTCATTTGCGCCCCTGTTGTGGGTCCGTGTTCCTACACTTTCACAACAAAAACTGATGCATTGGATAAACAACTCAATTATATGCAGGATTTCCATCTAATAAATGTATGTAGTCCCAACTAAATTAAATTACATTATCTTGCATGGATGCACTTTATGTGAGTCAGGGCTGCTTGGATTTATTAGATGGAATCCAACCCAAGGAGTCAGTTTTTGAGTCTATCACTCAATCACTCAAAAAACTGACACATCGGATAAACTCAACTCAATTATGTGCAGGATTTCAATCTAATAAATGTATGTCGTCCCAACTAAATTAAATTACATTATCTTGCATGGATGCACTATATTTGAGTAGGGGCTGTTTGGATTTATTAGATGGAATCCAATCTAATGAGTCGGTTTTTTGAGTCTATCACTCAAAAAACTGATGCATTGGATAAACTCAACTTAATTATGTGCAGGATTTCCATCTAATAAATTTATGTAGTCCCAACTAAATTAAATTACATTATCTTGCATGGATGCACTTTGAGTCAGGGCTGCTTGGATTTATTAGCTGGAATCCAATCCAAGGAGTTAGTTTTTTGAGTCTATCACTCAATCACTCAAAAAACTGATGCATTGGATAAACTCAACTATGTGCAGGATTTCCATCTAATAAATGTATGTCGTCCCATCTAAGTTAAATTACATTATCTTGCATGGATGCACTTTATTTGAGTCGGGGTTGAGTTGGATTTATTAGCTGGAATCCAATCCAAGGAGTTAGTTTTTTGAGTCTATCACTCAAAAAACTGATGCACTGGATAAACTCAACTTAATTATGTGCAGGATTTCCATCTAATAAATGTATGTAGTCCCAACTAAATTAAATTACATTATCTCTGAGTTGGAGCTACATATATTTGTTAGATGGAAATTCTGCTCATAACTGAACTGAGTCCATCCAATGCATCAGTTTTTTGAGTGTGTTTCCGGTCAGCTGCAGAACAAAATGATCCAAAGTACTGGCCTCAGCAGCCTGGAAAGATGAATTGATTTCCTTATTTTTTATTCTGGATGTTGGCTCTGTGCATGTTGAGGAGGTGGTGTCAGTTTTCTTTGCCTTCAGACCACTTTCAGTCAGTCTTTCTTCAAAATGACATGATTTCAGCACCTTCTGGCTGTCGAGAGCCTGAACCCTCTGACAGTCACAGATGGGGACATTTCTTCTCCCTGAAAAGCCAAAAAAATGCAAAGAAAGAGGCTGAAACTCAGCAAAAAGAGTCAATTTACTTCAAGAGATGTCTAGCACATTTTTCTTGTGTGGAAGGAGTTTTGTGTGTGTGGATGTTTATTTGAAGCGTCACGTCATTGGCGTCCACACCAAGCAGCCTGGCCACCCTAAACTCAGACTCCAGGGCACGTTTGAACCCTGTGCCATACCACACTACTCTTATTCATTTGTGAAATAATTGCTCTGACCTTTGAAAGCTTTCCTCACCGTGCTTGAAAATGTAAGCTTGGGATTTTGGGAAGGACGGCACTAACAGGTACTAATTAACCGGAGTATCACAGCTCTCCAGCTTTGCTGCACATCATATTTTAACTCTGCAAATTTGTCTGCACTTCTGTTCAGGACCATTTGAGCGACTGTGCTGAAAAAGTGATGTAACGGCACAAAAGAGCCGCACTGATTTAACCTGGATTTGTGCACTTCAGGTTTTTTAGTTGCAGCTTTTAGTCACAGAAAATACAGTTTAACAATTTAAATGGCAAGAGTTTACTGAAAAATGCAGCACTGATCCAGATACTGATCCACATCTCAGACCGGTTTGTCGCTCCAGATCACTGCTGACAGTTTGAATCCAAACAGATTATGGTAAATCTGAAACGATCTACTGGCTTCTAGTTAATACTGTAGAATCATCCTGACAGAACCCATGTCATCAAAACACATCAGATCTGATCCTGGCAAGCAACAACACACCGTCTGCAGCGCACACATCTACAGCGCACAGCAGGGGCGTAGGTTTGCATATGGACCATAGGGACAAGTCACAACCAATATTTTGGGATGGCAAAATAGTCCCTACCAATATTTAGAATTTTTTTTATATAACAAAATCATTCACTATTTTTTTGCGAACTCGATACTATAATTTTAGTCGTCACGTTTTGTGTTTTCGACGTTCATTAGCTCACATTCTTCTCACATGGACGTAAACAAAGCGCATCTCGTGGCAGGCAGTGCTTCATTTGTAAAGTGGGAGGTCCCAGAGCGCAGAGGATGGGTGGCTCCGGTGCAGTGTTGCCAGATGTACGATAATTATCGTATTTGTACGATAGTTTTGCCCTCTGTACGAGTACGATCAATAAATGTACGATCAATAATGGGAAAAAAATCCAATATGTACGATAATTTCAGTTGGTTGCCCAAACACGCATCTCTCTCTGACACCCAAGAATCATTTTGCAGGTGTTGCACTCAGGCGGCAACAAATGCTGGCTTTGGGCGACCGGGACAGTCATTTGAAAGCCCGCCCCCTCTCCATACAAAGTAATGAGTTCCCATCCAATCTCTGCCGTGACAGGAAGATTCCCCAACCAACATCTTTTTTTTTTTCGAAACTTTATTTCAACAAATGCAATAACAAACGAACAAAACACAAGAGCAAAGAGAATATACAATAATAAAAAAAAGTTAAAGTTCCTTATGGAGGTGTCAACATTTTTTCTGTGTTCAACAAAATCTGCACAAGTGTCCATGGCATCAGATGACGACAGCGACCTCGAGGTTGAATTCGACTCCTTTCTAGTCTGGTAATTAACACGTTTGTGTCCTTTCACAGAAAAAAAAATCTTTCTAGTCTGGTAGTGCATTTGCTTGTACATTTGCGTTCTTTTTGTGCCATAGTTTCCCCATTACTATAATTACTGTTTAAAAAATGTGACATAAAATTCTTTGTAAATTAAAAAAAAACACTAAAATAGCTACGTTGTATGCGTTTTGTTTGTATACGATAATTTCTCCCAAAATACGATAATTTTGAGGTTTTGGTACGATAGTTTCATATTTCATATCTGGCAACACTGCTCCGGTGCAGAAAAACAAGAAGGGTGGGGGCTTGCGAACAATGCTGTGCGCCACACTTAAAATAAACTGCACACCCACACAAACATGCACGCACACCCTTCACAAATGACACTAACACCCTGCCTTTTCCTCAAAAATTACTACATTTATGTTTGCTGTCTGTCTCTGTACTTTTCCTGTCACTTTTTGCGCTCTTTTTCATACTTTTCCCTCGTTTCAAAAGTCACCGAACGCACTTTACCGTAATATATGCAACATATAGCATACTGTTGGGAGAGCACGGGTTCTTGGCTTGCTGTCAGTGTTGAAATTTTTCAGCGTGAGGGCTTACATGAGAACTTACGGTAATGAGAATCAGCGGCCGCACTAGTGTGAAACTTCCATGTTTTTCCTCTGCGTTATGACATCACAGGCTTACGTTTACCGTAATACACCTATATATCATTGTAAAGCCCTTTTTTTTTTGTTGGCAAATTAGGTTGCCAGATACCTACAACTGCATTATTGATGAAGAGAATAGATTATACATCTTGGTTGCAAAAACTTTTTTTTTGTTAGCTCCACAAGTATTTTTTTTGTTGTCTTGTTCTCTCAGGTGTAGGCCTATAGAATAGATTCGTGATTTTGGGTGCAATTTTGTTATTTAAGCTATTTGTTTGTCTGCCTACACACTTAATAATGTAAATAAAGTGTTAAATTATTCTGCATTATCAATCAATCAATCAATCAATTTTTTTATATAGCGCCAAATCACAACAAACAGTTGCCCCAAGGCGCTTTATATTGTAAGGCAAGGCCATACAATAATTATGTAAAACCCCAACGGTCAAAACGACCCCCTGTGAGCAAGCACTTGGCTACAGTGGGAAGGAAAAACTCCCTTTTAACAGGAAGAAACCTCCAGCAGAACCAGGCTCAGGGAGGGGCATGCTGTGGAGGGGAACAGAGATCGATCACTAATGATTAAATGCAGAGTGGTGCATACAGAGCAAAAAGAGAAAGAAACAGTGCATCATGGGAACCCCCCAGCAGTCTACGTCTATAGCAGCATAACTAAGGGATGGTTCAGGGTCACCTGATCCAGCCCTACCTATAAGCTTTAGCAAAAAGGAAAGTTTTAAGCCTAATCCTAAATCTTAAAAGTAGAGAGGGTGTCTGTCTCCCTAATCTGAATTGGGAGCTGGTTCCACAGGAGAGGAGCCTGAAAGCTGAAGGCTCTGCCTCCCATTCTACTCTTACAAACCCTAGGAACTACAAGTAAGCCTGCAGTCTGAGAGCGAAGCGCTCTATTGGGGTGATATGGTACTACGAGGTCCCTAAGATAAGATGGGACCTGATATTCAAAACCTTATAAGTAAGAAGAAGAATTTTAAATTCTATTCTAGGAATTAACAGGAAGCCAATGAAGAGAGGCCACTATGGGTGAGATATGCTCTCTCCTTCTAGTCCCCGTCAGTACTCTAGCTGCAGCATTTTGAATTAACTGAAGGCTGTTTAGGGAACTTTTAGGACAACCTGATAATAATGAATTACAATAGTCCAGCCTAGAAGAAATAAATGCATGAATTAGTTTTTCAGCATCACTCTGAGACAAGACCTTTCTGATTTTAGAGATATTGCATAAATGCCAAAAAAGCAGTCCTACATATTTGTTTAATATGCGCTTGAATGACATATCCTGATCAACAAATGACTCCAAGATTTCTCACAGTATTATAGAGGTCAGGGTAATGCCACCAGAGTAAGGATTCTGGTTAGACACCCTGTTTCTAAGATTTGTGGGGCCAAGTACAATAACTTCAGTTTTATCTGAGTTTAAAAGCAGGAAATTAGCGGTCATCCATGTCTTTATTGTCTGTAAGACAATCCTGCAGTTTAGCTAATTGGTGTGTGTCCTCTGCTTCATGGATAGATAAAGCTGGGTATCATCTGCGTAACAATGAAAATTTAAGCAATACCGTCTAATAATACTGCCCTAAGGGAAGCATGTATAAAGTGAAATAAATTGGTCCTAGCACAGAACCTTGTGGAACTCCATAATTAACTTTAGTCTGTGAAGAAGATTCCCCATTTACATGAACAAATTGTAATCTATTAGACAAATATGATTCAAACCACCGCAGCGCAGTGCCTCTAATACCTATGGCATGCTCTAATCTCTGTAATAAAATTTTATGGTCAACAGTATCAAAAGCAGCACTGAGGTCTAACAGAACAAGCACAGAGATGAGTCCACTGTCTGAGGCCATAAGAAGATCATTTGTAAGCTTCACTAATGCTGTTTCTGTACTATGATGAATTCTAAAACCTGACTGAAACTCTTCAAATAGACCATTCCTCTGCAGATGATCAGTTAGCTGTTTTACAACTACCCTTTCAAGAATTTTTGAGAGAAAAGGAAGGTTGGAGATTGGCCTATAATTAGCTAAGATAGCTGGGTCAAGTGATGGCTTTTTAAGTAATGGTTTAATTACTGCCACCTTAAAAGCCTGTGGTACATAGCCAACTAATAAAGATAGATTGATCATATTTAAGATCGAAGCATTAATTAATGGTAGGGCTTCCTTGAGCAGCCTGGTAGGAATGGGGTCTAATAAACATGTTGATGGTTTGGATGAAGTAACTAATGAAAATAACTCAGACAGAACAATCGGAGAGAAAGAGTCTAACCAAATACCGGCATCACTGAAAGCAGCCAAAGATAACGATACGTCTTTGGGATGGTTATGAGTAATTTTTTCTCTAATAGTTAAAATTTTGTTAGCAAAGAAAGTCATGAAGTCATTACTAGGTAAAGTTAATGGAATACTCAGCTCAATAGAGCTCTGACTCTTTGTCAGCCTGGCTACAGTGCTGAAAAGAAACCTGGGGTTGTTCTTATTTTCTTCAATTAGTGATGAGTAGTAAGATGTCCTAGCTTTACCAGGGCTTTTTTATAGAGCAACAGACTCTTTTTCCAGGCTAAGTGAAGATCTTCTAAATTAGTGAGACGCCATTTCCTCTCCAACTTACGGGTTATCTGCTTTAAGCTACGAGTTTGTGAGTTATACCACGGAAGTCAGGCACTTCTGATTTAAAGCTCTCTTTTTTAGAGGAGCTACAGCATCCAAAGTTGTCTTCAATGAGGATGTAAAACTATTGACGAGATACTCTATCTCACTTACAGAGTTTAGGTAGCTACTCTGCACTGTGTTGGTATATGGCATTAGAGAACATAAAGAAGGAATCATATCCTTAAACCTAGTTACAGCGCTTTCTGAAAGACTTCTAGTGTAATGAAACTTATTCCCCACTGCTGGGTAGTCCATCAGAGTAAATGTAAATGTTATTAAGAAATGATCAGACAGAAGGGAGTTTTCAGGGAATACTGTTAAGTCTTCTATTTCCATACCATAAGTCAGAACAAGATCTAAGATATGATTAAAGTGGTGGGTGGACTCATTTACTTTTTGAGCAAAGCCAATAGAGTCTAATAATAGATTAAATGCAGTGTTGAGGCTGTCATTCTCAGCATCTGTGTGGATGTTAAAATCGCCCACTATAATTATCTTATCTGAGCTAAGCACTAAGTCAGACAAAAGGTCTGAAAATTCACAGAGAAACTCACAGTAACGACCAGGTGGACGATAGATAATAACAAATAAAACTGGTTTTTGGGACTTCCAATTTGGATGGACAAGACTAAGAGTCAAGCTTTCAAATGAATTAAAGCTCTGTCTGGGTTTTTGATTAATTAATAAGCTGGAATGGAAGATTGCTGCTAATCCTCCGCCTCGGCCCGTGCTACGAGCATTCTGACAGTTAGTGTGACTCGGGGGTGTTGACTCATTTAAACTAACATATTCATCCTGCTGTAACCAGGTTTCTGTAAGGCAGAATAAATCAATATGTTGATCAATTATTATATCATTTACCAACAGGGACTTAGAAGAGAGAGACCTAATGTTTAATAGACCACATTTAACTGTTTTAGTCTGTGGTGCAGTTGAAGGTGCTATATTATTTTTTCTTTTTGAATTTTTATGCTTAAATAGATTTTTGCTGGTTATTGGTAGTCTGGGAGCAGGCACCGTCTCTACGGGGATGGGGTAATGAGGGGATGGCAGGGGGAGAGAAGCTGCAGAGAGGTGTGTAAGACTACAACTCTGCTTCCTGGTCCCAACCCTGGATAGTCACGGTTTGGAGGATTTAAGAAAATGGCCAGATTTCTAGAAATGAGAGCTGCTCCATCCAAAGTGGGATGGGATGCCGTCTCTCCTAACAAGACCAGGTTTTCCCCAGAAGCTTTGCCAATTATCTATGAAGCCCACCTCATTTTTTGGACACCACTCAGACAGCCAGCAATTCAAGGAGAACATGCGGCTAAACATGTCACTCTCGGTCCGATTGGGGAGGGGCCCAGAGAAAACTACAGAGTCCGACATTGTTTTTGCAAAGTTACACACCGATTTAATGTTAATTTTAGTGACCTCTGATTGGCGTAACCGGGTGTCATTACTGCCGACGTGAATTACAATCTTACCAAATTTACGCTTAGCCTTAGCCAGCAGTTTCAAATTTCCTTCAATGTCGCCTGCTCTGGCCCCCAGAAGACAATTGACTATGGTTGCTGGTGTCGCTAACTTCACATTTCTCAAAACAGAGTCGCCAATAACCAGAGTTTGATCCTCGGCGGGTGTGGGGTCGAGTGGGGAAAAACGGTTAGAGATGTGAACGGGTTGGCGGTGTACACGGGGCTTCTGTTTAGGGCTACGCTTCCTCCTCACAGTCACCCAGTCAGCCTGCTTTCCCGGCTGCTCGGGATCTGCCAGGGGGTAACTAACGGCGGCTAAGCTACCTTGGTCCGCACCGACTACAGGGGCCTGGCTAGCTGTAGAATTTTCCACGGTGCGGAGCCGAGTCTCCAATTCGCCCAGCCTGGCCTCCAAAGCTACAAATAAGCTACACTTATTACAAGTACCGTTACTGCTAAAGGAGGCCGAGGAATAACTAAACATTTCACACCCAGAGCAGAAAAGTGCGGGAGAGACAGGAGAAGCCGCCATGCTAAATCGGCTAAGAGCTAGTAGCTACGCTAAGCTAGCGGATTCCTAAAAACACGCAAAGTGAATAATGTGTAAATAATTTAGAGGTGATTCAGCAGAAGGAGTGCTTTAGTTAAGGCACGGAAAGATTACACTGGGAAACAAATCGTAATCTAGATAACTAGATCAATCTAACTGCGCAGATTAAACAGCTAACAGATACAGAAAAACACCGCTGTGCTCCGGAACAGGAAGTGATACAATACCGCAATGAGAGCCAACCACCAGTAGAGGCAAGCAAGAGAGAGACATTATGTCATCATATGTTATGTATTATGCTGTACTTGTGGGTCTAATGGTATGAGTGGGTTAGGGGGTGGTGGTGGTGGGCAGGGGGGCGGGGGGGTGGTATTGTCCCTACCAAAGCTGAGACCAAACCTACGCCCTTGGCGCACAGTCTACAGAGCATGAATTGCAGATGCCATCTGCAGCGCACAGCCTACAGAGCACAGCCTACAGAGCACGATCAGCAGCGCACAGTCTATAGAGCACAAATTGCAGTGCACTATCTGCAGCATGCCATCTGCAGCGCACAGCCTACAGAGCACAAACTGCAGCGCACCATCTGCAGCGCACAGCCTACAGAGCATGAACTGCAGTGCACCATCTGCAGCATGCCATCTGCAGCATGCCAACTACAGGGCACAGTCTACAGAGCATGATCTGCAGGGCACAGTCTACAGAGCAGGAATTGCAGTGCACCATCTGCAGCACACGTCTACAGCACACATAGACAGCGCACAATTTAGAGTGGACAGTCTGCAGCACACCATCTACAGCACACAGTCTATGGCGCACCATCTGCAGCGCACAATCGATGGCGCACCATGTGCAGCGCATAGTCTACAGAGGATGATCTGCAGCACACTATCTGCACACCACCTGCAGCGTACCATCTAGAGTGCGCTGCAGGCAGCGTACTATCTGCGGTGCCTGAATTGCAGTGCACCATCTGCAGTGCACGTTCTACAGCACACAATCTGCAGTGCACGTTCTACAGCACACAATCTGCAGTGCACGTTCTACAGCGCACAAGCTGCAACATACAGTCAACAGTGCACAATCTATAGCGCATAGTACAAATGGCTTTGGAGAGCCTTTAGCTCCACTTTGCTATTTCAACAGCAAGTAACCCGCATGAAAAATCTGATGTGGGGAGCAAAGAAGCTGTACTGAGTCCATTAATCGTGGGTGTGTTTTGAGTGTAAAATTAATTAATTAAACCAATTAGATTGTTGTCTGTCATTCCCTTTAAGAGTCATATGTGGAGTGCTGTTTAGATCAGTGTTTCCCAATCCTGGTCTTCAGCCCATAGAGCAAACCATTTTCCCGAATCTACTCAGACCACATTTCTTCAGTCATGTGTGTTGAGCCAGTCGACAGCTGTCTGAACAGTAGGACACACCTGATTTGTCTCACGATGTGCAGTAAGTGCAGGAATAAATGGAAAATGGACAGTACTTTGGGTTCTGTGGACCAGGATTGGGAAACACTGATTGTGACAGTGTTGTGACTCCAATGAGAGGTTTTCTGACGAGTAAGTGAACCTGTGTGAAAAGCATCTAAGTGCATGAGTGGATCATTTACAGAAGCAGAACCTTCCTGAGGTCAAGCAGTTAAACTCCTCATCCGTGCAACACTCTTCCTCATCCTTAATCTTGGCCCACCAGACCTCATCCACCCCATCACATGGAGACAGTCTGGACTGCCACATGACCAGCCCTGTTTTGGTGAACCCAAGCAGAGAACATGCCTCATGAATCTATCCACATAGAGTATAAGCAGTATAAGCAGCAGAAATACTAACTTTCGACCAGGATTTTTTTTTTTTTTTTTTTTTTTTTTTTTTGCACAATCGCTTTCTGCTGCCTCATGATAGCAATGCATCAACAATGTCCCTGACCACAGCTCACGCATATAAGCAAGTGCCTCATGCACCAATGCACTTGATTGGAAATTGGCAATAGCACCTACGCTGCACCAAGCTAGCTCACGTAAGGAGTCATTATAACAGCTGGGCTAGGCTAGGCTAGCCAATTTGCAAGGTACAACCCCAATTCCAATGAAGTTGGGACGTTGTGTAAAATGTAAATAAAAACAGAATACAATGATTTGCAAATCCTCTTCAACCTTTAATACACCACAAAGACAAGATATTTAATGTTCAAACTGATAAACTTTATTGTGCAAATATTTGCTCATTTTGAAATGGATGCCTGCAACACGTTTCAAAAAAGCTGGGACAGTGGTATGTTTGCCACTGTGTTACATCACCTTTCCTTCTAACAACACTCAATAAGCATTTGGGAACTGAGAACACTAATTGTTGAAGCTCTGTAGGTGGAATTCTTTCCCATTCTTGCTTGATGTACAACTTCAGTTGTTCAACAGTCCGGGGTCTCTGTTGTCATATTTTGCGCTTCATAATGCGCCACACATTTTCAATGGGCTACAGGTCTGGACTGCAGGCAGGCCAGTCTAGTACCTGCACTATTTTACTACGAAGCCACGCTGTTGTAACACGTGCAGAATGTGACTTGGCATTGTTTTGCTGAAATAAGCAGGGACGTCCCTGAAAAAGACAATGCTTGGATGGCAGCATGTGTTGCTCCAAAACCTGGATGTACCTTTCAGCATTGATGGTGTCATCACAGATGTGTAAGTTGTCCATGCCATGGGCACTAACACACCCCCATACCATCACAGATGCTGGCTTTTGAACTTTGCGCTGGTAACAATCTGGATGGTCTTTTTCCACTATCATGGACACGATGTCCATGATTTCCAAAAACAATTTGAAATGTGGACTCATCAGACCACAGCACATTTTTCCACTTTGCATCTGTCCATTTCAAATGAGCTCGGGCCCAGAGAAGGCGGCAGCATTTCTGGATCTTGTTGATGTATGACTTTCACTTGCATGGTAGAGTTTTAACTTGCACTTGTTGATGTAGTGACGAACTGTGTTAACTGACAATGGTTTTCTGAAGTGTTCCTGAGCCCACGTGGTAAGATCCTTTACACAATGATGTCTCTTTTTGGTGCAGTGCTGCCTGAGGGATCGAAGGTCGCGGGCATTCAATGTTGGTTTTTGGCCTTGCAGCTTACGTGTAGAAAGTTGTCCAGATTCTCTGAATCTTCTGATTATATTATGGACTGTAGATGATGGAATCCCTAAATTCTTTGCAATTGAACATTGTGAAACATTGTTCTTAAACTGTTGGACTATTTTTTCACACAGTTGTTCACAAAGTGGTGATCCTTGGCCCATCTTTGCTTGTGAACGGCTGAGCCTTTGGAGATGCTCCTCTTGTATCCATCATAACGCTCACAATTAGTGTCCTCAGTTCCCAAATGCTTCTTGAGTGTTGTTAGAAGGAAAGGTGATGTAACACAGTGGTAAACATACCACTGTCCCAGCTTTTTTGAAACGTGTTGCAGGCATCCATTTCAAAATGAGCAAATATTTGCACAAAAACAATAAAGTTTATCAGTTTGAACGTTAAATATCTTGTCTTTGTGGTGTATTCAATTGAATATAGGTTGAAGAGGATTTGCAAATCATTGTATTCTGTTTTTATTTACATTTTACACAACATCCCAACTTCAGTGGGAGAAGAAGCTTAACTTTTGTGTAATGGGAATGTGTTTGTTCTAGTCTAGTCTTTTCATCGTTACATCTCATTTTATTCTCTGGTGAACCAAGTTTATAGAAATGAACGATGTTTCAGATGCCTAAAAGTTCATAAAGACACGTGGGATTGTGCACTGAGGTCAATTTTCCGGTCAAAGTCGCCCAAACTTCAACTCGCCAATAACTAAGTGAATTCCTGAAGTGAATACGTCAGCTCCAGAATACAGAAGTAATGCCCAAATCACGGAGAAGTACAATAAAATGAAACTAAATTTTCCTTGAAACTTGTCTTGAATTAGGCCCTTTGAACCTGCTTCACCCATTTCATTTCAAGTCTTGACAATCCTTTTGGTGCCAATTTTCGCTCACATTTTGGCCAACAGGTTAACCGATGGACCAATGCCTCAAAAACCAAGATGTGGAGAAGTTTACACACTCCAAAAATCATGATTATAAAATAAACTCAAAAGTATTCTACTAACTTTGTCTCCTTGAAAGACTTCAATTTTTCTTTTCCTTATTCCAAACATGGCACTGGGCCGGCACGCTCGCTGAGCCTGGGAGCGTGGAGGGATCCTGCAGTCTGCCCAGTTCTGAGATCACTTTTATTTACTTTATTCTCCTTTGAATGGGGTGTCTGGATAGGAAGGCCAGGTGAAGAGGTAAGAATCAGGAGTTTGAGGAATGTGATTTGAGGTTTTGGGGAATGTGACTAAAAGTGGTAGAGATTAACACTCCTACAGTGAGACCTTAATGGGCTGCAGTTGTGGATCCGAGCGTAGCCACCAACTGTTATGGCGCATTCACTCGAGACATAATGAGAGGCATTTGTTTGAGTCTAAAAAGGATCAGTCTATTAAAAACAGATCTCGTAAATACTCCTGTGTCCACACCTCCTGCAAAACAGACGAGTCTGACAGCAGATAATAAGCAGAAGTGCGGTCGCTCTCATGACGTGACCTTGCCGCCCGCTTCATTTCAGCCATAAACCCCTGCTGCTGTGAATCCAGATTCTGGTTGCTAATGTCACACAGCTCTTAAAAAACAAGGAAGGAGGAATGTTCAATGCGTCCAGAAGCGATCGCCAGCATCCATGCTTCTTCATGGGAACGCCCATACCGCGGGGATCGAGACTTTGTTTGGATTTTTGAGGTAGAAAATAACGAAGTACATTTTCTCACATGATGTACTTCACTGCAGTTTGGAGTAGGAGAGTATCGAGCTGATGGTTTGGATCAGTCTCAGTCTGATATCTGCCAAAATTACTGGATTGGATATCGGGAATAAAAACAAATCTGATCTGAGTCTTCCGTTGTACATCTGACTCATGTTGTAGGTTTTGTATGTTTTCTTTTAGTAGAGTTGAATATGAGGTGATGTTTTGCTCAAAAGCTAAGTTAGCAAAACACATCCAAAAATAAATGTATTTATGAGGAGATTCACTGTTATAAAACAGGGAAAAAGATATTAGCTTGTTATCGGAAGGTACGTAAGGTTCCAGTATTGGTATCATATTGGACATGAAATCTTGCTGTCACTAGTTTGGGGCACAGGTGCAGAAAAGATGTTTGAATTTTGTTTATTTATTTTTTGATAGTCGTGATTTCCAGCGTATGAGTTGCACCTGTTGAAAAACCTGCCTCTTGAAAAGGAAAAACCCATTATATATATATATATATATATATATATATATATATATATATATATATACACACACACACACATATAAGTCGCACCTTTTTTTGCATTATCAGCTTTTTACTTTGGGATTTTTGTGCACTGTTGTAGTGTACTTTGTATTATTGATATTTATTCTTTTATAATTACAGTTTATTTGGTTCAGTGCTTTGATTCCTGGGAAAGTCCTTTATAAATAGTCATTATAATAAATATTATTAATCATGAATGTGTGATTTTCAGTATACTATAAGTCACTGGACCTTTGAAACTTGTAAAAAAAATCCATAATATACTCTGGAAAGCAGAAGAATTGATGATATCGGTCAGTTGACAGCTTGTTGGGATGAGACCTTCGCTGGCGCCGCCCTGGTGGTCAGAAAGGGTTACATCACACACCATTTATCAAATCAGGCTGGCGTGACCTTAGCGTAGAGACTGCACTGAAATTTATCCGTCTGTTTTTGATCTTATTTTCTGAAATGAATGTAGTTATGATATTTTTTCTACAAATCGACAGGAAGTAGATTTTATATCTGGGGGTTCCAAAACAACAGCATACAGGCTTAAAGGGTTAAAACACGGAGTTCCTCTGAAGTTCGAATTTGAATGCAAACATCTCCAGTTGTACTTTTGAAGTTGTATTATTGCTATGAAGTGCAGGATGAAGTACTTTTACACACTGTACAGCACATTTATAGTTTTCAGTTAAAAAGCAAGCCGCCTGCAGAGCTGCCGCATGTTCACGATCAGTCGACGCTCTTTTGTTTATTGCTACTTTTTCACTGGCTTGTTGACTACGAGTTTATAATAAAATTCAAATCGTAACAAGAACAATGTTTTGAGGACATAAATGGAACTTCAGAGCTCCTGACAGAGTCTTTATTTATCCAGACGTCACCAAACATCTGGATCTGCACAGCAGCGAGGCCTTCGGTTGTAAACTTGGAGTAGGTGCTACCGTACAGCCTCCACTTATTAGGCCTTGTCTTGTTGCTGAGGCTTGGATTGAATTACTCCACCGCACTGTAAAAAGAGAAAAGGAGTAATCGTCTCTCTGGTCTGAAAATCCCCTGGCAGACGGCGGTCTGGTGGCAGACACGTCGACTTCAGTGCAGGATGGGTTCGTCTGCGATGCGGCTGGCGTCCCACAACAACAAAAACACACCAGAACGTGTGCCATAATGAAACTCACACTTTACCCAAGACCCGCTAATAATGACAGCACCCCCCCCCCCCCCCCACCCCACCCTCGCCGACCCCACCCACACCCTGTCTCACAGATGACGGTGATAATTTCTCCTCCGTGGAAGATGTTAGTCACCTCAGAGTCTGGGCTCCGTCCCAACGTGCCTCCTTAGGATTTCTGGGTATCAAGCTACATCTAGAAGGACCACAAAGAGCTCATAACCCTAAAAGGTCACTACAACTAAAAAAGCACTTTAAGAGCACACACCTCGGCCACTGCAGAGCGACCCTGAACACTGCATCGCAATCCACAACTTCACCTCGGTTCACACTAACATTAACCCCCGTTCCTGGAGATCACCTGTCACCTGCTCGTTTTCAGGCTCTTCTGATTAACTAAGTCATGTTCAGCCAATCAAAAGCGAGGAAACAAGAGACTCAGTTGATCAGCTGTTGTTGCGGCAGGTAGACATGGAGAACATGCAGGGCAGGTGGTCTCCTGGAGTGGAGCTAGTGACCCCCTGATCTCCAGACCCCTTGGGAACACATGGAGGACTTAGGAGGTCCAGTGAGAGGTTACTCAGGAGACACAGGCGAGGCCGATGACATGCATCATGAAGGAGGTCAGCTGTGACAGTACACCTGTGTGGCACATTTTTCCTGAGCGTGAGCCTCCATGCGAGTGGCTCATAAGGACCCAGAGACCGAACCAGGACGTGCAGCAGATAGATGGTTGACTCAGGAGATAAGGATGAAAAGGAGATCTGCCTTTGGAGGTCCATGAATAGGGACATGATCCATGTCATGATGTGGTGGGCGCTGTAGCACCAGCACACGGATCCTAACCTGACATGCCGACAAAGTTCAACATACTAGAACTTTTAGTGCGGTGCAGGCCCACTAATGTCACAAAGAAACATACGTAAAAATAACACAATGCTGAAATACCCTTGGTCATTATG
Source organism: Thalassophryne amazonica (assembly GCF_902500255.1). NCBI lineage: Eukaryota > Metazoa > Chordata > Actinopteri > Batrachoidiformes > Batrachoididae > Thalassophryne > Thalassophryne amazonica. The sequence goes on from NC_047124.1 coordinate 5,410,445, forward strand.
AGCATTTTGTTCTTTATACTTTGCAGTTGTTTAATTAATTTCTTAAGATCCTATTATCTAATGTGCAATTTGTACATGTTCATAAAGCCCCTCTATCATTCAATCATCAACAATATTTACATTTTTAGTGACGTCCACAGGAGCGGAAGTTGTGCAAATCAAAGAATATTTGTAGATCACCCTCTGTGCATTTGCAAGTATTAATAGGACAAAATTAACTCATAGCAAGTTAGCTTTGAGTTAGCAGACTTTAGCGCACATGCTAACATCGGCTAAATGTCTTATAAATCACTCCAGAGGTGTTATTGGGTTCCAAAAACAGTGTTTTCAGTTTTAGAAGTGTTCATTTCTTGCTAGCCTTTACATAACATATAATAAATTGGTAATATTTACACACAAATGGAACAGACTTTCCACCTAGCTAGCAGCCTGTGACATCGCCACGCCAACGTCCTCTAAATGGTTTGTAAATCCTTCCAGAGGTGTTGCCAGGTTATAAAAACAGCATTTTTAGTTTTAGAAGTGTTTATTTCTTGCTAGCTTTTATGTAATATATGAGAAACGTATATATAAACACACAAAATTAAGCGGTTTTGAAGAGACCAGCGACTGACGTGACGGTGTAGCTCTACTCTGATTGGCTGTCACTCGCGCCACTCAAATGCAAAACGGATCAGCTTGAAACAGAATGTGACATTTTATCATCCATCTTTGAACTTGTCCAAGGTCTGTGTCCCAAGAATTTTTCCTGTGAATTTCAAGAGTGTGGCAGTAAGAGAACAGGACTTGTGCTGAACACAGACAGACAGACGGATAAAAAGCCTTTGCAATACCTGATGGCCAAATTTGATGGCCATCAGGTAAAAACATACACAAGCAAAACCTCTTTGGCAGAGGTAATTACAGTTTTTTTTTTAATATATATTTTAATCACTATTAACTCAATGGCCACTAACGAGCAAACAGACAAATGCAATCAAAACCAAAATGTTCTTGTTGGACGTCAATAAAAATGACAAAAAGCTGAATTTAATTAAGATGTCACAATAAAGTCGCTGTGCAACTGAGAAAGTAACACGAGTGATCTTGTAAAGCCTCACTGGTTTGCTTTCTGAAGTGGCTAACTTGAGTACTGGTTCGGTTTAAATAAAAGCCATCTAGAAACGTCTGGGAAATGGGAGCTCTGTGTGGCCCATTTGTCCGTCTGTTCCACTTTAATGCCTTCTCTTTGAACATGTACTCTTCTGCCATCAATTTAACACAGCATAGAGACAACGAACAGTCAGATGTTGACATGAAGAAGAACACAGTCCTTTGAAGGTGGGATGATAAATATTTGCCACGTTCCTTTATACCGAACCTCACAGGAGGCGGTTAGGAACAGACACAGCCTTCAACAGACAAATTTATCAAACAGCGGCTTTCAGAATGCTATTTTACGAGCACGCTTCTGCCTGGACTCTGAGTTTAAGTATTTAAAGGCTCTAACCTGTAGACCATCAAGTCTAGATCTATGTCTACAGGTTAGGTCTAAATCTTGAGGTTCAAGCTAGATCTAGAGATTATGTTTACATCTAGAGGTTAGATTTAGGTCTAGAGATTAAATGTAGGTCTAACTGTAGAGGTTAGATCTAGGTCTAGAGTTTAGGTCTAAGTTTGGAGGTTAAAGGTAGGTCTAGAGGTTAGGTCTAACTATAGAGGTTAGATCTAGGTCTAGAGTTTAGGTCTAAGTTTAGAGGTTAAAGGTAGGTCTAGAGGTTAGGTCTAACTGTAGAGGTTAGATCTAGGTCTAGGGGTTAAATGTAGGTCTCGAGGTTAGCTCTAACTTTAGAGGTTAGATCTAGGTCTAGAATTTAGGTCTAAGTCTAGAGGGTAAATGTAGGTCTAGCAGTTAGGTCTAACTGTAGAGGTTTGATCTAGGTCTAGAGTTTAGGTCTAAGTCTAGAGGTTAGATCTCGGTCTAGAGGCTAGAGAGGTGGGCAGGTGACCAGAGGATCTTCATGTAGCAAGGTGAAATCGGGGCTGAAATATGTTCCTATCATAGCTACCTTTGACTGACCTGGTACAGCATGGGTCTTGTCTGCAAGATGTCTGGTGTTCGAACCCCAGCAGAGCCATAAAGATATATGTCAGTCGATTTCACTCAGTTCAAATCCCTGTCCGATGGGAAAATCACAAAGGTCTTTTTCGGCAAGGTCTTTAATCTCCAAGTTGCACCCAGTGTGCAGTGGAGCACGTTGTGTGGCAGCATGCTGATATCAATGTGTTAATGAGTGAATGTGAGGCATCACTGTAAAGCACTTTGAGTGTCAGCATAAGATGAAAATGCACCATAGAAATACTGGCCATTTATTTTAGGGTCTTTGTTTATGAATGATTGTAAAATTCTCCAGCAGAAGCCAATCTTCTTCTTTATGTTTATTTGATAGGGACAGAACAAAAGCATTGTTACAATAACCACTGCCATGTTCATAGGTCATATAGCTAATAGCTAATTTGCAGACCTGGTCCCTAGAACATAAAAAGGACACTTATATACTCAAAAAAAAACAGCCAATCAGTGTTCTAAGCATCCCCAAAGAATGAGCTCCTGACATAAAAAACAAAAACAAAACACGCATCAGTCAGTGGATGTTTGGTTTCACTGGTTCCAGAAGCAGCTCAGAGAAGAAACTTTGCTTTATCTTGATAGATGCCAGCTGAGATGCTTCAAGTATCGCATAGAGATACCTCGTGAACTTGTCCCTCTGGATTTCTTCTGAGCATATTCAACTGGACCAGATCCATGGGTGGATCCAGAATGTTCTGCAAGGTTTATGTATTTCAAGTCAGCAGTTATTTGAGGTAGTAATAACTGGTTATTATCCTACTGGTTTTGTGCTCTCTGATGGGTTTGATTATAAATTGCACTGATGGAACTTGGAGGCTGGATTCCCCCCTCCGCATTATCCAAAGAATGAAAACGGCCTTTTGGAAATCTACTTTTTTGAAAGAATGATTGGTTCCCCCCCGCAGGCTGCAAAGAACCCAGAAAACTCGGACAACTGATGCATTGAGGTTGATGGTTTAACCATCTGTGACCATTAACAATTCCACTTGTTGATGTTTTTTAAAAGACATTTTAAGTCTTAATGATCCTTTTACTTTGGTGCAAACAAAAGAATGAATTCAGAAGGACAAAAGCTCAGCGGTGAGTAATCCTCATTCTGTCAGGATGATGCCAGCAAAAAAACAAAAATACCAAACGCTTTATGACATGTTTAAAGTATCAAGTCCTTTAACTTAACTCCCCTGTTCAAACCAATCGACTTGAGAGGAGAAGAAAATACAATTTGGCCGAGGTCATTTGCATTTCTTTTTTCCCGTATTTGGGGGTATCTATGGAAACGGAGCTTTGTTGATGGGGCGTGTTGACAGGCGGAATCTGGTGCCAAATAGAGAGAAAACCCCACAACGCCTCATGAAAGTAACGCATGCAGGAAAATCCTGAAAAAAAGAAAAAAAAATCACTTACAGAGTAGAAAATGAGTGCTCTGTTGTTGCACAAACGTTTCTTCACCAGTTCAAGAGCTGAAAATGTATTTTTTATCCTCAGGTGTGTTTTAGTTAGGTAAAAAACCTTCACCGTGTTTCTCAGATTGTCCCTTGGAGTTAACGTACTCCTTTGAAGATGCAGGTTTAATGTTTCATTTGGAAAACAAGAGAAGAAGATGACAATGCTGACGTGGTGACGCGCAGCCACACTCGCCATCAGGCCCTCAGACCCGACATGGAGAACAGCAGCAAAGCCATCGCACTGTGTGCATGTCAGGTTTTGAGGTTTTGCTTGTTTGTCTGTTTTAGTATTTTCATGGATTCATTGGTTTTCTGTGTGGTTATTCTCTTGCTAGGTTTTTCTGCTTGGGTCTGTCTGTCTCTATTTCTCTTGTCTGTCCCTGGGTTTTTGGTAGGGGGCGTTTCTCTCTCTCTGGCCACGCCTTTGTTCTGGTGCTTTCCATGCACACCTGTTCTTAATGTGCAACTCATCACCTGGGGCTATATAAGCTCACTGGGTGCATCTGCTCCTCGCCAGATTGATGCACCTTGTTCCATCTCTTTAGTTCTTTCTCATGTTCCATAGTCCTACCTGCCTCACTGTGTTCTTGACTTCCTGCTCGTTTGTTCTGACCTTGCCTAAGCCTGAGGATAAATGTACTGCTGCTGTGTTTTTGGACTGCCTACTTGTGTACTGACCACTGCTATCCTCACCACTAAAGTCTTACAAGTATATGAAACTTATTGTACATATGTTTCAAATCTGATTTCACTGACTGACTGTCCACATTATATACAGCCAGTGACCAGAGCTGATCTGTGTGTCCATGCTGCAGTCCTCACCTTCTATCTCCTATAACCCATATCATTTGTCGTAGTAATGAAAGTCAGATCCCTGGAAACAGTCACATGACACAGAGCTCACAGGATATGGATTGTAAAAATAATCAAAGTTTATATATTATAAAAGGTTTAACATGAGGTGTGCCGTCAGGTGATGATCCAAATGTAATTCCAAAAGGAATTTATTAAAGAAGCACGTTTTAATTTTCAGAATCAGAAAAGTTTTATTGCCATATGAGTGAACAATTTTCCTTAAATACTTATTTCCTTTCTCTTTTCTTGGTTCCTTTTATTCTTTTTTTAATGTTAGAATTTTTGTGTGTCAAAAAATTAGTTTTTTTTCCCCCTGTTCTTCCACATTTCAACTTTATAGGTTCCACACTTCCATTCCTTCTTTCCTTTATCTTTCCCCGTGTGTCTGCTTTCCTTCCATTCACTGCTTTTTGTCCTTTGTTTCAATCAAGTTTTACATTAATGTCCTCATAAACTGGATGCAGATATTTGATTTCACCGCGAACACGTGCTAAACTTGACGCGTCTCTGACGAAGGGTGAAAATGTTTTCGATTTCGGTGACTGAAAGTCAAGCTGCAGATATTTTGTTTGTTTGTTTTCATCCAAAAGGAATTCCATGTTTGGGTGCAGGACGGTTTCTGTTCTCCAGGATCCTCACCGGATATTGACGGCGGCATGATGGAGCAGAAACGGACAGAGTAACACCAGCTCCATCACACAGCATGTCCTGGTTCCGGTTCTGGTCCCTGCAGGAGGCCACTTTGGAAGCAGCAGGTCTCAGGTGGGTGTTTATCCAGAATAGAGTCCTGAGCCGCCGGCCTGGAGCCCCGATGTGAAGAGAAAAACTTTGACTTCCATTCAGGAAATAATTAGTCTCATTTCCTTCTTTATTGGCAGGCCTGATCCTCCAGGATGGTAATGGAAGTTCTGTGTCAGTTTTTCTCTGAGAAATGGACGAGTTGAAGAAAGAAGCTTAGTGAGGATTTACTGATGCACTGTCCTTTTTTCCCTCCTCTGCCTTTGCCAACGGGCCGAGTGGATAAAACACAGAAAGCAGAAGCTCGACCGCTGTGACTGATTATTGATGAGCACGCTCACTTTATTTTAACACAGGAACCTACAGAGTCTCTGAAAGGTCAAAAAGACTCCTTCAGACAAACAGCGGCTCCCAACTGCAGAATAAACAGGACCCAGGTTTAGGTGTTTAGACCACGCACGTCTGAAGAGACAGAACCAAACCATGCCATATTAACGTGTTAAATCAGGTCAAACATTATTCGTTCTTTCTGCGTATTTCATGCATTCATATGGTGTTCCTGTGTCCGTTAACGCACATCAGTGATTAACTGATCTGAACATTTCCAATCCACAGATGCTGAGAACGCGCGCGACGGAGTGTCCAGGGAATCCAATCAGACAACTGGAGACCTCACAGCAAGGTCAGAGGCTGGCATTGAACCCACAACCTTCTTACAAAAGCCAACAGTGCAAACCGCTGCTCCACGTGTACAAACAACGTAGATACAAGAGCTTTTAATGGTATGAGTCAAGTCTTATACTTTGATTTTCAGTTAATTAGATCACTTCTGTTTCTGATTAACAGAATTTGAGTATTTTATGCTGTGATTTAACAGGAGTTTAAGAGAAGACTCTGCAGCGTTTTGCAGAAACGACTTGTAAAACCTCCAGCGTCTGACCCTGCTGAACTATTTGCCACTGTTTCTCATCTTACCGTGTAAAAAACAGAACCACCTGGCTGCCCGCCCTCGCTCAGCCTGAAAAAGAGCAGCACCCAGTCTGCGTCCTCACCTGAACCAAAGTGACCGATCCAACCTCCTGACTGGACTCTACGTTCATAGACAGCAGACCTCAGTTCCATCCAAAGACCCAGTCTGAAGAAATCCATCTGAGCCATGTTCTCCTGGGTCGCAGAACGTCCAGGATCCCCAAACTGAAACACAGAAGAATAAGAACTAAACATGATCAAAATGCAGAAAGATAATGTAGCTACAGTTTAACATATTCAAGACATTTTTAACTGAGCCTCTTCAGGATCCTGTGGTTAAGTCCCACTGGCTTTTAGGAAGATTTGCGTATGAATTGCACACAAATTTGGTTCATATTTGCTAAACGTCTGCAATATGCATGAAACATGCTTGTATGAGTCGGCCGACATCCGCACACGCCCGCAAGTATCCGCAGAGGCACGTTTTTCCGTTGCCAGGATTTTTGAGCTGCACAAAATTTTGGTTGCGGATGACATCTGCCTTACATACTCCATACATACACAATCTGTGCGCTGCATATCTGCCATTATCCGCTGATATCCGCAACTGACGGGGTACTGCGGCTTGGCAGCGGACTGGGACAGTGTGTAAAACGGATATATAGTGTGCCTATCACATCCACATCACAAACTAAAATAAGTTGTGGCGAATGCATACAGATTAGCCACGGATAAATCGTTTGTATTATGTCTGCTTTGCATCTGATTTACGGACAATTTGCGAATGCACAACAAACAGAAATCAACATACTTGCCAGTCATTTCCAGTCCAGCTGTAGAGACATACACCCAAAGATTATCAACCTGTACCCAGTGATTAGCAGTGTGGATCCAAAGTTTAGCAATTTGCACGCAAAGATGAGCAATCTGCACCCAACGTTTAACAATCTGCAGGCAAAGATTAGCAGTCTGCATCCAAAGTTTAGCAATCTCCAGCCAAAGTTTAGCAATCCACAGCAAAGATTATCAATTCGCAGCCAAACATTAGCAATCTGAACCCAAAGATTAGCAATGCTATGGTGGTTGGTAAAATTTAGCCATGGTTTGGCAATCTGTGCCCACCGTAGCACATGATTTAGTTTTTTTGTGTGTGTGAAGATAAGACCCAGTGGTTTACCAATCTGTGCCCATGTTCTAGTGATTCTTTAACACTCAGTAACCCTGCTTTAGTACCTTGGGCCATTGTTTGGTGATTAATACAATCTGTACCCCGTGTTTATGAAATGATGTGCGGTTTAGCAGGCTGGGGCTTCACAATGTGCGTCGTGTCATGGTTTAGGAATCTGTGCCATAGCTTTAGTAACCCCTGCCCATGGTTTAACAATCTCTGTCCATAACTTCATAAATCCTGCCCATGGTTGAACAAATGTTAATATTAGTTTTACAATCCCTGCATTTGGTTTAGCAATCTGTGATTTTTGGTTTTGAAATATGCTGAACTTCTTTCCGTTGCATTACGTTCAGAATGTGCAGCTGCTCTTCAGAATAAAAGCAGGAAATCTAAGAGAAAAGTTGTGACATTCAGCTGGTGCAAACAATTTAATGGCCTTATTTTGTTGTAAAACGTGTCACAGCATTTTATTCTTCTTATTATAGTAAAGTAGGTTAAACTGGTATTGTAACTCCCACAAAAAAAAAAACTTGTTGACATCCATGAATTTAATATTACGTCTAACTGGCTTTGAGATGAACACCAGCTGGAATACGTATCAACAAAAACCATCATCATCCAGCAAAAACAATCCTGTTTCACTCATACTCAACATATACTATTATTAACATATTAAAAAAAAAATCAAAAGAACCAAAAAACTTTGAAACTCTACAGACTCAAAATTATTTCTTATTAAAGTGAAGAATAATAGTTAAACCTTTAGCATAATTTCTTCATTAATTTTCTCCAGTAACATTTTTCTGCTTTCATTTGTGATCCTCTGTGTGCTTCTTATCCTGTGTGCTGCTATACAATGCTGCTGGAACCTCAATTTCCCTGAGGGAGTCTTCCCAAGGGATTAATAAAGTTTTATCTAATCTAATGCAAGTGCTGCTTATATCTTATAAAAAAAAAAACCAAAAACAACTGTCAAATATTAATGGAATGTTTGCCTTCTTAATTTCTTTTTTTTAATATGTGGGTGAGCAGTGTTTGCAGAAACTGAAGGTCGTTCCAGGGTCGTCTTTCCTATAATGGCATTACCACAGTTACGCATTTCTCTATTGTGACTCTGAGGTTGTAAATTGCTTTAAAATGTCTTGAGGAAAGTCAGCGAATGCACCCAAAGACCTTTTTGGTGAGTGAAAAGGAAGGAAGCTTGTTCAGCAATTCTCCATATGTTCCTCGGACACTGGAGAACCAAAAACCTGAGAACCGGCAGTCATTAGGTACCGCGAGGCGGCCACTGATGCTTCGAACCGCCTTAAAGGAGGATTTCAGCTTCATTTTTGGGGGAAATTCAACAACTAATGAGTTTAATCAGCGAGCGCTGATCAATAACAGACTGCTTTGAGTTTTCAAAGATCACTTGATCAGTTTGGAAAGCAGAGAGTTAAAACAAAGTCTGTCAATCACATTTTTTTTTTTTTTTAAAGAAGCTCCAAGTATCCGGTTCCAGGTCCAAGCTCGGCTAAATCAGGCTTCACCGTCTCGCAGAATAAGATCATAAACGCTGTTTTTTGTGAGTGTGGAGTCTGTGGAAATACTTTTATGCACCATTTGTCAGCAGAATTGACTAAAATGATGATCACATGATAACCTGGGTCGCCCACGGCGGTTATTTTATTTATCGTTTTGGGAGCTATTAGGAGAGCTTTCCCACGAGTCCCGGCTTCGGCTCTCTGGTTTCACTCAGCTCGGCTGGAATGATGCTTCCATTCCCTACAGGCTGATGCACATGTGAAGCTCGGCTGAAGTATTGATTACAGCTTCCATCTGTTGTGTGTTTTCCTCTTTTTTCCCCCTCCTATTGTGAATTGCTGCCTTTGTTGTGCCTTGTTTTTCCCGTCCATTCTCAGGCTGTTTCCATGAGTCACTCAAAGTGCTCGCTGCTGTAATCCAGATCCAAAGTATTATTACAGGCAGACTCCTTGTTTATGGTTTTCTCGTCAATAAATGGACCATTGTCTCTGGACTCCGCCTGCACTTTAATTTAAACAGGAATGCTGCAGGAAATGGGACACACCAAATCAGAACCAAAAACCAGTCCAGTTCCGTTAAGAGCTAAAGGTTATTTTCCTGCAGAACCTTTCAAAAAGGAAAAGGCAGGTTTTTGGTTTTGTTTTTTACGCTTTTATGAAATATTTCAACGTCGATCAGTTTCCAGGAAAATGGCCTGAATACGAGGTCTGTGAGAAAAGTAACGGACCTTTTTATTTTTTTCAAAAACTATATGGATTTGATTCATATGTTTTTACGTCAGCCAAGCTTGAACCTTCGTGCGCATGCGTGAGTTTTTCCACGCCTGTCGGTTGCGTCATTTGCCTGTGAGCACGCCTTGTGGTTGGAGTGGTCCAGCCCCCTCGTCGGATTTTCATTGTCAGGAAATGGCAGAATGATTTGGGCTTTTTTTCCATCAGAATTTTTTCAGAAACTGTTAGAGACAAGCAGCTGGAAACCATTTGAAAAATTTATCTGGCTTTCGGTGAAAATTTTACGGGCTTCACAGAGAATAAGGAGTGTTACTACAGCTTTAAGGACGGCCCACAATGGCGCACAGCGCGCCGTGCTCCGAGCTGCCATCGAGAGGCAGAAAACACCACATCATTTCAAAACGGATCGCTGTGTGGAGCCGGGACCGTCGTGTGCAATTTCTCTGGTTATCACAAGAGCTGGACATCAGCCATTTTCCGGCAGATTTCACTTTTAACAAGAGATTTTGTCATGGAAAGCTGAGCGGAGGCTTCGCGCATCACGACTGATTCGCTGATCGAGCGAGACAAAGGAACACCTCCGTTTCGGAGTGCCAGGGGACAAGTTGGACATTCCTATCTCGGCTTTCAATGCTTACCAGCCCAGTGAGTATAAGAGAAATTGTGGAGAGCTGAGAGGGGTGGACCACTCCTCCCACAAACCCTGCTCACAGGCGAATGACGCAACCGACAGGCGTGGAAAAACTCACGCATGCACACGAAGGTTCAAGCTTGTCTGACACAATCACATGTGATTCAAATCCATATAGTTTTTGAAAAAAATAAAAAGGTATGATACTTTTCTCACAGACCTCGTAAAGAGTGTCAAAGAATTAACGTTGCTTTTCTGTTGTTCCAGTTGTCGTTTTTCTCCTTTTTTGAATTTCCTTCCTGCTCACTTCCTTTTTCCTTCTTCACTTTCCTGTCTCCTTTCCTAGACATGAAAACGTCAGCCTGAGCTGGAAACCGTTTAAAGATTTATGTTTGAAGATTCAAAAGCGCCAAATCAAATTTACTTTCTTTCCACTAAAAAAAGAAAATTTATTACAGTGTAGAATTTTATCAAAATTTTTCTTTATGATTTTCTAACACTGGTTTACTTCCTTCCTTTCAACCTTGCTTCACATCATTTCAGTCTTCCCTTCTATCTCCCTTGTCTCCTAATCTTTAAGTCCTTCATCCCCATTTTTGCCCCTACCTTCTTTTTCTGCATCCTTTCTTTTCCCACTTTTCTTTCTCTCTTCTTTCTCATTTGAATATTTGATTCTTTCCTTTGTTTTTTGTAGTTCTTCCTTCATTAGTGCCATTCATCCTGCACCATTATCTTCTTTCATTTTCTTTCCTTTATCCTTCTTTCTTCCTTTCCCAGTTTCTTTTGTTTTATTCTTTCATCTTTCCTTCCTGCCATCATCTTCTTTCCTAACATTTGCATCTTTTCCTTTCTCTTGTGTTCCTTCCTTCATGTCATCTAATTTATTCCCTCCTTCACTAAACCCTCCTCCCTCCTTTTATTTGTGTGTTCTGAAATCATAAAATTGCGGATTGCAACAAACTGCAATTTGTTGACTTGATAGTTTTCCTTTAAAAACTCTTTAAACTTTAAAAACATTTTAGAAAACACGACTTCTGCTCGTCAAAGATCATTTTCTTTGTGATTCCATTTGTGACTTCAAGCCTATTTTTGAACTTTGACCCTGAAAGGTTTTGCCTTTGCTGTCTGTCACGTGACCTTTAAGTTGATGAAATTTGGCCGGATCATCTCCAAACGTTAATCATCAAAGGTCACAGCTGCAGCATCATCACGGTGACCTCTGTGACCTTGACTGAGGACTCTCACACTCACCCAGGTCTTTGATTAAACTTTGCCTCCTTTGATATTTTATTTTGTGAAAATGTCAAACAAAGGTGAGATGAATATTTCATTTAAGAAGATTTTACGTTTTTTTTAACTTGCGACAAAGAAGAGTTGACATTTATTCTGGAAGCTGTGGAGTGTTTGCTTTATAGTTTCAGATCTAAAAAGGAGAAAATGTTGCTTCAAAGACTGCGGTGAAAAATGAGTTCCCACTGACCACATGTGAGGGCGGCTGTCGCTGTCGACATCACATCTCTCTCTGGGTGTCGCAGCCTCGGAGCGTCGCCAACTGATTTAACCCCCCCCCCAAAAAAAAGAGTCTAAGTTTTTTTTTTTTAACAGTCTGGTGGTGGCGAGCTGGAGGGTTTGTGGGTAATTGGCGGGGAGGTGGGTGGGCACTAAAGGACCGGGGGATTGTCCTGCTAAAATGCAGGATTTGGCTCCTCAGATTTAAAACCGTCAGAGGACCTCATGTCGCTGGCAGGCTGTAAAAGGCTTGAAGAGACGTCAGCTGAGATCCAAAGCCCCTGTTTCAGCGGAGACATGCTAAAAATATAAATGGGCGGGTTTTTTTTTTTTTGTTGTTTTTTTTTTTTGTAAAGCATGTGGCTTTTAATAGCATGTAAAAATCTGCTATGTGTTAACAGCTTCACTGAGGCAAACCAAAGACATGCCTCAGCAGCCTCAAACAAATTGCAATGGCAAATGAAAGGGTGTCAGACTTTGGACCAACTTTAGGTGGATTTCTTTGTGATTTTGTGTCTGATGAGGCTGAAAGCAGAAATCACCACGCTGACAGATGAAGGGCCCTATCTTGATGATGTATAGTACACACTGGGGGCGTGTCCAACTTACAGCATGCAGTCTGAGCACAAAGTAGGGCAAAGAGCACAAAACATGAAATAATGCAACCAGCAATTGGCGCATTGCTATTTAGATGGTGAACTCAGAAGTGAGAGGTTTTCTGCCAAGGCAACAAAACACACCAGTGTCTACTGCTCCCTAAAGTTCTATTTATCTATCTATGCTATCTATTGTCCTTTAAATACACTGAAACACTGATATATGAAAAAAAAAAAAAACTGTTATGAAGCTCAACACACAGGTGCGCAAACTTTTTGTTTTCATGGTACCGCTTTCAACTATAACTCAAGAGTAGAATCTATAAAAGGCTATCAGTAAGTACTGGTATTGAACAGTAGTATCGATATAAAACAGCAGTATCAGTATCAAACAGTACTATTGGTGTCAAACTGTAGTATTGTGTTAAACGGTAGTATCAGTATTAAATAGTAGTACTGTTTGTATCAAACAGTAATAATGGTATTGAACAATAGTTGCGGGGTCAAACAGTAGTATCATGTCAAAGATTAGTATTGGTATCAAACAGTAGTATCGGAATGAACAGCAGTACTGTAATGAACAGTAATATTGGTATCAAACAGTAGTATTGTATTAAACAGTAAAATCCGTATCAAACAGTATTGGTATTGAACAGTAGAATCTGTATCGAACCGTAGCATTAGTATCGATTCCTGTACCAATAAAACCCTAATGGTATTGTGCAGACATGATGTCTTTTTTCACTTTAACCTGTTTACCTGCTCAGAGAACAGAAACGTGTCACCACATACATTTAAAAGTAAATTCTGTGCTTTAGATACGAAGGAGTACAGCCTACGCTAACATGCTACCTGGTTTTTCTAAAACATTGCTATGACAGATTTTTTTTAAATCTTTTACATCACTCATCCAAAACTACAACAAACACATTTACAGCCCGTCGGTACAAATATTTGGCCTTACATGTCGCTGTAACCTTTCCTGGTTAGCGCCCGATATAGCTAGCTGTAGACTAGCTATCTCAGCTAGCTCATCACATCTCAAAAACATCATTATCAAACAGAGACATGCCCTAAAACAAGAAATACGAGCTCTGATTAAAAAAAAGTGTCTCGATTTAAGTAAATGAGTTGTAGTTACTGTGGCCATCCACTAGTGGGAGATGCATTTAAGATTTGTATTTACTTTATTTGTTGTGTTTGTATTTTTAAAAGAGAAACATAAGGTGTAATGGCATTTTGACAGCTGGAAATCAAACATTCAAAAGTGATTAAACTGAAAACATCAACAGAAGAATCTCTGAACTTTAATAAAATAAAATAAAAAAAAACTTGTTCCTGCAGGATGGTGAAGAAGATTCAGGCTGACAGACAGACAGAAAAACAGCACCAGGAGACTCTGAGACAATCAGTGAAGGTGAGGATCAAAGCGGAACCATCTGGAACACTAATGGGGATGTTGACATGTTTGTAATTATTGGCACCGCGGAGGTCTGGAATTATGGCCCTCTCATTTTACCCGCTGGGTTTAATGGTTAAAAGTGAACTGGATGAGCTTAATGCAACCAGTTTGGGTGAGACGGTGAACTCATACTCCGCTGCCTGATGGAATAAATCAACAGACTGCTTCCAGTTCTTTGAAGCGCGGCAGCACGCGGAGGTCAGCGTGAGCCACTTTACGCAGAAAAATGTAAAAACTGCAGTGAGTTTCTCATAATTTCAAGTTAAACTGAAGTTGGAGATTTATCTGTGTGGGGATGGACCAGATGTCTCTCTGAGTGGTTGTCATCCAGGACCCAAGACGGTTCTGTGGTGTCATGGATACGGCGAAGCGCAGCAAACTTAAAAAAATTTAAAATCTTTATTAATAGCAGAGGGAATTCTGTTGTCATGGTTACTGAGGTTAATTCTTGTATTTATGTTATAATCAGTTTTTGTGGGTGGGGGGGTGGGGGGCAGTCATTAGTGAGGTGTTTGTGCACTCTCTGTGGGGAAGTTGAGCCCCATCACAGAGCGAATGGATCAAGCCCCAAGGTCGGCTCTGTGGTTCTAATTACCTCTTCAAAGCCCACTCGGCTCTCATCTTAGTGGAATTCCCACCATGAACAGGCAGGTATCCCATCAGCCACCAGGAGTTTGTGGTTGGGGGGTTGTTCTCAAACAGCTGGGGTCCACGGGGCTGCCAATCCCAGACCAACACCTACACCAGACTTAGGCCTTGGTGGCCAGCTCCAAGTCCAAATGAACCTGCTCCTGGGATTTGATGTTTCCTCTCACCTGGAAGCACCGTGGATCCCCCCGGAGGAGCCGGAAGCCGAGGTTTGGGACAAGGACCCAGGACTTGGCCCAGTAATGAACCTCTGGTGTACGTGATGAATAAACTTTACTGAACAACCTTTACTCATTTGGTCTGTTTGACTGGAGCAGAGATAAAAGCGTCCTGTGCGTTTTCCTCTCTGGATGCTTCAGGAGGAGTTGTGATGATTTGGTTCTTCCCAGTGAGCCATCCGTGCGGCTCCGTACTGAGAACTGTGGTGGATCTCTGAGGTTTACAGCTGATCATTTCCTGTGTTGACCTCCGCAGCAGAAGGACGAGCGGCTGCATTTCGACTATAACTGACGCAGAAGGAACAAGAATCTATTCTTGATGCGCTTTGTCCTAAAAATAAAGCTGCGCTCTAAGTAAGAAACGTACAGATGTGAGCGTGCTCTTCTGGTGGCCTCTGCAGCCCTGCACGCTGTGCATCATGTTGTTTCCGTGGTGATTTTGGATGTGTCATTCAGCGCCGTTTGCCCGCCACCTACGGCAGCATGTCGTTTGATGGCGCGGCTGACAGCAGCCGTGATGCAATCCTTGCTGGAGGAGGGCGTGTCCTCTCTGACCACAAGCTGACGCATTTTACTGTGAAAGTCCACAGAACTCCCAGTGTGCTGGGCCGGAGCTGGAAAGCAGCCATGACTCGGTCTGCGGTCAACAGATTTACAAACCATCACATCTGCTCAAAACCAGAAACATATATAAATATATGTAGCATCACTTCTGCTGCGGAGCTTCATTGTGTCGCCTCATGACACTGAAAAGAAGAAACAAAAACTAAACACTCAGATTAACCAAGTTTGTCGAAAATAACAAGATGCAATAAATATTACTTAATTGTCTTTTTTCAGTGTAGCAACATCTCATGTACTGTATTTTCCAGAGCATAAATCACTGTTTTTTTTTTATTTTTTACTAGTTTGGGAGGTCGAGGCTTATATACCGAAAAAAAGAAAATATACAAATTTTAAAAAATATCATGGGTTCCTTATTATTATTATTGTTAATAATAATAGTAAAAAGAACACATATTTATATTATTATTATCATTATTAATAATAGTAATAACGAAGTACACAGGCTTTTCACAAGAATCAAAGCACTAAACAAAATATATGCCAATAACAAAAAAAAAATAGATAAATGCCAACAATGCATAAAAATCCCAAATAAAAGATCTAATAATGCAGACAAAAGGTGTAACTTATACTGTGGTGTGAGATGTTGTTTATCCCCTTCAAGAGCCTTTTTTTTGCGACTTATAGTCTGGAAAATATTGCAGCTAAAATCTTTGCAAATAATTTAAATATGTTATAAAATAACCTTTTTAATGGCTGCACTTCATTTATTTTAATTGTCTGCTACAGTAAGAAAACTACAGTGCACATAAAAAAGAAAGAGAAAACTTAAAGAAATTACTTCATTTGGTAAAACTCAAGGGAGTTAAGTGTGTCTGAATTAACTTAGCCAGTTGGTATAAATAATTCTTATAAAGTTAATTTGGGCCACCTGAAGCACTTTTGTAAAGTTGGTCCAAAAACTCTATTCAGTGTTTAATTAGGTTTTTGTGTTGTCATGTACTGGGTAGGACACCATAAAAAAACAAAAAAAAAACAAAACAAACAAACAACTCCATTATTATTTTGAAGTAATAGCAATTTTTGGACATTTTAATTTTGGTTTTCTGTTAACATTAATGAAGAAAAAAACAGATACATTTGTTAATATTATAAGATGCCTTTCTATGATTTCCACAGCATCCTATATTACAGCAAATATCGACCCTCCTCTCCTGCAGGAGGCGCTGTCTTATCTAAGTACAGAGTTTGTCATTTGAGAGCGGGCCCTGATCCGTAACCCCGGTGTCGGTCTGCAGCCGCTGATGGAGCAGTGGATCATCACTCATCCTTCAGCTCTTTTCTATGTTCCTTTGCCATGTTCCAGCTGTGGCTCGGAGCCAAAACTTTTTAAGCTTCATTCTCTTAAAATATTCCAGACACTGAAGGACTAATGCCTTCCAAACATAAATATCATGGGAAATTTTCAGCGTTTCCAAAAATTTCACATCTGCTTGATGTCTGATTTCACAAACTGACCAAAGACAGAACCAGCATTTGAAAAATATCTGATTATATTCCACAGCAAACATTTCGTGCACAAATACTTTCAAATGTCACCAAAAGCAGGAGATGCACTCTGTTTATTTCAGATGGAAATTTGTTTTTTTTTAATCTGTAAAAGCAGAAAATATTTAATGTGAATATATTAATGTGCAGCAAACAACTGCAGCAGGAAAAGACTCCTAATGCATGACGACGTCGAGATGTGGACAGCAACACTGAAAAGCAACTCAAGATTCACAGCCACTTTTCACAAATTCTCACTTTAATTTTAAGATTCTGAAATCCATTCAAGCTGTCAAATAGCCCCGCCTACTCAGACTGTCAATCCAGTCCCTTCCAATCAATCTCTGCAGGAGTTACGTCCCCAAAAAATAAACAAACACCATCCAGAAATGAACGTTTGTCCTAAAATCAAACTTTCAAATGGACTTCCCTACCAGGCGTCCAGCTGTAATTATATTTTCTAACAACTTGATGCTGCTATAGGTCTTTCCCTTTTTTCAGGGTTAAATGGAGAATGTGCAGCAAAAAGAGCATATAATTAAACTGGGGATTTTTATCAATTTTTGGACATAAAGTCCCAGAAGTCATTTGAGAGCGCTGGACAAGTCACTGGTTTTAAATCAAAATTACAGTCAGGTTTATTGCTGTGACATGATCTCAGTATTTCACTTGTTCTGTTGTAGAACATATTTGATGTCAGGTTTGACAAAAATTCAGTGTTTCTTTTTGAGAAACTGGTTTTAAAAAAATGAAGTGCCTTTTTTATATGAAATGGTATGAAATGGTCCAGAATCCACATCCAGATCAACACTGAAATGCACATTTATTCTTGGTGTTGACAATGATCATGACAACTTTCACAGACCAATCCCGATAACAGTGCAAAAATACTAAGGTATTTGTGCCAAAACAGATTAAAGAATGGGAGAGTAAGAAAGTCAAAACACTAAGATAGTCAAATACTGAAAGAGACGCAATGTTTAACCTCCACCTGAACTCAAAGTTAAAATATCCCTCAAACAGAAATTCATCTTTCATTAGAGACCAAATTAAAGTGTCTGACTGTTTCATTGATGTCAAAATGACAATGGCTCGAGTTTAATCACAATTTCTTAAGTATCATCAGATCTGCAGGAAGAGCCGCAGACAGTCAGCTGACCGGGAAGACCAACGTTTCATGTGCGCCTTCGGAAATGGCATTGATCAAATAAGACGATAAAGGTCATCCTTGGGTCAGTTCTGTCCACGAACCAATCAAATCCAGACAAAACCCAGATTTTACTGTCTGCTGATCCATCAGGTTTCTTGTTCCGATCGCCATGTGAGTGTTCACATTGATACTCTTCTCAGACGTTATCCAGATTATTTCACACAAAGTACAAACATAAAACAACAGAATACCAGAATGATCCACCAGCAGGTTCACGCGATACTTCCTGGTTCCACGAGGAGGAAAACCGTCCCATTGCACCCAGAGTGTGCCATCAACAGGAATAAACACGCAGAGGTTTTTCTGAACCTGGAACACTTGGGCACCCATAACATCAAGACCACCGGTCATGCAGAGGGTGACACCCAGGTCCGCCCCCACCAGGGAACCACCAGTAGTACCAAAACAGAGAAAAACCAGACAACAAGAGAATCAGGAGCCACACCCAGAGACCTCAGATACAGGCGTAGCCTGGGAACCCCAGTCGGTCCCTGGGACCCGACACCATGGCCTCATCTGGCTGTGGTGTTGGGTTTAATTATGTTGGACCAGCAAACAAACATGATGATGAAGCAACGCTGCAAAAAATCTCTTACCCAGAGCAAGTGCAGCCTTCTATCTGGAAAGTTCATGTTCCTCATATGCTGTCTCACTAATATTCAACATTATATAAGTAAATAAACTGTCTGGTGGAATCTGTCCATGGCAGATCCTACAAAGCCATCAGAAAGGTTTCTTGGGTTTGTGGTTCTTCTGCTCCATTCGACTGCACTTACATGCATGAGCACTGTGTTCAGACACGTCACCCAAAATGTGCACCAACCTCAAAGAGAAAGCTGAAGGGCAGCCAAAGCCTTACAAGCAACATGCTTCATGTTTCAACGTTCTTAACATAGCTCAGATTTTAGCCTGTTTCCAGCTAAAATCTTTTTAAAAACTTTTTTAAGCAGTTTTTACCCGTCCTAGCTTCGCCACGTTCACTTTACGTCAAATAGGAGATTTGGGGACAATCTGTCCTCAGTTTGTTTTTGCCTTCCAGGCATTTGCATCGTCTCTGTACAGATCACAGTATTTTAAAGTAGCAGCAAAAACACAGGAAGGCTTTTTTTTTCCTGCGGTGGGGGAATTTGTGGCGTTCTGCTGTCTAAACGCTTCATCCTGACTCATCAGATGAAATGTGAACTACGGCTGCTGAGACACTTTATCGATATTTTCTTTGGGTGTGCGTCAACGCGTTGGTGATTTCTATTTATATCAAAGCCATGAGCTGTTTTAGACATTAATTCCGTCTCTACCTCATGGGAGTTTCCACATAATCCCTCAGTGTCATCATGGTTTCGAGCCAAATGGATGAGGTGTGAAATCTTGACAGCGGTTATTTTGTCGAGGCTCCAGCTCACTTTTTAAATTGAAACTTTGGCCAAAGAACACAAACTGAGCGACTAATATTAAATAAGTAAATTATTGCTGTGATTTCATTATGAATACGAGTCACAGGGGGGGGGCTGTGTGAAAAACTTCAGTGCATCATTGCAAATCTTTTGCATTCTGCTGAACTAAAAACAGAGTCCTCAAAGAAATCCTGGAATTTCACATTCTGGTTAAGTTTAGTTTGTCACAATAATGCAAACTGTTGGAACAACAACCACGCAATTTACTGTAGAAGTTCTGTAAATAACATTTATTCATACAGAACACAAAGGAAAATTTAAGTAATTTATATCATACATTTATTATAGATTTTTTTTTTTTAAATGCAACTAAATAATGCAAAGCACTGAAAGATAACATAAAGGCCGTGCAAAGAAATTGCAAAATGTTCTGTGACTGAACAACACTTAGTGGTGAAAAGTATTACAAGGGACAGCAATAGTACTGTGAAATGTGTGCAGTAATGTTAATTGTAATGTAAATGTTCTGTGACAACGCAAATATTCCAAAAGTCGAGTTGAGGACGAGAAAAACTTTGTGCTCTGTAACAAAGACATACTGTAAATTCAGGAGAAATTTAAAAGTAACACAAAGTACAAGAAGTAAAATAAAGTACTCTGAGGTACTGGAAAAATATCACACAAGCAGAAAGTATGTCAAAAGAAATAAAATCATCATGTTAGCAATTCCCTTTTATCCACTTTAAACTTCATCTCACATTTCTAATCTCAAGGCTCTAAAAATATACATTTTGTAAAGTTTGCATTTTAGTACATATTTGATATTTTAGTTTGTTTTCTAACACTAAGTTTAGTGTACATAATTCGGCTGTTTCGCCTCCGGATTGGTCCGTGAATCATCGCTCGCGGTTTGCCTTCAGCGCAGCCAAACTTCAGTCTCGTACTTTAAACTCTCAGCTCCTCTTAAAACATTAAAATACTATTTTTTTCTTTATTTTGTCTCCTAACTGAGTGAATCAGTTGTTGTATTTTTCAGTCATTTTTCTTTCGTCAAACTGGACTTTTGGCTTCATCTGAACGGTTTCACCAGAGGTCTGAAGAATTTATATCAGCACGCACGCGAGGAGCTGAACTAGTAAATTACAGCCAGAGAAGCAGCCAGAGTGCAGATGTAGGTCTAATTTTAGCTAACAGTCCTGACAGAAACTATCCCTCTCAGTGCTGGAGAGGATCAGTCCCACAAGAGGCTCGCGACTCATCAGTCCGTAAATCACCTTCTCGCTGGCCTGGTTTGGCCTCTGAATCACACAGAACCCACAGGATTGAAGCGTGCACAGAGGCCAGGTAGATCTGCCGGACACACCGAACTGAACAGCACCGCTGTGAACACTGGACTTTATGATGCTGAAATACAAACAAAACTGAAGTTCTAAACCCGGTGCTTCCAACATATTGCCATCATGGTATTGAGTACAGAGCCTTTGTCAGGTCTTTGATGTCAGCTGACTGATGCTGATTTTGTTCTGCTGAATGTTTCAGGAACATTCATGAATGTTGCCCAGAGTACCGTATACAGCTGCAAGAGGCCGCAAGAGTCTGCAGGAGACTGCGAGAGGCCACACAAGGCAGTAGGAGGCTGCGAGAAGGTGCAGGAGAGGTCAAGAGGCTACAGGAGGATGAAGGAGGCTGTGAGAGGCTGCATTAAACTGATAGAGGTTCCATGAGGCTGATGGAGACATGAGAGACTGCGAGAAGCTACAGGAGAGTTCAAGAGGCTGCAGGAGGCTGCGAGAAGCTACAGGAGAGTTCAAGAGGCTGCAGGAGGCTGCATGAGACTGCGAGAAGCTACAGGAGAGTTCAAGAGGCTGCAGGAGGCTGCATGAGACTGCACAAAGCTACAGGAGAGTTCAAGAGGCTGCAGGAGGCTGCATGAGACTGCACGAAGCTACAGGAGAGTTCAAGAGACTGCAGGAGGCTGAAGGAGGCTGCATGAGACTGCAAGAAGCTACAGGAGAGTTCAAGAGGCTGCAGGAGGCTGCAGGAGACATCAAGAGGCTGCAGGAGACTGACAGAGGCTCCATGAGGCTGAAGGAGACTGAAGGAGGCTACATGAGACTGTGAGAGGCAGCAGGAGGTTGCAGAAGAGTTTGAGAGGATGCATGAGGCTACGGGAGAGTTTGAGGCTACAGGAAAGTTTGAGAGAGGCAGCATGAAGCTGCTTGAGGCTACACGAGGCTGCATGAGGCTACAGGAAAGTTGGAGAGGCTACAGAAAAGTTTGAGAGAAGCTGCATGAGACTGCATAAGGCTACACGAGGCTGTGAAGATGCTGTTATGACAAAGTTGTGACTGAAACTGTTGGACACATTAGAATGTGTTCAGTGTTTTGTGAATCTTGTACTTTACTGGGAGAAACTTTCAGTCCTTCACAAAGTGTGCATCTGTTTCAACATGTTCTCATATCAATCAGAATGTTTTTGTATCAGCACACATGTGAGCACTTAATGAAACAAACTGATTCTATATCTAAAGTGGTTACATTTTACAAACTCAGATTTCCCACTGCCTTGGTAAAGCCTGTAACATGCAATGAATTAATCCAACACCCCCAGGTTTTAACGTCGCTCAAAAAATTAATAAATGCTCATCCTGTGGTTAGTCTGTAAATATGATGATGAAGTGATTATAATTT
Organism: Thalassophryne amazonica; assembly: GCF_902500255.1. Classification (NCBI taxonomy): domain Eukaryota; kingdom Metazoa; phylum Chordata; class Actinopteri; order Batrachoidiformes; family Batrachoididae; genus Thalassophryne; species Thalassophryne amazonica. The sequence continues at coordinate 5,432,459 of NC_047124.1, forward strand.
GGTCATGAGCCAGATCAACAAAAAGAGCAAATCTGTTTTGCATATTTAATGCACAATAAAACTGTCTGCTGGACATGTCCTGGTTTGTTCAATCAATCAATCAATCAATTTTTTATATAGCGCCAAATCACAACAAACAGTTGCCCCAAGGCGCTTTATATTGTAAGGCAAGGCCATACAATAATTACGTAAAACCCCAACGGTCAAAACGACCCCCTGTGAGCAAGCACTTGGCTACAGTGGGAAGGAAAACTCCCTTTTAACAGGAAGAAACCTCCAGCAGAACCAGGCTCAGGGAGGGGCAGTCTTATGCTGGGACTGGTTTGTTGCAGGAAGTAATTTTCTGTGTCGAGATTGAACAGCAAGAATACAGCTGAGTGGGTGGGTGAGTTAACCCCTTATACCAGGTTACTAGTGCAGCAGATAACTGAAAAAATCCTGCAAATGATGATAAAAGCATCAAATTCGGCAGAAATACTGCTTAGACGCTCCTCTTTTTAAAAAAAATGATTGGCCACTTGACATTTCAATCGGTGGTCAGGTAGGGGTCAATTGAAGAATTACACAGAGGTCAAAATTAAAAGATGCTCCAATCATATTGAAAAATATTCCACAGTATTTGCCTGATCATAAAGATTTCAAAAAGGTATAGTTTGGACTATCTGTGACTGAATTCTATGGAGTTACGGGATTAAAAACAGCAAGAATGGTGACAAAGGTCAGTTTCATTTTGTACAGGGGTCAAAAGTTAAAGTTGCTCCAATTTTGGTAAAAAGTGATGCAAATTATTGGTTGATCTAATAGGATTAATAAATGGAATAGTTTTGACAGTGTTGAATGCTTGGTCTCCAAAGTAAAGGGCAAACAAGGTCTACGTCTATTGGATTCTGTGACATGTGACATCTTACCCTGTAATGTGATAAGTAAGGATGATACATGGTCCAAACTATTCCTTTTTAAAACCGTGTTAACTCAGCTAGTAATTTGCATCACTTTTTACCAAAATTGGAGTAACTTCAACTTTTGACCCCTGTACAAACCGACACTGACCTTTGTCACCATTCTTGCTGTATTTATCCCATAACTCCATAGAATTCGGTTACAGACCATCCAAACCATACCTTTTTGGAATCTATGTTCAGGCAAATAATGTGGCATAGGTTTCAATATAATTGGAGCAGCTTCTAATTTTGTCTCCTGTGTAATTTTTCAAATGATCTCGACCTGAACGCCAACTGGAAATTCAAGTGGCCAATCGTTTTTTTCTAAAGAGGAATGTCTGAGGAGTATTTCTGCCGAATTTGATGCTTTTATCACCATTTGCAGGATTCCGCTCTAAATATTCTCTTATCCGCTGCACTATACATCATCAGCAACTCAAAAACAATCAATGTTACCATATTGCACCTCTCAGCACACTGTGAGGTTGAAAGTCATTAGACTGTGATAAACTTTGATGCATCAGATTCATGAAAAAAAGCAACTATGTAATATCCCATGAACGAGTCTACCACCTGCTGGACAGCTTACACATGCGTCAATTAACAATTTAAGCTAGCAATCGCGGAGAGAAACATACTGCACTGTACGTAGGAAAAATATGAGACGAAAAATAAAAGGACAGGAACATAAAGCTGACATTAAACACCTGAGTCTAACCACTAGAGGCCACTGTTGCTCAAAAAATGATTCCGTTGCTTATTTTTGATAATAACTCTAGTAGCCACTAGAGGCCACTGTTTCTTACTTCTATAAAAATGTTTTTGTTTTTTCTTTTTCAAACTTTCCATCGACTTTTGAACTGAGTGTAACGTTCAAACATGTTACGTCCCTCAGGCTTTACGTGAAGACTTATCAATCACGTCTGATTAATATCTGACGAAAACGCACCTCAAGTCGATGAGGCACAAAAAGTCCATCAGGTGAAAGGTTAAGGTTTGGTTCGTACCGCTCGCCGTGCACACAGAATCTGATTAAAAATTCCAAGTAGACTTTGATTTCTCCTCTATGGTTTAACAAGAACTGTTTGCTTGCAAAAAACTTTAGAACAGCAGAAATTCACTGAGAATATTGTTGGAATTGATGGTGAACACGGAGTCATTTGTCCAGCTTTTCAGCTCCATCGTCATCTCTTCGATTCAGATTAGCACCGTTCTGTTATTTTATTGTCACGTTTTAACCTGGCTAAAGTTCTGCAGCAAATACGCTGAAGTGTTTTTTTCGGAGGCCATCCAGAGGCACTAAGTAAGAACTAAGAGGAGCCGTGTGGAGTTTCTGTTGGCCGCCGGCGCTACAGGTCTGCTGTACATCAGCGAACATGTGGGTGGCTTCAGCCTCCGGTCCAGAGAGCCCACGCCAGCCCCTGAGCGCCAACAGCTTCACTGCTGTGAACATGAGACCACCGCCAGTGCAGCTTCCTGCAAGTTCAAGCTGCATTCCTGCTCAAAACACACACACACATGCACGCACACGTTATAGCGTCTATAGATTATTTATGAACACTCTCAGTGATATCATCACATCCAGACCACTAAATAAACTGAGCCGCTGTCGTGACGACGGTCCAGCGAGATGACTGGAAGTGTGAACGAGCTCACGTTATCATTGGTGCGAGAAAAAAACAGCGTTAGCATTCTGAGTGGTGTTACTGTTAGCTTGGTGACATGCACTCATCCAGCTAGTAAGCTAATGCTAGCAGGCTATACTCTTCCAGTTATTGCTAACTTGATAATATACAGGCTCTCCTTGTGCTAACTGTTGTTCAATATCTGGTTAATCAATGTTAGCAGGTTAACTTGTTCCACAATTTACCAGGTCAGGTCCATGAGCATGTGCTCCATCCACCACACTATGAATCCGTTTTAGGTCCTGGATGGCAGCCACCTGGCCAGACAATTGGTCCAGCTTCACCTCTCCATAAAAAGTGGAATAAATCCTACAAAGGGGACTTAAACTTCAGTCTGTGTATGATCATTCCCCAAAGTTTCAGTTATCTTGCGTCACTATCCATAAAGTCATGTTCTTTCCAAATTATGCTCCAAATGGTATGATTTGTTGGCGAAATAGGCATCCAGGCAACATGTATTTTCCATGGTTGACCAAGACATGTTGGAGAACATCTTCCTCAACATGTTCAAACCACATGTTCACACCTCTTTTTATGGGTTGTTTTTTTTTGTTTTTTGTTTGTTTTGTTTTTTTTGTTTTGTTTTTTTGGTCACCCTGTATCTGCTGCAGCAGGTGAAATCATGGGCGTCCCTGGTCAGATGAAATATGAACGTGTCCTTGATCTTCTCCAGCTGCTGGGGTCCTCAACATTGAAGCACCTGCTTGCTGGATTATGTCCAGAGAAACAAGCCACATGGACAAAATCCAGATGCAGGTAGTACACCAGATGAGTTTAACCAAAAACTCTTAGTTACCAGTAGGTTAGTAACATATGATATTTGTCATGGTCCACCAATCTCAATTTTGCCTTTCTTCAGAGAGGTCCACCAGAACAGTTTGACTGGAGATCCGTAGCATGGCGAGTTGTGACCCCAACTAATAAACTGAGACCGGAACAAACAGTTTATTTTGAAGAATATCTCAGAGGTGCAAAAAGGACGGTCAACTGAGCCACTTGGTCAGTCTAACGTATTCTAGGCCTGTGGTGAGTCCACACAAGGACAGGATGCTCCATTCCCTCCAAACTATGGTTCCACTCCATGAGGGCCAGTTTCACTACGGCAGTTCTTGGTTCCCCAACATCCTAGTGTCTGTCTGCAGCTTGTGTTACAGGAAAAGAAAGCACATGGATGAAGATTTGGGTCTAGAACATGTCCGGCCGCAATGTCTTTCAGGTCAGATTAAAGCAGAACAGAACGCTCATCGCATCAGCAAAGGCCAGAGGGACCGAGCGGGTTGGACCCCTGACTGCAGCTCTGAATCAACTTTTTGTACAATTTTACAGAGGATCAATGAGAAACTATACATGTATGATACGGCACAGGTTCAAGGAAACGAGTGAGGAATGAACAGCATTCCGGTTCACGCAGTAAGTGTTCCGGCAGGGAGCGGAATGCTCTGTGCTCCCAGGCACCATCTACAGGCCAGACTGTGGTATTATCATTTTATAACTTCACCTTCATTTACAACAAAAAAAACAAAACAAAAATCCATCTGTGACAGTTCAGTAAAAGCAGAAAAACACACCGAGAGGTGAGTGAATTACTGAATTAGGTTTTAAAGGGCAAACTGGCAGGAAGGATGCACTTCATGACCGCCGTCATTTTGGTTTGTGGTGCTGTGCCTGTGGTCAGTCACCGTCTTCCTGCACTTATTCTGTGGAGCTGCTGGTGCTGAGGACTGACAGGACGAGGAGCGTGCACACAAACGTCAAACTGTTCTGTGCGTCTGGAAATTCAGAAACCCACGAGAACGTCTCATCGAAACGCTGAAAGATACGAGACGGTGTTTAAAGGCGCTATGAGTCAGGCACAAACTGGAGAAAATTAACCCACAGCAGCTCGTTAACTGTCTCGAAGCCAACGTGAGTGTGTGTGTCATCCTGAAGGGGGTGGAGTTTAGGCACCAAGGTTATAACCGGTGAGCTAGCTCAGGCTGACTTTGCCAAAATCAAACTTAGCGCTGACGATCCAGCACAGAGTTTGTCAGATCCGTCTTGATCAAATTATTGCAAAAGTATCAATATTTTACAGCCTCATATTTTTTTTTATTAAAGAATCAATCAATAACATATAACTGATGATTATTTGCACTTCAAAAGCGCCACGGTTCTCGCGTTTGACCTCGTGTGCACATGTAACCTGCGTTGCCACCCCTCACTGGGTTTGACTCGCTGCACAGCACCACCTGCTGGCCACCGGTATACATGCTGATGTGCAGCAGCACAGGCAGAAAGACCTGCAAGAGACATGGTTTTTATTTATTCATTTTAAATACAGATTAACCACCAGAGGACTGTGACATGGATTTTTGGCCACAGTGTACACAATGACCACACCCACACAGTCCTTATATTGGTTAAAACACACCCCTTGACTCACGGGTTGTTAATTGGATGATTTTTTCTTGAGAATGATTGCGTGCGATGTGATTTAGCTGACGGAGGCGTCATCTGTTCAAAAACCAAACGGCAGTAATATCGTTCCACATCAAATTTCTCGTTTCCAGCCGTTGTGTAAAGTCGAACACCTGCAGGCAGGTACGAACCCCATCAAAGAAACGCCCACGCGCAAATGAAAGCCCAGCCCAAGGCGTGACAATGCAGAGCGTGCACAGGTGTGTGCACGTGCACACATATTAACAGCACAAAGTCTTTACAGCAGGAAGTCGCTGCAGCGCCGTGTGGTCTGAATACGTCACACCTTCGCCGGCCAATCACAGCGCAGAATTCCAATCACCAGAGTAACAGCTGCACACCTTCAGTTTTCATTATTATGGGATATATAACATGATTCATCTTTTTCCAAACTATTTCACACCTTAAAGATATGTTTTTATTCTCCTACCACCTCCTCCTCTTTTGATTTTTTCCATACTGCTCCTCCTCCTCCTCCTCCTCCAAACAACTCCTCAGCTTCTCCTCTCCATCCTTCTTTACTCCAAGTCCACACTTGGATCTTCTTGCTTCCACTTCCTTATCTTCCCTCACTGTACCGTCCCTCCTCCTTTGTCTCCTTCAATCAATAATCTGCTGTTTATAAATATATTGAAGGGTTTTTTTGTTTGTTTGTTTTGCTGACAAATTGATGAACTGGTTTTGTTTTTATAGTTTTGGCAAGTTTCAACCTCCGTAAGTCGGGTTTTTCCTTGAACTAAAGTTCCAGAACACAAGTCTGTAACACCTCCTCTATGCAGATGATGAATAGTTTCTGCTCAGAGGAGGAGGAGGGAGTGATGGAGGAGTCCAGCTTCCTTCTGCTCTGACTCCTGTTACTCCTCCAGCTCCTGTTTCACACGGGGGGGGGGGGGGGCTCTGCCGTTAATGGACCACCTCCCTGAACCTCCTGGAGGTTAGGTGTCCAAATGATTGATGCTTTGCTCGAAGGTTTGTGATACCAGAGACTAAGTCAACATCATTTTGACCAACATGACTTTTTAAGGCTGAGACTTAAAAAAAAAAGAAGGAAAAATAATAAAATTACAAACATTAAAAATCACTGATATTTTGTGGTTCCACTCAAGTTCTAGAATTTTAATGGACATTAAATTTTTTTATTTTTCTCCATTTGAAGTTGATCATATAACTAATAAAAACCCATTTACTGGAAATTTCAAATGGCGTCAAACCAGTTTAAACCAGGCATTTTTCAAACTTACTGCACCTTTGGTCACTGACCAAGAGTTTTACTGATGAGTCCACAATATCTGATTTTATGTGATGGTTGATTATTTCTGTCCAGATGCTGTGACCCTGGCTTTGACCTTGCAAGGTCACTCAAGGTCAAATGCCATTTCTCCAATCAAAAGGTGATGATATAACTTCATATTAATGTTTCCATGAGAGTATCTTTAACCAAATCCACAAAGCTGCCATTCAAAATATTCCCAAAATATCCACCTGAGACCCAGAAAATAACTTTTGCTGCTTCGCATTAAAAGTTTTTTTTTTTTTTTTTTTTTTGTAACACTTTTATTTAAATTTTTTTATGGAATTTCCTTTGCAGTGGAAGGGGCTGAGTGAATGAATGAATAATTAGTTTGAAATAAAGCTGTGGAACTCTTCAAAAATTAAAAATGCATTATTTATGACCTTGGCCTATGACCTTGACTTTTAACCGACTTTTCTCAAAATCAAAACATTTTCTCCTTGGCTGACCTTCAGTCATCATCCAGATTTGATGTGAATCTGATGAAAACATCCAACAGACACTCTGGACTGAAAACAACAACACGTGTAACCAGCAATTATCTTATTAAACGCTTTGAATTACCAAGTAAAGAGCAGCTTCAAAGAGTTAGTAGAACCTCTGTTTAAGAAATGTCAAAAGCTTGTAGACATTTTTCAGTCTCTGTGTTTAAAGCTGTTTTTGTTTTTCGTTTGCTGAGTTTGATGCCCCGAACGTGAGGATGTGTGGAGTTTATTCCTGATCTTTTTCTCTCTGACTTACAGTTGGCTGTAGAGACTCACCATCTGGCAGATGAGACATTGTTTCACTTCATACAGTTGGACCTCTGAGTCCTTGAAAAGATGTTTAACATTTTTGCCTGAACAATTAAATAGATTCAGCGTGTGGATCGGTGGGGCCATGGCAGCGGTCCAGATCCAGATCCCTCCCTGAGGTGGGCTGCTGGATGTTTGGATCACAGAGAGCAAATACCTCACTTCTGATTGAGCATGCCTTAAAATAACTGCAAGCTCAGGGAGCTCCAATTAATTTTTCCACACCTCGACCAAAAAAAAAAAAAAAAACTTTCCAAGAAATTATGTAATTTCATCTCAAGGCCCAGGCTCTCTTCAGCATGCCGCCCCCTGATGGCCAATAACGGGTACAACAACATCATGAGAAATCTTAAATAATTAAATTGAAAAACAAAACAAAACAAAATGCCTCAGTGTTTTCTACTGAAACTCAACTAATTTAATTAAGATGTAAAATACGAGTTAAATCTTTTATTCTAGAAAAACAGGCTGATTAAATGTTTAGCTAAATATTTTTTTAATCCAAAGAATTTAACCCACGAAATGCACAAAGCAAAACCCTCCTTATTTTGAGGTCAGAGGATCAGTATTATAGCTGCAGGATCCAGGTCATCTCATGAGTTTTTGCAGGTTCTGTCCAAGTGGTAAAACGTCAGTGGTCTCACCAGGAAGAAGAAAAAGTTGCAGTTCCTTGACTGGCCACTTGAGGCTGGCTTTAAAAGTGAGCAGGTTCCCATTCAAGTCCATGTTAAAATGTCCAACTTTAGAGCATGAATAAACATGTTTATAAACTTTCCAACGTCTTAGTTTAAGAACTTTAAGCCATAATGTTCTGCATGATTGTGGGCGTGGTTGCTTTGAGTGACAGCGGCTGTGCTGAGTGACCCCGCCTCTCACTGTAACCGTAGCTCAGTCGCCGATTGATGTGGCTGCTAGCTGTTGTGGAGGCTGTGTATGTCATTTTGGAGTGTTTTATTAAAGACACCTGGAATGATATAGCTAACGGATCATCTGAGACATCAGCGCTGCAAAATCCATGCTGAGTGAAACTCCCACCTTATTTAATGTTGTTGTATGCTAACAGCATTAGCACTTTTAGCTCCGATTGTTAGCCTAATTCGATAGGTCCCTTTAATGCACAATTAGTGAGAAAATAAGCGGCTCATAATTTTTAATGTCCACACCAAAGCAGATCGTTATGACACCCCCCCCCCCAAAAAAAATATCACAAAGGCTTTGTCCAGTGTAAATACACTTTATGATTCTGGAATCTAATGGACACGGCTTTGATCCAAAACCCAGCCAAAAGTATTGAAGTAAGGAGGCCATGTGGTCTATCAGGCCGGCACTTATCTCTGAGTCTCTGACCTCCCCAGGATCAAACACTAGTCCTCCTGGACTGGAACCATGCTGAATGGGCGTATCTGCAATTAAACCGCTAAGTCCACCAGGTTTTTGTGTTTATCTGACTCGTTCCGTGTGGTGTGGTCTTATAAAGCCGGGCTGATGAACGTAGGACACACGATGCACGTGGTCCCTGAGGCGCGGCCCTCGGGTCGGGGACCCTGACTGATTATGTTGCTCTAAGTTATACAAACATTTGGAAGCTGATTATTTTGGAAGTGCATTTTTTTTCTCTCTTTCAGCTCAGCCACCTGAACCTGGATAAATACAGGCAGCGAATGTGTGAAGGAGCCGTCCGTCTCCTCGGTGACAGGGACATTATCGGCTGCAGCGCCTCCGGTGGGCCAGGTGGGACGTGAGGACGCTGATGGCAGCCAGCAGCCGTTTGGCAGCGCATGCAGCAAGGCCATGGAAAGTTCTAGAAGCCCGGTGTGTGTGTGTGTGTGTGTGTGTGTGTGTGTGTGTGTGTGTGTGTGTGTGTGTGTGTGTGTGTGTGTGTGTGTGTGTGTGTGTGTGTGTGTGTGACGAAGGGGGAGACTCACATCAGTGTGTTCCAGCTGCTACCATTAGGAGGCGCCATAGCAGACCATTCATCTTCATTTCACCCTGTCCTCTGTCACACCATCCACCTGCATGTCCTCCCTCAGATCATCCATAAACCTTCTCTTTGTCCTCCCTCTTCTCCTCCTGCCTGGTGGCTCCATCTGCAGCATCCTTCTCCCTATATATCCTCCATCCCTCCTCTGCACATGTCCAAACCATCCCAGTCTCGCCTCTGATTTTGTCTCCAAACTGTCCTACCTGAGCTGTACCCCTGATATGTTCATTTCTACTTTGTAAAGTGGGCGTGGCTTCACTGTGGTGTTTGAACGCTCTCACTCAACCAACAAGTCAACTAAAAATAAATAAAATCATCAAAAATAAAATCACAGGTTTCTTTGTGGAAGTAAATCTAAATATTGAAGTTTTGATGGCCTTTTTGATTTCTTCCCCAAAACATCTCCGTTGGTTAGGTAGTCCTGGATCTGAATGCTGTTAGTAACCCAGCAGGACTGAAATCCTGAACCCATCCACCTTGAACCTATATAAAAAAAGAAAGAAAAACATTTCTCAGGAACCCCACAGTGATGCTTCCTGCAGTACAAGAATCCAGATTAGTCAGCAGCAGCAGGATGACTGGACCTCCCAGAGAAAACACTCTCAGACATCAATAACCAACCAGCTGTTCCTCTTCCCATGATGTCATCAGAGGACAGACGGTGAGCGAGCACCTCCACGAAGACTCAACGGTCTGAACAACATGCTGAGCCACATTCACAGGAAGAGGTAAATCACTCCTCAACAACAGCACGTGTTCTCATGTTCAGATCTTCATGTTCTCCACAAAACCAACCACCGTGACTGATACCACTGTGACATTCCATCTAGCGCCACCAGATGGTCAAAGTTGAGTGAGCTTGACCTTGCAGGTGAAGCGTTGATCTTTGAGACTGGACTCTAACCAGTGAACTAAGGTGACGGCAGGATGCCTTTGGTCTCTTTGCAGGATCTTTGGGTCCTGCTGGAACGACTTTGTGTCAAATAAACGGCTACTTCATGAGACTCGGATAAGATCGGGATCACTGAGGGAAAATCAGCTACCATATTCTGTTCATGTGGTGTGTCACTAGGTGTTCACAGGAAACATTTATTTCTGTATGTATGTATGTATGTTCATTGTTAGTTGCTTTTATATTTTATTTTCTGTTGTGTTTCTATTCAGGTTCTTTTTGTCTCTTTCTCTGAAATTGTATATAATAATTATCATTAGATTATTAATATATAAACAAAAATACATTTAAGAAATATTACAATTTGAAAACAAATGCACCCGAACGTGAAGACAGCTGGAACTGCTTCATGCTAACTTTTAACATTGAAAATGCCATAGACACGCTAACGCGTTAGCGTCGCTCCCGTTTTTAAGTTATAAAATACATCTATCAACTGTTTCAGAAGACCATAACAGGTCGGTTTAACATAGAAAAGGTAAATAATACTCACAGAAGTATGCTCGTTAGGGTTTTAGCGGGGGAAAATTAAGCGAAAGAAAGAAAGAATAAACGAAACAATAGGTCGAAGCATTGCTTCAATCTGCGAACCACTGCTTCGATTGGTTCAAAATCCATTCCTTTATCTTCATTGATCCATGTTTCTGATATAGCAATTATGTTAAATATTTTTTTAAAATTGACTTAAATATTCTTTAATGTTGTTAAAGTTTGCATACAGACTTCTGCTGTTGAAATGGATTATTGATCATTTGTTATCCGTTTTAATGATCCGATTAAACTGTTCATCTGTATAATAGCAACAACTGTCATTAATATTTGAGAAGAAATTATTGTCCGGGTCTATATCGTGCTCCAAGTCCAGTACATTGTGGTCTGTGTATTTAAATGTTCTCAGTTCTAGTTTTCCATGATCAGCAATCCTTTGAGTTATATCCTTCTTGTCTCCAGATGTAGATGATGTAGTAGATGAATAGGTTCCTCTGGTCTGTGTCATGGTGTTGTGATGTGTTTGTGTCCTCATACCTTATTGGTCGTATTTGTCCAGTTCCTCGATGTTCCTGATTACCATAACCTTCACTTGTTCTGGTGTTCCGTTCAGTTTGATGAATGTTTTGCAGTTGGATGTCCATGTCTGTTGAATTTTTCCTTGATTTTTTTAAGAGACGAGCTTTCCTGGCGATGTCTGCGTTTCTTTTGGTCAGATGTTCATTGATGAATACGTTTGTTCCTTTGAGTTTCCGTCCCTGTTTTAACAATGCCATTTTATGTTTTCTGTTGACAAACCTCATTCTAACTGCTCGCTTGTCTCCATCCTCTCTCCTGGGCAGGGGGTGGCACGCTTCAATGTTATTACAGTCCATTTGAATACCTTTAGATTGCAGGAAGTCAGCCACCTGTTGTTCCACTGAGCTGGCCTCCTGCTCACTGGCCTCCCCTCCGCTGTCTTCTGACACCGCCCGTGCGTAGGATCGAGGTTTAATATGAATTCCTGTAATAATAACGTCGTTCATCCTTGTGTACTGTTCCAACTCCGCAACACGGTTCTCCAGGTACACCAGACGCCGGTCTTTCTCGGCATTCTGGATCCGGAGAGCCTTCACTTCTTCCACCAGCTCCATAATGGATTTCTGCTGCATTTTAACAACAGAGATTTCCTCAGACAAAAAGTCCAGGGACTTCTTGATATCGTCTCCCTCCTCCGCCGTCAGTGCCTTCTTCGGACCCATGGTCAGATAAATCCGCGCTGGCACCTCGGTAAAGCCACGCCGGTGGAACTGCGCTGGCGCCTCGGGCTTCAGGTGGAGCCGCGCCGGTACCTCGGGCCTCGGTGAAGCCGCGCCGGTGGAACTGCGCTGACGCCTCGGGCTTCAGGTGGATGTGTGCTGACACCTCAGCGCACATCCACCAGCGCTGAAGCCAAGAGTAACGAGGCTGTTTGTTTTAAAAATGTAAGGAATAGAAAGTACAGGTACTTGTGTGAAAATGTAATAAGTAGAAGTCAGAAGTAGGCAGAAAAATAAGTAATGGAGTAAAGTATAGATACCTAAAAGTGTACTTAAGTACAGTAACGAAGTATTTGTACTTCGTTACTTGACACCTCTGAAACTCCATGAGTTTTCACTTTGCTCACACTTTGTTTCTCGATGACACTTACGGTGAGTTTCCTCTGAGAATGTTTTCTTTCTTTGTAATGCAGCGTTTCTTTAAAGCGATTTTCTGCCATTGTCCTGTGAGTCATCTGCAGGGTTCACGGTCCGTCTGCAGCCGTCCTGTCTTTGTGGTTGATGGACCAGCAGAAGGTATTTCCAGTCTGGCATCGGACACACGGCGAGCTGACAGGTCGGTGAGGTCACCGGCTGTTGGAAACCAGTCTGGGTGTCACATGGGACACTGAAGGTCAGCCTTGGTCGGGACTCTGAATCCTACCTTCCTAAAAACTGTGACTAAGTCTGACTGTAACAACCATACACACACAAAAAAAGAACAGACCCTCACAGCGACTGCTGAACACACATGCACATGCTTGCTCATGGGCTGGGTCAGGCTGATGTGACTCTGTGCACTTTGAGATGATTGCTGCTGTGATTTGTTGCTTTATAAGGAAACCAAATCCAAACATCTCCTAGATGCTCCCGGTGGGTAGCGAGCACCTTGCATGGCAGCATCCTGACATCGGTATGCAAATGTGTGTGTGAGAATGGGTGAATGTGAGACATCAGTGTAAAGCACCTTTATCATGAAAGCTCTACTCACAAACGCGCACAAATGTACTCCATTTACCATGTGACCCAACTCAAAAAGTATAACAGGAATTCTATGGGATTTTCATCAATATAAGTAGGAATTCTTGGAATTTTAAATTGGAATGATAGGATTTTTGAATCCTGTAGGACTCCTGTAGAAAAATTAAATCCTTTACAATAATATTTTATTTGCCTAGTTCGCTGTCTAGTTCTGATCAGAGCGTTGCCTAGTTCATGCCAGAGTGTTTCCTAGTTCTTGTCAGAGCGTTGCCTAGTTCTGGTCAGAGTGTTTCCTAGTTCTGGTCAGAGCGTTGCCTAGTTCTGGTCAGAGCGTTGCCTAGTTCTGGTCAGAGCGTTGCCTAGTTCGTGCCAGAGTGTTGCCTAGTTCTCGTCAGAGCGTTGCCTAGTTCTGATCAGAGTGTTTCCTAGTTCTCGTCAGAGCGTTGCCTAGTTCGTGCCAGAGCGTTGCCTAGTTCTGGTCAGAGTGTTGCGTAGTTCTGGTCAGAGTGTTGCCTAGTTCTCATCAGAGCATTTCCTAGTTCTCGTCACACTACCTAGTAGTTCCTGGTCAGCCTGTTCTTGTGAAGGCTGTGGTTCTGAGCAGGTCAAATCGATGGACCTGAGTAAGTGTTGGGTGAAGCTGTGTTAAGTTCCCATCCTGCAACGCTGCCCGCCGAGGACTCAACTAATTTTGACTTCCACACAATAACGTCTGTGTTTAGAGGCGTAATTATTTGGAACATGGCGGCGACCACGCCTCAGCCTCCTCTGACAGCACCATTAAAAGTGACGTGCGACTCTGCGGGATAATGATCCGTGTGGATGTCACTCTGAATTATCCACATTTGGAGCGTCTGAAGTCCAGGTTTTGTCTTTAGCGGCTAATCCAGATTGTCTGATTGGTGATTCATTAAATAAGTGCTAAATGAAGAAAGTGGCGGCAGGAAATTGAGATTTATTTGAGCGGTGAGGCTGGCTGTGTGTTTTGGACCGCAAGCTGATTCTCTAAACATGACGGCGGCGTGTTGGTCAGGCCGAGGTGAACAGACGGCTTTTGTGGCCGGCCGCGGGCACAAGTGTGTTAAGACTTGTGGTTTTCTAAAAGGGACCGAGGTTCAAAGCAGACTGAGACCACGGAGCAGACAGAACAATACGAGCTTCTGCTTCATGGATTTACACATTCACACAAATTCTATTTACGTCAAATAAAAAACATTACATTTTAGGACAGAGCCAGAAAAAAAGACAGATGGGGGAATTATTCACTTTTAAACATTTTTCATTTTGCTGCTCCTCAAAGTGCTTCAACTTAAAAGTAATAAACTTTTACTCTGAAAAACTAATGTTCAAGACTTGATAAATGCCAAAAGTGTACTTTGCAAACAGATTTTATAACAACACGTGGCTCAAATTCAAGGTCCCAGCATACAACGTCATTTTAACATCAAATTTAAATCTCAAAAGACCAGGGGCCTGTACTACGAAGCGGGGTTAACTTACTCAGATGTAACCCAGGGTCAACCTCTTAAACCGGGGTTGACAAAACCTGGTTTCCTCAAGTGGTGTTAATCGGTACTACGACGCTGATTAAGATGTTGATTTGTTGAACCTGTGTTAACCTAATTGGAGTTTGTGCGCGTTCACATAAAAGGGGCAGGTTGTAGCACACGTCACCATTTTTCAATGATGGCGTGGTCACCTTACTTTACCGAAGAAGAATGCACGATTATTATGCAGAGCTACGAGGAATGTAAATTAATGTTAATGTTAATGATGCAATAGTAGTGCAAAAAGCACCTGGCAGCAGGTGAAGATGAAATATAAAAACATCCTTCAGAACGGTAGGTTTATATTCACAGCTTGATAAGCCCCACTTCGCCTACTTAATGGACATGCATTAGACCTATTTTGATATTAGTAATTACCCGCGATTGCATAAAGCCCTTCTTTGATTTGCATTGCGGATAAATGGCCAGGGAAAACGACAAATGCATCCAACAGTTTACATCCCCTGGCAAAAGTTATGGAATCACCGGCCTCGGAGGATGTTCATTCAGTTGTTTAATTTTGTAGAAAAAAGCAGATCACAGACATGACACAAAACTAAAGTCATTTCAAATGGCAACTTTCTGGCTTTAAGAAACACTATAAGAAATCAGGAAAAAAAATTGTGGCAGAGCTTCATACTGTAGCTTGTAGCTTGGTTTGCTGAAGCTAACAGGGCTTCATATTGTAGCTTGTAGCTTGGTTTGCTGAAGCTAACAGGGCTTCGTATTGTAGCTTGTAGCTTGGTTTGCTGAAGCTAACAGGGCTTCGTATTGTAGCTTGTAGCTTGGTTTGCTGAAGCTAACAGGGCTTCATATTGTAGCTTGGTTTGCTGAAGCTAACATGGCTTCGTATTGTAGCTTGTAGCTTGGTTTGCTGAAGCTAACAGGGCTTCGTATTGTAGCTTGTAGCTTGGTTTGCTGAAGCTAACAGGGCTTCATATTGTAGCTTGGTTTGCTGAAGCTAACAGGGCTTCATATTGTAGCTTGGTTTGCTGAAGCTAACAGGGCTTCGTACTGTAGCTTGGTTTGCTGAAGCTAACATAGCTTCGTACTGTAGCTTGGTTTGCTGAAGCTAACATGGCTTCGTATTGTAGTTTGTAGCTTGGTTTGCTGAAGCTAACAGGGCTTCATATTGTAGCTTGGTTTGCTGAAGCTAACAGGGCTTCATATTGTAGCATGGTTTGCTGAAGCTAACAGGGCTTCATATTGTAGCATGGTTTGCTGAAGCTAACAGGGCTTCATATTGTAGCTTGTAGCTTGGTTTGCTGATGCTAACAGGGTTTCGTATTGTAGCTTGTAGCTAGGTTTGCTGAAGCTAACAGGGCTTCGTACTGTAGCTTGTAGCCTGGTTTGCTGAAGCTAACAGAGCTTCATATTGTAGCTTGTAGCTTTGTTTGCTGAAGCTAACATGGCTTCGTATTGTAGCTTGTAGCTTGGTTTGCTGAAGCTAACATGGCTTCGTATTGTAGCTTGTAGCTTGGTTTGCTGATGCTAACAGGGTTTCGTATTGTAGCTTGTAGCTAGGTTTGCTGAAGCTAACAGGGCTTCGTACTGTAGCTTGTAGCCTGGTTTGCTGAAGCTAACAGAGCTTCATATTGTAGCTTGTAGCTTTGTTTGCTGAAGCTAACATGGCTTCGTATTGTAGCTTGTAGCTTGGTTTGCTGAAGCTAACAGGGCTTCATATTGTAGCTTGGTTTGCTGAAGCTAACAGGGCTTCGTATTGTAGCTAGGTTTGCTGAAGTTAACAGGGTTTCGTATGGTAGTTTGTAGCTTTCATAAATATTTTAAAATTTTAAGTGCATGAAAATGTAAACATCTATCATCCGGTCATTTAATGGTGAGCTACATCTGGACTCATTAAGTCGGGCTGATACATCTTTAGAAATAATATCGGAGATGCTGCAGTAAAATGATGCTGAAGAGTGTTGTTATGACCCTGATAATCCTTTATGACATCATAGAAACGCGCGCGCGCACACACACACACACACTATGCTCGGTTTTTGATGAATGGATGACCTGGTCTGGACAGAATATTTCCAAAATATTTCCAAGGGTTCCTCTCGTAGTGGCCTGACAGCTTTACATCAACTCTGCAGCCAAAATTTACGGGTTTGAATCTCGGCAAAGAGGAAAAGGTGGTAAATGTTCTTTTATCAGAGACTGATTTATGATTTATAAAACTCAGTGAAATGGCGAGCCTTGAATCTGGGAGAAGTAAAATTTTTTTTTCCAACAGTCAACTGCAAGTTGATTCACTGAGGAGCAGCTTTTCCAACCATGTGGATCAGGATTCCACCATGAACCGCAGGAAAACTGTTTCATTGAGATGGAAAACAGTCGGAACAAAACTAAAGCCCTCCCCACCTCTGCAGCCATCACTGCCGCTGCAATTTGTTCATATTGATTAGCAGATAAATTGATAAATTTAGGTGTTGAATAACCATCCAAACTACAGCAACACTCTAGAGTACATACCTTCACCAAAAATATCACATCTAACCATAATAATACTTTTTTTTTTATAAACCACTTGCCTGGAAGATATCAAAGTGCTGTACAATAACGTAAACCAGAAAAGATTTTAAACATGTATATAAAACAGATACAAAATAAAGAATTTCAAAAGGACAAATATTTCATTCAGCCCTCAGAGATTATACACAACATAAGAAAAGACAAGTTTTGAATCTGGCCTATAAAAGTTTTCTAAAACGGACCGACATCAGCTGGTAAACTGTTTCACAATCCCCCAAAACTCCACCACCTGCCATATTCTTCAGAACTGTTGAGATCAATGTTCACGAACCGGCACATATGGTTCACCAGTAAAGCCCGTTAAGAGGCCACACGCAGCCATTCAGTGTTTTACAGGTTAACAACAAAACCTTAAAATCCACCCTCGTGTGAACAGGTCAGCCGAGGTCGAGGTCACAAGATCAGATTTTCTACTTACAGCAAAAATTCCAGCTGAAACCAAAGTATGAATCAAAACTTTGGAGTCCACCAGACAAAACTGTTGTAATCTTTGCAATAGTTTGCAAATAAAGGACAAAAAAAAAAAATTCACATGGAGAGTTCATATCAGCAGGTTTAATAACCATCAGTCTTATCAGAACATTGCAGCAGGATTTGGAAAACATCTAATTCCTCACCAAAGCCAGAAAGGCATCCACCTTAATCCAACCCAAGCCCAATACTGGACCCATTTACAGCAAGAAGCAGCACATACAAGTGCAAGTCATCAGCATAGCAATGAAAATCAATCCCTTAGCTACATATAATTTGGTGCAAAATGCACACAAGCACAGAGAGAGCAAACAACAATAGTGGGCCACAAACCAAACCCTGAGGAATTTTTTACATTTTTTTACTTCCCAAGACCAAAACTTATTAAAACAATTACAAGATTAAAATGCCTGCTCATAGAAGCTTAAGAGTATTTTAATAATCTTCAGAAACCACAGGAGAAACCAACAGCCATGATTCTTTCATTGTTTTGCTGCATTCAGCTACATCTTAGGTTTAAACCTTGAAATAGGACCACTGAGGATCTCATGCAATGGAACAAGAACAAAACCAGAGTGAATCCATGCCAAACATGAAGAGGTGGAGACAGAAGGAGCAAGTTCTGAAGAACAGGTTCGAGGATAGGGGTTTGAGTGAAGCAACACCCCAAAGAGTAAAACTCAAAGAAACTGTTTGGTTCAGTCTTTTTTCTTTTGGCTGATCCAGTTGCCACAGTGGATCCAGTTCAGATCCATATTGGGATCTGGCTCCAATTTTAAACTAGATGGAACACCAGCCCTGCATGCAGAAACACGTACGCATCTTCTGGTGTTCTCAAATGGTCTCCCAGCAAAATACGGCTCAGGACCTGATGGGATCAAGTCTGCTCATTGCTGCAGCATTTGTTTGGTCCAAATACCAGTCAAAAACCAGTTTCTGATCCCAAGTTAAACCCTCTGTTGTCCCAGTGCTGCATGTCAGAGTCGCACCAGTCTGTCCTCAGTGTGGTTCAAACCACTTGGCTACTTATTTATTCACACTAAACCGGTTTAAGATGTTTTACAATGGCTTAACCGTGACAAAATGAAAACTGGTTCAAACTTGTTTGAAGTAGTTTGAAAGCATTTGCTGGAAAGAGGATTCATGTCATAAGCTGAAATAATAGCGAATCAATTTCCCGTCAACGAGGAAGTGACTTGTTGCTCGTGCAGAATAGCAGCGGTGATGAAGTGGATTATCCCGGCCATGAGTTCTGACCGTGTGAAATCTTTTAGAACCACTCAGAATCCAAACTGCCGAAATTACAAATTCTTAAGGGCGACTGTAATTTGAGGGCTGGCCCGAAGCCGCCGCATTGATGCGCCGGTTCTCCTCATCGTGTTTCTAAGCAAACGGACATAAAGCAAAGCAGCGTTCTGAAATAAACAGAACCTCCAGAGACCCGTGAAGCCAAACCGCACCACTTGCTGTGCGCCATTGTTCAGCGCTTACATGAAACACGGCCTCAGTCCCGTAATGATCCAGTGTGGATACTTTACCAGGGCAAAATCACCAGGAATGCAAACAGAAATACACGAACAGCAGGAAGAGGAAATAGTGGCTGGTTCTGAAGCCAAATGGTTTTTGCTCAGGACTACTGTTTTCATTCCAGACCCTCTTTTCTGGTTCTGGAGCTGCTATTCTGTTACATACGCGGCTCGGACTAAATGTCGACCGCAGCCCTGCTGTGTTATAATTATTTCAGCTCACACTGGCATGCCACTCTGCACACGCCTGATAATTGGCTGATATCTGGTCCAAAGTCCTGGATCTCACAGCTGTCTGAGGTGGCCGCATGTTTATCCTGAAGCAGAGCCGTTTGATTGCAAAGTGTAATTTGTGATTCTTGTTGAAAGTTGGGCGTGGATGGACGGAGCAGAGCTGAGCTGATTTCACCGATAGTGTAAGAGCGGGCGCTGATCCTGAGTACCAAACCACCTGGCTTGGAGGTACGAGTCCCAGCTGCAGGCTTAGTTGCTGCAAGGAAAGACCCAGAGCTTGATGGAGATGACGAGCGGTGACGCTTGAAGAATGCTGCAGAGAGACGGCCAAGTCCTGACAGCAGTGAACTTCATGCAAGCGCATGCTGAGAATGTTACACAGGTTTCAGAAAGGGGGAGGGGCTAGTGATCCATCAGGAGAAACACGATTACTGTGTTCTACCAGGCCCATGTTGAGCTTTACTGCTGTTCAACTGTAATTCCATCCTTCTGGAAAACCTTCGTAGCTTACGATGCGTTCTTTCTTTTCTTGCTTGTAAATGGTCTGTACTATGGTATATATTGTTATTCTGCACAGAATTTGACTTCCGTGTGTTTTTGGTCATTTATTTTCCCTTTTTTCTGCAGACTTTGCACAGTTATTCTGTGACAGTCATCTTGCTGCTGTAGCATTGTGAATTTACCCGTTGTGGTACTAATAAAGGATCATCTTATCTTAAAACTCAAGAACTATAAAACTCTCAAAAATCATAATTTTTATGCATTAATACTGCAAGGTCAAAGGTCTGTGTGCCAAAAAAAAAAAAAAAAATCATGATTTTTAAACATTTATAAATGCCTTTTTTGCTGAATTTTGGGCTTCAAGTAGGAAATGTACCAGAAGCCCTGAAATGGTCACAATGCCCACTAGATGGTGACAAAAACCCGCACAAATGTGCAGCAAAGTCTGGACTGTTTATTCATTTGAGAATTTGTGCTGATATCCATGAGAAAACAACAATGGAAAACGGATCACAATGACCAAAACATTTCCAATCATCACGGACTCACCCAGCTAGGGTGAGTTTGTGATGATTGGAAATGAAGCTGCGATTTGTTAACAGAAAACAGGATCTCCGGGTTCAGATCTGGTGGAATTGTCTGTCTGGACGGCCCCGGAATACCAGGTCCAGACGCCGTGTGGGAAGCACATCTGGTCTGGAAGATGACCCTTTACCTCTCATGGGGACACGGCCTAAAAATAGCTGCTTTCTCTGCAGGAATGTGTGTGTCCTGTGCTCGGTGGTGATGCGCTATTTGAAGTGTTTAACGAGATGTGACAGGAATTCCAGACAGCAGCAGGTTTCAGGAAGATCACACTGTGTCCACCACAAGACCAAAAATAAAATTAAAAAAAAAAAAAACACAGAAGAATCCAATAACCCCAAAACAGGCTCGACATCAAGAAGAGACACAGATGCTGAAATAATAAAAGCATCTTCTCTCGATCCACCTTAGCCCGTAAAGACATTAGCGCTGAGGTAGTCTGCAAGTGTTTGGACAAAAGCTCATTGTCTGAGAGGTCAGAGTACTGTGACATCTGTGGTCCACAGTGATGGAATTTTCAGCTGCTATTTCAAAAAAAAAGTTGTGTTAAAGTACATATATTTTTTGGATTGGGATGGCTTCTGATAAATTTGAGTTTTTACAACGTCCAGCAGTTTTTGAGTACTGGAAAACTGCAAACGGAATGACCTCCCTGGCAGCGATGCTGCACCTCATCATCTGCACAAAAAAAGGCTTTTCAGAATAAAACTCCTTTTTGAAGTCCTCAACAGGAGCAGCAGAGGTAGAGACTAACTTTTTCCCAGTGAATTCCGGTGTTCCTCAGGGATGTGTTCTGGCTCCCACTGCTATTTAAAAAAAAGCTGTGTTAAAGTATATATATGTTTTGGATTGGAATGGTTTCTGATAAATTTGAGTTTTTACAACATCCAGCAGTTTCGGAGTACTGGAAAACTGCAAACGGAACGACCTCCCTGGCAGCGATGCTGCACCTTATCATCTGCACAAACAAAGGCTTTTCAGAGTATAACACCTTTTTGAAGTTCTCAACAGGAGCAGCAGAGGCGGAGACTCTGAATTTTTCCTCACGAATTCTGGTGTTCCTTAGGGATGTGTTCAGGCTCCCACTGTGTTCAATGCTTGCACGGACTGGGTGTTGGATTAGGTGTTGGCAGGGCCGCTGCTAAGGTTTTGGAGGCCCTAAGCATAACTGCTCAGGGAGGCCCCCCCACCCCCATCCAAGAGAACCCCCCCCCCCCACACACACACACACACACACACACACACACACACACACACACACACACACACACACACACACACACACACAAAAGTTCTACTCAAACTGTTACTATTTATTAAAATTCACATTAAATACACATATAGCAATGAACATTTACAATGTTATAATAAGTAAGGCCAATAACAGTAAAGAACAGCAGCACCATTTATAATGTAGAAATAATAAATAACTTTAACAGCAGCATTAGAATTAGATAAAAAAAAACAACCTAGCTTAAGCAGCACCACTGAACATTAAGTAATCAAAACAATTTAAACCTTTAACACGTACTTACCAGCAAGGGATGCACGGGCATCATCTTTTTGTTTCTTTTTCCTCCGTTTTTTAGCTCCAGACTCCTGCTGTCGCTTCATTGTTTAATTGTGGCATAGTGGCAACTTGTCGTGTCAGAGTCGAATGTGGGCTAGCAGTGCTACTTCAGTTAGGCGCAGAGTTTCCAGATTGGGTGTTTTCCCATCCAATTGGTTTGTTTAGGGTAAAAATATGGCACTGGACGAGTTTTTTGTATAGAATTGCCACACACATTTTAAAAATCAGTTCAAATTGCGCAGGATTTAGTGCCTATTGGACTGGAAATCGTCATATCTGGCAACCCTGATTAGGCGACACAGCCAACAGAGAGACGCAAACAGGGCTGTACCATTTCAGGGAATCGGGGCAGGGGTGGATGGGGGCTTTATATTAGGCAAAAAAAACTGTTAATTTGCCCCAATTAAGTAATGGGGTAGGGGCCTACACAATGTTTAAAGACAAAAACGATGGGCCTATTCATAAATAATTCATACTGATTTTGAAATGTAATAACACATTTTTCAGTCAATTGGGGGCCCTGCAAACTAGTGCAACATGGTTGGTGCCCCACGCAGGCTGCGTAGTCTGCTTATGCAGAACGGCGGCGCTGGGTGTTGGATTAGGTGTTGGGTCAGTTTGTGGTTTAGGTGCATTTCTTGGCAAAGAAAGGTTTTCTGATCTTGACTTTGCGGATGACGCTGTGATCTTTGTGGAATCAATGGATACTCTAGATTGCAGGACTTGAGTAGTTGAGTGAGGAATCACAGTGTCTGGGTTTATGATTGTCTGGGATCCATACTAAGATCCAGGCTTTCAGTGACTTCCTGGCCTCAGCCATCTGTATGTGGTTCAAGTGTTGAACTTGTAGAGACATTCAATGATCTCAGCAGTGACCTTAATGTCTCTGGCTCCAGTGGATCCTCCCACACCTGACTCATGTTAAATTGCTGTTATATCCACTGTGCAGGCATCATGATGTCTGAGTTTGTGTTGTCATCAGAACTCAGAATGTCAACAATCACCAAAACTAAAAGTCAGCCACCTTCAGCCAAGTCCATCTGCAGTGAAGTTAACCTTGAGAATGTGCATGACCTACAACAAAAAGGTCATTGCATCTGCCAAACCTGATCTCAGACCAGCCTGAGAGGGGTAACAGTAGAACTTTGACATCATCACCCAGAGTAGAAATCAACTCAAACGTTGGTCAAAGTCTAATGGTCACTGAAAGGAAAGGTCACGGGTCCCCAGAATCACAAGGTGCGACATGTGGAAGATCTAAGAACCTTCTTCTTAGCCAGAAGTTTTAAATTGGTAAAAGAGGTTAAAGAGCTCATGTTTCCAATGCTGTTCATTTGTCTATTTTTCACCAAATATTTCAAGAATGCCACCACCACTGCTTTTTAAAAAAAACAGTTGTCTAACTCACTGTCATGATGCTAAAATCACCACAGCGGTGATAAAGTACCGTTACAGTTAAACATGAAAATGTTTTGCACATGTTTTTACAGTGGCCCTGAAGTGCCAAATGAAAACATTAGCCACAGCCTAAAGGGCGCCCAGAGAGTACAAACCGCTGCCAAACCACAACAGTCCCATTTGTCTTAAAGCGGTCATTAGCTCCCGTTTTACTCGATCACTTAGGAAGTTTGAAGCCAAAAAAAGACCACAGACAGGTGAGGCATTGTACAACATTCATTAATTCATTAAGCTCTCAAAGAAATTATCCATTACGATAATAATAATAATAATAATAACAGAGGGAAAAACACAAGGAGGGAAAAACCACCCACCCATCTACTTCCACATATGTTAAAAAAAGAGAGAAATCATGTGAAGGACACGTTCTGAAGAATTTTCCTATTCCGGTTGGTGCGGGCGTCCTGTGCTGCTTTCCATCAAATCCATTTATTTGGAAAAGCCACATCAGGAAGTGAAAGTCCAAACAAGGGCCAGTGATTGTAAATCTGAATGTGGGAGCCAACCTGGTGCGGGTTACCTGCCCGACAGAGACAAGGTTCCAGACGGAGGCTCGCTGGACGACGAGTGTCCGCCGAAAGCCTATTTAAGGTCAAAAACAAGCCTCAGACACGCAGGAAGGTGTGTCGGCTTCTTTTTTTTTTTTTTTTAAATGCCACCCAGAAGAAACACATGCTGCAGAGGACCCTGAACTCCATTACCAAAGGAAAATGCTTTAAATAGTCTGGGTGTTATTTTTATAGTTTTAGCCACAAGTTCTCTCAGATATGAGAGCGTTTCACTCAGAGTCAAACTGTGAATGTTCTGAAACAATAATTAATCCAACAACAGCTCAAAATGTCACAAAATTGTACACTCTGAAAACTTTAATTTAAAACAAAGATAAACAATTTAATATTTAATCACCGATACTACTGATGTAAAAGACGGAAAGTATAACTGCTAAAAGGATGAAGCCAAATCATCACTATTGCCCCCTAGTTTCTAGTTATTTACAGGTCATTAACACTCCGTACAAGTCAATTTCAGATGTCAAAATAAAAAATTAAAAGTACTCAGATTAGAAATGTTCCCTGAGACCACATTTGTTATTAAAATCTGACATTCCTTCAAATTAGGGGTTGACCAATCAGTGCCGATAATTGGCAGGACTGATAACTGGGTGATCCCTATGACCCCTAATATAAGAGGTCATAGGGGTCAACCAATTATCATCCTGGAGTTGACCGATAATCAGCCAGGCTAATAATCTGCTATATATACATAAATTATAGACAGGTAATCAGCCTGGCCAATTAACAGCACCAATAATCAGTCGATCATACTTCAAATATCAATCTTTGTGAGCAATTTTACCACCTCTCATTCTACTACTGTGTGCTTCTTACCCCGTGTGCTGCTATACAATGCTGCTGGAACCTCAATTTCCCTGAGGGAGTCTTCCCAAGGGATCACTAAAGTTGTATCTAAACTTCTTCTTCTTTGTCTTTCGGCTGTTCCCGTTAGGGGTCGCCACAGCAGATCAATCGTTTCCATCTCACCCTGTCCTCTGTATCTTCCTCTGTCACACCAACCACCTGCATGTCCTCTCTCAGCACATCCATGAACCTCCTCTTTGGTCTCCCTCTTCTCCTCCTGCCTGGTGGCTCCATCCTCAGCATCCTTCTCCCTATATACCCTGGGTCCCTCCTCTGCACATGTCCAAACCATCTCAATCTCGCCTTTCTGACTTTGTCTCCAAACCGTCCCACCTGAGCTGTCCCTCTGATATGTTCATTCCTAATCTTGTCCATTCTTGTCACTCCCAAAGAGAATCTCAACATCTTCAGCTCTGCCATATCTCCACTTCTCCAGACTAGACTCAACTTGCTCTCTACTCTCACTACAGATCACAGTCATCTGCAAACATCATAGACCATGGGGACTCCTGTCTGATCTCATCTGTCAACCTGTCCATCACCACTGCAAACAAGAAAGGACTCAGAGCTGATCCTTGGTGTAATCCCACCTCCACCTTGAATGAGTCTGTCATTCCGACTGCGCATCTCACCGCTGTCACACTATTCTTGTACATGTCCTGCACTACCCTAACATACTTCTCTGCCACTCCAGACTTCCTCATACAATGCCACAACTCTTCTCTTGGCACCCTATCATAAGCGTTTTGTAAGTCCACAAACAAACAATGTAACTCTTTCTGTCCTTCTCTGTACTTTTCAACAGTATTCTCAGAGCAAACATTGCATCTGTAGTGCTCTTTCTCGGCATGAAACCCTATTGCTGCTCACAGATCTTCACCTGTTTTCTAAGCCTAGCTTCTACTACTCTTTCCCATAACTTCATGCTGTGGCTGATCAGCTTTATGCCTCTGTAGTTACTGCAGCTCTGCACATCACCCTTGTTCTTGAAAATAGGAACCAGCACACTTCGTCTCCACTCCTCAGGCATCCTCTCACTTTCCAAGATTTTATTAAACAATCTGGTTAGAAACTCTACTGCCTACTCTCCTAGACATTTCCATGCCTCCATTGGAATGTCATCTGGACCAACTGCCTTTCCACTCTTCATCCTCTTCATAGCAGCCCTCACTTCTTCCTTGCTAATCTCTTTTACTTCCTGATTTACTCTCACCACATCATCCAGCCTTTTCTCTAGCTCATTTTCTTTATTCATCAACTCTTCAAAATATTCCCTCCACCTTCTCAGCACACACTCCTCACTTGTCAGAACATTACCATGTGCATCTTTTACCACCCTAACCTGCTGCACATCCTTTCCAGCTCTGTCTCTTTGTCTGGCCAATCGGTACAAGTCCTTTTCTCCTTCCTTACTATTCAACTTCTTGTACAGCTCGCAATATGCCTTTTCCTTTGCTTTTGCCACTTCTCTTCTCACCTTACGCCACATCTCCTTGTACTCCTGTCTACTTTCTTCATCTCTCCGACTATCCCAAAACTTTTTCGCCAACCTCTTTCTCCTTATGCTTTCCTGAACCTCTTCATTCCACCACCAGTCTCCTTGTCTTCCTTCCACTGTCCAGATGTCATACCCAGTACTGCCCTAGCTGTCTCCCTCACCACATCTGCAGTACTTTTCCAGTTGTCCAAAACTGCTTCCCCTCCAACTAGTGCTTCTCTCACCTGCTCGCTAAATTTCACACAACAGTCTTCCTCCTTCAGCTTCCACCATCTGCTCCTTTGTTGAGCTCTCACTCTCTTCTTCTTCTTTACCTCTAAAGTCATCCTACAAACAACCATCCTATGCTGGCTAGTGACACTCTCTCCTGCTACCACCTTACAGTCTGTGATTTCTTCTAGCTTGCATCTCCTATAAAGAATGTAGTCCACCTGTGTGCACCTTCCTCCACTCTTATATGTTACCCTGTGCTCCTCCCTTTTCTTAAAGTAGGTATTCACCACAGCCATTTCCATCCTTTTTGCAAAATCAACTACCATCTGTCCTTCCCCATTCCTATCCTTGATACCATATCTACCCATTACTTCCTCATCATCTGTTCCCTTCACCAACATGCCCACTGAAGTCTGCTCCTATCACCACTCTCTCATGCTTGGGCACACTCTCCACCACCTCATCTAACACACTCCAGAAATCTTCTTTCTCCTTCATCTCACAACCTACCTGTGGGGCATATGCACTGATGATATTCATCATCACCCCTTCAATTTCCAACTTCACACTCATCACCCTGTCAGACACTCACTTAACCTCCAACACACACACCTTTAAAATGACCCCCAACACCATTTCTCTTCCTGTCCTCACCATGGTACAACAACTTGTACCCACCGCCGATGCTCCTGCTCTTACTTCCCTTCCACTTGGTCTCTTGCACACACAATATGTCTACCTTTCTCCTCTCCATCATATCAGCCAGCTCTCTCCCTTTACCAGTCATACTACCAACATTCAAAGTCTCCACTCTCATACTACCAACATTCAAAGTCTCCACTCTCATTTTCACCCTTCTAGTTTTCTTCTTCTCCCGCTGTTCGTGGCAACGTTTCCCTCCTCTTCTTCGTAGTCTTCGCCCAGCAGTAGCCCAATTTCCACCGGCACCCTGTTGGTGGCGGACGTTGTTAACCCGGGCTGCGACCGATCCAGTATGGGAATTCGATTCTGAGTCTGCATAGTTGGGTTGGCTTGTTTTATGCCGGATGCCCTTCCTGACGCAACCCTCCTCATTTATCCGGGCTTGGGACTGGCACTCAGAATGTACTGGCTGCACACCCCATGTGGCTGAGTTCCCCATGTGGCTGAGTTAAAGTTGTATCTAATCTAATCCATATTAATTTGTTCAAATGATCCTTTAATGTCCAATTTAAATTCACCATTTGCCAGTTAAAAATATGAGTTTTTACTTATCCTATATGAGTCAATGAAGGGACAAAATGAGATCTATTTTCTGCATTAAATATGAAAATTCCTGCACTGAAGGTATTCCTTCCCAGTCAGGAGATTTGGATGTGTGTCTGTATTCCCGTCTCCAATAATGACCTGATCAATAATTTAACACTTTGAACTGACTGTAAACCATCACATCAGTGTCTCAGTATAAAGGGATTAGAATCAGCTTTTATCAGTAGGAAAACTAATAATGGTTTGATGCTTTTTCTACAGTCTAACAGCAGAACAGATTTACTAAGAGAGTGGCATGAAGTGAACTTAAAGATAAAAGGAGTGTGTCCCCGAGTCAAAACGTCTAATGAGTGCTGCCCTACTTCCCTCAGTGAAGACCTCAAACTCTCCCACACGTGTTGACACACTGGATTCCTGCAGTTTGTAGAACATAAGAACCAAATGTCTGTCAAGACACAATGAGAAACTTTAAAATTAATAGCCCCAACGTATCTGTTTTTGTTTAAACGTGGCGTCGTGTGTTCTCACAGCTTTTAGCCGTTATGCAACTGTCCTGATGTCGGCCCAGTGTGATGCGAGTTCAGACCGTCAGCTGGAAAACACGTCCGAGGAGAAGTAAACTGCAGAGACAGGTTTTCAAAGAGATGTTAGTTTGATAAGCAATCATCGGCTGAGGAAAAACAGCAGAGCTGTTTAGTAATGAAGGTTTGTTTTTGGGATTTCTCTCCAGCTGTGAGGAAAAGCTCATTGAAGTTTCACAGTTCTGCTTCCAGGCAGAGCCGAGTGCACTCGTGGGAAAAGCAACAGAGGCTTTTCGGCTCCGCTTTAACAGAAAGCACACGTTTGGCTACAGAAAGAAATACAATTTCATGGATGGCAGATTGACATCTCTGAAATCCATGAGGTAATGGTCTTCAGGACCCTGCCCATCGATCGGCTCCTCTGCTGACATTAACGCTGAGCCTTTAAAAGCATCATGTATCAAGATTAACCATCCAAAGAACCCTTGTGTTAGAGACACTAGTGGAAAAAGATATTATTTAAGGATAAAGTCAGAACAGTTCTAGAAGACTCATAATTGCAAGAATATAAACAACACTGTTGTCTGGATGGTGCAGAGTGACAGACATGAAAATCTCAAATCTCATCTGTGGTATCGGGGATGAAATTCAAGAGAGTGGAGATGCTGTTCTCTGGCATTGCAAACAGTCTTGACTTTCATGCTGGAGATGCTTATCATCCCAACTGACAGGAAGAAAGGATTTATTGTCTCAATCTATTCCAGGTAAGGTACTTGCAAAGGCTGATCTCAGCAGAATTCAGTGCTAGCTACTTGCTGATGAAGACCAGAAGAGTTTGGGCTCATGTCCAAGAAGTCAACAATCAACCGCATCCTAGTGCAAGTGCTCACTGAAAGCAAGTTTGAATATCAGTAATGCTTCTTTTCAGCCCCCAGTAAGTTGTTGAACATCATAACCAGCCTATACAGAGATACTGTGAGTGCAGGAGTGCATAGTAGAGGTGGAGCCTCTGAATTCCTCACTGTGAATTCTGGCATGCCTCAGGGATGTGATCTGGCTCCCACTCTGTTTGATACTTAAATGGACTGGGTGTTGAGTCGGCTCATAACGTTTTGGGACTTGGGTGTCTTTTTCAGTGAGGAAAGGTTCAGTGACTTGGACTTTGCAGTTAATGCTCTGACCGTTGTGAAATCAACGGACACCCTGATTGCAGCACTTGAAAACTGAGCAAGGACTTAAAGTGTCCTGGACCAAAACGGAGATCCAGACATTCAATTGAGTTCCTGGACTTGTCCATCAACAGTGTGTCTGTATGTGGTGTAAGTGTTGAAGTTGTGGAGTCCTTCATTTTTACCTGCAGTGACGTTCATGTCTCTACGTGTTCTGCCTTTGAGATTGAGAAATGTCTGATTCAGCTGCCCTTTTGTTGAAAGGCCACACATATGAGTGACAGCTGGCATGACTGACAGAATTATTAGCCAATCAAAATTTGACATACAATGACAGAACCTCCCCCTGGCCCTGCTGGGTGCTAAGAGCCCCCCCCCCCCCGTATTTTCCCAGGGTGCTGCATGTGAACTTGATTTTTAAAAATGGCAGCAACTTCGGTTGACCTCATCGCTGATCTACTAAAATCATCTTTTTCAAGGCGTTCTTTCACAGATAAAAAATAAATAATTAAAAATGGAAAACCCACAACAAACCTGAGAACCTAAGAACTTTGTAAGAAATTTTAAAGACTGTAACTACAAGCGCTACGAGTGGCTAACAGCTAGCACAGAGCACAACTAGCTGTTGAGGACGTTACTGAGAAAAAAGGAGCACAGGATCTAGCAGGACTCATTTCCTGGACAACTACAACTGCAAAGTTAGTGGCTCAATGTTACGATGCAGCAGCTGTGATGGCATCGGGGCTAAATGGAGTGCAGGTACGCGTAAAAGACACACTTCCCCAAGCACTCTCTGTGTGTATCCCACACTTGAAATCTGGTCATGTCCCAGGGAGCATCAAAACTCAAAGAATGCAAATATTTTTTGTAAATCTCGGTGGATTGTCAGCGTTCTTTACACACTCTCCAAAACGCACTAAACTACTGGATGAGTTTTGCCAAAGACGGCTGCCGCGCGTGGCACAGGTGAGGTGGAACTTCAGCAGCAGGCTGGTGTGCACTGCTTTCAGCACATCCTCGATCACACTCCATCACTGGGGTTTTTGACATCGCAGACGTGTTGTTTGGCATTTTACAAAACAAAACGTTGGACGTGCAGTTCAGTCTGGCCAAAACTGATGAATTCTGCCAAAGTATTGACAGTTCAGAAGGCTCCGGGTTCAAATCCCAACCCTGCCACATTTCACCATGTAATGTGGAGTGGCGTCAGGAAGGGCATCCGGCTTAAACCTGTGCCAATTCAACATGCAGATCCACCTTGGATTTGCTGTGGCGACCCCGAGTGCAAACAAGGGAGCAGCCGAAGGGACTTACTATTGACAGAAAGAAAGACCACACGAGCCGCAGGTGCACCAAGAGCGCCCCGTGTGAAGCCTGATGCGCAGGTGCACTACAAACAGCTTCACTTGGCCTTGATTGGTAACATTCTCACAAATCAGGAACAGATATGAAGATCACAATAAAATGAGGTTTGCTGGACTTTTGGAGGCGGAGCGGTTTAACGCATTTAAGCAGACATTTCCCAAGGCAGAGCTCTGAAGTTTGACAGACAGTTATGGTCCTCATTTTGATCTAAATAGACTGAAAGCTGAGCTCAAAGTCATGTACAACATGTCAAACTTTCAAGGCAGAAGTATCAGCGAGCTCCTGGCTCTTCTGAAGAGGACAGGCCTTTCGGACAGGAGGACAGAACTGTATGTCTGTATGCATGTCTGATCCTGACTGTTCCAGTGTCTACTGCGTCTGTGGAGTGTTCATTCTCAGCCCTCAAATGGATAAAAACATATGCAAGGAACACAACAGGAGAAGAAAGACTCTCTTCTTTGGCATCTCTGTCAACTGAGAAGGAACTGCTCAGCCAGCTGAAGCAGCAAGGACGCCTGCAGCACGCCGTTATTGAGCACGTCATAAAAAAGGACAGACACATGGATTTTATTTACGAGTAATGGCTGAGTGTTACTTTTCTAATACATTCTCATAGAGGCTATAATGAGCATTTTTCTTTTAATTGTTCACATGTGCTCTTTGAGCATATTGATTGATGTTGAGCTTAATCGTGGCTGTTCAATTATGTGCGCAGTGACTCATGTATTTTGGCAAATTGTGCATTGATATATTGATTAATAATTGATTGATATATTCATTGGGATGCACTGCTGCTTTACTTGGTGTGTTTTAATTATTTGCATATTGTTGGAAGCCTGTGGCGCGGTGTGAAGCACGGTCGTTGCGTTGTCCTGCACAACGTGCATTTTGTTTCCATGAGTTAGTTGACGTCTACTGAAGGCCCTGACTGAAACCCCATGGCACACCACTGGAAATGAGATATCAACAGACCCACAGAGGCAGACTGCTTGCATCATGATGGTCAACCACATCAGTCTTTCCTAATACTGGTCCTCAAGACCCAAAGTACTGCACATTTTCCATGGTCCCTGAACGTGTCAGAGCAGATCAACTCAGTAAGTCCATTGATTAGCTGAACACACCTGAGTGAGCAGATCTGCTCTAATTAGTTCAAAGACAAGTGGAAAAATGTGTAGGACTTTGGGTCCAGAGGACCAGGATTAGGAAGCACTGTCCCACATTAAGTCTATGTGGTGCACATTTCTGAGCATCATCCAGCATGCTGTTGCCTCAGTGCTGAAGAGACTGGACCAAGTCAAGGAGACACCCACAGTACACCTGGCATGGTTACTTTGTGGAAATGAGAACAGACTGCTGGTCTCCCTGAATCATCGCCAGCGAAGAACTCCGACGTGAAGGATGCAGAAACGTGCTGCATCAGCACAAATTTGTCCTGATGAACTGGAGAACAGTTTGTTGCTGTGAGTTCAAAGAATTACCATCAAAGGAAGCGGAACATGTCACCGCGTGTTCTCCTGTTTGATACCCACCTTGCCCGGGTTCAAAAGTAGCACAGTGATATCAGATCAGGAGTACGCCCTTTGAATAAACAGTCGGGCTCAGAGGCTGTGGCGACCTCTCCCGACCTCTGCGCCGTGAAGGTGAGCCTGTGGTCTTTGGCACCGGCAACAGAAATCCGAGCTGCCCATTTGCTGGATCTGGTGGTTTGTGTTGTCGTAAGGATTAAAGATGAAGACGACTTGTGATTAAAGAGAAACAAATGTAGCGCAGAGTGAGACTTCTTCAACATCAAAGGATGACTGTTTGCAGGAAGAACAGCTGACACATTTGGACAGTTTGTAGAAACAAATTTAAATCCAGAGATATTGGGGGACTTATATTTTAGGACAGTAGCTTTTAAAGGGGGCAGCACGGTGGCTTAGTGGTTAGCACTGTTGCCTCACAGCAAGAAGGTCATGGGTCCAATTTCCACCTGTGGCCTTTTTGTGTGGAGTTTGCGTGTTCGTCCCGTGTTTGTGTGGGTTCTCTCTGGCTGCTCTGGCTTCCTCCCACATCCAAAGACACACAGGTTAGGTGGACTGGAAACTTTCAATTGTGTTTGTTTGTCTGTATGTGTCCCTGTGACAGACCAGTGTTCTGTCCAGGGTGAACCCCGCCTCACACCCTATGACGCTGGGATAGCTCCACCCCCATGACCCTAAATTGGAGTAAGCGGTTGAAGATGAGTGAGTGAGTGAGCTGTTAAAGGGAAATTTGGAACATTTAAAAGTGTTAATGAACCTTGTGTCCAGTTTGAACCGGCACTGGAAGCCGTGAATCTGCTGCTACGTTACAGCGAACAAACCCAGTCTAAATAAAGCTGCGTTACCCACAATGCCACTGCAGCTTCTGTGCCACAATCTCACACCTTTTTAAGTTTGGTATTTACAGCAACATTCATTTCCATGCATCGGAATTTCCCAGAGTTCACAGCTGCAGTCACATGTGCTGCAAAGATGAGATTTAAAGACAAACAGAAGTCGTTCCACGCAAGCGCGATGGCAGCCGACTTCAGCGGAAACATCAGGGATGAGCCGAAGGCGCTCGAGATAACGTGGAGCGTAACTGTCGGTCTGCACGGTGGAAATTCATGTCGTTAGCTGTGACTCTGGGTGAAAATAAGAGCTGCCGCATTTCCTGACTGCTGTTTTTGAGTAAATCCAGGTCACACAGCCAGTAAGGGCTGCTAAACGGTAGGGTCTGCAAGCAACCAGTAGGGGGCAGCAGATGTGCACATTTTATGGACAAATACTGCCATTGCAGTGACTCAAAAGGCTTCTATTTGGCTGTGCATCAGAGGAGGTCATTTTAGAGATCTTGCACTGGATGGACAGACATTTAAAACCTATGAGGAGACAGTATGTGGACCTCATTGTTCTAACCTCGAGTCTTGACCTAATATAGTTACCCTGCACACTGTGTGCACTGAGTGAGAGAGTTTGTACGAAGACACAAATTCAGCCACAACACTAACGAATAAAAAAAAAGAAAAATTTGATTTTCAACATTTCTATTTAGCTAATTAGCATGAATGAGTGCGTTACAGACTTCATGCAGAACCCAGCAGCGTTACTCTGCATGGTTTTACTCTGCACTGCCCCTGGTGGAGTCTGAGTCTGTGGAGAACTGTTAAAGGGTTTCTGTGCGAGTCTGCCGACTCCTGAAAGTGCAATATAAAGGCCTTTGTGCGTCTTGCTGCTAGTGAGGGCCCTCTGCAGGACGCCACTGTTGTGGTAATGATGTGTGGACTCGACAGGGCAGCAGAACAGAGGAACGGTGTGGAAAAAGGAGGTAAGAAGCTGGAGGGGAGCGAGCCATGAATACACTCCTCAGAGCTTTTCATAATGGACGCACTGATTCAGAGGAAGGAGGACCTGAGCTAAATTAAGCACAAGAGGGAAGCCGGGTTAGGGCGGGGCTTGTAAGTCATTATTTTGTGAGTGATGTCAGTAAGCTGGCGACTCGTTGGTGGTCCTGCTGTTCCGCAGTGACAACGGAGAACAGCAAATACACCGAGCCCTGCAGGCGGAGAAGAAGCCAATCTCTGAATCATATCCTGCAGCATTATGACCTTTTTTCAACCCCCGCTGGGCCAAAAGCTCCTTTTGGACAATACCAGAACCAGTCCAGTGTGTGTGTGCATCTGTCGGTCTGCAGTCACTGGATTCATCTCATATTTGGAATGAGAACGCACATCATAAAATAAACTCTGTAAGTGTTCATTCTGCAACCGTTCATGGCTTTAAATGTTGATGTAGAGATTAGTGCCACCTATGGGTTGTATGAAGACCGTGGCGTTCGCAGGTCATAGTGGTTGTTTCGGCTTTGCAACATCAATGCCGATTAATTGGATTAATTGCTGTATTTTGTCTGAGGTAATTGGAGTGTAAACGTAATTTCGTTGTTGTTGCATACATGTAATGACAATAAATCTCATCTCAAACTAGTACTCGAGCAACATTCTCTGTTAATTTTGCTACTCCTCCTCCCAGTCCAACAAAGTCAATGAAGGTCAACCCTGAAACTGCCATTAAAGGGTTTGTTTTAGCAAAGGTCAAGGTCATTGGGGTCAAAGGTCAAACTTGACTTTCACTCCTATTTCAGCCAAATTTGGCTCGCATATGAAGGTGAGTTCCTGAATTGCCCATGGAAGGTCAAATGTGTCACCTTAAATGACCCTGACCCCAATTGGGGTCAAGGCCATTTAAAGTGAAAGGTCAAAATTTTGACTTTTTCCCCACAATAATTGGCACACACATGTAGATGAATTCCACAACCAATCATTTGAGGATATAACTGCCAAAGGTCAAGCACTAATGCCAAAGTCATATTTGTCTGTCTTCATCACAGGTCTTTTGGTCAGTTTCTACCAAACATGGGATGAGGATGCAGGTCAACCCTGGCAAATCACTTAAAGGCAAAGGTCATGGTGAGTGGGAACAGGGCCACAAATATGTAGATGGATTCCCAAAACAGCTCAGGTGACGTCAAATTTGTCTAAAGTCATTTGAGGTAAAGCTCAAGTCATGTCTGTCTGTTTGCTCGTCTACTCCTCACTGGTCACTTGAACAATGTCTACCAACCTGGATTAATGTTAACCCCAGAACTGCCCTTCAAGGGTTCACTGTGGCAAAAGACATGGACACTGGTTCACTGAGGTCAAGAAATTTGATTTGAGACAAAACTTGGCACACGTCTCAATGGGGCCTGGAATTAGCATGGCAAGGTAAGCCAAAGGTCAATTGTTCAGGTGTCTGACATGGTCATTAGGGTTTGACAGCCACAGGTACAACAGTCAACAAGAGAAAAATTGAAATGGTTGGTTTGACCTTAGAAAAAGGTCAGAGTTGTAGAAAATTAAGCCGCATATATCTAAATTTTGAGATGACAGCCATCAGATATAAGAGGAAGTAGATCCATGGAGGAGTTCTGCAGCTACAGATCAGATTGGACTGGCACATGGTGCACAACACATGAAGTTTGACTTTTGTGGTCCAGCACATTTCCAGCAGCAGTGTTGAGTTCAACCATCAGATTTCAGATAACGCCGCAAAGTGATGTTGGACAAGACGTTTTGGGAATTTAAGTCTCGGAGGTTCTTAAGTCTCTCTGAGTCCAAACTGCATGGAAACTATTACAGAGAAACATATACAGAGTAAATATAAAAAAGAGTGCAAATTGTTGGAGGAGAGTAGCTCTAAGTAATCAGACGTGTAATTTAGCTCTTTGTACGTAATATCCGTTTCACGGTTTATGTTCTAGGTGTAGAGTTAAGTCACTCTGTGCTGAATTTACTGTTTGCTCAGCAGTTGACATCGTGCGTGTGGGTCATTTTAGAAAAGCTGCATATAAATTTGCTCTTTGAAGCGTTCAGTTCTGTCCCCAGAGGAACATTCTCTGGTCCACTTTATGAAGCGCTGCTTCAACTGCATAAACTGTTTCACCCTACGTTTGGAGCGAGATGTTCATGTAAACTGTACGCACTGAGAGACGCGCCGCGCCAAGACAAACGTTTCCTCCGAGGATTGGTAACTGGTGATGGGTGTTCTGTTATTTTAGAAAATATGACTGCTAGTGTAACCCAGATATAAATAGTACAAATTAACTAAGATTTCATCTTCAATAGAAGTACTAGTTTTACTTTCGATTCAGTTTAAGTCAACATGTAAAATTCTTAGTTTCCTATTGCACTTTAAGGGACCAATCAGTTCATTCACCCCCACGTGGGAGGTACCTACCCTTTTGAACAGCCATTAGCAGCATGTAAGTTACGTTCAATTTGGTGGTCGAGAAGTGAAGTTTTGAACGGGTTTTCTTTTCTTACTGGTGACCCTGGTGATAATGCAAATCAACTGTTTGTTAACAGATGCAGAGAAAAAATTACTGAGATTGCCTAAACAATGTTAATATTTAAATGTTGGCTTTAGCTGACTCACATGTCACTATTAGTTGTGTCCATCATCAGAATCCAAACAAGTGGAAAGGAAACTAATCTACTGGCAAACTTCTTCCTTTTCATTCTGCAAGCAGTTTAGCACCTTCAATGGCGCTTGACTTTTTGGAACATCGCTCATTTGGCCTTGTCTTTAGGTCAGGCTTTTTGATTACTGGATTAACTGGAGGAATCTAAAGGACCAAGATTTCAGATCATCCAAGATGTCAAGTTAACCCAAGGACCTCCTAGTTGAAGGAATAACGCACTACGTCCGTGCAGGCTCTACATTCTCTGCTGGATGTCTGGTCACACTCACATCTTTTCCTGGATGTCCTTAGCTGTGGTAGGAAACAATCACGCAATTCTCTTTAATGGACTTTAAGTTAAGAGTGCACTGCAACTTATAGAGCCCCAACAATCAGTCCACAGGACCAAAGGACAAGTTTCCGGTTTTACACAATTCTGCTCGCTTCTTCGTTTGTTTTTTGTTTTTTACAGACGTTTATATTGTTCACCTCATATCAATACAAGCATTGTTACGCAACTGTTGAAGCTGTGTCTGAGTCATTATTGTAGCTCCAATCTTGGACACTTAAGAATCCGGTCTCTCCTGATGCTATCTCTGGTTATCATCTCTTTTTTATTACACTGCAATCCACATTTATATTGCTAAATTGGTTACAGAAGTGGCAAGCCAGCCAGGAGCCATTTAATTTGAGCACCAATATTGAAATGGACTTCATACAAATGTCCAGTGTCAAGATCACAAATGTAGTTATTGTTAGTGGGATAACCCAAGTAGCTGATCAAGATGAACAGGTGATGGATTTCTAAAGAAGTATGGCAAAATTAAGAGAACCCTTTTTGTTGATGATCTATCATCCAAGTTCTACCATAACTTGATTGTTGAGTATTCAAGTGGTTAGAATCTCACTTACCGTGTACGCACAAGGTGCAGGGTAAGTAGCTGCAGGGTAAGTGTGGTTACCTTTACCTCATTGTCTATGAGGTAAAGGCATTAAGTAGTGTGTATACTGCCAAGAATGGTAATAGCATCAACAAGTAGTATTTAGCTGAGCTCAAGGAACTATCAAAGCTGAGTGTCAGAGGTTAGGGTGAGCTGTTGAAAGAAATGTCTCAAATAGGTGAAGACATTGAAACTATGCAACCTACAGTTGAAGAATCTTCTGCTGCACACATCAAGGCCACTGCCCTAAAAGCATCACCCACTGCTTCCAGGGAGCAACAGGCTGTTATCTTATTCTCATATATGCCACTGAGTAGAAAGGCTTAGGTTCGAGTGACTCTGCTCCATCCTCTAGTGCAGGGGTCTTCAACTCCAGTCCTCGAGGGCTGGTGTCCTGCAACTTTTAGATGTGTCTCCCCTTCAACACACCTAAGTCAATTAATGAGCTCATTAGCAGCACTGTGGAGAACTTGACTGCATACTGAGGAGGTAATTCAGCAATTTGATTCAGGTGTGTTGGACCAGGGAAACATCTAAAAGTTGCAGGACACCGGCCCTCAAGGACTGGAGTTGAATACCCCTGCTCTAGTGAAAGGAGAACACCTGAAATCCAGAGGGTCACGATCAAGCATATTGTTCACAGGCAGGATGTTATTCTATCCATGCAATCCCAGGTGAGACTACGTCCCTTCTCTAGAAAAGCTCCCAGACCCAATAATGTTGCTCCCAAATGATTCTAGCATATGCCCCGTGCAGATATCTAGAAAGACCCTTGAGTGCTTGTTTCCACCTGCAGCTGATGTAGTTAAAGGGCTATGGTTTGTGCTTACCTACAGCTACTAGATTCAGCTTTTGGCACTGTGGAAGAGGGTGAGGAGCTTTTTTCTCAATTCTTGAACACGCTTCAGGATCCAAGTGAGAAATCCTCTACTTATCTCCACCCTCTGCAGTTAGTTTTGAACCTAGCCATAGAAATGGGTGGAGTTGAGACTGGAGAAGTAGACAAACATCTCCTTAAGCAGTTCTGTAGGGGGTGTTGGGATAACATCCTGCTCAACACTGTGCAACTTGAACAAAAGAAGAGCAGCCCACCTGAGAAGTTTAGCCATTACCTTTATGGTAAGTATTTCACCGTTGCAACTGATAGTAGTGATATATATGTGTATATGTATAAAACGTCAGCAAAACGTGATGCAGCAAGTCCACATTCTCATTCAAACTCCTCTATCGTCCAGGAAAGCAGAATGAGGATATGGATGGATTATCCCGCAGACCACACGGAGTCTTGTCAGATAATCAAAAATCTCAAAAAGAGCAAGAATGCACACAGCAGTTCACTCAAGATCACCTCTCTGATCCAAAGAACATTGGTGCAGTGGATCAATCTGTTGTGAAAACAATTTGTGAGAGACAGCTCATCTACAATATCAGTCCTGATGATGAGGAAGAAGGGAGTACAGATTGCCACCTTCACTAAATGCTGTATCCAACAGCTACAAAGCGGGTCAGTTCAAGGGATTGCCAGCCATTCCCAATCTAAATAAAGCAGAGCTAGCAGATAAATAACCGGCCAGTGTATCAAGCATGTCATTTTCCAGATCGAGCATGGGGACACACCACCCCCCACCTTGCAGAATCAACTCCTTGACCTACCATTTCTCCTCCAAGCGCTAAGTCGTCTTGAGCTTCTCAAGAACATCCTGTACAGGTGACACTGAGTAGGGTCTCAGACAACTTACCAGATTACGCTTCCAACCAAGCTTCGAAACAGTCTTGATCAACCTGCACAATGATATGGATCACAAGGGACCCAACCATACAATGGATCTCGTAAGGACTGGATTTTACTGGCCAAGGATGGCCATGAACATGGAAAAGAAAGCAAGAACATGTGGCAGGTATGTACGGAGGAAGGCACAACCTGAGAGAGCAGTGCTGTTGGTCAATATTAACACCACTAGACCTCTTGAGCCCTCTGTATGGAGTTCCTTTCCCTCAAACCCGATCAATGTAGAACCAAGGATAAACTTGTTATCACAGATTACTTTACCAAATTTGCATTTGCCATCCCAACATCAAATCAAAGGGCTCACACAGTAGCAAAGTGCTTGTGGGAGAAATCTGTGGTGTACTACAGGATCCCAGAAATGCTGCATAGTGACCAAGGACCAGGTTTTGAATCTCACATAATTAAAGAGCTTTGCCAGGTGGCTGGTATCCACGTTCAGGAAGACCCCATAACCACCCCAGGGGCAACCCTGTCAAGCAATTTACTGACCAAGACTCCAGATCTCATTCAAGATGGCGAGAAACCCATGGACCTTGGAGGAGAAGGAAGGAATACATGCACATCCACCAGCTTTACATTCTCTGCTGGATGTCCACTTGTGGTGGGACAGACACCCAACACACTCATGTCCTTTCCTGGATGCCTCTTGACTGTGGTAAGAAACAATCACGCAATTCTCTTTTAATGGACCTTTGAGGAAAAGTGCACTGCAACTTTGTAAGTGCCCCAACAGACGGTCCAGGGGACCAAAGGCACAATTTTACAGTTTTAAACAATTGTGCGCACTTTTTATTTATTTATTTACAGACTGTTCATATCGTTCACCTTGTGTCAATACAAGCATTGTTATGCAACTGTTGAAGCTCAGCCTGAGTCATTATCGTTGCTCCAATCTTTGGCTCTTAAGAATCAGGTCTCTTCTGATACTAGCACTGGTTATCATCTCTATTTTATTACACTGTAATTCATATTTATATGGCTAAATTGGTTACACTGGAATTAAAGACCAACTTAAAACAACAAACTGAAGGAGTTCCCAGGAGTTGTACAGTGTAGAATTAATCAAGTTAAAGGCATAAAATGAAAATGCCAAAGAAAAAACTAAACAAACATCTCAATACACTCCGTTAAAATAAAGTCCTAGTCCTGCAAACTGCTTCAGCTTCAAGAAAGTTCCCTAAACTCCATGAAGTCATCAACTTTTCTACAATGTTTCCAACAGGATAAGGAGTTGGACTCCTGATATGTAGACCAGGGACTGATTCCCACTCATGCTACCTGTTCGTGTGTTTGGGGAAGACACTTCATCTGCATTGTCCCAGTCCACCCATCTCTCAGTGGGTACCAGTCTTGGCTGGTGAACTAACCTGTGATGGACTAACATCTCATCCAGGGATTGGCACCAACACCAGCAGACCTCAGGACCTGAACAGGACTTACTTTGTGACTATAACAGCAGTTACACAGATCCACCCACATTTATTCAACTATCACACAGAACTGCAAATCTGAATGGTTTTTGGACAGTTTTACATTTCATGCTGACTTTAAACTGCTTGAGGAAGAAGTTCATGAAGAAACTGAAAATTTACTCCAACCAAGTTGACCAAGACTAGTTTTATTCACTAC
The DNA here is from genome assembly GCF_902500255.1 of Thalassophryne amazonica. Lineage (NCBI taxonomy): Eukaryota > Metazoa > Chordata > Actinopteri > Batrachoidiformes > Batrachoididae > Thalassophryne > Thalassophryne amazonica. Next base: position 5,473,531 of record NC_047124.1, read on the forward strand.
TAGCATGCTAACATGTCAACATTTTGTGATGGAAAATTTCATCTTGATTTAATGTTTAACGTTCTACTGAAAGAGCACGAACACAGTCTGGGGTTTGATTCTACACCTGCTTTGTAGATGACACTGTGCTCAGCATATCCCCAGCTGTTCCCGGGGTGGGGAGTAAGGAAATGTTAGGGGATTCCCCAGTGACATCACAGGGGGAAACCCCAACAAAAAAACAAAAACAAATACGCTGCTGCTTGTGATGAATGTTGTGTTGGTCGAAATCTGTAAACTATCTACTTGAGTCGTCAGCTAACGAGGACTAGTATAGTTTTATACGATGGGAGGGGTTCGCTGATCACGTCCCCAACTGCTGCTGAAGAATGAGTTGATAAAATAAAATATTTTATATTTTGATGCAGACGCAACCTGTAGTTGTAGTTTTTTTTGTTCCGCACTGTAAATCTGTGAGTTCACTGTTCTTGGGAACAGGGTGAGGTTTTGGCCTCTTTCCTTTTCTTAAAGCCCCAGTTTATGTTTTTACATGAAAATCTCACCTCCCTTCAAAATCCAGCCATCCCTTCTCAGTGTTAGGAGAGTCTGAGCCGTGTCATCAGTTTCCTCAAGCTAAATCTCCCCGAGTCTCTGAGCACCGCTCTGTTTCACCGTCTGATCGAAACACATGGAACCGTTTCAAGGACTCTGGGCTGGTTCTCCAAAGCCAATAAACAAACTAGTTCTTAGGCGAGTCGTCCAAGTGTTCATCAATGTGATAGGTTAAGGCCGTCTTACCCTGTGGTCCCACCCAGATCATCTCCTGAAGAACCCTCTGGGTTTTCCTTTGAACTCACTGATCCCAAGTCTGTTGCCCAAACTGGGCTTGTTGGAGCAGGCGCTGACATCACTCCTTATTTCCTGTCCGTTTTGGCAACCTGCATGTTGGAAAATTAAACTTTAATAAACAAATAGACTCAGAGGCGCTCCGTCAAGAAACACATCAGCACACATGCAAAACACCTTTAGTGAGATAGTACTTAAATATGAGGCCATGTCTCCCCAAGTTCACAAAATAAATAAACAGAAATACCACCAACTTCAGAATTACCTGCTGTTTTGTCACAACTATTAGATATTAAGTGATAATACTGACTGATAGCATATTGAGCCACTGACAAAGCCCCGCTTTCATTTAATCATTTATTCATGTTCTAAACCCGCTTATTGGATGTGAAAATTCAACCCCTCGTCCATAGCGTGACACGTGGGTAATGGATTAAGTAGGGAACTGCCTGTGGGGTTCCTTGTGTGCCCAGTGGCCACGACAGAAACCACAAAGGCCCAACAAGACCCCTGAACACAAGATGACAAACAGGTCTTTGATAAAAACAAGAAGTCCTCAATGGCAGATCAGGCAGAGGAGGTGATGGCTTGTAACCCAACAGCTGTGATGGTAGATTAAGGCTGCAGCTGGTTGTCTGGGATTTCCCAGCCATCGTGTGTTTGTCGGCATGCAACATTCCCACAGGCATCTCTAGATCAACCCTGGATGTAGATATCTCACCCGGGAATCGATCAAGAGATGATCTTCCTCATGGTGGTTGCCATGAAGCCTGCTTATTCCAGTTCAGGGTCACGGAATGGTGGTGAGCGTGGGGGGGGTTATCCCAGGTGGGGTCTACGCTCCACCACTTAAAAGATAAATAATAAAATACAGCGATTAAAATTCATTATTCCATTTATTGAGTTGAAAAGGGGAATGACAAAACCATTGGGAGCCATTGCCTGAAAACTGGAACAAAATAATAATAATAATAATAATAATAATAATAAATTAACAAGCCTGAGAATGGAAAGTGTGCAGAAACTGCTCATAAAGAATGTCAGAAAAATGCCTGCAAAGGATCAGAGAATTTTTATTATTTAATGCCACTGCAGTCATCTCGAGACCACTAAAGGGGCCACGACCTCCAGGTTGGGAAGCAGGATCCACATGACGACTCCAGTCTCTTCCCGTCAGTCCCAGTCCACGTTAACACACCAACACAGACACGTTATCACATTGTCGCATAGGCGGCGGTTATTTAGCTGTAAATTATACATGTGCCGCATTCATACTGTGGTTCACGACCCCAAATCACTGCTCGTCTGAGGGAGGGACCGCGGTTACTGCTCGCATTTATCAGGGGTTTAGTTAAAGGTGGGTTAAGTCTTCACACAACTAAAGAAGCAGGTCAGTTAAAGACGAACCGCACACACTGAGGCGCCATTAATTACACAAAACGCCATTATTACCATGACCAGTTAACGGTTAATGGGGCGGGTAAAGGTTTTAGGCACACTGAATCAGATGTGTAATGATTTATTTATTTTTGCAGCTTGAGGACACAAAACTGGGTTAGGTGGTTCAATATGAAGAAAACAACACAGATAAATACATATTAAGTAGCTCATATTTCATCATTCGTTATGTTACAATCGTAACACCACCTGGAAAATTGTTCAGCTTGATGATCTCATTTGTACTTCCAGCCCCATAACTCCGCCCTCTCACTGCCACCCACACAGTTTGACCACCTAACTGACCATAACACATCAGGACTACATGAGGTGTAAACGTTGGTTCATCACCCCCCCGAGGGTCAGGAAATCTGCACAGCGAGTCTCAGATCAGGGCACCTCAGGGCTTGTGGTGTGCGTGAGCACGAAGACGCCGTCTGAACGCGACAGATGAATGTCATTCCATCTAAACAAGTTTTGTCATCTATAACAAGCTGGGACATCCTGCATTTTATGACATCACTCAGTCTTTATGACACATAAACACACATAAGAAATTCATTGAAAGTGCATGTGATGACAAAGGGTGTGCCCTCTATGTGACACACCCACCTGGTGTGTGGGCCACAGAGGAGGCAGGGCAAGTCTTTCCAGTACCTGTGGTAGTTTTAACCACAAATTTTATTGTCTGTTGAGGACACTTTGTGACCTTTTATTAAGATTCAGAAAAACATGCATAATGTGACAATGTCATCGTTTTTGATATTCTTCTATTATTAACCAACATTTTTGACAGTTTTCTTTTCTTTTTTTATTTCCTCAAACACAATTGTGTTTATGATGTTACTAAAAAAAAGGCCTGTGTTCATTCCATGAACAGAAAATGAGTCTTTCTGATATTTGTGAGATGACTGACAGATCTTCTCATGAAGCATTTTCCCACAGCAGCGACCGTCAACACATCAGAGGATTGCAGCAAAATCCCTGTGTCTGTGTTGTTTCTCTGGTATGCACCAACATCTGGATCTACACACTCGGGTGGAAAAGCGGGTGCATTTCCCAAGGGTCTTAAGACCAACAACAGGCTGCAGGTGCACAAAGACCTGAAGTGGACCTCCAACAATAAATAAGCAGATAAGAACAGCCTGAAGGAAAGACAGAGAGAGAGAAAGAGTTTGGATATCACCTGCAGCCAGAGCTTCACATCTACACCTTAAAGTATTTGTGAGGTGCAAATATACAGTAAGTTCCTTGGGGAGACCAACCCTGAGATTTGACGCTGTACAAATCAGCTGAATTGACTTAAGTTGTTGGCCATCAAAGCTGGCGCATCCACAGGTGCTGTGTTCTCTGATCTCTTTTCAGCAAATTGTGACGTTTGTCAGAGAGATGTTCTTGCTTTGGCTTTTTGGGAACGTCAGAGTCCAGGGATTTGGTTGCCAATGAGGAAAGATTCAGTGACTTTTACTTCATGGACGATGCTGTGATCTTTGCAGAATCAAGGATGCCTGATGGCAGAACCTGAGAAGCTGAGTTACGTTCAGAGTCTCGGGGTTGGTGAAAATGTCTCTGGGCCCTCAGCCTTTGAGATCCAGAGACATCTGGGAAGATCTTATGAACTCATGAAGTCAAAGTTCAGAGGTTTTTGGTGATGCTGATATTTTTTGCAGGAGAATTAAGATCCAAGTGGTTAGGGTCCTGGTGCTTCCTGAGACTTTGAGACTCAAACCACTGACCTCAGGTGACGACTAGATGTCTGTGGTACCATCTTGCGTTGGAGGGTCCTTGGGTCATACCGGGTTGACTTGGTGTCAAATACGAACATTTACCTTACGAACAAATATTGAACATGACTAGACTGACAACACTAGAAATGAGGAGACTTAGAGTTGATTTAATTTTTCAAGAGTCATCAATGAATGAATAACTTGTCGGAAGAGGCCATAAGCAGCGCTACAGTAAATTAATTCAAAGGCCACACTGAAACTATCCTTAGGAAGTGTGGGGGAGGCTCTATACGAGTCAGCGAGGACTCACTGCCCCAGTAACCAGAGCCACTGGGGGACACACATGACTCCGGTGGATCAAGGCGAATCAAATGAGCAGTTACTTAGCGAGACTCAGATGAGGAGGACTATCATTTGCATGGTGAGGAGGCATTCATTACATTCCACATGGTGCACTGCAGCAATGACATCCATGACATCAACCAGATACCAACTGGAGAAGCACGAGAGAATGTCTGTGTCTTCAAAATCATTATGTTGTTCTTGCAGCTTGCTAAATAGCAGAGCACAGATGAAAACGAGCTATTTGATGCTCGACCGCGCCACATGATGTCACAAAATCAAAGAGAAACATTCCTTAAATCTCTGAGCGGCACGTCTGTAAAATCTGAGCTGCAGGCGGTTTACTGATCATAATGTGTTTTCAATTAAGAGGGAACCAGTCGGGAAGAAAAAGTCAGTGACTTGTACACAGCCTCCTTTCTCCTCCAGCCACTTATAGTTCCTCCTCCAGCCGCTTGGTTCCTCCACTCACTTAGATTTACTCCCATCAGTGCTGCTAAATTCAAATGAAATCCAAATGGTTTGTTTGTGTGCAGACCCTCCCTCCGTAAATGTCAGCTAGCAAACACTGCTCTATTCTTTCGACACTTTGTGGCCTCCATTAGCGGTGGAAGTCGATGGCTGAGAAATGAACCGGCTGTCATCCCTGATTGGTGGAACATTTCAGCGCCACCGCTGCTTTCGGAAAAGTCAAAAACGCGCACGTTGCCAAGGAAATGAGATTTTAAGTAAAACCTACAAATACACAGCCCTCTAAGGTCAAATTCCTTTTGCATTCACAGACAATTATCAGAGTTTTTAGCAACTGTTTTGCTGCTTGTTTTGTTTTTGAGGCACTCCACCGTGTTTCCAGCAGCAGGATTTAACTGTCTTCACCAAACACGGTCAAACTGCCGAAGAGATAAAGAACAGGCGGTGAACTCACTGACCTCCTTATGCCACTCCAGGCCAGTAGAGGGCGCAGAATGGTTGGAGGTCACCTTGACCTGCCACTTTTATTTCTAGAAATGACAGCACTACAGGTTGGAATACAAACATTTGGCAAAGAGAAGGACTTTTTCTTTACCACAGTTGCTAGTGTACTTGCTCATGATGAGTTTTATATATATATAGATATATATCTATATATCTATATATATATAGATATATCTATATATATATCTATATATATATATATCTCAATGGTAGCACATTGCAAGCCATCAACTCCTTGTGCCGCTATCGCCTACACGAGGTGTCAGAAACACTAGGTATTTGTTTGGCAAGTGAGTCGGTAACATGGTCCAAGCAAAGGGTCACCCCTTTGAGTCTGGTCTGCTTGAGGTTTCTTCCTCAATATCATGAGAGGAAGTTTTTTCTTAAAACTGTCACCTGTGTTCTTGCTCTAGGGGTTGGTAAGATTAGACTTTACTTGTGTGAAGCACCTTGAGGCAGCCTTGTGATTTGGCGCTATATAAATGAAATAAACTGAACTGAAATTAAAAGCCCACCTTCTGGTGGTGAAGTTTCACCTTGATACGCAAAGTCTTTGTCAAGATAACCTGTACACAGACACTTGGACTCCTGGTGGCCACAATTAGAACTGAAATGAGCTTAATGTTGAACTTGTCTGAGGTCTTAGTGTGGTGAAGGTGTGTATCAAGTTTCACCTTGATACACAAAATCCTGGTGAAGATACTTCATCCACATCTCTCTCTCTCACATACACGGAGTGAAGCAGTTCTGAGATCTGCTCTGGTTTCCACGAAGCAGGTTTTAAAATATATTTATATTTACATGTCCAAATAATGTTGTAAAAGTGTGCATATGCGGAGGTGGACATGTTAATGTTGCGAGCTAACGTAATTACATTTTTCTCATTTTAGTAAGATGTTAGCAAAAAACAGACGCACTTGAGTGCCTTTATGTTCTGAATATTCAAATTCTTTTGATTTACACCAGACTTCTTATTGTCCATATTTGTTCACAATAATTTATGAATGTTTTAAATACAGTTAGACACATTTCCACTTACAAGTTTTCTCTTTGATGTAGAGAATAAGTATTTTCGCATCATGCTGGTGTGAGCTTGTGGCTCCGAAAACAAGCTTTTCCTGCACGGACTAATCCTCCGAGTCACCGGGGTCAGTATCTGAGCAGGACTCATATCAGGAATAAAAATCTTTGTAGCATTTCATGTTGTGTCAAGACTGAAAATGAACCACAGCCACATGTAAGAGGGGCTGGTTCCCCGTATTTCAGAATGTGGACTCACACTGAGACCACACCAAGCAGCTTGACTTCACACACGCCAAATGACATTCTGGAAGTGAGTGGAAAAGACGAGGAATGTTGGAAAAGAGGAGAGCATGAAACTGGTTTCATCCATGTTGAGACAGTGTTTGTTTTTCTGTCAGATAAAGGACACGATGCTGCCGGTCGTCACCGACTCACGGTTTCATTTACACAAAGGGGCTTCTGTCAGTTCACCCGCTGTTTTTATTCCATTCACCGTTTGACTGGAAAACCTTTCAAACTTTAAAAGAATGGAGTGTGGAACCAAAATAAGAGGCTGAAATACGGCTTCAGGCCTCACACAGGTAACGACATCAAAAATGATTTGTTTGCGTGTCTGTGCACTTTCACAACAAAGGTACGTGTAGATGCAATTTCTACACAACAGCTTTTAGTGAAGCAGGAGAGCAAAGCTTTTCAGAAAATAATCCAGAAATAAAATAAAAAAGACCAATACTTGTTTTATTTTCTCAACCACTCACTCATCAAACTTCTTCATAATGTTCATACCCTGAAATCATCCTCTTCAGATGTCAGGTAAAGATGCAGTGGTGCTGGCATATTGCAACATCCCCCACACGCGATACTGCCCCAGGTCCCGACAAGTAACCTACAAGGCAGATGGTGTGGATGCCTGTGGTGCCGATGCCTGCCGATGCCCCATGAGTGCAAATGAAGGTCGACTCAAAATGGACTATGCACAAAGACTGGATCTGAAGACTCAATCATTGGGTGTGATCTGGTGCTATATAAATGAAAATAAATGAAGGCAGAACAATGGTCCATCCATCCAAAATTCCACAATGTTTGTAGAATTGTAGAATTCAACAATTCCGTTTGCGTGGTTGTTTGAGACATGCTTTGTAAAAAGCGGAAGAAGGTGATGCTAAGGTCAGATTTGAGGCCACCACCAGATATTTCAGCTTCACTTTATGTCATCACGTGATGTCACTGAGGGCACTATTCACCCCAGAGAAGCAGAAGTCTATAAGGAAAACAAAAAACTGTTTCAATATGTCATCTGACCTTGACATGACCCACTGAGTTTATTCACCAAATCTGACAGAAACTGCTGTTTGTATTTTTGAGATATTGCCGTGGACAATGAGACATGGCCATTACAGCAATGTCTTTTTGATTCATGGCGAAGTTAAACATGTTTAAAACAAATAAAAATTCAAAAAACATTTTTAGATGACATAAACGATAAGTGGATCAATTATCTGCTCTCACTAACTGCTAAGAATGAAACCCAGCAGACGATTTCTCCACAAGCGGCAATAAAACGTCAGGCAGCGGTTTGAAACTGAGAAGAGTCACGGCACAACTGTCAAAAACCGGCTCTCTGTACATCAGCTCGTTTGGCACGTGGATGGAATCCCATTTAGCAGCTGATAAAAGAATTTCGGATGACTGGTGCAGCGCCACCGCCGCATCTGGCTTCAGTCACCGAGCACTCTCCACGGAGCACTTTGAGACCGTCGGCTGGACGGCTGCAGGGGAAAAGTGTGGGCAGACTGGGACACGCGTGATGAGTACCATCAAAGGTAACGCTGGAAAAACCATCGCCAAGCATCCAGAGAGGAGAAGAAGAAGAAAAGACGGGGCTGTGCGGCAGTGCTGATGTGCACGAGTGAGGCCCGTATTAATGGTCCAATTTATTGGTTGGTACAGCTCAAATTAAGAGCTCAAATTTCATGACAGCACTTCAAACGTACAACCTCAGCTTCTTATTCAAGCTGTGCAACTCCAATGACTCCAACGATTCAGGCTGCAGTGACCCGAGAAGAAGAGAGTCAACATGGCCGCTGCCTCCACCAGCAGGTCGAGACTTTCGTTCAGCGCATTTCTGCTCCGTGGGACTATGTCTAAACTTCCTTATATCAGAGACACCTACTCCAAAACGGCACAAAATATTTCCACCGTCACACAAACTCATTTGTAAATCTGTCCATCAAGATTAAAAGTGCAGCTGTCAGACAATTAATTAAAAAGTTTAAAATCACAACTTAATCAAACGCCATCATTTGTCAAGGAATCTTGCAAAGTTTTGTCTACATCTTCTGAAATATGACAGCACCTGTTTATTTCAGCAATATAAATGTCTTTGGTCATGCAAACAGTCTTTCGGTTTGTTGGGAATAGAAGTAAGAATTTTGTTACCCCTCTTCAAAGACAAAAATCGCTAGTTGGAGCCCAATCGCAAAGATTCAACCTTTGTCTATGGTGTATGCAGAAATGTTGATTCATGCCTTTAATAAAACCTAGAATTGATTATGGTAATGTCTTATTTTCTGGTTTATCACAGACCAGTATAAGAGGTCTCCAAATGGTTCAAATTGCTGCTGCTAGAGTTCTGACACGGAGAAGAAAGTTTGATCTGTTAGCTTGATTTTCCTCATTGGCTTCCTGCTTGAGGTCAGATTTTAACATTTTTCTATTAACATGTAAAATCCTTCATGGACTAGCACCCTACATGGCAAGTCTAATTGAACCTTATGTACCGGCCCATACTCTGCATTCTCAGGATGCAGGATTGCTCTGTTTTCTAAATGTTAAAATTTTTTTTTGTTTTGTCTGATGAGATAAAACAGCAGACAGTTCTATTTTATAACTGACGTATACTTAACTGTACTGAATCATTCTTTCATTCCAATTTCAGTTGTTGCCATTATTGGCGGAGAAAGCCTCATCGTGTCCAGATCCTGGGGAATGTTGGTGAAGTATGGCCTCTGTGCCAGTGAACACATTAGCACTTTGTCCATTATCTCTCTGGTGTAAGATGGTGTGACTGAACTTTTCTCTCTGCCTGATTGATTTCTGCTTTGTTCTCTGCCCAAGGTCAAGTCCCTGGTGAAGAGGTGGACCATTAGTGAGAGGGACCTCAGTGCTGTTCCTGTAGGTTGGCACTTCATATAGGTCCATCCATCTGATCATGTGACATCCTCTTAGGACTAGGTATGTGAGATATACAGGGAACTGTGGAAATTTGTAGCGTGCTGAGGACTTCTGGGAACATCTAACTGACACGTTCTGGAGAGTGTTCCTACAATGACTGAACTGGCTTTGATCACCAACTCACCAATTATATTCCATTTACTGAGACATCACTCTTCACCATTTGGATGTTTTCTGAATCATCGTCCATTGTGACCACTGGATTCTATATGTATATGGTTGATTGGACACAACATTTCTGTCTTTGCATGTCTGACAATTCTTTGTTGAGCTTTGTTCTGTTATTGTTAGTGTGATCAAAGCAGATTGTCACCCCTCCGAGTCTGGTCTGCTTGAGGTTTCTTCTTATAATAAAAAACACCTGATTTAGTTTTCTGCACCACTGCTGCCAATGTGTTTACTCAGGGGTTGGGTAAGGTTGGACTTTTGTGAAACACCTTGGGGTGACTTACGTTGTGATTTGGTGCTGTACAATAAATTTAATAAAACTGTTCCAAATCCAGTCAAATATTACCATATAATTTTAAGCGAGACACATTAAGCAGGTGCAGGAATTACTGGTCATGGAATGATTGTGTAACCTGAACTTTGGCCGTGTGTGAGTGCTGCCTGCCATGAGAACAGAGGTTAGATCATAACAGTGTTTCAGGTTCACGCTCCCCGAGTGTCCTGGTGAAAACCTGTCCTCCTCCGCTCTTCATCTTTCACAGTCTGTGTAAGACGATCAGCCGCTAGACATCTTCAGCAGCTTCCCAGTTGACTTATCGATTGTCTGTTCCTAAATCCCGAGCTTTACTGAGAATCTCATTTTACTCGAAGATGGCGCATGCAGACAGCTCGGAGCCATCCAGCTAACATCGGGAATATGTGGAATACTTCTTGGACAGGTTACCAAATCAGGAAAGTGCAGCATCTTTACTGTCGATGAAGCCAGTAAGTAAGTGTGCGGTGACACTGTCCAGACTCTAATGATGAACTGTCACACCTCGACCCACAGGCTCCCTAGTCTGTCCACAGTGCTGCTTTTCACATCAGTCTCCTCATCGTTTGGGTTCTGGACAGGAAGCGGTCCCACAGTCTGATATGTACCACTCACAGCACACTCATCCCACAACCTCTCTGAACAGGAATTTTTTATAGTAATATAGATTCTAATTATAAATTTTACATATTTTTAGTTACATATACTCAATGTTGGATAAACGTATAGCACCACCTCAGAAGTTAGTAATGAGCGAACAAGACCAATTCCAGATCAGTCAAATAGAGCAGCTATGAGCAAACAAAAGAGACACAGTCATGCGATGCCACCAGTGTCATCCCTCAATGGAGTTTAGAATCACTGAAAGAAATTAGTCCTATCCAGGCCCTGCCCAGAGGACAAAATGACGCTAATTCAACAGTGATCCAAGTTGAAGTCCAACATTGCATCAATGTACAAAATAGGTTGGATTTGAAAACGGGATCAACATAGATATTCAATAAAATATTCAACTTATTATAATAAATGTTACAAATCAAGCAACATATATGCTGCTTTGTGTAAATAAATACACTTCCTGTAGGTTTGACAGAAATTAAAAATAGATCGAAATACATGTGGGGAACCTAACCACATTTTGACGTCATATCACTGCCATATTCTGACGTCGTTACAACATCGGGAGCAATACTGATATCATGTTTATTGACGTCTAAACGTAATATAACTGAAAAACAACATTGATACAACACCGTGCCCGCTAGGTCGTCCCTGTGCTTATCCCCCGCTAATGTAGCGTGAAGTGGATTAGTGTCTACGACTCCCCCTGGAGGGATGCCAGTCCATAACAGGTTAGTTTCCAGGGCCAAGTTGGTACCAATTTAACAGCTGGGTACACTGACATGATGCAAATGAAGTGTTTTGTCTGTGGACAGGTAGCCTGAAGACCACATCTGGAATCAAACCCTGCTTTATATACTGATAGTCCAAATCGTCTAAACCCATTGAGGATCATATTACACAAAACTCACAACAGGAAAAAAGAAAGACATTTTTTCCCCTGCAATCATAATTCCACCAAAGAAAATCATGAGTGGAATTCCCCTAATGCAGGCCAAGTCACAATCACTTTTCATACCACTTGGTGGCACTACAGCATCCGCCATTAAAGTGGCCATTTATCAGGATGGGGAATGTGTGACCATCACACAGTAAAATGCCAAACCAAAAGCAAATACTGAGGTCAGGTTTTAGGAGATATAGCTTCCAGCTGAGGTGCTCGGAGCATGGATGGCCATCTGTATGGCATATGAAGTCCATGAACCGGTTACTTGTCCTTATGATGCTCCAGCTCTCTGTGAATTCTAAAAGAACACCTGTGAGCCGACATTCAGGAATCTTCCCCAAACACAGATGTGTCTTTGTTTCCTACGTTCTGGCTCACTAAAAAAACGCACCTGGGGAGTTTTATTTTTAGACCCATAAGGAACTTATCCATCAAGGAGGAACTAAATTTAGTTTGACAGATCACATCTGGACTGACCCAAGACCAGACGTATGTGTAAAAAAAACCTCAGCAATATTTATACATAAACTTAAAAAAAAAAAAAAAAAAAAACAGTAAAATGTGCAGTCACCTGACAATTTTTCATTCTCTGTATTTTTTTTAATTTCCTGCAAAAACACTTGTTTTAATGACTGATTGAACCATCCAGAACTATTACAACTGTTTATAACTTGAGAAAATCATAAAGTTGCTCATAATCATTCAGAACCCCATGAGATCTCTACGTATGACTTCTTTTCACCAAAGCCCAAAATCCAAATATGCATCAAAACTAAACTTTACAACACAAACTGACATAAATGTTTGAAATACAAATCCCTGAGAAAAATTTTTTAAAATAAAACTATTAGAACAAGATCCACTGGAGATCCACTGTAGTGCTAGACGAGCTAGTCTAACTGTTATCTATACAAGTTAAGAGTTTTGTGACGGGAAGGTATTTGTATAGTCCAGTCTCATCTTATGATGCAAACTACAACTTTTTGAAACAGGTAATACTTCAGTGGCACAGATAGTTATAAAATTTTTGCATGAGTGCAGTCGCTGCTAACAGTCACTGGGTATTATATTATACACCAACCACACTCAAAGTTCACTTTATTCAGTGTTTTGGCAGCAACATGCTGCCGTAGCTCGTTAATGTGAGTTAAGAGTGTTCCCTGTGGCCACCCCCCAATCAGCGGACAGGAATTAGAACCCTCACTTCTGTCAGGTTCTTTCTTTTTGCATGTGGTTCTGATTTGGACCAAGTGTTTTGGTTGGAAAGCCGGAGGCTCCGCTCAGTTTCCTGTTACAGACACTCTTTTGTGCGAGTCCTGGTCCTCTCCACTTTTATTTCCTCTGACACAGAGGCTAAGAGACCACTCAACGCCGCTCGTTCAGACTTTGCTTCTCACCGCTCTCCTCCAGCTAATTGGGAGGTTGAACCTCTTTCGGCTCCTCGTTATGACGGGGTTAATGGCTTTACTGAGTGGGTACATTTTACTGGTCCTCCTGGGTCCTGAGCTGTTTGCTGTTGGGCCTCAGCACCAATTACAGTAATCAAAGCCAAAGTCTGGATACCGGGCGCGTTGCCACATGTGGTAGATTTAAAGGTGAAAACCAAGACATGGGGTCCGTTTTCAGCAGGAGAATAAGGCCTTGTTTAAAACGATACAGACACTCTGCTGGTGTTCGTTTTCCACCCACTGAGGTAAAAAATAAAATAAAATAAAGAACTCAAACCAGGACAGTTTCACAATCATGTGGATCCTCTTTTACAAGATTCCCTTTTTAACACAAGGATATCTAATAAACGTCTTGTGTTAAAAACGACTACTATAGAAATATAAAAATAAAACATTTTCTGGTACCATCTTTTTCTTAAAAGGGAAACTACTAATAATGTCCAATACCTCAAACCTGAACAGATACATCCTGAATTCCCACACAAGCGCGGTTACAAGAAAATACAAAATGTGGCGAAATGGAGCCTGATAATTATGAAATGGGCATAAAATGTAACAAAATGGAGCAGACTAACACCAAATATGATTCAATTAAGTACTTTAATTTTTTTTAAGTGAAATGGGGACTGATAATCACGAAATGGGGGCAAAACTTAATGAAATAGAGCAGACTGACCCAGTGGCTGAAGTTTCATCTCTTGAACACCAGATGGCGGACCCGCCCCAAGTACACATGCTGAGCGCATCTCACAAAAAACAAATGCCAAACAATTAAATAAAAGTACTTATATTGGAGTCAGTCTGGCTCACTCTGCTCCGTTTTGTTACATTTTACCCCCATTTCGTGATTGAGTCCCCATTTCGCTCCATTTCGTATTTTAGTATGACCCACACAAGCGCATTAGCTTCCACTAGTCCTGCCATCATTCCTCTTTGTTTCAGCTTATTAAAGTTTTGTTTTCTTCTAGTGTTGTGGTAGACTTTGATTAAAACAAAAAACAAACACCATTCTACACAAACTGATAGCTACAAAGGTGTGTCAAATGTCATTCAATTCATTGATATACAAGGTCTGTCCATAAAGTATAGGTCCTTTTTATTTTTTTCAAAAACTATATGGATTTCATTCATATGTTTTTATGTCAGACATGCTTGAACCCTCGTGCGCATGCGTGAGTTTTTCCACGCCTGTCGGTGACGTCATTCGCCTGTGAGCACTCCTTGTGGGAGGAGTCGTCCAGCCCCTCGTCGGAATTCCTTTGTCTGAGAAGTTGCTGAGAGACTGGCGCTTTGTTTGATCAAATTTTTTCTAAACCTGTGAGACACATCGAAGTGGACACGGTTCGAAAAATTAAGCTGGTTTTCAGTGAAAATTTTAACGGCTGATGAGAGATTTTGAGGTGACACTGTCGCTTTAAGGACTTCCCACGGTGCGAGACGTCGCGCAGCGCTCTCAGGCGGCGTCATCAGCCTGTTTCAAGCTTAAAACCTCCACATTTCAGGCTCTATTGATCCAGGACGTCGTGAGAGAACAGAGAAGTTTCAGAAGAAGTCGGTTTCAGCATTTTATCCGGATATTCCACTGTTAAAGGAGATTTTTTGAATGAAAGACTTGCGGACGGGCCGCCGTGACGCTCCGCCACAGGAAAAACACCTCTGTTGGAAGCCTTAAGGACAAGTTGGAACATGTCCAGCTGTTAAACAATTTCTCATATACTCACTCCACTGAAAGCCATCAAAAGCCAACTGGATTTTACAAATGGTTATCAACACGGAGGTGTTTTTCCTGTGCCGCCGCACCGCGTCAGCTGCGTCCCGACGCGCGGACCCGTCCGCACGTCTTTCATTAAAAAAATCTCCTTTAACAGTGGAATATCCGGATAAAATGCTGAAACTGACTTCTTCTGAAACTTCTCTGTTCTCTCATGACGTCCTGGATCAATAGAGCCTGAAATGTGGAGGTTTTCAGCTTGAAACAGGCTGATGACGCCGCCTGAGAGCGCTGCGCGACGTCTCGCACTGTGGGAAGTCCTTAAAGCGACAGTATCACCTCAACATCTCTCATCAGCCGTTAAAATTTTCACTGAAAGCCATCTTAATTTTTCGAACCGTGTCCACTTCGATGTGTCTCACAGGTTTAGAAAAAATTTTGATCAAACAAAGCGCCAGTCTCTCAGCAACTTCTCAGACAAAGGAATTCCGACGAGGGGCTGGACGACTCCTCCCACAAGGAGTGCTCAAAGGCGAATGACGTCACCGACAGGCGTGGAAAAACTCACGCATGCGCACGAGGGTTCAAGCATGTCTGACGTAAAAACATATGAATGAAATCCATATAGTTTTTGAAAAAAATTAAAAGGACCTATACTTTATGGACAGCCCTCGTATTTTACACCAAATCTAAAAAGTTGACAAAACCATTAATTAACAGGACAAGAAAAAAGAGAAAACAAGATGCAAACATAGACTCAGAAGACACTAAAAAACTTACAAAAGCATCTTGAAGCAGGTGGGCAAACATCATTATGACTCAGCAAACACTCCTTCTTCTTCTTGTTGATGGACTCTGTGTTACACTATCGCCACCTGCTGGACTGGAGTGTGAGTGCAAACAGCTCTGAGTCTGAGCATAAGTTAATATGAAACACGTTTTATTGCCACTATGAAGCTGTAAAATTAAATTTGTCATAACAATATTCTGTATCGTATCTACATTCTGTTATCTAATTTTCTTTGTTATCTTCTGAAACAACAAACATTCTCGTTAGATTTTCCCATCAGGCTGCAGTTCTTCAGAAAAACACATTGAGGCGTGAGCGTCATCTACGTGAGCGTCATCTACATGAGCGTCGTCTGGTTCTCGTGAACCACAATCACGCGGTGCAAAGCGCCAAACCTGGACGTGGAGCAGAGGTGTTTATTTAGCCTGCCAGGGTTTATTTTTAGGCTGCTGCGGCAGGGTCAAAGGTCATTTCATCAGGTTTACATCCACAGATCTGTCAAAGGGAGCTGCGTGGACAGCGTTTAGAGCACCAGAACGTGGCCTTTAAAGTGTTAATTCATCATTTTATAGCTGGAAAATAAATGTTTGTAACGTCATGTAATGTCAGAGTACATTATATGTGTACATTCAGAACTAACAAGAAATGTGATTATTTAATACCAACAGGTGGTTTTACATTTAACCAGAAGAAGAAGAAAACTTGACCCCAGAATTTAAATCAAGAGCGCTGATTAAAAGCAGCAGTTTGTAGGTTCAGCTTCTGTTTCGGTTCTTTCACTGTAAATCAATCAGCGCCGTATTTTACTTGTCTCATTCACTACTAAAATAACGAAAACCTTCAAATAAATGGAAGGAAATGTTTCAAAAATAGGCCTTGTCATCATGTTAGCCTGTTTTTCCACATAATCCATAAAATCCTGCTCTATTGGCGCGTTATAATTATATAGCTTATGTCAGTTATTGATCAAAGTGTAAACTCACATCAAATCAGATTCAATGTATTCAGTGTAATACTTCACCAGCCAATCCAGTTTTACTCAAGAGTCACCAAAATTAAATAAATTTAGGGCTCAGTTGATGACAGTTAGCCAAGCTAGCTTGGTTGGTAAACCACCGGTTAGGTTGTTAGCTAGCTCAATTGTTGCTTCAATAAAAAGTTCTAATTTATTTGGAGGGTGCATATTTGCACTTTCCAGACTTTTGACAACAAATTAAATCTGTCTGGATTTACGCCTCTTTAAGGTTATTATATTTCATATCATATGTAGCTAATATATTGGAGATTGTTTTACTTCCGTCACCTCAGAGGTTAACAGTCCAACACAGCTTGCATCTGAGTGTTGTATGTACATGTGAGGGGTCAAAGTTCACAAATATTAAACTCAGTCTGAATTGTCAGGTGTTTGGAACATTTATACCGGCAGACTAGCAGCAGGTCTTCTCCAGATTGTCACTAACTAACCTTCACGCCTTGCTTTCCCAGTTAACAAACTTTTGCCTGCCCATTCGACAACAGCCTGTCCAGGGCGCCCTGCTGTTCACTCGACCCCTGTCTGTGACATCAACCTCCGCCTGTGTCCTTGACCAACCACTGTGACCTCAGCCTCCTGCTGTGACTTCAGCATCCGCCTGTGTCCTTGACCAACCACTGTGACCTCAGCCTCCTGCTGTGACTTCAGCATCCGCCTGTGACCTCAACCTCTTCCTGTGACTTTGGCCTCTGACTGTGGCCTCAACCTCCTCCTGTGACTTTGGCCTCTGACTGTGACCTCAACCTCCTCTTGTGACTTTGGCCTCTGACTGTGGCCTCAACCTCTTCCTGTGACTTTGGCCTCTGACTGTGACATCAACCTCCTCTTGTGACTTTGGCCTCTGACTGTGACCCCAACCTCCTCCTGTGACTTTGGCCTCTGACTGTGACCCCAACCTCTTCCTGTGACTTTGGCCTCTGACTGTGACATCAACCTCCTCTTGTGACTTTGGCCTCTGACTGTGACATCAACCTCCTCTTGTGACTTTGGCCTCTGACTGTGGCCTCAACCTCTTCCTGTGACTTTGGCCTCTGACTGTGGCCTCAACCTCTTCCTGTGAATTTGGCCTCTGACTGTGACATCAACCTCCTCTTGTGACTTTGGCCTCTGACTGTGACATCAACCTCCTCTTGTGACTTTGGCCTCTGACTGTGACCCCAACCTCCTCCTGTGACTTTGGCCTCTGACTGTGACCTCAACCTCCTCTTGTGACTTTGGCCTCTGACTGTGGCCTCAGCCTCCTCCTGACTTTGGCCTCTGACTGTGACCTCAACCTCCTCTTGTGACTTTGGCCTCTGACTGTGACCCCAACCTCTTCCTGTGACTTTGGCCTCTGACTGTGGCCTCAACCTCCTCCTGTGACTTTGGCCTCTGACTGTGACAACAACCTCTTCCTGTGACTTTGGCCTCTGACTGTGACCTCAACCTCCTCCTGTGACCTCAACCTCCTCTTGTGACTTTGGCCTCTGACTGTGACCTCAACCTCCGCCTGGACCTCCACCTCTGCCTGTGACTTCAACCTCCACCTGTGATTTTGGCCTCTGACTGTGACCTCAACCTCTGCCTGTGACCTAAACCTCCTCTTGTGTATTTGGCCTCCGCCTGTGACCTCAACCTCCTCTTGTGACTTTGGCCTCCGCCTGTGACCTCAACCTCTTCCTGTGACTTTGGCCTCAGACTGTGACCTCAACCTCCTCCTGTGACCTCAACCTCCTCTTGTGACTTTGGCCTCTGACTGTGACCTCGACCTCCACCTGTGACCTCAACGTACTCTTGTGGCTTTGGCCTCCGCCTGTGACCTCAACCTCCTCCTGTGACTTTGGACTCTGACTGTGACCTCAACCTCCTCCTGTGACTTTGGCCTCTGACTGTGACCTCAATCTCCTCCTATGACTTTGGCCTTTGACTGTGACCTCAACCTCCGCCTGTGACTTCAACCTCCTCTTGTGATTTTGGCCTCTGACTGTGACCTCAACCTCCACCTGTGACCTCAACGTACTCTTGTGACTTTGGCCTCCGCCTGTGACCTCCACCTCCTCCTGTGACTTTGGACTCTGACTGTGACCTCAACCTCCTCCTGTGACTTTGGCCTCTGACTGTGACCTCAATCTCCTCCTATGACTTTGGCCTTTGACTGTGACCTCAACCTCCGCCTGTGACTTCAACCTCCTCTTGTGATTTTGGCCTCTGACTGTGACCTCAACCTCCACCTGTGACCTCAACGTACTCTTGTGACTTTGGCCTCCGCCTGTGACCTCCACCTCCTCCTGTGACTTTGGACTCTGACTGTGACCTCAACCTCCTCCTGTGACTTTGGCCTCTGACTGTGACCTCAATCTCCTCCTATGACTTTGGCCTTTGACTGTGACCTCAACCTCCGCCTGTGACTTCAACCTCCTCTTGTGATTTTGGCCTCTGACTGTGACCTCAACCTCCACCTGTGACCTCAACGTACTCTTGTGACTTTGGCCTCCGCCTGTGACCTCCACCTCCTCCTGTGACTTTGGACTCTGACTGTGACCTCAACCTCCTCCTGTGACTTTGGCCTCTGACTGTGACCTCAATCTCCTCCTATGACTTTGGCCTTTGACTGTGACCTCAACCTCCGCCTGTGACTTCAACCTCCTCTTGTGATTTTGGCCTCTGACTGTGACCTCAACCTCCACCTGTGACCTCAACGTACTCTTGTGACTTTGGCCTCCGCCTGTGACCTCAACCTCCTCCTGTGACTTTGGCCTCTGACTGTGACCTCAATCTCCTCCTATGACTTTGGCCTTTGACTGTGACCTCAACCTCCGCCTGTGACTTCAACCTCCTCTTGTGATTTTGGCCTCTGACTGTGACCTCAACCTCCACCTGTGACCTCAACGTACTCTTGTGACTTTGGCCTCCGCCTGTGACCTCCACCTCCGCCTGTGACTTCAACCTCCTCCTGTGCCTTTGGCCTGCTCCTGTGACCTCCACCTCCACCTCCTGCCTGATTACTGTTGTGATCTCAATAAACATAAACTTATTTTTTCTTTTTTATAATCTCCGTTCCTTCTCTGTGTGCTATGTCAGGATCCCTCAGGAACTATCCACAGGGAGTTCTCTGAAGACTATATTGCCCCTCAGGGCGACTCCACAGGTTCTGACAAATTACATTAAAGTAAATTAAAACTTGCTCCCAACTTTTGCAACTAAAATTCAAATGTGACAGCAGCAGAGTGGCCTCAAGTTATTACTTCATTCAAAGAAAGAAAGAAAAGAAAAGAAGAATAATGGGGTGTTGACTTGTTTCCACATATCTAGGTTAAAGTTTGCATTTGGGGAAAGCCCCCCCCGGTAATTGCACCAATTACTTTTCCATAACAGCCCTGAAACATAAATGCATGTGGTTAGAATAACAGTTTCCACATTAAACATTTGTTCATTCATAAGGTGCAGAGTGGAACCAGAGGGATCCTCAGCTCAGACGTCACGGCACAAAATGCCGGGTTGTGGACCTGAAGCTCCTGGACAGGGGGCGCTGTTTGGTTCCTGCCTATTTCCTAAAACTGGGTGTCTGTGTTAAACGTTTATGATGTTTTGATCCACAACAGGATGTTTACAAAATCTGGGTCTAAAATCACTTCTCTGGGCACACGACCTGACTGAGGTGATTAAAAGTTTTAATTGTCCACTTTGCTGATTCTTATCACGGCCGTCATTGCATCGTAATGACAGCTGAGGTCACGCGCCCCCCCCTGCAAACGCGCCCCCCTGCAAACACGCCTCAGGCATGTATAAAAGCTTCACAGCCATTGCCCCAGGGTCAAAGGTCAACATGGCCAACAGATGGGCCAGACTGCAGTCAGAAGAATCCAGAAGAATCCTCCGTTAAAGTTTTCAAGATCTTCCCTGTCGCACCACCAACAGGGCAACATTTCATGTTCCCCAGAGGACAGATGATTTAGTTTAGCTAGTTAAATTAAACTGCAGGTTTTTACTGGAACTTTCAGCAGAATTAACGTCTTCAGGACAAATTCATGATCTCATAATCAAACCCACTGATTGGTAACAAGGTGGACTGAGCCACCAGAAGTCTCCAGTTTTCCTGCTGATGGAACCTCATCTCTGTGGGATCAGGGATCTGAGCACCGCCGGCTTATTGGCAGCACTCGGTCATATTTTAGCAGCAGAAATGTCGCAGAGCTGCTTACAACTGACCAATGGCACTAACAGGAGAACATCAGTTCCATCTCATAGAACTCAAGGTTCTGGACCACAGTTGGACACACAGAACTGTGTCTGGGATGAGTTTGTCAGATTTTTGGTTGCACTCGGCCAAAGACGTTTGCCTGATTGCCGAGTACAAGCCATCATTGACCGGGAAATTAAGTCCTGAGATGTTTATATTGGGGTGGAGCCACATAAATGGGGCGGAGCCAGGAAATATTTGTGATGTCAGACGGCAGACGTGCACTGGAACACATGCTGTTCTACTTTTGGAATCAACACCTCAATGTGGAAGTACGTGTCCTCTGAAGACATCAATTCAGATTTAGATCCTCGACATCCTGGACCTCCCTGCACAAAGTCAAAACAAGGAAGCTCCAGCCAGGGTGGATCAGAACCAACGTCCTGATGCCTGCAGGACAGGACGAGCGAGACCCGAGCTTCCTCACCCAGTCGATAAGAGAATAAACTGAAATGAAATATTTTATCTCTTCCTTAATACCAGTTCTGGTCAAAAATAGTTTAACAGTCTGAATAAATGTGTCACCATCAAGGCCCAAACTGAGGTTTGAAACCAACAACAACCTAACGCTGACTGATGGGATTTATTCACGATTCCAAGAAATGTTATTTGCCTCCAACCAGCAAAAGATGCTGTAGGTCATGTGATTATCTCATCTGTGTGTCAGCAAATAAAATATCTCAAAAAGCAACAATCTGCAAAGACATTTATGGACAGATGGTTCTTGGGTCAGATCCAAAACCAGCTCCAGGATACTTCTGTTAACATTTTAGTGAATTTCTTCACAGCTGCACATCACTTTTTTATTGAACTGTGCAAATACGTCCATCCTGGTATGTGTCAGGTTAGATCTAGGACCATGTTCTGGCACCCTCTGTGAACTCTGGGGGGGTTCCAACCCCAGCTTGGGAACCAGGAATATAAATGGAGTCTAAACTCTGAAGGTATTTGTCATATCTGTGCTCAAAGGGAGGGTTGCTAAAGGTTTCCCAGCATATTTCCAGTTAAAAACAAAACACTGCTATGTGCCAAAAACGAGACGTGGTCAACGTGACGAACGAGATGTCAGACGTGAAACACGAGCCAATCAGATCACTGGGTGGAATAAAGATAGATTTGGAAGCAGAAATGAAACAAAGAGTGGAAGCATCTGTGGGCACGTATCAGCGGCCGTGGTGATTGTTGGATTTCTAATCAGTGCTGCGTCTGTCAGCAGACCCCGCTAATGGGCGGACCCTCGTGCATGTCTGAGCATTATCGCTAAATCTGTTTCAACTAAAAAAATAATTCTTTGGCAGCACAAAGTCAAACCAGCAGACATATCTGAGGTCTGACGACACGATTTAACGACAAAATCTCTAATTAGCGCCACTAAGTAGGCTAGCGCGATGCGTTTGTCTATGTGTGTTGGCCTGTCCAGGGTCACTCAACGGCTCAGCTTTGAGTTTACTGTCAATGTTCCAATTTTTTTTTTAACCAATACGCAGGTAGCTAAGTAACAATAAGCGCGAGAAAAATACTGTTTCACTTTCTAAAATGGCGTCATGGACATTGCGAGATTTGGTGCGACTCGCAGCATTTTCTGAATGACATACAGTCACATACCACAGATATCGAGTTCTTTAAAATAAGTAAGAGGGCGTGGCCTTGTGAAAACAACACTCATTTTTGGACAAGGGAGCCTATGGAGAGGGTAAGTGTACGTTTATAAATTTAGAGTGCTCCAACAACTCTAGACATGGTTGGCTTGAACCTAATCGTAACCCAAACCGGGGGAGGAGAGCTCCGCCCATGAGTGAGCACAAACACGCCCACCATGTGATGACGGTAAATTTGATTTTCTACTTTTGAATGATCTTGAACGCCGCATTGGGGTAAGGAGTAGAGTTTAAGGTTAGGGTCCAAGAACATTTTAACAGGCTGCAGTCACACCTGTGTTAAAGACCGCCCACTCTATACCAACACATGTCCACTCTCACGTTCTCAGAAATTTGGTATTAAAGAAAAATGGTTTTGTTAAATGGACTGCATTTATATAGCACTTTTCCATCTGCATCAGATCCTCAAAGTGCTTTACAATTATGCCTCACATTCACCCTGATGTCAGGGTGCTGCCACACAAGGCGCTCACTACACACCGGGAGCAATAGGGGATTAAAGGCCTTGCACAAGGGCCTTTAGTGATTTTCCAGTCAAGCGGGGATTTGAACCCATGATCTTCTGGACTCAAGCCCAACACCTTAACCACTAGACCATCACCTCCTCTTTTGTTACTGTTGAGTAAAATTTAACCATCAACACATTACAGTTATTGAAATTTAAACATGAAGAGTCTGGGGGAGGGGGAGGGAGGGTCCATAATGAGACTAAATCTGAAGTAAACCAGAGTTTCCTTTAAGCGGGTGAAAGAAGCTTTACTGTCGGATTTCCTTCATAATTTGTTCTTATAAAAGAGATGCTTCATCCTGAAGGTATATTTTTAGATTCTTTTTCCTTCTTTCGTGCAGAGAGCTGTCCCGTCTCTCTTCTCTTTATACACACTGTCGTCCGCAAATTAGCTCTCCAAACATCATCGAGAAACATACAAATTGAATAATTCAGACCAATTACCTGAACAAACAGACACTTCCAGGCACCTTAATCAGATTAACAAGCTGCTCTTAACCGCCTGCTGACAGACGACGTTTAGCTTTAAACCAACATCCAGCGTAATGCTGCACTGATTAAAACGGCTCACAAAGCAAAGCCGGGCCCTGATGGATCTGGACGTGTCCAGCTGAGGTTGGTCCAAAACCAACCAGCAGGCTTTGAAGTGAATGTCAGCATCCGGCAGACCTGAACACCACCACCAGACGTCCAAGGCCACCAAAGAAGAAGCTTCCACTCAGCAGGTCCAACGGCCTCCAAGCAGCAAACACAGCCGAATGATTCATTTACAACGAACCATGTCTCATGAAACTCAATAATCCGCCCGCAACAGCAAACGCAACCGACCTATTCATTTACAACAAACAGTGTCTCATGAAACTCAGTAATCCACCTCCAAGCAGCAAACACAACCGACTGATTCATTTACAATGAACCATGTCTCATGAAACTCAATAATCTGCCCGCAACAGCAAACGCAACCGACCTATTCATTTACAACAAACAGTGTCTCATGAAACTCAATAATCCACCTCCAAGCAGCAAACACAACTGACTGATTCAGTAACATCAAACCATGTCTCATGAAACGCAATAGTCCCACCTCCAAGCAGCAAACACAACTGACTGATTCAGTAACAACGAACCATGTCTCATGAAACTCAATAGTCCACCTTCAAGCAGCAAACACAACTGACTGATTCAGTAACAATGAACCATGTCTCATGGAACTCAATAATCCGCCCCACGAGCAAACACAACCGACTGATTGATTTACAATGTACAGAAGCGTATTGCATTCACTGGATAAAAAAAAAATTTGATGACTACGAGATCAGTCATCAAATTTTTTTATCCAGTGAATGCAATACGCTTCCGTAATAATGAACCATGTCTCATGAAACTCAATAATCCAGCCTCAATAGCAAACACAACCGACTGATTCATTTACAATGAACCTTGTCTCATGAAACTCAATAGTCTGCCTCCAAGCAGCAAACACAACCGACTGATTCATTTACAACGAACCATGTTTCATGAAACTCAATAGTCTGCTTCCAAGAAGCAAACACAACCGACTGATTCATTTACAACAAACCATG
This sequence comes from Thalassophryne amazonica, assembly GCF_902500255.1. NCBI lineage: Eukaryota > Metazoa > Chordata > Actinopteri > Batrachoidiformes > Batrachoididae > Thalassophryne > Thalassophryne amazonica. The sequence continues at coordinate 5,498,092 of NC_047124.1, forward strand.
TCTCATGAAACTCAATAATCTGCCTCCAAGCAGCAAACACAACTGACTGATTCATTTGCAATGAACCATGTCTCATGAAACTCAATAGTCTGCCTCCAAGCAGCAAACACAACGACTGATTCATTTACAACGAACCATGTTTCATGAAACTCAATAGTCTGCTTCCAAGAAGCAAACACAGCCAACTGATTCATTTACAATGAACCATGTCTCATGAAACTCAATAGTCTGCCTCCAAGCAGCAAACACAACCGACTGATTCATTTACAACGAACCATGTTTCATGAAACTCAATAGTCTGCTTCCAAGAAGCAAACACAACCAACTGATTCATTTACAACGAACCATGTCTCATGAAACTCAATAATCTGCCTCCAAGCAGCAAACACAACCTACAGGATTGGTCGGATTACAGTAAAGGTCATGGTTATGGTAGGATCTACTCTGCATGGTTATAAAAAACAAAACAGAAAATTCCTGTGGGTGGATTCAAACCTTCACTCGTTTTCTTCACGTGGAATCCTAAATTTACTGCTGCAATAACAAGGTCTGACCACCAGATGTCCCCATTGAACATGTTTTTGGTTTGTTGCTGCTGCTGGTCAGACTGGTCTGGGGTCTGTGAGAGACCACAGCGGGGTTTAAGGGTTTGTGGAATTTTATCCTCACAATCTTATTATCTAAGACCAAGTTTATAGAAGGAAAACCAGCCTGTTCTGGTTCCTGCGCCGCACCGCTTGAGGACATGAGTCAAAGTTGGTTTACTGGGAACTGGGCCAGTGCTTTTTGTATGAACAAACCAACAAGCAGTTTCCTACTGAGAGGCAAAAATTTGTTATTCTGTAGTGGACAGTGCTGTTAAACATACCAGAGGGTTGTGAGTTTGAGTCCCATTCACTGGTGTCTCTCAGGGTGTAGCAGAGATGGACTGCACACACCTGGTACATGAATAGACTGATGAGAGAACTGGATTTAAACCCTGCACCTCTCTCAGAGTCCATACTGACCCGGTCAGCATCACAGAACAAACTCAGAAGACTGACAAGGGTTTTGTCTCATCCAACACACACTGTGGACATAAGTCAAGACTCTGCCTCCATTCTGGCCACGGAATGACCTCGTAGAAAAACTATTATCCTCTCTACCTTCCACCTCCTCCTGAGCCATCAGCACAGAGCACCGAGCCCACCACAGCCTCGTCTCCACCTGCCAACTGGGTCTTGAAGTCCTGACATTAAAGAGCCTGTTAGGCCCCGAGGATTTGTGGCTTGAGGCTTTGCCTCGCCGTGCCCACAGACAGGAATGGAGGGCTGAGCTCCACAAATCCTCCCAGTCACCTCAGACCTGCAGACCACAGAGTAATAAACCTGGCAATAACCGAGACCAGACTGCGGTCAGATCGAACCCTGAGCGCCTCAGTCCGGACTCCCTGTCTGTGTGCCCAAAGTCCAACACAGCGCCATGACCCGTCCCAGCCCAGAAAGACATTCAGATGCACAGAAACGCATTTATTCATAGCTGCAGGTCAGACTGAATCACAGCCACAGAGACCTGTAACTCAGACTTGTCTGGGTGTCTTGGAGGCTTCCCTCACCATTACTGTTTATTGAGAACTGCCTCCTCCAGACAGATTTACTGCACCAGTGTTTGTATTTCTTAATGATTGATGGAAATGTGTTCACCTAACTACTGGTTAGTTTGTCCAATTACTTATGAACTCTGAAAATAAATTAGTAGTATTAAGTCCACTGCAGTATATATACCGAGCTGCTGATTGGATTACCATTTCCTGTCTCAAAAATAAAGTAATGCTTTATGTGGACATTATAATGTAATTAACCATCAGACAGAGCAGTGCTGAAGTTTTTCTTTGTGATTTTATGACCGAGTCATTCTGAAGAATGCACAAAACTGAAACAAAACCCTAAAACCGCAGCAAAATACTATTTTACCTCAATAAAGTCACTTTTAAAAATGTGAAAAATACTGCAAGATTTTAGTACGTACGAAGTCAAAATAAATTTACGATACTTTTGATACTCGATTAAAAAAAGTGGAATAACTAAAAAAAAAAAAAATTTTTCAAAATTGATTGTAAAATGGAAACAAGCCCCTAACATGCCTCAAAACTTATTTCCCTCCAACTTTTTCTGACGTCATAAACTGTACACTACCTTTGATTGTTAAAAAAAAACAAACAACTCAAATTAGTTCAACTGAATGCAGGTTTTCAGCAGGTGACCAGAGCTGATCAGTTAAACCGCCTGCTGAAGTGATCGGGTTCAGTTGAGCTTTTAGAGAACACTGCCCCCATGTGGATACACTGCATAACAGCGGGTATACAAGGTTTTATCATTTTTTTTAAAAACGGTACCTCTACGGTGTTTCCGTTTCAGCACATACTTTTATCCAGACAACCAAGTCCTGCGGCGTGTCTTTCCCATTTTCTGTGCATCTTATCACTGTGACAGGAGCTAAAAATTACCAAAATAAGGATCATCAGAACCCATTTTGACCTTCTGTCATCTTTGACCTATAACGCAAGGTCAACATGTGCACACACACACACTGGAGTTTGAAACACTCCCCATTTAAAGGTTTTGTACCTTTTTACATCATGCAACACCAAAAGTGAAAAAAACATCATTGGGGGATGGGGGGTGCTTATTGATCATTCTGTCAGTCTATGTAGATCAGCAGGAAAAAAGGTGGAAACGACAGTGATCACATGACCTCCTTGGTGGAGTTAATGACCTACGATGAAGAAACGAGTGCACAGCTCACAATCAAACCACTGAGACTTTCTCAATGGAAACATTTTATTTTTTTCCTGCACAAGTTTATTAATGTTTTTTAGAAGAAGGTGTTTGGTCTCTTGGTCGTGAAGCGAGGTTTGTGCTGGCGACGCAGGACCCGATGAGGGAGGGGGAACTTGATCTTTGAGTCCTGCAGGAAAAGAAAAGGTTTTGTTTAAACCTGAAACACGTTTCAGACAGCACAGACGACACAAAGCTCATTTCACATTGTTCACTGTTTGTCGCCAGTTTCAAACCGCCAGGTCTGAAGATGGAACCGACAAAGCTGGAAGAGGAATCTGGCTTTTTGTCTGGCGAGCTTTGAAGCTGGAGCTGATGGTCAGGAAGTCAGTCCAGAGAGAGACCCGCCACATCACAGTGGGTGGAGACTTACGTGGAACTGCTTGATGGCGGGTCTGCGACACTTGTTGGCAGGGATGACCTGGACCTTCATGATCTGAATGGCGTGGGCGCGGGCGCGATGGCGAGCTCCCATGTCGCGATCTACGACAAACACACACACCACACTTGATTTAATTAAAATAGAAACTGTGGCGTTCACGCTGTGATGTCTTCAAATGTCGCATCTCCAAAACCCCCTAAGACTCAGCTTTGAATAAAATTAAGAAAAGCTAGAAATCCTCACAGAAGAACAACAGCTGCTGGTTGATGTGGCGTTTTTGCTTTTTTGTATTTGTAATTGTACATCATTACTCGGGACAGCGCGACATGCTAGTACCAGAAGATGACCACAGTGCACCCTGCTAGTTTAGCATTAGTGCCGGTAAAAATGGCCCTGTAGCTCACTCACTGACTGGCTCCCTCGCCCGCCAGCTCCAACCACCCACCCGCTTCACAGCATAACGGGGTATGCTAATGCTAATACTGTGCACCACATTAGCATCACTGACCAACAAAACCAACAGCCTGCAGCCGCTTCTCCCTGTATACATTTTAATGTGAAGGATTCTGTGTAGGTTTTGGGTTCATGTGTGTACACCTCAGTGAGAGCTAAACTCTGAGCTGACAAGATAAACGTTAATGGCACAAGCTAACACTAGCCTCAGACGCTGACAGGACTCACTGATCTGGAACAATAAGAGAACCGGACTCACAGCACTGTGTGACGGCTCCAGACGTGGTCAGGTCTCTGTACTCTCTGTACATGTTGTGGGTGCCGCTGCGAGAGTCGTAACGCAACCAGATACCAAAGTTCTTCACCTTCAGCGGGGTCTTCTCATGGACCTGAACCAAAGATAAAGAAACAGAACTCAGCTCAGCTGGTTTTAGACAAAATAGATGAAATACCCCCCCAAAAAAACAGGTTTTACCACAAGGGTCGACAATCACGTTACAATTTAATACAGCTGCAGGTAGACGGAGGTTCAATCAATTTGTCAATCAATTTTATTTATATAGCGCCAAATCACAACAAACAGTTGCCCCAAGGCGCTTTATATTGTAAGGCAAGGCCATACAATAATTACGTAAAAACCCAACGGTCAAAACGACCCCCTGTGAGCAAGCACTTGGCGACAGTGGGAAGGAAAAACTCCCTTTTAACAGGAAGAAACCTCCAGCAGAACCAGGCTCAGGGAGGGGCAGTCTTCTGCTGGGACTGGTTGGGGCTGAGGGAGAGAACCAGGAAAAAGACATGCTGTGGAGGGGAGCAGAGATCAATCACTAATGATTAAATGCAGAGTGGTGCATACAGAGCAAAAAGAGAAAGAAACACTCAGTGCATCATGGGAACCCCCCAGCAGTCTAAGTCTATAGCAGCATAACTAAGGGATGGTTCAGGGTCACCTGATCCAGCCCTAACTATAAGCTTTAGCAAAAAGGAAAGTTTTAAGCCTAATCTTAAAAGTAGAGAGGGTGTCTGTCTCCCTGATCTGAATTGGGAGCTGGTTCCACAGGAGAGGAGCCTGAAAGCTGAAGGCTCTGCCTCCCATTCTACTCTTACAAACCCTAGGAACTACAAGTAAGCCTGCAGTCTGAGAGCGAAGCGCTCTATTGGGGTGATATGGTACTATGAGGTCCCTAAGATAAGATGGGACCTGATTATTCAAAACCTTATAAGTAAGAAGAAGAATTTTAAATTCTATTCTAGAATTAACAGGAAGCCAATGAAGGTGAGATATGCTCTCTCCTTCTAGTCCCCGTCAGCACTCTAGCTGCAGCATTTTGAATTAACTGAAGGCTTTTCAGGGAACTTTTAGGACAACCTGATAATAATGAATTACAATAGTCCAGCCTAGAGGAAATAAATGCATTAATTAGTTTTTCAGCATCACTCTGAGACAAGACCTTTCTAATTTTAGAGATATTGCGTAAATGCAAAAAAGCAGTCCTACATATTTGTTTAATATGCGCTTTGAATGACATATCCTGATCAAAAATGACTCCAAGATTTCTCACAGTATTACTAGAGGTCAGGGTAATGCCATCCAGAGTAAGGATCTGGTTAGACACCATGTTTCTAAGATTTGTGGGGCCAAGTACAATAACTATTACTTTAATTAGAGGTCATCCATGTCTTTATGTCTGTAAGACAATCCTGCAGTTTAGCTAATTGGTGTGTGTCCTCTGGCTTCATGGATAGATAAAGCTGGGTATCATCTGCGTAACAATGAAAATTTAAGCAATGCCTTCTAATAATACTGCCTAAGGGAAGCATGTATAAAGTGAATAAAATTGGTCCTAGCACAGAACCTTGTGGAACTCCATAATTAACCTTAGTCTGTGAAGAAGATTCCCCATTTACATGAACAAATTGTAATCTATTAGATAAAAATGATTCAAACCACCGCAGCGCAGTGCCTTTAATACCTATGGCATGCTCTAATCTCTGTAATAAAATTTTATGGTCAACAGTATCAAAAGCAGCACTGAGGTCTAACAGAACAAGCACAGAGTCCACTGTCTGAGGCCATAAGAAGATCATTTGTAACCTTCACTAATGCTGTTTCTGTACTATGATGAATTCTAAAACCTGACTGAAACTCTTCAAATAGACCATTCCTCTGCAGATGATCAGTTAGCTGTTTTACAACTACCCTTTCAAGAATTTTTGAGAGAAAACGAAGGTTGGAGATTGGCCTATAATTAGTTAAGATAGCTGGGTCAAGTGATGGCTTTTTAAGTAATGGTTTAATTACTGCCACCTTAAAGGCCTGTGGTACATAGCCAACTAATAAAGATAGATTGATCATATTTAAGATTGAAGCATTAAATAATGGTAGGGCTTCCTTGAGCAGCCTGGTAGGAATGGGGTCTAACAGACATGTTGATGGTTTGGATGAAGTAACTAATGAGAACAATCTGAGAGAAAGAGTCTAACCAAATACCGGCATCACTGAAAGCAGCCAAAGATAACGATACGTCTTTGGGATGGTTATGAGTAATTTTTTTCTCTAATAGTTAAAATTTTATTAGCAAAAAAAGTCATGAAGTCATTACTAGTTAAAGTTAAAGGAATACTCGGCTCAATAGAGCTCTGACTCTTTGTCAGCCTGGCTACAGTGCTGAAAAGAAACCTGGGGTTGTTCTTATTTTCTTCAATTAGTGATGAGTAGTAAGATGTCCTAGCTTTACGGAGGGCTTTTTTATAGAGCAACAGACTCTTTTTCCAGGCTAAGTGAAGATCTTCTAAATTAGTGAGACGCCATTTCCTCTCCAACTTATGGGTTATCTGCTTTAAGCTGCGAGTTTGTGAGTTATACCACGGAGTCAGGCACTTCTGATTTAAAGCTCTCTTTTTCAGAGGAGCTACAGCATCCAAAGTTGTTTTCAATGAGGATGTAAAACTACTGACGAGATACTCTATCTAACTTACAGAGTTTAGGTAGCTACTCTGCACTGTGTTGGTATATGGCATTAGAGAACATAAAGAAGGAATCATATCCTTAAACCTAGTTACAGCGCTTTCTGAAAGACTTCTAGTGTAATGAAACTTATTCCCCACTGCTGGGTAGTCCATCAGAGTAAATGTAAATGTTATTAAGAAATGATCAGACAGAAGGGAGTTTTCAGGGAATACTGTTAAGTCTTCAATTTCCATACCATAATTCAGAACAAGATCTAAGATATGATTAAAGTGGTGAGTGGACTCATTTACATTTTGAGCAAAGCCAATTGAGTCTAATAATAGATTAAATGCAGTGTTGAGGCTGTCATTCTCAGCATCTGTGTGGATGTTAAAATCACCCACTACAATTATCTTATCTGAGCTAAGCACTAAGTCAGACAAAAGGTCTGAAAATTCACAGAGAAACTCACAGTAATGACTAGGAGGACGATAGATAACAACAAATAAAACTGGTTTTTGGGACTTCCAATTTGGATGGACAAGACTAAGAGTCAAGCTTTCAAATGAATTAAAGCTCTGTCTGGGTTTTTGATTAATTAATAAGCTGGAATGGAAGATTGCTGCTAATCCTCCGCCTCGGCCCGTGCTACGAGCATTCTGACAGTTAGTGTGACTCGGGGGTGTTGACTCATTTAAACTAACATATTCATCCTGCTGTAACCAGGTTTCTGTAAGGCAGAATAAATCAATATATTGATCAATTATTATATCATTTACTAACAGGGACTTAGAAGAGAGAGACCTAATGTTTAATAGACCACATTTAACTGTTTTAGTCTGTGGTGCAGTTGAAGGTGCTATATTATTTTTTCTTTTTGAATTTTTATGCTTAAATAGATTTTTGCTGGTTATTGGTGGTCTGGGAGCAGGCACCGTCTCTACGGGGATGGGGTAATGAGGGGATGGCAGGGGGAGAGAAGCTGCAGAGAGGTGTGTAAGACTACAACTCTGCTTCCTGGTCCCAACCCTGGATAGTCACGGTTTGGAGGATTTCCAAAGTGGGATGGATGCCGTCTCTCCTAACAAGACCAGGTTTTCCCCAGAAGCTTTGCCAATTATCTATGAAGCCCACCTCATTTTTTGGACACCACTCAGACAGCCAGCAATTCAAGGAGAACATGCGGCTAAACATGTCACTCCCGGTCCGATTGGGGAGGGGCCCAGAGAAAACTACAGAGTCCGACATTGTTTTTGCAAAGTTACACACCGATTCAATGTTAATTTTAGTGACCTCCGATTGGCGTAACCGGGTGTCATTACTGCCGACGTGAATTACAATCTTACCAAATTTACGCTTAGCCTTAGCCAGCAGTTTCAAATTTCCTTCAATGTCGCCTGCTCTGGCCCCTGGAAGACAATTGACTATGGTTGCTGGTGTCGCTAACTTCACATTTCTCAAAACAGAGTCGCCAATAACCAGAGTTTGATCCTCGGCGGGTGTGTCGCCGAGTGGGGAAAATGGTTAGAAATGTGAACGGGTTGGCGGTGTACACGGGGCTTCTGTTTAGGGCTACGCTTCCTCCTCACAGTCACCCAATCGGCCTGCTTTCCCGGCTGCTCGGGATCTGCCAGAGGGAAACTAACGGCGGCTAAGCTACCTTGGTCCGCACCGACTACAGGGGCCTGGCTAGCTGTAGAATTTTCCACGGTGCGGAGCCGAGGCTCCAATTCGCCCAGCCTGGCCTCCAAAGCTACGAATAAGCTACACTTATTACAAGTACCATTACTGCTAAAGGAGGCCGAGGAATAACTAAATATTTCACACCCAGAGCAGAAAAGTGCGGGAGAGACAGGAGAAGCCGCCATGCTAAACCGGCTAAGAGCTAGTAGCTGCGCTAAGCTAGGGGATTCCTAAAAACACAAAAAGTGAATAATGTGTAAATAATTTAGAGGTGATTCAGCAGAGGGAGTGCTTTAGTTAAGGCACGTGAAGATTACACTGTGAAACAAATCGTTATCTAGGTAACTAGATCAATCTAACTGCGCAGATTAAACAGCTAACAGATACAGCAAAACACTGCTGTGCTCCGGAACAGGAAGTGATACAATACCGCAGTGAGAGCCAACCACCAGTAGAGGCAAGCAAGAGTCAATTCTCAATTCCAGTGAGACACAATCCAACCACGAGGAGCTGGTTCTGATTTAATGTATCAGCAGCAAACAAAGAAATGATGAAAACAAACAAATCACACATAAGACAACAATGAGATTCTTAAAATCCAGCTGATAAAAAGTCAAACTGTTTATGGCGACACCTTCAAAATACAGAAGGGTAAAACTTTCCTCATAGTACTAAGAACAGGATTGAAACATAAAATACGTGTCAACTGGGACATTCTATAGAGAGATGGCAGATCCCCCTTTAATAATAATAATTAAACAATAAAACACAGGTTAAGTCCAATACGGTAGCTAGCGTACGTGACCCTAATTTTAAAAGGTATGTAGCACAGAATCAGGTTTGACGTGCACAAGCTGAACATGGACCCCAGCAGCGTGCACAGACCCACACCTCTAAAACAGGTGCACCCACGCTGAGATGTTTCTGGGATTACAACCACACCAAGGTGAGGTCTGTTTCTATGTGACAACAAAGACACCAACATGTTTCTGTGCACATCTCAACACGGTCACACTCACAAAGCTGCGTGTTGTGCATTTCAGTGGTCAAAGCTAGAGCGCAAACCCCCACCAACACTAGTTTCCAATTCTACAAATTTTTTAACTTGAAAAGATTTTCATAAGCTAAAACATAATACAAAATATAGATGAAAAGGGCTTTTCAATGTTAAAATCAAATATTCGCTAAATACACAATATGGAGCAGATGATGATCACAGTGATAAGATCACGAGGTACCAGTTTGCACCTCGTTATCACAAATGAGTGATTGAGGCACTTTTGATTGAGAATTTAATGCAAAATGTACATCAAATAGGCTTTTCAATATTAAATTCAAATGTCCACAAAATCCACAATCCGGATCATATTTTGTCAGGTGATAGTGAGTGTCAGTCTGCACCTCACTTTCAAATACGAGAGTGATTTGGACATGTCTGATTAAACTATAATGTAAAATATACATTAAATGTGATTTTCAATGTTAAATTTAAACGGCCACAAACTGTAATCTGGATCAGATCCAGTGTCTCGGTCAAGAGGAGCTCCACCACGCACCCCGGACTTTAAAACCTCCTCCCCGTCAAGTTTATCTACCTCTCTTTACCGCGCATGCGTATCTCCCCGTCATCTAACGACATTTTGCTTTAAAGGCAGCGTGTGTACATGCAAGTCTTTATAGTAGAGAAGCTTGAATCTTCGACTGGACTGGGTTGCTTGACGTGAGGACATTTCGCTTCAAATCATAGAAGCTTCCTCAGCTAAAATTCTTGCTCTGGTAGTCTGACTTCTGTCTTGACTCTTGTAGAGACGAATAAACCAGAAGCCAACAAAAGCTGGAGTTTTTAACCTAACCAGACCCCACCTACCAAGAGGCTGACTGCTATAGGCTAGTGACTAAACAATAGCTCTAATTAGCACCTATTGTGCTCTAGTTAGCACTCTCCTAATGACAGGACGGAAGCCTCTCCTGATGGCTCCCTTGACGACTCTCTCCTGATGATGTGAATGACTCATTACCATGAACAAAAGACTGAAACTCCTTTGACCTGAGTACCACATTGTAAACAGGGGACAAAGCGTGTCTGAGACCCGCTCCGCGGTTAAGGCTGGGTTTCAACTGTTTTACAAAGAATGCTTCCTTGACACCTCTCTCAAACCATTTCTTCTCTCTGGCTAAGATTTTAACTTCCTTGTCCTCAAACGTGTGGTTAGTGTCTTTCAGGTGGAGATGAACTGCAGACTGAGGTCCACTGGCGCCCTCTCTGCAGTGCTGGTATAGCCTCTTGTGTAAAAGTTGCTTCGTCTCACCTATGTAGTGTTCATTACAGTTTTCCTGACATCTGATAGAATACACTACATTGCTCTGTAACTAGGGATCCTGTCCTTAGGGTGAACTAATTTCTGTCTCAAGGTGTTGACTGGTTTAAAGTAAACTGGGATTTTGTGCTGTCTGAAGATCCTCTGTAGTTTTTCCCCTACTCCTGCTAAATAAGAGAGAGACACTCTTCTTCTTGTCTCAGTCTCCTGTCTATCTGGTCTCTTTGTTCTCTGGGACTTCTGCACTTTGTCCAGGGACCAACGTGGGTACCCACATACTGTGAGGGCTTTCCGTACAAGTTGTTGCTCTTTAGCCCTTCCCTCTGCAGTTGTGGGCACCTGTAGGGCTCTGTGTTGAAGAGTCCTGATCACCCCGAGCTTGTGTTCAAGGGGGTTGTTTGAGCCAAAGAGCAGATATTGGTCAGTGTGAGTGGGTTTTCTGTAAACCTCTGCCTGGAGCTGCCTGTTCTCTCCAATCGTAACATCACAGTCCAAGAAGGCTAAATGGTTGTTTCTGACATCCTCACGTGTGAATTGATATTGGAGCCCACCGAATTGATGTGTTCTGTAAAGTCCTCGACCTCCTGTTGCTTGATTTTAACCCATGTGTCATCGACATATCTGAACCAGTGACTGGGAGAGATGCCCGTGAACGACGTCAAGGCTGTCTTCTCCACTCGCTGCATGTACAGATTGGCCACAAGCGAAACGTCCTCACGTCAAGCAACCCAGTCCAGTCGAAGATTCAAGCTTCTCTACTATGGAAACCACCAGGACAACTGAGAGCCTACACAGAAACATGCAAGTCTTTACTTTTTTTTAACTGAACAGACACATTACTGTATTTTGATGGAAAGACAAAACTTATGTGGGTTTTCTACTTTTCTTGGGTGCCTGAGCTCAACTCGACAGGTGAGGTGTGCATGTGCAATTGTGCGGTGGCGCTCATCTTGACGGGACACGTTCACCCATTGAGATGAGCTCCACTACCGAAAAAACCCATGTAAGTTTTGTATTTACATAAAAAAAATACAGTAATAAGCGTTTTTTCAATTTAAAAAAGGAAAGACTTGCATGTACAGGCTGTCTTTAAAGCAAAAATATTGTCATTAGAACACTGGGCCAAACTTTGTCAGTTGATAATGAATACTGTCCTACACAACTCTGATAAATATGAAAGAAATTTGGCCTTTGACCCATGGCCTTGAAAACTGAATCAGTTCTTGCCTATCAGGATATGAATCGTCAGTAACGATATATGAAAAATGGTAGGTTACGAGCGGTTCACAAAGAAACAAATAGGGCCGATAACAGAACATGCTGCACCATAAACAGCAAACAGATTTTGCCAACATTCAAACACACATGTAGCACCACCTGAGTGTGGCGCCAACACCTGGAGTAACTCTGCAGTCAAATGAACACAGCTTCTCTCTCAGTGCGACGGCACCGCCACACTGCAAATCTTCTGAGGATTCCTGATGGCAGGAAGGTTTTCGTACACCCATAAGGACCTCGGGCATGATGACATCATAAGTGTATTATCGTAAAAACCCGTACCAGGCCACAGTAGACCACCTCTCCAGAGGCCTTCTTCATCTTCCTCAGCTGGGACACGAAGTACCAGAAGCGGGACTTGGCCACTACGTGGTTGGGGGCAAAAATCCTCATGCGGTAGAGAGGTGGGGCAGGGTTCTTGGCAGAGGGCAGCAGACGCCCAATGACTTTGTACTCCCGAAGCTGTGTGGAGACAGAAAACGTCAGGAAGTTCACGTTTTTTCACATCATGAAAAAAGTCACCTACGACAAACTGGACTTGTTGAACCTTGAATTCACTTTCAAAGACACCACGGCGCCAGAGAAAGGCGACAAGGACCGGTTTTCTCTTTGCACACCAGACAAAGCCACACCACTGACCTGATGTGACCTTTGGGTTTGGGTGCAGGCAGAATCCATTTGGATTCTTATCGTACGCGCATATGACCTAAATATGGCGTCCGCTGCTGTGGCTGTATCAGCTACACCTGGCTTGCGAGACTTTCCAAGCAGTAGTCCTGAGTTCGCTCTTCGAGGAAGGAGTTTATTTTTTGACAATTGTGAACTTCCCTATTTGATTACTTAGATGAATTCCCCCCCACAACCTTGTTTTCAAATTTTATTCCTGTGATGAATAGAAGTTAGGAAATTCCACAAAAAATTCAATTGAAAAATTGCATCAAAAACTGCTGTTAAAAGGTGAGTAAGATTGGTTTTCAAATAATATTTAATTAATGTGATTATGTACTTTTCTGTGAAGTTCGGTGGTGATCGAAGCCTTCGCATGCATATTTTTATGATCCGCAAAACCGGCGTCAAGACGGTGGACATGGCAAAATAGCCTTTTTTTTTTAAAGCTTGGAAACGACTGTCAGAAAACAGCGTTATACGGTAGACCGTTGCAAATCACACATGTAAATGAGATAATAATTAGGTTTGATAGAGTACCATCATTCTGAAATGTAAACAATGAGACACGGTCACAGCTTTCTGGTGTTTTTCCCCTTAAGCACACAAATACACAGGATTTATAATAAAAAAAATGTACACACAATGAAAAGGCAAAAAATGGTGCACAAAATAAGTCTTTGTACACAAAATTTCCTGTATTTGTATTGTCAAGTGTGGCGGTAGCATGGCCCAAGCAGAGGGTCACCCCTCTGAGTCTGGTCTGCTTGAGGTTTCTTCCTCAAACCATCAGAGGGAGTTTTCCCCTCACCACTGTCACCTGTGTGTTTGCTCTATTAGTCGGTAAGGTTAGACTTTACTTGTGTGAAGCACCTTGAGGCAGTTTTGTTGTGACTTGGCGCTATATAAATGAAATAAATTGAATTAAATTACACGCATCTTCAAATAAAATTGTCTTCATAAATCACACACTACTTTGAACTAGGGAACCCCAGGAAGCATGTCACCCACATCTTCACCTGACAAGTCACCCGACAGACCAAGCCACCTGTAAACCATCGTTAGTACCACTGTTGTCACGGTGTGATCGTAAAATTAAATTGAAAAAAAACAGACAACGCAACCCACATCCTTCCCCTCCAGGCAGCTCCATGCTCACACGCCCTGCTCTGACCAGGTGGACAGCTGTTCGATTCTCCTTCTGCAGAGGAATGAGCAGAAATTCTCATCATTCGTCTCACATATTCCGAGTCAGAGAACATGTCATTTCTGTGTTTTTATTAATGTGCATGAATTCATACTCCTGCCACTACTGTTGTTCTTCAGCTCTTCAATGGGACGACTTGGTTTTGCAGGTGGGTGAGATGGTTAGTGACTGTGCGATGACCGGTGACCAAAGAGGGCTAAAAAATATTTAAACAGCAGCCAAGAAATATTTCTTCTTATTAAATATCTACATGGAAAAGTGGCAAATGAAACAGTGGCTCCATCAGCGAGTACAGGCTCATTATGAGCGTCTGACAGAGCGTTAAACTGCCGGTGAGTTTCGGAAAACTTCGGCAAATTTCGGTAACTTTTAAACAAACCGCTCAGCTACATTGGTGACATAATAAAGGCTTGTTAGAAACAAACGCACGGAACAACAGCACAAATCCTGCGCAGTCACAATCAAAGCACCGGCCTGTTAAGATTAATATTTATCACTGAAAGTGAGAAGAAAAAAAATTAAAACTCAGCGGCCTGTTTTAGCTCCTCCACATGGTTCGACGGCCGCCATGTTGTAGTCGCTAAAACGAAAAGGGCTCAAATTACGGCTTCAGAGTTGAGAATTTAACTGCATTAACCCGCCGAGACGCCACGGGTAATGTTATTCAGAAATGTGTCTCCACAGCATAAACGTGGTGAACGTCAAAAGGTGTTAATAAAGACATTTACTCACTGTGCCTGACGCCTTCATGGTGACTCTACTCAGAGCCGCGGTCAAAGAGGAAGTAGAAGGGCGGAGCCTCCACGCGACAGCACCCGGAACAGGAAGAACAGCTTATTATTATTATTGTTATTATTATTATTATTATTATTATTATTATTATTATTATTATTATTATTATTATTATTATTACTGTTGTTGTTGCAAATGTCGCTTCATGAAACTATAGCTTTTAAAAATATTTCTCACTTTCTTTTTTATTTAATTGGGACTGTACATAAGTACTTCAAAAATATTCAGTGAAAGTGTAAATATCCCTTCAAAAAATAAAAAGTAACAGTCTTGTACATAATAATAATTCAATTGGTAATTCCTTTATTAGTACATAAATGTGTACATAATACATTATACCACACATCATAGGTGCCTATTGTTTACCATGTTGTCCACCATCTATAATGATGAAATTTCGTGAAAAACATAACTTTAATTGTTGAACAAAATTCTGAAAAAAAAAACCCACTTCTGGATTTAAAAAAAATTATACATATGAAACCGGATGTAGCATTTTATTGTTGCAGCGCGGTGCCGGATGTGCGGAGGTGTTGTTGTGACCTGGATGTGAATCTGTGGACACGCCGTGGCTGCTTCGTGTGAATCTGAAGCGTCGTATGCTGATTTCTGGGTGGTTTTAATAGACTCCGCGATGACTTTACGGCTGTGAAAACACCCAAAACATAGACGTGTAGACTAAGGTAAGAGTTTTGAGGGCTAAAGGACTTCGGTGTGCTGGCTGAACCGTGAAGCGTTGGTGAGGTTTCTGCTGATGTAATGGGAAAACGTGCCGAAGATGCGACACCCAAACGTCACGAAACAAGAACTAAAAACAGACACAAAAAACGCATTCTGTTATCCGAATCACAGTTATTAAATGGCACCGGCCTGCAGATTTTTGCTCTTAATGTTTGAGCATAATGAATTCAAGAGATTACCTCAGAAGCTAGTCGGTTAACGCTAGCTAATTCGAGACGTTGGCTGTTATTTTTAACAACTTTTCCACTCGTGTCCGTGGGATCTGTCGCATTTCTAGCCTGCTGTGGTTCCATTAATACAGTACATGTTTGGAGTTTTCCCGTTAGAGGTATCTCACAGTCGTTAGTGTTTGGTAAAGGGATTGACTCTGTGTTGCGTCAGATACAAGCTGATTGATTGTCAGCTGATCGCCCTTTGATTCACGTTAGACAGTCTGAAAATTCAACGATGAGCAGATTAAAACACACTTTTCCCAGAGGATCTGGGTTTACAGACCCCGTGTAAAAGGTTTTAAGGTTTTGAGGCGTTCATAACAAATTACAACATAATAGCAGATATGAATCTGTTCCAGGACTCAGAAACATCACTGTCGGATTTTAATAATCATTAATCAGATTATCTGTTATTAAAACTTTTTTATGTTGCTCTAGTTGTCAAAGCATACTATCATGTAACAAATGTTTTCACTCAGATGCCAGGTGAATCTGCATGTTGAATTGGCACAAATTTTACGCTGGATGCTCTTCCTGATGCAACTCCACACTACATGGAGAAATGTGGCAGGGGCGGGGTTTGAACCGGAAGTCTTACACACTGAAACAAAGCGTGTAACCATTTGGCCAGCATATATACGAGGGCTGTCAATAAAGTATAGGTCCTTTTTATTTTTTTCAAAAACTATATGGATTTCATTCATATGTTTTTACGTCAGACATGCTTGAACCCTCATGCGCATGCGTGAGTTTTTCCACGCCTGTCGGTGACGTCATTCGCCTTTGAGCACTCCTTGTGGGAGGAGTCGTCCAGCCCCTCGTCGGAATTCCTTTGTCTGAGAAGTTGCTGAGAGACTGGCGGCGCTTTGTTTGATCAAAATTTTTTCTAAACCTGTGAGACACATCAAAGTGGACACGGTTCGAAAAATTAAGCTGGCTTTCGGTGAAAATTTTAACAGCTGATGAGAGATTTTGAGGTGACACTGTCGCTTTAAGGACTTCCCACGGTGCGAGACGTCGCGCAGCACTCTCAGGCGCCGTCGTCAGCCTGTTTCAAGCTGAAAACCTCCACATTTCAGGCTCTATTGATCCAGGACATCGTGAGAGAACAGAGAAGTTTCAGAAGAAGTCGGATTCAGCATTTTATCCGGATATTCCACTGTTAAAGGAGATTTTTTTAATGAAAGACGTGCGGATGGGTCCGCGCGTCGGGACGCAGCCGGCGCAGGAAAAACACCTCCGTGTTGATAACCATTTGTAAAATCCAGGCGGCTTTTGATGGCTTTCAGTGGAGTGAGTATATGAGAAATTGTTTAACAGCTGGGCATGTTCCAACTTGTCCTTAAGGCTTCCAACGGAGGTGTTTTTCCTGTGGCGGAGCATCGCAGCGGCTGCAAGCCGACGCTGCAGTCCGTTCGCACGTCTTGCATTAAAAAAATCTCCTTTAACAGTGGAATATCCGGATAAAATGCTGAAACCGACTTCTTCTGAAACGTCTCTGTTCTCTCACGACGTCCTGGATCAATAGAGCCTGAAATGTGGAGGTTTTCAGCTTGAAACAGGCTGACGACGGCGCCTGGGATCGCTGCGCCACGTCTTGCTCCGTGGGAAGTCCTTAAAGTGACAGTATCACCTCAAAATCTCTCATCAGCTGTTAAAATTTTCACCGAAAGCCAGCTTAATTTTTCGAACCGTGTCCACTTCGATGTGTCTCACAGGTTTAGAAAAAATTTTGATCAAACAAAGCACCAGTCTCTCAGCAACTTCTCAGACAAAGGAATTCCGACGAGGGGCTGGACGACTCCTCCCACAAGGAGTGCTCAAAGGCGAATGACATCACCGACAGGCGTGGAAAAACTCACGCATCCGCACGAGGGTTCAAGCATGTCTGACGTAAAAACATGAATGAAATCCATATAGTTTTTGAAAAAAATAAAAAGGACCTATACTTTATTGACAGACCTCGTATCAGTCAGTCACTCACTCATTCATTCATCCTCAACTGCTTACTCCAATTAAGGGTCACGGGTGGCATCCCTACAGCCATAGGGTGTGATGCGGGGTTCATCCTGGACAGGAGGGCCACATATAGATAGACACATTCACACCCGCATGCACATCTACAGACATTTTAAAGTTTCCGATCCACCTAACCTGTATGTTTTTGAATGTGGGAGGAAGCCGGAGCACCCGGAGGGATCCCACACAAACACGGGAGAACATGCAGACTCCACACAGAAAGGCCACAGGTGGGAATCAATCCCATAACATTCTTGCTGTGAGGTGACAGTGCTAACCACTAAGCCACCGTGCAGTATAAAAATCATCTAGTTGATGTTATAAAAAATGATGGAGAGATTTGTGAATCTTTACAACAGCAGCTATTATGAGATATTATAGACGTAAAGTCATGAAGCTGCACTAATTATCTGACATTTTATTCACATGTATCCTGTTAAATAAGAGGATTTGATCAAAAAAATGTAAGAATTGTGGGCATTACGCATGAATTCCAATCATTACCACTAAGATTGATAAAATTCTAAAATATGTCAGCAGATTCTTTGGTGATTTAATGTAGAATGACCCCAGTGTTTTTCGTTACAACATGATGGCATTTATTATTTTTGAATTACTGCTTAGAAAATCTGGAACAGAGAAACTCACTCGCTCACCCACTCATGTATGTTTTTGCTGTTTAATCCCAGGAACTGTGTGTGACCTCTAACCTGACAGTGTGACGAAGCCTGTTGTTCAGTAAAGTGTTTACATTTCGTTTAAGCTCCTGCTTTGTCTCCTCAGATGAATGGAATCTGCGTGACAGTAGCAGAGACGACGCGTGAAGTTGTGACAGAGGAAAGCTAACCCACGGATGGCCTGCCAGTCTGTCGCTGCAGTTATGGACGAGCAGGCCCTGCTGGGGCTCAACCCGAACGCAGACTCCCACTACAGGCAGAGGGTAGGCATTACCCCTGAACGTCTCTGCTGCCTTCAGTGATTCGATTTAATCTGGAATTGTGGATAACACACAAACGTGCTAACACTTGTTTCCAGTGTGCCCCATTTGAAAGTGGCAAGAAGGAAGATTAGGATTACATGGGCAGATTAAAAATTCATAACCAGGTCATAAAACTAGAATACATAAACTTGGGCTTTTAAAAATATCTTATTAATATGACACTGAACAAAAATATAAATGCAACACTTTTGTTTTTGCTCCCATTTTTTCATGAGCTGAACTCAAAGATCTAAAACATTTTCTATATACACAAAAGACCTATTTCTCTCAAATATTGTTCACAGATCTCTCTAAATCTGTGTTAGTGAGCACTTCTCCTTTGCTGAGATAATCCATCCCACCTCATAGGTGGCGTATCAAGATGCTGATTAGACACCATGATTATTGCACAGGTGTGCCTCAGGCTGGCCACAATAAAAGGCAAAAATGGGAGCAAAAACAAACGTGTTGCATTTATATTTTTGTTCAGTATAAATAAGTAACAACTGAAATTTATTTTAGTGTTTACAGCCGTCTCCCAACCGGATGGTCGCTGGTTTGGGACCAGTTGTGCCTCATTCATTGTGTACATTTGAGGTAAATATGATTTATACAACTTCAAAACATGTATTAATATGTTTCAAATACATAAATTGATCTCACTCAGTTCTATCTACAAATTTGAGGAGGAACAAGTCACAGTTTGGATTTAGTTTCTTGATAAATGAATTGACTATAAATTATTATTGTGTGTTACTTGAATATTTGTTTCAGGTGTGTATGCAACATTTTGTAGATAAATAATTTAATTCAAATAGAAAAGTAATCAGAACAGTTAGTTGCCGGTGAAGCAAAGAGACAGAACTGAGACTTAAAAAAAAATGTGTCCAGTGAAAACAAACAGGTGATATCAGCCTGATGACATCATCAGGAATAATTTGATCTCTTGCACAAACAAGACATCAGATATGAGCAGACGTACGCACACAGACTCCATCTGTGCATGTACATGTGTGTTAATTTATATGCTTTGGTTTTAAACCACAGTATCGTTTTACTTTTTTTTGGGGGGGGGGAGTTGTTTGTTTTTGGACCGGACTAATCAAACTCTGTATTTAGTGTGCATGTGCATTCTGGCAAACTGCAGCTGAAATTCCCCATTTTATTTTCCAGAAAATCCTTCTGTGTTCTGCTGTTGTTTGTCTGTTTCTCTGCTTGCAGCCACAGACGCCTGTAACTCCCTCAGAGTTTTCTGGTGGCTTTGTAACACTGAGCGCTAACAGCTGGTTTAAAAACAGTCCATCTTTAGAAAAGAAGAATAAACATTTGTCTTGCTAATTTATTTCCCGCCAGGCGGTGGCGTACTTCGAGCAGCTGAAGGAGTCTCAGGACGGCTGGGAGGTTTGTGCCGAAGCGCTCGCTAAAGTCGTTTACAAGTGAGTGAGTGTTTATAATCCACATTGGCGGCGAATGACGCTCTGATTTTACTCACTTCCATAATTTTTTGACATTTTATTCTGTATTTCTAGTTTGTTTGTGTGTTTTCATCTACTTTTAAACTTCTGCCTTTTAAATTCTGCCAGATGTTTAAATGTATCTCTTTTTTTTTGTTTTGTTTTCCTTCTTTTAGTGATGACCACATCAAATTTTTTTGCTTCCAAGTTTTGGAGCATCAGATTAAGTTCAGGTAAATAAATCAGCTTCTCATCGAGCTTTTCACAGTGAAACCTGGTTTCGGAGTCCCACCGTTCTTAGTCTGTACGCTTTAAAACTTTCCTGCTGTCAGCAAAGTTTGGGCTTTCAGCTAGGTCAGAGAAGTCTAGAAGCCACACCCACTGAGCTGAGAAAGGGTGTGGCCTATCAGCAGATCTTTTCTGTTTAAAACAGCAGAAACATTTTAAGTTCTCGTCACTAGCAGGTGACTTTCTCCCGCGTGTCACCTGGAGACTTGTGTGAGATTGTTGAAAAGAATCTAATTGGCTCCACGTTGATGTTTGTTTGCAGACACGCTGGTCTGAGTGCAGCTCAACAGCAGCTGATCAGAGAGACTCTGATGAAGTGGCTCCAGTGTCAGGTTCGACCCGCCTGCTTGCATGTTTTGTTTGTGAAGTCCGGTTTGTGTTTTTCAAAGTTCTTTAACATGTTCTTTTCTCACAGCTAATGAGCGCTCAGCCTGAGAAGCCATTTATCCGGAACAAGGCGGCCCAGGTGTTTGCGCTAACCTTCATCATGGAGTACCTGACTCTCTGGCCCAAGTTCTTCTTTGACATCTTGAGTCTGGTGGGTCTGAACTCTCACGGTGTGGACATCTACCTGCGGACGCTCATGGCCATCGACGCTGAGGTTGTGGATCGGGACATCCTCCACACGCCTGAGGCAGGAAAACCACTTTGTCCCACAGGCAGCACCAGCAGGGGGCGCACTCTCCCTCCTTATATGCATGAGTTGTTGTTGTTTAATGTGGTCTTGGTTCTTCACGTTGTACTTTCCCCTTCAGGAGACCCGCAGGAACACTTTGATCAAAGACACCATGCGGGAGCAGTGCATCCCGAACCTGGTGGAGTCCTGGTTCCAGATCCTGCAGACCTACCAGCAGTCCCACCCGGAGCTCACCTGTCAATGTCTGGAGGTGGTGGGAGCCTACGTGTCCTGGATCGACCTCAGCCTCATTGCCAATGACCGGTCAGTTGCATGACTAGAAATAAACGGAGAAGTTTAATCGACGCTTTCAGGGTTTTGTTTTTATGACCAAGAAATACAAACGTCCACTGTGACACTGTGTGACCACCGATATTGGTCTATTAGCAGAATTTCAGCTGATCTCTGTTAAATGAAGTGTAACAGTCAGTCGGCTCAGGAGGAAGATATTTAAAACGTTACTGATCCAACACTGTTCCAAACTCTGTGATTGTGTACTAACACTGGTTCTTGCGAGGGACGTCACAAGAACCCATACTTTGGTACTAAGTCGATACCAAACTGCTGTGCCGTACAATATTCGTTACAGAGGACGCAGTTTATCCACAACTGCTGTTACATTCTAAGCAGCAGTCTGACACCTGTACAGTGTTTGAAACTTGCATTCTCTGAGCCCAACTGTGTCATGAATCAGTCCTTCATAGACACTTCGCTAAGACATACGGTGGAGTCAGGGACGGCGAACCACGACATAACATTATTGTTGATAATAAAAATGAAAGCTGGCCAAAGGAAAATGATTACAGAGCAGTGTTAGATACAACGATTCGACTCTATCTGCTTTAAGTGTCGTTTTGTGTCGAAGATGTGACTCCCGGGTTTAACTAAAAGGTTCATTACTTGATGCGTCGTACTAATATCGTCTTCTGGTTGCTCTGTTAGGTGTCACCACAGCAGCTCATCTCATCCTGCCATCTACTGGTCAAATAATTTTTAGCAAAATACTTTTTTCTGTCTGTATCAGATTTGGTGTTGAGAATTGTGTAATTTCACTGGTGTTGTCGTGACAACGCTGGTGGTGTAGAAAGAGCCGCCGCTGCCTTTAGGTCATGTGACTGTTTTCCTTTGATGTGTTTCCACTTCAGGTTTGTTAACCTGCTGCTGGGTCAGATGTCGATGGAGGAGCTGAGAGAGGAAGCCTGCGACTGCCTGTTTGAAATCGTGAACAAAGGCATGGACCCCGCCGATAAAACCAAACTGGTTGAGTCTCTGTGCCAGGTGCTGCAGTCTGCTGGTTTCTTCAACGTGGACCAGGTACTCCTGCAACCACAAACGATATATGACCTGCTCTTTACAAAACCCGGTTAAAGCTTTGTGTGTCTGGAATAGACGGCGCTAAGTTTTGTGACGGAGTGTGTCAGGAATCTGCCCACACGTTTGCTATTCTGAAGTTTTTTAATTGTGCACGCAGACCAGATGGCGTTAAAGTGGTGGCTTTGAAGTTTTACCTCTTTTGTTGGGTTTCCCTGTCAGGAGGAGGACGTGGACTTCCTCGCCAAGTTCTCACGGCTTGTGAATGGGATGGGTCAGAGTCTGGTCCAGAGCTGGACCAAACTGGCCAAGGTGGGGAGCGTGAAGGAGGCGGCGGAGACGCTGCAGGCCATGGAGGCCAAAGTGCCGCTGCTGCTGCAGCTGCTGGTGCACGAAGACGACGACATCTCGGCCAATATCGTGGGCTTCTGCTATGATTACCTGCACATCCTCAAACAGGTGGGCGGACTCAGACTTCACCTGAAGCAGTCTGACCCGGTGAGGTCGGGATGATAGAATAACGTATTTGTTTTTTGTTTTTTAAGCTTCCACAGTTGACGGACCAGCAGAAAACAAACATTGAGGTGAGAGTTTTACTTTTAGCGCCACAGTCTTTGCGCGTTTCCCATTTTTAATAAAGCATTCTCGTCCCCGCAGGCCGTCATGCTGGCTATCATGAAGAAGTTGACGTATGATGACGAGTACAACTTTGAGAATGAGGTGAGTGTCTGAGGTGGCTGGTGATGATGTTGTTGTTGTTGTTGTTTGTGCGTTGAACGCTGCGGGTGTGTTGGTCAGGGCGAGGATGAGGCCATGTTTGTGGAGTACAGGAAGCAGCTGAAGATGCTGTTGGACCGACTGGCTCAGGTGTCGCCTGAGCTGCTGTTAGAGGCCATTCGCCGAGTCTTCACCACCACCATGCAGTAAGACTTATTTTACTTACTTTAGGTGTCAGAGCGTTTGTGTATCTTGCGTCAATTTTAAGTTCTTTGATTTCTGGAAGGCGCTGTATAAATAAAGTTATTATAGTTGTTGTCCTGTGTTATGGATACTGCGTAGAGAGATGTTGTGCCTCTGACCTCGCTTGAACAAAATTCTGTACGACAACTGTTGGAGTCAGCTGACTGGCTGAACTTTAAAGTGTCAACATCGCAGAAGAATCTGCAGACAATCTCTCAAAATGTTGTAAATCTTTGTAGGATGATTACGATTGTGTTTGAGTAAAACCTGAACTCATATTTGTGCTCATGTCCTTTTAATTAGTGAGATGCCCTTTCATGACACGTTGGCTAATCAGCGCCCCCTCGTGTCTTTGAAAGTTACCTTGTGGTCTCGGTGGCATTCTGTGAAAATGTGGTGATGGGAATTCTGATGGCGTCTGAGCTACGGGTCATACGAGGGCTGTCCGTAAAGTATAGGTCCTTTTAATTTTTTTCAAAAACTATATGGATTTCATTCATATGTTTTTACGTCAGACATGCTTGAACCCTCGTGCGCATGCGTGAGTTTTTCCATGCCTGTCGGTGACGTCATTCGCCTGTGAGCACTCCTTGTGGGAGGAGTCATCCAGCCCTTGTCGGAATTCCTTTGTCTGAGAAGTTGCTGAGAGACTGGCGCTTTGTTTGATCAAAATTTTTTCTAAACCTGTGAGACACATCGAAGTGGACACGGTTCGAAAAATTAAGCTGGTTTTCAGTGAAAATTTTAACAGCTGATGAGAGATTTTGAGGTGATTCTGTCGCTTTAAGGACTTTTCACGGTGCGAGACGTCGCTCAGCGCTCTCAGGCGCGTCATCAGCCTGTTTCAAGCTTAAAACCTCCACATTTCAGGCTCTATTGATCCAGGACGTCGTGAGAGAACAGAGACGTTTCAGAAGAAGTCGGTTTCAGCATTTTATCCGGATATTCCACTGTTAAAGGAGATTTTTTTAATGAAAGACGTGCGGACGGGTCCGCGCGTCGGGATGCAGCCGACGCGGCGCAGCGGCACAGGAAAAACACCTCCGTGTTGATAACCATTTGTTAAAATCCAGTTGGCTTTTGATGGCTTTCAGTGGATGAGAAATTGTTTATCAGCTGGAGATGTTCCAACTTGTCCTCAAGGCTTCCAACAGAGGTGTTTTTCCTGTGACGGAGCGTCGCGGCGGCTGCGAGCCGATGCTGCAATCCGCCCGCACGTCTTTCATTAAAAAAATCTCCTTTAACAGTGGAATATCCGGATAAAATGCTGAAACCGACTTCTTCTGAAACTTCTCTGTTCTCTCACGACGTCCTGGATCAACAGAGCCTGAAATGTGGAGGTTTTAAGCTTGAAACAGGCTGATGACGCTGCCTGAGAGTGCTGCGCGACGTCTCGCACCGTGGGAAGTCCTTAAAGCGACAGAATCACCTCAAAATCTCTCATCAGCTATTAAAATTTTCACTGAAAACCAGCTTAATTTTTCGAACCATGTCCACTTCGATGTGTCTCACAGGTTTAGAAAAAATTTTGATCAAACAAAGCGCCAGTCTCTCAGCAACTTCTCAGACAAAGGAATTCCGACGAGGGGCTGGACGACGACTCCCACAAGGAGTGCTCACAGGCGAATGACGTCACCGACAGGCGTGGAAAAACTCACGCATGCGCACGAGGGTTCAAGCATGTCTGACGTAAAAACATATGAATGAAATCCATATAGTTTTTGAAAAAAATAAAAAGGACCTATACTTTACAGACAGACCTCGTATATGGATCACTTTGCATCGTAACAACTTTGGCTACTTTCATTTTCAACTTTATGTCAAAAGAACCTGTTCTCTGGAGATGATGATGTTTTGCACTTTCACTTTCTGCTCAGGAAAGAAAGGTTTGCAGAAATTCCCCAAGAGGGATTTTAAGTGGAACATATGTTTGAAGAGCTTAAAAAATTTTACAGTGACACCAAAACCAGTTCTGTAGCTGAGAAATTGGGCGTTTAAAGTCACACTGATTTCGCTAATTAGCTGCAACTTTGTTGGCTTGTATCTCACTAATTTAGAGGACACGAGCAAAAATATGAGTTCTGGGCGTTACGCAGGAATCCCAAACAGCTTACAAAGATTTAGGAAATTTTGAGCGGCATCTGCGGATTTTTCCTTGCTTTGACCTGGAATGACCCTAGGTGCGTGTGCGCGTGTCTGTGTGTCAGGAACTGGCAGACGGCGCCCTTCATGGAGGTGGAGGTGGCCATCAGACTGCTGTACATGCTTGGAGAGGCCCTGCCCACGTCTCACGGCGCTCACTTCTCAGGAGACACGGCGAAGGCCAGCGCGTTGCAGGAAATGATGAGGACGGTCGGTCACATGACTTCACTGCATGTTCTCATTTGTTCTGTTTTCTCTGGTGATCGGGAGGTTTTTTCCACACATTTGCATTTAGATAATGTAAACATGGTTTCCAGTCCTGAAACATTTGACCTGTTGAAGTGTCTTTGGAGCTGTATGTCATTGTTTGTTTGTTTGTTTGTTTGTTTGTTTTGGGCTTCAGCTGGTGTCCTGTGGAGTCAGCGGCTACCAGCACACCTCTGTGTCTCTGGAGTTCTTCGAAACAGTTGTTCGATATGATAAATTCTTCATCGTGGAGCCGCAGCACATTCCAAACGTTTTGGTGAGAATCATAAACTTTTCCATATATTTTGTGTGAGGTCGGTGAAGCCGCCATGTCTCAAAGGCAAGCTGGTTTTCCAGAACCAGTTCCAAATATCTTTGATCCGGTGGATTCTCAGATGTTGTTGGTGTCGCCGGACTCCGAGGGCACTCGTGCATCACAATGTCATATCTGATGTGAGGACGTCGAACTCTGCATCTAACAGCCGCATGGACGCTGAAAACATGGAGGTCGATCATTTTTCACCCTGAGAATTGATAAAGAATTGAACCAATAAGGAGACTCGATGATGTTGATGAAATCTTTTCATTTCCTGTCTTCCTTATTTATTTTATGGTGTTTTGATGTTCTGTTGAATTTGTCCTCAAATCATTTGATGTTAGTGTAGAATTGAAAAATGACAAAAAAGATATTCAAAATTATCATTAAATAAGCAGAAAAAATTTTTGTTTTACTAAAAACTTAATTCATTATTATTATTTATTATGCATTGTCAAATCTGAAAATCTGAAATATCAGCTAACTAAACCATCGAACAATGTTTTTGCCACGTTTAAATACAGCTTATAAATAAGAGCGATGACGTATATACACGTGGAAAATTAAAATGACATTTTATGTATTCATCAAGGACAGGACATAATTGAACAAATAATTTATTCGTGATTAGATATGACGTACCCTTAATTGGAGTAAGCGGGTACAAGAAATGAATAGAAAACAAATAAAAACAAAAAACCTCAAAGTCATAAACTGCTAATTTTAAAAAATGACAACGTAATCTGCTAATTTATATGAATAAATTATAAAAATTGCTCAGCAAGCACCGGTTCCAGAATGTAAACCAGCAAGCTAGACGATGTAAAGTCAACGACATGCACCCGATCATCTTGGAAAAGTTTATTTATACAGTAGTGTTCAGAATAATAGTAATGCTATGTGACTAAAAAGATTAATCCAGGTTTTGAGTATATTTCTTATTGTTACATGGGAAACAAGGTACTAGTAGATTCAGTAGATTCTCACAAATCCAACAAGACCAAGCATTCATGATATGCACACTCTTAAGGCTATGAAATTGGGCTATTAGTTAAAAAAAAAAGTAGAAAAGGGGGTCTTCATAATAATAGTAGTGTGGCATTCAGTCAGTGAGTTCGTCAGTTTTGTGGAACAAACAGGTGTGAATCAGGTGTCCCCTATTTAAGGATGAAGCCAGCACCTGTTGAACATGCTTTTCTCTTTGAAAGCCTGAGGAAAATGGGACGTTCAAGACATTGTTCAGAAGAACAGTGTAGTTTGATTAAAAAGTTGATTGGAGAGGGGAAAACTTATACACAGGTGCAAAAAATTATAGGCTGTTCATCTACAATGATCTCCAATGCTTTAAAATGGACAAAAAAAAAAAAAAAACAGACGCTTGGAAGAAAACAAAAAACAACCATCAAAATGGATAGAAGCATAACCAGAATGGCAAAGGCTCACCCATTGATCAGCTCCAGGATGATCAAAGACAGTCTGGAGTTACCTGTAAGTGCTGTGACAGTTAGAAGACGCCTGTGTGAAGCTAATTTATGTGCAAGAATCCCCCGCAAAGTGCCTCTGTTAAATAAAAGACGTGCAGAAGAGGTTACAATTTGCCAAAGAACACATCAACTGGCCTAAAGAGAAATGGAAGAATATTTTGTGGACTAATGAGAGTAAAATTGTTCTTTTTGGGTCCAAGGGCCGCAGACAGTTTGTGAGACGACCTCAAACTCTGAATTCAAGCCACAGTTCACAGTGAAGACAGTGAAGCATGGTGGTGCAAGCATCATGATATGGGCATGTTTCTCCTACTATGGTGTTGGGCCTATATATCACATACCAGGTATCATGGATCAGTTTGGATATGTCAAAATACTTGAAGAGGTCATGTTGCCTTATGCTGAAGAGGACATGCCCTTGAAATGGGTGTTTCAACAAGACAATGACCCCAAGCACACTAGTAAACCAGCAAAATCTTGTTTCCAAACCAACAAAATTAATGCCTCGCAGATGTGAAGAAATCATGAAAAACTGTGGTTATACAACTAAATACTAGTTTAGTGATTCACAGGATTGCTAAAAAAGCAGTTTGAACATAATAGTTTTGAGTTTGTAGCGTCAACAGCAGATGCTACTATTATTGTGAACACACCCTTTTTTACTTTTTTTTTTTACTAATAGCCCAATTTCATAGTCTTAAGAGTGTGCATATCATGAATGCTTGGTCTTGTTGGATTTGTGAGAATCTACTGAATCTACTGGTACCTTGTTTCCCATGTAACAATAAGAAATATACTCAAAACCTGGATTAATCGCCGGGTGTTTCAAAGTGGCGACTCATCTGTGTCGATGCTCAGATGGCGTTTCTTGATCACCGAGGACTGAGACACAGAAGCCCAAAGGTCCGCAGCAGAGTGGCATACCTGTTTTCCAGATTCATCAAGACCCTGCAGTAAGTCCATCTGGAACCGCCCACAATGACACGCCCCACGGCACTCTGATGATGTCATGGTGCTTTGTGTCCACAGCAAACAGATGAATGCCTTCATTGAGGACATCCTGAGCCGGATCCAGGACCTGCTGGAGCTCACCCCTCCTGTAAGTGTGGACAGCACGGGGCCGGGATTCATTGAGATGCAGCCGTGGTCGCGTTTGGCGAGAACCTGGAAAAGGCAGAATGACAAACCGGTTTAAAGTAGTTTATAGCTGAGTTTTTAAGGTGGGAGGGAAAAAAACTGGTTGTAGTTTTTACCTGTAGGATTGTAAGTTTGAAGGAGCGCCTGAGGTTTTTTCTTTGTAACATCATAAATTATAGAAGGAATCAAAGTATTTGTCCAGCAGTATATTGAATCCAGGTTTCATGTTTCTGCTCCTGTTTTGATACCTCTGAAATGGTCCCAGAATTCACCGTTTTGTTGATTTGTCGCGTGCAGGAGAATGGCTTCCCCGCGCTGCTGACCAGCGACGACCAGCTGTTCATGTTTGAAACGGCGGGCGTGCTGATCGTAAACAGCGAGAGCCCCGTGGGCAGGAAGCAGGCGCTGATGAGGAGCCTGCTGATGCCGCTGATGGAGGCGTTCCGCCTGCTGCTCGCCAAGCTGTCGCAGGAAACCGAAGAGGAGAGGCAGGTGGCGCTGTCGGACTGCCTGAGTCACGCCGTCGGCTTCGCCAGGTGAGGACGCCGATCACAACGTTCCTTTTGCATTATCTCAGCCGCCGCGTCCGCGAGGTCTGACGGCGGGGGCCGCTGTTTCCTGTCTGCAGCCGGACCAGTAAGGCATTCAGCAACAAGCAGACGGTGAAGCAGTGCGGCTGCACAGAGGTCTACAGGGAGTGTCTGCAGACCTTCCTGCCCGCGCTCAGCTGCCCCGTCCAGCGGGGGGTCCTGCGCAGCTCGGTGCGCTCCTTCCTGCACCGTATGATCATCTGCCTGGAGGAGGAGGTGCTGCCCTTCATCCCCGCCGCCTCAGAGCACATGCTGAAGGACTGCGAGGCCAAAGACCTGCAGGAGTTCATCCCGCTCATCAGCCAGATGACCGCCAAGTTCAAGGTAGCACCAAAAACAAAAACCCTTTACTGTCGCACACAGAACTGGGTGTGTGTGGGGGGGGTACTGTGGGCGTGTCCTCGTGACTGACTCTGCCCGTGTGATGATGGCCTCTTGTTGCTCGTGCAGCAGCAGGTGTCTCCATTCCTGCAGCAGATTTTCATGCCGCTGGTGCTCGCCATCTTTGAGGTTCTGGCTCGGCCAGCGGAGGAGAACGACCAGACCGCCGCACTGGAGAAGCAGATGCTGCGACGGAGCTACTTCAGCTTCATCCAAACCATCGTGGGCAGCGGCATGAACGAGGTCATGGCGAACCAAGGTGGGTGCCGTCGCCAAAACCAAACACCGCAGGAGGGGGCGTGGCAAACACTGGGTTTAAATAGCTTCAGTTTTTACTGGTGTGATTTGAAAGTAAATTGCTTTCAGGTTTTTTTATTGTTTGGATGAAAGTCTCAAAATTGATTAAGATTATTTTCTGTTGGTGGGTTTGGGTCCTGTGACACTAAGTTTTGTCCTTTCAGGAGCGGAGAACATGGAGCGCGTGGTGTTCACCATCATCCAGGGAGCGGTGGACTTCCCCGACCCCATCGCTCAGAAAATCTGTTTCATCATTCTGTCTAAACTGGTGGAGCTGTGGGGTGAGGAAACCGTCTGCTGGCGCTTTAGAGCCACGATTAAGACACAACAACAAAAAGCTCCGCATCGCTCAGTGTGTGTTCTGATCCCACAGGAGGCAAAGAAGGCATGGTGGGATTCCCAGACTTCATCTACAAACACATCGTCCCGGCCTGCTTCCTGGCTCCGCTCAAACCAACCTTTGACCTCACAGACGCTCAGACGGTGCTGGTGAGTTTTTTTGTTTTGTCGTTGTTTTTTTCCGAGCACACTTTACCCCTCATTGATTCGCCGCCTGCAGCTCTAATCGTTTTTTTTTCAGACGCTGTTGGAGTGTTCCCTAACGCTGAAAATGATTCATCTCAAAAGGGTAAAACGCCTCATGTCTGGCCTCTAAATTAGCTTGTTAGCACAATAGCGAGAGAGTTTGAACGTGTAACTTTACAGAAAGAATAGTTTAGGGTTTGAACCGCCAGACTTTTCCTCCAAAGTAGCACCTTTAATGACGTCACTGAACGAACGTTTGTGTCTGTCAGGGTCCAGAGTTCATTCAGTTCCTGCAGCACGAGTACCTGCCGTCGCTTCAGGTGTCACCAGAAATCACACAGGTGAGATTTAAACCCGCCACCGCACCGACTCCTCTCATCAGCTGATTCTGTTGCTTAGTGAGAAGCCGCACAGGCTGCAGAGACGTTTTTTACGTTGTCACTCTGGTCTTGCAGGAACTGTGTCAAGTACTTCAGCAGCCGGACGTCAAAGTCCTGAAAACCTACATGAAGGTACAGCTCGGATTGAACAAAAAAAACACTCAAGCACGAAGACTAGACGTTAAAATTTGTCCTTTGTCTTTGCAGGCATTTTTTCATCAAGCCAGGCTGTAGCGCAGAGACGTTCACACTTAAACCCCCTCAGAGGAACTTTAGCGTAGGAGCTGCTTCTGCACTTCAAAAGTCAACGTGTCACAAAGCCCAGACATTCTGCAGCGCTCAAGACGGCGGGCAGAGCAGCACGGAGCTGTCCCTGTGGACTCGGACCGAGACACCAAGACACTCGATTGCTGGCCACGTGGGGTCGACGCCCTACAATTATTCGCTTATAAACGTGGATACAGGAGAACGGACTGCAGCTTCAGTTTGTCACTGATTAGAGCGCGCACCTCCACCACGGCCCGAAAGACCCGCCCTCACAAGCTTCCAAATGTCCCGGATCATGCCTGGACTGTCCCGGGTTGAATTCTGACCTTTTCACTCAGTTTGGTGGAAAAACGGTTTGTTAGCTTTGGCGTGATTGCGGTGAAAACGCGGCCTGTTCGGCACTTCTGATGCCTGTCACTTAGGACTTTTGTGAAATCGTAGCTTTAGTAGTCCGACCTTTACTTTAGGAAACACATTTCAAAAGATACAAGACGAGAGGTTTTAGTTTATTTTGCTGCCAGGAAAACAAAAATCCTGAACTGTGTAGTTATATGAAGTAATTTTTTTCCTCCTAACCTCACTTCTTTTATCATGTTGAGGAAATGGACCGTTGGAAACTTTTACTTTGACTGTAATTTTCTCTATAGATTTATTGCGACTGTTAAAGTGGTGTAAAACGGCGCCCCCTACAGCTTGCTTTGAAATCCACATGAACAAGTGTGTTACTGCAGCACCAATTCTTTTGTTAATTCTCCCGCTCATGTCTAATCAGTTTGTCTTAAATGTCTGGAGGAATTTTTTTTTTCATATTGTTATGATTCAGAAAAAAAAGTCAGCAAACCTAGAAAAGTCCAGATGTTTTGTTTGTTTTTTTTAAATTGCCAGAAATTTAGGTGAAAATCACAGAAAAAGGTTTTTGTGTGAGTGGTGAAGAAGTGACCCTTTAAGATGTGAATATTATAAAATTAACTTTATTCATCATTAACTGTAAGTTTGTTTTTGTTTTTTTTTAAAGTTGCCCCTCCCACAAGACTTGAAACAGTGACTGTAGTTGACAAAGTTATGCAATTAAGAAAGTCAACATAAAATTTACTTAAAAAAAATCTCCTGATTTCCCCCCCCACACACACACACACAAAACAACAACTTGAAAACAATTTTGCTTTTTAATTTTAGATGGCAATGAAATTGAGGAACAAATTGTGAACAAGTTTAAGCTCAATGTAAATAAAGTTCCTGTATGTTTAGCCATTTTTTAACACAAAAGTGAATGTCACATAGGACGAGGAAATTTGGCTTTCCATAAAATGTTGTTATTGATCCCCTTCTCTAAAAGTGATTTATTTTACATTGCTATTAGTAATTTTGTGACTTTACACTTCTTTTTCATTATTATTATTTTACTTTGTGTGTGTATTTGTACTGTCTCAAAAAAGTTATCTTCAGAATTTGTTGAATTTTCTATTACATTATTGAGAATTAAAAAAAAAAATACCCCTATAGTGTTTTAAAAACTCCTTCATAGAAATGATTCACGGGTTATAAGAGTGAACTCTGGGGCGATGGTTCTTTCATTGTCAGTTTTTTGTCCTGGTTCACAGGACTGTATCTGGCTCCGCCCACAGGCTAATTTGCTGTCAGGTGTGTTTGTGTTACTGAAAGATGTGAGATAATTGAGGACTCGGTTTGCAAACCACTAAGCCACGCCCCTTGTGGTTTCTTGTTATGTTTTGTTACAGAAAGGACTCAAATTATTTTTTTTCCCCCCAGTATGTCAAATGACAAAGTGCCTGCAGGAACAATAATAGTATTAAGTTTATTAATGTTTGAAACAAGCTGCTTGTTAATGACATAACGTAAATGTTTTTGTTTTGATTGGGTTGTGATAGCAGTTTTCCTGCTAACCGGCTAATGTATCAACTCAGTAATGTTCAATAATTAACTTTTTATTTTGTAGCTTAAATGTGATGTCTGAGGATTTCCCAGTATTACTTAACATGCTAACATGTCAGCTTGCGTCTTCGTTTTTCAGTTTGCGTTACAGTTCAGACCTGATTTGTCTCTTTTGGATTGTTGCTGAAATCTGGCAGCAAGTCGTGCTGCTTGCAAACTTGTTACTTAATAAACTTATAATTTATCAACTTAAAAAGAAAACCTGTTGAAATAACTTGATTTATCTTTATAGCATAGGTAACAGGATTTAGCTAATGTCAGTCTGTTAGCTTGTCTGATTCTGGACAGGATGGCTAACACAATTAGCCTAGCTTACTCTTTCCTCTCCCCGTACATAAAATAAAATGTGGGTGTGGGAATATAGTTTGTTAGGCCATTACAGTTGCTATTGTTTGATGTAAACTTTTAACGATCGAGTTATTTTACAAAAAAAAAAAAACCTTCAAGCTTTTTTTTTTTTTTTTAAGGGTAATGTTAATCCCATAGTGTGTGTAAACTAATCTTAAATTCTGAACACAAAGTATAATTTTAAGTCTTATTTTGCTTTACTTCAAAGCAAAATGTAAAACTAATTTTCAGGATTATGTTACACTAAAAGCATGTGATGCATACATTCGAATCAGTCGCTTTCATTGCACTGATTTCATTGCCGGGAGCTCGGGAGAAGATTCGATTTGGTCAAGTGAATTTAACAACTTTAAAGTGGGTATTCAGTGAAATTCCTGATGTCTAGAATTTTGATCTTGAAGAATACTAAAGGCTTATACTAATAAAATTTGGAGCTTCAGTCAGTGGTTCTTAATCTCAT
Source organism: Thalassophryne amazonica (assembly GCF_902500255.1). Classification (NCBI taxonomy): domain Eukaryota; kingdom Metazoa; phylum Chordata; class Actinopteri; order Batrachoidiformes; family Batrachoididae; genus Thalassophryne; species Thalassophryne amazonica. The sequence continues at coordinate 5,531,803 of NC_047124.1, forward strand.
GTCTCGCTGTCCCACCTGATTGGACAAGTCTCGTCACTTGGGGTAACTAGTTGCGAGTAAAGCAGACCCTGGTCTGTGAGGACCATGATCCCTACCCCTGTGTCTCAGAACAAGGAGGAATCCAGGTATGAGCTTCTGTGACATACATCACAGATGTTCAAACTGCTTTAAATTCTGGTTACAGCTGGATTCAAGCATTGGGTTAAGAATTGATTTTACACAATATGTCCCCTTTAAATGCTCGGCTTCTCTTTATTGGAATTCCAGATTCGGCACAAACTGAAAATATTTCAACTGAGATTTTCAGATCATTTTATGTCCTTCAAAGTCCCCTGAAACAACAACAAAGCGACTGTCTTCATGTGTAAGTGTTATTTTCAATATCGCGACGTCCTCTATCGGCCCTGAAGAGTCTGCGGATGTGGACTGGTGGATCTTCAGCCTTTGATTACAGCGATCGGTCTCAGTTTGATCGCCTTCTTGCTGATTCCAGCGTCGTGACACGTGTTGACCACATCGGTCACATTTTTGTACGATTCAGGTGCCTGAAAATAATCAGAAACATGAGTTTCCACGTTATTTTATTGCCCGTCTGTAAACATGAAGGAAAACACTTCCCGAGTCCTCATATCTAAGACTTTCTCACCTCCTCCATGACCAGTTTGGGTGAAGCCACTCGGATGGCGATGCCCATGTCTGCCAGTTTGTCCAGAACATCCTGGAAGTCCAGGTTCCTCCTGGACTTTGCTCTCGATAAAGCCCGACCCTGAACACACACAAAGACGTTAATGTGAAAACACTTTAATCCCGTGAAACGGGTGGAGGAAGACTTACCGCTCCGTGGCAGGTGGTGCCAAACGTTTCCGTCATGCCTTGTTCTGTCCCAGTCAATACGTAGCTGCAGGTTCCCATCGTCCCTCCGATCAGCACGGGCTGACCTGTGAGCTGATTGGAAAGAAAAGCCAAAGGTTTCAAACGTCATCCTGTCTGGTCCAGCTGAAGGACCGGGGACCTGGTTTTGGTACCTGGTAGTCGACAGGGATGAGCGGGTGGTGGGGGGGGAAGGCTCGGGTGGAACCTTTGCGGTGAACCAGCAGCGTCTTCTGCTTCCCGTCCACCATATGCTCCTCCACTTTGGCGATGTTGTGCGAGACGTCATAGATGACGTGCATGTCGAGGTCATCCGGCGTGGTGCCAAAAACTTTAGAGAAGGCCTGTTTGAGGAAGTTAGTTTTGTTAAAACTGAAACAAATATTAAAAAAAAAAAAAAAAAACTTAGCGAAATATGAGAAGCTCCTTTAATTCATCCAATGAGAACTGGAGGGAGGCGGAGCAGATGTACCTGTCTGGAGAGGAAGGTCATAGAGGAGCGGTTGACCCAGGCGTAGTTCCCGGCAGCAGCCATTCCCTTCAGGTAGTCCTGGCCTTCCTGTGACGTGATGCGAGCGCAGGCCAGCTGGCGGTCATTCACGGTGATCTTGTCCCTTTTCATCGCCTTCTCCATGGCAACAAGAGCATCTGTGAAGAAGGTTAAAATGGGTTTCCCACCACAATCATCATCGCGTTTCATATCCTCCTGCAGTGAGACAAATTCTAATCTACGTCAGATCGCTTTGTCGATCCGACACTGTGGGCGGAGCTCCTACCTGTGGCGACCTGATGGCCCAGCCCTCTGCTGCCGCTATGGATCATCACACACACCTGGCCTTTGTGGTCGATGCCCATTTTCTTGGCGGCATAGTCGTTAAAGATCTCATCCACCACCTGGATCTCAGCGTAGTGGTTTCCTGCTCCCAGGGTCCCGAGCTGTGACGCACAAACACAACATGGTCTGCTGAACTGTTTCCTGTCACCCGCTGACTGATGGTACAGGTTTGGGTTTAACAATTACCTTTTAATGAAAATGGAACAAACAAGAAACTAAAAGTAGATATTTTTTTCCAATTACATGCAATTTTGAAATAAAATTTTACATAAATGTGAGATTGGCTATTTTATTTATTATTATTTTCAAGGGGTGAAGGGGGTCCTTCTCTGAACAAATACCATTAAATCTGATTTAAAAAAAATAAATGAATAAAATTTATCAACAGTCCCCAAACTCAGAGTTCAGGGATCTGTACGTGGACTTGGTTCCCAGGGTACCTGAGGCAGGCCTCTCTTTTTGGCTTTGGACGACACCTTGTTGGGGTCCGCCTGCAGCATCCTTCCATACTCTTCACAGTGCTCCTTGTCCTCGGCCCAGGCGTAGCCCTCCCTCAGGGACCAGTCCACGCCCATCTCCAGCGCCTCCTCCAGGTCCCTGTCAACAAATCGGTGCGAGTCAAACACACTTGCACAGCTTTGATTTAGACCCGTCTCAGTCAGACACCGGATTTGTCCATACTTGGCACCCATGGGAATGACTCCCTTGGATCCGACTCCCACTGGGATGTGGTCAAACAGAGACTGTGCGAGCTGCTCCTTCACTGGCTGCACGTCTCGCTCATCCAGGTTGGTCCTCAGCAGTCGAACGCCACAATTTATGTCAAAACCCACACCGCCTGAAGGGGGGGGACAACTCATCAATCCAGATCATTTCACAGAGAAACCAGTTCTCATTTTACCCACAAGGTGGTGCACCAAGCACCACACGACAACAACAAAGATATGTTTTATTATCTTGTGTGTTTAGTAATACACTCAAAAGTCTCAATTAAAGCACCTTTGACGTGTTTTAGTCACTTTTTTGTTTTAAACATTTATTCCGTATTTTCCTGACTATAAGCTGCCTCGGAGTACACGTCGTGTTTATTTTTGAAACGTGGTGCTACCAGTTCACACTAAAAGAACAAAATGAATTGAATGAGCGTGTTATGAATTTAAAACACAAAGAAGCCAACAAGCTAATTGTACCAGGCACAAAACATGAGTAAACTGCTTCTTTTGGCCATTAGACAATCACACATGAGGTTAATATCACAAAATTATTTTGTAAAAGATAATAGCTCTACCTTAGCTTAGGCTAGCTAACTTCCCATTGCTATTCTCGTTGTCTCACACAGTTCAAACAAGTCTTGTGCAGAGTAGTATAAAAGTTATATTCCTTTTTTTTTTATTTCTTATTTTATTCCAGAGTGTGATCTTTCAGGTGGAAAGCATTCCTTAAATTTCCTTGTTCTATAAGATAAATCACTAATTTTTGCTTTTTTTGCAATCAGAGCTTCTCTATCTGCTCCAGGGTGTCAATCACAGCACCTCATTTGGTATACAGCGTCAGCTTGTCTCACGCGTGGTGCCATCTTGTGGCCATAGATGTCTGATTTGGATCTACCAAACTAAGGGAGAAAAAATTTGTGACATATACTCTGGAAAATAGGGGATATAAATGTTTATTTTAATATTACAAATTCAAATATTGTTTAAAATGTTTTATGTGAATTTATCACATCAAGAATTCTGTATCAGGACTGAATCATCTGATGCCGAACATGTAACATGTACAGACTGATGTAATTACACAGACCTGGAGACACAACGGCATCAGGGTTGTTCATGTCAAATGCCGCCATATTTCCAATGGCGAATCCATAACCGGAGTGCACGTCCGGCAGTCCGATAGATCTCTGTGGAAGCATGACAGCGTGAATGCTCAGAAATCTCAGTTGAGTGAAAATGTTTCAACTGAAACCGAAGAGAAAATTAAAAACTTCAACTTCACCTCAGCTGGGACACTGGAAACTTCCAAAACAGTTTGATTTAAATAACATTAAAGAAGTTAAAAGTTTGTTCTCACCTGCATCTATTAACTTAAATGCTACATTAACTTTGCACAATGACAGCTATCCAAAAAAAAAAACAACAAAAACCTCTCCATTCCTTTTAAGGTAACTGAGGGTGTGCAGACTTTCTATATTCTGATACTCACATGTACGATTCCAGGCAGTGCTGCAACATTCCCGATCTGTTTCATGGCTGGAAGGAATCCACCAACACCTAAACACAAATAAATAAAATCAGCTCCTGTCGTGATCTGTGAGTTACGGTGATGATCAAACACTGGAAACAAAATGTAGTTTTCTCTGAGTATCTAAATAGTCCCTGAGCCAAGCGGGTTTTTGGTCCAACTTAAGGTGCTTAAACAGCATTCAGTGTACAAATGTATGGTGGGTGGTAGTTGTGGCTAGGCTGGGGTCAAAATGCAAAAATGCTCCAATCATGTTGAAAACTAACCACATTATTTGTCATATCATAAAGACTCCAAAAAGTATAGTTTGGACTATCTATGACTGAATGTTCTGGATTTATGGGGTAAAAACAGCACAAAATGGTGACAAAGGTCAATTTCAGTTTGTACAGAGGTCAACTTGACGTTTGTTCATAGTTTTACAGCACTGTGACGGCGACATTCACAAGTGCGTTACCACTAACCTCCTCCACGACAGGCGTTACGGAGCTCCTCAAACATCAACTTCTCTAGCGAGTCATTGACGTAAAAATTTCCTTCAACCTGAAACAAAAGCAAAGCGTCCTACTTTAGAAGGACCGTGTATCAAAATTCCACAGCTGACAATTTCTCTCAAACTGTTATACGAACGTCTTACTCCATAAAAATGAATCACACAAGAAATACATTGTCTACTGTGCAAAGGCATCTTACTGTCTAGGCTCAAGGCCTTCTGCCCCTCCCAACAGATAACTGTCCTGCTGTTATAACGCTGTTCTGCTCTGTCACTTTCAGCTACTTTTTTTCTCCTCTGCACACTTTTTCCTCCAGACCTGCTGCACATTTTTGAAGCTTCAAAAATAAAGACAAACCTAAGTTAATTTTCTCTCAGAAACCTCTATTTATTCATTTAACGGTTTAGGGTTGGGATTAGAAAATTGGTCCAAGTTCAGGCATAATTCTTGTAAAATCCATTAAATGTTTGAAAATTTGAACAATACGTCCAGTTCCAGAACACAGCTTTGAGCATTTCTGGGAGTTTTGTGCAGTAGCACAATTCCAATATGGTCCAAGTGCCATTTGGGAATAGTTCAGATTCATACAAATGTGACAGCAATAAGTGCCAGAACAACAACTGGTCCAGTCAAAAGTAATAGTAACACAGTTATCAATGTGTTAAAAGCTTTTCCAGCAGTTTTATCTGCTTTGTCATCAGACTCAGTGGTTTATGAGTATGTCACGCTTTGTCAAAGGCTGATATTTCCTTTGCGAGGATGTCGGGACTCCAGGCCTGAACAGCACTCAGAGTGACATCTGACGGAAGAGGGAAAACAGCACGATGATGCTCTCCTGTGATACAACTGAAGGCATATTTGATGCCTCAGAGGACATTCATGGCTTTAAATACTGCTATGGCTCCTTTGCAGACAGCTTTAGGTTGTCTGAGATCAGCAACTCCCAGATCTGTCTCCTGGTGGACTCCTTAACAGTCTACGAGTACTTGCTGGAGACCTGAGGACGGACTGTAGACTGGCTGGAGTCTACAGTCCATCCACTCTGTCTGTCGATGTCCATCTGCAGTTTATCACTGGAAAGCTGGCATAACCACCATATGTCTGTATCTTCAGTAAACAATCTGAGATGGTCCTGCCACCAACCTTCTTCAGAATCTAATTCACGAAATGAAGCAACATACAACAATATCACGGTAGTTTAAAATATTGACTTCAAATCTATTAGAACCAGAAACAAATATTAGTAATGAACAAAATCATTAACTCTATAAACGTTGGGGGTGTGGCTTGAGTTTTAACAGGCGTAAATGATGTAATTCGCCATCCATCATTAGTCTTTTCATTGTCTTCTAGTTTTGTCATTTCTTACAAATAATCAGTCAGTCACGCCATTAAAGAAAAGTTTTAACAGCAAAGGATGAATTTAAAAAGCAATAAACCTGTTAAAAATATTACCAACAATGTGCTAGCTACAGTATGCTAGCCGCTAAGCTAACTGCCTCACCTGCATGTTGGGAACGAAACCCTTTTTAATCCTCCAGCAGTTTTTGCTGATTTTATCCAGAAACTGCAGCTCGTCATTATAATTTCGACTCATTTTACAGGCTGTTAATGGACTATGTTTTAATAATTATTATTATTGTACTTTTCTGCACCGACTGTTTCACAGCAGCCAACACGGAACTACGGGACCCCGCGAGCATCAGCTTGAAAACGCGTTTGGTTAATGACGTGTCACAACTGCGTCACGAATCAAGCTAAATATAAACCTTTGCAAAATAGGTGCTTTAACAGCCGCGTATATTTTATTCAAAAACCTGGGATGGCATTGAGTGTTTCTGGTTAAAAAGGGCCACACTAATGTCCAAACAGAAACTTCTGCCTTGCCGTATTTGAATTGACACACCGTTTTGTGAAGTTTGCCACCGACACTAGGAAGACACCCAAACAAAGCCGCTATACACCAAAATAAAAGCATGATATTTATTCTAACTTGCATCTCGATATTTTGAGATATGAACACGGCTTCTTCTGTTTCACCATAAACATTAGAATATGAAAAATTATGATAGAATTATAATATGTACTAATTATTATTATTATTATTGCCCAAACTGGCTACCATATAATGATTTTAAAAAAACCTTTTCAAGAAGCCTTCATGGCATTTTCATACTATTTTTAAAAATAAAATGACATTTGTTTTCTATTTTCACGCGCGGTTTTTTTTTTTAAAGAAAGACAATGAAGTGGAGTTTTAGTTTGAAAACTTTAGCCGGTAGTCGTGTTTAGATGTCCGGGGTTGTGTATCAGTTTAGTGGTTTTTACTCAGTGACTCGTATCGGGAAAAAATAAATCGCCCTGACGTCGTCCTGTAAGTTCATATACACTTGTTATGTCAGTTTTTATCAGTTATTACTTTAATATTGTTAAGTAAACCGACTAACAGTGAAAATGAGCTCCAAGCTTCAGAACGTTAGCAAACAGTTCAAATGTAGAAACGAAAACGAAACGTTAGTTTTTGTTTTCATCTGTTCCGCTTCACTTTCGTTTGATTGTCTTTGTGTTCTCGACTCAATGTACAAAACGAGACAGTTTTGTGCTCAAGTTTTACAGGGTCACGTGATGCACTTTTGTCACCAACTGAAAGTTCACCAAAGTTCACCAGCTGTCCTAAAAACAAATACAGTAGTAACGTTTATGATGACGTGATGCGTCATATTCAGGTCTCCAAGAAACAATCTGATTCTGTTCCTGTCGCTTTAAATTTAAAAGAGCTGCTGCTTGCCCCGCCCTCCACTGCTCCATCTTTCTCCCTCCGACCATGTGGGCGTGTCTCTGAGCAGATCACCTCAGTGGGTGTGTCTCTGAGCAGATCACCTCAGTGGGTGTGCCTCTGAGCAGATCACATCAGTGGGCGTGTCTCAGAATAGATCACATCAGTGGGCGTGTCTCAGAGTAGATTACATCAGTGGGCGTGTCTCAGAATAGATCACATCAGTGGGTGTGTCTCAGAATAGATTACATCAGTGGGTGTGTCTCAGAATAGATTACATCAGTGGGCATGGCTCAGAATAGATTACATCAGTGGGCGTGTCTCAGAATAGATTACATCAGTGGGCGTGTCTCAGAATAGATCACATCAGTGGGTGTGTCTCAGAATAGATTACATCAGTGGGTGTGTCTCAGAATAGATCACATCAGTGGGTGTGTCTCAGAATAGATTACATCAGTGGGTGTGTCTCAGAATAGATTACATCAGTGGGCGTGTCTCAGAGTAGATTACATCAGTGGGCGTGTCTCAGAGTAGATTACATCAGTGGGGTGTGTCTCAGAATAGATTACATCAGTGGGTGTGTCTCACTGCAGGTCAGTTTAGTGTCTGTGTAACTTGGTTCAGTGGGTGTGGTTTGACCAGACACAAGTCCAGTTATGGTGATCTGTTACATATGTCACAGAAGTCTAATTGGAGCTGTTTCAGGCTGAACTTTTCTTTGTTACAAAATAATTTCCTCAAGCACACAGAATTCTGGGACTTTGAGGAGGTTTAAAATTAAACTCTAATTATATTTAACAGTAAAGGGATAAAAGCTTAATTTGCACCATATGAACCCTTTAAATGAGGGTTTGAAGAATGAACCATGTGGTGATACATTTGCTTCAGTAAGCCTGTTTCATTTTAGAGCTTCAACATAAACTATCAACACACTCAGCTCATGGTCCACACGGGGCAAGTTTCAAATTGTTTCAAAAAATTTTGAATCACTGGTTGTTTCAAATGTTTTGAAACTGGTTAAACTTTTGAATCTTGACTCATTTAATCTCTAATGTATGTTATTGACAGCATGAAGCTTCGGATACGGATCAACAAGCAGACCAGCAGGGTGGACCTACAGGGTGAAGACCCGACCATCCAAGAGCTCACAGACCAGATCAGGAACTCTGTCCTCCCCACACATGGTCTCAGGTCAGACCCAGGTCTCAGTACACAGTCTTGATCCTGATCCATGATTTCTGTACCAAGTCTGCACCCAGAACCAGGCTTCAGTTGTATTTGCTAAGTCAGGTTTGAGATATTTGAAGATTTTTCTTTATTCAGTCTGAATGGATGGTCACATATTCAAAATGACACATAACAAACATGTTAATGATTAAATGATAATAATGAATGGGAAAAAAAAAGGCTAGTCATGGAAAATGACAGGAGACCCGTTTGGTTTATTTTTTTGTTTTGTTTTGTTTGTTTTTTTGCTGTTTCTCGTTGCGATAACTTGGCACCAGATCATCACAGATCTGAGATATTTGGGATATAAGTTGACCTTACAACCCTCTCACATAAGGTCAGAGGGCAGGGACCTTGATGAAAGATTCCGCTGTTCGAGTTCAGTGTGAGCTCATTCAGGATGGATCTGCTGTTGAAAAGGGGGAGGAGTTCAGTCACAATATACCAGGTTAACCATGATGTCACAGTCATGTGACCTCCCCCAAGCAACCAAAAGAGCTGTTAGATGCCATTGATGGAACCTCTAAATTCAAGTATAAAGTCAGATATCCAAAGATGGAATGTATTCGCTTTTAGGGCATCAGCTCGAGGATACAGTCAGTCGGAATAAATGTTCTCCCAAGATCACTTTACTTCTTCCAGTCAAGATGCCACTTATTCAGTTTGTAGAATGCAGCAGGTAAATTTTGAGATTCATATGGCAAGGGAAAAATCCCAGAATTAAATGTAAAAGTCTGAAGTTGGGAAAAGAAAGAACAGCACTGGGAATCACCTGTTTATAGGAATATTACTATGTGGCTCAACTGAGACTGCTAGTCTGCAGTGTGCTTTCAAACATACATCACGATGGAAAGAAATAGGAATCAGAAAGGAACACCAATTGCTTGAATATCAGACAGTGAAGTGAGGGTCTCAGATGAGCCCATCTTGGATGTTATGTTGAAATCCTGGGAGGATTGTAGAGTGGGAGACTCATCCAAATGTTGAGTTGGTGTGCTCGTGACTCTGAATTTGTAACAGATAGAACTGATGGGAGGTTTAAGAAATGGATCACAAAGGGACATTCCAGGGTTTCGACACCCCCCCAGAGGAAGCGCAGGCTGGCGCAGGAGGATTTTTACAGATATTTGCAGGTCAGGCATTGATTTGATCAAACCTTAAAGAGACTCCAGGAAGGGATCAATCAATCAATCAACTTTTTTTTTATATAGCGCCAAATCACAACAAACAGTTGCCCCAAGGCGCTTTATATTGTAAGGCAAGGCAAGGGATGAACTGGGAATCCTGAAAGCATCTTTATCACCATCTAAACTCAAAACATGTAACAAAATCATTTCCAGCTTGTTCAAAGGGTATTCAATGATCTAAAGTGTGAAGTACGTCGGGGTCTTGTTCATGAGTGAGGGGACGATGGAGCGTAAGTTTGGCGGGAGAACCATCACAGCAGGGGCGGTGTTGCATTCGCTCTACCATACTGTTGTGACGAAAAGGGCGCTGAGCCAAAAGGCGAAGCTCTCGATCTACTGGTCAATCTTCGTTCCTACTCTTAGCTATGGTCATGAGGGTTGGGTCATGACCCAAAGAAGTAGATCACAGGTACAAGCAGATGAAATGGGCTTCCTCAGGAGGGTGGCTGGTGTCTCCCTTAGAGATAGGGTGAGAAGGTCAATCATTCATGAGGAGCTTGGAGTAGAGCCGCTTGTTGTGAAAGTGTAGGAACACGGACCCACAACAGGGGGCGCAAATGACGGACAATGGAGTAAGTCAAATAACAACGCTTTACTGTTGTGAATGTGCACAACAAATACAACCAATCACGGAAATGGACAACAGTCAATTCACAAAAGTGTCGTGTGGGCAGGCTCGAAGATAGGAGACGCCTCTCCAAGGTAAGACCGGAACCACACGGCTTCCTCCGCCACAGGACCCCGGGAATACTGGAGCCGCCAAGTCCCGAACTCCCAGGTGGCCACTGCCTCCGCGTGTCGGACCTGGTACTGCTGGCGAGGAACAAAGAACAGTTAGATGGGGGCGCGTTTGCACCCAGGACTCCGAACAGCAGGGAAGTTACCTCCACCTCTCGTTGGAACAGTAATCCACAAACTAAGCACAAATCCAAAAGGATACACTCCGTCAGCTTTGATACGTTACCTCTCAGGTAGAAACGATATCTCGGCAATGAGGTGGAGATGCCGTCCTGCTGATATACCCCACTGATGATTGCTGTCAGCTGTCTCAGGTGATGGGTGACAGCTGTCACCTTGGCTGCTCCTGTGAGGCAGCGGCACCCTCTGGTGCTTGGAGCCCGCACTCCAGGCAGGGCGCCCTCTGGTGGTGGTGGGCCAGCAGTACCTCCTCTTCAGCGGCCCACACAACACCGCTGCTCCTTTGCATGGAAAGGAGCCGGCTGAGGTGGTTCAGGCATCTGGTAAGGATGCCCCGTGGGTTGGTTCCAGGCATGTCCACCTGGAGGAGACCCCGGGGAAGACCTAGGACTAGGTGGAGAGATTATGACTATGTTTACACGCCGTTAATATTCGGATTAAGGTCAATATTCCGGTTTCTGAATCATTAGGAATAACCGTTTACATGCTTAAGCAGACAGAGTTACTCCTGTATACATGGTCACTGGTATCATTTGGAATATCCCCATCTAAACAGCGAAGCATGGACAACGTCCAGACGCACAGAGAACGTCATGACCCAAATATGCGTCATTTCCGTTTCTTCTTCCTGTATCCAAAGACAAAAACTATAACAGTAGCAATGAAGTATTCGGTTTCCTCCTCGCTCCAGAAGTGTGGTGCTGTGCTGGCCGCATCTGGATTTCCCCATACCTCTGCTTCTGTGGTGTCCGGTGAGTTGCGCGCGCCGCATACAAGTAGTTGCCGTACTCAAAAGACCAAGATTCCTTGTGGATAGGACGTGCACAGAACACAAATAATGTTCCTTTCTATGGGGATATTCCAATGCGCGTTTATATAACCTGATATTCGGGTTAGAAAAGGAGTAACCCAGGGGTCATATTCAGGTTTTTAAAAACTGGAATATGAGCATTTTCGTTTTTTTGCAGGTGTTTACATGGCCGTGCGCAACCGGGTTATTGCTAATATTCCGGTTATGAAAGGGTTATTGGCTGCATGTAAACGTAGTCTATGTCTCCACACTGGTCTGGGAACGCCTCAGGATCCCCCAGTCAGAGGTGGTTAATGTGGCCCAAGAAAGGGAAGTTTGGGGTCCCTTATTGGAGCTGCCTTATTGCCCCTGCGACCCGATTCAGGATATGTGGTTGAAGATGAGTGATGAGTGTGTAAAGGCGAGAGGACAGAATATATAAAGAAGAGTCGGGAGAAGAAAGGAGATGTACTGATCTCAGCAGAAGATGTGACCTCAATTGGATCAAATACACCGTGTGATAATCGTTTTTATCTTTGAATGTGCAGGAGGACAGATTTTTTTTTTTTTTTTTTTTTTTTTTGATATGGCCCAAGTGGACCGAGTACATGAAGCCGACAAGGGCAGATTTTGTTTGAATTTGCGGCAGCCCCATTCCTGCTCTTTGTTGATGTGGAGCTCCGCCTCTGTCCGTTTGTTCACTTGTTCAGGGTTTTTTTTTCTTTGAATAAAAAGAAAATTACCACCAAAAAAGTAAAAAAAAAAAAAAAAAAAAAAGTGTTGAATTGCACACACTTATTCATGTCTTCATACATAGCTGGGGATGGATCCATCAACACAAGTCTGAACATAAGTGAGAAACCGGGTCAGGTTGAGGTCAGGGTGTGTGTTACTCATGTCTGTTGATGTCGGTTAAATTTTTGCTGAGTTTTTTGCGTTTACGAGAGTTCATGTTTGGAGCTGGAAGCTGGTGTTGCTAAGGGTGTTGCTAAGGAAATTAAATCCTGTGGGAAGACCACTGCTAATTAAAAATCATCATCAGATTAAACAATAAAACCAAAGGAAAACCAGATTTATGATTTTTTTTTTCTTCTAGTAAAACCATCAAAAAGATAGAAGGTTTTTGTTTATGTATTTGTTTGTCCATCTGAAAGGTCTCAGGGTGGGTTTGTGTTTCTTTTTTCAGTGTAGACACAAAGTTCCGTCTGTCCCTGAATGGGTCGGAGCTGCTGTTGGACACCGGACAGACTTTGTCCTCCTGCAGCATCGTTAGAGGAGATCTGATCTCTGTGATCCTGCTGGAACCCGTCACCGCCGCGCCCTCATCATCCCAGCAGAACTCCTGCAGCAGCGCGTTCAGCCAGGACCGAACCATCAGAACTCTGCCATGTCTTCACAGGACGTGAGTTCGTCTTCTGCATTGGATTTGTTGTGCTGCACCTGATGGTTTGTTCTCGTATGGACCGCTGGTTTGAGAACGTGTATTAAACATAAAATGTTTCAGGTTTTGGAGCGAGTGTATGTTGAAGCTTTAGTCTGACACGTATGTTGGTTTAAATGTGTGATGTCACGTCTAATGATAATGATCTCAACCCCTTAAAATCTCCTAAGCAACCTACGAGTAGCTCGGCAGACTGGAACCTGGTGGAGAGTGATGGCACAGAAGAGAATCCTGGACCGTCGTTCCCCAGCTGGGAGCCCATGCTGTGCAGTGAGGCGGTGGAAGGTCAGGCGCCACACTCCTTGGAGCTCCTTTACCGGGGAACTCTAATCACGAGCCCCACCGACGCCCTTGTGGTCACTACCAACCTCCTGATGCTGGAAACAGGCTTCATCCCTCAGGCGAGGCTTCAGACATAAAACCAGACTTTGGGGAAGACTTTGCAAAAAAAAAAAAAAAAAAAATTAAAATGTACAAACTGAATAGTTACACAATTTAGTGCTCATGGTGGTAAATCAGGATGTGTTGTGATCTTTCCTTTAGCGCCACCATTAGGCTAAAATGTACACATTAATTTAAAGCTGTCCAAGTCTAATGGACCATCAGATTGACTGAAGTTTCCACCTTCAGGAGTTCCAGTGATTCTTATGATATGTTTTCCTTGAAATTATTGTTGGATATTCTGTCTTATAAACAACATCGACTAGCGTAAGGTCAATAACGGTGACACTGAGCTGTAAAAAGGTTGGGCTGTGTTTGACAGAGTTTTGTTCTGGGTTTGTGTTCAGGCGTGTGAGCTGAAGCCCGGCGAGATGCCGCTGGTTGGCGAGCAGCAGGCGGGATGTACAAACTGGAGTATACGCATCCTCTGTGCGACAGCAGGCCTGGCGGTGCTGCGGGCCATAACCATGGGACCCATCCTCGTCATCAATGGTCAGCACAAACACTCCTTCACAAGGAAACCTCTGACTCAGAGCCTCTGTTAGCTAACGCGTTAACATTCTAGCTGAATCCTAAGAGCAAAGCTGATGCTAGTGCAGCTAAATCATTATTGGCCAACTGATATAGCAGTTGGCCAGTAATATCAGCCGATGTGAGCCTTCCATGAACACATCGATGTTGGTGTTATTTTTGCCAAAAATAAAGGTTCTGTTTTTACTGAATTAAATAATGCAAAAAACAAAACAAAACAAAACAAAAAAACAAACAAACAAAACAAAACAACAACAAAAAAAAACAAACACTTTAGCTGTTGGAAATTGTGTCGTTATGTAGTTTGTCCAGTAGGGGGCAGCAGCATCGTTTTACAATGTTGTGAAGCATGGATGCCCCCCACCATCAATCCTTGGTCACATTCACTACAAGAGTCAGTGGCAAAGCGACCAGCTGCCATTCATTTTCAATCAGAGTGGGTGTTTTACAGCAACAGTTGATTATCATGACATCAACTAGGCGGAGCCGAAATAGATGAGAAGTGTACTTTATGCAAATGCTGAGCAATGCAACATGGCGACTGCCAATCCGAGGGATGGCGGAGTGATGTACGTTGATGGTTGTTGGTTATATTTATAGTTATTTATAATAAAGTTCTTGTTTAAACTGTAAAAATCAACGCCTCAGTATGTTTCTTTGTCATAGGGGTTTGATAACAAAATGTTCAGAATTGCTGCCATTTTTGATGTACTGTACGTATAGCGGTATTGTAAATATTTTATTTCTGAATATCGGTATCGGCCCCCAAAAATCCCTATTCTTCGGGACTCTCTGCTTTTGTTCCAGTTTATGGTAAATTCTGGTTTGCTGTAACAGAACTGGTGTTACTGGTCTACCGTAATAACCACCCTGGCTCAACTTCCTGGTTTCAGCCACCCTGAAGGTGAATGAATCAGTGGGCCGGATCCCCAAACTCTGCCTGAACGCATCCAGCTATGTGACTCAAGACTGGCCAGGTGAGCAAACGGTCAGTGTGACATGAAAACTGCGTCACCAGAGCTGTAGCGATGACCTCTGCCATGTCGCTGTCATTTCTGCAGGAGGAAGTGCAGCTACAGCTTTCAAAGATCTCAGCAAGCTGTCTAGAGTCTTCAAAGACAAGCTAGCCCCGCTGATATTTGCAGCCAGAGACGGTAAATACACTCACGACCACCTTAAGTAGTAGTTAACATCTCTGGAACATTGTAGAAGTAAGATTAATTAATGCAACTCCCTCTTGTAGGGTGTTCTTGATCTGCCTCAATGACAAAAATTGGCAGTTAAAATGGTTAATAGAAATTTGGTGTTGAGTTTTGCAGAGTACGGTCTTCGCACGGCTCACGTCAGTTATCAAACTACCAGCTTTGAACATGTTCAAAATTATCGAGATCTCAGGCGGACTTCTGTCTGCTTGGGTTAACGGCATATCTTGATGTAGCATCAAACATGGAAAGAACTGCCACAAGATATCCGGAGTTGTGTGTGAGCAGCCAATCCACTTTGTGTTCACCTGATCCTGCCAGACCTTGGATGTTAGGCAGAGTCCGTCCTGATTGGGACTTGACTGACTTGGCTGCTGAGAAAGACCAGGGGCGGTGTTGAGTACAAGTTCACCCAGGATCGCGATGAATTGTGCCCGCATAAATAAAAGTCAGTCAGTGTCAAAATATTTGTGGGTTTCTTGCATTTCCCTCCTAGCCATGGCTCTCCCTGGTCTTTGGTCTGGCTGCTCTGCCTCCGGAGCTTCTCCTGCGGATTCTGCGGCTGCTGGACGTCGTGTCCTTGGTGAGGCTGTCCTCCGTCAGCCGACACCTCCGCAGCGCCACCGATGACGACGTGCTGTGGAGACACCTGTACCGCCGAGACTTCCCAGGTAACACACCACTTATAGGTGGGACTGGAGGCACGCATGCTAACGTGCACGCTTAGTTAGCATCGCTCTAACCCTAACCTTGTTCTGTGGTTCAGATCCAGATCTCAGCAGTTCCAGAGACACCAACTGGAAAGAGGTGAGAAACGCACAACTTGAACTTTTTCCACACAAAAACAAAAATATAGGAAGTTGACTTCAGTAAAGTCTGTTTACAGCAGCACCACCAGGGGGCAGAATTACAATTTACAGGTGAGCCCCGTTAACTCGCACAACTCTCAATTTGGCTTTACTCACGGTCAGGTTGTGGACGCTGAAATTTTAGACTACTGTAGACTTCCCCGACCCCATCGCTCAGAAAATCTGTTTCATCATTCTGTCTAAACTGGTGGAGCTGTGGGGTGAGGAAACCGTCTGCTGGCGCTTTAGAGCCACGATTAAGACACAACAAAAAAGCTCCGCATCGCTCAGTGTGTGTTCTGATCCCACAGGAGGCAAAGAAGGCATGGTGGGATTCCCAGACTTCATCTACAAACACATCGTCCCGGCCTGCTTCCTGGCTCCGCTCAAACCAACCTTTGACCTCACAGACGCTCAGACGGTGCTGGTGAGTTTTTTTGTTTTGTCGTTTTTTTCCGAGCACACTTTACCCCTCATTGATTCGCCGCCTGCAGCTCTAATCGTTTTTTTTTTCAGACGCTGTTGGAGTGTTCCCTAACGCTGAAAATGATTCATCTCAAAAGGGTAAAACGCCTCATGTCTGGCCTCTAAATTAGCTTGTTAGCACAATAGCGAGAGAGTTTGAACGTGTAACTTTACAGAAAGAATAGTTTAGGGTTTGAACCGCCAGACTTTTCCTCCAAAGTAGCACCTTTAATGACGTCACTGAACGAACGTTTGTGTCTGTCAGGGTCCAGAGTTCATTCAGTTCCTGCAGCACGAGTACCTGCCGTCGCTTCAGGTGTCACCAGAAATCACACAGGTGAGATTTAAACCCGCCACCGCACCGACTCCTCTCATCAGCTGATTCTGTTGCTTAGTGAGAAGCCGCACAGGCTGCAGAGACGTTTTTTACGTTGTCACTCTGGTCTTGCAGGAACTGTGTCAAGTACTTCAGCAGCCGGACGTCAAAGTCCTGAAAACCTACATGAAGGTACAGCTCGGATTGAACAAAAAAAACACTCAAGCACGAAGACTAGACGTTAAAATTTGTCCTTTGTCTTTGCAGGCATTTTTTCATCAAGCCAGGCTGTAGCGCAGAGACGTTCACACTTAAACCCCCTCAGAGGAACTTTAGCGTAGGAGCTGCTTCTGCACTTCAAAAGTCAACGTGTCACAAAGCCCAGACATTCTGCAGCGCTCAAGACGGCGGGCAGAGCAGCACGGAGCTGTCCCTGTGGACTCGGACCGAGACACCAAGACACTCGATTGCTGGCCACGTGGGGTCGACGCCCTACAATTATTCGCTTATAAACGTGGATACAGGAGAACGGACTGCAGCTTCAGTTTGTCACTGATTAGAGCGCGCACCTCCACCACGGCCCGAAAGACCCCCCTCACAAGCTTCCAAATGTCCCGGATCATGCCTGGACTGTCCCGGGTTGAATTCTGACCTTTTCACTCAGTTTGGTGGAAAAACGGTTTGTTAGCTTTGGCGTGATTGCGGTGAAAACGCGGCCTGTTCGGCACTTCTGATGCCTGTCACTTAGGACTTTTGTGAAATCGTAGCTTTAGTAGTCCGACCTTTACTTTAGGAAACACATTTCAAAAGATACAAGACGAGAGGTT
Source organism: Thalassophryne amazonica (assembly GCF_902500255.1). Lineage (NCBI taxonomy): Eukaryota > Metazoa > Chordata > Actinopteri > Batrachoidiformes > Batrachoididae > Thalassophryne > Thalassophryne amazonica. Next base: position 5,549,212 of record NC_047124.1, read on the forward strand.
TTAGTTTATTTTGCTGCCAGGAAAACAAAAATCCTGAACTGTGTAGTTATATGAAGTAATTTTTTTCCTCCTAACCTCACTTCTTTTATCATGTTGAGGAAATGGACCGTTGGAAACTTTTACTTTGACTGTAATTTTCTCTATAGATTTATTGCGACTGTTAAAGTGGTGTAAAACGGCGCCCCCTACAGCTTGCTTTGAAATCCACATGAACAAGTGTGTTACTGCAGCACCAATTCTTTTGTTAATTCTCCCGCTCATGTCTAATCAGTTTGTCTTAAATGTCTGGAGGAATTTTTTTTTCATATTGTTATGATTCAGAAAAAAAAGTCAGCAAACCTAGAAAAGTCCAGATGTTTTGTTTGTTTTTTTAAATTGCCAGAAATTTAGGTGAAAATCACAGAAAAAGGTTTTTTGTGAGTGGTGAAGAAGTGACCCTTTAAGATGTGAATATTATAAAATTAACTTTATCATCATTAACTGTAAGTTTGTTTTTGTTTTTTTTTAAAGTTGCCCCTCCCACAAGACTTGAAACAGTGACTGTAGTTGACAAAGTTATGCAATTAAGAAAGTCAACATAAAATTTACTTAAAAAAATCTCCTGATTTCCCCCCCCACACACACACACAAAACAACAACTTGAAAACAATTTTGCTTTTTAATTTTAGATGGCAATGAAATTGAGGAACAAATTGTGAACAAGTTTAAGCTCAATGTAAATAAAGTTCCTGTATGTTTAGCCATTTTTTAACACAAAAGTGAATGTCACATAGGACGAGGAAATTTGGCTTTCCATAAAATGTTGTTATTGATCCCCTTCTCTAAAAGTGATTTATTTTACATTGCTATTAGTAATTTTGTGACTTTACACTTCTTTTTCATTATTATTATTTTACTTTGTGTGTGTATTTGTACTGTCTCAAAAAGTTATCTTCAGAATTTGTTGAATTTTCTATTACATTATTGAGAATTAAAAAAAAAAATACCCCTATAGTGTTTTAAAAACTCCTTCATAGAAATGATTCACGGGTTATAAGAGTGAACTCTGGGGCGATGGTTCTTTCATTGTCAGTTTTTTGTCCTGGTTCACAGGACTGTATCTGGCTCCGCCCACAGGCTAATTTGCTGTCAGGTGTGTTTGTGTTACTGAAAGATGTGAGATAATTGAGGACTCGTTTGCAAACCACTAAGCCACGCCCCTTGTGGTTTCTTGTTATGTTTTGTTACAGAAAGGACTCAAATTATTTTTTTTCCCCCCAGTATGTCAAATGACAAAGTGCCTGCAGGAACAATAATAGTATTAAGTTTATTAATGTTTGAAACAAGCTGCTTGTTAATGACATAACGTAAATGTTTTTGTTTTGATTGGGTTGTGATAGCAGTTTTCCTGCTAACCGGCTAATGTATCAACTCAGTAATGTTCAATAATTAACTTTTTATTTTGTAGCTTAAATGTGATGTCTGAGGATTTCCCAGTATTACTTAACATGCTAACATGTCAGCTTGCGTCTTCGTTTTTCAGTTTGCGTTACAGTTCAGACCTGATTTGTCTCTTTTGGATTGTTGCTGAAATCTGGCAGCAAGTCGTGCTGCTTGCAAACTTGTTACTTAATAAACTTATAATTTATCAACTTAAAAAGAAAACCTGTTGAAATAACTTGATTTATCTTTATAGCATAGGTAACAGGATTTAGCTAATGTCAGTCTGTTAGCTTGTCTGATTCTGGACAGGATGGCTAACACAATTAGCCTAGCTTACTCTTTCCTCTCCCCGTACATAAAATAAAATGTGGGTGTGGGAATATAGTTTGTTAGGCCATTACAGTTGCTATTGTTTGATGTAAACTTTTAACGATCGAGTTATTTTACAAAAAAAAAAAACCTTCAAGCTTTTTTTTTTTTTAAGGGTAATGTTAATCCCATAGTGTGTGTAAACTAATCTTAAATTCTGAACACAAAGTATAATTTTAAGTCTTATTTTGCTTTACTTCAAAGCAAAATGTAAAACTAATTTTCAGGATTATGTTACACTAAAAGCATGTGATGCATACATTCGAATCAGTCGCTTTCATTGCACTGATTTCATTGCCGGGAGCTCGGGAGAAGATTCGATTTGGTCAAGTGAATTTAACAACTTTAAAGTGGGTATTCAGTGAAATTCCTGATGTCTAGAATTTTGATCTTGAAGAATACTAAAGGCTTATACTAATAAAATTTGGAGCTTCAGTCAGTGGTTCTAATCTCATGTCTCGCTGTCCCAACCTGATTGGACAAGTCTCGTCACTTGGGGTAACTAGTTGCGAGGTAAAGCAGACCCTGGTCGGTGAGGGACCATGATCCCTACCCCTGTGTCTCAGAACAAGGAGGAATCCAGGTATGAGCTTCTGTGACATACATCACAGATGTTCAAACTGCTTTAAATTCTGGTTACAGCTGGATTCAAGCATTGGGTAAGAATTGATTTACACAATAGTCCCCTTTAAATGCTCCGGCTTCTCTTTATTGGAATTCCAGATTCGGCACAAACTGAAAATATTTCAACTGAGATTTTCAGATCATTTTTATGTCCTTCAAAGTCCCTGAAACAACAACAAAGCGACTGTCTTCATGTGTAAGTGTTATTTTTCAATATCGCGACGTCCTCTATCGGCCCTGAAGAGTCTGCGGATGTGGACTGGTGGATCTTCAGCCTTTGATTACAGCGATCGGTCTCAGTTTGATCGCCTTCTTGCTGATTCCAGCGTCGTGACACTGTGTTGACCACATCGGTCACATTTTTGTACGATTCAGGTGCCTGAAAATAATCAGAAACATGAGTTTCCACGTTATTTTATTGCCCTACTGTAAACATGAAGGAAAACACTTCCCGAGTCCTCATATCTAAGACTTTCTCACCTCCTCCATGACCAGTTGGTGTGAAGCCACTCGGATGGCGATGCCCATGTCTGCCAGTTTGTCCAGAACATCCTGGAAGTCCAGGTTCCTCCTGGACTTTGCTCTCGATAAAGCCCGACCCTGAACACACACAAAGACGTTAATTGAAAACACTTTAATCCCGTGAAACGGGTGGAGGAAGACTTACCGCTCCGTGGCAGGTGGTGCCAAACGTTTCCGTCATGCCTTGTTCTGTCCCAGTCAATACGTAGCTGCAGGTTCCCATCGTCCCTCCGATCAGCACGGGCTGACCTGTGAGCTGATTGGAAAGAAAAGCCAAAGGTTTCAAACGTCATCCTGTCTGGTCCAGCTGAAGGACCGGGGACCTGGTTTGGTACCTGGTAGTCGACAGGATGAGCGGGTGGTGGGGGGGGGAAGGCTCGGGTGGAACCTTTGCGGGAACCAGCAGCGTCTTCTGCTTCCCGTCCACCATATGCTCCTCCACTTTTGGCGATGTTGTGCGAGACGTCATAGATGACGTGCATGTCGAGGTCATCCGGCGTGGTGCCAAAACTTTAGAGAAGGCCTGTTTGAGGAAGTTAGTTTTGTTAAAACTGAAACAAATATTAAAAAAAAAAAAAAAAACTTAGCGAAATATGAGAAGCTCCTTTAATTCATCCAATGAGAACTGGAGGGAGGCGGAGCAGATGTACCTGTCTGGAGAGGAAGGGTCATAGAGGAGCGGTTGACCCAGGCGTAGTTCCCGGCAGCAGCCATTCCCTTCAGGTAGTCCTGGCCTTCCTGTGACGTGATGCGAGCGCAGGCCAGCTGGCGGTCATTCACGGTGATCTTGTCCCTTTTCATCGCCTTCTCCATGGCAACAAGAGCATCTGTGAAGAAGGTTAAAATGGGTTTCCCACCACAATCATCATCGCGTTTCATATCCTCCTGCAGTGAGACAAATTCTAATCTACGTCAGATCGCTTTGTCGATCGACACTGTGGGCGGAGCTCCTACCTGTGGCGACCTGATGGCCCAGCCCTCTGCTGCCGCTATGGATCATCACACACACCTGGCCCTTTGTGGTCGATGCCCATTTTCTTGGCGGCATAGTCGTTAAAGATCTCATCCACCCCTGGATCTCAGCGTAGTGGTTTCCTGCTCCCAGGGTCCGAGCTGTGACGCACAAACACAACATGGTCTGCTGAACTGTTTCCTGTCACCCGCTGACTGATGGTACAGGTTTGGGTTTAACAATTACCTTTTAATGAAAATGGAACAAACAAGAAACTAAAAGTAGATATTTTTTCCAATTACATGCAATTTTGAAATAAAATTTTACATAAATGTGAGATTGGCTATTTTATTTATTATTATTTTCAAGGGGTGAAGGGGGTCCTTCTCTGAACAATACCATTAAATCTGATTTAAAAAAAATAAATGAATAAAATTTATCAACAGCCCCAACTCAGAGTTCAGGGATCTGTACGTGGACTTGGTTCCCAGGGTACCTGAGGCAGGCCTCTCTTTTTGGCTTTGGACGACACCTTGTTGGGGTCCGCCTGCAGCATCCTTCCATACTCTTCACAGTGCTCCTTGTCCTCGGCCCAGGCGTAGCCCTCCCTCAGGGACCAGTCCACGCCCATCTCCAGCGCCTCCTCCAGGTCCCTGTCAACAAATCGGTGCGAGTCAAACACACTTGCACAGCTTTGATTTAGACCCGTCTCAGTCAGACACCGGATTTGTCCATACTTGGCACCCATGGGAATGACTCCCTTGGATCCGACTCCCACTGGGATGTGGTCAAACAGAGACTGTGCGAGCTGCTCCTTCACTGGCTGCACGTCTCGCTCATCCAGGTTGGTCCTCAGCAGTCGAACGCCACAATTTATGTCAAAACCCACACCGCCTGAAGGGGGGGGACAACTCATCAATCCAGATCATTTCACAGAGAAACCAGTTCTCATTTTACCCACAAGGTGGTGCACCAAGCACCACACGACAACAACAAAGATATGTTTTATTATCTTGTGTGTTTAGTAATACACTCAAAAGTCTCAATTAAAGCACCTTTGACGTGTTTTAGTCACTTTTTTGTTTTAAACATTTATTCCGTATTTCCTGACTATAAGCTGCCTCGGAGTACACGTCGTGTTTATTTTTGAAACGTGGTGCTACCAGTTCACACTAAAAGAACAAAATGAATTGAATGAGCGTGTTATGAATTTAAAACACAAAGAAGCCAACAAGCTAATTGTACCAGGCACAAAACATGAGTAAACTGCTTCTTTTGGCCATTAGACAATCACACATGAGGTTAATATCACAAAATTATTTTGTAAAAGATAATAGCTCTACCTTAGCTTAGGCTAGCTAACTTCCCATTGCTATTCTCGTTGTCTCACACAGTTCAAACAAGTCTTGTGCAGAGTAGTATAAAAGTTATATTCCTTTTTTTTTTATTTCTTATTTTATTCCAGAGTGTGATCTTTCAGGTGGAAAGCATTCCTTAAATTTCCTTGTTCTATAAGATAAATCACTAATTTTTGCTTTTTTTTGCAATCAGAGCTTCTCTATCTGCTCCAGGGTGTCAATCACAGCACCTCATTTGGTATACAGCGTCAGCTTGTCTCACGCGTGGTGCCATCTTGTGGCCATAGATGTCTGATTTGGATCTACCAAACTAAGGGAGAAAAAATTTGTGACATATACTCTGGAAAATAGGGGATATAAATGTTTATTTTAATATTACAATTCAAATATTGTTTAAATGTTTTATGTGAATTTATCACATCAAGAATTCTGTATCAGGACTGAATCATCTGATGCCGAACATGTAACATGTACAGACTGATGTAATTACACAGACCTGGAGACACAACGGCATCAGGGTTGTTCATGTCAAATGCCGCCATATTTCCAATGGCGAATCCATAACCGGAGTGCACGTCCGGCAGTCCGATAGATCTCTGTGGAAGCATGACAGCGTGAATGCTCAGAAATCTCAGTTGAGTGAAAATGTTTCAACTGAAACCGAAGAGAAAATTAAAAACTTCAACTTCACCTCAGCTGGGACACTGGAAACTTCCAAAACAGTTTGATTTAAATAACATTAAAGAAGTTAAAAGTTTGTTCTCACCTGCATCTATTAACTTAAATGCTACATTAACTTTGCACAATGACAGCTATCCAAAAAAAAAAACAACAAAAACCTCTCCATTCCTTTTAAGGTAACTGAGGGTGTGCAGACTTTCTATATTCTGATACTCACATGTACGATTCCAGGCAGTGCTGGCAACATTCCCGATCTGTTTCATGGCTGGAAGGAATCCACCAACACCTAAACACAAATAAATAAAATCAGCTCCTGTCGTGATCTGTGAGTTACGGTGATGATCAAACACTGGAAACAAAATGTAGTTTTCTCTGAGTATCTAAATAGTCCCTGAGCCAAGCGGGTTTTTGGTCCAACTTAAGGTGCTTAAACAGCATTCAGTGTACAAATGTATGGTGGGTGGTAGTTGTGGCTAGGCTGGGGTCAAAATGCAAAAATGCTCCAATCATGTTGAAAACTAACCACATTATTTGTCATATCATAAAGACTCCAAAAGTATAGTTTGGACTATCTATGACTGAATGTTCTGGATTTATGGGGTAAAAACAGCACAAAATGGTGACAAAGGTCAATTTCAGTTTGTACAGAGGTCAACTTGACGTTTGTTCATAGTTTTACAGCACTGTGACGGCGACATTCACAAGTGCGTTACCACTAACCTCCTCCACGACAGGCGTTACGGAGCTCCTCAAACATCAACTTCTCTAGCGAGTCATTGACGTAAAAATTTCCTTCAACCTGAAACAAAAGCAAAGCGTCCTACTTTAGAAGGACAGTGTATCAAAATTCCACAGCTGACAATTTCTCTCAAACTGTTATACGAACGTCTTACTCCATAAAAATGAATCACACAAGAAATACATTGTCTACTGTGCAAAGGCATCTTACTGTCTAGGCTCAAGGCCTTCTGCCCCTCCCAACAGATAACTGTCCTGCTGTTATAACGCTGTTCTGCTCTGTCACTTTCAGCTACTTTTTTTCTCCTCTGCACACTTTTTCCTCCAGACCTGCTGCACATTTTTGAAGCTTCAAAAATAAAGACAAACCTAAGTTAATTTTCTCTCAGAAACCTCTATTTATTCATTTAACGGTTTAGGGTTGGGATTAGAAAATTGGTCCAAGTTCAGGCATAATTCTTGTAAAATCCATTAAATGTTTGAAAATTTGAACAATACGTCCAGTTCCAGAACACAGCTTTGAGCATTTCTGGGAGTTTTGTGCAGTAGCACAATTCCAATATGGTCCAAGTGCCATTTGGGAATAGTTCAGATTCATACAAATGTGACAGCAATAAGTGCCAGAACAACAACTGGTCCAGTCAAAAGTAATAGTAACACAGTTATCAATGTGTTAAAAGCTTTTCCAGCAGTTTTATCTGCTTTGTCATCAGACTCAGTGGTTTATGAGTATGTCACGCTTTGTCAAAGGCTGATATTTCCTTTGCGAGGATGTCGGGACTCCAGGCCTGAACAGCACTCAGAGTGACATCTGACGGAAGAGGGAAAACAGCACGATGATGCTCTCCTGTGATACAACTGAAGGCATATTTGATGCCTCAGAGGACATTCATGGCTTTAAATACTGCTATGGCTCCTTTGCAGACAGCTTTAGGTTGTCTGAGATCAGCAACTCCCAGATCTGTCTCCTGGTGGACTCCTTAACAGTCTACGAGTACTTGCTGGAGACCTGAGGACGGACTGTAGACTGGCTGGAGTCTACAGTCCATCCACTCTGTCTGTCGATGTCCATCTGCAGTTTATCACTGGAAAGCTGGCATAACCACCATATGTCTGTATCTTCAGTAAACAATCTGAGATGGTCCTGCCACCAACCTTCTTCAGAATCTAATTCACGAAATGAAGCAACATACAACAATATCACGGTAGTTTAAAATATTGACTTCAAATCTATTAGAACCAGAAACAAAATATTAGTAATGAACAAAATCATTAACTCTATAAACGTTGGGGGTGTGGCTTGAGTTTTAACAGGCGTAAATGATGTAATTCGCCATCCATCATTAGTCTTTTCATTGTCTTCTAGTTTTGTCATTTCTTACAAATAATCAGTCAGTCACGCCATTAAAGAAAAGTTTTAACAGCAAAGGATGAATTTAAAAAGCAATAAACCTGTTAAAAATATTACCAACAATGTGCTAGCTACAGTATGCTAGCCGCTAAGCTAACTGCCTCACCTGCATGTTGGGAACGAAACCCTTTTTAATCCTCCAGCAGTTTTTGCTGATTTTATCCAGAAACTGCAGCTCGTCATTATAATTTCGACTCATTTTACAGGCTGTTAATGGACTATGTTTTAATAATTATTATTATTGTACTTTTCTGCACCGACTGTTTCACAGCAGCCGACACGGAACTACGGGACCCCGCGAGCATCAGCTTGAAAACGCGTTTGGTTAATGACGTGTCACAACTGCGTCACGAATCAAGCTAAATATAAACCTTTGCAAAATAGGTGGCTTTAACAGCCGCGTATATTTTATTCAAAAACCTGGGATGGCATTGAGTGTTTCTGGTTAAAAAGGGCCACACTAATGTCCAAACAGAAACTTCTGCCTTGCCGTATTTGAATTGACACACCGTTTTGTGAAGTTTGCCACCGACACTAGGAAGACACCCAAACAAAGCCGCTATACACCAAAATAAAAGCATGATATTTATTCTAACTTGCATCTCGATATTTTGAGATATGAACACGGCTTCTTCTGTTTCACCATAAACATTAGAATATGAAAAATTATGATAGAATTATAATATGTACTAATTATTATTATTATTATTGCCCAAACTGGCTACCATATAATGATTTTAAAAAAACCTTTTCAAGAAGCCTTCATGGCATTTTCATACTATTTTTAAAAATAAAATGACATTTGTTTTCTATTTTCACGCGCGGTTTTTTTTTTAAAGAAAGACAATGAAGTGGAGTTTTAGTTTGAAAACTTTAGCCGGTAGTCGTGTTTAGATGTCCGGGGTTGTGTATCAGTTTAGTGGTTTTTACTCAGTGACTCGTATCGGGAAAAAATAAATCGCCCTGACGTCGTCCTGTAAGTTCATATACACTTGTTATGTCAGTTTTTATCAGTTATTACTTTAATATTGTTAAGTAAACCGACTAACAGTGAAAATGAGCTCCAAGCTTCAGAACGTTAGCAAACAGTTCAAATGTAGAAACGAAAACGAAACGTTAGTTTTTGTTTTCATCTGTTCCGCTTCACTTTCGTTTGATTGTCTTTGTGTTCTCGACTCAATGTACAAAACGAGACAGTTTTGTGCTCAAGTTTTACAGGGTCACGTGATGCACTTTTGTCACCAACTGAAAGTTCACCAAAGTTCACCAGCTGTCCTAAAAACAAATACAGTAGTAACGTTTATGATGACGTGATGCGTCATATTCAGGTCTCCAAGAAACAATCTGATTCTGTTCCTGTCGCTTTAAATTTAAAAGAGCTGCTGCTTGCCCCGCCCTCCACTGCTCCATCTTTCTCCCTCCGACCATGTGGGCGTGTCTCTGAGCAGATCACCTCAGTGGGTGTGTCTCTGAGCAGATCACCTCAGTGGGTGTGCCTCTGAGCAGATCACATCAGTGGGCGTGTCTCAGAATAGATCACATCAGTGGGCGTGTCTCAGAGTAGATTACATCAGTGGGCGTGTCTCAGAATAGATCACATCAGTGGGTGTGTCTCAGAATAGATTACATCAGTGGGTGTGTCTCAGAATAGATTACATCAGTGGGCATGGCTCAGAATAGATTACATCAGTGGGCGTGTCTCAGAATAGATTACATCAGTGGGCGTGTCTCAGAATAGATTACATAAGTGGGCGTGTCTCAGAATAGATCACATCAGTGGGTGTGTCTCAGAATAGATTACATCAGTGGGTGTGTCTCAGAATAGATCACATCAGTGGGTGTGTCTCAGAATAGATTACATCAGTGGGTGTGTCTCAGAATAGATTACATCAGTGGGCGTGTCTCAGAGTAGATTACATCAGTGGGCGTGTCTCAGAGTAGATTACATCAGTGGGGTGTGTCTCAGAATAGATTACATCAGTGGGTGTGTCTCACTGCAGGTCAGTTTAGTGTCTGTGTAACTTGGTTCAGTGGGTGTGGTTTGACCAGACACAAGTCCAGTTATGGTGATCTGTTACATATGTCACAGAAGTCTAATTGGAGCTGTTTCAGGCTGAACTTTTCTTTGTTACAAAATAATTTCCTCAAGCACACAGAATTCTGGGACTTTGAGGAGGTTTAAAATTAAACTCTAATTATATTTAACAGTAAAGGGATAAAAGCTTAATTTGCACCATATGAACCCTTTAAATGAGGGTTTGAAGAATGAACCATGTGGTGATACATTTGCTTCAGTAAGCCTGTTTCATTTTAGAGCTTCAACATAAACTATCAAACACACTCAGCTCATGGTCCACACGGGGCAAGTTTCAAATTGTTTCAAAAAATTTTGAATCACTGGTTGTTTCAAATGTTTTGAAACTGGTTAAACTTTTGAATCTTGACTCATTTAATCTCTAATGTATGTTATTGACAGCATGAAGCTTCGGATACGGATCAACAAGCAGACCAGCAGGGTGGACCTACAGGGTGAAGACCCGACCATCCAAGAGCTCACAGACCAGATCAGGAACTCTGTCCTCCCCACACATGGTCTCAGGTCAGACCCAGGTCTCAGTACACAGTCTTGATCCTGATCCATGATTTCTGTACCAAGTCTGCACCCAGAACCAGGCTTCAGTTGTATTTGCTAAGTCAGGTTTGAGATATTTGAAGATTTTTCTTTATTCAGTCTGAATGGATGGTCACATATTCAAAATGACACATAACAAACATGTTAATGATTAAATGATAATAATGAATGGGAAAAAAAAAGGCTAGTCATGGAAAATGACAGGAGACCCGTTTGGTTTATTTTTTTGTTTTGTTTTGTTTGTTTTTTTTGCTGTTTCTCGTTGCGATAACTTGGCACCAGATCATCACAGATCTGAGATATTTGGGATATAAGTTGACCTTACAACCCTCTCACATAAGGTCAGAGGGCAGGGACCTTGATGAAAGATTCCGCTGTTCGAGTTCAGTGTGAGCTCATTCAGGATGGATCTGCTGTTGAAAAGGGGGAGGAGTTCAGTCACAATATACCAGGTTAACCATGATGTCACAGTCATGTGACCTCCCCCAAGCAACCAAAAGAGCTGTTAGATGCCATTGATGGAACCTCTAAATTCAAGTATAAAGTCAGATATCCAAAGATGGAATGTATTCGCTTTTAGGGCATCAGCTCGAGGATACAGTCAGTCGGAATAAATGTTCTCCCAAGATCACTTTACTTCTTCCAGTCAAGATGCCACTTATTCAGTTTGTAGAATGCAGCAGGTAAATTTTGAGATTCATATGGCAAGGGAAAAATCCCAGAATTAAATGTAAAAGTCTGAAGTTGGGAAAAGAAAGAACAGCACTGGGAATCACCTGTTTATAGGAATATTACTATGTGGCTCAACTGAGACTGCTAGTCTGCAGTGTGCTTTCAAACATACATCACGATGGAAAGAAATAGGAATCAGAAAGGAACACCAATTGCTTGAATATCAGACAGTGAAGTGAGGGTCTCAGATGAGCCCATCTTGGATGTTATGTTGAAATCCTGGGAGGATTGTAGAGTGGGAGACTCATCCAAATGTTTGAGTTGGTGTGCTCGTGACTCTGAATTTGTAACAGATAGAACTGATGGGAGGTTTAAGAAATGGATCACAAAGGGACATTCCAGGGTTTCGACACCCCCCCAGAGGAAGCGCAGGCTGGCGCAGGAGGATTTTTACAGATATTTGCAGGTCAGGCATTGATTTGATCAAAACCTTAAAGAGACTCCAGGAAGGGATCAATCAATCAATCAACTTTTTTTTTATATAGCGCCAAATCACAACAAACAGTTGCCCCAAGGCGCTTTATATTGTAAGGCAAGGCAAGGGATGAACTGGGAATCCTGAAAGCATCTTTATCACCATCTAAACTCAAAACATGTAACAAAATCATTTCCAGCTTGTTCAAAGGGTATTCAATGATCTAAAGTGTGAAGTACGTCGGGGTCTTGTTCATGAGTGAGGGGACGATGGAGCGTAAGTTTGGCGGGAGAACCATCACAGCAGGGGCGGTGTTGCATTCGCTCTACCATACTGTTGTGACGAAAAGGGCGCTGAGCCAAAAGGCGAAGCTCTCGATCTACTGGTCAATCTTCGTTCCTACTCTTAGCTATGGTCATGAGGGTTGGGTCATGACCCAAAGAAGTAGATCACAGGTACAAGCAGATGAAATGGGCTTCCTCAGGAGGGTGGCTGGTGTCTCCCTTAGAGATAGGGTGAGAAGGTCAATCATTCATGAGGAGCTTGGAGTAGAGCCGCTTGTTGTGAAAGTGTAGGAACACGGACCCACAACAGGGGGCGCAAATGAACGGACAATGGAGTAAGTCAAATAACAACGCTTTACTGTTGTGAATGTGCACAACAAATACAACCAATCACGGAAATGGACAACAGTCAATTCACAAAAGTGTCGTGTGGGCAGGCTCGAAGATAGGAGACGCCTCTCCAAGGTAAGACCGGAACCACACGGCTTCCTCCGCCACAGGACCCCGGGAATACTGGAGCCGCCAAGTCCCGAACTCCCAGGTGGCCACTGCCTCCGCGTGTCGGACCTGGTACTGCTGGCGAGGAACAAAGAACAGTTAGATGGGGGCGCGTTTGCACCCAGGACTCCGAACAGCAGGAAAGTTACCTCCACCTCTCGTTGGAACAGTAATCCACAAACTAAGCACAAATCCAAAAGGATACACTCCGTCAGCTTTGATACGTTACCTCTCAGGTAGAAACGATATCTCGGCAATGAGGTGGAGATGCCGTCCTGCTGATATACCCCACTGATGATTGCTGTCAGCTGTCTCAGGTGATGGGTGACAGCTGTCACCTTGGCTGCTCCTGTGAGGCAGCGGCACCCTCTGGTGCTTGGAGCCCGCACTCCAGGCAGGGCGCCCTCTGGTGGTGGTGGGCCAGCAGTACCTCCTCTTCAGCGGCCCACACAACACCGCTGCTCCTTTGCATGGAAAGGAGCCGGCTGAGGTGGTTCAGGCATCTGGTAAGGATGCCCCGTGGGTTGGTTCCAGGCATGTCCACCTGGGAGGAGACCCCGGGGAAGACCTAGGACTAGGTGGAGAGATTATGACTATGTTTACACGCCGTTAATATTCGGATTAAGGTCAATATTCCGGTTTCTGAATCATTAGGAATAACCCGTTTACATGCTTAAGCAGACAGAGTTACTCCTGTATACATGGTCACTGGTATCATTTGGAATATCCCCATCTAAACAGCGAAGCATGGACAACGTCCAGACGCACAGAGAACGTCATGACCCAAATATGCGTCATTTCCGTTTCTTCTTCCTGTATCCAAAGACAAAAACTATAACAGTAGCAATGAAGTATTCGGTTTCCTCCTCGCTCCAGAAGTGTGGTGCTGTGCTGCCGCATCTGGATTTCCCCATACCTCTGCTTCTGTGGTGTCCGGTGAGTTGCGCGCGCCGCATACAAGTAGTTGCCGTACTCAAAAGACCAAGATTCCTTGTGGATAGGACGTGCACAGAACACAAAATAATGTTCCTTTCTATGGGGATATTCCAATGCGCGTTTATATAACCTGATATTCGGGTTAGAAAAGGAGTAACCCAGGGGTCATATTCAGGTTTTTAAAAACTGGAATATGAGCATTTTCGTTTTTTTGCAGGTGTTTACATGGCCGTGCGCAACCGGGTTATTGCTAATATTCCGGTTATGAAAGGGTTATTGGCTGCATGTAAACGTAGTCTATGTCTCCACACTGGTCTGGGAACGCCTCAGGATCCCCCAGTCAGAGGTGGTTAATGTGGCCCAAGAAAGGGAAGTTTGGGGTCCCTTATTGGAGCTGCCTTATTGCCCCTGCGACCCGATTCAGGATATGTGGTTGAAGATGAGTGATGAGTGTGTAAAGGCGAGAGGACAGAATATATAAAGAAGAGTCGGGAGAAGAAAGGAGATGTACTGATCTCAGCAGAAGATGTGACCTCAATTGGATCAAATACACCGTGTGATAATCGTTTTTATCTTTGAATGTGCAGGAGGACAGATTTTTTTTTTTTTTTTTTTTTTTTTTTGATATGGCCCAAGTGGACCGAGTACATGAAGCCGACAAGGGCAGATTTTGTTTGAATTTGCGGCAGCCCCATTCCTGCTCTTTGTTGATGTGGAGCTCCGCCTCTGTCCGTTTGTTCACTTGTTCAGGGTTTTTTTTTCTTTGAATAAAAAGAAAATTACCACCAAAAAAGTAAAAAAAAAAAAAAAAAAAAGTGTTGAATTGCACACACTTATTCATGTCTTCATACATAGCTGGGGATGGATCCATCAACACAAGTCTGAACATAAGTGAGAAACCGGGTCAGGTTGAGGTCAGGGTGTGTGTTACTCATGTCTGTTGATGTCGGTTAAATTTTTGCTGAGTTTTTGCGTTTACGAGAGTTCATGTTTGGAGCTGGAAGCTGGTGTTGCTAAGGGTGTTGCTAAGGAAATTAAATCCTGTGGGAAGACCACTGCTAATTAAAAATCATCATCAGATTAAACAATAAAACCAAAGGAAAACCAGATTTATGATTTTTTTTTTCTTCTAGTAAAACCATCAAAAAGATAGAAGGTTTTTGTTTATGTATTTGTTTGTCCATCTGAAAGGTCTCAGGGTGGGTTTGTGTTTCTTTTTTCAGTGTAGACACAAAGTTCCGTCTGTCCCTGAATGGGTCGGAGCTGCTGTTGGACACCGGACAGACTTTGTCCTCCTGCAGCATCGTTAGAGGAGATCTGATCTCTGTGATCCTGCTGGAACCCGTCACCGCCGCGCCCTCATCATCCCAGCAGAACTCTTGCAGCAGCGCGTTCAGCCAGGACCGAACCCATCAGAACTCTGCCATGTCTTCACAGGACGTGAGTTCGTCTTCTGCATTGGATTTGTTGTGCTGCACCTGATGGTTTGTTCTCGTATTGGACCGCTGGTTTGAGAACGTGTATTAAACATAAAATGTTTCAGGTTTTGGAGCGAGTGTATGTTGAAGCTTTAGTCTGACACGTATGTTGGTTTAAATGTGTGATGTCACGTCTAATGATAATGATCTCAACCCCTTAAAATCTCCTAAGCAACCTACGAGTAGCTCGGCAGACTGGAACCTGGTGGAGAGTGATGGCACAGAAGAGAATCCTGGACCGTCGTTCCCCAGCTGGGAGCCCATGCTGTGCAGTGAGGCGGTGGAAGGTCAGGCGCCACACTCCTTGGAGCTCCTTTACCGGGGAACTCTAATCACGAGCCCCACCGACGCCCTTGTGGTCACTACCAACCTCCTGATGCTGGAAACAGGCTTCATCCCTCAGGCGAGGCTTCAGACATAAAACCAGACTTTGGGGAAGACTTTGCAAAAAAAAAAAAAAAAAAAATTAAAATGTACAAACTGAATAGTTACACAATTTAGTGCTCATGGTGTAAATCAGGATGTGTTGTGATCTTTCCTTTAGCGCCACCATTAGGCTAAAATGTACACATTAATTTAAAGCTGTCCAAGTCTAATGGACCATCAGATTGACTGAAGTTTCCACCTTCAGGAGTTCCAGTGATCTTATGATATGTTTTCCTTGAAATTATTGTTGGATATTCTGTCTTATAAACAAACATCGACTAGCGTAAGGTCAATAACGGTGACACTGAGCTGTAAAAAGGTTGGGCTTGTGTTTGACAGAGTTTTGTTCTGGGTTTGTGTTCAGGCGTGTGAGCTGAAGCCCGGCGAGATGCCGGCTGGTTGGCGAGCAGCAGGCGGGATGTACAAACTGGAGTATACGCATCCTCTGTGCGACAGCAGCCTGGCGGTGCTGCGGGCCATAACCATGGGACCCATCCTCGTCATCAATGGTCAGCACAAACACTCCTTCACAAGGAAACCTCTGACTCAGAGCCTCTTGTTAGCTAACGCGTTAACATTCTAGCTGAATCCTAAGAGCAAAGCTGATGCTAGTGCAGCTAAATCATTATTGGCCAACTGATATAGCAGTTGGCCAGTAATATCAGCCGATGTGAGCCTTCCATGAACACATCGATGTTGGTGTTATTTTTGCCAAAAATAAAGGTTCTGTTTTACTGAATTAAATAATGCAAAAAACAAAACAAAACAAAACAAAAAAAAAACAAACAAAACAAAAACAACAACAAAAAAAAACAAACACTTTAGCTGTTGGAAATTGTGTCGTTATGTAGTTTGTCCAGTAGGGGGCAGCAGCATCGTTTTACAATGTTGTGAAGCATGGATGCCCCCCACCATCAATCCTTGGTCACATTCACTACAAGAGTCAGTGGCAAAGCGACCAGCTGCCATTCATTTTCAATCAGAGTGGGTGTTTTACAGCAACAGTTGATTATCATGACATCAACTAGGCGGAGCCGAAATAGATGAGAAGTGTACTTTATGCAAATGCTGAGCAATGCAACATGGCGACTGCCAATCCGAGTGATGGCGGAGTGATGTACGTTGACTGGTTGTTGGTTATATTTATAGTTATTTATAATAAAGTTCTTGTTTAAACTGTAAAACATCAAGCCTCAGTTATGTTTCTTTGTCATAGGGGTTTGATAACAAAATGTTCAGAATTGCTGCCATTTTGATGTACTGTACGTATAGCGGTATTGTAAATATTTTATTTCTGAATATCGGTATCGGCCCCCAAAAATCCATATTCTTCGGACTCTGCTTTTGTTCCAGTTTATGGCTAAATCTGGTTTGCTGTAACAGAACTGGTGTTTACTGTCTACCGTAATAACCATGGTAACTTCCTGGTTTCAGCCACCCTGAAGGTGAATGAATCAGTGGGCCGGATCCCCAAACTCTGCCTGAACGCATCCAGCTATGTGACTCAAGACTGGCCAGGTGAGCAAACGGTCAGTGTGACATGAAAACTGCGTCACCAGAGCTGTAGCGATGACCTCTGCCATGTCGCTGTCATTTCTGCAGGAGGAAGTGCAGCTACAGCTTTCAAAGATCTCAGCAAGCTGTCTAGAGTCTTCAAAGACAAGCTAGCATACCCGCTGATATTTGCAGCCAGAGACGGTAAATACACTCACGACCACCTTAAGTAGTAGTTAACATCTCTGGAACATTGTAGAAGTAAGATTAATTAATGCAACTCCCTCTTGTAGGGTGTTCTTGATCTGCCTCAATGACAAAAATTGGCAGTTAAAATGGTTAATAGAAATTTGGTGTTGAGTTTTGCAGAGTACGGTCTTCGCACGGCTCACGTCAGTTATCAAACTACCAGCTTTGAACATGTTCAAAATTATCGAGATCTCAGGCGGACTTCTGTCTGCTTCGGGTTAACGGCATATCTTGATGTAGCATCAAACATGGAAAGAACTGCCACAAGATATCCGGAGTTGTGTGTGAGCAGCCAATCCACTTTGTGTTCACCTGATCCTGCCAGACCTTGGATGTTAGGCAGAGTCCGTCCTGATTGGGACTTGACTGACTTGGCTGCTGAGAAAGACCAGGGGCGGTGTTGAGTACAAGTTCACCCAGGATCGCGATGAATTGTGCCCGCATAAATAAAAGTCAGTCAGTGTCAAAATATTTGTGGGTTTCTTGCATTTCCCTCCTAGCCATGGCTCTCCCGGTGGTCTTTGGTCTGGCTGCTCTGCCTCCGGAGCTTCTCCTGCGGATTCTGCGGCTGCTGGACGTCGTGTCCTTGGTGAGGCTGTCCTCCGTCAGCCGACACCTCCGCAGCGCCACCGATGACGACGTGCTGTGGAGACACCTGTACCGCCGAGACTTCCCAGGTAACACACCACTTATAGGTGGGACTGGAGGCACGCATGCTAACGTGCACGCTTAGTTAGCATCGCTCTAACCCTAACCTTGTTCTGTGGTTCAGATCCAGATCTCAGCAGTTCCAGAGACACCAACTGGAAAGAGGTGAGAAACGCACAACTTGAACTTTTTCCACACAAAAACAAAAATATAGGAAGTTGACTTCAGTAAAGTCTGTTTACAGCAGCACCACCAGGGGGCAGAATTACAATTTACAGGTGAGCCCCGTTAACTCGCACAACTCTCAATTTGGCTTTACTCACGGTCAGGTTGTGGACGCTGAAATTTTAGACTACTGTATAAAAGTCAATTTTGATTTGACTGTTTTTGGGAGGATCATCAGTGCGGACGATTCTGGACAATGATTCCTTCTTCCTCCTCCGGCTGCTGCTTGTCAGCATGAGGGGGACGATTCTGCGCCACACACGCTCCCGGGCATGCCAGCCCAATCTGAACCGGTATTAAGGCTCTAAAGTGTCACATCCAAAAACTTGGATTCGTCAGGAATCTTCTGCACTGACAAAACTCCCAATGCTGACATGCAGCAGCCGGAGGAAGAAAAAAAGATTCCAAACCCGCTCCAAATAAAGAAAACACCACCATCCAGGAAGGAATCACGCATCAAATGCTCCAAACTATGGCAAGATAAGCTGATTTTAAGGGGGGGTGAACTTATTAACTCACGGTTTCAGATAACTTGCAGTCCGATTTTGTGGACCCCAACTTGCGCAAGTTAACTGGGCTCACGTTTTTTTTTATTTAGCAGTGCTAAATCACCACATACGTCGCCTCAAGGCTTCACAACAGTAACCTAACCTTACCAGCCGCCCTGAGGAAGCCCATAGGCAACTAGTGGATGGTTTTAAGTTGAAATTTTTAATATTTTGTTAAAGACAATACTAAAATTAATAATGTGATATTTCACTTTTAACACGTATGCTAACAAACACTATGTCTCTCTCTAGTTTTACAAAAGGATGCACAAGTTGTATCATCAAAGCAGACACCGGCGTACCATCTTCCCTCCCTTATTGCCATTTGTAAACAATTTCCATGTCCCGTTCCACCCACCTGAGAACGTCATCCCACCTGTCCCGGGTATTATTGGCGGGGAGTACGATCTGAGACCAAACATTCTTCCCCGCATCCTCCCTCGCCCGCGCTACGACCCCATCGGCCCGTTTGGACAACCAAACCCGGAGAGGCGTTTGAACAGCATCAGGCGGTTGGGCACGCCATCGGTCAACGTCCGACGTGGCTTCATCTGATCCCCAGCTGTACAGATGTGTTTTCTGGGACTGGCTCAGATATCCTTCTGACAACAACAGACATTAAAAAGATCTGAATGTTCCCTCCTTCTGATACCTTTTCCCACAAACAAGCAGCGGCTCATGTCAGGTCCATCATGTGGACCTGACATGAGCTTGAAACAGATTTTGTTTCAAGCTCTAAAGACATTTTTCAACCATCTGTTGTCATCCATGCCTTTTTTTTTCTAAATTCTTATAAAATACTGAAAAGGAAAAGTTAAAATCACTTTGTCTTTGGTGAATTTTGGTGCAATATTAAAAATCTGTCCTCTGATATTTCTTCATTTTCTTGGGCGCTACAGAAAACTTTTTCGTTTGCAGGTTTCATACACCATGTAACAAAAATAAATAGATAAATTACATCATATTTCAAGTCATATTTTCACTTGGCTATTTGTTGTGTCAGCAATAAATAAATCACATGATCAGTTATTTTGTCCTGTTTTCTGTAGAGTAACAAACATCAGTCATCGCAGTTCCAACAGAAAAGTAGTTACGACAACTATTAAAATATGTCAACTATTTCTCTTTTAAAAATTGACTGATTTTCAAAATAAAATCTGTTTTCCTGCTGTCAGGCGCAGACGCTGACGTCATTCTTTGTCTTCAGACGAGGAAACGTTCGTTTAAATACCCCGGCGGGTGGAGTTTGTCGGCTGCGGCGGTGCAGAGAGAGAGAGAGGGGAGAAAAAAAGCAGGGTAAAGTAAAATAATGAGGCTAAAATTTAAATAGCGTATAAACTGAAAGATTTGTGAGCGTTTTTGTTATTTCCCGCTGTCGCTCCAGAAACAGAAGCTAGCTTTTAGCAGCATTTTTTTTTTTTTTTTTTTTTAAAGCGTCGCTGCCCCTTTAAATGCGCGGTGTTTTTACAGGAAGTACGAGGGGTGTTTACAGCTGATTTCCAACAACAGTCTGGTGTTTCCCGGTCGGTCCAGTGTGCCCGTGAGTCGGTACCGGAGACACCCGATGGTCTGTAACGTCACGTCCAAAAACCACGAAGAAGAAGAAGAAGAAGCGGAGGAGGAGCAGGGGGTTCCTCGGTGTCCCCCTCGCGCGCTCCGTTAGCCGCCGTCGGTCAGTCGGTGCTGGTTTTACCGTCGGTAGCTGTTGGCTCGGATTGTCATGGTCCGGGTCTGGAGATGGCGTCCTTCCCCGCCGTGTGTAAGACTGCGGGAGCAGCGGAGGAGGAGAGCGGCGAGCTGGAGTCTCTGCAGCAGATGCTAAAGGCCATCACCGACGAACGCAACCGACTGAACGCCCGACAGGAGCTCAGCGGCATCGGTAAGAACCGCCGGACAACTTCTGACACTCACCGAAAAGAAATAATAATAATAATAATAATAATAAGCGGGCTTCTTAAGAATCCCACCATTTAACTGGAACACTACGACTTTTGTAGCTTTTCAAAATATTACTTTATTTTCCTCAGAGTACGACATTAAAATCCTACGAATTAATTGTAACACTGCAATTTTTAAAGTGACTACTTAAAAATCCTACGATTTAATTGTAACACTACTATATATATATATATATATATATATATATATATATATACTCAACAAAAATATAAACGCAACACTTTTGGTTTTGCTCCCATTTTGTATGAGATGAACTCAAAGATCTAAAACTTTTTCCACATACACAATATCACCATTTCCCTCAAATATTGTTCACAAACCAGTTGAAATCTGTGATAGTGAGCACTTCTCCTTTGCTGAGATAATCCATCCCACCTCACAGGTGTGCCATACCAAGATGCTGATTAGACACCATGATTAGTGCACAGGTGTGCCTTAGACTGCCCACAATAAAAGGCCACTCTGAAAGGTGCAGTTTTGTTTTATTGGGGGGGATACCAGTCAGTATCTGGTGTGACCACCATTTGCCTCATGCAGTGCAACACATCTCCTTTGCATAGAGTTGATCAGGTTGTCAATTGTGGCCTGTGGTATGTTGGTCCACTCCTCTTCAATGGCTGTGCGAAGTTGCTGGATATTTATCATTATTAGTTTATCATTATTAGTGTATTATTTTGTTTTTCTACACACTGATTTTTGTAGTTTTGACTATGTTCATAGTATTACTTTGCTTGAAGAGTATGACTTCTAACAAACGTACAGCTTTGTTGTCATAACAACTGGAATATTTGTAGTTTGCTTATCAAACTGCTGTTTTAGTCTCCTTTCAGTGCAGCATCTCCAATTATTCAGAGTTATTGTCATAGCACTTTGACTTTTGTAGTTTTAGTTTACAAAATACTACTTTAATCTCTTCACGGTCCAAACTTTATGTCACAAAATAGTACAGATTTAACAGCATGTTTCTTACTTTAGGTTCTCCAAATATTAGAACTTTATTTTCTCAACTTCTCAAAATATTATTTTGCTGTTGTAATAATGCAGCTTTTGTAGTTTTTGTTTTAAAACTGATTTTTTTTCTCCCTTCAAATATCTTGACTTAAAAATCTTAACAGTGCTACTTTATAGTTTAGTATCTGTAAATATTATAACTTATAACAGTAATGTATTTGTTTCTCAAAATATCAAAACTGTATTTATAACTGTGACTAAATTGTCACAATACAACTTGTGACTTATAACCATAATTCTTTCCCAGTATTTTATGATTCTCATAATAGTACAATTTTTGTCAAAATATTCTGACTTTATTTGTAAGAGAGCTATTGGGGAGGCTAGTACTACAGTTGTTTCTCAAAATATTAGTTATTTTAACAACACAACTTCTTTCAGAAAAAACCCTTTGTTTTACATGAATGTTACTTTGTTCTTGTAATAGTACTACCTCAATGAAAATATTTCAACTTTAGACATGTAACATTAAAATCATTGTAAAAGATTAGGTTTTATTGTTTATATTTAAGTGTTGTTTGTAAAGTGTCTTTATTTATACAGTCTAACTTTATCTTCCACAGCCGTATGATAAACGACTGAGATCTATGATGAGTCGTAACAGATTTTCCAGCAGGATTCTGCAGCTGTTTTGATCTGATGTGTGTATTAGTTGATAAACTGTAGCCTCAGAATACATCATTTTAACAATATGATGTCTCACACACACAATCATGTATGTTGTCATTATCTTGTATGTTCGTCTAAAGCAATAACGAAATGTGGCATTAAACAATATCTTTTGTGTTACAGTGACCCTTGATGGTCAAAAAAGGAAAAAAATAGTTTGAGGTTTTGAAAATAAGGTACAAAACATTTAGAGAATAAAATCAGATTATGACAATGAATTTAACGTTTTTATTTTTTAATTTAACATATCAGGAGATGGTCACAGATTGATGAGTGTTCTTCTGGTTGGTTTGTCGGGTGTGATCTGGCAGCACTTCTACACGGGTACGACCGGTTGGTTCTGTCTGAGGTCCACTCAGTTCCTTGGAGGCCTCTGTGGTCCCTGTTTTTGTGGGATGGAGAAATCAATGGAGCGCTTTTGTCTCCGTATGACATCATCGGTGCGCACTGAGCGCCATTCACTTCCCCGTTACCTCACGCTTTAGTTACACATCACAGTAAAAAAAGATGGAAACACCTCCTCACTTGTCTCAATCTGTCAGTGATCCAGTGATTCCAGCAGGTTTTATTACAGTGTTTTATCTTCTCTGAAGTTCTACCAACAGGTCTGTAGTAAAGTGACACTTTGAGAGCATTTAAACATTTTGTGAGATTGCAGAAGTGTATTTTGGGCCTGAACCTGGATAATCATCCCATCATTTCTGTCTACTAACCTGTGTGTAGTGATCCAGGTGAGCACACGTGTGTGTGTTTTGTGTGATTGTGTCTGTCGTCTCCTGCTTTGTACCTGTGCAGCGTCTGTAGCTGGCCGGTGTCGGTCTTCTGTCTGTGTCCTTGGACGGTCCTCTGCAGGCTGATGAGTGTGACACTAATCGTGCACAGTGACTCAGGCCTTCGGCAACACTCAGAATATCAGCCTCAGCCGGCCAGAATATTAGGCACAGGCGTGTGCACCAGCAGACAGTTAGAATTTATATTTTTATTTTTCCAGGGGAGGTAATTGAATGAATGAATGAATTTATTTGGCACACACAGATCCAAGACAACAAAAAAAACATACAAAGAAAGAAAGAAGAATCCGTCAATGCACCCATGTGCCCGAAAGGCAGAAGCAAATGTTTGTGAATGCCTACCCCTTTAACCAAAAATAAAAATCTATAAAATTATACATATACCCATGATAATTAATAGAAACTATAAATTTATCCGTAACTCAGACATGCAAGCAGCAGTGCACGAAAAAAACAAAACAAAATCAATAAACCTAATTTAACATACTATAGCAAGTAATCAAATAGTTTTTCTAGAGCCTGTTAAAGCCAACCAAAGTACCAAGTGATTTTATGTTATCTGGACAATTATTCCAAATGTTAACACCTTTAACAGAAACGCAGTGACTTTTTACAGTAGTTCGAATCTTTGATTTCTGAATTAATAATGTTCCTCGTAAATTGTAACTGGAATCCCTCATTTTAAACAGGCAATTAAAACATGATTAAGCAGATTTTGAGCAACCAGGGTGAAAAAAAATCAGCCTTTTAATCTGGAAACAATAAAATATGTGATGGGTCTGAATACATCCGGCGGAAGATCATTTAGTTGTATTATTGTAAGAAATTTAAATAAATCCCTTTTTACAATTTCTCATGTCCACCAGGAGATGAAACTGTCACTAATATTAAATCATTTTTAAGCAAACTGTCAAAACCTGCATCTCTAAAATGTAGCCATTTTAACACAGTTAACCGTTGATTTAGATTTGTTACAAACGGCTCATCTGACGTGGTTTAAAAGCAGTTTAAATAGTTTTATCTTTAACATACAGCTGTTTAAGAAAACTACAGTGAGTAAGTTCTTTTGGCTGCTCTCTTTTTGCTCAGGGTCACCGCAGATGATCCAGTGTTGATTTGGCACATGTTTTCCACCGGATGCCCTTCCTGATGCAACTCCACATTACATGAATGGGCAGGAGTGGATGTGAATTGGGAAACGTCTGGTTTGGAAGCAAGTATTAAGCACTTGTCCACTGTGCCGCCCTTTAACAAGAGTCAGTCCAGTTTAAAATAATTTACTGCTGGTTTACAGTCATTTGAAGAAATTAAAACATTAAAAAAAAAAAAAAAAAAAAAAAAAGCATTTTGGGTTCTGAAAGTCAACCACTCAGGCAGACAACTGGTCCATCTCAAGTCCTCCAAAGTTACCAGTAAAAGTAAGTTGGTCTGTAAAATAGAATTCAAATTTCTTGGAGCCCATTCAGCTTCTTATGTGCAACCAGCAATCCAGAACTCAAATATATTTGATTTACAGAACTATAACTCTGAGGGGGGCAAGCTGAGCACCCAAATGTTGACTATTGGCTCAGTTGATTCATAATAATTTTTATTTCTATGTTGAAACTTGTTCCAGTAGGTTGTTTGCTAAAAGTGAGCTGGTGGTATTAATAATAATAATAATAATAAAAAACACCTAAATATTTGAATAAATTTAAGCTCATCTGTTATAATGAAGGAAAACGTTCTTTCGTGTGTGACGATGGTGAATAATGTGTCGTGTTCAGTTTTTTCACTCTAGTAGAAAACGAGCATCGAGCTGCGCTTCGTAAACTGTGTGATGTGTTTGAGTGAAGCGTCACTGTTCGATTAAAAATAGTCGCTGACTGTGTGAACTGTGTGTGACTCGCTCTGCAACAGCCTGAAATCAAAAGAAGGCCTGCTGAATTTTTAATGCACCTCAGTGCGGCTTAGTCGTGCACAAAATGACTCTGAAGAACGGCACCCAGAGCGTTTGCACCTCTGCCAGGGTCATGAGATGACCTGAGACAGCTGACACACGAGGAAGTGTCAAGTCTGAATTTGAACTGAATTTTTTCATCTGATCTGTGGGAAACGAGAGCTACTGTTATGGATTTTGGATAAATACAGGTCAGGTCTGGCAGCATGTGCTCGTTTCACCATCTTTTTTTGTCCTGGATGACAACCAATCAGGCAGCTGGCCCATCCCCACCTCCTGAAAGTAACCATTTCTTTAGAAATACGTGAGATGAGGCATTTTTAAACATTTCACTGAATTTTCCAAAACGTAATCCACTGATCCCAAAGCAGAGTTCCAGGTCCGTTTTGTCTCGGTGTATGTGTGCATGTCCTGAGTGCCTGTCTACTTTAAAATGTGCTGCAGAAATGAAAAAAAACCCCAGAAATCTTAAGTTGCAACTAGGACATGAATGTATTGATTGTTAGAGCTTTGATCAGTGAACAGTGAGATTTTCTCATATTTACTTTTGATTTGTGATATAGTCCTCCATTTGTTCTCTTGTTCATCTGCCCCCTCCTCATTTTCATCCTTTCATCCTGGAGCTTTGATGGTCCATCACTCCCATCAACTATTATATAACTGCTGTGTGAGAAATTAAATACCCAGCGAGATGACGGCAGAGATTTTTGGCGTGATTGTTGGATGGTGCGGCAGGTTTTATAACACAGTTGATGTATTTTTAAAATGAGATCTGCAGCTATAAATAGAACAGGACTTTTATCAAAGTCTCGAAGACTGAGCTTCACCCTGCATTCACACCGAGCAGAATATCATCCAAAAACGGCACATTTTAGCCTCTGAGGAGGAAAAATAAGACAAGAAATGGATTCTTTGCCAGAAAACGTCCATCTTCATAATATTTCTTATTCAATTGCTCAGTGACACAAACATCTTAAATATGTCTGTAACTGTTTTTGATTTTATTAAAAGTGTAATTTAGGGAGAACTGTGCACGCTCAAGTAGGTGTGTGCACGCTCAGTTAGGTCTGGGTCTGTGTGTGCATGGTGAGAACTGTGCGTGCACTGGGGGGGAGAACTGTGCACACTTGGGAAAGAACAGTGCGTGCACTGGGGGAGAACTGTGCACACATGGGAAAGAACTGCGCGCGCACTGGGGGAGAACTGTGCACAGGCTCGTTTGATCAGCTTTGTCACTCAGTAATTGCTGTTATTGATCATTAGTTTTAATTTGGACACTGTTTTATGCACATAAGTTGTATCAGGTTTGTCTGTTGTGTTCTGTGGACACTGGCAGTCAGAGACAGAGACACTGATATGACTATTGTCCTTCCTCACAACCCGAATCATCACAAAATAAAATGCCACCTTCAGATCTGTAAGCAGCTACAGTATTTTGACTTTCATGTAAAGTAAGTCCCTTCAGCTGCTCCCTTGTTTTCACTCAGGGTCGCCACAGCAAATCCGAGGTGGATTTGCATGTTGAATTGGCACAGCTTTTATGCCGGATGTCCTTCCTGACTCAACTCCACATTACATGGAGAATTGTGGCCAGGGTGGAGTTTGAACTGGGAACCTTCTGCACTAAAACCAAGTGCATTAACCACTTGGCCACCACCCCTGCAGTGTTTTCACTTTCATGTATTAAAAAAAAAAAAAAAAAGGGGAAACTATTCTACCTGAGTTTTCTCTGTTCCTGGTCAATGATTTTTGCACCTCCTGCGGGACGTGTCACAGATTTTACTTTGACACCAGTCAGACACGTAGTTTAAACACACCAGTCCTCAACAACGGCCGCAACACTTTACTTAAAGATTTATTTTGATGACGTTGATCTGGACTCTTTGTGTAACAACTAATCAGATACAATCAGAATGCCAAGAATGCGAAAAAAAAGCCGTGACCCCGGGATCTGCTGAGTGGGCGTTTGTTGTACAGTGTGTGTGTGTGTGTGTGTCCTGCACAGAAACAGCTGCTTTTAAACATTGATTTGTTCCTCTTTGCTGGCGTGTTTTTCAGGTTGTTTTAAGGATGACCGGATCGTGTTCTGGACCTGGATGTTTTCCACCTATTTCATGGAGAAGTGGACTCCTCGGCAGGATGACATGCTGTTCTACGTTCGCAGAAAGCTCTCCTACGTCAGCGCAGACAACACCGAGGGCAAGAAGGTGGCGATTTTTAAACATTTGTGTACATTATATCAATCACAGCCACTGATCAATAAATGTGTAAAAATAAATCACGTCTGTCACATGAATCTTATAATTAAGATGTAATAATTATAACACTTTATAATGTGGAACATGCTTGTTTTTGTGTCACCAAAAAAAAAAAAAAAATCACTCACTTTATGATACCTGTCTGTTTGGGAGGTTGAACCATTAACCTCCTGGACACATTCACTTCTCTAAGCTTTCAGCTGCCACATCCCCTTTTTGTGTTCCATCTGTTACGCCCCCATCCTCTATGTCCATTCTATTTAACTAATCTTCGCTGAAGCTTCAACTCTTCTCTTCCTGATGATACACCGCCATCTGGTGGTGGATGAAAGGAAGTACAGCTGTTACATGCAATCAGAGGCAGCTTTGGGTTTGTGGGTTCAAACTGTTGTGACGGCAGCTGTGTCTGACATCTGTTCTCCGGTCCAGGTGGAGGTGGAGGTTTACAGAAGGGACTCCAAGAAGCTGCCCGGTCTCGGAGACCCGGACATCGACTGGGAGGAGAGCGTCTACTTGAATCTCATCCTGCAGAAGGTGATAACTGACCAGTCACAACTTACGACCGATCAGACGTTGTTGTGTGTTTAAAATAGAATTTTTAAAAATCATCAGTTGATGTAGACGTTTTCATGCGGCGTGTCTCAAATGAATATTCTGGGTGGGCTAACAAGACGTGAACCCTGTGTTGTGTTTCAGTTGGACTACATAGTGACGTGTGCCGTCTGCACGCGCTCAGATGCAGGAGACATCCACATCCACAAGAAGAAATGTCAGGTACGTGACATGTCGAAAGGGTCTGTTTTTAACGTCTGGTTATCGATTGGCTCTTAAGTTGATGAGCGCGTCTTCTGCTCTCAGGAAGTGTTCGCGTCTCCCAGCAAACACGCCATGGACAGCAAAGGGGAGGAGTCTAAGATGAGCTACCCGAACATCTTCTTCATGATTGACAGCTTTGAGGAGGTAACTTGAGTTTGTGTTTTTATGAAGAAAATAATTTGGCTGTAAGTTTCAGTGAAGCCTCTGTGAGGTGCTGTGGAGTTAAAGGAACACACCACAAACTCGCGGTAAGAATATTTCTTCAAAATGAAAAATGGTCTTTTTGTTTTCGTTGAGATTCTGAGTATGTCAGTGCACCATAACTGGTACTAACTGCTTCCTTTAAATGAGTTATTTCTGTCCTTGAGGGGGGAAAAACAAGTCAACCAAAGTGTCTGTGTGAGCTCTAAACCCAAAACCCGCTCTGATGCACTTTGACCCCACACAGCAAATGGTTATGAAGGATTATTTCCCTCGTTGGATCCAGATCGATGACCTTGTGTAGGTTAGCAGATGTGATCCAGGTGTCCTAGTGGTTCTTTAAGGATTCAGTGTTTCACCCCTCTGTGGACGTGCAGGCATCTCACCAGATTAGAGGTTGTGATACCAATATGTAGACGTGTTTGATTCCCAGTTTTGCTACCTGCCTGCGGTTTTGCATGCCAGAGGCCACCCAGCTGTAAATGGGTACCAACCTTATGATGGACTGGTGCCCCGTCCAGAGGGAGTCATGGATTTTGGTCCAGTTCATGCTGTAGAATCCAGGGATAAACACCGGAACCAACGAGCCTCCGGACCTGAATCAGGTTAATGTTGGAGGAGAACCAATCGCAAATAGTTTTGGTGTGACTCCTGATGGATTGTTGGTGGCCATCATATTAACAAATCAAATGATGGCGTGTTAGAATGCCTGTAGCGCCCCTGTGAGGTCCAGCGCGTTAAAGGTTCTGCTGGAGGTCTGGATGCAGACAGACCTGTGTGTGTGTGTGTTTAGGTGTTCAGTGACATGACAGTGGGTGAGGGCGAGATGGTTTGTGTGGAACTGGTGGCCAGCGACAAAAGCAACACGTTCCAGGGCGTCATCTTCCAGGGCTCCATCCGCTACGAGGCGCTCAAGAAGGTCTACGACAACCGGGTGAGACGCACACAACGTCTGTCCAGAGGTACTTGACGTGTTGCACCCGAGACTGTCTTTAAACGGCGTTGTTTTTTTGTTTTTTTCTGTTGCAGGTGAGCGTCGCCGCTAAAATGGCTCAGCGGATGTCGTTTGGCTTCTACAAGTACAACAACATGGAGTTCGTGAGGATGAAGGGGCCGCAGGGCAAAGGTCATGCTGAGATGGCCGTCAGCAGGGTGCCGACGGGCGACACCTCCCCGTGTAACACGGAGGAGGACCAGGTCTCACCCATGCACGAGAGGGTGAGCAGTTGGAATTAAATATTTAAAATAAAACAACATTACCAGCAAAAAAAGAAATTACACAGTTACAGAAAATATCAGTTAAAATGAAAAATGAATGATTTGGATTCCTATGAATGTTACCTGTTTTTAAATGAAAGAAATGTCAATTCTTAATGTGGTATAACTCAGATTACAAAAAATACGAAGTGGTTTTGACTTGGTGTTTGTCTCCATGGAAACCGAAGCAGATCTTTCAAAAGAGAAAACTGGGATCAAGTGTTAAAGCTGAAATGAAACCAAATTACCAGTAAAACAAAGAACCACTTGACACAGATAACTCTGGTTCTCTGAAGCTTTAAATGTTTGCGATTAAAAACAGAAATAGAAGCATTTCTTCCTCGTGAGTTCTGTGAGGAGCCGCTGAAGACATCTTGAGTTGTCATGGTTACTGGGTTGAGTTATATATTGCAGACTCACTTCCTGTTAACGAGTCAACAGGAACCAATGATATAAAATCACATGAGATTCATGTTTTCGTTTCAGGTGACGTCGTTCAGCACACCTCCAACGCCAGAGAGGAACCGACCCTCGTTCTTCTCGCCATCTCTGCGCCGCAAGATTCCGCGTAACCGAATTGCAGAAATGAAGAAGTCTCACTCTGCCAACGACAGCGAGGAATTCCTCAGGGAGGATGACGACGAAGGTAAAACTCAAACGCATCCTCTGGCGCCCCCCTCAGGACAGATCTCACATTGATCAACTTCTGATGGTGAATGTAATACATATTGTGTCCTGTAGAGGGCAGAGGACCAGAGACGGTTCAGTGAGGAAGATGTTCAAGCGATGATGAAGGTTTTAAAAATGAGTGTTTGTGTCCGCAGATCTTCACACGACCACAAACCTTCGATCTCGCTCTCTTTCGGGGACGGGACGCTCGCTGGTCGGCTCGTGGCTCAAACTGAACCGCACTGATGATTACTTCCTGCTCTACGCCCACCTGACCTACATCACCCTGCCACTCCACCGCATCACCACAGGTCAGAGGTCACATTGTACTGCATCACCACAGGTCAGAGGCCACACTGGACCCACAGGTCAGAGGTCACACTGTCCCGCATCGCCACTGGTCAGGGGTCACACTGGACCCACAGGTCAGAGGCCACACTGTACCCCATCACCACAGGTCAGAGGTCACATTGTACCGCATCACCACTGGTCAGAGGCCACACTGTACCCCATCACCACTGGTCAGAGGCCACACTGTACCCCATCACCACTGGTCAGAGGCCACATTGTACCCCATCACTACTGGTCAGAGGCCACATTGTACCCCATCACTACTGGTCAGAGGCCACATTGTACCCCATCACCACAGGTCAGAGGTCATACTGTACCCCATCACCACAGGTCAGAGGCCACACTGTACCGCATCACCACAGGTCAGAGGTCACATTGTACCGCATCACCACTGGTCAGAGGCCACACTGTACCGCATCACCACTGGTCAGAGGCCACACTGTACCCCATCACCACAGGTCAGAGGCCACACTGTACCCCATCACCACAGGTCAGAGGCCACACTGTACCGCATCACCACTGGTCAGAGGTCACATTGTACCGCATCACCACTGGTCAGAGGCCACATTGTACCCCATCACCACAGGTCAGAGGTCATACTGTACCCCATCACCACAGGTCAGAGGCCACACTGTACCGCATCACCACTGGTCAGAGGTCACATTGTACCGCATCACCACTGGTCAGAGGCCACACTGTACCGCATCACCACTGGTCAGAGGCCACACTGTACCCCATCACCACAGGTCAGAGGCCACACTGTACCCCATCACCACAGGTCAGAGGTCATACTGTACCCCATCACCACTGGTCAGAGGTCACACTGTACCCCATCACCACTGGTCAGAGGTCATACTGTACCGCATCACTACTGGTCAGAGGCCACACTGTACCCCATCACTACTGGTCAGAGGTCACATTGTACCCCATCACCACTGGTCAGAGGTCACATTGTACCCCATCACCACTGGTCAGAGGCCACATTGTACCCCATCACCACAGGTCAGAGGCCACATTGTACCCCATCACCACAGGTCAGAGGTCACACTGTACCCCATCACCACAGGTCAGAGGTCACACTATAGCGTATCACACACAGGAAGGAGGTCAAAATGTAATGCATCAACTCAGGTCAAATGTCAGAATGCATAGCCTCCCCACAGGTCAAGAGGTCACACTGTAATGCATAGACTTAAGTGAAAGGTCAGAATGCATAGCACGATCATAGGTCAGACTGAGTGACAGGTGAGTGGAGCTGTCTGGTGTTTCTCCTCTTGCTTCGGCCTTCTGGTTGGCTGAGAGCTGCTGCAACAGCTGATTTCTACAAACGGCATTTCCTCTGATTTTTGGGTTTTCTCAGCCTGTTACAAAATGTGAAAGTCACCTGGATTCAGATCATCTGCAAGAATTTACTGTTCGGCTTCTTACAGAAATCGTTATTATTTTATGAAGAATTCTGAAAAAAAAAAAACTTTCTTCATGGATGTTTCTGTGTAGGCTCTCAGTTGTCCAGGTGGTTTCCATAGTAGAGAAGCTTGAATCTTCGACTGGACTGGGTTGCTTGACGCGAGGATGTTTCGCTTCAAATCGCAGAAGCTTCCTCAGCTAAAATTCCTGCTCTGGTGGTCTGACTTCTGTCTTGACTGTTGTAGAGAAGAAGAATCAAGAAGTCACAAAAGCTGGAGTTTTAAACCTAACCAGACCCCTCCTACCGAGAGGCAGACTGCTATAGGCTGGTGACTAAAACAATAGCTTTAATTAGCACCTATTGTGCTCTAGTTAACACCCTCCTAATGACAGGGCAGCTGTCCCTCTCCTGATGGCTCCCTTGACGATGCTGCTGATGACGTGAATGACTCATTACCATGAACAAAAGACTGAAACTGCTTTGATCTGAGTACCCCATTGTAAACAGGGGATAAAGCATGTCTCAGACCCCCTCCCCGGTTAAGGCTAGGTTTCAAACGTTTCACAAAGAATGCCTCCTTGACCCCTCTCTCAAACCTTTTCTTCTCTCTAGCTAATATTTTAACTTCCTTGTCCTCAAACGTGTGGTTAGTGTCTTTAAGGTGGAGATGAACTGCAGACTGAGGTCCACTGGCGCCCTCTCTGTGATGCTGGTATAGCCTTTTGTGTAAAGGTTGCTTAGTCTCACCTATGTAGTGTTTGTTACAGTTTTCCTGACATCTGATAGAATACACTACATTGCTCTGTTTGTAACTAGGGATCCTGTCCTTAGGGTGAACTAATTTCTGTTTCAAGGTGTTAACCGGTTTAAAGTAAACTGGGATTTTGTGCTATCTGAAGATCCTCTGTAGTTTTTCCCCTACTCCTGCTAAATAAGGGAGAGACACTCCTCTTCTTCTTGTCTCTGTGTCCTGTCTATCTGGTCTCTTTGTTCTCTGGGACTTCTGCACTTTGTCCAGGGACCATCGTGGGTACCCACATACTGTGAGGGCTTTCCGGACAAGTTGTTGTTCTTTAGCCCTTCCCACTGCAGTTGTGGGCACCTGTAGGGCTCTGTGTTGAAGCGTCCTGATCACCCCGAGCTTGTGTTCAAGGGGGTGGTTTGAGCCAAAGAGCAGATATTGGTCAGTGCGAGTTGGTTTTCTGTAAACCCCTGTCTGGAGCTGCCTGTTCTCTCCAATTGTAACATCACAGTCCAAGAAGGCTAAATGGTTGTTTCTGGCATCCTCACGTGTGAACTTGATATTTGCGTCCACCGAGTTGATGTGTTCTGTAAAGTCCTCAACTTCCTGTTGCTTGATTTTTAACCCGTGTCATCAACATATCTGAACCAGTGACTGGGAGAGATGCCCGTGAAAGACGTCAAGGCTGTCTTCTCCACTCGCTCCATGTACAGATTGGCCACAATGGGGGATACCGGAGACCCCATTGCACAGCCATGAATCTGCCTGTAGTAATTCCCGCTAAACAGGAAATACGTGGTGTTAAGACAGATCTCCAAGAGCTGGCAGATGTGGTCTGGTGTGAGGTTGGTCCTTTCAAGTAGAGACACATCCTCCAGCAGTCTCTGCCTCACAGCTGAGACAGCCTGAGCGGTGGGGATGCAGGTGAACAACGAAGGAGGGTGTTAACTAGAGCACAATAGGTGCTAACTAAAGCTATTGTTTTAGTCACCAGCCTATAGCAGTCTGCCTCTCGGTAGGAGGGGTCTGGTTAGGTTTAAAACTCCAGCTTTTGTGACTTCTTGATTATTCTTCTCTACAAGAGTCAAGACAGAAGTCAGACCACCAGAGTAAGAATTTTAGCTGAGGAAGCTTCTGCGATTTGAAGTGAAACATCCTCGCATCAAGCAACCCAGTCCAGTCGAAGATTCAAGCTTCTCTACTATTTCTTCATGGATGTTTTTCTTCAGGTGTCATTGATCCATCAGCACTTAATTTTCACTTAATTCTTTTGTAAATTGCATGTTCCACAATAACTGATTAATGAAGAAAAATGTATAAATAATAATAATAATAAAAAAAAACCCTTTTCTGATATTAGTTGAGATGAATAAGGTTGATGGGACACGTATTGTTTCTCAAACATGTCGCTCAGATATCCTGGAGGTGCGGCAGAAGCCCATACTGATGACATAGCAGAGCTCCGCCCACTCCATGTCACAAACAAGTGCCTCCCTGCATCAGGCCACCGAGACAACAGCACCACCTGGTGTTCAGTCAAAACGACCAAACATCGCCAGAGGAGAGGACTGAAATCACAGACAAACCAGCTG
The DNA here is from genome assembly GCF_902500255.1 of Thalassophryne amazonica. Lineage (NCBI taxonomy): Eukaryota > Metazoa > Chordata > Actinopteri > Batrachoidiformes > Batrachoididae > Thalassophryne > Thalassophryne amazonica. The sequence continues at coordinate 5,583,517 of NC_047124.1, forward strand.
CCCGAGAAGTGCCTCTTCTTCTTTTCTGTTCCCACTGTGTCACGGGCCGAGCGGGTGAAAAGGTGTCTCCATGGAAGCGGCACATATGAGCAGTCAATATTATGTAAATATTATGCTGCGGAGAAGAAAAGATTCAGCTTTTTTTTTTTTTTTTTTTTTTTAAATACGAGGCAACGATGATTGCGTAAAAACGAAGCAGTTGGATCACTTCAGGTCAAATCCATCTAAAAAATGTACAGGTTGGTATTTCTGTTTTTCATACTATCACTTCATTTGTAAAGTTTCAAATAAATGTGTATCACATTTTCACATTGTTGTTGTCCAAATTACGATAAACAAGCAAATCAGAATGTCCTCAACTCTGAGAACTCGTAAGCAGCAGGAGGGTTTTTTCCCCATTTGTAATTATGATGAGCTCTTACAGAAAACTCCTGCAGGATATATCAAAAATAAAAGTCACAATGAGGCAGAAGTGACAGAATTATTCAAATAAGTTCTGAACAATGGAAAATTTTCTAAAAATAAATAAATAAAAATAACTTTCTCTCTCCCCAAAACCCATAAATAAAATAACTGAAATAATTCCATCACATCAGTTGAGAACTAAAATTTTTATGTTAACAAATTTTGATGCGATTCAGAACTTTTTTCTTATTTATTTATTTTTTTTAAACCCCCACAATGATTAAAACCTGTAAAAATTTAGTGATGCAAATTTTCATAGAGAGAATCAAAATGTCAAAATAGATAAATAAATTCGGGAGGAGGGGGTATTAATAAATATGAAATCAGAAAATCATCTCAGGTTTAAAGTTTCTGTTTGGGGGCAGGAAGTCATGTGATTGGAGTTTTTGTAAGCCTGCAGTAAAAGCTCCTGCCACTAGGCTGCAACACCAAACAGGAGAAAACTGTTGTGAATCATTACAAACTATCGGACTTTGAAATATTTCTAAACTGTAAACATTTAAACTTGTGTGTAAATTCTGGACCAGGTCAAAGGGCTGAGCCAAAATAACACCACTTTTAAAAGTCAAATCCATATTTTCTTGCAAAGGACTGAAACCACCAGATCTGTAATCGGTATGATGGTGGTGGTTGAATTAAAAATAAAATGGAACACTCAGTACAATTTCTCCACATTTAAACACTATATATATATATATATATATATATATATATATATATATATATATATATATATATATATATAAACCTTCATCCCAACATTTAAGTTTTTGTTCCAGATAATTAAAAGAGTTAATAAATATCTTAAATTCTTAAATTTGTCTGAGAAACCTACAGATACAAGCAAAAAATAGAATTAACTGTCAAAGCCAGTAATTATTTTGAATTTAGGAATCAGAAGTTCTGGAACAAAAATGTTTATTTGTCCTTTTGATAACCCAAACAAAATAAGTCATTTATTACTTTAATTTGTCATTTTTCTTTTTTTTTTTCCCCCCCTCTCTCTTCCTGGTGGATTTGAACCTGAGTGACAAAACCTAAAAATAAAAATCAGCACTTCAACATTAATATTTTTTAATAGTTCCTCTGTGGCTTTTATCACATAATATGAAGCGTTACAAGGCGAACAAACCTCAGCTTTGACTTTTTTTAATCTCATTTTCATCAAAATTTCTTCAAACTGGAAGTGACTTGAAAAACTTGTGTAAGTTAAAACATGTCAGAAATGATGAATAAAGGGAAAATAAGTTTAAAAACACACAAAACTATTTGAGGTAAATATGTTTGTTTCATTCTCCTCAGCGTACAGGGCAGGTGGAGTTTAACATCATGGGACTCCTGTTGGAGCTGCCGGATTAAAAATCTTAAATGTTTTTTGGTCACAACACAGAATGAGCGATCAGAAAACATCTGTAACATTTCAGTGACACTGAAGTAAACGTCACTGAAATCACCGTTAGAATAAAGTCAGAATTTTGTTGATAAAAATTTGTTTTATTGTAACACTGCAACTTCCATTATGTCTTATTAGTCGTATTTTAGTGTTAGTTGTAAACTTACAGTTTTAAAATTGTTATAACTTATTTTAAAAAAATTCTAAAATTGTGATTTTACAAGTTTTGCAACTTGACGTTTGAATTTTCATACTATGACATCTTTTATTAAAGTATTAGGACTATTGTAAAATTATGTCTTTACCTAATTAGCTTCTGTCTCATGTTCTTACGTCACAAGTTTTTCACTTTTTAAAAAAAAATCATGTGAACATTTCCCTCAAAATGAAAATGTCTCTTTCAAATTCATTTACTTCATTCTCCTAAATTACTTGTTGCAGTTACTGTCCAAAATCTCTTGGTGATAAATTTACAGATTTTAAGGGTTTTTCTTTATATTAGAGAAAAGCTTTTTTTTTTTTAAATTCCATACAATGGAGAAAAAAAAATGAACATGCCAAAACGATCCAGTTTTAAAGTGAACATTTGGAAGAAGAATCTTTCTGATTTCTCATCTTGTCATTTACAAACCTCTTAAAAAAAAAAAAAAAAAAACCTGACACAAAAGTTGTCCTTTGTGTCACTTTTTTGATCAATGTATGAACAAACTAATGTGGATTTTCTGTGATTTTTTTTTTTTTTTTTTGCCGTCTGTGCTCCTTGAAGCCTTAAATCGGACGCTATGTAACTTTTAACATTTTGTGTGTTTTCATCTTGTTCGCGTTCTTTTTGTTCTACATCAGCAAAGCTTCCAAAGATCCGTTTGTGATGACAAAAACACCGAACTAATTTACGTAAAAATGGAACGGTTCTCTTATTCTTCACTGGCAGTGACAACGTATGTTTTATACATGCACACATTATAAAAAAAGTACCAAGAAAACCAAAATGTTCAAATTAAATATTATCTTAAGTAGCAGATTAGCTCTGTCACTAGCTCATAAATATTTCTAACTAATTCATGTAAAACATTGTTAAACTCATAACTACACACATTAACATGCCAGAGCTAATGGCGAGACATGTTAGCATTTGTAATATTGAGGCTAGATATGGTTAGCTGATTTGGAACATGCTAACATGACTTCTGTAGTGATAAATGGTAAATGGACTGTATTTATATTGCAGTTTTCCATCGGCATCAGATGCTCAAAGCGCTTTACAATTATGCCTCACATTCACCTCGATGTCAGGGTGCTGCCATACAAGGCGCTCACTACACACCGGGAGCAATAGGGGATTAAAGGCCTTGCCCAAGGGCCCTTAGTGATTTTCCAGTCAGGTGGGGATTTGAACCCAGGACTCAAGCCCAACATCTTAACCACTAGACCATTAGTGATTACAAAAATCACCAAATGCTTCACGACGTACAACAATCTGTCCCTGAAATTCACAGCAGATAGAGACAGATATAACCACAGCTAACTTCAGTATGCTAACAATACTCACGTTTAGTGCATCATTATTACAGGAGTAAAGTTGGTTTAAGAAAATGTTAATTCTTTGAAGCATTGCATCAGACTAAGAATCTTGCACTAAATGTAACTAAGCTAATGTTGGCACGCTACCATTAACATACAGCTAATTTTAGCATGTTAATTTTCCCATGATGTGGACCCTAGTAAATATATTGGCACGCTTGCTAATGTATCTACATTACCTTGTAGCATTAGCTTGCTAACCAAGCAGCCACATTTTATTTTAGCCACACAACTGAGCGTACACAGTTTTCATGCTAACATTTAATTTGCAGTATTCCCACCTTTATTTCAGCATCTGTTTGCTAGTTACAGCCTAATAAATGTGATGCCACAGATAATAAATGCTCAGTTAAATTGAACTCGTAGCTATAACTTAACTGGCAATACGCTAGCATTACATAGACGTGAGATTAATAATAAATGGTAACATTAGCATTACATTACTATGAGCGTGACTTTTTTTTTTTTTTTTTTTGCACAGTAACAATTTGATAAAGCTACATGTAAATTTAAAAAGTGTCGTATTCTCTTCGTGATGGAAGATGGATGGAAGCCAAAAACTGTTTAATACTCCACCCGATCAGCTGGTGTAATGGATCGATTTGTACTTAAACGTGAAGCCATAATCGATCAAATCGCAGTTTTTTCTCCATAGTGTTCAAGCCGTTCACTCAGTCCTCCGCCCAGCAGGTGGCGGCATTTCACGCAAACCAGAGTGGAGATAAATTTGGTTTCTGGCTGAATGTATCCTGCTTTAGACCAGACTAAACAGTTTGCACTGGAAGATGCTTTTAGAACTTTTACAACCACGTTCTCTTTTGTATAAGTCTTCAAACGCTTTAATCACTTTTGTACACTGATGAATAATGTGCATGTCGTCTTCTGTTGTGTAGCTTCCAACTGTATGTTCATTTTCGTGCTTTTATTTATTAAAACATGAAAAAAAAAACTAGTGTTGACTTGTTCCTTATTGGTCTAATTTATTGGTCAAGTTTTCAGGAAATCAAGGAAAATTGTCAGCTACAAATTGTAGTTTAATTACAAAAAAAAATTTATTGCTGGTCCACAATTTGAAGGGGGGAAAAAAAATGTCAATTATTACATTTCTACAGCTGCTTATTCCAATGTAGAGTCAGAGGGGCAGGAGGCGGGGTCACCCTGCCCCATTTAGGCATAAATGTATCGCCACCGAAGTTCAGGATAAAAACAAAAGCAGTAAACATGTTTGTTTCCTTTTATTGTCCAATAAACATTGTGATGTCCCTGGAAAAGGACGAAGCCACAAAAATGGACACACACACAAAAGCCACTTTAGGAAACATTCACGTGTAAACTATGAAACCCTCCGACACAATAAATAGTTTCCATAGCCCCAAAAAATTCTCTGCAGGCGCACGGAGATCAGAACAGAGTCCCAAAAGAACCGAAGTGTGTTCAGGCCCAAACAGATGCTTTTAGGACTCGATCCTGATCCGCTTCATAGGAAGGAAACATCAACCTCTTTCACCAAAAATAAGATATCATTTGTAAAATCAAATTCACTGCATTGCTTTTACCACTTAAGAGGTTACACTTCCAAAAAACCCTTGAAGCTCCTCGCATAACTTTCAGATTCACACTCAAATGCTACAGAATTCATAACAGTAAAATTAAAACATACAATCTGACACATGATGGAGAACCAGGGCCACGGTTCGAAGGAGAATTTCTAAAAGAAATATTTGTAAAATAACCTTTTCTCAACTTTAAGCCTCACTGTTGAAATTTCATAATGTGGCATTTTGAGTGTTTTTGAAATCCAAAAAAAAAAAAATCTTTAATATTAGGCAAATAGTCAAATTTTACAGAAACAACAAAAAAAAGTCTCCTTACTGGGTGTTTGTTACACAGAAAAATCCTCATACCATTAGGATTCATTTAAAAATCTCATGAAATCGTATAAAACCATTTTTACTTTCAGAGTTTAACTGATTAAACATGAAACCTTTAGTTCAGTCATAGTGGGGGACAAGGTGGTGGGGGGAGGTCCCAAAGAGAAATGGAACATTTGAGTGTTTTCAGTAAAACCTCATGATTTCTTTGTGACTACTTGTTTCTCACTGATTTTTTTTTTTTCTTTTTTTAGTCCAGTTTCTACACAATGGTTCTCAAACAGCTGCTCAATTTGGAATGGTGTTATTTCACAAAAATATTCTCAAAAACCTGCTTTGTGATGCAACTCGAGTTCTGAAGATTAATTTCTTATTTTGGCAAAATACAAAAATGTTGATATTTCAAGAAAGTTGACATTATGAAAATATTCATGTAAATATTTCCTCTTCTACATTAAGACTTCAGTCTCAACTTTATCGCAATGACTTTACTCAAATTTTGATCCTCAGTTACTTATCCCCCCCCCCCCCCCCCCCCCAAAAAAAACAAAAACAAAACACCTGATTCCCTGTTATGTGGCCCTACAGAATCCACGGTCAAACAGCAGCGTCAAACAGGAGGAATGTCGAGAGCATCTCGCTTCTGAACATCTTCTGGCTGATGAGATTTATGATTTTTTTTAAAAATATATTCACAGTTTAAACAACTCTTATTGTGAAAACCAGGAAGCTGTGAGGCATGACACAAGCGCAAAAACAGCTGTCGTTAAGAAGTGGGGGGGGTGGGGGGGGTGGGGTGTCAAGTCTGATACAAGGTCACGACCTGTACGCTCAGGGCTTCTTCTCTTCCAGGATTTTGTGCAGCTCATCGGCGTCCTCGGCAGTCTTGACTCTGATGAGCAGCGGGATGGGGACGGGCGGCTTCTTGTCCTCGATGGGCGGGTTGGGAATGCACACCACCATGACATTGTTCTTGCCGACTCTGGAGCAAGGCATGGACGCCGACACGATGATGTTCAACAAGATGTTTCCTAAAGACGCAAAGACAAGATCAGTGCGGTGTCCGCGGGGTCGGGCCGGGTCCAGAGTACTCAGGCCAAGCTGGATCTGGTTCTCTTCTAGCTGTGACGTTGCTAAACTAAAGAAAACTAAACGTGTCCGCTGACGCGACTTCTCCATCTGAATCCTGCTTTGGGTCCACTCATGTCCTGGATTCATGCTGAACTGTTTTTCACAGACTGAAGCACAGCTGTATGTCCTCTGTGTGACCAGCAGGTGGTGCAGGACTTGTTTTGTTTTAAGCCTTCATAGTGCAGCAGGTAACAGAATATTTGCAGAGGAATCCTTCAAATCTGTAAAGAAGCACCAAAGTTGGCACAAATACTCCTTAGACATTACTCTTTTGAAAAAACTGAGTAGCCACTTGAATTTTCAGTAGGCGGCTAGGTAGGGGTCAATTGAAGAATTACACAGGGGTCAAAATTTAAAAATGCTTCAATCATAATGAAAGCTATACCACATTTGTCTGATCACAACGATACCAAAAAGGTATAGTTTGGACTATCTATGACTAAATGTTATGAAGTTATGGGGTAAAAGCAACAAGAATGGTGACAAAGGTCAGAATTAGTTTGTACAGGGGTCAGATGTTAAAGTTGCTCTAAATATTGTAAAATGTGATGCAAATTATTGGTTGAGTTAATAGGGTTTTAAAAAGGAATAGTTTGCACCATGTATCATGCTTAGTTATGTTACAGGGTAACATGTCACATGTCATAGAATCCAATGGACGTCAACCTTGCTCTACCTTTACCTTGCAGACCAAGCATTCAACACAGTCAAAACTATTTCATTTATTAATCCTATTAGTTCAACCAATAATTTAGACCACTTTTTACCAAAATTGGTGCAACTTTAACTTCTAACCCCTGTACAAACTGAAATTGACCTTTGTCACCATTCTTGTTGTTTTTACCCCAAAACATTCAGTCATAGATAGTCCAAACTATACCTTTTTGGTATCGTTGTGATCAGACAAATAATGTGGTATAGCTTTCAATATGATTGGAGCATTTTTAAATTTTGACCCCTGTGTAATTCTTCAATTGACCCCTACCTGGCCGCCTACTGAAAATTCAAGTGGCTACTCAGTTTTTTTCAAAAGAGTAATGTCTAAGGAGTATTTGTGCCAACTTTGGTGCTTCTTTCCAGAAATGAACAATTGTTACAGTGGTTCAGTTACAATCTGAACCACTATCAGTGATTCAGATTGTTTAAAACATTTTGGACCCAAACTCTGATTTTAAGGTTCAGTACAGAAACAACAACATGCAGAATTTGGAGAAACTTTTTTTCTCTTCAATATTTGTGGATGTTAAATGTTTGTTTTCTATGAAGATCTGAACTTTTTTTTTTAAACTGTCAAATCAGCTGTAACTAAGAATCTGCGTCCAGGATCAACAGCTGACTCTTTTCTGCTACAGAACAATCCAAATGTCAGTATTCTGGATGAAAACGTGAACATTTATAGTAAATCCAAAGACATTTAACGTACCGAGGTTTGTGTCGGCCCGAATGATCATCTGCGTTTTTCCCTCCAGCGTCTCCTTCAGGTGCAAAGTTCCAACTCCTTTCTCTTTGAACTCCGAGTCTTTCTTGTAGAACATTTTACACCTGAAAGACGTCACAATACAGAAAAACATCGTCAAGACACAAACTGCTGGTGGTTTTCTGTAAACTTTGTCAAGATGACATTTAAGCAGTCAGACTTACCTTTTTGAGTAGAAGGCGTCTTCCTCTTTGACCTCCCGGACATCGGGTTTGGGCGGCTCCTCCGTCTCTTCACTGCCTTCTTCTACGAGGAGAAAAAAAAAGTACGACTTTTGCGTTGCCGCTGTTCCTTTGAGCCTGCTTTTAAAGGTCTCAGATCTTACCTGTAGGCAGAGCGTTGTCCGGTTTTGACCCACTGAAGGACAGTGGCGCTCCAGCACTCGGAGCTCCGAACAGCGAGGTCTGGCCCGAGGAGAAGGAGAAACCGGTCAGAGTCGGTTTGGACCCTAAAGAACTCTGAACAGAGGCGTCCACCTTCTGACCAAAGTTAAAGGTGACGCCAGCAGGGGGCGGAGCAGGGCTTTTCTTTTCTGCGTCCTTTCCAAAGGCGAACAAGCTTGAGGCTGCTGGCGCTGAGCTGCTGCTGGAGGAAGAGGAAGCTGATGCCGCAGGGGGCGGAGTCACTGTGAGCGGCTTCTTCTCGTTGATGCTGCTGTCAGCCGGCACAGCAGATCCTGCTCCGTACTGGCGGTCGAGAGTGGCCAGGTGGCGCTCATAGTCCCTAAAGATGGGGTTGAGGTCACACAGTGGATTGCTGTTGACGTGTTTGGTGATCCAGTCGCGCACCGAGCAGTTGAGCGCGGTCAGTTGCTTCCTATACTCCTTGTTGCTGGTGCAGGAACTCTGTGTTGCACTCGGTGTGGAACCGTTACTCTGCTTAACCGCAAGGTCAACGGTGGGTGCTGTGGAGGCGGGGCCATTGAATGTTAATCCTGAAAGCAGAGAGCAGCAGAATCAACTGGATGTGGCTGGGAAAGCCCTGCCCACATCGTGAGCTGGCCGGAACTCGGCTGAAACACTGAAAAATGTGTTGAGTCATCAATGCTGAGACGTCTTTGTAGATTATGACTCAGTCTGGTTTTGACAACTGTTTTCAGATATTTACAATCAGGAGGGACTCTGATCAATAATCAGTTTATTGAATGGGTGAACTCACCTGTGCTTGTTGCTGTGGTTGCAGCGGGACAAGAGAAACTGCTGAATGAAGGAGTGATGCTGTTCCCGTTGGTCAGCCCACTAAGGCTCTTAAAGTCGCCACCGCTGCTCCCAAAACCAGAGAAAACCGTCGTTGTCGTGCACCCAGATGGTGCAGATGTGTTTAGAGAAAAACCCTTGAAACCTTTGAAGGCTCCACCTCCTTCGTTCTGTAAGACAAGAGCCCAAAACATAAACTTGAATGTTCGATATGTCGCAAATTTCGTCGCAGCACACGAGGCCATTAACCACAGATCACAAAACATCTCAAAGGTGGTGATCACCTTTCACTGTCCAACATCCCTTTAATCAAAAATATGGCGGTGAAGTGTCAGTGCGCTTTCTGACATCACACAGCCCAAAACCAGTCACGTGAAGCATGCGCATCCTTACCTCTGCTCCGATGCTTCGCCGTTTAGCCCTCTTAATCGCTCGGTTTTTCAGTACATCCTCGCTCGCGACTCTGAAGGTTCCAGCCTGGCCGACAAGACAGATGGCATCAGTTTTAAGAAAAGACATGTCACCAGAACAAAATCTTCAGTCTGCAGCAACACCACAACATACAGCAGAATAAAGACCCGTCCGGTTTCTCTCATATAGGCACTGGAACAATTAAAAATCTGTTTGCTTTGTTGTTTTCTGCAGACAGCAGTAACTCTTGAACCAGATATGGAGAAATAAAAGTATGAAATGTTCCAGAATTAAAAGTTATTGCCTTTCTGGTGTTTCTGCTGGTCGTGGCATCTACTCAGCTGGACAGAGCCAATCTGTTCCGACAGACTCACCTCATCTGCCTCATCCTCCTGATCCCAGTTACGGTCAGTTAACTGTTTATCTGCGATCCTCTTTGCCATCACAACCGTGCTGCAACGGTCAAACACAGCCCACGTTAGCTACTAACGACGTTTACTTACAGGTCAGCACAAAATGAATAAATAAACCCAAACAAGGACAGAGTCATTTAAAGAGCTTTAAAACGAGGCATCGTAGTGTGAATGCAGGACTGGTTTCTACTGATTTAAAGCAGATAGTAACAATTTCAGCACAGCTGAAAATTTGTTTAAAAGTTTCAAATGTGAATGTGACCCTGTTAGAATTTGACAAAGCTGAATTTTAGTATTTTTAATAAATTACTTAGAACTGCTCACAAGCGGTTTGTTAATGATACTTATTAAACAGGACTGAACCCACCAAAATTATTTTTCAGTCACAACAAAAACACAAATCAACTGAAATAATCAGATTTGGGGTCAGTTCCTCATTTTCAATTCTAAATTCCATAATTCAATACATTAATGGAGAAACACGTAAATGTAAAAATGAATTCATTTCACACGATTCTCCTTTTATTTTATAACATTCAACAGATGTTCAGTTCGTTCCAAACCGTTGACATAATGAACAATCAAGCACATTACTGAATTTTCATATTATGTGTTAAATCGTTAAAAACAATAATACGCCAAATGACTACATTAGCACCAGTGTCACAAACATTTAAGGAAATTAAAAAACGTCTGAAATGCCTGTAGCTCAGATTAGCCTTGAATTCATCCTTAAAAAACGTTTTGGTAACGCACAATAGCCAAACTTGGGACACTTACAACAGTTTTCCCTTCAATAACAGTTTAAATGAAAGTTGTTACGCTTTATTTAAACCGCACGGGCGCGAAGACGTTTAATTTTACTGACACCGGAGCTAAAGCTAACAGGCCCGCTAAAAGAGCTAATGTTAGCAAACCTGCACACACTTAGCTGTGCATTATATATATATATATATATATATATATATATTCAATGTATTAAAGCCATACCTTCCAGAAAGTGTAATTCCAACTACGACTTTAAAAATCAGAATCTGCAATGATGCCGCGAATCGCACCGGAATGACGACACGTACCGACCGAAGCGACCGGCGACGAGGCGAGCGTCCTTCTTCTTCGTGATCTTTTTAACGTTGGTGACACAGTGACAAAGATCGTTACCGCCACCTTCTGGCCAGGAGTACGTACAGTGAATGTTCATTTATCATATTTCTTTATTGATTGCGGACAGTCCAGGCCCCAAAACATCGTCTTCTTCTTATGCTGACGGTGGCCATTAAAGCACAGTCATAGTCATATAGAGTTGTGTTTCCTGGGTGAATTAAATTCAAAATGTTTTTGTTTAAAGCTGTTGTACCGAAAGATTTGCTGTTTCAGTTATCCACCAGGACCATTTTGACTCCTCATCAGCTTCACAATTGTTGCATTCGGGACAAAGATCACAGATCAAACTATCATCTGCAAAGTCAAAGTCATAAAACTCTTCCTCACTCAACAAGCTGGACTCCACGATCCAACGTGACTCACAGTCCATACAGGTATTAAACAGATTAGCCTCCAGAACACATCCCTGAGGAATGCCAGAATACAACAGGAAGGAATCAGAAACCCTGTCCACACATTAATTAATCTCACTAACAAATTATTCTAACTTTATTTAGATAAATGGAGAAAGTAAACAATAAAAAGGTATCAGAGGGCTGAACCAAAGACTGCACGCTCTGTGCACTGGGATAAATCCATGTCTGATAAACTCATGTTACCAATCAATCACAAATGTTGTGATGATCAATATAAACTTTAGATCATTTCTCAAGCCCTTTTGGTTGCAGAGATATAGCAAAAAAATAAATAAATGCTTTTCGTGCCATGTTTTTGTTGATCTTGACTTTTGCCTGATTCTCCCCAAAAGCTAATCATCTCAAGATAACTGTCCAAGTAACATTACCACCAAGTTTGGTGAAAACCCATCCAGCTGTTTTTTAGTTATCTTGTGCAGAAACAGATGAATACACACACAGGACAGATTACAATCCTCTCCACACTGGCACACAGGGCATCAGTGAGTCAGATCCAGATATTTGAAGAGCAGCAGTGTGGTTTTATTATCAGTGCAGAATGTTCGCGAGGGCTCGATGAGGAGGATGTCCTCATGAGTCACAGCATCAGACGCAGCTCTGTCCTTCCTCTACTTTTGGTGTGCATGTGCATGTGTGTGTGCTTGTGGAATTTTTACCCACACAGCCTTTGTCTTCAGCTAAGTGATGGTTTGGGACTTTGTGAGGTGATCTGAAAAAGTGACTCCGTCAAAGACTCAGGATGTGGCTCAGGATGTGGCTCCGGGGACAGTGGCTGAAGCGGCAGCAGATGGCTCGTCTCCAAGCTTCAGGATCCCGGCCGGCCTCGCCAAATAGGAACAGGTGCTGCACAAAGTGGGAAGTGAGCTGTGGGGCCTGGTGGCAGCAGAAGACTCTTGACCAGCTGGTGAGGAAAAAAAAGGAAAAAAAAAAAGAAAGAGCACAAAAAAGATGAAAAAGGAAACAACTGAATACTGAGCCCTGACAGGTTCACTGCACTGAGATTAGACCCTGTTCATGTCATCAAGTCTCCCAAAGATCCTGTCGTCAGTGTTGTAGAAAAATGTTTGAGCTGGTTTTCAGAACTCCAAATGTCCTTTATTTCAAACTAGAGTAGAACTCATCAGAACGTTCTGCTCTCAGGCTCAACATACTCTCTGAAGACCAGAAAGGTTCTCTGAGACCCGTCCAAAAACACTCACTGAAACACTCACTCACTCACTCACTGAAACACTCACTCACTCACTCACTGAAACACTCATTGAAACACTCACTCACTGAAACACTCACTCACTGAAACGCTCAATCACTCACTGAAACACTCACTCACTCACTCACTCACTGAAACACTCATTGAAACACTCACTCACTGAAACACTCACTCACTGAAACGCTCAATCACTCACTGAATCACTCACTGAAACATTCACTGAAACACTCACTCACTCACTGAATCACTCACTCACTCACTGAAACACTCATTGAAACACCCACTCACTGAAACACTCATTGAAACACTCACTCACTGAAACACTCACTCACTGAAACACTCAATCACTCACTGAAACACTCATTGAAACACCCACTCACTGAAACACTCACTGAAACACTCATTGAAACACTCACTCACTGAAACACTCACTCACTCACTGAAACACTCACCGAAACACTCGCTCACTGAAACAGTCACTGAAACAGTCACTGAAACAGTCACTCACTGAAACAATTACTCACTGAAACACTCGCTCACTCACTCATTAGTGTCTCATTAGAACGACAGTTACACATTATAAAGGTAAGCTGGGCACTCAGTGGAGCGCAAACCTCTGCCAAGATGCCCAACGAAGCAGAAAAAAGCTTTGAATGTAACAAAACAGTTTCTCACTGACCCTCTCTGGCATGTTATTCCTGATATAGAATGATCATTAACGTATGTTTAAAAAATTCCCAAATCCGCCCTTTTGTCTGGATCTGTCCCAAAATGGCTCTGTGTCCCATCTTCTAAGTGAGCTTCATAAAAATCACCAGTGCTTCCAAAAACTTCCCCGGAACTAACAAAGTACAAAAATTAAAGCCTCAACAGATCAAATAAAAATAAATGGACGGTTAAGGTGAGATTTGGTTTTCTGGGAGCTGTGACAGAAAAACAGTTTGGAACCTGAATGATTCGTTGTCCTGGTTTCCAGAAGCCTGTTCTCATAAGCTGACTGCAGGGGGCGCCAATGTGCTCGCAGCACCGAAGCACATCCTGTGTGGCACACACACAGCTTCATGTGCCCTCTGTAACCTCAGTGATGTTTAGCGTATGTGACACGTATTAATGTAAACATGGAAATATTGAAATATCGATGTCGTGCTCATGGTGACGTAGTGAATTTTTAACATAATGAACATGCTGACAGAATATTGCTGAAAATGAGAATAAACCACTTTGTGTTTTTCTGTATGAATGTTAATCTGCAATCTTGTAAACCATCAAAGCGGCTATTATTTATTGTTGTTTAATCATAATCAATCATTATTTTAACTCCTAAATTTCTCCACAGCAGTGGCTCTAATTCTACATCTTACTGAATGAACCCTGTTTCACGAACCCTGCTTCATGTATCATAGCACAAGTGATTATTAAGATTCTACTGTTGAGTCACAGCGGCGTTAACAGGAATTCATGAGAGGTGGGCTGTTGAAATCTGTCAGGTGAGCTTTGATTGATTGATTTCGATTATTGAAGATGATCTGATATCTTTCTGGTTTCTAGATGATTTGTTTGTTACTGACCCTTGGTGGTCAGTACGTGTTATTACATATGATCTATGAAGTCGATATGGACTCGTAGAGCACGTATCTCCACAGGGTTAATAATGGTCAGTCCTTATTTCCTCAGCCAGCAGACAGAGGAAGTATCTTTGTCACATCTTTGTGATGTCATAAAGTCAGAATGTTAAGGATAACAGAATTTAAAGACTAAAACTGTGCTTTCATGGGGAGCTGAGCATGTTGGACTAAAACCACCACAAAGGGGCGACTGAAGAGTTTCACCACTGAGCCGTGAAATGAAAAGTAGCAGCAAAGGTGGTCGGCGTGGGGGAGGGGCTCAGCAGGCCCCGACGCCTCCTTTTTGTCAACACTGCAGCTGCTTAGTCCCATGGTAAGTAAGTCCCTTCGGCTGCTCCCTTGTTTGTACTCGGGGTCGCCACAGCAAATCCAAGGTGGATCTGCATGTTGATTTGGCACAGGTTTTACGCCGGATGCCCTTCCTGACGCAACTCCACATTACATGGAGAAATGTGGCAGGGGTGGGATTTGAACCCAGAACCTTCCGAACTGAAACCAAGTGCATTGACCACTTGGCCACCACCCCTGCTTGCTTAGTCCCATGGATCTGTGGGAATTTTTACCCTATTTTCAGAACCACAAATTAAACTGGTGCATAAAGCTTCACTGTGGTTTCACAGGGTGTGACTTTATTTTGATTGGCCCCAAAAGGTCAAAGGTCAGCACATTTCATTTGGTTTGTTTGCGTTTCAGGCATCCTGCTAACAAACTGATAAAGATGTAAGTGTGAACATGACCGAGACCTAGTCAGGCACAAAGAGAGTGTACACCTCCTCCAGGACAACACAAACCGGCTATTACTAACTCCACAAAGTTACAATTTTGACTTTGATGTGATGTCATAAAGCCATTACATGAAAGAAAGACACAAAAAGAAACCCTATCTTGCAATATTAAGGAAATTAAAGAAATATGTCTAAAAATAATTCAGCTAGTCATAGATATTAAGATGAAAAAGAACTTTGTCTCTTGAAAAAGTGTTAAAACCAAAACCCTGACATTTACCCTGTCCCTGTTGGCTTGATTTTAATTTAGTTTAATTTATTTTCATTTATATAGCCCCAAATCACAACAAAGTTGCCTCAAGGTGCTTCACACAAGTAAGGTCTAACCTTACCAACCTCAAGTACAAGCACAGAGGAGACAGTGGTAAGGAAAAACTCCCTATGGTGATTTGAGGAGGAAACATTAAGCAGACCAGACTCAAAGGGGTGACCCTCTTCTTGGGCCATGCTACTGACACAATTGACAAAACAATTTACAAAACAAATATACAGGAAATTCTGATGAACTGAACCTGTCTATTTGTTATATTTTCATTATCAGTTTGAACAAATAATCTTGTTAATATCAGTCTTACTTGTCATGTTATATTTTCCTAAATGACTCAGATTTATTCAGGTTTTGTTGCACTTTATATTTCCATAAGTTGTTGAAAACTTTGAGAGCCCTTGTTACAAAACTAGTTTTACTCAGATTAATATTAGTTATAGTAAGACCTTCCACGAGTGTGTTATGGTGTATTTATGTTAAACTCTTCAAATACTAGACTCCCCCCCCCAATATAATGAACTATTTCTCAAACTGGTGGCCTGTTTGCCATAAATGACTCGTTAGCCTGGAGCACCAGGTTCTCATCAGTCTTCTGATGAGTTTCTACCATCTCTGTCCATGGTGCTACTTTCTGTTTCACCAGTTTCAAATTTATCAGTCAAAAATGCACAAATAATCATAGTTTGTGTTTTGTCTTTAAAAGTCTTGCTGCACTTTTCTGCTGTCTTCTACATTAAATCTGCTTCATCTCATATACAAGTAATGTATTTCCTTTTTATTTGCTATTTCAAAATTCAGTTTAAATCAGAAAACTGACAAAGCAGAAGTCTTTTTTTGTTTATATGTCTTCATAACTTTTTGTAATATCTGTAACATCACTACAGTTGTAATTAAGTTATTATGGTTGATATTTTTATTGATAAAAATTCATTGTAAAAATGTAAAATATGTAAGACACTAAGAATCTACAAAAACATTTTGTTATAGCATTAAATCAACGTATATTATAAATGTTAATCTAAGATGTTACTGTAAAACGTTTATGTAACATTTAATGTAATATAAATTATATAAGTTCACATCATACTCTTAGAATCTAAGGTATAAATTATTTGAACTGTTTAAAAATTATAGGTGTGAATATTTTTCTGTGATGTTTAATTCATTGTATATTTTTAAATATATATTTAAACATTTTAAATAGTTTGTTTTGCTTATAAATTATAGGTGTTATTATTTGGTATGATGTTTCCTATATTACATTTAAAAAAAAATGAAAAAGTGTTATTGTTTATAAAGCTCATGTTAACATTTTTCTATGATGTTTCATGTATTGTATAATTTTAAATGTTCTACAAACATTTTAAATAGTTTTGTTGTTTATAAAGCACGTGTTAATATGTGTTGTGTTATATATTTTTAAATATATGTTTTTAACATTTTAAATATTTTTATTGTTTATAAATCACGTCAACATTTTCTATTATGTTTATATATATATTAAATATATTTTTAAACATCCTAAATTTTTATTGTTTATAAAACACGTGTTAATATGTTTCATGTATTACATATTTTTAAATATATATTTTTAACATTTTAAATAGCTTTGTTGCTTATAGAGGACATATTAATATGTTGCTATGATGTTTCATGTATTATATACTTTTAAATATATATTTGTAAACATTTAAAATAGTTTTATTGTTTATAAAGCACACGTGGTAATATGTCTCTATAATGTTTTGTGTATTATATATTTTTTAAGATTTTAAAATAGTTTATTGTTATAAAGCACATGTGTTAATATGTTTATGATGCTGCTTGTATTATATATTTTTTAAACATTTTAAATAGTGTTGTTAATATGTTTCTGTGATGTTTTGTGTATTATATATTTTATATATTTTTTTACATTTACATGTTGTTAATATGTTTCTGTGATGTTTTGTGTATTATATATTTTATATCTTTTTTTTACATTTGAAATAGTTTTATTGTTATAAAGCACATGTGTTAATATGTTTCTATGATGTTTAATGTATTATATTAAACATTTTAAATAGTTTTGTTTATAAAGCACACGTGTTAGTGTTTCTATGATGTTTCATGTATTATATATTTTTAAACATTTTAAATAGTTTTATTGTTATAAAGCACATGTGTAAATATGTTTCTATGATGTTTAATGTATTATATTAAACATTTTACATAGTTTTGTTTATAAAGCACACGTGTTAATATGTTTCTGTGTTGTTTCGTGTATTATATATTTTTATATATCTTTTTTTTTTTTTTTACATTTTAAATAGTTTATTGTTTGTAAAGCACAGGTGTGTGACAGTCTGACTTCTTGTTCCTCACTGCGCATGTCAGAACGGCTTCATCCGGGAACTTTAGACTTACCATTGACAGCCGAAGCGCAACTTTTCCCCAGGCAAAGTGAAATCAAGCCGCGGACTCGGACAAAATATAGTCCCCGTTTTTCAACTTAAAATTGCCGAACCGAACCCGAACCCGAGTCGGTAGCGGACTCGTCGAGGCTCGTCGGCCTCCGGAGAGGACGTTGGCGGAGGACGGAGCTCTTTGTCTCGGCTTTGGAGCACTTTTCGGCCGGGCGGAAAGTGTGTGATGAGTCCTGGGCTGTAAAAGAAGCGAGAACTTGCTGTGCAGCCTGAGTAGTTCTTCTTTCAATTGTTATTGTGGCTTTTAAAACATCTTTAATTCACTTTAAGTTGACGTGAGCCGCGTCCAAAGTGGAACCAAAGTGGGTTTCCGCTCGGAACATGGAACTCCAAGGCCTGCACGAGGCGCTGAAAGTAGAAATCCAGTGTCATCATCAGGTAAATGAAACATGTCTTATTGGTACTGTGAGATACGGACCCGAGGACCAGTCGGTCCGGTTCGGCTCGGCTCGGCTCCGGTCCGGATACTTTTTGCGGCCACTTTGAGCCCGAGCTTTGCTGCTGAGGCTGCGGCTGTGTGGCGATCAGAACGCGAGCGGAATATTTATGAGGACTCGATCCATCACCGCTTTGTTCCCCCTCTTTTCTTTGTTTTTTTTTCTCTTCCGAACCCAAACTTGAGACACTTTTCTCGTTTCGACTCCATCTTTGACAAACTAGTTGCTCGGATGAAGCAGGTAAAAGCTTCGCCAGAAATCCTCTCAGCTGGAACTTTTGTGGCCCTCTGAGAGAAAAATCAAAGTTTAAAGCAGCCTCCGTGGTTTTTATTTATTAATTAATTTTTTAAAAAGCTTGTGTTGTGTTTTGTTGTAGGATGGAGATCTTAAGAAACAGCTGCACGACAGACAAACCAGAATAACAGCCGCGCTGAGCGACAAACAGGTCAGAGATTTATTTTTTTTCTTATTTTAACCACCTTTTCTTTGTCTTTGGCTCTTAAAGTTGTTTTAAGGTGAAATGTTGAGAGATTTTTTTTTTTTTTTTTTTTTTAGCGTCCATTTTGAGCAGGTCGACATGTTTCTGGAGGGCTATTAACGTCTTTTCCTCACACATGAGAGCTTTAAGTTTTCTGCTCAGCAGCAGCTCCTTTAGTCTCTTTTTAGCCCTTTTAAGTCCAAACTTCGGGTTTTCTTACTTTGTACTCGCTAGCGGTGCTGGTGTTGGTTTTATTTCTTCTCAGTCACGTGACGGTAGCGCTGCGTCTGATTCGCCCACGATTAGCCTTTCACTTTTTTTTTCTTCTTCTTTAGCACTGTCCGGCTAACAAACGTTGTCCTACATTAACTTTACTGCTAAGTGCTTTAGCACTTGCATTAACTTCAGTGCTAAGAGCTTTAGCACTAGCTGGCTCCTTACATTAACTTTAGTGCTAAGAGCTCCAGCGTTAGCTGGCGTTAGCATTAGCCGGTGAGGAGGCGTTCAGCACCGCGGACAGTTCCTGCACCGCCCCGCCTGGCTGGAACCGAACTCCCCCGTACCAGCAAAGAACAAGAACCACTCAGAGAAAAAAGAGCTCTCTTGTTATTCACGCTTTAGAGTTTTGTGTTTTCAACTCGTGCATGCCTTCATTCAGTGCAGTTTGGATCTAGATGCAGTTGTGTTTTTAAATTAAGGAATGAAGCAGCGTGAAGTCAGGACTTTGCTTTTTGCTGTGTGTGTGTGTGTGTGTGTGTGTGTGCGCGCGCGCGCCTCTTTGGTAGTGGAAGCTTCCATTTTGAGGCAGCAGGGGGAGGTCTGTCTCCCCTAACATGGAGAGGAAAAAGTCTGCAGAGTTTGATGCAGGAGGGGGGGATGGGCCCCCATTTATGCCGAACATTACCATTTTGATTGCTTTGATGCTGTTTTTGGTTTTTAGGGGGAGGGGAGGCACTGAAAGCACCGTCAGCACAGCCCGTGTCTGTAATCACTGCACACCAGCTGATTTTTCACTTTCTAACAGCAAATGTCACCTTTTTTTACTTTACATCTGCACATTCATGAATCCATGACTGCCTTGTGAATCAAACATATTAGCTGATTAATGGGTGGGTTATCAGTTTAATTGTTGGTTCATGAAGTCATGTATAATTCAAAAAGAGCAAAATGGAGATTTTTGTAGTTTGTCAGTTATGCTGGTTTACATCTTTTTTGCTTTAGTTAACATAAACTGAGTCGAATAGAACTACTGAAAGTGTTTTTTTTTTTAACACAGCTTTAAACATGTTTCAAAGTAGTTTAAACCAGTGGTTAAAACATCTGTCTCTAAATCAACACTAGGTAAAAGCAAATCTAGATCAAAGTGTTCCATATTTAAAAAAAAACTACCAGTTTATCATTCATAAGGGGAGGTAGGTGATGGTCTGTTGGTAAAAGCGGGCTCGAGACCTGAAGCTCCTCGGTTCAAATCCCAGCCTGACTGGAAAATCACTAAGGGCCCTGTGGCAAGGTCATTAATCCCCTAGTTGCTCCCGGTTTGTAGTGAGCGCCTTGTAGGGCAGCAACCTCACATCAGGGTGAATGTGAGGCATTATTGTAAAGCACTTTGAGCGTCTGATGCAGATGGAAAAGCGCTATATAAATGCAGTCCATTTTTTTTATTTACCATAACAAAATGAACTGTTATGTAGATGTTTAAAATGTTCTCTTAATTACTAATAGTGCCAGAGGGGTACACATTATAATCACCTTGGTCTGTCTGCAGCTGTGTTTGTAAGTATGTAAGCAAGCTTGGCTTAAGAATGTTGATCAGAGTTGACAGGTACATTATATCCAGTGGCTTTGCATTTCCATAAATGCACCATAATTTTCCCACAATGCAATCAGAGTGTGACAATTCCGGTAAAGATAAGAGCAATGGTGGGCACAGAAGGTGCTCTTTTTTTTTTAAGTGAGTCACCCACATTTACTGGTCTGAAAAGATGGAAAGCAGTTTATACAGGTAGTGTTTTTTTTTTGTTTTTTTTTTTTTCTGCTCCATGGTGTAGAAACTCATCTGGGAAGGTAAGGTGCTTGGGATCGAGCTCATACTACAGATTCCCACACAAAGAGCCAAAAACATTACAACTTTGGAGAAAAGCAAACTGGAAATTGTTCCTCACTGATTGCAGATGAAATTGCACTCATCAAGAGTTCACAGTATTTTGAAATGCCAGGCCACGGGATAGGATCGGAGATGACCTAGGCATTTCATTACCATGGTGTTGTGAAGAAGTCATGAAAGGAAGTCATATTTGTTATAAAAACAATGCACATCCCATTGTTCAGAGCGTGCATGGTTTGCATCAGAATTTGAAGATGTTTTTAATTTGTTCAAAATAAGGTAATATTGCTTTAAACCCTTCTAACACAACGCAGACATTTTGAAAATGCTTTAAAACTATTTATCTAAAGGAAAATATCACTACATTTGAAATGCTGTAACAAGTCAAAAATATTGTATTAGCCTATTCATAAGTTTTGGAAACTCAGTCTAGTTTTATTTATGTAGTTAGCTTTTGTCAGTGGACTAATAGATTCAGCGCTAATGTGAATTCAGCCATGACAAGAAATAGATGTGTCCTGAGCTACTTTACACCACAGGGCCGATAGGAGTTTTATCAGATGGAAGCAGCAATAATTAGATGGCTGAGTCTTTTTCTGTGGCTGGAGGTCATTTCAGGGTCACAGCCTGAGGAAGCTGGAAGTTGGACAGAGAAAAATGTGAGTTGAATCCAGTTTGTTAATGTCAATGACAGCTGGCTTTAAAAAAAAAATTACAGGGCTGAGCTGCTGGATGAAAATGAACGATGATTTACAAGGTTAAAATCACCAAACATTTAATGGATTATGCCTTTTGAGTTGTTTCCATGTTTAAAACAATACTAGTTTATCAGTCATAAGGGGAGGTAGGTGATGGTCTGTTGGTAAAAGCATTGGGCTTGAGACTAGAAGCTGCTTGGTTCAAATCCCAGCCTGACTGGAAAATCACTAAGGGCCCTTGGGCAAGGTCATTAATCCCCTAGTTGCTCCAGGTTTGTAGTGAGCGCCTTGTAGGGCAGCACCCTCACATCGGGGTGAATGTGAGGCATTATTGTAAAGCACTTTGAGCGTCTGATGCAGATGGAAAAGTACGATATAAATGCAGTCCATTTTATTGTTATTATTTAAAACTGCAGTCTTGTGCGTCAGCAATGTAAATTTCTCTTGTTTTGGCCCAGGAAAAAAGAAGCGATTCTTCGATTCTTTTTCCTTCAGTTGCTTTCTGTTGCATCACAGCAGTAGTCTTTTAACTGGCTGTCAGGTAGAGACAAGTTGTTTTTGTTCCCTTTCACAGCTCTGGTTCATTTGCTGTTCTGCAGGAAAGCAGATAATCATCCATCAGCACAGAATTCACAGAAAAACCTAAAATGTCATCAGTATCTTCACACAGCAGTTTACGTTCTTGAATATATGTAATGTATATAAAAATTCTGTATTCATGTTATGTAATGGTTTTGTAGGAATGATTATTTCATTTTTTGACTGGTCAAGTATAAAGTCTGTGAAATAAAAATATCAGTTTCTCAAAGCATCAGGGGACTTGACATGCACAAAGAACACTAAAATCCAACAAATTAAAACTAGTGTATCCCATGTGTAACCTTTTTAAAGTGGTTAACAATGTGCTCAAGATATCTCAAACATGACCATGAATGGCTGCTATCTGGTTTATGCCATTTTAAAGAATCTTAAAATTTGTTTTAAGGTGGTCTTTAAAACCAAATGTTTTTAATTCAGACAAATTGGAATCCAAAGTTACCTGACATTTTATAAATCAGATTAAAATTTAATCTGAGTGTGACGCTGTTTTAAAAACACACAATTTCAAAGTTAGAAATTTGACTTTTTATATGTGGGATGAGAAGTTGGAAATACTGGATGTAGCTGCCTGATTCCAAAGGTTTCCTCTTTGAAATTTTTTCAAAGGCAGCATCTGTAACCATGGATACGCCAGTTTATTGCAGCATGCCATTCCTTCTCATTTAGTTTCAGATGGAGATCCTGCATATAATATAGTCCATGAACCTCTAGCCAATTTTGACCTAATCACTACAGCCTAAGGTGACTAAATAAAGAGTGTTTAGAATCCAGTCTCAGAATACTGTGGCCTACACAAAAAAATGTAGAATCATCCCAGAATGGCAGCTGTAGCCAGGTAGAGATCAGTGAAAGGCTTCCCGGGGTAAAACTTAAAAACCTGTGTCTTTTTATTAACCGGAGTATTGGGGATGGGATCATGAATTTATATTTATTTAACTTTGTGAAATGGTTGGGTATGGCATAAAATACAAAAACGAAAGATTTGGAGATAAGGATGCTGATATGCACAGCTTTTTAACTATATATATTTTTTGGTTTACAATAAAATCATTTTAAGCTTCTATCACAGTAACTAGCTCACAGACAACATTGACTTGTTGAAGTGTTTCTGAAAAGCTGTTTGTGTTATTGTTCTGGATAGTTTGAAACCCTAGTACCTTAAGTCTCTGGATGTTGTGGGACTGTCTTGGCTGACATGCCTCTGCAACATCGCGTGGTGATCGGGGACAGTGCCTCTGGATTGGCAGACCGGGGTGGTGGTCCCTCTGTTTAAGAAGGGGGACCGGAGGGTGTGTTCCAACTATAGGGGGATCACACTCCTCAGCCTCCCCGGTAAGGTCTATTCCAGAGTACTGGAGAGGAGAATTCGACCGATGGTCGAACCTCGGATTCAGGAGGAGCAGTGTGGTTTTCGTCCTGGTCGCGGCACACTGGACCAGCTCTACATGCTCCATTGGGTTCTTGAGGGTTCATGGGAGTTCGCCCAACCAGTCCACATGTGTTTTGTGGATCTGGAGAAGGCGTTCGACTGTGTCCCTCGGGGCACCCTGTGGGTAGTGCTCCGGGAGTACGGGGTCCTTTGCTAAGGGCTATCTGGTCCCTGTATGACCACAGCAGGAGCTTGGTTCGCATTGCCGGTAGTAAGTCAAACCTGTTTCCAGTGCACGTTGGCCTCCACCAGGGCTGCCCTTTGTCACCGGTTCTGTTCATTCTGTTTGCGGACGATGTGGTTCTGTTGGCTTCGTCAAATCAGGACCTTCAGCGTGCACTGGGGCAGTTTGCAGCCGAGTGTGAAGCGTCCGATGATGAAAATCAGCACCTCCAAATCCGAGGCCATGGTTCTCGACCGGAAAAAGGTGCTTTGCCCTCTTCAGGTCGGTGGAGTGTCCTTGCCTCAAGTGGAGGAGTTTAAGTATCTCGGGGTCTTGTTCACGAGTGAGGGACAGATGGAGCGTGAGATCGATAGACGGATCGGTGCAGCATCTGCAGTGATGCGGTCGCTGTATCGCACTGTCGTGGTGACGAGAGAGCTGAGTAGGGGGGCAAAGCTCTCAATTTACCGATCGATCTACGTTCCGATCCTCACCTATGGTCATGAGATTTGGCTCATGACTGAAAGAACGAGATCGCGAGTACAAGCGGCCAAGATGAGTTTCCTCCGCAGGGTGGTTGGGCGCTCCCTTAGAGATAGGGTGAGGAGCTCGGTCACTCGGGAGGAGCTCGGAATCGAACCGCTGCTCCTCCACGTCGAAAGGAGTCAGTTGAGGTGGCTCGGGCATCTTTTCCGGATGCCCTCTGGACGCCTCACTGGAGAGGTGTTCCGGGCACATCCCATTGGGAGGAGGCCCCGGGGAAGACCCAGGACACGCTGGAGGGACTACATCTCTCGGCTGGCTTGGGAATGCCTTGGGGTTCCCCCGGAGGAGCTGGGGGAGGTGTGTGTGGATCGGGAGGTCTGGGCAGCTTTGCTTGAGCTGCTGCCCCCGTGACCCGACTCTGGATAAAGCGGAAGAAAATGGATGGATGGTTTGAAACCCAGTGTGTTTGAAAATTTATTGTAGCCCTACACACATAATAAATTATTGATGTAATTTTCCAGTTGTTTTGTTAGTGTAGAGAACATTAGAAATCTGGGTGACAGTTCTAGTCGCAGTATCCCAGAGTCCAAGGTGCCTTTTTACCTTATGGGGATATTCCACGGAGCACCGTTCCTTCCCGTTTCATCCCAAATAGTAAATTGGGGTACGTTTTGAAGCATCATAGTAACTTCTTCATCCATCTTTGTCAGTCTTGAACAAACTTTGTATACGTGGTACTTACGGCCATCATCGGCACCTGTTTTGAAATCGAGGTGAAATTTTCGAGCTGTTCAACAATTTCATCCCGGTTCGCCAAATAGTCACTAGTGCGTGGAAACTTCCTGGTGTTCGTAGTCTTAACAGCTTCAATCATGTTCATACATCTTTAAACTGGGTATTCCTAGTGTGTACAGCTTGAAACAGATCGCGCTCCATTGGGGGTAAATATTTGAAGCAGCGTTTGTTGTGGTTGTGGCTGAGGGTGTAGTTGGGTGCAGCTCCTTACTTTCATTTTTGAGTGGGTTGCCAGCCAGTTGCCAGGTCTGCACTTTGTAAGCCAGCCTGTTAGGAGGCAACCTGGAGTAAGCCGTTTCATCTTTTTGCACGTTTTGGATCGTAAATAGAACGGTTCCCTGTGGAATTGTGGTGTTAGTTTGTCTGGTGGACAATCCAAAACCCCATCATCAATTTACAGTTGTAGAAATGGGTTTTAAAAAAAACAAAAAAAAAAAACCCAGGAAATTTTCATTTTTGATCTTGAACCAGAGAATCATTTGTATTTGCTGAATTGAAATACTCTTATTGCAGATGATTTTAATTGTATGCTAAATGATTAATAATCAGTTAATCACATTTGTGTTTAGTCACTCCTGTCAGTTGCTGAGTAACTGATGAGCGAGCTCTGGGGATCTGCAATGCGCTGTTCGAAGTGTGTGTGTGTGTGTGTGTGTGTGTGTGTGCATTTTTTTTTTTAATTCAGAAAATTTGAATTGTCTGTCAAACTCTAGTATTGATGCTCTTCAAGTGGCTTGAAAACTGAGTTCTCTTTCCAGTGTACTTGAACATTGATGTTAAAAAAAGGCTTTCCCCCTCCTCCCCTCCCATTTGCTCACATTAGTTGCACTGAGGGTCAAAGGTCACCTGGTGCTGCTAAAACTATCATGTTGTACATCAGCTCTGCTCTGTAATTGGATGTTTGAGAGCCTGCGGGGCTGTTATGTTCAATCATCCTTCAGTCTAATTTTTGCTTGTGTGTCTTGAAGATCTCCAGCAGCATTATTTTCTTCACCCCCCCCCCCCCCCCAAATTTAAAAAAAAAACCCCAGTTATGGAACTATGAATTAACAATTTTTGTATTATTTTTATTCATGGTTCAATTTGCTAGTGTTTTAACCTGAGTTTTGTGTGTGTTTGTTTTTATATATATATATATATATATATATATATATATATATATATATATACACACCCCAAATTTGCATGGTAGCCATCTGACCGCCTCTCAGCAATCACTGGCAACTAAGAAGACAAACTTTCTTAGTAAATCGTCCCAAACCTGGCTAATCCCCAGCAGCTCATTACAGGCTCCTGCAGGGCTGATTAAACAACAGTAGTTTGGGGATTTCTTCTGGACTAAGTCCTGCATTTATGGAGCAGGCTGTTGTATTGGACCAGAATTCTCTCAGGACTCATAGTTCTCCTTTATTTGGGATACTGTTTGCATTTAAAGACCTCAGCTTCTGTAGATCTCTACTTTTCTTCTAATTGCATGGCAAGGTTTTGGTTACTATGTTTCCTGGTTTTTGCACTGTTTTTTCCTATTTTTACTGCTCCACAGTTAATGGGCAGATGAAATATTTCATTGGAAGAAAGTTGCATTCATGTCATGAATGTACTGAAGGACGTTTTTGTTTGGATACTACAACCCCTGGCAAAAATGATGGAATCACCGGCCTCGGAGGATGTTCATTCAGTTGTTTAATTTTTTAGGAAAAAAAGCAGATCACAGACATGACATAAAACTAAAGTCATTTCAAATGGCAACTTTCTGGCTTTAAGAAACACTATAAGAAATCAAGAAAAAAAATTGTGGCAGTCAGTAACTGTTACTTTTTTAGATCAAGCAGAGGGAAAAAAATATGGACTCACTCAATTCTGGGGAATAAATTATGGAATCACCCTGTAAATTTTCATCCCCAAAACTAACACCTGCATCAAATCAGATCTGCTCGTTAGTCTGCATCTAAAAAGGAGTGATCACACCTTGGAGAGCTGTTGCACCAAGTGGACTGACATGAATCATGGCTCCAAAACGAGAGATGTCAATTGAAACAAAGGAGAGGATTATCAAACTCTTAAAAGAGAGTAAATCATCACACAATGTTGCAAAAGATGTTGGTTGTTCACAGTCAGCTGTGTCTAAACTCTGGACCAAATACAAACATGAGAAGGTTGTTAAAGGCAAACATACTGGTAGACCAAGGAAGACATCAAAACGTCAAGACAGAAAACTTAAAGCATTAAAACCTGAATTCTTTTGTAGCTATTTTTGCTTTTACGCATTAATTTCTCTCAAGTAAATTGACCAGGAAATGCGGAATCTCCCTGTTGGTCAGTAGTAGTTCATGGCAGGTACAGTTGCATCTTTCTGGACAAATCCTGTTTGTTTTTCAGTCTCTGTTGTTGAAGTTGGACATATTGAAGATCTGTCGTGTTTCTGAGACTTCCTCCCGTCTTCTTTATTGTCAGCTGGAGTTCAGACTCTAACGTGTCCATCAGTATGAATGGCAGCGTCTCTGTTCTGTCAGCACTGTGACTGACTCGAGGCCTGTCTGGGCTGTCTCAATGCATGCTGGGATACACAGTTAATCCCATCACTTTGAGATGGAAGAGAAAACCAGACAGGACATCAAAGATGGAAAATATGAGCTTGCATGTGGTTGAGTCTGTTCCGCATCTTTAAGAAGTGAAGGTGGTTACGGTGAGCAGCGATATGTAACTTTTACAAAACTACTGTTTACACAGTAGTTTTAAAAGTTACCAAACAACAAAAAAACTAACTTCAGGAATGTTTGACACCATCTGTAATCACATGTTCCAAGGATGTGATGTTTGTAAATGTAATTCTGGATGACTGAAACGACAACATCACAAAAAGCATTTTTGGGCAAAAACACATTTATCTCAATCTAATTTAAGAGTTGTTTTAGATTCATGACCCAAACGGCTCAGACTTTCTTTTTATTAAAAAATGGTAATAAAGTGGGACAGTGCAGCTGGAGTTTTGCCTCGTTTCATCATTAACCAGAGCTGCTTCCTTGTTAAGTCTCGGAGGGCCATGAATCTGCTCGCTTTGGTTCTTGTGCACTTCAAGCTACAGCTAGTCCTTCTTTTTAATGCTTGCACAGTGGTCTTAATCATTTCTGGAAGGCATGAATGGCAGCTTTAATTACGAAAAACATGGCATAGAAGCACACCATAACTCCTCCTCAGGGAGGGCAGCGCTGCTCCGTCACGCCACGTGACAGTACGAGCTGTGACGCCTCACGACCAGAGTGGATGTCTGTTTAGCTACTACAGGTTGCAGTAGCTTGTAGAAGAATTTCTTCAGGATGATTAAAAATGTGCAGCGTGAGCACATCGCCAGGAGTTCTGTGTCCTCAGGAGGTCTGAGCTGTGACTAGTTTCCTGGAGTCACCTGTCAAGTTCTCTGTTTGTTGCACTCTTGATGGCCAACTATGTTCTATTTTGTGTGTAATTAGTGTCGTTGGCATGTTTACCTACCTAACAAAAGGTCCTCTGTTCAAGGTGAGCTGCACCCCAATCTGGGGTTGTTTTGGGAAGGGTAACCGGCGTACAACCTGTGTCAATCCATACCAGATCTGCTGTGAGCAGAACAAACATGGGAGCAGCCAAATGAAATTGCTGCAGTCATTTTCTTGAAGATATTTTGTTTTTTAATTGCCACGATTTCTCAAAACTGTATTTATTCTTTGAATAAATTAACCAGTGGGATTGTGAACATCTGTTTAGCCAGTATAAATGGACTTGAAACTAGTTCACCACTTGTTGAGAGCTGTTTAAAAAAAAAAAATGTCTGTAAGTGGACAAATGTTAACCAGTTAAAGGCAGTCCCAGTTTTTCATTTTAATGTAAAACAGCTAAACGGTATTTTCCCTGCAATCTGTAGACCAGTGAACCTCATATTTTTGGCCGTGTTGGCAACTTCTAACATGCAAAATGACCATAACAGTAAAGTAAACACATGATAAAGTAGACACACATGCCTCCTTTGTCCCTCAGGCCATCAGACTGTACAACTCCTCACTCAGGGGAGGAAGAGTAACAGGAAGACAGAGGACGGGAAGGAGAGGAACAGTAGTAGTCAGTAAACCAGTAGCGATCAGTATGTCTAGTATTTATATTTGTAAATGGAATTTTTTTTATTATTATTTATTTATTTATTTTTACTTTCACTTTTGATGCTCTGTGTGCTTCTTACCCTGTGTGCTGCTATACAATGCTGCTGGAACCTCAATTTCCTTGAGGGAGTCTTTCCAAGGGATTAATAAAGTTCTGTCCAATCTAATCAAGTTGCTTGTGAAATCTTGTTGCTAATGACAGATTCCTGGATGTCACCGTTGTACTTTCTGCTCTGTAGTTTAGATATCTTAAAAGCAGTTGCACAGTTAGAGTAACCAAACAGTAATGCTGATAACTGGATTAAAAAATGTGTGTCATGGAACAGGTTGATTTAGATGATTATATGTGAAACATAGCTTTTAAAAGTGTGTTAAGGATTAATTTGGATATTTTGTTGTAGTTGACAAGGTTCCAGTTGCGACAGGTTTACATTAAAATGTCAGATCACCTGCTGCTGGATCAGAACCGCTGTCCTCCCCACAAACAGACTCAGCTTGACGGCTTCTTATTACTGAACAGCAAACAGTCATTTCCAGGGAGTCTAAGAAAAGTGCTGACGTCGCCGCGCTGGCAGGCAGAGCGAGCCGGAATCTACAATGAATTAACCCGTGTTCACTCCAAAACACTGTCATCTTTTATTCTCCCTGCTGCTGTGTACACACCCGAGTGAGAGGAAATCTGCTTTTTCATCACAATTCTTTGTGTGTATCAATCTAAAAACTGCTACATAACTCATCCTTTTGTTCAGTTGTTCCAAACCAGAACATATTTAATTGCAGGTCTCTTCTTTGCCTTGTTGTCATTGGGATGCAGATTGTTACATTCTTAATTAATTATTTAGTCCTCAGAGTGGTTACCCTGTTTCAGGAAGCAAATACAGGTCACTAGGTATCTTCAGCTGATGTCAGAGTTTTAGCCACAAATATGTATTTATATATTTTAGCCGTAAATATGGACGGCATATTTACATTTAAAACGGGGGGGGGGGGGGGGGGGGGTGTCACGTAGTAACACCACAGTTTTTGATCATGTTAAGTGGACTTAAATTCACATTCACTTGGGTTACATACACCACACTCCTGAACCTCTCTGGTCCCTGAGAAGTAGGTCGACCCCGCATACTGTAAGTTACCATCTATCAACAACAACGGTGCCCAAAAATCCTCTGAAAAGACTTGGGACCAGAGGCATCCAGTCACTGCCTTAGATTGTGTGTTAGTGTCTAAGTCTCACAACTATTTAGTAAGATTGGAAGCACCAAGACCCTGAAGACTTGGACATTTGTTCTCCAGCAAAGATATTGATACATCTCATGACTCCATAAGCTCTTCCCAGATGTCACAGGACCCAGAGACATGTCACTGCTGAGAGAATTAGTCTTGGGCTCAATTTGGGAAACTGCAAAAGAAAATACAAATACAGCACATATTAAGCAGTATAACTGCCGTATTAAAAAAAGTGAATTACACAACAATTTATGCATGCATTTAAATAATAAAATTCATGCAAGCAGTATTAAGCACATAATCTGTATCATGATACGCATTGAGTATAGGGCGTCCAATGATACAAATCGTATTGTTTTGAGAAATGATATACATAGAGCCTAACTTGCCAATTGAATAATTAAATCCACCATTACCATGGCAACCATGGCAAACATAACCTGTCTGTTTTGGAACTTTCTCAGCGCCAATTTTACAAACCCCTCTGAAGGAACAGTGATTGCCATCAGCCCAGTCACAGCAACGTCTTTTTAATATATTCAAGATAATTATAATTACAAGAGTCTTTATCCCCAGAAGCTGCCTGACACCGGCTGTGGAGGCCCTCGTGTGTTGTTTTTTTTGTTTTTTTTTTTTTTTTAAGTGACTTCATTAGTAAAACAGGAGCCTGGAAACATTTGCTTCATGTTTGGAGTCGTCGAGGTAGAAATATCCTCTGGCACAGTCACTTTGTCATGTTGTGCTTTCAGGGAACCAGAGAGACATGTGCAGGGCTTGGATTATCCCACTCACAAAGCCATGAAAATTGCTGTAATAATTCAAAAATTGCTTCCTTGCTTCATACACACAGTCTTCTTTTTTTGAGTGTTTGTGAAGGACAAAGTGCCTCTGATTTTAATTTGCATGTTTTAGTTCCTGAGAACTATTTCAGCTTTTGTACCGATGGTATTTTTGGACGTGCGTGTCATTGCTCAATTTCACACAGACCTGAAGTTAATTGTCACTGTTTCATGGATGTCAGTGTGTTTTAAGCAGTAAAGGCTTAATTTATTTTTTAAAACATTCAGTTTGTTTTAGAGCAGAAACAGGGCTGATGGCTAAGTGGTTCGTGCACTTGGTTTCTGTACGGTTCCTGGTTCAAACCCCACCAATGCCACATTTCTCCATGTAATGTGGAGTTGCATCAGGAAGAGCATCCGGCATAAAACCTGTGGCAGTTAAACATGCAGATCCACCTCAGATTTGCTGTGGCGACCCCGAGTGAAAACAACGAGCAGCTGACAGGACTTACTAGTTTGTTTTAGAGCAGGTGACTCCATGAGGTAGGAGTTGTACTTCCAACCTTTAGACCAGGGTTTGATTCCAGGTTTGTGGCTTTTGATATGTCCCTTCATCTGTATCGTCTCAGCTGTAAATAGGTGCGGGTCTGAGCTGGGGATGTAACCTGTGATGGGCTTGTGTCTTGTGCAGGGAATTTGTTTCATGCTATGGTATCCAGGGATTAGCACCGGCCTGTAGAGGAATGACTTCTCTCTGCTTTATGGTCATTTCTGTTTTTTGTGAAGATCAACCCTCATAAATGGGATCCACACATAATAAAGGTTTTTAACGTTCACCTGATATGAATGCAGACAGCTTCAGATTTTAAGATGATAGAAGTCTGCACTTCTGTCAGTATTCATTGTTTGGGTTTAATTCCAAATGCTGTGGTAGCAAAAATAAAATCTTCTCCATCACAGTATTTATGGACCTGTCCCTGTTCTGCTTTATGATGTGACAAAACTAATTATAATTTCCTCCCTCTTCACTCTTTTTTTTTTTTCTTGTTCTATGTCTATATGGTTTGACGTTATTAGGGATTTTCTACACACAATCCAGTCCTACACCTCCTTTTCTTTCCAGTCTTCCTTTATTCTATCCATTGACTTCAGCCTCTTCCTCTCTATTCCTCTGTACTTCCGTCTTCATCACTCATTTGTTGGAATGTATTAATCGTCTATACTAAGTACATGTTCAGACCACCTCATCCTACTTTCCTCCACTTCCTTAGATGTTTCTCCTACTTTTGTTGTTCCTTGGATTCTGTCATTTCTTATACGAGGTCTGTCAATAAAGTATCATACCTTTTTATTTTTTTCAAAAACTACATGGATTTCATTCATATGTTTTTACGTCAGACAAGCTTGAACCCTCGTGCGCATGCGTGAGTTTTTCAATGCCTGTCGGTGACGTCATTCACAGGCGAATGACGTCACCGACAGGCATGGAAAAACTCTGTAAGACAAACTGCAGGATTGTCTTACAGACATAAAGACATGGATGACCTCTAATTTCCTGCTTTTAAACTCAGATAAAACTGAAGTTATTGTACTTGGCCCCACAAATCTTAGAAACATGGTGTCTAACCAGATCCTTACTGTGGATGGCATTACCCTGACCTCTAGTAATACTGTGAGAAATCTTGGAGTCATTTTTGATCAGGATATGTCATTCAAAGCGCATATTAAACAAATATGTAGGACTGCTTTTTTGCATTTACGCAATATCTCTAAAATCAGAAAGGTCTTGTCTCAGAGTGATGCTGAAAAACTAATTCATGCATTTATTTCCTCTAGGCTGGACTATTGTAATTCATTATTATCAGGTTGTCCTAAAAGTTCCCTAAAAAGCCTTCAGTTAATTCAAAATGCTGCAGCTAGAGTACTGACGGGGACTAGAAGGAGAGAGCATATCTCACCCATATTGGCCTCTCTTCATTGGCTTCCTGTTAATTCTAGAATAGAATTTAAAATTCTTCTTCTTACTTATAAGGTTTTGAATAATCAGGTCCCATCGTAGTACCATATCACCCCAATAGAGCGCTTCGCTCTCAGACTGCAGGCTTACTTGTAGTTCCTAGGGTTTGTAAGAGTAGAATGGGAGGCAGAGCCTTCAGCTTTCAGGCTCCTCTCCTGTGGAACCAGCTCCCAATTCAGATCAGGGAGACAGACACCCTCTCTACTTTTAAGATTAGGCTTAAAACTTTCCTTTTTGCTAAAGCTTATAGTTAGGGCTGGATCAGGTGACCCTGAACCATCCCTTAGTTATGCTGCTATAGACGTAGACTGCTGGGGGGTTCCCATGATGCACTGTTTCTTTCTCTTTTTGCTCTGTATGCACCACTCTGCATTTAATCATTAGTGATCGATCTCTGCTCCCCTCCACAGCATGTCTTTTTCCTGGTTCTCTCCCTCAGCCCCAACCAGTCCCAGCAGAAGACTGCCCCTTCCTGAGCCTGGTTCTGCTGGAGGTTTCTTCCTGTTAAAAGGGAGTTTTTCCTTCCCACTGTAGCCAAGTGCTTGCTCACAGGGGGTCGTTTTGACCGTTGGGGTTTTACATAATTATTGTATGGCCTTGCCTTACAATATAAAGCGCCTTGGGGCAACTGTTTGTTGTGATTTGGCGCTATATAAAAAAATTGATTGATTGATTGATTGAACACGCCTTGTGGAAGGAGTGGTCCCGCCCCCTCGTCGGATTTTCATTGTCTGGAAATGGTGGAATGATTTGGACTTTTTTTCCCATCAGAATTTTTTCAGAAGCTGTTAGAGACTGGCACCTGGAAACCATTTGAAAAATTTATCTGGCTTTCGGTGAAAATTTTACGGGCTTCACAGAGAATAAGGACTGCTACTACAGCTTTAAGGACGCTCGGCGCGCCGCGCTCCGAGCTGCGATGACAAGGCAGAAAACGCCAGATCATTTCTATGCTGATGGCTCTGTGGATACGAGACCGTTGTGTGCACTTTCTCTGGTTATCACAAGAGCTGGACATCAGCCATTTTCCGGCAGATTTCACTTTTAACAAGAGATTTTGTCATGGAAAGCTGCGCGGAGGCTTCGTGCGTAACGACCGATTCGCTGTTTGAGTGAGACAAAGGAACACCTCCGTTTCGGCGTCTCATGGGACAAGTTAGGACATGCCCAGCTCTCCACAATTTCTCTGATACTTACTGGACTGGTAAGCATTGAAAGCCGAGATAGACATGTCCAAACTTGTCCCATGACACGTCCTTAACACGGCCGAGCGTCCTTAAAGCTGTAGTAACAGTCCTTATTCTCTGTGAAGCCCGTAAAATTTTCACCGAAAGCCAGATAAATTTTTCAAATGGTTTCCAGGTGCCAGTCTCTAACAGTTTCTGAAAAAATTCTGATGGGGAAAAAAAAAAAAAGTCCAAATCATTCCGCCATTTCCAGACAATGAAAATCCGACGAGGGGCTGGGACCACTCCTTCCACAAGGCATGCTCACAAGCGAATGACGTCACCGACAGGCGTGGAAAAACTCACGCATGCGCACAAGGGTTGAAGCTTGTCTGACGTAAAAACATATGAATGAAATCCATGTAGTTTTTGAAAAAAATAAAAAGGTTCGATACTTTGACAGACCTTGTACAGTCCAGCTTTGTGACTTCAAAATGCTCGTTCCTTCTCCTGCGCTGTCTTACCCGCCAATGTCACAGCCCCATACATCATTGCTAGTCTGACCACTGTCTCAGAAACCTGACCTTTTCAACTCATGACAAACCTTTTGACATGGCAGCCTATTCCAGATCAATAAACACCTCATACAGGACTTAGGTATTCCTCATGAACGCAGCGTCGTACGTTTTCATCGACGTCAAACCAAACTCCGAGCTATGACTGTCATGTCACTTGACTTTAAAACAAAGGATTGTGACTTCTGATGTCAAAAAGATGCTACACATCTTTGTATCAGTGGAGAAGTATCTGCTCTCTGGATGCATGCAGGTCTGTTCATTTGTACGGTCTGACATGAATGGCTTCAGATGAGCTGGAAGGACAAACGTTGCAGTGATTGGGTTCTCTGCCGGCTCACTCGTCTTCATTCACAAGGTTCAGCCTTAATAAACTTCCTCACATTTTCTCTGCCTGGTATCATAGCAACACGGTTTATCACAGTCTGCTCACCTGGGCCGCCGCGTTGTGTCCACATGAGCGCCGCTGCACTTCTGCTCCGCTCACGCTCTGAACATTTTGATATTCAGGTTCTGTTTTGCTCTCAGTTCTGGGTTGAAGGCTAGAATCAGGATTTGTGTCAGATGAGTTCAACTTAACTCGTCTCCATACTGAAACTGCATCAACTTTAAATTTCTATCAGACATCAACCATAGCACTGTTTGAAGGGTTCAAAGTAACTCTTTTTCGGGTTTTGATATTCACTCTGTCCCTAAGGTATTTACTGTCGGATTAGCTCGGAATCTGAACATTTGCATTCTGATGCTGGATCTCTGTAGCTCCGCCCACAGCAACCAAGCTGATTTTGCTTAAGATGAAATTAAACGCTTCGATTCTCAGGGCTGTTTGGAAATCAAACAACCTCTTCGGAAGCCTGATGAACTCGTCTTTGAATGTCGACTTTTAAAGGACATTTGTGACTTTTTTCTGGTGGAGATTAGAATCGGGACCTTGTTGAATCGTTCTTCTTTGCTGTAAAGGGCACAGCGTTGGGAGAGGCGGCCTTATTGACTTTTCTTTGATAAGGGTTTGTAGCTCGTCTCTGTTGATAACCGAGTTGAGCGGCCGGCCGTGGCTTCGGTCAGCAGCTTAGCGGCTGGCAACACCGCTGTGCGCAGTCAGCAGCACGACCCGGCTAAAAGACTCGCTTTATCATCAAAGACTGTGCCCCGCATTGTCTCAGCCCACTTTATGGCACATTATTTTGACAGTTACCATGACAGCAGCCTCAGAAACCTCATCGTGTCAGATGAAGTCCCTAAAACTTGTAGTGATGAAGAAAACTTTTTGCCTTAAAGCTGTTCTTTGAAAAATTTAATATTGACTCGGACAGCACGATTATGACCACCAGCTGACAGAGGAGGGGCGGGTATCTGTCATCATTCACGATGTCATGACACAAGTTCAAGAATAAGAGTGAAAAGAAGAAAACACGGTGTCAAAAAAACTGATTTTCCAACTGGAGGAATAGAAAAAGGAGCTCGGGTCTGAAATTTAACACGGGGAATTTTTACACATGTAGTGATTTTAAATTGTGGGATTTTAACGATATTTTACAGGATCCACTAACAATATTTAATTAAAAACCCTAATATGTATATTTGCACCATCTGACCCCTTAAACATTTTAAGTCTGATGTTTAAATTCATACTAATTTAAATACATTCTAGCTTAAAATTTAATTTATTTGCAGAGCTGCTCTTCAGTGTGAAGTAAAGCTTTTTTTTTTTTTTTTTTTTTTTTGGTTTGGTTTGCAATCACTGTGTTGTGCATCACTTTGATTGGCTAAAGTGAAGCTGGGCTTGGAGGTGGTGAAGATAACTGCACACATCTGATTCCATTAACCCTGACACTGTCAGCATGACTGGCTGCAGCAGCCTACTGCTCCCATAACCCACTTCAGATCCATCTGTCAGACAGAGAGAGAGTTTTGTTCATGTGTCGCTCCACCACAGCGGTGGTGGAGCCAAACATTTGTCATGTTTGGCTCCACGTCAGCTCAGATAAAGGTGACTTCGCCTGTCTTATTTTCATTCTGTAAATCAGTTAGAACTGAACTAAGATGTTTAAATGGCATGATAAATGCCCAGATTTAAATATGAAAAAAAAAAAAAGGAAGATTATTGACACATGTGGCCGG
The DNA here is from genome assembly GCF_902500255.1 of Thalassophryne amazonica. NCBI lineage: Eukaryota > Metazoa > Chordata > Actinopteri > Batrachoidiformes > Batrachoididae > Thalassophryne > Thalassophryne amazonica. The sequence continues at coordinate 5,620,587 of NC_047124.1, forward strand.
TATGACTGCAGAATTTCAGTTTTAAAGATGTCCTGATAGGGCGTCCTTTTTTTTGTGTCCCTAATTCCACTTGCTCACTCATCTTCAACAGCTATAATTTGGTTAAAATGCTCCCAGCCTTTTGAGCTCCATTGCCGGCTAGCCCTCACTCCGATCAGGATCATTAAATATCATCTGCTGATATCGAGCCTGGCACTTTTTTTTTTTTTTTTTTTTCTGGGTAATATTCTTGCACTGGCCACAATGCAAGTGCATCAAAGTCACTCCAGTGTAGATGATTCACAGTTGAATGTCTCCATAGTGTATGAAGAAAAACTAGCTGTTTGCCTTGGTGGTAACCACGCAGTACCCAAGATGGTTCTGTAATGTGTATATATGTATGTTGGTGTAGATATTTGCAGTAAATCTGCATTTTAAGTGCCAGCAGGCTGGATTAAGGACAAAAGGGTCTAAATTCTGACCGTCTTTTGTCTGTTGGTGTGGGTACTGTTACTCCATCCCTCTCAACAGTTCAAACTCTGCTATCATAGCTCTTATTGAAAGTCGACGTTTGTGTTTTACCCTGACTCCTGCTGCTTCATCTTGACTCTGCTCCTCCTGAATCTTTCATTCCGCCTGCACACCAAAGAGGTCATCTTAATTAAACATTGAGGAGGAACACTGGAGTTGGAAAGTCATTTCAGACTGACAGCAGCACCGAGTCATTTTGTTGTTGGCACTGTTGCCTTGTGTCGTTGGCACCATCCATCTCTCCCTGATGAGGAGAAAAGTAGCTGGATCAGTTCTCTGCCTCCCACCGCTGGGATTAGCATGGAGAGATCTGCTGATGCTTCCCTCAATTTGGACTGATGCTCTCTTTAAAATGTTTACGCTTTCAGTGATAAACTTTAGAGGAAACAAACAATTAAGTGCCACTGAGAAAGAGGAGGACAAGAAGCCTGGTGGTGTAATTAAAACTGTAACACTGCTTATTAATAACACCACCAACACAGGCCCATCGTCAGACAGCCAGCGTGGGCACCGTCTCCAGAGCTGCTGAATCAGCCCCTTCTCACGATCCTGACCCACGACTGGTGCAGATGACTCCGTTTAATGGTTTATTATGGACCTTGAAGGGTCTCGGTGAATTCTGCTGAGTGAGCCCTTGCTGTCTGTTTTTTCCGTGAGATCTTTTGAATGTTGAAAAGGAATACTGGTCGTGCTCAAAACCACAAATCTATCTTTACTGCACCAGAACAGGACTGTGAGCTTGTGTGTTTACAGAGATTTAAGATATTAACCTAAAGAACCAGTTATACTAGCAAACCTGCCACCTCCTGCATTTTGTGTATCTAGTACACACTTGACATTCTGGGCTTGAGGGAAAATATTCAGTAATGTTTACTCTTGGGTGTTTGCGTGAACTGAGTGTTGATAATGTCGTGAAATCCAGCAACTTAGATGTCCTTTGTTGGTGAGGAAAGGTTTACTAACCTGGACTTGGAAATGATGCTATGATGTTGGAACCAGTGGATTCCTTGGTTACAGCACTTCAGAAACTGAATTCAGGATGTTTGAGTATCTATATTTACAATGGTCCTGGATGAAGACTAAGGTTTCGGCTTTTAATAAATTCCCTAGCCACACCATCAGAGGTTATCAGCCTTTTGAGATGGACAGATGTCTGCAAAGATCGTATAGCGTCATCAGGTCAAAGGTCAGAGGTGTTTGGTGATGCTGAAAGCTTTGAAGAACAAAGAGCTAAGTTTTTACGATCCTGGTACTTCCTGTCTTACTGTGTGGTTGTGAGACTTGGACTGTATTCAGTGACGTAAGGTGACGATTAGCTGTCTGTGCTACTACGTCTCTCTGGACGATCCTTTGATACCACTGGAATAGGTTTCTGCCGAACAAAGGGTTAATTCAGCAGACTCACATGAAACACTTGTATTGTGATGGAACATCAGCTACAACATTTTGGCCATTTGGCCAAATCAGCACGTAAGTGCTTTAATGTTGAGGAACCCAGCAACTGGACAATCAAAGCACATGCCCATGTGGCAGATACAGAGCAATGTTTGGGAGGTGGGATTATATACAGGGTAAATTTTGGGAGGTGGGGATAGGACAGCTGGGTGCTTGCCACCCAGGTTCGAGGTACTTTCCTATTGGGGTGGATACAGCAACACACCACACATGCTCCCAAACTTGAATACTAGCTTCAGCGCCATATATGTTAAGAGGATAGCTAAAAACAAAAAAACTTCCATGTGGGGGAGGAAACCAAAACTAGTCTCGAGTTTAGATTTTGACCTGCACGATTTGCGCTGCCACACAGATGTATTTAATTCTACTTGTTCAACGTGTGACTCTCCAAAAATCATTTGGTACCATTTCAAAAATCAAAAAATTGTCATCGTAACGGGGCTGATGGATAAACTGTGGAGCGCTTTTCTTTTGTTTTCAAAAGACCACTTCTTGAAACTGCTTTTCTGAGCATAAGTTGTGTAAAACGTGTTGATGAAGTGGAGGCTGTGTGGTTTTTACAGCAGCTGGTTTCTTCTCGGCCCTGCTGTCCAGGCCTTTTCTCTCTCTCCTCCGATGGGTTTTTTTTGTTGCCTCCTGCTTGTGTGTGCGTGGGTGATGAAGTGCTTCGTTCGTCAAGGCTTTTCCCTTTTTTTAGACACAAACAATGGACTCATTCAGCCAGCTAAACACACATTGGCAGGAAGAGGGTCAATTATCAAAAAGGACCAGGAGAAAATCTCAGTGTTGGTCTGATTAGTCTTTGTTACAGGAACCATTTTATACTTGCCTCAGAAGAATTGGTCTCCTGCAGTCGACATCAGGCTCCGATTGTGCGTCTGACATCTTGTCCTCGGCTCTCAGAATTTGAAATGCAGCTCAGCTTATTTGCTCTTTGACTGTTTGATTGTGGGGGGAGAACATTTTGTCCCATTGGAGCTGCTTCTATCCTTGAACTGGGTCAAAGAAAACACACGAAGAAGTAAACAACAAAACTGCAGCAGCATAAATTAAACATGTCCATTTCTCCTTTTAAAATCCTGTTCATAACCAGAGCAGTCCTCATTAGAGAACATAGTTTTGACACAAGCAAACAAAATGGCAATTAGTTTGGGAGTAGATCAAAACAGCCTATTCTGGAATGGCAAAAGGGGCTGGAAACACATCCCAATCCCTGTAGAAGCCCATTTCCACCTTGTAAAAAAACATAACCCCACACATTATTATTTTTTTATTTTTATTCCTTGGAATTTTCTTGTAATTACTAAATAATCTCTATTTAAATGACTGTGTTATGATGAAAGGGAAAGAACACAGTATTGACTTGATATAAACCTGGTTTTGGAGCTGGTTCTTTATTCAACAAGAGCAATCCAAGATTTGACGTCCACCAATCTGGATCCGGATCACCTCCACAATTCAGTGGAGTCTTCCATGTCCTAATATCAGTCTGTTGTGCAAATTTCGTGAGAATCCATGAAGTAGTTTTGACGTAATGCTTCAGATCTTATATAAAGTGAAATCTTGATCCAAAGTCCGGATCCGGATCACTTCCAAAATCTAATGGCCTTCCATGCCCTAATATCTATCTGTGGTGAAAATTTTGTCAAAATCTGTGCAGTAGTTTTGATGTAATCCTGCTAACAGACACACAAATAAACGCCTCTGATTTTATTGCGTCCTTGGCAGATGTAAATATGGCCCCAACTGTTCCCTGAGTAGAGAAACATTTGGGGAACCCTCAGTGATGTAATGATGGAACCGCCCACAACAGACAAACACGGCTGCTGTTGGCTATGAATCGTGGGTAGCTTGGAGACAGAAAATGTCCATTTTATGACACAGAAATGCCACGTAGTGTACTAATATCTAAGCAACTGCTTTTCATTTTTGTCACTTTAATTTGTTTTAAAAACAATAGGTGGGCTTCTCTTGTCTGTCCTCATGGATCTCTTACCTTTAAAGTTCAGTCTGAACCAATTGGCTGTCATTTTGCTAGTTTTCAATTCAATCAATCAATTTTTTTTATATAGCGCCAAATCACAACAAACAGTTGCCCCAAGGCGCTTTATATTGTAAGGCAAGGCCATACAATAATTATGTAAAACCCCAACGGTCAAACGACCCCCTGTGAGCAAGCACTTGGCTACAGTGGGAAGGAAAAACTCCCTTTTAACAGGAAGAAACCTCCAGCAGAACCAGGCTCAGGGAGGGGCAGTCTTCTGCTGGGACTGGTTGGGGCTGAGGGAGAGAACCAGGAAAAAGACATGCTGTGGAGGGGAGCAGAGATCGATCACTAATGATTAAATGCAGAGTGGTGCATACAGAGCAAAAAGAGAAAGAAACAGTGCATCATGGGAACCCCCCAGCAGTCTACGTCTATAGCAGCATAACTAAGGGATGGTTCAGGGTCACCTGATCCAGCCCTAACTATAAGCTTTAGCAAAAAGGAAAGTTTTAAGCCTAATCTTAAAAGTAGAGAGGATGTCTGTCTCCCTGATCTGAATTGGGAGCTGGTTCCACAGGAGAGGAGCCTGAAAGCTGAAGGCTCTGCCTCCCATTCTACTCTTACAAACCCTAGGAACTACAAGTAAGCCTGCAGTCTGAGAGCGAAGCGCTCTATTGGGGTGATATGGTACTACGAGGTCCCTAAGATAAGATGGGACCTGATTATTCAAAACCTTATAAGTAAGAAGAAGAATTTTAAATTCTATTCTAGAATTAACAGGAAGCCAATGAAGAGAGGCCAGTATGGGTGAGATATGCTCTCTCCTTCTAGTCCCCGTTAGTACCCTGCAGCATTTTGAATTAACTGAAGGCTTTTCAGGGAACTTTTAGGACAACCTGATAATAATGAATTACAATAGTCCAGCCTAGAGGAAATAAATGCATGAATTAGTTTTTCAGCATCACTCTGAGACAAGACCTTTCTAATTTTAGTTTTGGCAGCTAACTGGTCAGAAAAACATGGTCATAGGAACAGGCTTGAAATTACTATATGGCAGACCTACCAAGTAATAATTAAGCGATAAGTCATCGTTATGAACTGCTGAAGTCATAATCGTGCAGCGAGTTTTTCATGTTTGAGATCACTTTGTTCATGTTCTTCAGTCGCATCACAAATCTTTTTTTTTTTTTTTTTTTTTTTTTTTCCCCTTTCCCACAACCGACAAGAAGTTAACTTTGTCAAACTTTCAGCTTGATTGATTTCTCCAGACTGTTCAGGTAAAACTGAGGTGACAAACATTTAACTGCATTCTGATGGAACATCTGTTCTTTCGGCGCTCACTGCAATCACACATTTTGACTGTCACCAAAACCATTTCCACACTCGTTTTCGGCGCTGAGGAAAAACAAAAATGTCAGTGTTTTGTATTTAAAGTGACATTAGGTTGTCGTTGTATTCCTGACCAAACTGAGTTAACTGCAGCTTCCGTATGACCTTCACATTTTATGGTCGGGCGGCTCGGTGAGCTCCGCCGCTCCACTGCTGTAACGTCTGTTCATCCGCCATCAATCCCCTCAGCCCAGTGTTATTCCCTCCAGCAGCCGTGCACCTCGCTGACACTCTAGGCCTGTGGTGGCAGCAGCAGCACCCCTTCTTCTTCTTCTTCTTCTTGAGGGATCCTTTCAGTGTGGAAGGTCACAGGGTCATACATCACATTACATCATCCGCATGAAAAAGATCTGCTGTGAACGCAACGTGCTCCAACGTAGAATCTGCCAATAAATCATTCTGGTGTGTCTGTTATCACGACTCACATCGTTATTATTTACAAAACGTGGCAGAAATAATGTGTAGCAAACAATTTATATTAAATATATTGAGTTTGTTTCATGTTAGAGTTGAATTATGCTCTTAAAGGATATTTATAAGTAACACAGGATTGGCAAGTTGGGTTCAAATGCAAAACTCTCAGTATCGCCTCAGCTTCTTCTTCTTCTTCTGCATAAATTACCTTCCATCTTTTTGTGCATCTGGTCTTCAAACCTGGTTTTTAGGTTTTGGGTGTGAAAACTGGATTGAACATGGTCTAGAGGTGCTTTTCCACAATCAGGACTAGATTGTGAGTACTAGACGACCATGGGTCCAAATTGTACGTATAGTTCCTGCTGCTGCTCTCGTTTTGAGCAGTAACTCGCTTAAAGATGGCGTGAGGAGTTCTGACCTCCAAAAGCAACTTTGGATAGAAGCATTGCTCCTTTTGAATGGTTCAGACATGTGATTGGAAGGCCTCCTTTGCGCCCGTCTCCGGAGCTTTACTGGGTGTGTCCAACTGCAGAGTACACCTAGAACAACGGGTTAGTGACTAACTAGTCTGTAATGGTACCTAGTTCCAGATAAATGGTGAATTATGGATGGATATGATCTTGTGGAATGTCTGATGTTATCCAGCTGCTCTTGGTGCTTTCACACTTCTCTACTTGAGAACATTCCACAAAAACACATCCGTACAAACGATCCCTAAAGTCAAAGCTTGACTCAAAAACAGAGCGTGAACCTATGGCTTCCTTGTGTTTGGTTCCTCGTCCTGACACTTAGATGGAAGGATAGCAGCGTCTTGGACAACACGCCTCTAAGCTGTGATGAGCTGTCAGGTCTACGCCTCTTTGCATCTAATCCTGCCATCCCTCTTAAATCTGATCTCATCCACAGATCTGTAGCATCGCTCAAGGCATTGCTGCTTTAATACTGATAATGCCTTTCTCGTTTATAGGGAAAATCTATGAAAATCCCCTTAATCTAAGCCATGGCGACACAAACACTGACTCAGAAAGCTGCTCTGCAAAAAAAAAAAAAAAAAGATTTTATTCCTGTTGTTCAAAGCTTTTTGGTGATCGGATGTCTGAGCTACGTGTGTAGTTATTTGTAGTAATAGAGTCAATAACTGGTGTACAGAGTACATGCAGGTACTGTCAACCTTCCTGTAATTCCTCCGGTAGAGGTGTCAGAGTCGAATTACACCAAATCTGCTGATCAGGTTCTGTATTCCCACAGGAAGTCTTAATCAAAATGAAAGGAAAGGATCAGATCTGCAGTTGGGTCCTTCTTTATATTCATTCTGTATTGTATTCAAAGTCTTCCACATCTCTGTAGAGTTAATTTAAATCAATAATCAGATGTATTCCACTTCTGCCCCACAATAAGACAAGTTACCTTGATAGTCCAAATGGAAATTTAACCACAAAATGTTGTGTACACTGGAACTAGAAAGTTGAGTTCTTCATACTGTGGCAGTTAGTGGGACATCAGCATTGGAATATTTGTGTGGATTCCACTGTGTCCTTGCTCAGACTGACTATGGTGAGGCTTTGATGTGAAGTTAATTTTCTTTCTCGCAATCGTGTAAGAAACTCTCTGGAGGCTCTTGGCCTTGATCCAGGCTCTTCATACTGTCAGCAGCTGCTTGGCAGACTTCCTGATCCACTTCAAAGTTGGGGGGGACATTTTTGCTTGAAAAGTTGATCTACTTTGAAAGCATGGAACACTTTCTGCTCAGCGGTCTGTGCTAATTCAGCAGTAACACGCACATTTTTATTCATCATACGACTCTCAAATGAGCCTGAAGCCATACAACCAATGACACGCGCTCGTGTTGGGAAAATCCACTGCTCATTATCAAAAGGTTGTACTAGTTAGAGCGGATAATTCTGCCAAGGCTTTTTTTTTTTTCTTATTTATTTATTTATAAGATCATGAAAAAGAAAATATTGCAGGTCCTTGACTGGCCACTTGAGGCTGGCTCTGAATGTGAGCTGGTTCCCATAGAATTCCATCTTAAAATATCCAAATTTAGAGGAGAAAAATAAATGTTTATAGCCTGGTACAAACTTGTTTTGGTCTTATTAGCTGTGTTTTTTTTTTTTTTTTTTTTTCCTCTCATGACAGCTGTATAGGGGGATGATTTTTATTTTTAATACCTCATTACTTTAAGACTTTTAAAGCCATAAAGGATACATAATTAACGGTAGGGCTGCTCGAATATGGAAAAAATCACTATCACGATTATTTAGGTAAATACTGAAATCACGATTATTCAAAGGATTATTTTTTTTTTAGTTACACAATGCATTTATTCAGCATTTCTCTCACTCTAAAAACAAAATTGTTATAGACAATGTGCGCAAAACCTCCAAATTGAAAACGTACTGTACCTTACCTGTATAAAACATAAAATGAATAAAATAAATATTAAAAATATCATATTATATATTATTTTTCTGTTTTCCTCTCCCTTCCCTGTTGTCACTGACCAGTTGGTCAGTGTCTTTGGGCATCTCCCTGACTTGTGCTACTAGGACATAGTGCGGCAGCATTGTTTTTCTTTCAATTTATGTTCATTAGTTTGTGTTTTTGTCATCATTCCCTTGACCATGTCTCCTTATCTCCTTTTGGAGAAATTTATCTGTTCATTTATTGTTAAAATATAAAATGAAACAGCTTTTTAAAAAATAATAAAATAGTTGCTGTTGAAAGAGCCTTTTATTTAGAAGCAGGTGATGTTATGCTGAATTCTCTGGACCAGATGGTCTCTTTGGCAGCTTTGAACTCTGGTGGTGTTGCTGAAGATACTTTTGTCCTATTTTGAAGAGCAGAGATGTTTTCTTTCAACTGGATGTGGTGTTCAGCTCATCAATGGAAGTTTGGTTGTCTGCACAGCAAATGTTCCTGATTAGGACAAATAAAAATATTTCTTTAAATATAAAGAAACACTAACTGCACCTTTCAGAGTGGCCTTTTATTGTGGGCAGTCTAAGGCACACCTGTGCACTAATCATGGTGTCTAATCAGCATCTTGATATGGCACACCTGTGAGGTGGGATGGATTATCTCAGCAAAGGAGAAGTGCTCACTATCACAGATTTCGACTGGTTTGTGAACAATATTTGAGGGAAATGGTGATATTGTGTATGTGGAAAAAGTTTTAGATCTTTGAGTTCATCTCATACAAAATGGGAGCAAAACCAAAAGTGTTGCATTTATATTTTTGAGTATAAGTTATTTAAAATTAAGCTTTTGTGGTGTCTGAAAAAAGCTGTAGCTTTATTTGGTAAAAATAAAAAAGACTGAACCATTTACAAATTAAAGTGTTCACTCAGATCAACTGTGCTAAAAGGCTAAGCTAATGTTAGCCGATCATTAAACCTTCACAGCAGTTCAGTAAACATCACGTTTTATTTTTACATTATTCTCACCTCGATAAAGCTGCAGAACTAAACTCTGTTGGGCAAACTGGGACTTCGCATATATCCAAAAAGTGGGAGATTTCGGACTGAGTGGGTTTGCTCCATCGCCCTGGCTGCCTGCCTCGCTCTGCCCAGGAATGATGCCTGAAGGCCGGCTTCTCCGTGCGGATTGGCTCGCTGTCGCGGTTCGATCGATATCCCACCAAGTCGTCAGTCCTCCCTCCGTCGGCGTCACTCCGAAAAGTAGCTGAACAAAAGCTTCTCACAGCAGGGTGATGGGAGAATCGTTCTACTGCTGTTTTTTAAAGCTTTTTTGTGGTTCAGGTCTGACGTCATGCGTCTTGGGACACGTTGACGGATTGGCCTGATGAAAGGCCCTTAAATCGTTTCACTCGATTATACGAGTTTGGAGATCGTTTGATACAAATATCGATATCGCGATCGAAATTCGGTTAATTGCACAGCCCTAATTAACGGTGTGGTTGCTTTGAGTGACTGTTAATGTTTTGCCGCTGTGCCACTGTGAGCAGAACTCGGAGGGCCAGTAACACCAAGGCCGCTAGCTGCCGCTGTTGTCGAGGACCATGTCTGTCTTTTGAGTATTTTAAGTAATATGACATCTGTGCTCCAGTATTTCTGTTGTTCATTTTCTTATTGTTTAATTGTGTATGCTAATGCCGTTAAGCACTTTCAGCATTTATCTGTAGTTTCACGATGTTGGGGTCAGTTAATTCTGTTTTATTAAGGTTCTGGAAGAATTGTGAACCGAAAGACACGGACTTGGACTAGAATGAGTTTCATCAGGCCTTGAAAGGACAGAAACAATTCTGCTCTTCTTAATCACTTCTCACTTAAAATGTGCAGACAAGTTGCCTGGTAACGAAAGTGGAGCAGAAACGGTCTGCTTCAGAGTCATCGTGCAACAAAGGCAGAGTGAAAATATCTTTTGAATATGTTGATCTAAATTCAAGGCTTGAAAACGGCCTTGAATGCTGCTTGTTGAATTTTGTGTGCTGCTAAAATGTTTTTCTGTTACAATTACAGACTCTAATGGAGGAAGCAGTGAATGATTAAAAACACCTTGAATAATAAAATTTAAACAACTTTTCTCATGTACTTTGAGGTTTTCTTACTTTTAAAGCCTGTGAAAACCCCTCTTGGGTTGATGTTGATGCAGGTTCTAAAACCCGTTTCAGTCAAAGCTCCGTGAAAATCCCTTGTTTTTTTTTTGTTTTTTTTTAAATGGTTTTAGCTCACAGTTTATGCAGCATCACTCTAAAAATGAAGGATTTATATTCCGGCTGGCAACCAAAAGTCTCATTGTAAGTTTATGAAAATCGGTTAATTAATTCCTGAGCAGTTCTGCTGATGAACCTTCATCACCTTGAGGTGAAGGTTAGATTTATAATGTTGACATGAACTTCTCTTATAAAGATGATCGCTGTGCCTGTTTATTTTTCTGTCATGATTGTATGTTCAAATCCAACTTGAACCTCAGAAAACCATAAGGTGTAAAAGTTTTACGAGGTTTGTTGGTTAAAAAATAAAAGGTTTGATGTCCTTGTTTAATCATGAATAGAAAAATAGATTTTTGATTTATGGACTTGTGAGAACAGCATGTGGATTTATAAAGATGATGATCCATGTGTCCTCACTGAATATAGTGGCACCCTCCACTGATTTTAATTTAACCTTTATTTAAACAGGTTAGTTCTGTTGAGATCAAGACCTCTTTTGCAAGGGAGATCTGGACAATTATAAAGTTTCCAATCCACCTAACCTGCATGTCTTTAAATGTGGAAGGAAAACAGAGCACCTGGAGAAAACCCACACAAACACAGGGAGAACATGCAAACTCCACACAGAATGCCACAGGCGGGAATCGATCCTATGACCTGGTTGTGAGGCAACAGTGCTAATCACTAATCCACCGTGCTGCCCAGTGTAACTGTGTCTGTTCAATTTGTGAAGCTAGAAATGTGGGCTGTCCTTGTGCCGCCAGTCGGGCTCCAACAAAGAGAACGCTATGTAATAAATAGGACTGAATTTGTTTTTTGGAGGCAAGGCTGCCGTAAATCATGGCTGAATTCCAAGAGTTAAAAAAAGCGACAGAGTAAAAAAAATTAGTGAGTGCATGATGTGGAGGTGAGTGATGGATGAGAGGAATAAGGAAAGTCACTTAACGCTGAGAATTTGTTTGCTAGAGATAGCTGCTTAAACAGTGCCCCCCCCCCACCCCCCCAAAAAGTTAAATAAAATCAGTTCTTTCTCATAAAATGATGCATTCCATCAGGTGTCATAGTGATTTCTAGCCAGGACAGAACATTTGCCAGATTTAATTAATTACCGTATTTGTCCACAAGTGATCTTATTTGTCTGTCTGCATGTGTTTCTGTGGTTTTGTTTGTTTACTCATGTCAACCAGAAGTCGTTAAGATACCAGACAAACAGCAGGTTGTAATTTAGGCAGTAATTGTAGGAATTCTGACAATAAACTTGTGGTTCCCCCACCATTACACAAACATTACGGTCATTTAATTTCTTCGGGCTGTGAGTGTCTATTTTGGTTTGGTTTTAGTTTTGTGCTGCTATAAAACCTGAGCTGTCAGATGGAAGGAGGGTCTTTTGGGTTTGTGGTGATCGTTCTGGCGTTTGTTTGTTTGAATGCAGGTACAGAATGAGAATGATCAGAGAGCTGAGCATGCGGTCCTGGTGACACGTCTGTGCTTTTACACAAACCCTGTTACACTCAACATGTTGCTACGGAAACTAGACTTGGAGTCTGACACCTTTATCTAAAATGAATCAATTCTGCCAGTGTCGAAATGGAAAAATAAAACTATTTTATCGCTATGTTTGGATGTACTTTCAGTGTCTTGAGTGGGTGGAGCCTTCCACCTAATTAACGCCTGACAATAAACGATTGAAATATTAGATCTGCATAGCTGCTGTTTAAAAAGTTGATGCTGTCATCATCAGTTTCTGTGACCTGCTCAGAAACAACTGGAAAATGTTATTCACCTGTTTATTAATGAACCCATCAAGGCGTGTTCAGCAAGTAAACAGCTGATTGACACAAGATTGAACCAATCAGGTGGCAGCAAAGTAAACCACCAAATAAAAATTAATAAATGGAACACAAAGTTTTGAAATATGCATATTTTTAATTTTTTTTGACATGCTGACTGGAGCCAAGATGATAGATTTTTTTTGTGTGTGTGTGTGTGGGGGGGGGGGGGGGCTGATATGATGCTAATATTGGGGGGTAAAATGTCTTTAACAGGCTTCTGTTTAATTTTGAGATAATATGGTTAATATGGTTATTTGTTTTCACAGTGGCTGGATGTTTCAAATAAATGCTTCAAATGTTAGCCACTTTTAAAATTTAATAGGTCCAAAGCCAATGATTTAAAGCAGTTTAAACTGGATTTCATGGTTAGAAAACTGGTTCAAACTGAATCTGTACTGTTGCTGTAACAAAACGGTTAGATTGAAGACATTCCTTGGCTTATAAGAATCTTGTCTTAAAAAAACATTTCTAACATTTCAGATCGTGAACATCAATCAATCAATCAATCAACCCTTTTCTTATATAGCGCCAAATCACAACAAACAGTTGCCCCAAGGCGCTCCATATTGTAAGGCAAGGCCATACAATAATTATGAAAAACCCCAACGGTCAAAACGACCCCCTATGAGCAAGCACTTGGCCACAGTGGGAAGGAAAAACTCCCTTTTAACAGGAAGAAACCTCCAGCAGAACCAGGCTCAGGGAGGGGCAGTCTTCTGCTGAGACTGGTTGGGGCTGAGGGAAAGAACCAGGAACAAGACATGCCGAGAAGGGGGGCAGAGATCGATCACTAATGATTAAATGCAGAGTGATGCATACGGAGCAAAAAGAGAAAGAAACAGTGCATCATGGGAACCCCCCCACAGTCTACGTCTAAAGCAACATAACCAAGGGATGGTCCAGGGTCACCCGATCCAGCCCTAACTATAAGCCTTAGCGAAAAGGAAAGTTTTAAGCCTAATCTTAAAAGTAGAGAGGGTATCTGTCTCCCTGATCTGAATTGGGAGCTGGTTCCACAGGAGAGGAGCCTGAAAGCTGAAGGCTCTGCCTCCCATTCTACTCTTACAAACCCTAGGAACTACAAGTAAGCCCGCAGTCTGAGAGCGAAGCGCTCTAATGGGGTAATATGGTACTACGAGGTCCCTAAGATAAGATGGGACCTGATTATTCAAAACCTTATAAGTAATAAGAAGAATTTTAAATTCTATTCTAGAATTAACAGGAAGCCAATGAAGAGAGGCCAACACGGGTGAGATATGCTCTCTCCTGCTAGTCCCCGTCAGTACTCTAGCTGCAGCATTCTGAACCAACTGAAGGCTTTTTAGGGACCTTTTAGGACAACCTGATAATAATGAATTACAATAGTCCAGCCTAGAGGAAATAAATGCATGAATTAGTTTTTCAGCATCACTCTGAGACAAGACCTTTCTGATTTTAGAGATATTGCGTAAATGCAAAAAGGCAGTCCTACATATTTGTTTAATATGCGCTTTGAATGACATATCCTGATCAAAAATGACTCCAAGATTTCTCACAGTATTACTAGAGATCAGGGAAATGCCATCCAGAGTAACGATCTGGTTAGACACCATGCTTCTAAGATTTGTGGGGCCAAGTACAATAACTTCAGTTTTATCTGAGTTTAAAAGCAGGAAATTAGAGGTCATCCATGTCTTTATGTCTGTAAGACAATCCTGCAGTTTAGCTAATTGGTGTGTATCATCTGGCTTCATGGATAGATAAAGCTGGGTATCATCTGCGTAACAATGAAAATTTAAGCAATACCGTCTAATAATACTGCCTAAGGGAAGCATGTATAAAGTGAATAAAATTGGTCCTAGCACAGAACCTTGTGGAACTCCACAATTAACTTTAGTCTGTGAAGAAGATTCCCCATTTACATGAACAAACTGTAATCTATTAGACAAATATGATTCAAACCACCGCAGCGCAGTGCCTTTAATACCTATGACATGCTCTAATCTCTGTAATAAAATTTTATGGTCAACAGTATCAAAAGCAGCACTGAGGTCCAACAGAACAAGCACAGAGATAAGTCCACTGTCCGAAGCCATAAGAAGATCATTTGTAACCTTCACTAATGCTGTTTCTGTACTATGATGAATTCTAAAACCTGACTGAAACTCTTCAAATAGACCATTCCTCTGCAGGTGATCAGTTAGCTGTTTTACAACTACCCTCTCAAGAATCTTTGAGAGAAAAGGAAGGTTGGAGATTGGCCTATAATTAGCTAAGATAGCTGGGTCAAGTGATGGCTTTTTAAGTAATGGTTTAATTACTGCCACCTTAAAGGCCTGTGGTACATAACCAACTAACAAAGATAGATTGATCATATTTAAGATTGAAGCATTAAATAATGGTAGGACTTCCTTGAGCAGCCTGGCAGGAATGGGGTCTAATAAACATGTTGATGGTTTGGATGAAGTAACTAATGAAAATAACTCAGACAGAACAATCGGAGAGAAAGAGTCTAACCAAATACCGGCATCACTGAAAGCAGCCAAAGATAACGATACATCTTTGGGATGGTTATGAGTAATTTTTTCTCTAATAGTCAAAATTTTGTTAGCAAAGAAAGTCATGAAGTCATTACTAGTTAAAGTTAATGGAATACTCAGCTCAATAGAGCTCTGACTCTTTGTCAGCCTGGCTACAGTGCTGAAAAGAAACCTGGGGTTGTTCTTATTTTCTTCAATTAGTGATGAGTAGAAAGATGTCCTAGCTTTACGGAGGGCTTTTTTATAGAGCAACAAACTCTTTTTCCAGGCTAAGTGAAGATCTTCTAAATTAGTGAGACGCCATTTCCTCTCCAACTTACGGGTTATCTGCTTTAAGCTACGAGTTTGTGAGTTATACCACGGAGTCAGACACTTCTGATTTAAAGCTCTCTTTTTCAGAGGAGCTACAGCATCCAAAGTTGTCTTCAATGAGGATGTAAAACTATTGACGAGATACTCTAACTCCCTTACAGAGTTTAGGTAGCTACTCTGCTCTGTGTTGGTATATGACATTAGAGAACATAAAGAAGGAATCATATCCTTAAACCTAGTTACAGCGCTTTCTGAAAGACTTCTAGTGTAATGAAACTTATTCCCCACTGCAGGGTAGTCCATCAGGGTAAATGTAAATGTTATTAAAAATGATCAGACAGAAGGGAGTTTTCAGGGAATACTGTTAAGTCTTCTATTTCCATACCATAAGTCAGAACAAGATCTAAGATATGATTAAAGTGGTGGGTGGACTCATTTACTTTTTGAGCAAAGCCGATAGAGTCTAATAATAGATTAAATGCAGTGTTGAGGCTGTCATTCTCAGCATCTGTGTGGATGTTAAAATCGCCCACTATAATTATCTTATCTGAGCTAAGCACTAAGTCAGACAAAAGGTCTGAAAATTCACAGAGAAACTCACAGTAACGACCAGGTGGACGATAGATAATAACAAATAAAACTGTTTTTTGGGACTTCCAATTTGGATGGACAAGACTAAGAGACAAGCTTTCAAATGAATTAAAGCTCTGTCTAGGTTTTTGATTAATTAATAAGCTGGAATGGAAGATTGCTGCTAATCCTCCGCCCCGGCCCGTGCTACGAGCATTCTGACAGTTAGTGTGACTCGGGGGTGTTGACTCATTTAAACTAACATATTCATCCTGCTGTAACCAGGTTTCTGTTAGGCAGAATAAATCAATACGTTGATCAATTATTATATCATTTAACAACAGGGACTTAGAAGAGAGAGACCTAATGTTTAATAGACCACATTTAACTGTTTTAGTCTGTGGTGCAATTGAAGGTGCTATATTATTTTTTCTTTTTGAATTTTTATGCTTAAATAGATTTTTGCTGGTTATTGGTGGTCTGGGAGCAGGCACCGTCTCTACGGGGATGGGGTAATGAGGGGATGGCAGGGGGAGAGAAGCTGCAGAGAGGTGTATAAGACCACAGCTCTGCCTCCTGGTCCCAACGCTAGACAGTCACAGTTTGGAGGATCCCAAAAAATTGGCCAGATTTCTAGAAATGAGAGCTGCTCCCTCTAAAGTGGGATGGATGCCGTCTCTCCTAACAAGACCAGGTTTTCCCCAGAAGCTTTGCCAATTATCAATGAAGCCCAACTCATTTTTTGGACACCACTCAGACAACCAGCAATTCAAGGAGAACATGCGGCTAAACATGTCACTCCCGGTCTGGTGGGGAGGGGCCCAGAGAAAACAACAGAGTCCGACATTGTTTTTGCAAAGTTACACACCGATTTAATGTTAATTTTAGTGACCTCCGATTGGCGTAACCGAGTGTCATTACTGCCGACGTGAATTACAATCTTACCAAATTTACGCTTAGCCTTAGCCAGCAATTTCAAATGTCCTTCGATGTCGCCTGCTCTGGCCCCCGGAAGACAATTGACAATGGTTGCTGGTGTCGCTAACTTCACATTTCTCAAAACAGAGTCGCCAATAACCAGAGTTTGATCCTCGGCGAGTGTATCGTCGAGTGGGGAAAAACGGTTAGAGATGTGAACGGGTTGACGGTGTACACGGGGCTTCTGTTTAGGGCTACGCTTCCTCCTCACAGTCACCCAGTCAGCCTGCTTTCCCGACTGCACGGGATCTGCCAGGGGGGAACTAACGGCGGCTAAGCTACCTTGGTCCGCACCGACTACAGGGGCCTGGCTAGCTGTAGAATTTTCCACGGTGCGGAGCCGAGCCTCCAATTCGCCCAGCCTGGCCTCCAAAGCTACGAATAAGCTGCACTTATTACAAGTACCGTTACTGCTAAAGGAGGCCGAGGAATAACTAAACATTTCACAGCCAGAGCAGAAAAGTACGGGAGAGACGGGAGAAGCCGCCATGCTAAATCGGCTAAGAGCCAGTAGCTCCGCTAAGCTAGCGGATTCCCAAAAACACACAAAGTAAATAATGTGCAAATAATCCAGAGGTGATTCAGCAGAAGGAGTGCCCCAATCAAGGCACCAAACAGGCCATGAAGCAGCACAGGCAACGCACGACAACAGCGAACGCACGACAACGGTGCTAAAATAAAATAAAAATAAAAAAAATTAAAAAAATAAAAACGAAAGCGTTAGCAAGCTAGTTAGCTTGCCAACGCTAATGAAAGTTAGCTGATAAAAGTGCTCCGTCGCGATGTTTCGACCGTTAGAGGTCTTCCTTAGGCGTTGGAGCACAGTAAAAAAAGTTTAAAAAAAAAAGTAAAAAGGTAAAAAAGTCTTGAAAAAGACTGTTAGTTCAAGTCCAAAGCAGCAGGTAGCAGTCTCTGTGTAAACAGTCCCAACAGAGAGCCAAAATTCTGATGCAATCTCCAACATAAAAATGATTAACAGATTAATTATCGGCTGTATGAAACAATTCGAATTTTGTGTGTTTAATCTCACGTGTTTTGGGGCCCCATCATAATAATGAGTGACTTTTTTAGTTTTTCACGATTTGTATAGCTGCCTGTTGTTGTGACGTCTGAGTAACATGTAGCTGAGTAAACATATGTGTTCTGCAGCTGTACAGTCATCAGAAATAAGGCAGCACTTCAGTGTGTTGTAAATAATTGGCTTAATTTACTCATTTAGTGTGATGATGCCTCAGAACATCCACAGTGGCAATGAGAAGAAAAACGACAAACCAGCAGTGGCGCCCAGCATGCCGCTTTTCTGTATCCTTTCTCTGAAGCTCTCCTGTCCACAAGCCATTTATTTTTAATTGCTTTGCTGAGTTTGTCCACATCTTTGTTTATGTCTATGTGGCCTCTGATAAGCAGGCCAATAATGGGAAATTAATTTGAATATATTCACGGGCTAGCTGAAATGTCAGCCTTTAAAATAAAACTTATCACAGCGATTCACAGTTTCTTATATTTCATTATACAGGTGCTCACATATGACGTGGAAACATTTGAGGGCAGCACATAACTGCTGTTTTTGCCATCGAGTAAGCTGATGTCATCGTTATGCTGACAATGAAATGTTACTGTTTTTAAAAAGGTCCATCTCACAGCTTCAGGTTTGTCGTAACATAATAATGACATAAAAGAAGTCACGAAAAAAACAACTCTTTGTTCTAAATTTCAGTAGTAACATCTACAAAGAAGGTGTTGAAGTTTAAAAAGAGCTTAGAAGTTCAGCAGGTAAATTTTAGTTGAAGCCGTTTAAGAGATCTTAAAAATGAAGTGAAAAGCAACTACAATCATCATGGTCCTTGTTTTCCTTCTTCATCCTAACTTTTTAAACCAGTCTCTTTAACACGAAGCAGTGAGAAGATGAGTGAGCTTGGAGTGTAATCTGCATTTTGTGATCCTGAAATAAATGGATCCAGTCTGAAGGCTCCTTCTCTGTACCATGATGGGTCCTGTGGTTGAGGGGTTTTTTTTAGGTTTTTTTTTAATCATGGTTCTGTCTAGTTGTCATATGTATATACTCCATTGAAATTTTGATAGTTTTTTCTGTTCTTGATAAGAATTAGAAAAATATCTTGCTATAACTTTGCATGCGTGCGTCTGTTGTTAATTTAAATGAGAACTGGAGTTAATTGAAGCTCTCAACAAGAAAATCTCTGAAAAGACAAATGCAGTGGATTATAAACTGACTCAGAAAATTGCTTCTCTCGAGTTTTGACAAATGCACAGTTGAAACCTGAAAGTCTGAGGAACATTATTTTCTGAAACATACCGCTGAAATAATCAAATCCTAAAGGGAGGAGGCTCATGAGACAAGTGACGGATGTTAAAAAGGCCTTATTTTAATCAGTGAGAACAGCCCAAAAATTCACCTGAAAACCTCTAAAAGAAACAGCTGTTGATGTTGCTCCTGGTGTTACTGTTTGCTACAGTTCTAAGTCAGACATGCTTAGATTTTGTGACTTTTCCTCCTAACAAGGTGAGATCTGCTGCAGAACAGTTCTGACCTTACAGCAGTGTTAATTTGAATGATGCAATGAAGTGAAAACGTACGTGTTAACAGGGATTCTACCATAAAATCTTACCAGTGGGGGTAACTCAGCTCAGGGGGCGTGGCCTGCATGTGTTAGAGGCATCTGGAAAAGCATCAGACAGCAGGTATTACTAGAGAGTAAAACTGTCTGTGGATAAAACTTTTAATCAGCACAGTTTATGTTGAATAACCTTTCAAATGAACTCAGACATGAGGTTTTATCACAAACTGGAGGTACTGTTGTGGAAATGTGTTGTCTTGATGACACACTTATTATTGAATATATTTGATGCAGACCTAACCTCAGTGGATTTGAAGGACGCTCCCCATCCAACCTGATGGAGCGTGAGAGGTGCTGCAAAGAGGAATGAGCAAAACTGCCCAAAGATAGGTGCACCAAGCTTTTTGTTTTCAATGTTGTTTTCCATTCAGCTGCTTCCTTTTTGTTTGGGGTCCCCACAGCAGATACAGCCAGATCTGCATTGGTATTTTGGCACAAGTTTTATGCCGGATGCCCTTCCTGACACAATTTGCAAAAAGGCAGGGGTGGTAGCAAAGTAGTTAGTGCGCTTGGTTTTAGTACAGAAGGTTCCCTGTTCAAATTCCACCACTGCCACTTTTCTCCATGTAATGTGGAGTTGTGTCAAGAAGGGCATCCGGTGTCAAACTTGTGCCAAATCAAGATGCAGACCCACCTTGCATCTGCTGTGGTGACCCTGAGTCAAAACAACGGAGCAGCCGAAGGGACTTACTAATAAAAAAATAAAAACCCTTTATGTTGTCATTATGGGGTGTTGTGAGTAGAATTTTGAGAGGGGAAAAAAAGGCTGTAGCAACGAGACGTGATTGTGTGAGAATTAATCACCAGCATGTTGAAGCGCATTTTGTCTCAGACGGGCTATCCCGCTGCTTCAGCCACACAGTTACTGACCGACACATCTCTGACATGTCCCGACTGCTTGGACCTTCCAACACCTCAGGCAAAACCTGAAAATATAGCCTCCCCACCAAGATTGATTTATTTCTGAAACATTGATGCTACAGTTTGAATCTGTCAGGAAATGTATCCGCAGATTTTTGTCAAATCTGCCAGGGACACGAGGAACTGCAGCACTCGTGTCGTATTTATTACAAATAATTAAAATTCATTTAATGGGATGTTTTATGAAGTACAGCCCACAGAGTATGTTATGAAAAAGTAGCAAATGGTTTCGTCACAAAGAATGCTTGTGTGGATTGTTTGTCTATTTGTTCTGCAATTATTTGTTTATTTGACTGCTTCTCAAAATACAAAAGACAAAAATTTAATAGTGAACCCTCTAGATTATTCCTGCTTGTCATGTGGATACTTTTCCAACTGGCAGCGCTGCTAAATTTTATATATAGTGAAAAATATTGATGTTGATCAGTTGCGAGGAAAAAAAATGATATTTTTGGCCATATTGCCCAGCCAAAGTGTGCATGAATTTACATATTAATGGAAATGAAGCAATTTATCTTGTGGAAATGATAACTCATTTACAACAACACACTTTAGTCACTTTATGCTTACACCGTAGGTATGCCCTGGAGAATAGAAGAGTCAGATTTTAGGCTTGTTTGGCACATATCTATGCATATTAATGAAAACACAGCCATTTATTTATGATGGCTGCTTCATAGTTAGAAATGCGTTGTCAGAAGTTGGATGACATGTACAAATATGCTAATTATAGTGCTAATCTGCATAAATAACAGCTGTAACTGGAGAATGCTTGATAAGGGAAATCACACACACACACACACTCAGAATGTGTGTGTGTTGCTTTGATGCAAACATGATGATGGACATGGAAATGCTGATTAGGATTCTGACTTGCAAGTGCAACATTTTAATCAGAATTTTCCAGTGATTCATCGGACATTCATTCATTTGTTCATTCATTTTCTATACCCGCTTACTTCCCAGTGGTCATAGGGTGTGAGGCTGGTTCACCCTGGACAGGACGCCAGTCTGTCACAGGGCTACATCAGGACATTTCCTCTTGTAATCTGTAATAATAGATCAGCCGTTTGATTACTCTGTGAAAGTCTTATTTCTTTAAGAAACCACTTTGTACATCGTTGAGCAAAGTTGAACATGATTTTTGCATAGAATCGTAATTTTGTTTGTTTTGCTGTGTTAAATTATTACCATCCACTTTTGATCCATACTCCAGTGGATTAAAACATCAAAGACCTTGTCGGGTGTGGTGGATTTGGACCTCGACTGGGGCTGTTGGGCAGGTGGTTTCTGTTCCCTTGAGTCTCCACGGTTGCAGTTTTGAGAGATGAAGCCCATCAGATTTAGCCAAACGGCTCTAACACCCTCCACAGAAAGCGTTTTGATCCAAATGTGAAGAACAACGCAGCAGCCGGGTGCGTTTGTGTGTGCATTCTGAACAGATGCTCTGGCTGTAAATATGGGAGGGAGATGCCATTTGTTTTCATTTTGTTACTTTCAGGGGGAGGAGGAGGAATTATGTTGCGAGAGGGAAACGGTTATTTGAATGCAGACAGGAGAAAATACCATCTGTCCTCTACTCTGAGCAGGCTGATCTTCAAAACCAAATATTAGTGTTGTAGGAATGCAGCAGGAACATCTGCTTCTGTCTCATGTCAGCGTTGGCATGTACAACCCCTGGCAAAAATTATGGAATCACCGGCCTCGGAGGATGTTCATTCAGTTGTTTAATTTTGTAGAAAAAAAGCAGATCACAGACATGACACAAAGCTAAAGTCATTTCAAATGGCAACTTTCTGGCTTTAAGAAACACTATAAGAAATCAGGAAAAAAAATTGTGGCAGTCAGTAACGGTTACTTTTTTAGACCAAGCAGAGGGAAAAAAATATGGAATCACTCAATTCTGAGGAAAACATTATGGAATCATGAAAAACAAAAGAACGCTCCAACACATCACTAGTATTTTGTTGCACCACCTCTGGCTTTTATAACAGCTTGCAGTCTCTGAGGCATGGACTTAATGAGTGACAAACAGTACTCTTCATCAATCTGGCTCCAGCTTTCTCTGATTGCTGTTGCCAGATCAGCTTTGCAGGTTGGAGCCTTGTCATGGACCATTTTCTTCAACTTCCACCAAAGATTTTCAATTGGATTAAGAGCCGGACTATTTGCAGGCCATGACATTGACCCTATGTGTCTTTTTGCAAGGAATGTTTTCACAGTTTTTGCTCTATGGCAAGATGCATTATCATCTTGAAAAATGATTTCATCATCCCCAAACATCCTTTCAATTTATGGGATAAGAAAAGTGTCCAAAATATCAATGTAAACTTGTGCATTTATTGATGATGTAATGACAACCATCTCCCCAGTGCCTTTACCTGACATGCAGCCCCATATCATCAATGACTGTGGAAATTTACATGTTCTCTTCAGGCAGTCATCTTTATAAATCTCATTGGAACGGCACCAAACAAAAGTTCCAGCATCATCACCTTGCCCAATGCAGATTCGAGATTCATCACTGAATATGACTTTCATCCAGTCATCCACAGTCCACGATTGCTTTTCCTTAACCCATTGTAACCTTCTTTTTTTCTGTTTAGGTGTTAATGATGGCTTTTGTTTAGCTTTTCTGTATGTAAATCCCATTTCCTTTAGGCGTTTTCTTACAGTTCGGTCACAGACGTTGACTCCAGTTTCCTCCCATTCGTTCCTCATTTGTTTTGTTGTGCATTTTCGATTTTTGAGACATATTGCTTTAAGTTTTCTGTCTTGATGCTTTGATGTCTTCCTTGGTCTACCAGTATGTTTGCCTTTAACAACCTTCCCATGTTGTTTGTATTTGGTCCAGAGTTTAGACACAACTGACTGTGAACAACCAACATCTTTTGCAAAATTGCGTGATGATTTACCCTCTTTTAAGAGTTTGATAATCCTCTCCTTTGTTTCAATTGACAGCTCTAGTGTTGGAGCCATGATTCATGTCAGTCCACTTGGTGCAACAGCTCTCCAAGGTGTGATCACTCCTTTTAGATGCAGACTAATGAGCAGATCTGATTTGATGCAGGTGTTAGTTTTGGGGATGAAAATGTACAGGGTGATTCCATAATTTATTCCTCAGAATTGAGTGAGTCCATGTTTTTTCCCTCTGCTTGGTCTAAAAAAGTAACCGTTACTGACTGCCACAATTTTTTTTTTTTTCCTGATTTCTTATACTGTTTCTTAAAGCCAGAAAGTTGCTATTTGAAATGACTTTAGTTTTGTGTCATGTCTGTGATCTGCTGTTTTTCTACAAAATAAAACAACTGAATGAACATCCTCCAAGGCCGGTGATTCCATAATTTTTGCCAGGGGTTGTAATCAAGAAATTGGATCAAATTAAGATATGTTTGGTTCTTTTAAAGTGTTGGATAACAACTGATTGGTTAGAGCCAGAACCAGTCGGCGAGGTGTCCTCTTTCATTTCATGTTCTTTTTTTAAATTATTTACTTGAATATTAAAATGTCACAAATTTGTTGTTAATAAGAATAACTAACTATTTATATCTGACTTTTCCAGGAATTAAAGCACTAAACGAAATTAACTCTAATAATAAAACAAAAATCTTCTTTGTCTTTCAGCTGTTCCCGTTAGGGGTCGCCACAGCAGATCAATAGTTTCCATCTCACCCTGTCCTCTGTATCTTCCTCTGTCACACCATCCACCTGCATGTCCTCTCTCAGCACATCCATGAACCTCCTCTTTGGTCTCCCTCTTCTCCTCCTGCCTGGTGGCTCCATCCTCACATCCTTCTCCCTATATACCCTGGGTCCCTCCTCTGCACATGTCCAAACCATCTCAAGCTCGCCTCTCTTTGTCTTCAAACCGTCCCACCTGAGCTGTCCCTCTGATATGTTCATTCCTAATCTTGTCCATTCTTGTCACTCCCAAAGAGAATCTCAACATCTTCAGCTCTGCCTCATGTCTTTTTGTTAGTGCCACTGTCTCTAAACCATACAACATAGCTGGTCTCACTACTGTTTTGTAAACTTTCCCTTTCACTCTTGCTGATATTCTTCAGTCACAAATCACTCCTGCCACCTTTCTCCACCCACTCCACCCTGCCTGCACTCTCTTCTTCACCTCTCTACCACACTCTCCATTACTTTGAACAGTTGACCCCAAATATTTAAACTCATCTACTTTCACCACTTCTACTCTTTGTAACTGCACTATTCCACTGGGCTCCCTCTCATTCACACACATGTACTCAGTCTTGCTTCTACTGACTTTCATTCCCCATCTCTCCAAAGCATATCTCCACTTCTCCAGACTAGACTCAACTTGCTCTCTACTCTCACTACAGATCACAATGTCATCTGCAAACATCATAGTCCATGGGGACTCCTGTCTGATCTCATCTGTCAACCTGTCCATCACCACTGCAAACAAGAAAGGACTCAGAGCTGATCCTTGGTGTAATCCCACCTCCACCTTGAATGAGTCTGTCATTCCGACTGCGCATCTCACTGCTGTCACACTATTCTTGTACATGTCCTGCACTACCCTAACATACTTCTCTGCCACTCCAGACTTCCTCATACAATGCCACAACTCTTCTCTTGGCACCCTATCATAAGCTTTTTCTAAGTCCACAAACACACAATGTAACTCTTTCTGTCCTCCTCTGTACTTTTCCAACAGTATTCTCAGAGCAAACATTGCATCTGTAGTGCTCTTTCTCGGCATGAAACCATATTGCTGCTCACAGATCTTCACCTGTTTTCTAAGCCTAGCTTCTACTACTCTTTCCCATAACTTCATGCTGTGGCTGATCAGCTATGCCTCTGTAGTTACTGCAGCTCTGCACATCACCCTTGTTCTTGAAAATACGAACCACCACACTTCGTCTCCACTCCTCAGGCATCCTCTCACTTTCCAAGATTTTATTAAACAATCTGGTTAGAAACTCTACTGCCATCTCTCCTAGACATTTCCATGCCTCCATTGGAATGTCATCTGGACCAACTGCCTTTCCACTCTTCATCCTCTTCATAGCAGCCCTCACTTCTTCCTTGCTAATCTCTTTTACTTCCTGATTTACTCTCACCACATCATCCAGCCTTTTCTCTCGATCATTTTCTTTATTCATCAACTCTTCAAAATATTCCCTCCACCTTCTCAGCACACACTCCTCACTTGTCAGCACATTACCATGTGCATCTTTTACCACCCTAACCTGCTGCACATCCTTTCCAGCTCTGTCTCTTTGTCTGGCCATTCGGTACAAGTCCTTTTCTCCTTCCTTACTATTCAACTTCTTGTACAGCTCGCGATATGCCTTTTCCTTTGCTTTTGCCACTTCTCTTCTCGCCTTACGCCGCATCTCCTTGTACTCCTGTCTACTTTCTTCATCTCTCCGACTATCCCAAAACTTTTTCGCCAACCTCTTTCTCCTTATGCTTTCCTGGACCTCTTCATTCCACCACCAAGTCTCCTTGTCTTCCTTCCACTGTCCAGATGTCATACCCAGTACTGCCCTAGCTGTCTCCCTCACCACATCTGCAGTACTTTTCCAGTTGTCCAAAATTGCTTCCCCTCCAACTAGTGCTTCTCTCACCTGCTCGCTAAATTTCACACAACAGTCTTCCTCCTTCAGCTTCCACCATCTGATCCTTTGTTGAGCTCTCACTCTCTTCTTCTTCTTTACCTCTAAAGTCATCCTACAAACAACCATCCTATGCTGTCTAGTGACATTCTCTCCTGCTACCACCTTACAGTCTGTGATTTCTTTTAGCTTGCATCTCCTATAAAGAATGTAGTCCACCTGTGTGCACCTTCCTCCACTCTTATGTTACCCTGTGCTCCTCCCTTTTCTTAAAGTAGGTATTCACCACAGCCATTTCCATCCTTTTTGCAAAATCAACTGCCATCTGTCCTTCCCCATTCCTATCCTTGATACCATATCTACCCATTACTTCCTCATCACCTCTGTTCCCTTCACCAGCATGCCCATTGAAGTCTGCTCCTATCACCACTCTTTCATGCTTGGGCAAACTCTCCACCACCTCATCTAACACACTCCAGAAATCTTCTTTCTCCTTCATCTCACAACCTGCCTGTGGGGCATATGCACTGATGATATTCATCATCACCCCTTCAATTTCCAACTTCACACTCATCACCCTGTCAGACACTCGCTTAACCTCCAACACACTTTTAACATACTCTTCCTTTAAAATGACCCCAACACCATTTCTCTTCCTGTCCTCACCATGGTACAACAACTTGTACCCACCGCCGATGCTCCTGCTCTTGCTTCCCTTCCACTTGGTCTCTTGCACACACAATATGTCTACCTTTCTCCTCTCCATCATATCAGCCAGCTCTCTCCCTTTACCAGTCATACTACCAACATTCAAAGACCCCACTCATTTCCACCCTTCTAGTTTTCTTCTTCTCCCGCTGTTCGTGGCAATGTTTTCCTCCTCTTCTTCGTCGTCTTCGCCCAGCAGTAGCCCAATTTCCACCGGCACCCTGTTGGGCAATAGCACCGGTGGCGGACGTTGTTAACCCGGGCCGCGACCGATCCGGTATGGGAATTCGATTCTGAGTCTGCATAGTTGGGTTGGCTTGTTTTACGCCGGATGCCCTTCCTGACGCAACCCTCCTCATTTATCTGGGCTTGGGACCGGCACTCAGAATGTACTGGCTGCACACCCCATGTGGCTGAGTTTAATAATAAAACAAAAATGCCAAAAGAAATCTCTACAACAGTACACAAAAATCTCAAATTAAAGAGCTGATAACACTGGTCAACACGATTTTTCTTGCATGGAGCTTTTCAGTGAATTTTAGGTAATTTGGGGTCACTGACTCTGAATCTGGTGTTAGTTTTTGCCAATCACATCACATTTTTGAGATATGAAAACATATTTCTCGTATCAAGCATTGAAACCAGAGCTGCAGTCTCGCACACCTCTTCGACGCCATAAACGAGATTATGGCTCTTGTTCACATTTTGGTTTAAAAACTCTCCTTTTGAAGCTGCTTTTGTGCGTGATTAGTGATGTCAAACCCGTGAGTGAATGAGCAACGTTTGTGTAATCCGTCAATACGGAACATGCAGATTGCAAAAAAAAATAAATAAAAAAATGTGACAGAGGAAATCTGAGCTCAGATTTGGATTCAGCACCTCAAAATGACCCTAAATCAGTTCTCAAAGTCCATGCAAGAATTTTATATATATATATATTTTTTTTTTGACCAGTGTAATACAGAAAAAAGTGCAACTTATACTCTGAAAAATACAGTATTTGTTCTTGTCAAATTGGTTTGTGCAATTTTTGGTACTTTAATATCAGATATGGTGCTGAAGAATTACAAATTGCTGCAGATTGTTTAATGACTTCAGGTTTGTTATCAGGTAAAACAGACTTGTTGAACCTTCTCCAGTTTGAACATCTTCTGCTTTGTTCTTATGTGGTTACTTATACTTGTACAGTTACTTTTTACCATTTAGTTTCTGTTACTTTTCGTTACGTTATCTTTGGTATCTGTTGCTGGCCTGATGGGCATCAGAGCCTGTGTCGGACTTCTGTTCCTCCTAAGATGCCTGAAGAAGACCTGCTCAGGGATTTGGATCTATGTCATAACGTTTTCAGCTCTGTATCTGTCCACCAAATTTCATTGGAATCAGTTAATGTGGTTTTGAGATATTCTGCTGACAATCGGACAGACGTGGAGATAATAATGCTTCCTAAATGTAAATGCAAAGAGAATGAAGCTGTTTTCAGCGCCTCTGGTTTCAGTTTAGTGCTGTACTGTTTTTTGTTTTTCGCTGGTGCGTTGTTGAAAAGCCTCCCCCCACCCCTCTGTGTTCTTGTTGCTTCACTAGGTTATTTTTGGTTAGAACTACATCTCTGTTGATGACTGTGGTGACCTCAGACTGAGACAATCCCCTGCAGAGAACAAACCTTCTGCAGGAAAACTGCCTGTGCACACAAACACGCCGCTAACGGTCAATGACTCCATGTAGTAAAATAACAACTGCAGCTTTGACGTTGTAAAGTGCTGCAGTTTTGTCCGAATATAATCTGTCTGCTGCACCGGTACCACAGTGAGGCTGATTTGTAAACTATCGGTGCTCTCCTCATAAATTTCCCCGGTGTGGAAAGCAATGCATACAGAATGAATCCGGCTGTGTTTATCTGTCTGACTGTTAAACCGCCGGCCGCGCTGGAGGGATTCTCCTCTGGTCTTTGCTGTTTTCCTGTTGACGTCCTGAAACGTCTCCACACGTAGTCATTAGATTAGGGGATGACAAATGGACAGAGATATTCCAGAGCCGGCTGGTAACGCTCCAGCTGTGATGGCATGCCGGTGTTGCTTCCTCCTGAGTATTCACTTTGTTTGTTAGCGTTTGTTGAAGCATCGGCGGGTGCAGACAAAATTCACTGCAGCATGAAGTGGATCAGAGAAAAACGACAGGAAGACAAAGCTTCACAGCAGTAAATAAAAAAAAAAAAAAAAAAAAAAAGTCATCTTCCACCACATAACAAAACGGAGGAAACATGAGACGATTTATCTTCAAAAATTGGAAATCTGTCAAATGCTAATGAATTAAATTCAGTTTCTTGTCATTATACAATGCATGAGAGTAATCTAAGAAATAAATCCAGTGCACCAGTAATGTGACTAAACTAAGAAAAAATAAATAAATAAATACATCAGGTGCCAATAAGTGATTATAAAATATCAGAATTCCAAAAGCAGCAAGTGGTCAATATGTGCAGAGTGTAAACAGTGCAATAATTTAAACTGTACATGTGACTGAGGAAGGAGCGGGGCAAAGATGATGAGACTTGGGGGTCATAGGTCAGAGTTCGGGTGTCTTTTGGCAGGAGGGGAAAAAAAGCTACTTTTAAACCTGGTGGTTCTTGTTCCGAGACACCTGATTCTTCTTCCTCATGGCAAAAGTGAAGAGATTCCATCGTGTGGGTGGGAGGGGTCCTTGTAGATGTTTTGCGCCCTCTGGAGGTGCTGTGTATGTTATTGATGAGTCGTCGTGCTGTCATTACCACCCTCTGGGGGGGGGGGGGGGGGGGGTTCCTGTCTGAAGCTGTGCAGCACATCAGGATGATCTCAGTGGTGCTGGTGTAGGAGCTGACCAAGATCTTCTCTGAGAGTCTGATCTCCTTCAGCCTTCTGAAGAAGTGAAGATGTTGTTGAGCCTTCTTCACTGCAGCAGATGTGCTCATCCTTCACAAGAGGTCCTTCAGGACACGAGCGGCCAGAAACCTGAAGCTGGTCACATATTCCACCTCAAAGCTGTTGATGTAGATGGGGCTATGGAGGGTCCAGAACTTCCTGAAGTGGCTGAGTTCTTTGGTTTTTTTTTTGGTGTTTATGGAGAGGTTCTTGATTGAGCTCCATGAAACCAGACTCTGAACCTCCTCCCTGTAGATAGTTTCATTGACTAATATAGGACTTTGATGAAGAATAGATTTTCTATTGAAGTGCCCAGACTTTCTCAACCAGTCACCACTGATGTTCCATCAAATGCTTTCAGGATGAACATAAATCTTACAAATAAAGTTTTAGGTTCATTGTTTCCTGTATGAACACTGTATGAATCTTGTTGTGTTTTCTCCGCCTGCTTGGCGGTTGGTTGGAAATAACTCAGCTTTTTATAAACATGTAGAAATGGGCTTTGAACTGAGAGAAGTGATTCTCTTCTGGAGCTGGTCCAGATGTGGATGCAAGGTTTGTTTGAACTGAACCTTCCTGTAAGGCTGGACTCGAGTGTTGTGGCAGGAATTTGGAAGAGTAACACTTCTTTTCAGCACAGAGGACGACACCGTCAAACTGCTCTGACTAAAGAAACACTCGGAGCTGCACTTAATCTGTCATTCTGAGCCGACTGTAAGCTTTTGACTGCAGGAAAATGTTGAAAAATGTCTATGTATTTATTTATTTATTTTTAAACAGGCAGCTGGAGATTCATTCCACGTGAGTTTAATTTCAGAGCTGTGATTTATTACAGAGTGGAATTTGATTTCACTTCATCTTCTGGTGGCTCTGTGGTTTCCAGCACCCTCGCAGCACATAAGCACTTTGGAAAAGGCAAATTAAAATAAAGTTTGTGATCTCTGGCGGCTGCATCATTGTTGTGAGGAATCAGTGTGTGTAATTAAAGTTGAATGTTTTATACACTTACTCTGTAAACAGGCAGATTTCTTCATCTTGGTGGTTCTTGTGAATGTTTAAGAGTTTTATTGTTGTTAAATACAGATGACCCGAGTAAAGCGCATCTTAATTACAGCTGTCCTTTCCATAAAATAGGATGCAGAACAAAAAACAATAATCTGAAACTTTTTTACTCTTTCATCAGTGTTCATAAACTGCGGCAGATTAACAAAGTTAATGTGTTGCCTCATTCAAAACACCACGGAACCGGCCCGGGTCCTGGATGGCAACCACTCAGGCAAACAACCAGTCCATTGGACAGCAAAATGTTTCACTTAATGTAGATTTAATTTAGCCAAGAATGTAAAATATGTTTGTAATCTTTGTGACAGAGGATGTCTGTCCAAATACTTATGGACTTAACTTGATTACAAATGTAGGACACATCTGATTACGGTTTAGAGTCAAATTAATTAACTCTGATCATGCAGTTGGCTATTGGACAAATAGATTTTTCACAGGCTGTGTGTGTGTGTATGTATGTATGTATATATATGTATGTGTATATATATATATTTTATTTTATTTTATTATTATTATTTTTTTAAATAAGAACTATAGAAAGCTTCAGATTGGTCAGGAAAACACTGCTGTTTTTTTTTTTGTTTTTTTTCCCGTGGGACGCTGTGTCCGTGCTGAATGTCGTGTCAGTGCCGTTGGGGAAGGCTCCCTGTGCTGCAGATCCACCACAGCTCCGACTAAATCACCACCTGCTATGAGCAAATTAAATATTGACTCTTCGTATTGACTCTCGGATCTAATTTGAAGTGATTGCAGACGAGCAATAATGGTGCAGAAAAAGAGTCGGGCTGCTTTAACGGCGGGCCGTCGGCCACTTGTTAAGTGTGCAGTAATTGGCTGCATGGACCAATCGTTGAGCTGGATAAGGTCTAGTTTAGGGTCATTTTTATCTGAATCAACAAACTGAAGGCCTTTTCACATATCAGACCAACAATGAAGCAGCGACTGTAATTCCAAACATTAATCTCCTTTCTGGTCTCATTATTGGTTCATAATGTCTAATCCTGCACACATTAACCCTTTACACCCCGCAATCAGTGGAGTTTACAGGCATGTTTTCTTAAAAACTGTGCCTTTTTATCATAGCCACAAACTGCATAATTTCAAATTTACAACAGACCTTGAACTATTCACAAGCACCAAACACATCTCTCAGGAAAAATAAGTACATCTAAGCTTAAAATAGTGATATTTTACCGCAATCATTTTATTCTATGTCGTATTTACTTAGCCAAAAATATACTTTTTGCACAATCTAGAGCCTTTAAATGAAAAATCTGTACTCTCTGAGTAACTGTGAAGCTTTTGTGACTCTGCAGAGAGTCAACAGAGCAATATCAGAGGGTAGAACAGAAAAGGAGACAAACTTATATGTACAGCAAGTGAAACCTGTATGCCCCATACACAAACAATTTTTGTAAAATATATATATAAATATATTTATTATATACTCACTCACTCATCTTCAACCGCTTATCCGGGATCTGGTCGTGGGGCAACACCTCCAGTAGCGGGACCCTAAATTTCCCTTTCCTGGGCCACATTAACCACCTCTGACTGGGGGATCCTGAGGCCTTCCCAGGCCAGTGTGGAGATATAATCTCTCCACCTAGTCCTGGGTCTTCCCTGAATCACCTCAGCTGGCTCCTTTCAATGTGAAGGAGCAGCGGCTCTACTCTGAGCTCCTCACAGATGACCAAATTTCTCACCTCATCTCTAAGGGAGACACAGTCACCCTCCTGAGGAAGCCCATTTCAGCCGCTTGTACCAACGATCTACTTCTTTTGGACATGACCCAACCCTCATGACCGTAGCTGAGAGTAGGAATGAAGACTGACTAGTAGATTGAGAGCTTCACCTTTTGGCTCAGCTTCCTTTTCGTCACAACAGTACGGTAGAGCGAATGCAAAACCGCCCCTGCTGCACCGATTCTCCGGCCAATCTCACGCTCCATTGTCCCCTCACTCATGAACAAGACCCCGAGGTACTTGAACTCCTTCACTTGGGTCAAGACCTCATTCCCTACCCAGAGTAGGTAATCCATCGGTTTCCTGCTGAGATCCATAGCCTCAGATTTAGAGGTACAGATCCTCGTCCCAGCTGTTTCATACTTGGCTGTGAACTGATCCAGTGAGTGTTGGAGGTCACAGGCTGATGAAGCCAACAGGACCACATCATCTGCAAAAAGCAGTGATGAGACCCTGAACCCACCAAACCGGAAACCCTCCTCTCCCCGACTACACCTCGAAAACCTGTCCATGAATATCACAAACAGGACTGGTGACAAGGTGCAGCCCTGGCGGAGGCCTAATCGAATGTCATATATGTCGAGATATCATAGTTCTGCCTACTAGTCAAGAATTTTTTCCATAGAGGTGCAGGATTTGCAGGTACAATGAAAAAATGTGAGGCCACAGTGAGTAAAAATGAGAATGCGTAAAGAATGCCTGGTAACTGCTCATGATTTTGAGCTAAATGTGCCTTAAATACAAATTTCTATAAGTTTGCAGAACATACGAAGCACACCATGCAAAAGTGACCTCCTTGGTGTGATAGATTTTATTCATTAATTAATATTTTTAATTGGCTAAGCCTCTGAACCGGAGACCCGTGTGTGTGTGTGTGTGTGAGAGGTTTGAAACGTGTCTGTGTTCTGAGCTGCTGCCTCATTATGTCGTTAGCATGTCGTAATCGTGCGTGTGCGATGAAGCTGTTTTCCCCCTTGAATTGGTCCGAAACAGTCTGAACGTCGATGTAGCGTTTAGCTGACGGCGCGAAAAATGTTCTGCCTGCTGCCTTCGAGTAAAGCTGCAGAGACGTTGCTTGGGGTCTCTTCAAACGTGTAGCCAGACCGGAGGCAGTTTGGCGACTTAAAGAGGTTTAGAGACAGATTTGTGTTTTGGTTTGAGGGAAAACGGGCTGAAGCGTTTTTTGTTATTGTTGATGAGCGGGCCCTGTAGCTCCACTGTGTCTCATGCCACAGTCCAAAACTCCTCTGTTCTTCTCCCATATACAGTACGCAGCTTCCTGTGACCTCACAAGTCATCAAACCGCTGCCCATGAAAGAGAAGGTGTTTTTGTTCAGCTTCTCCGATCAATATTTACCCGGTGGAACAAACCAAACACTCTGAGATTGAAAGTCGTCACAGTCGGCAGCAGCTGGATAAAGAATGCGGATGCTCCAGACGGCGGCGGAGCGCCACGATTCCCCTTTAAATGGCAATAAGAGCTTTACGCTTGCTGCCTTCAAAGATGCCGTCTGTGGCCATTTTTATTTCTTTTCTTGTCATTTTGGCTGAAGCGCCTTTATGTCCGACTGCGAGTTGTCACGTCGCAGCATCTTTCACCCGGACGTGAACGGGACATTTCTGTCACGATCACATCAATTAATCTCTCATTTCTCCTGATTGAGAGATTTAGTTTATAAAAAGGGTAAAAGTGTTCACCAAACCGTCCACAATCCAAAGACATCAATTTGAGGACGGGCGGACAAAACTGTCTCAAATTGAGTCAAGTCCAGTTTCAACCAGTTTACCGTTAGTTTAGTGCTGTTTAAAACCAGTTCAGTCTTTAAAAAAACAAAACAAAAACAAAACCCTCACTTAAAACGGCACATTTTAAAACCAGATAAAGCCAGTTTAAATCTGATTGGGCTTTTGGTTTAAAGTGGTTAAACTTTTCCAAAAAGCTAATACCAGGATTAAAAACACTTCATGAAGCTCAAAAATATTTAAACTAGCCTATGCTAAAAATAAAAACATATAATCTCTAATGAAACCAGATTAAACGAGTGAGCTGTGACATTTGTTGTAAAACAATTTAAAACAACAACACAAAAAGGTGTTGATGGCTGTGATGTAATGTGTTTGGACATCTGCTTTGAATTTTATTTATTGAGCATTTTCTACTTCTGTGCCACGATGTGATGTGATTTTTTTTTTTTTTTTTTTTTTTTTTCCCAGATTTACACTTGCACACTGCAGGCACATGAAAGTGAATCCAACCTTTGTTTTTGAGATCTGAATAACTGTGTGATCTTATTAAAAAAGCAAAACAAAACTACCTTTAATGCTGATTATTTTTATTTATTCTAACAAAATAAGATCCAGAGAATTAAAAAAAAAATACTCATTTACACTTAGTGTAGTAGCAGCAGCAAACTAGAACAGTCAGTTAAATTGATGGACATGGATCAAAGACTGATGGCTGTATTTTAATTACTTATTATTATTTATTAATATTACCTGCAAAAAAGAAACATGAAACATTTAGAAACATGTCTACAAAACAAGTAGACAAAACATGTCTACTTAACTCAAAAAGTGTGTGGTGGGGGTGTCTTCCTACCCCTTGTCCCCCTCTGGCTACGTGCCTGTACAGTGCCTGTTAGCTGGAGGAAGCTGAGACAGGGTGATGAGAAAACTTCACACGGAAAGCGATAGCTAATTTACTTAGTTAGCAGTGTACCACATACAGTGTCTGTCAGAAACAGACTTGATGTGTATTTTAAGTGAAGAAAAATGTAAACAGATTTTGGATTCTTGTGTTGCTGGCGAGCTAGCAGAAAGCTGTTGGCTACATCATTGTTTATGGAATGAGACAGAACGCAGGCTGATTGGTGCGAGACTCGTGTTTTAATAAATCTAGATTGTGACATTCCTATTTTTTTTTACAGGTTTGTATTTTTGGTGCCATCTGGTGGTCGCCAGATGAACTGCTTCTTCAGTACTGAGAAGTGTGGGTTTTTTTTTTATGCTCTTTGTGACTGCATCTGTCTGGATCTCTTGTTTGCAGGAGTCCATCTGCCGGCCTTCTTCTCCCTCAGTCTCCCCCAACTCAGACGACAAACACCTCACCCCTCCTCCTCCATCCTCTCCCTCACTCTCTCTTTTTTGGCAAAACCAGCTCTGTTTCATCACCTCAGACAGTGTTGGTTTTAAATGTTCAGAAGCTGTGTTGGTGATTTCTTTTTGTGGACCTGCAGCGAATATCGACAGAATATTTTGTTTTGCTCAAATAAACATTTGAATTCGCTAGATGATGGCGTGTTCACACTGTCATCTTCTCCTAATAGAACCTCTGTCTGGACCTGACAGCAGGGTGGAATAATTATAAACTGATGGATTGTTTTGTTTTGATGATCATCGCTTAGTTTTAAAAATGCAATGTGTCAATTTCTACCTATCTGACCTTGACCCTTGGCGACCTGCTTTCTGTTGTCAAGTTTATGGAAAATGGCCTAAAAAACAGGTTGCTATTGGAGACGCAGCTTCCAAAATGACCTGAGGTGAATTAAGTGGTTATAATGTACAAGAGCCTCAACAATTAGCAGCTGGATTAATTGATTAATTGATTAATCAGTCAAAAGCCTATTTATCAAACAGATAAATAGGCTGGTTTAAAATGATTATTTTAGAACAGTTGTAAAGCTGTTTGAAGTAGTTTGTAGGTTGCTCCTGTCACATTTTTTTTTTTTTACTGACTGTGGGCTCATTTTTCACTGCACCTGCAAGTCCTGCGCCTCTATTGAAATGACACAGTTATGGCTAAAAGGAAATGGAACAAAACCGAAATGCTTTATGTAACATAATAGTTATGTTACATATTATAAAAGAAGGAAAAGATGTAAGTGGAGTGTAAGTTTTTTTTTTTTTCTTCTAAAACTGACAAAAGGTGGAATCTCTATATACAGAACATTTGTCCCATTTTTCCAAACGCCCACAATGTTATATTTGTAACTGAATTTTAAATGTGATATATAGAATAAAGTGATTGGTGGTGAAATTTTACTATTTTAAGTTTAGATTTGGTGTTTTGTTTTGGGTTTTTTTTTTTTTTTTTTTTCTTTTTTCCTGGTGGGAGCCAGTTGTGGGATTTAAAGAATTAAACCAGATTTTTGCTTTTCTGGAAGTGTTTTGAATGGTATTTAAATGATTACATACATAACAGAAAAACAGGCTTCAAGTGTTTGCCAGAAAAATCTTTGGATTTTGGACAGGTGTGTTCACGTTTGATGGACCCAGAACATGGTCTAAAATTCAAAAACATCTGGTTTACAGTAAGTAAGTAAGCTTTATTTATAAAGCGCCTTTCACAGACCAGGGTCACAAAGTGCTGCACATGGCATACAAAAATAATCTAAAAATAACATACGAAAACAATAAAATACAATATTAGGCTAAAAAGCTAACTTAAAGAAATGCGTCTTTAGTTGCCTTCTAAAAGTATCTATACAATCCAGAGAACGAAGGGCACAGGGAAGCTCATTCCAGAGGCTAGGCGCCACCACTTTAAAAGATCTGTCCCCGCGAGTTTTAAAACGGGTCCGAGGAACCATCAACAGGTTCTGATTGGACGACCTGAGGCTCCTGGAGGAAGCATAAGGCTGGATCAGGTACCTGATGTACTCCGGTGCCTGTCCATGCAGAGCCCTAAAAGTCAATACCAGGATTTTGTAATGAATCCTGTAGGAGACAGGCAGCCAATGCAAAGTATTAAGAATAGGAGTAATATGGTCCCTCCTGCGGGTGCGGGTAAGCAGGCGCGCAGCAGAATTTTGCACAACCTGCAGGCCGGCCAACTCCTTATTCAGACAGGTGAAGAGACTGTTACAATAATCCAAACGCAATGAGACGAACGCATGAACAATCATCTCGAGCTCTTTTAAAGTCACCATCTTACGGAGCTTAGAGATGTTCCGAATTTGGAAAAAACAGTTCTTAACCAGGTAATTTGTGTGCTGCTCCAAAGACATTCCTCCATCCAAATGACACCCAGGTTACGCAGGCTGCTTTTGACCGTACAGCTTAGGCTACCGAGATGCTACTTAATTCCAGATACAGCACTATCTGGTGCTACAATCAGTCTCAGTCTTATTGGAATTTAACTGCAGACTGTTCTCAGTGAGCCATTCCTTAATTTTGGCCAAACAATTTGTGAGAGAGCAGAGTTTCTGTGGCTCATTTGTCTTAAAAGAGCAGTACAGCTGCAGATCATCGGCATACAAATGATAGGACACATCACTGAACAGCTGGATCAGCTTGCTGAGAGGAAGGAGATACGAGAACAAAACAGGTCCCAAGACTGATCCCTGTGGCACACCCCACAGAAGATCTGCAGATTCCGACACTGCATTGCCCACCGTCACACTAAAAGTTCTACCAGTCAGGTAAGAGGTAAACCACTCTAAAACACAACCTGACATTCCAACCAAATTCCGCAATCTGTTTATCAGAATGCCATCGTCAACGGTATCAAATGCCGAAGACAGATCAAACGGAACCAGCACAGAACATTTGCCAGTGTCAGCTGCCATCATCATGTCACTAGACACCTTCAACAGGGCTGTTTCAGTAGAATGAAACTCACGGTACCCAGATTGAAAAGTGTCATGGATGTTGTTAGCCTGCAAAAACGATCTCAATTGAGCACAGACTACCTTTTCCAAGACTTTGGCCAAGAAAGGGGTTTTAGATATTGGCCTAAAGTTCTTGAGCTCTGTAGAATCCAATCCAGCTTTCTTTAACTGTGGTTCCACAATGGCATGTTTAAAATAACAGGGAAACACACCACTTGACAAAGATATATTAAACATTTTAGCAATGTAGGGCCCGATGGAGTCAAATACATTCACAAACAGTTTAAACGGAAGAACATCCAAAATACCAGAGGATGGCTTCACTTTATTCATGATGGTTGAGATGTCCTCTACAGTAACAGGCTCAAATGAGGCCCAGCACTGAGTGGGAGGTTCCCAGTGCTGGGGACCATGGCATGGAGACAGGTTGTACTTTATAACTCTAACCTTATAAATAAAGAAATCCAGGAACTCCTCACAACTAGTTTTAGAGATAACAGGAGTGACGGCAGCAGGTGACACAAGAGAGCTGATTGTGTCAAAAAGCACTTTAGGATTTCTTTTATTGGAGGCAATAGGCGATTAAAATAACTCGTCCTGGCCTCCTCTATCGTCTTATTTAAGGAAGATATTAAGTCTCTTAAATGTAGCCTGTGAACCTCCAGTTTTGTTGACTTCCATAGGCGTTCAGTCTGGCGACATGTTCTCCTTAGAGTCATAATCCCATCATTTATCCAAGGGCTGAAACTTTCACGAGGAGCTTTATTAGCCTTAAGTGGTGCCACTTGATCCAAGATAGTGGCACAGTGGCTATTAAAGCTATTCATAAAACAATCAGTTTCAGTGAAATCGTTAAAAAGTAAAGGGTTGAACTTATCACAGAAAAGCGTAGCTGTTGTCTCTGTGATAATTCTCCTTTCTGCCTTAGTAGAAACAGATCGAGGCTCAGATGGCACCATCAAATCAAAGAAAACACAACAATGATCACTCAGAAGAACATCCTCCACACATACATTGGTAATTTCCAGGCCCAGTGCAAAAACCAGATCCAACGTGTGACCCTTGTTGTGAGTGGGACCTGACACATACTGTTTAAAATTAAAAGCCTCTGTCATAGTTATAAGCTCTCTTGCTGAAGTAGAAGAATCAACATCAATCTGGAAATTAAAATCACCCAAAATTAAGACCTTTTCCAATCTAATTATAGACGATAAAAAGTCAGTAAAAGCCTTAAGAAAAGTCCCAGCAGGGCCAGGAGGTCGATAGATCAAAATACTATAAAATTTATGTGAGGAACCAACTTCCATCATGAGCGCCTCAAAAGAGGAGGCGTGGCTCGTATCCGACAGTCTGCATGTGTACCGGTCCCGGTGCACAGCAGCCAGTCCTCCCCCCGCACGACAGGGGCGGGGCTTACCCACCGCTAAGCAACCCGCAGGACAGAGCTCATTTAAATGGATGCATTCATTTTCCCTCTGTCACGTTTCTGTGAGGAAAAGAAAGTCCAAGTTTTTCCTGACAAAAAGCTCATTAATGGAGAACGCTTTATTTGAAATAGAGCGCACATTCAATAATCCAATCCGACTCAACAATGAGGCGGTAGTCGAGTCCGCTGAACACAGCGGGATAGGCTGCAGACATCTCCCACGGTCACGTGAGGCACCACTGTACCGGCGAAACCCACACTGCTCCCGAGATGTAAACACGGAAAACAGGGACGGACCCGGGACCCAAGCGACTCGTCCATCGGGGACCCAGTGATGTCCAGGCTGAGTCCTGCAACACAGAGGAGTGGTGGGATGCATGAACAGGGCCGCACCGCCAACCGTATGGCCCTGCAAGAGTGGAACTGGACGAAGCCACCTGTAGCTTCGGTATCCACGAGCCGCACGCCACACTCCTCGTCTGATCCGAACCTGGACACCCGCTCTGCAGCCTCTTCTCCTCTTTTTCGGACTACCTGGACGTCGCCACATCAGGTATTCCCGGGAGGAGGGGGAACACAGAAACGGAGGCGGGAAAGTTTGCTTGTAGCTATCCCAGTCATGAAAGAGGCATTCCATTGTCTCTTTAATTTTAAAAAGAGTCGCGATCATAAATCTGTATTGCACTCAACGCAA
Organism: Thalassophryne amazonica; assembly: GCF_902500255.1. Classification (NCBI taxonomy): domain Eukaryota; kingdom Metazoa; phylum Chordata; class Actinopteri; order Batrachoidiformes; family Batrachoididae; genus Thalassophryne; species Thalassophryne amazonica. Next base: position 5,660,514 of record NC_047124.1, read on the forward strand.
TCGCTATCCGTCAAAGCTGATATGACAGCACACACAATCAGGAAAATAACAGAAAAACGACATGGTAACAGGCAAGCAGCAGCCGGAACACACACACTATCTTGTCTAAGGTTACAGTGAAATTAAACAGGGAGACGCATTTGACGTTTTAATGAACAGAAACACTATTGATCTGTGACTCTGTCCTGTAAAGTATTGATCGTCTTTGGTGTTGTTTCAGTCGTTGAATATAACATCAGTGAGCATTGATCAAAGAGTGAAAACTTGCAAAACGTCTTTATTGCTGTTTAGACCAGATTAAAAGTAAAGTCGGCTCCGCTGTGGTGTTAAAGTATAAAATGGCTTTTGTGCAGTTTAGCAAGGTGAGCTAGCAAGAATTAGAACTGAAGATTTTTTTTTTTTTTTTTTAATGAATAGAGGAAATGGAAAGACCTTTTGATCTGCTCAGATTAACATTCTTCATCTGCTGTGACTTTTCCTTCAAGTCGTCATTTGTCTTTCTTCATGTGGCAGCAGATAAAAAGGATAAAACCCAACAGACGTCTTTAATCCTGTTAATCTAACATGTTAAACGCTTGTTCCCTCGGTGTTGACTGCCAGGGGGTCCGTCCTCAGGCAGTCTGGCTCTCGTCACGATCCGGGGAACCGCCAGCCGTCAGCTGAATTAGTAAAGAGTCTGTTTTCATATCATTTGTCTTTGCTGAGTCACTAAACTGTTGGAAAAATCAGAGTTTGCTCCATGATTTTAATTCAGTGTTGATTAACTTTATTTTCCTGATCCGTTTGTGCACGTCAGCCGTGCATGGTAACTTTTCTAATCTGTTCTAATCAGTTTATTCAGACATGCTAATTATTTGGTGCTAAATGTTGGCAATGGTTAGCACGTAATCTAGTGCACAGGTAGAAAATATCAGCGAAAAAGAAACACAGGAAAAAAAGTTTAACTTTTTTGTTGCTGTTATTTTGGAGTTTGGAGTGATCAGTCCAGATTGTGAGCTTCCCAGTAATCTTTCAGTCTTTCAGTTTTGCTGTAAAGGTTGACTGCTGCTATCACAGTCATGTTTTTATTTTGAAGCAGTCAGGAAGTGTTCAGCGACAGCGATGTGATAGAGTTTATCTCTTTCCATGCAGGTGTGTGTGTTGTCTACATCCAGCCGATACCCGTATTAGTATCAGTACTGCTGTGTGTGAAGTTATTTTCCTGTAGGGCTGAATTATTTTCATATTCCTGAGTTATGAAGTGGTGAATGTTTGTACTCAAACATGAAAATATTAATGGTTTAATCAGCTGATGGTCTCAGATCAATGATGTTCTGCTTGGAAATGTTTCCCCATGTCAGTAAGGCAGCTGATAACGTGAGTCACATTCCAATGAAGAAAATTAGACCGGAGGCGTCTTTGATTTGCATTTAAATGGATTTATTGTCCGCCGTCAGTGTGACGGGTGCGGCTGACCATGTGACCACAGTATTTTTTTTTTCTTTCTTTTTTTCATTGAGAAGAAATGAGGAGCCGATTTTTAATTCTGCAGCCTGAACGTATCGTTTATTTGGGCTCCGACTGTTTGTTTGACAGCGTAATGAACGTTTGCTGTGATTATCATCTGTTGCACAACTGCAGCTTAATGATTTTTCTGCCAGACGCCATTTTTCTATCTGCACAAAAACAGCAGAATAATCCTGAGCCGGGCTTTTATTTTGATTTATTTAGTCTTTTTTTAATGTCCTCTGTGATTATATTTACCTCCTACCAAGGACGTACAGTAAGTTCTTTCAGCTTCACTCTGAGATCTGATATGAGTCTGCGTGTTGATTAGGCCCAAGTGTTGTGCTGGATGGAGACACAGTGGTCTTCAACTGGGAATCAAACTTTTGGCCTGAGCTGAAACGAGAACCTTAAACTTTTGGAGCGACTTTAGTGACTGATCTGGTGCCAAAAACTTACTAAACATGTCCTCCAGTATTCTTCCATTAGTTTCATTTGGATAAAATATGTAGCATTGTTTTTTGTTTTGTTTTTTGGGGTGGGGAGAGTGTGACACAGGTGTAACATCTAAAATATGTCAGAATGTTTTGATCCTCAAAAACTAAATCCCGACGTTCCAGGCAGCGGTTGACGTGGTTGTTCTTCCGATGGAAGCTCAGAGATCCAGTTCTCATTCTTCCTGGAGAAACAAACTGATTTCCTCCTGTTGGTTCACAGCCACCTGGACTCATGGCGCAGATGCCGTATTTGTTGGCGGAGCTTCCACCCTGCACATCAGGGTCAGCGGGCATCTGGTCTCTGATTTGGGATGGGTCCACACTCTGTCCTTTGTGTCCCCCCTTGATAAGCTGTGTCAATACCAGAGGGGGGGGGGTTTCTCTCTGTGAGCTCATTCAACAGCAGCTCTGAAAAGAGCTGAATCTTTTGTACCGCAGTAGTACTACCACATTTTTACAGTATTTCCACTTCACCCTTCAGCCTTTACATTCAGGAGACAAATATGATTATTTTAAGGTACAGATAGTGTTTCTCAGCTTTGTTTTTAGATTGTGTTTTGGATCATGTGCCTGTGTGATCATGTGCACATTTCTGGAAGTGTCTGACCTGCAGTCCTGGAAGCTGATCAGATCCAATCAATTTTATTTATATAGCGCCAAATCACACAAACAGTTGCCCCAAGGCGCCTTATATTGTAAGGCAAGGCCATACAATAATTATGGAAAAACCCCAACGGTCAAAACGACCCCCTGTGAGCAAGCACTTGGCAACAGTGGGAAGGAAAAACTCCCTTTTACCAGGAAGAAACCTCCAGCAGAACCAGGCTCAGGGAGGGGCAGTCTTCTGCTGGGACTGGTTGGGGCTGAGGGAGAGAACCAGGAAAAAGACATGCTGTGGAGGAGAGCAGAGATCAATCACTAATGATTAAATGCAGAGTGGTGCATACAGAGCAAAAAGAGAAAGAAACAGTGCATCATGGGAACCCCACAGCAGTCTAAGTCTATAGCAGCATAACTAAGGGATGGTTCAGGGTCACCTGATCCAAGATTTCTCACAGTATTACTAGAGGTCAGGGTAATGCCATCCAGAGTAAGGATCTGGTTAGACACCATGTTTCTAAGATTTGTGGGGCCAAGTACAATAACTTCAGTTTTATCTGAGTTTAAAAGCAGGAAATTAGAGGTCATCCATGTCTTTGTCTGTAAGACAATCCTGCAGTTTAGCTAATTGGTGTGTGTCCTCTGGCTTCATGGATAGATAAAGCTGGGTATCATCTGCGTAACAATGAAAATTTAAGCAATGCCGTCTAATAATACTGCCTAAGGGAAACATGTATAAAGTGAATAAAATTGGTCCTAGAATTCCTACATCTCCACGAAATGCAGTTTTACACGCCACCTTTGTAATTGTTACGAAAGGAATTAGATTTCCCAATGGGCACCTGTATCGAAGGCTCCCGCAGTCGACAGCGATTTGCAGGACTTTGATGTGCACCAACGTAGAGATGGAAAAAATTCTAAAATGAGTAATCAGGACTCTAAAAGCAAGTTGGCATGAGCAGCTGCAGAAAATTGGGTGTGTATCAGAAAGCCCATTTTCCCTCCATCAGGGCATCCAGTCATTAGAAGCGTCCCTACGCGGATGAAAGGCCTGCGGCGCGGAGTGGACGCTGATGAAAGCCGCTGCTGGCTGCGTCTAATTTAACTCGTGGAGTAAACACCTCGTTAAGACACTGTCTCTTACAAACTGGTTAACGTTTCCGCAATGTGTAGTCTGAGGTCAGTGTGTCACCCAAAATGCACCTCTTCCACAGCAATCCACAAATAATGAGGCTGCATAATGGTGGAAAAGTAATTTGCTGCCCTGCAGCTTGCATTGAGATTGATTTTTGGACACGTGTAGCCGCGGCACAGGCACAGCTATCCGTTATAAGTGTCGCAAACACTCTCAAGGGCAGTATTGTTTCAGACGAGGCGTAAAATCACCCTCAGAAATCGACTCTTATTTGTCAGGCAAGAAGAAGAAGAAGCCGTTAACTGTTGGAAGAGGTTAACGTGTCAAAATCCACCAGCTCAGCTCAGGTTTTTTTGTAAACATAATGGTGAAAAAAAAAAAAAAATCCACACTTGTCTTAACGGCACTCGTGCGATTCAGTTGGTGAAGTTGGGGCATCAAAGTGGCTGACGCTGAACTGGAACGATCGGGATGGAAGTTACTGCATTACCAGTGTGGTGAGGTAGGGGGCGGTACAGTCTATTTTCTGCTGTATAGTTATTATTATCGTTATTAGATTTTTAAATATGTAAACTGGGCTGCCTTCAGGTTTTTAATTATGGTGCTGGTTTTGCATCTGTGGTATTTTCTCACCCTTTTTTCACCACTAGGGGGTGGTGTCACATACAGTAACGTGAAGTGCAGCATCAAACAAGCCCAGAAGAAGTCTTAGCATAGCCTCTTATTTATTTCCATATGCGGAAAGTTGTTTCTTGATGTTTAAATGTCAGCATCCTCGGCTTTTTCCGTTATGTTGCAATTCAAAGGCATTGTGCTGATACGAGGCGGGTTGTGCATGTTGGTGCATCGGTGAATACCCATAATTCTCTGCTTTGCATCAGACAGATGTGACACAGCCTGAGTAAAAACAGGCCTTTAAAAACTATTTAAATGGACTTTGCCACTATGACCCAGTATGAAGGCACCTATGAATGTCGTTTTGCTGTCCCACAGTCTGATCTGTCTGTTTTGTGCTCTGTAAAGGTTTTATTTGTTTTTTTCTTATCAGGCTGATTGTTTTGCATAAGTTTGTTCTACTTGGGCATTTTTAAATCCGGATTCCAGGTGAGCTGTGCTACCTGCTGCTTTTGGGGTTTTCATGTCTCTGCAAGAAGCTTTTGAGCCTTTATTTCAGTGACCTTTGAGACAATCAGAGGAGCCCCGGACTGAACAAATAACGGCCCCTGGGTCCCGACTGCCTGCAGCTTCCATTGATCCCCGAAACGATCAGCTCACAGCACGTTTATTGTTTACTGGATTAATAAATAAGAGCGTAAATAAACACTGGCAGCTTTCTACAAAGTCAGTATGGATTATTTTACTCAGCAGTTTACATATTACATTAACAGTATGAGTGTTACTTTTAGTGGTTTTTATTTATTTTTTTTTTTACCTCACTAATATCGGTTCCAGTCACTTCGGTTGATAACAGCACTGAAGTGATAAATCTTCAGAACTACACCGCAGACTCACCTGGTTTATGTCCAGAAGGAAAATGTAACCGAGTATGTAATCGATGATCAATAATCGATCGGTTCCTATAAATAATCGCTGCCATGACAAATTAGATCTTGCTAACTACATTTAAAAAAAATAACGAAAGAAAAAAAATATATTTTTAAAAAGTAATTGTTGAACAGCTTTTAAATGTAAATTTTCTTTCGGCTTCTGTTTTTGCTCGGTGTCGCTACCATAAGTCCACGTTTGTTTGTTTATTTATTGTTTTTGACACAAGTTTTACACTGGATGCTTTTCCCAACGTAACTCCAGATGTACCAACAGAGAGTCCGTTATGTTACCACACCATAGTACCGTTTGTAGCCACACCCACCAAATATTCCCAATCAGACTGTTTTGTTTTTGTTTTTTTTTAAGTCCTAAAAGCTGGATGATGGAAACGGATTTTATTTATTTCGTTGTCAGTCAGTTGACAAATATCTCACTCGTCTTCTTTTTTTTTATGCTGTGTATTAAAGGTGACATTTACTGGAGGATTACTGATAACATGGTGCTGTGAAACTTCCTAACTGTAGAAAAAAAAAAAATCCCAAACTCACTGAGTTGCAAAAATTCCTGAAAGGATGTGGCGGCCTGATGGAACATCAAATATTTAGATCCGCCTCCTTTCAGCTGTGAGGGTGAAGCAGAGGAGAAACCAGTGACTTATCCCCCACCCCACCCGTGAGGAGGGCGGCGAGGGCGGAGGGGGAGGGGCCTATCTCTCATCCTCACATCAAATAGTTGAATTGGAAAGAAAAGCAGTCGAGCCCCGTCCTGAGGTTCTATTGGCTGGCTGTGGCATTATCACTGCAGAATCTGTAGTTCTAATAGAGTGAAGTACTACAAAGTAGTACTGTTGGTGATTGTACTATTATGAGCAGTGGTATCAATACTTGTAGTACTGTTGGTTGTTGTAGTAGTATTTTTTCCAGTGTTTTGGTTCGCTTGGTGTGTAAACAGCTAATGAACACACAGAATGAAGCAGTGTTCAATTAGAGTCAAATAATGATTCGACGCCTGCTTCTCTCTCTCTCTCTTTCGTTCGCCCTGCAGAAACTGGCGGTCAGAAGTTGTCCCATCGGGACGCCCAAACCTTTGTCGCTCATCAAGCCTCCCAGTCAGGGCATCACCATCTCTGTGGTGCCGGCCAAGGCTCCCGTTTCCATGGTGACCGCACACATTAATGGACAGAAGGCGGCGAGCTCGGAGGCACTACAGACGTCCCCCATCAACCTCGGGACCGGTGGCAGGGCAGCGGCTGGAGTCCAGTCGTTCAGCAGCAGGAGAGCCGGAGAGCTGCCTCCCTCTCAGGTACGCCGTCGCCATAGTAACACCTGTCACACCTGCACAGGTGACTTGCTGGCAAACCGTGGCAACTACACACGTAGGTGTGTATACAGAGTGCCACTGTAGTTAGGAGTTGACTGAAGTATGTTTCGAGTACTTTTGTTGGGCTTCGCTGGAGCGTCTGTGTCTCAGTGGCTGTTGGGATTCCAGCCGCAGCGTCAGGACTCCGCCTCCTCGCTCTGTATTCAGCTCCCATCACCTCCATCAGCGTGCAGACTGGATTACCGTTTAGTGCTGGACGTCCCGCCCCTCAGAGGGACGAGCACCAAGACTAGTTTATGATCTGAATCACCAACGCTTAAATCCTAAAACCCCACTCACTGATTCCACATAAAATCCTGAATGTTTCAGTCTGGATGTGACCGCTGGCGTCCAGTGGGCGGGGCTGCACACAGGTTTGAGAGAGGTTTTTTTTTTTTCTTTTTTCAGGAGTGACACTGATGATGGTAGATCCTGGTGTTTGTGGGCTCTCAGACAGACGTGGTGGTTTGTGTTTTCTCCACGTGCACAGCTGCTGTTGTTCCACTGACACTTCACCGGCGGAGTTCATCCGTCACAGCTGAATGTAATAAAAAGCTTCTTATTGGGAAAATGGAGTGTGAAAGCTCGCAGAGCTGACAAGGCTTCAGACAGCGCCCTCTGCTGCCCTTCAGAGGAACAACAGCAGTTTCAGCACAGGAAGAAAACCATTTTCAACTCATTGATATAGTTATAAAATGTTAAACATTGCCCATAATGCTTTAAAAACTTTGACTTTAATTTCATTATAAGTCAAAGAACACCAAAGACATTCATACAATATGGAGCAAAACCTTCAGGCACCTGAGAATTTTGATTTAAAAAATGATTTTTTTTTTTCATTAGTGTTACAACAGATTATTACATGAAAGTCCAAATAAAATTAAAACTCCAGTTTCCTTTGTTTACTTGGTACACAGTGACTACACAAAAAAAAATCAACAAAATGATGTCAAAGTTTTATCGTTTAAATCAAATGATTACTAAAGTTGAATAGCAGTGGCATGTTTTTAACTCATTCATACTTAGAAATATTACTTCATACTAAACAGCTTTTTTTATTTTACAAAGTTTCTGTTCATTTTTTGCGTTATTTCAGAGCTCAGTGCATTTGAGCGCCTTACAGGGCAACACGCCACCATAGATCATGTGATCTATGCTCACGCAGCCGTACTGAACGGCAACTTCCGCATTGCATGAACGGCAAATAAATTGAACCTTATGTTTTAATAGGTGTGCTCTTTCCTTTTATTACGTCTGTCTACACATATTATACCAACATGGTGTTTCATTGCTGTGTGTACAATTGCGCGAGCCTTCAAAAGAAGGGTTCCGGGGTACATTTTTATCCTTTTCCCACTGATGGAGCGGTATGAAAAGTGACAGTTTTAAAGTTCTCCGTTGCATCTTTATGCAATTTTTCTGGATTAATTTGTCCCCCAACGAGCTCTTCTTTCTACAGTCACCAGCTTCCAAACCCAAAGGTAAGGTGTACAGTTTCCTCCATGAATTGCAGGTCATTTGAGCGACTCTGTTGTGAAGTTGCTCATATTTGTGGACTTTTCTGCCAAACGTAGTTGATCCGGAGGTGCTCAGGTTTACTTCTGCACACTATTTGGAATGATTCTTATAAAATAATTAGAAGAATTAAAGTAAGTCTTGGATTCACCTAATGTGTCATTTAGGGATTAATGTGGAGAAACATTTATTTGTTTTTTTAACTGAACTAAACTGAACCTCTCGTCCGTTCTGTACTGAACATTTAAATCCAGAGTGACACGTAATCGTGTTCACACCACAGCAACCTCGTCTGAATCGCAGGACGACGACGAAACCTCATTTTCTGCTGCAGAGCCAACAAATAAATGTAAAAACAGTATTTTGCTCACACTTTGGAGGACAAGGCCTCCCAAAGCGAAGCTGCTTAGCAGCGGAGAAAAGAGGCTGCAATTACCAAAATGAAAGACCGTGCACTGCAAGAATTTTCATCCAGGCGGTTACCATGGAAACAGGCTTCCTCCTCCACGTCCCTTTGCTGCAGCACAATAGCGTGGAAAGAAGGGATTATTACAGAAGAAGAAAAGAGGGGAGGGGCTGAAGTTTTTCTTTTGTCACAGATGGAATAAAAATATAGCAGCCAATCAGAAGCTGCAATCAGAACTTCTAAAAACCAATCACATGACAGTAAATCAGCCAAATTTTGCAATTTTGAAACAAAACAAAAATCATCTTACTGAAGTCTTAAAAATAAAAATTTCAGGACTTGATGTTTACTGTTTAGTTCTGCGTTGTGTACAAGAGGGCGGAGTTTGACAAAATCATCCCCGCCTCTTTCCTCTGGATGTAACGTGACGATTTAGCTGCAAATGAATGAGAACAGATTAAATCTCAGATGTTTGACTTGATTTGGACTTTGTTGCAGATGCTGGGTGCTCTCACTGCTGTGCCCATCAAGGTGCCTCAGGTCGGCTCCCTGCACCGGCTGGCAGGACAAGCAGCCACTGTGCTACCTCAGGTACGGCCACACGGGGGCGCCCCTGCCAACACACTTTTCTGACTGACAGCTTTACCAGTATTAGAGCACAAAACGTATGATTTGTCCTGATGGTGGCACTAGACTGAGCACACAGTTTAGGATGTCCCAGACGAGATCATGTTGAACTCAGCCGGGTTGTTATCAAAGCTAGTGTACACATGCTAACATCAGCAGCCATTCACTTCTGATGTTTAGCATGTACAGTATGTTAGCAGGTTTATTACATGAACAAGTAGAATAGTGACAGTTAGTATGGTGAGTGGCGCAAGAGCTTATTCAAACCAGTGATGAGTGGGTGTTACCATGTAACAGGACATGTTTACTGGAGCAGCATCAGATGGTTTTTATTCCAGCACCGTTCAGAATGTTGGTCTCTAACGGACTCTACGTCTTCCTCCAGGTCAGGCCAAAGACCCAGATTCCCGACAGCCTTCCCCACAGTCCCTGTCAGGAGCTGCAGCCGCTTAGCCTGCAGAGGGCGACGGCTGTGGTCAGTCCTAAAAGCCAGGGCCCAACGCTGCCCACCGCCAACTGCACCTTCAACACCGAGTACCAACCCAATGGACAGGCTGACAGCTCGCCGCCGCCCACCATCTTGACAGTGGCTGCAGACTCTAACAACCCTACCCAGCACGCCTCGGCAGGCCCTGGCGTGGCGTACGCCATCATTGCTGCTTCTCCCGCCTCCAGTAACGGGATGTCAACTGTCAGCGAGGCTGTGAAGGTGAAGCCACACCCTCACGCCCTCAGTAACAATGCTAGCATTGGATTAAAAAAAAAAACAAAAAAAAAAAACTTTAAAAACAAAATTATCAGAGTTCAGATTATATTTTGATTTGGTTTATTTCCAAAAGTAGAACTCAGAAGTAAAATTCAATCTACACTAATTAAGCTTATTTTATTTTAACCCCTTAACGCCTGAATTTATATAGCTGTATATAAAAAAAATGTTTTGTGTGTGTTTTTGCCTTTAAGTAGATGGTAAATAATGTTGAGATTATTAATTTCACTTTTGCACAAAAAATAAATAGTAATTTTGGTAATAATTTGTTATAATAATAATAATAATGGTATGTTGCAAATTTGCGACAACAGGCATACTGGTCAATTTGGTATGTTGCATATTTGAGTCAAATATTGTAGCATATATGCGACGATAGGCGTTAAGGGGTTAAAGGTAAAAATTCTATAACCCAAATCAGAAAAAAATTGTAACCATACTGAAAATGCAAAACAACAAAAAACAAACCCACAGCAATCCTGAGATTTACTTTGACTTTTATTTTGTTGCAGACATTATGAAGCAACAATATTTTATATTTTTTTTCTGGTCAACTTAATTTCATTTAATATTCATCTGTTCATGCATTTCAGGCCTGCAACACATTCCCAAAACAGTTGCGACACTAAAGTATTTTCCACTCTGTAAGGTTGCCGTTCCTTCTCATTTAAGATGTTTTGGTGATGACACCAAGCGATGAAGCGTTTTAGGTGTTATTTTGTCCAGTTCTTCCTGCAAACATGTCTTCGGATGCCCAACTATACGGGGTCGTCATTATTGCATTTGTTTTGTTTTTTTCCAAAATTCTCCACACATTCTCTGTTGAGAACCAGTTAGGCCGGTCCTGTTCCCAGACCCTTTTCTTCACAGTGATGTCTTTGTAATGAATACAGAATAAATTCTAACACAGAAAAAAATGCACAGACGTCCCTCCGACAAACGGCGTTTCTGGTTGTACGTGTTAATGTTTCTATGCCGTGTCTGTGTTTGGGTACCAGGTGATAATAATCCAACCACAGGCCCCCAGCAGCACCGAGGGCCCGACTGTGATGCAGGCTGACCTTTCCTCCCAGGAAGCCCCGCCCACCCCATCACTCCCAACACCAAAAAAGGAGGAAGATCCAGAGGTAAGAAACTATATAAGGAAAGTGTTTTGGGGCCACATACGTTTTCCTCTCAAATAATACAATTCATATTTATGGGGGATAAAATGACTCGGCTGTTGATGGTTCGTAATATAAATCTGATTGTTTATTGGAGTCGTCACGGTTCCCGTTTTTCTCTCACAGAAAGTCGCCTTCATGGTTGCCCTCGGCCTCGTTACCACGAATCAGCTAGAAGGTGAGTTTTTTTTTTCTCTCTCTCTCTCTCTTTAAACAAATCCTAATTTTATCCAAACTTGACGATAAGGCAAGAAGCCACCTGGATAACTCCACCTAGCCTGTGATGTCATCACCTGTGGCTACAGTGGAGCAATTTTTACAGTTAGTTTTTTTATATTAATAATTATAAGAATAAACGTTCACGAGGCTGAAGACACTTTTAGATTTGTTGGTAAAATATTTGAGGTGTTTGAAAAGTTTTTTGTTGCCCCCCCCCCCCCCCCCCCCCCCCCCCAGAAATCCAGACAAAGCGTCAGGAGAGGAAGAGACGAAGCACAGCTAACCCCGCCTACAGCGGCCTGTTTGAACCAGAGGTCAGAGTCAAAAAAGTGACACAATAAATGATCATTTCACAAAATGTATAAATGGAACAGTGAAGACAATCATTTATTTTGTCTTCCTGTTTGTTTGTTTTTAACACTTGTAAAAATCAACTTTATCCACATTTAAGCCCTGTTTGGATTTGTGATGCATTCAGGTGCTGAAGAAAGGATTTTTTTTTTTTTTTTTTAACATTCAGGTACAGTTTCATGCTGACTTCTGTAGAAATGAAGCTGTTTTTTTTTTTGCAGAGGAAACGTCTCCCATCGAGTTTCCTGAACAGCGCCCTCTTCCTGTCAGCACAAGGTAAACAAGAAAAATAATTTTTTAAAAGTTTTTTTTTTTTAGCTCATGCAAGCATAATGGGAGTTTTTATTCAGGCTTCTGCATGGCTGTGATCTCTAACCTGTGTGTGTGTGTGTGTGTGTGTGTTACAGTTGAGCATTAAAAAAAAATATTTCAAATTGAACAAAATTGTTTCTGTTCAATAAATATGATGCAATAATCAAAATTCAGCAGTCAATCAGAATTAAAAAAGATAAGAAAAGCAGAACATGAAATTTAATCGCTCCTCCAATGAAATTAATAATCAGTCATCTTTAGTGTCTTCATCTGTTTGGATCAGTGGTTTTCAAATTGTTGAATGTTAAGATTCAGAACTGCAACAAAACAGACGGTGTATGGTGTCAGGGGGCGGGGCCAGAGTCCAGACGTGTGATTGGCCGGTGTGATGTGAAACACTGGTGTGGGTGTGTCACTAACATCTGCTCTGCTTCCGTCCACATGCTAGACTCTGAGGACCTCTGCTGGAAGGTAGGTGACATAACCGTTCTGCTGGGACTGGTTTCGGGTTGAGCGCTCACAGGCGGCATGGCAACAGATGGAGAGGTTGCTGAACAAACCGTAATGAAACAGAGTTAAAGAACCGAAAAACCTGTGTTTTGGTGATATAACTAAGGAACCTCTGATTTGACATTTAAAACCAGTGTGGCCAATATTTGTCTCTCTTCATAATCGCGCTCTGACATTCAGGCTGTTTTTGGTTGGTTTGTTTGTGTCGTTTTTTAAAGTTAACAGCTCTTGGCGTTTTGTGTTGGTGACAGGACGACTTGGAGCATGAGGAGCTCTGTGCCGTCTGTAAACAGGACGGCGAGCTGCAGCCGTGCCACAACTGCCCTCAAACCTTCCACCCAAACTGCCTCCACCCGCCGCTCAGAACCCCGCCCAGGGGGCCCTGGTACTGCCCCAAGTGTCAGAAGAAGGTACGGCAGCAGACAAAACTTTTCATGTAGACGTTTGGCAGCACATCAGAAACTGTCACCATGCAGGGTCAGGTTGAACATCATGATAATAACCAAACGGCAGATCATCTCCTGCTTGAACTAACTGGGAACTCTTGGTGTCTTCTCCAGGTTCTGAACAAGGAGAACACGTCATGGCCACAGAACTTTGTTCAGTCCTACATCACACACAAGTCTGGTAAGAACAGGGTTCTGCTGGAACTGGTTCTGCTCTGTGTTTGGGGACTCATGGTAGTTCCTGCTAAATATTACTTTAAGCTTATCTCTCAGAAGGTTTAACAAAACATTGCAAGAGTCTTTACATTCATCACGAGGTGGGGTTTTTTTTATGTGATTTGAAAAAAGCCATATTTCGCAAAACTGTAAAGGAAAGACTTTTCTGCTATTACAGGTCACATGACATCCTAAACAGCAGAGTGTGGCCGGACAAAGGGATGCAGAACTCCTTAAATCAGTTGCAATATTTGAGGGTTTTTTTTTTTTTTTTCAAATACAAGTTTCCATTACGTGTTTTCGTTTTGAAATAACACGATGTGGTTGGTAACAGAAACCCGCAGTCGCCCTGCCTGCACTCTCTTCTTCACCTCTGCACCACACTCTCCATTTGTTTGGACAGTTGACCCCAAGTATTTAAACTCATCTACTTTCACCACCTCTACTCCTTGTAACTGCACTATTCCACTGGGCTCCCTCTCATTCACACACATGGACTCAGTCTTACTCCTGCTGACTTTCATTCCCCTTCTCTCCAGAGCATATCTCCACCTCCTTACAGGCTTGACTCAACTTGCTCTCTACTCTCACTACAGTTCACAATGTCACCTGCAAACATCATAGTCCATGGAGACTCTTGTCAGATCTCATATGTCAACCTGTCCATCACCATTGTGAAAAAGAAGAGAGTCTGAGCTCATCCTTGGTGTAATCCCACCTCCACTATTATAAGCTGTTATGTTATAAGCTGTCATTCCTACTGTGCATCTCACTGCTGTCGCACTGTCCTTGTACATGTCCTGCACTACCTTCACATACTTCTCTGCCACCCCAGATACGCTCATCCAACACCACAACTCTTCTCTTGGCACCCTGTTATAAGCTTTTTCTAAATCCACAAACAGTGCAACTCTTTCTGGCCTTCTCTGTACTTCTCCATCAGTACTTTCAGAGCAAACATTGCATCTGTAGTGCTCTTTCTCACCATGAAATCATATTGGTGCTCACAGATCTTCACGTGTTCTCTAAGCCTAGCTTCTACTCCTCTTTCCCATAACTTCATGCTGTGTCTCTGTACTTACTGTAGCTCTGCGCATCACTCTTGTTCTTAAAAATAAGAACTAGCACATGTCATCTCCAATCCTCAGGCATCTCTCCTAGACACTTCCATGCCTGGACCAACTGTCTTTCCGCTCTTCATCCTCTTCATAGCAGCCCCCACTTAATCCTTACTAATCTCTTGCACTTTCTGATTTACGTTCTCCACATCATCCAGCCTTTCAGCCTTTTTTCACACTCTCATATTCTTCATTCACCAGCTCCTCAAAGTATTCCCTCTACCTTCTCAACATACTCTCTTTGCTTGTCAACACATCACCATCTGCATGTTTTACCACCCTAACCTGCTGCACATCCTTTCTAGCTCTGTCCCTTTGTCTGGACAATCGGTACAAGTCCTTTTCTTCTTCCTAACTATTCAACTTCTAATACAGCTTGCAATATGCCTTTTCCTTCGCTTTTGCCACTTCTTTTCATCTTATGCCACATTGCATTGAAATGATCAGACAGAACTCCCTTCTGTCTGATCATTTCTTAATAACATTTACATTTACTCTGATGGACTACCCAGCAGTGGGGAATAAGTTTCATTACACTAGAAGTCTTTCAGAAAGCGCTGTAACTAGGTTTAAGGATATGATTCCTTCTTTATGTTCTCTAATGCCATATACCAACACAGTGCAGAGTAGCTACCTAAACTCTGTAAGTGAGATAGAGTATCTCGTCAGTAGTTTTACATGCTCATTGAAGACAACTTTGGATGCTGTAGCTCCTCTGAAAAAGAGAGCTTTAAATCAGAAGTGCCTGACTCCGTGGTATAACTCACAAACTCGCAGCTTAAAGCAGATAACCCGTAAGTTGGAGAGGAAATGGCGTCTCACTAATTTAGAAGATCTTCACTTAGCCTGGAAAAAGAGTCTGTTGCTCTATAAAAAAGCTCTCTGTAAAGCTAGGACATCTTACTACTCATCACTAATTGACGAAAATAAGAACTCCAGGTTTCTTTTCAGCACTGTAGCCAGGCTGACAAAGAGTCAGAGCTCTATTGAGCCCAGTATTCCTTTAACTTTAACTAGTAATGACTTCATGACTTTCTTTGCTAATAAAATTTTAACTATTAGAGAAAAAATTACTCACAACGATCCCAAAGACGTATCGTTATCTTTGGCTGCTTTCAGTGATGCCGGTATTTGGTTAGACTCTTTCTCTCCGATTGTTCTGTCCGAGTTCTTTTCATTAGTTACTTCCTCCAAACCATCAACATGTCTATTAGACCCCATTCCTACCAGGCTGCTCAAGGAAGCCCTACCATTATTTAATGCTTCGATCTTAAATATGATCAGTCTATCTTTATTAGTTGGCTATGTACCACAGGCTTTTAAGGTGGCAGTAATTAAACCATTACTTAAAAAGCCATCACTTGACCCAGCTATCTTAGCTAATTATAGGCCAATCTCCAACCTTCCTTTTCTCTCACAAATTCTTGAAAGGGTAGTTGTAAAACAGCTAACTGATCATCTGCAGAGGAATGGTCTATTTGAAGAGTTTCAGTCAGGTTTTAGAATTCATCATAGTACAGAAACAGCATTAGTGAAGCTTACAAATGATCTTCTTATGGCCTCAGACAGTGGACTCATCTCTGTGCTTGTTCTGTTAGACCTCAGTGCTGCTTTTGATACTGTTGACCATAAAATTTTATTACAGAGATTAGAGCATGCCATAGGTATTAAAGGCACTGCGGTGGTTTGAATCATATTTATCTAATAGATTACAATTTGTTCATGTAAATGGGGAATCTTCTTCACAGATTAAGGTTAATTATGGAGTTCCACAAGATTCTATGCTAGGACCAATTTTATTCACTTTATACATGCTTCCCTTAGGCAGTATTATTAGATGGCATTGCTTAAATTTTCATTGTTACACAGATGATACCCAGCTTTATCTATCCATGAAGCCAGAGGACACACACCAATTAGCTAAACTGCAGGATTGTCTTGCAGACATTTCCTCTAGGCTGGACTATTGTAATTCATTATTATCAGGTTGTCCTAAAAGTTCCCTGAAAAGCCTTCAGTTAATTCAAAATGCTGCAGCTAGAGTGCTGACGGGGACTAGAAGGAGAGAGCATATCTCACCTTCATTGGCTTCCTGTTAATTCTAGAATAGAATTTAAAATTCTTCTTCTTACTTATAAGGTTTTGAATAATCAGGTCCCATCTTATCTTAGGGACCTCATAGTACCATATCACCCCAATAGAGCGCTTCGCTCTCAGACTGCAGGCTTACTTGTAGTTCCTAGGGTTTGTAAGAGTAGAATGGGAGGCAGAGCCTTCAGCTTTCAGGCTCCTCTCCTGTGGAACCAGCTCCCAATTCAGATCAGGGAGACAGACACCCTCTCTACTTTTAAGATTAGGCTTAAAACTTTCCTTTTTGCTAAAGCTTATAGTTAGGGCTGGATCAGGTGACCCTGAACCATCCCTTAGTTATGCTGCTATAGACTTAGACTGCTGGGGGGTTCCCATGATGCACTGAGTGTTTCTTTCTCTTTTGCTCTGTATGCACCACTCTGCATTTAATCATTAGTGATTGATCTCTGCTCCCCTCCACAGCATGTCTTTTTCCTGGTTCTCTCCCTCAGCCCCAACCAGTCCCAGCAGAAGACTGCCCCTCCCTGAGCCTGGTTCTGCTGGAGGTTTCTTCCTGTTAAAAGGGAGTTTTTCCTTCCCACTGTTGCCAAGTGCTTGCTCACAGGGGGTCGTTTTGACCGTTGGGGTTTTTACGTAATTATTGTATGGCCTTGCCTTACAATATAAAGTGCCTTGGGGCAACTGTTTGTTGTGATTTGGCGCTATATAAATAAAATTGATTGATTGCATTGCAGCCCTGTCTACTTTCTTCATCTCTCCAACTATCCCAATTCTTTTTGCAAATCTCTTTCTAGTTATACTTTCTTGGATATCTTCATTCCACCACCAAGTCTCCTTGTCTTCCTTCCGCTGTTCAGATGTCACACCCAGTACTGTCCTAGCTGTCTCCCTCACCACATCTGCAGTATTTTTCCCGTTGTCCAAAATCACTTCCCCTCCATCCAGTGCCTCTCACCTGCTCACTGAATTTCACACAACAGTCTTCCTCCTTCAGCTTCCACCATCTCATCCTTTGAGTTCTCACTCTCTTCTTCTTCTTCACCTCTAAAGTCATCCTACAAACCACCATCCTATGGTGCCACCACCTTACAGTCTCCAGCCTTATTTAACATAAACATTATCAGTAAATTATTACTAAACAGTTTAGTATTATTAATGTTTGTTAATTAATGGAGTAATAAGCATGAACTAATTATTATTTTAATGAGTTACCCATAAAAAAAGGAAATAATACAAGTTCATGACTGTTGTTTTGTCCAAAGCCTATCGCCATGGAAATGTGCATTAAATATGGATTCTGAGTTAGTGGGACAAATATGACGGTGTGTCGTCACGGCGTTCACACGTGTTTCTGTGTGCAGTGCGACAGGAGGAGAAGCGACGGCTGCTGAGACGAAACGGAGAGTTGAAGAAAGAGTGCGCTCACCTGGAGGAGGAGGACAAGAACCTCAATAAGACATTCAAAGTAAGAAGCCAATGTTGCCCCCTCCAGGTCACAACGACAACGGCAACTGTCAAAGTGACAATAATAAAAATAAAAGTTCTGTGGTAACAAACGATCATTTATCTGCTAAAACATTTTTTGTTTTTTTAAGTTTAACAGCCAGTATTTTATTTGGGGGCAGGGTCACATGTCTGACTGTGGTTTTGTGTCCTAGCGCTGTATGGACGTGAGGGACAGACTGCTGGGACAGCAGAGAGACACGCAGGCCTCGCTCGACCGCCTCAAATCACTCATCAGGCTCATCCAGCGAGACCAGCTCATCCATGTCACCATGACGACCATCGCCACCTCCCTGCACCCCCAGCCCTGGATCAAAGCCACCAGCAGCACCGCCATCATCTCGTCCACCCTGAGCCAGTGCCACGACCACGACGACTAGCCCGCCTGCGCCGCCTCCATGTTTTAGCCAAATATCGACGGTGGTCGTTTGTCTCATCGCGTTTAATTCAAAGGGCGTTTGTGGACGGAAACAAACAAACTGTGAGAAACGAGCGAACATCCTCCACTCAATTCAGATATTTTTTAAAAAACCCAACACCTACAGTGCTTAACGAGATTTCTTTGTAATTTATTTTCTATTTATTCCTGTTCTTGGCCTTAATGTATTTAGAGACGCGCAGTCAGAAGATATTTCCTATAATTATTCTGCATCTATAGTGCGAGGAAACGGTTAGTTTAGTGGTAGTTAGCAGTCAGAATGCCGCACTACGTTGATATATCTCTGAATAATGTCTTTGCCATAAATATTCAGGTGAACGAGGGACGTGAAAACGAGCCTAAAAAACAAACAGAACTTTTCTTTCAGTGTTAATAGAGTTAAAGAAAAAGTATTTAAGATTAAATACAGAAATTAGCATTTCTAGTTCAGATTTTAGTATTTTCATGCTGATGCCTGTTGATAAAGTTTGAGTATTCATGGTATCGTCATCATCGCAGGTTTTGTATTTTTATTTGTTGTGACACCAGATGAACTTTTTAAATGTTTGTTTTCTCTCTCAATGATGCACAGACAAAATTCTCCTAAATTAGAATCAAAAGATTTACTCTTAATTTAAATTCTCAGGAAGTAACATGGAAATAGCCTCATTTATTCATGCTTTCTAGTGAAGTGGGTGGGGCCAGATGTTTAGTGATGTCACGATTTCTTGTAGGAAGCAACAGTCTGTAAATATAGAACATCAAAAATGTAGAGTTTAATTACTTCTGAGCTGAATGAACACAATTAGCACTATTTTTTTTTAGTTGGCTAACAAACACGCTAATTGGCTAGCTTGATGAGATGTTGTAGTGTCCGTGTTAGCTAGCTTACAAGCTGTATCTGGCTGTACAGGCGAGTGTAGAAGTTGTACACAATCATGTTCTGCCAGTCACTCATGCTGGAACAAGGTTGCGGTTTCACCAAACCGGGACTGGAACTAGCAGCTGTGCACTGGATGTGGATCGTCCCTCTTTTCAGTTGATTATTATTTTTTTCGTAGCATTAATTTGTTTGTAAAAGTATTTTGGTTTTGCGTCTTCAGAGAAGGAAAAAAAAATTCTTGTGCTGCAGAAAACAAACATTTGAAACATTTATCAGCCATTTCATCTTTTCCCCTTTAACCAGTTAAAAATATGCCAAAAACCTTTCTTTGTACAGGGGGCGCTCTCTCCCCCCTCCGCCTGCCATTTTTTTTTTTTTTTACCTGTTAATTTCACAAAATGAACACTGCCTCAAGGACAAATTGTTCGATCCAGGGTTTTTGTCATTGTTCTATTTCTAGACACCAATCTGTGGCCACGTTGCGACCGTCGGACCTGCGGGTGGAACGCGGCGTCCTCCTGGTTCAGCATCACTGACAAAAATCTGCAGAGAATCAGGCCGGCACTGTGTGTCCCGCTCGGTCCGTTTTGTCTCGCTAGTCTTCCTGCTGGTCCACATAAGTATTACAAACATAGATTTAATCATTTTTATGGTTTTGTATTAATCTGTTGATGCACAAATACAACAACGCCGCCTTTGAAAACAAAGCGATGGTTCTGTTTCCATCATATCCCGCTCACAGCTTTGGACTCTGGAAAGGTTCTGAAGTGTTGGAGAAGCCCCATGTACACGGCACCTCAAAAGAATTAAAAACAGCTGAGGCGTGACCGCAAGAACAAACCACGAGCAATACAAATAAACGTCTTTCCCCCCCAAAGCATTTTCCATTTTAGTCACAACAGAAGTTATTTAAGCGACATTTCAGTGCAGTAAATAACGATAAAAAGTATTTTCTGAATGTAAAGTTTAAGCTACAATAAATAAATCAGGACTGATCATATTTTCACACTGAATTCTGTCAAATCAAATACTGAGATTTTTTTAAAAAATGTAGGTATCTATTTAACATCTTTTCACATCTGAGTGGATTTTAGCCACTGACTTTATTCATTTAAACTTTATTTAACCAGGTTAGTCCCTTTGAGATTGAGATCTTTTTGCAAGAGAGACCTGAACAATTACAAAGTTTCAAATTCACCTAATTTGCGTGTCTCTAAACCTGCACTTGAAACACCAGAGTGCTGAAATCATTAACCTGTTTCCAGACGGGAAGTTAAACCAGCTGCGCTCAATTGTCCACAATGACGCAGAATTCAGAGTTCAGCTGTAAGGTCACAACAGGTCACACTGCAGCGGCAAAAATATACCAGAACGTGAACATAAAATTAGTAATTCAATATTTACATCTCAAAAAAAAAAAATTTTCAGAACGCTAGCCGAAATGAAACTTACTTAAAATGCCTTAACTCATTTTTTAAATGGTTTGTTAGATTTATTGATCAAGTGATATTTTCTGTGATTTCTGATCAAAACCTTGATTCTTGCTTATTTATTGTAGCTGTTTCTCATTACTTTTTTTGATGACCACATACTGTTAGTGTCTCCAGAGTTAATTTTGATGATCTGCTTTATCACTGTTGCGCTCTAGCGTTTGAAATGGAAAATGCTTTGGATTTTTTTTTGTGTGTGTGTGTGTGACATTTGATGATGTTTTATGTTCGAGCCCCATCACTCAAAACTCTTAGCTACACACTAACTGTATTTAGTATGTTTTTTTTTTTTAATCCATTGTGTACACAGAGCCTGTAACTGCCCGGAGAGGGGGAAAAAAAAAAAAGATTATCTTTTTAGAGAAGCAGTAAAATGTACCGTGACGAGACCACATGATCTTTCTATGATATAAAAACCAAAACATCCATCAGAATTTCCTCTGTCATTATAACATTAAAAATTACTATTTTTGAGCAAAACTTAAAATTGCTCTTTTAATTAAACAAAAAAAAAAAGCCTCAAAAAAGAAAAAAAATGTAAACATTTTAAATGTTAATGTTGATTTTGAAACACTTTTTATTTTAACTCAAATTTTGCTGTTGTCGTTTAAGTTACAATACTTTTTTTTTCCTCTGTAAATTTAATATTTTGGACTGTTGGGTGGATAAAATTAACACTTTTATAAGCTGATCATTTGTGCCACGATGATAATGATTAGTTGTGGCGTAAAATTTGGTTCCAGGCTTTGTGTACAGCAGAGGAATGAGAACAACAAATAAAACTCCAGTGGGATTGTGGGACTTAGTGTTGTGTGTGATGATATTTGACACTCACCCGACGGTCAGACTGATCCTGTATCGGTGTGCCACGTCCTTCATGCTCCACACGGTCCGTCTGTAGAAATCTTCTCCGGGAGAAACTGTGCTGCGCTTTAACAGATCTATTTTAATACACAACTTCACAATTTGAACAAACCACAACAGCATTTTTATATTCTTTTAGCAAAGAACCAGAACTTTGGACTTTTTTAATGCGTTGCCAGTTCTGCATTCTTACTTCAAGCTTGCAAAGGTGGATGATTCAGCTTGCCATGAGGGGACGACGGCGAGACAGGATGTTTGTTTTTGTCACGATAAAAAGACGACTGTCCGCTGGACCGTGTGTATAGAAAGTGTTTGTCTTAAATATGCCAATGTAGTTTCTTTTTCTTCTTTATGATGCATTAAAAAGTGGATCAACGGAAGTCGGTAAACGGTAAAGAGTAGTCTCACTTTTTGTACCAAGTTCTTACAAAAATTTAATCATTAATAAACAAAAATCTAGAACAGCCTGTGTCAAGTTTGTACATCAAATGTTAATAAGAAGCACAAATAAAAGATTGTTGACATGGAGACGGTGAGTTAGAAACATTCATTAAACTGCATTCACATTATCTGCATGCTCAAGGTAAATGGGCGGGGCTAGAAATTACATCATCAGTGGAGATCCAGTCAGCACACGTAACATTTCAACAGGCTTAGTAACATAGCTAACCACGTATTAGCACGAAAACAAGCTTCTTTTTAACAACTTCGGCTGCTGAGACCACTATGCTAGTTAGCGCTACGCTTAAGACAAGGTTCATTAGGCTACAACACAAAGCTGTTTAATTACATGAATATACACACAATGTCCCATCTTTTACGACAACTGACACCTCCAAAGTAAATTAAGCTGAGTAATGATTTCTATCTAGAAAATGTTTCTTCCTGAAAATTTCTCATTTCACATCAAAGTTGCCAAACTTTGATCCTCCAAACAAGAAAGGATGAAATATAATATATATATATATATAACTGTGTGTAATTACATCTTAAATTAGAATGTTGACGAGTCATAAATTGACTGGATGAATTGTTTGGATTTTGGTTTCACTTTTAGACAATGACTTTGAACCTGGAGGCCTAGCAACTGATTCTTAGATTACATCATAATTAAGTTGAAAGTTGCTGGAAAAACTGACGTGTTCCTCAGAGACAAAAAAAATGATTAACTGGTAACAGTCTACTTAAATATATATAGATATTTATTTATTCTGGATCCAGTCTGCTCGGGTTCTTAGTTCAAATCGCAGGTTCTGGTTCAGGCTGTTACGGGTTTGGTTACCGGTTCACCAGGAGAGCAGCGGGAGCCGAACACGGTGTGGAAATGCTCGATGAGGATCTCTGTGAAGACGTTGATGGGCGAGATTGACGTCAGAGACACGGAACCGTGAAGAGGCCAAACCAGGTTCACACCAAAAACACACGCCAGGTTGGAGGCGTTCATCCGATTACTGATGCTCTCCATGGAAACCTGGAGGGGAGGAGCCTCATTGTAACCATCACGCTACATATGACAAGACAAACCGTGGCAGGAGTGTAGCTCTGCCCCTTTTAATGTGACTAAAGTGACCTATCTGAATCACGGTTCACTGTGAACTCTCTGATCCAAATATGAATCAGTGTTCAGAAAATGATTCACTTTGATCTTTTAAAAAGTGAGACCTGACGACACACACCGTGTGGAGGAATGACAGCAGGAACATCAGCACCACCAGGTTTGGTTCTGGAAGACTGTGAACTATCTGCTGACACCTCGCCACACGCAGACTGCTCGGCACATCTGACACGGAAAAAAAAAAAAAAAAACAACCCAAAGAGTTTCAAAACAGCGAAGAAGCCGCGCTCGCCGATTAGCCGACGATAAAGATGATACGTACTCAGGATATCCTGGACCGGTTCGTACAGGTCAAAGGTCAGCAGTGGTTCAGGAAGCTCTCTGAGGAACGTCTTCAAGATCACCGCTGCAACATGAACGTTGTTGAACTGCTCGAAGTCGACAGGTTTCCCTGAGGTGATGAAACAACAACAACAAAAAACAAACCTTCAGCCAACAAGATCATAAAACCCGAAGACACGTCAGACTCAGAGCCTGTTCGAGATTATTGTCTGGTTTTACAATCCCCACTTCCAGAACGTGTGTGTTCTTCACCTACGCCAACACTTGTGCCTCTAAAATGATTTCAGCCACGAAACCTGGTGACCGACACCAACCCAGATCAGCTCAGAGTAAATCCTGATCTAAAGCAGACTCCTTTGTTTACTCCATGCAGCAGTTATGAAACTAATGGTTTCAGCCTGTAGGGGGCAGCAGACAGACATTAATCTTTCTCTTAGATGAATTAAACAGAACTTCATTAATCCCTTGTGAAGACCCCAACTAGTCCAGCAGCATTGTATAGCAGCACACAGGGTAAGAAGCACACAGTATCAAAAGTGAAAGTAAAATACAATTTGCAAATATAAATACTAGAAATACAGATCAATGCTGGTTTACTGGCTACTACTGTTTCCTCTCATTCCCAACCTCTGTCTTCCTGTTACTCCTCCCCCTGAGTGAGGAGGATCTTTATTCCATCATGAACAGGCTCCGCCTCCTGATTATGATGCTGATGTTAAAATACAACTAATTTGTTTTGCTCTTTTGTTCCCCCCGATCATTCTTGGAGCCTGTTGCTCCGCCTTGTGTGTCTCCTGTGAGGTCACAGTGACATCACAGAAAAGTCATGGTTTAAATACTTATAACAAAGTAAACCGGGTCAAAGTGGGCTGATGAAGCAGATCTGGAGAGCTGAAGCTGGATTTTTAGATCTACATCATTTGAAGCCTTTTGAAACAGACCCAACCTGAAGGAAGAGGGCGGAGCCACACATCACAAAGGGGGAGGAGCTTCATGACTCACCCAGGTTATAAAGCTTCTGAACGCTTGATGATCTGACGTGAACCGAGCGCCTGAAGATTCCTTCAGTCCTCAAACCTGAAGACAACAAAACAAAAATTCTTAATAAAAAAACTATGTATTCTTCACTTTCCTTCCTTTTTTTAAATCACCTTTTTCCTTCAGGTAGGTGACAGTCTGACTGATCACAGGCGGAATATTGCCTCACTGTTTTTCTCTCTGATGCTGTGAAGAAAACAGCGACGTTATCGTGGATAAAAAACACGTTGGCTTTTGCTAACATCCTGGACAAACGCTCACACTCGACAAACAAACTCTTCAGCCAATCAGAGCACAGGATCCACTGACTGTAACCATGGTAACCTGACACTCACTACTGCAGACTGACACCGAACTGCTGTGTGGGGAGGGGGGGTCGGTGTGGAGGGGTTTTGCCTGAGGGGGCGTGTCCTCCTTTCCCCTCTGCTTGTATCTTTTCATCGTGTCCTGAAAGACAAAAAACAGACGAGTTGGTCCAGACCAAAGAAGAACCATAAAAGTCATTCAGTATCAATGCTGCTGCAGCACCACCTAGTGCTGGGACAAGCTAGGTCGCAGTGGGGCGTATCACAGTAAATAGCTTATGAATATTTAGCAGTAAACCTCAGTCACCTTAACGCATTAATGGATTTTGTGTATAACGTGAACAGAATTTATGAACAAATTGGGAAAATTAGTTTTTGTGTGACTTGCACTTAAAAAAATCCACAGAAAAAAAAATCTACAGAAAATTGTTTCATCCCAGTGAAACGATAAAATATCCCAAGTAAACCAACTTTGAGATGCTAAATCTGACATTTGACAGGAGCTGAATGGCTGAACTTTAATTTTTTTAATCTCAAAATAATTATTTTGTAAGTCAAAATTCTGATTTAACATCTCAGTTTTTTCCTTATACTTTCAGTAACTGACGTCCAATTTAAACTTAGAAAAGTAAAAAGTTTCATTATGATTGAAAAGCAGGAAGGCTGACTCACTGCTCTGGCTGTAAATACGTATTTCATCATTATGATTTAAAAGTCAAACTTTTTGATTGTGGTGGTTTTTGACAACTTAGAAATCCAAAATTCTGAATCCTCTCTAAAATTTGAAATTCATGTCCCAAATTTAGTTTGATTTTCTTCTTTAAATTCTTTATTTCGTTGCTGTGGATTAACAGCAGCTTTGATCTGATCAGGAACCTGCTTCAGTTTTTCCACAAAGATGGATTAAGAAGATTTCTGAACCAGAACCTGACGACGTCAGCAGGAATAATGGAGCTGCTCGTAGTTCACATGTTCTCGGAGCTCAGACAGGGAGTTCACGTACGTCACTTTCTTACCAAACTTGTGGCTGTGAGAGCAAACAGACGAAACAAGTTACAGTGACGGACCTGAACCCTGAACTGGATCTGGATGCCGCGGCGTCACCTGATCAGAGCTTGAAAATGTTCCAAACGATTCGGATGAAGTTGGTGGGATGGACGACGTACAGAGCTTTCAGGTTCTTCTTGTATCTGCGACAGAATGCAGGTGGTCACAACGTGGTGACAAAAAGAAGGTTGTGAGATCTGGATGAGTCCAGGAGACGCACTTCCTGTCGAACTCGCTGTAGGCGTTTCGTACCAACGCAGAGACGGTTTGTTGGTGGCTCCTCAGACCGTAGTGGGAAGTAGACCAGGATATAGTCCATCTCCACATACTGGTCCATGTGAACTTCAAGTACCTGCAAAACCCAAGTGAGAAAAAACATTTCAGCACCACACTGCCCCCCTGTGGCCAAACAACGATTATACATGGCGACGCGCTTGGCAGTTCCAGGTTTTTGTGTCAGTTACTCGAGCAGGCGGTGGTGGTTGAGCTGGTGGGACGGCGGCAGACAGCAGCTGCTGAAGATGATCAGCTTCCTGCCGTAGTTGTCATCACCTGGAAAACAAAGATCACGAAACAGAGAAACGTGATCTGCTGTGAAGCTGCTTCGGGTTTTAACACCGAAATGTCTGAAGAGTTAATGTAATCAGCTGAGATTATGTTTGGTCGTATAGTTTGACTGGACACACGTGAAGCTCCTGTGAGCGTTTGGAAAAAGGGAGCCGTTCAAAGAGCAAATCGCACTGAAAAACTAATAAAGACTTTTGGAAAGATTTAAACTCAAAAAGCGACTTTCAATTTAGGTTTGTAATTTGGCTACAGAGCCACAAATCCTGCACCATGATCAAAGCAGAATCGTGAATCCTGCACAACGACTGAAGCAGAATCTCGAATCCTACACCATGATCAAAGCGGAATTGCGAATCCTGCACCATGAATGACCAAAATCTCAAATCCTGCACCGCAAATGAAGCAGAATCTCAAATCCTGCACCACGATCGAAGCAGAATCTCAAATCCTACACCATGATCAAAGCGGAATCGCGAATCCTGCACCATGAATGACCAAAATCTCAAATCCTGCACCGCAAATGAAACAGAATCTTGAATCCTGCACCACGATCGAAGCAGAATCTCAAATCCTACACCATGATCGAAGCCTTATCTCGAATTCTGCATCATGATCAAAGCGGAATCTCAAATCAGACACCATGATCAAAGTGGAATCTTGAATCCTGCACTATGACCAAAGCAGAATCACAAATCTTGTACCACAAATGAAGCAGAACTGCAAATCCTGCATCACATACCAAAAATTTCTTCTTGTTGAATTTATGTCAAATCTAGATGCTATTTTTCAGAATCTGTACTTCCTGACCTGTGACCTGGACAATTCCATGGCAAGCAATGTCATAGTATGGGTGGCTTATATCTGCAGTGCTGCTGCTGCTGCTGCTGGGACAAGGAGCTTCTCGATAAGACAAACTCCTCTGCCTCTCCTCCTTCTGAAGCTCTGCCAAGATCAAAGGGAAAAACAAAATATTTGTCATATTACGCATTTATGCGATCACTACAGTCGTGTAATTCCAGTGGAAAACCATCAGAATGAAGAGGAATATTTCACTGAACTATTCAGTAACTGCAGCAAAAAAAAAAAAAAAGAAAAAGAAACAAGAAATGCTTTTAAGAAGCTTAAGATGAGGATTTCTTCAATCATGAGTCCAGATCCTGAATCAAGTAATTTATTACTGCGGAATTACAGATGTCGATGCTAACTGCTAATTCAATAAAACACACGCGAGCTGAGTGCTAACTTGGGCGTAGTAGCCACCAGGCAAGTCCAAAATTCATCAAGCAAACTCGTTATACAAAAGCATCTTTGTGGAGCAAATAGGTCAGAACTCACCGATTTCTGCCAGCTGATCCAGATCAGACGCTGATGACGTCATCGCGGACCGTCGTCACTTTGTTCAGATGTCAAACAGGAAATAAATAAAAATCAAACAAGATAAAGCTTGTATTAGGACCATGTTAATTTTTAAGTCATTGGTTATTTTCATAAAACACATATATACACTTTATTTATTCAGTAAAACTGGAAATGAGGCAAAATTTCATACATTTCTCAATTAGTCATGCAAAGATTTTGACAGCCATTGGTGATTTATTAGGAAATTAATTTATTAGGAAATTAAATAAAGAGAAGCCCCAGCTTCCCTAAACTTTATTCATTTATTTTTAAATAAACTGATGCAATAAAATGTTTTACACCTGGAATAAAAAAAACTGTTTTAACCTGTTCTGAAACAAACTCAATCTGGTCTTAACAGAATTTCTTAACCAGTTTTAAACTGTTCTTTAATTTAGCAGGAAACAGACTTTAAAGTGGTTCATTTTTTAAAATTTTATTTATTTATTTTTGACAGTTTCACCAAAACAAATAATCTGAAAACATCTTTAGTTTTAATAAACGTTGAGAAAAGTCTCATTTATTACACCAAATAATTAATTCATTAAATGTAAGTAGCATTTTAAATTCCAGATATTCAGTTACTGTGAGGAAGATGAAAAAAAGACAAAAAAAAGTTAAAAATTTTGACACCATTTAAGTCTCTTAAAAACCAAACACACTTTAATCCAGATTATCTCTAATTTCGAAGAAAACTGGCTTGTTGAAACAAAATCTAGCCCACAACTAAACATTTAAACC
Organism: Thalassophryne amazonica; assembly: GCF_902500255.1. NCBI lineage: Eukaryota > Metazoa > Chordata > Actinopteri > Batrachoidiformes > Batrachoididae > Thalassophryne > Thalassophryne amazonica. Next base: position 5,689,029 of record NC_047124.1, read on the forward strand.
AGTTTAAACGTGTGCTGCGCATTAGAGCTTAAAATTAATTACGTTTTAAACTTTAACTGATTTGCTGAGTTAATTTTTTTTCATAATCTGGGAGGAAAGTGTTCAACTTTAGCGAATTTAGATCATAAATCACACGAACCTTTGCGCTCGTTTAACATTAAAAGTTTAAAAAAGTTAATGTTAACCAACATGACGTTAATTAATACAATAAATATATTTTAAAACGGACTCACCTGAGGCTAATAAACGAGCTATAAGGAACGAAAAGCAGGTAACTTCCTGAAATACTGCGCATGCGCACTCAGGGGGAAGGCCAAAATAATAGGAACACCTCAACACGAAGGTTTTACGGTTTAAAACCATAAATACATCATTTCTTTCATTTGAAATGTGCAGAGCTGCAATATAAATAAATAAATACATTTAAAAATGATTGTTTTAATTTAGAAAGATTTCAGAAAGATTTAGCACTGATGCCTCACAGCAAGAAGGTCAGGATTGATTCCCAGCTGTGTCCTTTCTGGTTTGCATGTTCTCCCCGTGTTGGTGTGGGTTCCCTCCGGGTGCTCCGGCTTCCTCTAGCATGCAGGTTATTTGGACTGGAAACTTTAAAGTGTGCATTTGTCTCCATGTGTCCCCTGAGACGACTGGCATCCTCCTGTCCAGGGTGACCCCTCACGCCCCTGACTGCTGGTATGGGCTCCAGCTAGAGGTGGGCGGATCGATCCTAATATCGATAATATCGATACCAATGCTGGTATGATATTGAACGATCCACGTGTAAAAAAGATCGATACTCAAGCTTTTTTCTCTCCCACACGCACTGACTGCTGCGCACGCAGATCATCAAAGTCTACTCTCTGTCTGTAAGAACAGCACTGCGCTGTGTCACACAACACGGAGCATCGCACCCTCCCCCCTCTGTCTTTTGTTGTTGCACCGTCATGTGGCTCAGCGGCACCAGCCAACAGCCATGCAGGTAGGCTCAGCCTGGCCTGCCCACAGCGCTCTCCTTGAGTCAGCCCGCGACCTCAGGAGATTTTTAAGTTGTGTTGAGTGATATTTTTTTTAAACAAAAAATGTTGATTGTGATAATAAAGTATTTGTTATCATGTTACAATGTTTGGCGAAATTCTATCCTAGGTCTTGTTGGATCTATGAAGCTTAAATAGAAAAAGTATCGGTCATCGGTATTGATATCAACGATACTGGGCCTGTATTTACTTGGTATCGGATCAATACCAAGTAAATCAATACCAAAATCCCGGATCGCCCACCTCTAGCCCAGCAGCACCTTATGATCACACGCTGCTCTTTGTTGATGGTTTGATCACCTTTCAGCCTGTTTTTAATTAAGTTGATGTTTTTCACTCTGTTTCTAACCAGGTGACTGTCAGACTGGTTTGTGACGTCACTTTAAAGTGGTTTCAAACCAGATAGGATCAGTTTGGTTTAACTGGTTTTACACTGTCAGGCTGTTTGGGCAAAACAAACCATTTCAAGTCGGATTTTTGTGACGTGACTGACTCTGTGTAAAAAAAAAAATAAAAAAAAACATCCATCTGTCGCGCGGCTGAAAAAAGATGAACCTGTCAAATAATTATTTACTGCCACGCAGGAAAAAATTACGAGAAGTGTTTCATGCAGACGCTTCATGACACATTTACAACAAACACCATCAGAAAATACACACAGAAACACACACACACACACACACACACAGAAACACAGACATTTAGGAAACACACACAGAAACAGAGAGACACACAGACATTTAGGAAAGACACACACACACACACACAGAAACACAGACATTTAGGAAACACACACAGAAACAGAGAGACACACAGACATTTAGGAAAGACACACCACACACACACACACACACACACACACACCACACACACACACACACACACACACACAGAAACACAGACATTTAGGAAACACACACAGAAACAGAGAGACACACAGACATTTAGGAAAGACACACACACCACACACACACACACACACACACAGAAACACAGACTTTAGGAACACACAGAAACAGAGAGACACACAGACATTTAGGAAACACACACACCCACACAGGGTGTTTCATCGATTATGTAAATGAAGTGTGTATTCGGGGATGTGTCCTAAATATGGAACAGAATAATGATGAGCTTAATCACAGGCTCCAGATATTAGACACGTCCACGTGCAAACAGGATTATAAAGACTAATAAACTAAATAGTTACAGGGAAAAGAAGACAATAAACATGAAATAATCACAGCAGAATGATAAAGATTAAAGAATCAATCAGGAGACTTTGATTTCAACATGTTACTTTGATTTTCACTAGAAAACTGCTAATATTGGAAAATTCTTCATAAGGAGTCATTAACATACATTAAATAACGTGATCAAAAAAATTACTTGTTGCAGCTTGTGTTTGTGCAGAGCGGTGAAACGAGTGACAAGGTAATGACCAACTGCAGAACTCATTCAGGATGAAGGCAGGAAGGGATCATCATCATCATCATCATCATGAACCGTGTTCATACACCTTCAACCGCCAGCAGAGATCCATCCATCCATCATCATGCCATCCATCCAGCCTCAATCAATCCATCCACTGATGCATCCATCCATGTATTCATCCATCCCCAATCCATCATCATTCATCCATCCATCCACCATCCATCCTCAACCCATCCATCCAGGGAGACAGATACCCTCTCTACTTTTAAGATTAGGCTTAAAACTTTCCTTTTCGCTAAGGCTTATAGTTAGGGCTGGATCGGGTGACCCTGGACCATCCCTTGGTTATGTTGCTTTAGGACTAGACTGTGGGGGGGTTCCCATGATGCACTGTTTCTTTCTCTTTTTGCTCCGTATGCATCACTCTGCATTTAATCATTAGTGATCGATCTCTTTTTCCTGGTTCTTTCCCTCAGCCCCAACCAGTCTCAGCAGAAGACTGCCCCTCCCTGAGCCTGGTTCTGCTGGAGGTTTCTTCCTGTTAAAAGGGAGTTTTCCTTCCCACTGTGGCCAAGTGCTTGCTCATAGGGGGTCGTTTTGACCGTTGGGTTTTTTCATAATTATTGTATGGCCTTGCCTTGCAATGTGGAGCGCCTTGGGGCAACTGTTTGTTGTGATTTGGCGCTATATAAGAAAAAAGTTGATTGATTGATTGATTGATCCATTGAAGCATCCATCCATGTATTCATCCATCCCCAATCCATCATCATGCCATCCATCCAGCCTCAATCAATCCATCCACTGATGCATCCATCCATGTATTCATCCATCCCCAATCCATCATCATGCCATCCATCCACATCCATCCTCAACCCATCCATTGAAGCATCCATCCATGTATTCATCCATCCTCAATCCATTTATCATCAGTGCCAGCCATCCATCCACCATGAACCCATCCACCCACTGCATCAATTCATCCATCCATCCATCCATAGATCATCCATCCACATATTTATCCATCCTCAAGTCGATGCCAATCATCATGCCATCCATCCAAATCCCAATCAGCAAACAATCCATCATCCATGTTGAATAAAAATATTTTAAATTATTCACTAATGTTATCACTAAAGCGCTTGGGGGCCAACTGTTTGTTGTGATTTGGTGCTATATAAATAAAATTTGATTGATTTTGATTTGATTTGACTAATTAAATCCTAAATTAAACTAATTCACTAATAAATCAAATATACATATTAAATAAAATAAATATAGATGTTGGATTATTTTATTTCCTTCAGTAACAAATATTTTGCTTTCTTTCTTCTGTGTTCTACTTGGAAAAGGAACTTCTTTTGGCTTTTGCCCTTTTTTCTCTTTCTCTTTTATTTTTGCTCAGGATCACCCAGTGGATCTGAAATGGATCTGCATGTTAATTTGGCACAGTTTTACGCCGGTGCTCTTTCTGACATAACTGCAGGTGACATGGAGATCAGGCAAGGGAGTCTGGAACTGAGAACCTTCTGTTGTTTGTTCTGTTGGAGCCCACCAACCAGCAGAGGTCCAGCGGTGCAGCAGATGTGCGGAAAAGCACGTGAAGCAACAATGCCCGTGACCATTTGGATGATCTTGATTTCACTTGTTAAAGCTGCAGTTTGACATTATAAGCTTTGACAAAGTTTAGATCACTGCCCAATCACAAACCGTCGTGCTGCTGCTGATCTTTTTGTGACAGGGATGGTGGTGGGATTCGAACACCGGATTGCTCGCACTCGAGACCAAGGACTCTACCAGGTCAGCCAAGGGGAATTCCCCACTAGCCAAGTTAGCAGGAACATCTTTTCAATCCGGACTTCATCTCGCTACATTGCAGTGATGGAGGTAAACGGCGCCCGAATCACTTCACCGTGTCATCTCACGTACTCCAGTTTGAGAAAATCCTGGACTATAACCAGGTTAATATAGTTTATAGTTAACAAAATCATCTGGACTAACTGTGTGAACAAGTCTAGCCTAGCCGCTACAACCAGCTATCCATGCTAGATTTGCTACTTAGCGTATAGCTAGTCCTGATTTAGTGTGTCTGTGAGTAATATAGATCTTGTCATGTGTTCATCAGGTAACATCAGGCTGCTGCCTGGTTTAAACGGTTCTCACACGTCGTGCGGAATTAGACTTCAGACTGACAACACAGAAGCTGCAGCACCTCAGGAGGAACCCGGCTCCTCCCGTTTACAGCGTCACCGCAGACGACAAATGACAATCACACAACTAACTCAGAAATAAGACAAAGAGAGTCGCAGCCCAAACGCTTCCCACAAGCTGCTGTTTAGGTTCTACTCAGATTAAACCGTGCCGCCGTCAGCTGTAACCACCCGCCTGACCTCTGCCAGGAACAATCAGCCCAAAGGTCAAACAGCACCAGCACCGAGCTGCTCCCGCACACCCCCCCCCCCCCCACACTGCATTTCTGCCCTAATTGATTTTCCATCCAAATTTGAAAGTCCTGATGACATCGTAACGCAGCGTGTTGACGCTCCTCCACACAGAGTCCTGCACAAAAAAGCACCCCGCCAAATAAAAACCCTTTAGTCTCATTAACTAAACCACACCAAAATGGATTTGAAGAGTCGATGTTTATATTCCACAGCAAACCAAAAACTCTGCTCCAAATTCACACAACAGCAGCTTAAAGGAGTCAAATTATTAGCAGCTGTTTAAAGTTTGTCACTTAAAATGCACACAGCTTGGGTCTCCGACGAGGGCGGTCGCATCTCCTCCACTCTCCCTTATCTCTCTGCCTTTAACCTTCAAGTCCCTACTTCACCAGACTGTGAATTCCTCAAAACTATACTGGATTCTGGATCTATTGACTACTATTGGATTAACCATGGAATTGATCAGCTGGTCTCTGAACGCTATTGACACCATTTTTTTTCTACAAGAACGTCAGGACCGGGGGATCCTGTCTGCCCAGATGGAATGTATCCTGCGGGCTATGTCCTCGACTCCTGGAGTTCCTGGCGTGTGGCATGCTTGGCGCCTTTCTCCGTTGAGGATGTCGAGGATTTATTCATTTTTGGTCTCATGGTAGCAGGGCTGCTACTTTTTGGCTTATGTGCTGCCCTGATCTACCGAAAAATTGGCAAGACGGCGGCATCAAGAACCACGGGCCCTCGCTTGTCCGTCATGATTAACGAGGTTGGTAAGGCAGTGCATTCTCAGACTGCGTTGAGTCTTGAACTCAGATGCAAATTGGATGACACCTTGGAGCTGATGCATGCCTTGCAGTTGAAGCTGAAGGTTTTGGAGGCCGGTGAATATTCTTAATTCATAATTGGGATTTGGCTGTGCAAGTGGAACTGTTAATAGTGTTTTTCACTGCTCAGCTGCAACACTCCAGGCTATCTAGCATCAAGGTCAATTGCCCACTGAGGAATTTATCCAGGCTCTGATGAGATTATTCAGCTCCATTCTTATCTCAACCCACAAGCACAATAAACTGACAGACTTACACATGGACTGAAGCATGCTCCAGTTTTCTCCTCTCACCTCTCTTCCTGCCCCTCCCTCCCTGCGGCAGGCCTCCGTTCTTTCCCAAACTGGCAGGCGGCGCGACTTGACAGTTGCAGCGGCTACCAACACACTCACATCGCCTCAATTGGAAAACGGACTGTTTCAAGTTTAGTGCACATAAACAATGTCAAATGTATATGTGTTGTCCTAATTCTGATGTGTGCCATTATTACGGTAAACAAGTAATAATTGTAGATCAATTGCTGTTTGTATGTGGAATGTGAGTGCGGAAATTTCGTTGTTGTTATGACAATGACAATAAAAGCTATCTACATCAAAATATTCCTGCAGTTTTTTTGTTTTCCAGTCACAGACAGATGAATTAAATGAACCAACTGTGAGCCAGTAGGCTATAAATTATACCCTAGGCTTCGGGAAAGCCTAGGCACGCATGCTGCAAAATGCATAAACCAAGATTGTTAACACACCAACGCAAAAACAATAAATGTTATCATTCTGCAACATCTGGATAAACACTTTTACATCTGGTGAACTTTAATGCATCTGATCATTGGAAAAAGCATCTATCCATCTCTCTCTCTCTATCCATCCCCGTCCATAAAGAGATAGCATTTGTCCATTACGACATCACAAAGACAAATGCAGGGGAGCAGATGAAGCGTGGCTTTAGTTCTGAGTGCTGTCACAGTAACAATGTGGAGGAATAAACTTTATCTTATGGAAAACAGGATGATTGACTGTGTGCAAAGTTTCAAAATTCATTTTACAGCTCGATCTCAGACCATGTGGTCTGGTTTATTGAGGTCATTTATAACAAGTCTGCAGCTGTTTCACAGATTCTGAATCATTAAGTGTCTGATGTTGCGCCAAATGCACCAATTTATTTTTACAATTTGGGATTTGGACTTGAGGGGTTTGTTGGTAGAATGCTGCTTTTTTCACACTGTGGGTTTTTTTTTTTTGTTTGTTTGTTTTTTGGCCCACAACAGTGGTGACTCCCAGGTTTCCCCTCAGTGTTGCATAAGGACTCGGTTTAGAGTCGGTGACGTTCTGCAGGATTCTGGACTACTTGGCTTTGAAGCCCATCTCAGTGAAAACAGCTTAGCAGCAAATAAAAGCACCTCAGAAGAAGCTTTGTGAAAAGAGGCTTAATTGTGCGTTACGTTTCAGTTTGTTTTTGCAGCCTGTTTTTGGCAGAACCGTTTGGATGTTTTTACCGACCCGGGCCGAGTCCAAACATACAGTAAATCCCCAGACAAATACAAATTCCACACACTGCACAACCCACGTGCACATTTATATTTAGCATCTGTGCATAAACTCTGTGTCTGCTTTGTTAGTCTGAGAGTCAGCTGACGTCCAGCACAAATACGCCCTCGGTGTCAAACTGGTGGCAAGTGGGAAGGTTAAGGACTGTGAGGGCATAGTTTACAGCCAGCAGCACACTTCATCTTTAAATATACCAGATATTACGGTAAAACACCTTCGTCATCAAATCTCTGGCTGCATTTTTCCAAATTATTGCAGCGTCACTAACAGCTTTTCAGCAAGGCACAGGTTTCTGTAGTCAAAAAGGCAAGAGCCATAAATGTGGACCTATAATACACATCTTTGGAGCAAGTTGCATCCGATTAACATAGAAACGCACACGCAGAATGCACATTGCACAAACACAGAGCACACACAGATCACACAGAGCGCACACAGATTGTACACAGCGTGCACACAGATCACACAGAGCGCACACAGATTGTACACAGCGTGCACACAGATCACACAGAGCGCACACAGATTGTACACAGCGTGCACACACAGCGCGCACAGATTGTACACAGTGCACACACAGATCACAAAGAGCGCACACAGATTGTACACAGCGCGCACACAGATCACACAGCGTGCACACAGATAGTACACAGCGTGCACTCAGGTTGTACACAGCGTGCACACAGATTGTACACAGCGTGCACACAGATAACACAGTGCGCACTCAGATTGTACACAGCGCGCACACAGAGCGCACAGATTGTACACAGCAGGCACACAGATTGTACACAGCGTGCACACAGATCACACAGAGTGCACAGATTGTACACAGCGTGCACACAGATCACACAGAGTGCACAGATTGTACACAGCGTGCACACAGATCACACAAAGCGCACACAGATGGTACACAGCGTGCACACAGAGCGCACAGATTGTACACAGCGTGCACACAGATCACACAAAGCGCACACAGATGGTACACAGCGTGCACACAGATCACAGAGAGCGCACAGATTGTACACAGCGTGCACACAGATCACAGAGAGCACACACAAATTGTACACAGCGTGCACACAGTTCACAGAGAGCGCACACAGATTGTACACAGCATGCACAGATTGTACAGAGCGCGCACACAGAGTGCACAGATTGTACACAGCGTGCACACAGAGCGCACAGATTGTACACAGCGTGCACACAAATCACACAGAGCGCACAGATTGTACACAGCATGCACACAGATCACACAGAGCGCACACAGATCACACAGAGCGCACACAGATCACACAGAGCGCACACAGATTCCACAGAGCGCGCACAGATTGTACACAGCGTGCACACAGATCACACAGAGCGCACACAGATCACACAGATTACACAGAGCGCACACAGATTGTACACAGCGTGCACACAGATTGTACACAGCGTGCACAGATTGTACACAGTGTGCACACAAATTGTACAAAGCGTGCACACAGATGACACAGAGCGCACCCAGATTGTACACAGCATGCACAGATTGTACACAGCGCGCACACAGAGCGCACAGATTGTACACAGCGTGCACACAGAGTGCACAGATTGTACACAGCGTGCACACAGATTGTACACAACGTGCACACAGATCACACAGAGTGCACAGATTGTACACAGCGTGCACACAGATCACACAAAGCGCACACAGATTGTACACAGCGTGCACACAGATCACAGAGAGCGCACACAGATTGTACACAGCGTGCACACAGATCACAGAGAGCGCACACAGATAGTACACAGCGTGCACACAGATCACAGAGAGCACACACAAATTGTACACAGCGTGCACACAGATCACAGAGAGCGCACACAGATCACAGAGAGCGCACACAGCGTGCACACAGATCACACAGAGAGCACACAGATTGTACAGTGTGCACACAGATTGTACGCAGGGTGCACACAGATCACACAGCGTGCACACAGATCACACAGCGCGCACACAGATCACACAGAGCGCACACAGATCACACAGCGCGCACACAGATCACACAGAGTGCACACAGATCACACAGAGCGCACACAGATCACACAGCGTGCACACAGATCACACAGATTGTACACAGCGTGCACACAGATCACACAGAACGCACAGATTGTACACAGCGTGCACACAGATCACACACAGCGCACACAGACTGTACACAGATCACACAGAGTGCACACAGATCACACAGATTGTACACAGCGTGTACACAGATCACACAGATTGTACACAGCGTGCACACAGAGCACACAGCGCACACACAGAGCTCACACAGATTGTACACAGTGTGCACCCAGATCACACAGCACACACAGAGAGCACACACAGATCACACAGATTGTACACAGCGTGCACACAGATCACACAGCGTGCACACAGATCACACAGCGCGCACACAGATCACACAGAGCGCACACAGATCACACAGCGCGCACACAGATCACACAGAGTGCACACAGATCACACAGAGCGCACACAGATCACACAGCGTGCACACAGATCACACAGAGCGCACACAGATTGTACACAGCGTGCACACAGATCACACAGAACGCACACAGATTGTACACAGCGTGCACACAGATCACACACAGCGCACACAGACTGTACACAGATCACACAGAGTGCACACAGATCACACAGATTGTACACAGCGTGTACACAGATCACACAGAGTGCACACAGATCACACAGATTGTACACAGCGTGCACACAGAGCACACAGCGCACACACAGAGCTCACACAGATTGTACACAGTGTGCACCCAGATCACACAGCACACACAGAGAGCACACACAGATCACACAGACTGTACACAGCGTGCACACAGATTGTACACAGCGTGCACACAGATCACACAGAGTGCACACAGATTGTACACTGCACACACACAGTGCACACAATCTGCAGAGGCTGAAAAGTCCTGGAGTTGTGTTGTGAATAAAAACATGACTGAAGGTTTATAGATTTGTTGTGATACAGTAACTTCAAAAACACCACCTATATTGACCTGACCTGGATCCTGATCCAGATCAGGTCTGGCAGCATGTGCTGGTGCTACACTGTGGAACTGCCTTGGATCTTGGATGGAAACCACACACGGAGATGTTTGGTCCATCCCCATCTCTCAAGTAACCATCTATCTGCTGCGACCAGGTGAAACAGTGTGTGTCTCATGTGAAATGTGGGCGTGTCCTTGGCCTTTCCCAGCCGCTGAGGTCCTCGACACTGATGCACCTACATGCTGGATCATGTCCAGAGAACACACCTCATTGACAAAATGTGGCAGCTGATGTTCCTTCACAATGTCAGTGATCCTCCTCATCTCACGTGACACAAAGTCATTCCAGCGGGACCCACGGATCCTCCACAGAGAGCCGGTACCAAAGGCATTCAGTCGTCACCTTAGATCACTGGTAAGGGTCCATGTCTGACAACCAGACAGTAAGACAGGAACCACCAGGCCCTAAAGACTTGGACATTTCATTCTCCTGTCCCTCATAACTCCATAAGCTTTTCCCAGATTCCTTTGTCATCCACTCCTGTCGGTGGCTGGAGATAATGATCTGCTTTCTGTTCCAAAACAGGCTTCAGGTCAAATCAAAATAAACTAGAAGGAAAAAAGTGACGTGTAAAAGAAGCCGTTGGAGAGCGACGTGACTCAGACAGTGAGACGGCATCTGCAGCGACTCCATCAGTGTTTGGAAGAAGAGAGAGAAAGGGATCCGTCCCTGGAGGGCCGACATGTCCCTTTCACCTTCTGTCAATGGTTCCTCCAAAGTGAATCCAAGTTTCCACCGAAGCACAAAGGAAGAGGGAAAGTCTGTCCATGCTTTCAGAGGAGACAGTGCTTTCAAAGCACATTGTAAAGGAAAAACCCTGAAACACAAACACCTGGGTCATGTGACATGATCATGTGACACCTCAAAGGTCAGCCGTATCAGTACGGTGGAAATTCCTTAAGTCAAAGTTCATCACATTTGAATGTAGAACTTTTCTTCTCAAATGACTCAAACTTAAACTGCTGATCAGAACATGTAACAAAAACAGCCGTAGCTAAGTGTCGTGTTTCATTAGGTGTCATCAAATTAATACTTCAGCCAAAGCTTCAAGTTCATGACGCATCAAAGGCCACAATAAAGCCTCTTTATCTCTCGTATAAACTTTTAAATAGTCTTCAGCAGCATTTAGACAATCTTATGATCAACACATCAGAATGACTTTATGACTCATCAAAGAGCTGAAACAAATAATGACTAAAAATTTAAAGTATGTCACTAGAGCTGGTCACATTTTTGCCTGCTTAGTTTGTATCAAGATGAAGAATACGTCATTCATCAATAGCTGATATAATCACATGGGCGAAGGATTACTTTGGGAAGGATTTGTCATGCAGAGTTAGATTCACAGATGCCACTTATAACTTTCCAGAGCACATATGAAGCCTTATGGTAACCGTGTGCAGAATTGACGTTGACTTTTCTGGGCTAGGAGGCATCTGGGTTGGACCATCACACAGGGGAAACATGTACTGTAGTGAGATGAATCAGTATTTCAGAGGTTTTTTGTTTGGAAGAAATGGACGCTGTGTGCTCCGGACCTAAAACAAAAAGGACCATCCAGATAGTTATCAGCAACAAGTCCAAAATCCAAGGTCTGTCCTGGTACGGGGTTATGTCAGTGTCTTTGCCTTCAGGATGACATCTTCTCCAGGGACGTGCATGCATTTTTTTCAACATTACGATGCAAAACCACATTCTCCACACATTACAAAGGCATGGCTGCAGAAGAAGAGGGGTGGATACGAGACTGACCTGCCTGCCGTCCTGATCTGTCCACAGCTAAGAATGTGTGGAGAATTTTGAAATGACAAATGCAACAATGACAACTGCCTGCTGTTACACACCTCAAGAGGTTTGCAGGAACAATGGGACAAAAATAACACCTGAAACACTTCATTACTTGGTGTCCTCAACACCAAAACATCTTTTAAGTGTTCTGAGAAGGAACAACAACATTACACAGTGGTAAATGCTTTAGAGAGGTGGTTTTCAAAGTGTGAGGGGGGGGGGGGCAAAAATAACTGTAAACACTGTTAACCAACAAAAGAAGAAGGGGAAAAAAGGAAAAAGAAAACATTGTTAGCTAACATCCCAGGAACAAAATGGATACATTTTTAGAAAATCTACCAGTGAGAAGACAGTTTGAGGCAACCAAAAAACAAAGAAGAAAGTAGAGGACGATCTTCTCGTCGAAGACCCAGACACATTGCTCGCACTAAACAAGAAGTGAGACTAGATGAGAGACTAAATATGTCTAAAAGTTTAATTAATATTATTTATGTTATGTTATGCCAAATGTTTAAAAACACACAGAAATGTTTAAATATTAAAAAAAAGATGTTTAAAATATGACAAAAGGTAAAAATAGAAGAATAGGAAGTTTTTTAAAAAACATTAAAAATGTTTACAAAGGCTGTAAAATGTTTAAATGCATAGACAGCAACTTAAAAACACACAAAATATATTTAAATGTGTTTAACGTGTAAAAGAATAAAAAGAAACACACAAAGATGTTGAAATTGTGTGTATGTGTGTCGGGGGGGGGGGGGGACACTTTGAAAACCCCTGCTTTAGTGTCTCAACTTTTTGGAATGTGTTGCAGATAAATAGCACCGCAGTCTAGCATTAGGAGTCTCCAATTGGTTCAAAATGCTGCAGCCAGACTTTTGACACGAAGCAGAAAGTTCGACCACATTACACCCATTTTGGCGTCTCTTCACTGGCTTCCTGTCCCAGTGAGATCAGATTTTAAGGTTCTGCTACTAACCTATAAAATATTCATGGACTGGCACCTCCCTACCTAGCTGACCTAATTAAACCTTACGTACCGGCCCGGGCTTTACGTTCTCAGGGTGCAGGACTACTTTGTGTCCCTAAGGTGAATAAGAAGTCTGCAGGTCACAGAGCTTTCTCTTATCGTGCCCCTGTTCTGTGAAATGATCTCCCTGCATCAATAAAACAGTCAGATTCTGTGGAGATTTTCAAGTCCAGACTTAAGACGCACTTCCCTTTCATATGGCTAGCATACTGGTACAGTTTTGTTTTACGCTTTTTACTCTTTTAATTCATTTATTAGTAATTGGAGCGGGCTGCGGCCTCAACTTTACCTAAATTCTGGGTCTTTTAGTGAAGTTTAGGGCTAGTGGCCGGTGATCACCTTAGTATTTCTCTGTTTTTCTTGTTGTTTAATGCTGGCAAATTATACAGTATTTTTGTCTTTCTGATGCCTGATTCTGTTTTTTCTCTCTGTTTAAGGTGCAGCGCCATCCAGAGTTGGGAGTTGTATTCCTGTTGGGGATCCTCCTGTCCTGTGCGCCAATAGCATTTCTTGTATATTCGTCTGTGAATTGTTCTGTCAGTTGCTCTGTATGCACCACTCTGCATTTAATCATTAGTGATCGATCTCTGCTCCCCTCCACAGCATGTCTTTTTCCTGGTTCTCTCCCTCAGCCCCAACCAGTCCCAGCAGAAGACTGCCCCTCCCTGAGCCTGGTTCTGCTGGAGGTTTCTTCCTTAAAAAGGGAGTTTTTCCTTCCCACTGTAGCCAAGTGCTTGCTCACAGGGGGTCGTTTTGACCGTTGGGTTTTTACGTAATTATTGTATGGCCTTGCCTTACAATATAAAGCGCCTTGGGGCAACTGTTTGTTGTGATTTGGCACTATATAAATAAAATTGATTGAAATTGATTGATTGATTAATTTATGTTTGTAGCATGGCCCAAGCAGAGGGTCACCCCTTTGAGTCTGGTCTGCTTGAGATTTCTTCCACAGAGGGAGGTTTTTCTTACCACTGTTGCTCTGGGGGTTAGTAAGCTTAGACCTTACCTGTGTGAAGTGCTTTGAGGCAACTCTGTTGTGATTTGGCGCTATATAAATGAAATAAATTGAAATAAAAATGGATAAATAAATAAATAAATAGATAGATATTAACAAATGAAATGAAACTGACCAGAAAAAAAAAGACATCTTTGGTTCCTGCTGTCTGCAAAGAAATAAAAGTCAAAGTAAATGTGGGAGACACTGCTTGTTATTATGTTATATGTGCACGTAATATAGCAGATGAGAGTAAATTCAATTAAAATTCAACTGTGTCATTTAAATCATATGCATTATATTTGTTTGTTCATTCATTGGCGCTCAGGTGGTCACGTGGTGAATGGAAATGCCACGCAGGGATCACAGAGGCTGAGCCAAGCCTGGAGGCCCTTCCCGCCCCCCCCCCCCCCCCCCCCCAGCTCATCCTCAGCCCTGGTGATGCAGCGTGACAGATGGCCGGCTTCCCACAGCACGGCTGCAGCTAAATGCCAGCCATCTTACCCAGCATTCATCAGTGCTTTATGGCAGCAGCAGACGCCCAAGGCGCTCGGGTTTTGAGGTTAATGAAGGGAAAGAAGTTTCCCACAAACTGTCAGCAAACTAGAACACCAGAAGACGGTGATATTAGAAATGAAAAGATTCAGATACAGTTCAGCAGCAGTCCTTCAAACAATTCAGAAAATGTTCATTTTGGTCAAAATTCCATATGATTAAGACGTCAGCTCATTGCTCCCCCAATGGGTTCGCGCGGAGCCACGTCACTTCCGGCGAAGTGGCCAATCCGAAGGCGAGAATTCCTACTTCCGCAACTGGCTGCCCGATGAAAACACACTCAGGCTGCATTGATTGTCTGTTGAAATCAGCTGGTTTTGTTTTGTTTCTAACTTGCTTCTATGAGCCAGCTGACGGCTGTCACTGCCCGGAACGACGAGATTTATACACCAAGCTGAGCTGAAATGAACCATTGTAGATTCAACTGACTTTATTGACAAGTCTGACCCCTTTGAAAAGTGACCAAATTACATGCATTTGTATTGCGTTCAGCGATGTTTTCATCGGCCAAAAACGGCCACCAGAGGGCACTCGAGTAAAGTCTGCGGCAACCCATAGGTGGCAACAAACCTTATCTTATGGAGTGTGAAAACTTCTGAGCTTGGTAAATAAATAAACAAAAACATCCATCCATCCATCCATTTTCTTCCGCTTTATCCAGAGTCGGGTTGCGGGGGCAGCAGCTCAAGCAAAGCCGCCCAGACCTTCCAATCCACACACACCTCCTCCAGCTCCTCCGGGGGAACCCCAAGGCATTCCCAAGCCAGCCAAGAGACGTAGTCCCTCCAGCGTGTCCTGGGTCTTCCCCGGGGCCTCCTCCCGATGGGATGTGCCCGGAACACCTCTCCAGCGAGGCGTCCAGGGGGCATCCGGAAAAGATGTCCAAGCCACCTCAACTGACTCCTTTCGACGTGGAGGAGCACGCGGCTCAACTCCGAGCTCCTCCGAGTGACAAACAAAAACAACAACAAAAAAATTAAATCACACCTGTCTTCACCAAATGGATGATCGGATCAGTAAGGAACACGTTCAGAAATGTCTTCAACCTTGTGATCCTGTTTTCATTAATTATACTGCCTCGTTTCCATCCACAGAAAAAAGCTAATAAAATTTAAGAAAATGGACTGGAATTAAAAAATGCAGCCATCCTATTAATGTCACTAAAGTAATCAATCAAATCATGAAATGGGTGTGGCTGTGAGTGGGCGTGGCTATCCTGGACACACAACCAAGACCTCAATAAAATCAAATCAAATCAATTTTATTTATAGCACCAAATCACACCAAACAGTTGCCCCAAGGCGCTTTATATTGTAAGGCAAAAGCCATACAATAATTACAGAAAAACCCAACGGTCAAAACGACCCCCTGTGAGCAAGCACTTGGCGACAGTGGGAAGGAAAAACTCCCTTTTAACGGGAAGAAACCTCCAGCAGAACCAGGCTCAGGGAGGGGTAGTCTTCTGCTGGGACTGGTTGGGGCTGAGGGGAGAATCAAGAAAAGACATGCTGTGGAGGGGAGCAGAGATCAATCACTAATGATTAAATGCAGAGTGGTGCATACAGAGCAAAAAGAGGTGAATAAAAAGAAACACTGGGTGCATCATGGGAAACCCCCCAGCAGTCTAAGTCTATAGCAGCATAACTAAGGGATGGTTCAGGGTCACCTGATCCAGCCCTAACTATAAGCTTTTTCAAAAAGGAAAGTTTTAAGCTTAATCTTAAAAGCAGAGAGGGTGTCTGTCTCCCTGATCCGAATTGGGAGCTGGTTCCACAGGAGAGGAGCCTGAAAGCTGAAGGCTCTGCCTCCCATTCTACTCTTACAAACCCTAGGAACTACAAGTAAGCCTGCAGTCTGAGAGCAAAGTGCTCTATTGGGGTGATATGGTACTATGAGATCCCTAAGATAAGATGGGACCTGATTATTCAAAACCTTATAAGTAAGAAGAAGAATTTTAAATTCTATTCTGGAATTAACAGGGAGCCAATGAAGAGAAGCGAATATGGGTGAAATATGCTCTCCCTTCTAGTCCCCGTCAGTACTCTAGCTGCAGCATTTTGAATTAACTGAAGGCTTTTCAGGGAACTTTTAGGACAACCTGATAATAATGAATTACAATAGTCCAGCCTAGAGGAAATAAATGCATGAATTAGTTTCTCAGCATCACTCTGAGACAAGACCTTTCTAATTTTAGAGATATTGCGCAAATGCAAAAAAGCAGTCCTACATATTTGCTTAATACGCGCATTGAAGGACATATCCTGATCAAAAATGACTCCAAGATTTCTCACAGTATTACTGGAGGTCAGGGTAATGCCATCCAGAGTAAGGATCTGGTTAGACACCATGTTTCTAAGATTTGTGGGGCCAAGTACAATAACTTCAGTTTTATCTGAATTTAAAAGCAGGAAATTAGAGGCCATCCATGTCTTTATGTCTGAAAGACATTCCTGCAGTTTAACTGATTGGTGTTGTGTCCTCTGGCTTCATGGATAGATAAAGCTGGGTATCATCTGCGTAACAATGAAAATTTAAGCAATGCCGTCTAATAATACTGCCTAAGGGAAGCATGTATAAAGTGCATAAAATTGGTCCTAGCACAGAACCTTGTGGAACTCCATAATTAACCTTAGTCCGTGAAGAAGACTCCCCATTTACATGAACAAATTGTAATCTATTAGATAAATATGATTCAAACCACTGCAGCGCAGTGCCGTTAATACCTATGGCAGGCTCTAATCTCTGTAATAAAATTAACCAAATAACCAAACTGTCACCGGACATTATGGTTTGTTTGTTTTTTTGCCCAAAACTAATGAGTCTGAAGAGAAACTATTAAACTTTGTGATGGATGTCAAACAGGCGGACTGAAGAACCTAAAAGGTTTTAGGTCCTGATGTGTAAACTCTTTTAGGATTCATCATCGTTTTCTTGTGAAATTTTAATCATAAATAACAATTGTATTGTTGATTGAACCCAGTTGCAAACCAATACACAGATATCACAACCAGACTTCCTTATTTTTGTTTGTAGGTGTTTTAGTGCTCAGCGGCACAGCTTCATCAGTCTAAAGTGGTTTAGAATCCAGGTTCTGACCCTCTGAAGTGGGCATATTAGCTGCATGCTAAAATGTTACGTTAGCTAACTCAACAAAACCACTGAACTGGGTTAGGCTAGCTATCACAGTTGTGACTTGAACAATAAGTTACATACTTAAAGTAAATGCATTTGTACTTACCTATTTTTGAACTAGCACTCATGTAACTAACTCAGCAAACTGCTTGACTCGGCTAGGCTAGCTAGCTTGATAGTTAGTTGAATAATAAGTACTTGGCTTGAAGTGACTGTATTTTTACTCATACGTTTTTCCTTACGACTGACAGCAAACGTTTTTGAACCCTTCAAACTTTTACATCCAGCAGAGCATTTAAAGTAGAATGAGATGAAGAAATCAGACTGTTTTAAACACACCTTCGTTCCACTGTGTTAAACGTTAGCAGCCAGCCTGCGACTCTCCATCAACAAACATTCAGCTTTTCACTCAGATTTCATGGTAAAATTCCAGGATTTATTTTATTTTGGTCTTTTGATTATTTCATCTGAAGCTTAAATTGCTGACGGGAGGTTTTTGTTGACTCAGAGAAACAGCGAGCATGTATGCGGCGCGTGTTTAAAGGAAATAACACCGGAGCTGTGTTCATGCTGGCAGCCTGTTTATTTATCCTCACTGTTTTTTCCGTGGCCGTCTGAACACGGACAGCTGTGGTGCCGCCGTCTTCCTGTCAACATTTGGCAGCACTTTGTGCGGCTGCGGTCCAACGTGCATGGCGCACCTGTCACCGCCAACGGCACACTATGGCGCTCTTCTACCCACAAGTTAAAAAAAAAGGAGCACAAGTTTCTCTTTGCACTGGATCTGGATTCAGCACAAGGTAGATCAGCGAACCATGACTCAGAAAAAATCCAACAGAGTCATGCTAACCGTCGCTAACATCAGTCAGCAATATGAAATATTTTAAATAACAGAAAGTGTTCAGAGCAGATAAAGTGCAAATAATAAATATGAAACGTGTAGCATTTAAATCGATCCACATGATGAGTTCAGGTGTTGGCATCAAAAGGGTCAAAGTCAGATCAGGTGACATGGTTTCATGGCACGCTGCCTCTTTAGGTCAAAGGTCAACAACAGGTTGTGATGTGATGGTGATGCAGATTTATACTTTTAAATGTGAAGTTCACTTGGAGTCCCTTTTTGGGATTTTCCTAATCCAAAAGCAGAAGGCTTTTGTTTGTTTGTTTTGAGTCACCACAGGGAAATTTGTTGAACACGAGACAATAATTTTATTATTTCACTTCCAAGTTTCCAAACTAAAATGTTTCCACACATTTTGAGAGCTAATCTTTTCTTTTTTTTTTTTCTGGCTCCATAATAGGGACACAATCATCGCGCTCAGTGGACCATCAGAGTCCAGTCAACGCCGTCTAATCACAAGTAACAAAGAAATACGAATATCTGCCTGGAATTAGACAGTACTCGTCTCTCACGGAGGCTTAGGATCAGCACTAATTACTTGCACATGCATTTTTTGTTCCACAGTGAGTCATGAGCTCAAATCCATTCTCTGGTCTTTACTGGCAAAGAGTCAGAGTTTCTCAGAAATCTGTTTAACCAGGAACCTGCCAGACTGACATCTTACTCTGCTGTCATTCTGTGAAACAAAAAAGAGAAGAGTTGTGGTATTATATGAGGACATCTGGAGTGGCAGAGAATATGTGAGGGTGGTGCAGTATATGTACAAATAGTGTGACAGCGGTGAGATGTGTGGTAGGAATGGCAGAAGCGTTCTAGATAGAGGTGGGATTACATCAAGGATCAGCTCTGAGGTGATGATGGACAAGATCAGAGAGGAGTCTCCATGGATTACGATGTTTGCAGATGACATTGTGATCTGTAGTAGAGAGCAGGTTGAGATGAGCTTGGTGAGGTAAAGATATGCTCAGGAGAGAAGGGGAATGAAAGTCAGTAGGTGCAAGACTGAGTACATGTGTGTGAATGAGAGGAAGGCCAGTGGAATAGTGCGGTTACAAGGAGTAGAGGTGGTGAAAGTAGATGAGTTTAAATACTTGGGATCAACTGTCCAAAGTAAAGGAGAATGTGGTAGAGACGTGAAGAAGAGAGTGCAGGCAGGGTGGAGTTGTTTGAGAAAAGTGGCGGGAGTGATTTTTGTCAAGACCAGCTCTGCTGTATGGCTTAGAGACAGTGGCACTAACAAAAAGACAGGAGACAGAACCCAAGATGGTGTGATTTTCTTTGGGAGTGATGAGGGTGGATAGGATTAAGAATGAAGTTATCAAAGGGACAGCACAGGTAGGACAGAGAGGCAAAACTGCGATGGTTTGCAGAGTGCAGGGTATAGAGGGAGAAAGATGCTGCGGATGAAGCCACCAGGTAGGAGGAGAAGAAGGAGGCCAAAGAGGAGGTTTATGGACGTGCTGCGGGAGGACACGCAGGTGGTCAGTGTGACAAAGGAAGACGCAGAGGACAGGGTGGAAGAAGAACACCTGGAAGAAGTCTTTTAATCTCGAGATAATCATCCCCTTGAACACAACTTCACTAAATCATCACTTTTACAGCCAGTTGTCTTTAAACTAGTCTATGAAAGGAAACAAGAATGTTTCCAAATCACTGAATATTTCTTGACATATGTCACAGAAGACAAAAACGAGCTGTTTGGGCCCACAGAAAGTGGAGGTTTGATGTGAGTGTAAACGCTGATTTTGCACACTACGACCTCTTGACGTGAACTCTTCAGACGCTGCTGCTGCTGAAGGAGCCATTGTGCGATCTGTGAAAAATTAGCTCGTGTTGGGCTCTGATGATTTGCATCAGCAGCGTGACAGTTTGACGATCGATCAGGAAGTAGATGATTGACAAAGTGTCCCTTGGATGCATTCCAGAGTACACAAACAATTGACAGAACTGACAAGAGGCATGTTTTATGTCCTGATCCGTGTTTGCTTTGCAAATTCTTTTACAGCATCCCATAAAAGCCCGGAATGACCGACTGCACTTGTTTGAAACAAAGAGGAGTTTTGTTCTGGATTATGTGGACTGATGGAGATATCAGGCCTAACAGCGACCCCAGTGAGCGTCCTGATGACACCAGCAGCGCGGTTCAGGTCTGATCCAATAATGTTCACACAAAGATGTTTTTGTTTCTTGATCATGAGAGTTGTCATGGTGTCACAAAGACGAGGAGGTGGATTTAAAGGATCCATCAAAGAAAACACACAGTGTCATTAATTCTCGTTACTCTGAAGGCTCAAAGCTCCAGCTGCTGTTTTAGTCTTCATGGAAACAGACATGTGATTGGGCGGCGTCACAAAATTAATAAACAGATGTGGCAAGAAAATGAATATTCAGGGAAGAAGAGATGAGACATAAAGACGACCTGGTGAAGTGTTAGAGCAAGAACTGTGTGTCTATGTGCGCACGTGTGTGTGTGTGTGTCTATACATAGCGGTGTGACTCTACGCTGCAGCTGTCTCTGACCCGTCAGAGTCTCGCTCACTCGTCCGTGTGCAGTTTCAAACCAACAACACTGATTATATTCACATTAAATCTGAAAATGTCTTCAGCTGAATTCCATAAATATTTGGACGTTGATGTTTTAATTTTAGCTGGCGCTTGCAGCATATTAGAGGTTAAAGTAAACAATAGACATGTGGCCCGCTGTAATTAAATGAGTTAACGAGCTCTGGATGCTGGTTTGATTCTCACCAAACAGTAAATTTTCAGATTTATATGAGCTGTGTAAATATTTTAGGCATCAACATTTTCTCTTATGCAAACAAATTGTCAGTCAAGCTTTTAATGACTATAAATACGAGGTCTGTTAGAAAAGTATCCGACCTTTTTATTTTTTTCAAAAACTATATGGATTTGAATCACGTGTGATTGTATCAGCCAAGCTTGAACCTTCGTGGGCATGAGTGAGTTTTTTCACGCCTGTCGGTTGCGTCATTCGCCTGTGAGCAGGCTTTGTGTGAGCAGTGGTCCACCCCTCGTCATTTTTTTATTGTGAATAAATGTCTGAACGATTTGTAGCTTTGCTGCATCAATTTTTTCCAGAAACTGTGAGAGACCTCCAGTGGACACCGTTCAGAAAATTAATATGGCTTTCAGGGACGGTTTTATGGGGATTACACAGATTAAGAAGTGTTACTGCCGCTTTAAAGACGGCCCAGCGTCTGAGAGCGCGCTGCGCTCCGATCGACAGGCTCACCCCCGCTGTGGTGGCGCAATCCTCCGCTTTTCTTTCCATGAAAAAAAGTCCTGTAACAGTGGAATGTGCCGAAAAAGTGCTGATGTCCACATCTCCTGCCTTTTTGTGAAAGTCAGACGACGTCCCGGATCAACAAAGCCTTCATGTTGGAAATGATCTGGTTGTTTCAGTGGGGTGTGAGCATGTTGATTGGCGCTCGGAGCGCGGCGCGCTCTCAGACGCTGTGGGCCGTCCTTAAAGTGGCAGTAACACTCCTTAATCTGTGTAATCCCCATAAAATCGTCCCTGAAAGCCATATTAATTTTCCGAACGGTGTCCACCTGGAGGTCGTTCACAGGGTCTGGAAAAAAATTGAGGGCAGCAAAGCTCCAAAGTGTGTCAGACATGTTATGCGTAAATAAAAAAACGACGAGAAGGTGGACCACTGCTCACACAAATGCCTGCTCACAGGAGAAGGATGCACCGACAGGCAGTGAAAAAAACTCATCGCATAGTGCATGAAAGTTCAGCGTGGCTGATGCAATCACACTTGATGCAAAGCCATATGATTTTGAAAAAAACTTAAAAGGTCGGGATACTTTCTAACAGACCGCGAATAAATAAATAAATGCTGAATTGTGTCTGGTTCGGCAAGATCAAGAGAAATGTGTTAAAACAAACGGAAGCACGGATCCAAAGCTCACGACGTCGCAGCGTTTATTTCTTCCAGCAAGGCTGCAGTTTTGAAAGGTTTCCTGCTCCAACGTCTGGGTTTGTTTTTTGTTTTTGTTTTCCTTATCAATTGTTATCGTCCGGCTGATTTTTCTCCAGAGAAGCAACGTTCTTGAAAGTAATCAAATTACTCTGCAGAGGCCACGCCTCCACGCGGCTGTCCTTCAGGTGGTCAAACCTCAGAGGTGTTGGTTACCAGGACACGTGGTTAGAAACCCAAACCTCAGCAGGGTCACAGTAAGAGGAGCCGGACGCCACGGCGCCTCCTGCAGTCCGCCAATGGTAATGCAAACACTAAGACGCGTCTCCTGTCACACTTTGTCCTCCCACCTCTTCATTCTGTCCCTCTGGACACTTTTCTTCTCTCTTCGACACTCTGATATGATCCGGCTCGGCCCAGAACTCAACCTGATGGACATCAGCAAAGGTCAAAGGTCAAATAAGAATTTTTGGCACAAGAACCGAAATTATCCGCATAATTCAGTTTCTATGTTAAACGTAATTATGCAAAAATTCAGTTGATGAATGAAACCAAAAACAAATGGAAAAAAACTATAACTCTATTTATTAGAAAAGACGACAACCAAACGAGAGAGAAAGAGAAACTTATTTTAAAATGTGTGTAAAAGGAAGCCATAATAATGAAGAAGACTTAAATTCCTCCTTGAGTTTGAACTCGCGGAGCATGAATCCAAATTTACAGTCATAAAGGTCATGGAAAGGTCATGAACTCTTCATGATCTTCCATCAAACCAGACTTCAAGTTCTGATTTCATGTCGACACATCGCGTCTCTCTGATCCACATTGACGTCACAACGATGTCGCCGATGGGAGGGCTGTCAGAGCTTCTATTACCCTCATGCCCTTGGCCCGTCACATCAGCAGCAGGCATCCTGAGGTTACGGAGATCAAACCGAGGGTTCATCTTCTGTTGTCGGCAAAAAACTCTTCATGCCGAGGGGCTGCACATGTGGAAAAGACACGGCGCAGGTGCTACGGTGGCCGTGAGAGACCACACAGGAAATGAGAAGTCAAAAAACGTGGGACCAGCAATCACCTCGAGTGGTTGTGTCTGTGAGTGTCGAAGATTCGTTGAGCTTTTTGGATGGATAAAGTATAAACAGTCTGACCTGCTGGACGCTGACACTCTTGCCCAAAGGAACTTCAGCAGTGGGGCCTCCTGCTGTTCTGTTATGTTCTTCACAGACATTTAGTCCTCCATCCAGGAGTTAGAACCTGTGACTGTGACCTGGAGGCCACCATAAGGACTTTTTACATTTACTCAGCTCTGACTTGGTTCGTAACCCCGAGTCGAGATCTCCGGTGCGTGCAGATATTTAAGGAGCGGGTTGACTCACCAGATGCCACAGATCCAGACTCATAAGGTCTCAGCATCCATCTGGACCTCAAAGGAGTTCTGGTCCTAAGCAGGTGTTGGTGTCCTGACTTATTTTTGCTTGTACGTCATCTGGACCTTCGTTGGTGGAAGATCTTCACAGAAGACTCACTGAAGCAACGAAGCAGCTCGACTCTTATAGAGTCTGAAAAACAATACAGAAAAAAAAGTAATGCAAGGTCGAGTTTCACAAGAAGACCAGAGATGATTTAGCACTAATCTGCCCACTAGTGGATAAATCTTAAAACTTCAGGTAAAGATGAACAATGTGTTAAACATGTTGAACACAGACTGTGCCTCGACCTTGAGGATAAAGTCTCATAACAATCTGGATTTGTTTGGATTAAATAAAATCTAAACCGGATCTGACTACAGAAGTGACCTTTAAACCGGATCTGACTACAGACGTGACCTCTAAACCGGATCTGACTACAGACGTGACCTCTAAACCGGATCTGACTACAGACGTGACCTCTAAACTGGATCCGATTACAGAAATGACCTCTAAACCGGATCTGACTACAGAAGTGACCTCTAAACCGGATCCGATTACAGAAATGACCTCTAAACTGGATCTGATTACACAAGTGACCTTTAAACCGGATCTGACTACAGAAGTGACCTCTAAACCGGATCCGATTACAGAAATGACCTCTAAACCGGATCTGACTACAGAAATTACCTCTAAACTAGATCCGATTACACAAGTGACCTCTAAACTGGATCTGATTACACAAGAGACCTTTAAACCGGATCTGACTACAGAAGTGACCTCTAAACTAGATTTGATTACAGAAGTGACCTTTAAACCCGATCCAACTACAGAAGTGACCTCTAAACTAGATCCGATTACAGAAGTGACCTCTAAACTGGATCTGACTACACAAGTGACCTTTAAACCGGATCTGACTACAGAAGTGACCTCTAAACTAGATCCGATTACAGAAGTGACCTCTAACCGGATCCGATTACACAAGAGACCTTTAAACCGGATCTGACTACAGAAGTGACCTCTAAACTAGATTTGATTACAGAAGTGACCTTTAAAACCCGATCCAACTACAGAAGTGACCTCTAAACTGATCTGATTACACAAGTGACCTCTAACTAGATTTGATTACAGAAGTGGACCTTTAAACCAGATCCAAATACAGAAGTGACCTCTAAACCGGATCCGATTACACAAGTGACCTCTAAACTTGATCTGATTACACAAGTGATCTCTAAACTGGATCTGATTACAGAAGTGATCTCTAAACGGATCTGATTACAGAAGTGACCTCTATACACAAGTGACCTCTAAACTAGATTTGATTACACAAGTGACCTCTAAACTAGATTTGATTACAGAAGTGACCTTAAACTAGATTAGATTATAGAAGTGACCTCTAAACTGGCTCTGACTACAGAAGTGACCTTTAAACCAGGTCTGATTACAGAAGTGACATTTAAACCGGATCTGATTTAAACTGGATTGATCTCGTTCAGGTGTGACGCTGCGGCGTCCTTCTAAACGCTCTCTGTTTCAGCGTTCTTGTGAAAGGCAGCAGATTTTTTTTTTTGTGGCTCACACCTCGTCCTTGAATTGGGGTCGTCTCACAGAGGAGAGCTGCAATAATCGTATTATTTCTCCTCCTCGTTATCTGAAGCCGAGCGGCGGCACATTCACAGCACCAAGCAGAGAGGAAGAAAGAAGACATTTTTAAAGGTTAACATCACTTTTTTTTTAACGATTTACATCATAAACAGGATTTCTTCAGAATCACTGTTATTTTGTTTGTTTAAATTAAAGATTCACAAACTTAAACACCAATATGATCAAAATTTGCCTCGTCTGCAAACAATTTTGGATTTGATCCATGTGGTTTAAAATATGACAAAACGCTACGACTCGCTCGCCACGCTGTTGTCATTGATCACCTGGAGCCTTCTCTGACCCGCAACAGAACTCCTCCTGGTTCCACCTGTTTTTTGTGAATCCATCTCCAGATTGTCAAGGTCTAGTCCAGGTCTGAGGTGCTCACACATGGCCACCCCCTTCCAGAGGACATCTAGCCACGCCCACTTAATGCCCAGCCGGTAGATTGTTACTTTTAGAACATTCGGCTCAGGTTTGATTTGTTGGTCACCAGCCAGGATCCAAAACAGATCCGTCAGGTCCAGGTCATGCCCCCAATCCTGAACCTGAACCACCCTTTAACCAGATCCACAGAGATCTGATGAGGTTGTTGTTGGCTGGTTTTAACTCTTGTTTTTCATTAACAGATCGGAACATTTCTTGTCCCAATGCCCAGAGCTTTGCCTCTGATTGAGCTCAGTCCAGTCTGAAAGAGAACCTGGATTCTCTGGACATAGTGACAGGAAATTTGTTTTCCCCAGTTTTCTTTCCTGACATAGAAAATAATGTCTCCTGAAGGTCCAGATCTGAAGGTCTCCAGTCTCTGATTGTGGTCATTTTGCTCTGATCACCTGATCGGTGACATTTCAAACCATGTTTCAGATCAGTGAATCAAAGCTTCATTCATGCTAACCTACTGCGGCAAAATAATGAGCAATCATACTTAAAACATTTTAATATAAACGAACAGCATCAGGTTTCTGTGCAAAGCCTCCAAATCATGCAGATTCAAGGTGACCTTGATCAGGATTCTGGATCCTGACGAAATGGACTCAGGTGTCACATTCACATGTCCACATGTAAATTAGCCGCTAAGAGGACCACAAATGAAACAAACACAACGTGTCAGAAACACATTTGTTTGTTATCACCATCACTGATCAGTCAGGTGATCTGGGTGTGTACGCTGTGTGTCGTGGTTCAGGTTCAGGTCTGTGCGATGGTTAACATTATGGTGAGTTTGGTGAGTTTTCCCGTCCCAATAATTTTGGTCCTTTGTCTGCTCATGATTGGACCGGAACCAACACAAATGACTGTGAGCGCTGCACAAACAAATTATCCAGCCAATGGGATGTGACAGGTCAATCTCTGCCGCTCTGCATCCTGATGGTGCGAGGAAGACGACTATCCCAGGTTGCCACGGCTACAGACTGTCTGGCCTGCCAGGTAAGCCCCTCCTCCTCACCTCCAAACCTGAGGGAGGAAGGCAGCGAATTAGTTTCAGTTCTTCTTCCTGCACAGTGTCTGGCGATGAGGCGATAACGGCCTGCGGTGACCCGTGGTGATGCCGCCGACAGCTTAATGCGACGCTGGAATACACGTCCCACGTTTGAGGCAGAACCACCCGACAAATCCACTGCGGGCTTCTGTGACTGTATGTCAAATATATTATGTCAAAATAAACACTATTTTTAATTTTTATATTACATTTTCTTACATCGACAGATAACACAAGAACTCAAACACAACAAATGTTGTCATTTTACAGTGTCCACATTAAAAGGAGATGAAGATGCACCAGATCAATAGAAAAGACAACTTTGTTTTGCATACATAATATCAAATCAAATCAATATGTATTTATATAGCGCCAAATCACAGCAAACAGTTGCCCCAAGGCACTTTATATTGTAAGGCAAAGCCATACAATAATTACAGAAAAACCCCAACGGTCAAAACGACCCCCTGTGAGCAAGCACTTGGCGACAGTGGGAAGGAAAAACTCCCTTTTAACAGGAAGACACCTCCAGCAGAACCAGGCTCAGGGAGGGGCAGTCTTCTGCTGGGACTGGTTGGGGCTGAGGGAGAGAACCAGGAAAAAGACATGCTGTGGAGGGGAGCAGAGATCAATCACTAATGATTAAATGCAGAGTGGTGCATACAGAGCAAAAAGAGAAAGAAACAGTCAGTGCATCATGGGAACCCCCCAGCAGTCTAAGTCTATAGCAGCATAACTAAGGGATGGTTCAGGGTCACCTGATCCAGCCCTAACTATAAGCTTTAGCAAAAAGGAAAGTTTAAGCCTAATCTTAAAAGTAGAGAGGGTGTCTGTCTCCCTGATCTGAATTGGAGCTGGTTCCACAGGGGAGGAGCCTGAAAGCTGAAGGCTCTGCCTCCCATTCTACTCTTACAAACCCTAGGAACTACAAGTAAGCCTGCAGTCTGAGAGCGAAGCGCTCTATTGGGGTGATATGGTACTATGAGGTCCCTAAGATATGATGGGACCTGATTATTCAAAACCTTATAAGTAAGAAGAAGAATTTTAAATTCTATTCTAGAATTAACAGGAAGCCAATGAAGAGAAGCCAATATGGGTGAGATATGCTCTCTCCTTCTAGTCCCTGTCAGTACTCTAGCTGCAGCATTTTGAATTAACTGAAGGCTTTTCAGGGAACGTTTAGGACAACCTGATAATAATGAATTACAATAGTCCAGCCTAGAGGAAATAAATGCATGAATTAGTTTTTCAGCATCACTCTTAGACAAGACCTTTCTAATTTTAGAGATATTGTGCAAATGTAAAAAAGCCGTCCTACATATTTGCTTAATATGCGCATTGAAGGACATATCCTGATCAAAAATGACTCCAAGATTTCTCACAGTATTACTAGAGGTCAGGTTAATGCCATCCAGAGTAAGGATCTGGTTAGACACCATGTTTCTAAGATTTGTGGGGCCAAGTACAATAACTTCAGTTTTATCTGAATTTAAAAGCAGGAAATTAGAGGTCATCCATGTCTTTATGTCTGTAAGACAATCCTGCAGTTTAACTAATTGGTGTGTGTCCTCTGGCTTCATGGATAGATAAAGCTGGGTATCATCTGCGTAACAATGAAAATTTAAGCAATGCCGTCTAATAATACTGCCTAAGGGAAGCATGTATAAAGTGAATAAAATTGGTCCTAGCACAGAACCTTGTGGAACTCCATAATTAACCTTAGTCTGTGAAGAAGATTCCCCATTTACATGAACAAATTGTAATCTATTAGATAAATATGATTCAAACAACCGCAGCGCAGTGCCTTTAATACCTATGGCAGGCTCTAATCTCTGTAATAAAATTTTATGGTCAACAGTATCAAAAGCAGCACTGAGGTCTAACAGGACGAGCACAGAGATGAGTCCACTGTCTGAGGCCATAAGAAGATCATTTGTAACCTTCACTAATGCTGTTTCTGTACTATGATGAATTCTAAAACCTGACTGAAACTGAATTGCTTCTGCACGACAGCTTGCTGCGTCACCAACATTCCAAATTTCTTATCTACAAGGAAATAAAATTCACACTGACTTCTTAGAACAAGAATCTAATCTTATGATTGAATTTCTGTGGCTCTCTTAAGCCACGCCCACAGTGGGAAAAATGTTCTTAATGTGAAACCTGGTGCGACTTTATTGAAGCTCTGGTTCGTATCCGAGTGGGTTTTTTGGAGCTTGATGATCTATGAAACAGTTTTGACTGACAGCTGTCGTCCTCGCTGAGCGTCTCTGACCTCTGTGTTTGAGGACAATGACTAACAGGCGTTATCAAGTATCAGCGCCAACATCCTGCTTCTCCTGCAGATAACAAACCACCACTGTTAAGAAGGACGCCGTGTCACTGGAAGTAAAGTCGACTAATCAAGAAGCTGCAGAATCACACCGAGGGCACTTTAACCTGAACAAACATGATTATTGATACTCAAACTAGAAGAGCACTCAGACAGAGCCTTCAGTACAGAGACATACATTATACTCCTGTTCGCTGACCTTTGATCCTGATTGCTGACGTTTCAATTCAATTCAATTTATTTTCATTTATATAGCGCCAAATCACAACAGAGTTGCCTCAAAGTGCTTCACACAGGTAAGGTCTAACCTTACCAAGCCCCAGAGCAACAGTGATAAGGAAAAACTCCCTCTGAGGAAGAAACCTCAAGCAGACCAGACTCAAAGGGGTGACCCTCTGCTTGGGCCATGCTACAAACATAAATCACAGAACAATTCATGGACGAATATACAAGAAATGCTATTGGTGCTATTGATCTTTGATCCTGATTACTCACCTATGATCCTGATTACTGACCTCTGATCCTGAATGCTGGCCTCTGATCCTGTTTGTGGACCTTTGCTTCTGACGCTGATCTTTGATCCTGATCACTGACCTCTGATACCAATTGCTGACTTTTGATCCTAATAGCTGAACTTTGATGCTGATCATTGGTCTTTTATCCTAATAGTTGACCTTTGATACTGATTGCCGGACTTTGATCCAGATCATTGATCTTTGATTGTGAGATTTGATCCTGACTGCTGACCCATGGTCTTGATCACTGACCTCTAATCCAAACTGCTGATCTTTGATCCTAATAGCTACTCTTTAATACTGATCACTGACTTTTAATCTTGTTTTGGTGACCTTTGATCCTGATTGGATGTTTAAGAATCTTCAGACACATGAGGACTTTCGTGAAGCTGGAGGTCATACTGTTGCTTTTTCTGAGTCACATACATCGACCTCCACAGCTCAACGCAGTCGTCATCATTTTTAAATCCTTCAAGTTTAAGCATTTTATCATAATTTAGGAAGCCACTGAAGTTCAGGGCCACGCTGTTGTTTTGACGTATGTTCTGTGAGGTCAAAGGTCACAGTTTGCTGGATCAGTTTTACTGCAGCTGATGTATGAAGTGAACTCCGTTAGAAATGCTGGATTCCATCTTCATTTTTCCCCCTTGAAGTCACCATTAGTCCGTTTACATCTGGAGGGTGAACATATGGTCCAGAACAGAAACAAAACATTTTTGTCTGAACCCGGTAGATCTGTTAAGACAATAAAAAATTGGGACGGGTCCAGAGAACGACGTCAACTCGGACAAATCATTATTATTCCTGGATTTCTCATTTCTCAAGCGTCTGCTTAGAATAACTGTTAGCTACACTGGCTAATGCTAATGGGTGGGGGTCTAAAGCAAACAATTAAAATCCTTTCAGTCCCTAAAATTATTTTTAGGGCTATTTTTAGGGACTGATTTACGTAATGGGTCGTGGTAATAAGAATAGCTCCATCCATCACGAGTGCAGCACCGTCCAAAAGCTCTGGGAACGCTAGGATCAGAAATGAAGACTTTGTGCCAGAGAGGCCATGCTGCCAGTTTCATGGTCCAAAACCTCTTCAGTAACCAAAAAAAAAACCAACACAGAGCATGTACTGCAGTACCCATCACATGCACTATAGTTGTAGGGCATGTGAAAGCTCAGTAAATTGACATGGTTGGTTGCTTTGAGCCGTATCTAATTCTGATCCTCCTGTCAGGATGATGGACATCTGCAGTGGGTTTTGGTGGCTGATCTGCCAGTCAGCTGAGGTGGGGGTAAAGCTGCTGGGATCTGTGGGATCAGGACTGAACTCCTGCAGTTCGGTGGAGATCCTCTTCTGCTGTCGCTGCAAGCAAATTTTGTTTCCATTTTGGAGACAGACTAGAAGAAAGAACTTGTTATTCCTGTCTGGAAAGGAAAGGAGTGATTGCCTGGACTGCAACAGCTACAGAGGTAATACTCTGCTCTCCATTCCAGAGAAGGTGCTTGCAGGGATCAATCTCAACAGGATTCATCACCATCTAGTTGTAGCTCAGCGACCGGAGCAATCTGCTTCCACGTTCAAGTTAACCATCAATCACATCCTACGTAGTGCTGCAAGTATTTACTGAATGCAAGCATGAATGTCAGCAGTGGTTCTCGGTAGCCTGCTTTGATTTTCGCGAAGCATTTCATCTGTTTATAATCTGGTTGTCTCTTTGACACATCCTAAGAATTCGTTAGATCATCATATCCAGCCTATACATAGATACTCTGAGTACTCTGTAGAGTAGGGGCGGAGTCTTTGACTTCTTCCCAGTGAGTTCTGGGATTCCTCAGGGATGTGTTCTGGCTCCTACGCTGTTCAATGCTTGCATGGACTGGCTGTTGAGTCAGTTTGTGGATTCATGAAATTTAGGTGTATCTGATGGTGAGGAAAGGTTTACTGTCCTTGACTTCAAGGTCGATGCTGTGATGTTTGTGGAATCAATGGCTATCCTGATAACAGCACTTAAGAACCTGAGCGGTGAATTGTTGTCTGGGTTTGAGACAGTCCTGGATCCACACTAAAATCTGTGATTTCAGTAACAGCAGTGACGTTCATGTGTTTGGGTCATCAGCCTTGGAGATCCAGAGATGCGTAGGACATTATGGAGGGCCTGTAGGTATGAGGTGTTTAGTGATGCTGACATCTTTGCAAGACAACAAAATTCCAAGATGTGAGCAAAAAGAATGAGAACAAGAAAGGCCTTTACTGTCACTGCACATATCATGAAATCTGTCTTCTGTATTTAACCATCCTATTTACAGTTAGACACAGTCCAACCACTAGGGTTAGCAGGCACTCGGAGACCTACTCCAGATGTAGAGATGCTGCTTCCGAGGACCCAGAACAGGAGACTGTGTTGGAATAAACACTGAGGTCATCTTCTGTGATTCAGACCGTCAGGAACTGAATCATCATCCAGACTCATAAACACTCAGCACTTTGTTTCATCAACAGTTAGACAAACCCCAGTGAGCTCAAAGTCCTCAAGCAATAAACTCCCAGAGTGAATGAGGTAACGGTGGCAGGAGCAGGTTTTTAATCTCGAAGGTTTCAGCTTTTTGACTGGAGGACTTTTTGCTGTAATGTTTGTTTATTTGAGCCTCCAGTTGTTTGTTCCTGTTTTCCTTTTGCTCACTCGTGGGACCAAACCCACAGCATCACTATCTGTGAAAAACAACAATTTAACTGCTAACTACAGCTAAAGCAAAAAGGTGTTGTAGCTAGCAACAGTCCAAAAAAAAAAACAAAAACACATCTAACACTGTGCTAAACCTAAAGATAAGTGTCTGATTACCGAATTAGGTTCTACGCACCATTAAATAAACCAGCTCCATGTGTGAGGTAGGTTGTGTTGTATGGGGCTGTGTGTTGTGTGTGTGTGTGTGTGTGTGTGTGTGAGGTGGGCTGTGTGTTGTGTGTGTGTGTGTGTGTGTGTGTGAGGTGGGCTGTGTGTTGTGTGTGTGTGTGTGTGAGGTGGGCTGTGTGTTGTGTGTGTGTGTGTGTGTGTGTGAGGTGGGCTGTGTATGTGTGAGGTGGGCTGTGTGTTGTGTGTGAGAGGTGTGTTTTGTGTGTGTGTGTGTGTGTGAGAGGTGTGTTTTGTGTGTGTGTGTGTGAGAGGTGGGCTGTGTGAGGGTGTGTGTGTGTGTGTGTGTGTGTGTGTGTGTGTGTGTGTGTGTGTGTGTGTGTGTGTGTGTGTGTGAGGTGGGCTGTGTGTTGTGTGTGAGAGGTGTGTTGTGTGTGTGAGGTGGGCTGTGTGTTGTGTGTGTGTGTGTGTGAGGTGGGCTGTGTATGTGTGAGGTGGGCTGTGTGTTGTGTGTGAGAGGTGTGTGTGTGTGTGTGTGTGTGTGTGAGAGGTGGGCTGTGTGTGTGTGAGGGTGTGTGTGTGTGTGTGTGTGTGTGTGTGTGTGTGTGTGTGTGTGTGTGTGAGGTGGGCTGTGTGTTGTGTGTGAGAGGTGTGTTTTGTGTGTGTGTGTGTGTGTGTGTGTGTGTGTGTGTGTGTGTGTGTGTGTGGTGTGTGTGTGTGTGTGTGTGTGTGTGTGTGTGTGTGTGTGTGAGGTGGGCTGTGTGTTGTGTGTGAGAGGTGTGTTGTGTGTGTGAGGTGGGCTGTCTGTGTGTGTGTGTCTGTGTGTGTTCTGTGGGCTGTCTGTGTGTGTGTGTGTGTGTGAGGTGTGTTGTGTGTGTGTGTGTGTATGTGAGGTGGGCTGTGTGTGAGAGGTGTGTTGTGTGTGTGAGGTGGGCTGTGTGTGTGTGTGTGTATGTGAGGTGGGCTGTGTGTGTGTGTGAGAGGTGTGTTGTGTGTGTGAGGTGGGCTGTCTGTGTGTGTGTGTGTGTGTGAGGTGTGTTGTGTGTGTGTGTGTGTATGTGAGGTGGGCTGTGTGTGTGTGTGAGAGGTGTGTTGTGTGTGTGAGGTGGGCTGTCTGTGTGTGTGTGTGTGTGTGAGGTGTGTTGTGTGTGTGTGTGTGTATGTGAGGTGGGCTGTGTGTGTGTGTGAGAGGTGTGTTGTGTGTGTGAGGTGGGCTGTCTGTGTGTGTGTGTGTGTGTGAGGTGTGTTGTGTGTGTGTGTGTGTATGTGAG
Organism: Thalassophryne amazonica; assembly: GCF_902500255.1. NCBI lineage: Eukaryota > Metazoa > Chordata > Actinopteri > Batrachoidiformes > Batrachoididae > Thalassophryne > Thalassophryne amazonica. Next base: position 5,723,232 of record NC_047124.1, read on the forward strand.
GTGGGCTGTGTGTGTGTGTGAGAGGTGTGTTGTGTGTGTGAGGTGGGCTGTGTGTGTGAGGTCTGTTGTGTGGGGTGTGTGTGTGTGAGGTGGGCTGTGTGTGTGTGAGATATGTTGTGTGTGTGGGGTGTTGCTACATACACTATGATCATTACAGTAAGATGAGGAGCCCTCACTGTGAAGCTGTGACAGTATAAGCAACACACACACACACACACACACACACACACACACACACACACACACACACACACACACACACACACACACACACACACACACACACACACACACACACACAGGGCTCTCCAGTCACAGCCATTGAAGCTTGTCACTCCTCCAGACCTGTCAGGAATGTCCTGTTGGCTTCCCTCACTAGTCTCCTTCATACACTCTCATTCACTTTTGAATGAGGGCATTTTTACTGTTACCAGTTATTTTTGTAATCTACACATCCTAAACTTTCTAATGATACCAAATTTATAGGGTTGTGATGGGCCGGGGGAGCCCTGTGGGACCATGCTGCCCCATCATGGCCTAGGTATGGAAAATTTGTCTCCACTTTGTCAAACTCTTTATATTTGTCAACCATGTGGAACACATGAAATCATCTCAGACCTTTTATCTGCTGATCTGTCAAACAGTGGAGGAATAACACACTTGGACAGGAAATAATTGTCCAGTTACTTTTAGCCACACAGAAAGTACCACTACATTAAGAGCAAATATTTATTCTTTATGCTTTCAGCGTCCAGCTGAGAGGTACCGCCGGTCTGTCCAGGGTGAACCCGCCTGTAACTGCTCAGCTCCAGCCCTCTCACTTAACTGCAATAAGCAGGTTCAGAAAATGTTTTGTTTTCAAGTCTAATATGCAACAGACAAATTAAGTAAATGGTAAATGGACTGCATTTATATAGCACTTTTTCATCTGCATCAGATGCTCAAAGTGCTTTACAATAATGGCTCACATTCACCCAGATGTGAAGGTCCTGCCACACAAGGACCCTACACACACTACACACCAGGAGCAACTCAGGGATTAAGGACCTTCCCCAAGGGCCCTTAGTGATTTTCCAGTCAGGCTGGGATGTGAACCAAGGATCCTCTGGTCTCAAGCCCAACGCTTAACCACTAGACCATCACCTCCCTTAACAATATTTGGACAAATAAAGAGTCCAAATATTTACGGGCCTCGGGTTGTTTTGTGAATGGCTGTGTTGGTGGAATCCAAAGTGTATTTTGCTTCTTTTTTTAAGCCTGTCATGCGATATCTTGCTGATCTCTGGGTCTTCATGGGAAACTTTTCATGTAGCTATTTTAGTCAAATACGTCACGGCCTTTATGTCGTCATCAGGCTGATGTTTCTTTGAGTTGTCCCCTTGAAATTTTGACAGAGGGGCATTTACATGTTTGCGTGTCATTTACATGTTTTTAGTGGACGTGCAACATGCCTGCACACACACACACACACGCGCGCGCGCGCGCGCGCGGAGTCTTGGAAGTCGTGCGTGCCCCTGCGCTGGTCTCGGTAAGACAACGCACAGCTGATGTGCACGCATTTAGTGTACGGACGGATAGAGAACAGAATCCTGATCCACAGGTTACTTTTCCAAAAGGACCAAACGCGCTTCTGTGACACGCGCACCGTGCGTCACATCTTGCACATTTCCTCACGGAGCTTTACGCACGGCTCTACAGCGCGCGCGCGCTGACTGCTAAAATCCTGGTTTAATGTGTTTATTCCTGAATAGCTGGATCAAGTGTAGAGGGTGCGTGCGTTTTGATTCCCCTTCACTGTGGGCGCGTACGCGCACACGTCACCACGGGAAGGGCAAAGCCCGTTAAAAACGCGCAGAATGTGACCGCGGAGTCCAGACGTCACGCCACACAGACAAACATGACAGTGGTGCCCGCGGAGAACCTGGATGAGTCCGTGGCACTGGCCGCCCTGTCCGCGCAGGATGTCTACGATCCGGAGCGGACCGAGAACCAGGAGTGCTGCGAGCGCGTGGTCATTAACATCTCCGGGCTGCGCTTCGAGACGCAGCTGAAGACCCTGGCACAGTTCCCCTCCACCCTGCTGGGGGATCCAAGGAAGAGGATGCGCTTTTTTGACCCGCTCAGGAACGAATACTTCTTCGACAGGAATCGACCCAGCTTCGATGCCATCCTGTACTACTACCAGTCCGGCGGGCGGCTCCGGAGACCCGTCAACGTGCCCGTGGACATCTTCATGGAGGAGCTCAAATTCTATGAGCTGGGGGAGGAAGTGATGGCCAGTTTTAAGGAGGACGAGGGCTTCATCAAGGAGGAGGAGCGCCCGCTGCCCGAGAACGAGTTCCAGCGACAGGTCTGGCTCCTGTTTGAGTACCCGGAAAGTTCTGGACCCGCTAGGGGGATCGCGATCGTGTCCGTGCTGGTGATCCTCATCTCCATCGTCATCTTCTGCATGGAGACTTTACCAGAGTTCAGAGAGGAAGCGAGAACCCCGGATGGACCGTCGGCGCTGAATGGAACCACGCGCGCAAAGACGCCAAACCCGTTCACGGACCCGTTTTTCATCGTGGAGACTCTGTGCATAGTCTGGTTCTCCTTCGAGCTGCTGGTTCGGTTCCTGGCGTGTCCAAGCAAAGCCGGGTTCTTCAAGAACATCATGAACACCATCGACATCGTGGCGATCATGCCCTACTTCATCACGCTGGGTCTGGAGTTGGCGGAGTATCAGGGGAACGGACAGCAGGCCATGTCCCTGGCCATCCTCAGGGTCATCCGCCTGGTCCGGGTCTTCCGGATCTTCAAGCTCTCCAGACACTCCAAGGGTCTGCAGATCCTCGGGAAGACTCTCCAGGCCAGCATGCGGGAGCTGGGACTCCTCATCTTCTTCCTCTTCATCGGAGTCATCCTCTTCTCCAGCGCGGTCTACTTCGCGGAGACCGACGACCCGCAATCGGGTTTCAGCAGCATCCCGGACGCCTTCTGGTGGGCGGTGGTTTCCATGACGACAGTGGGTTACGGGGACATGTGTCCGGTCACGATCGGGGGGAAGATCGTGGGCTCGCTGTGCGCCATCGCCGGCGTGCTGACCATCGCGCTGCCGGTTCCGGTCATCGTGTCCAACTTCAACTACTTTTATCACCGCGAGACCGAGCACGAGGAGCAGCTGCAGTACACGCACGTGACCTGCGGCCAGCAGCAGTTCGGACAGTTCAAGAAGAGCGACAGCAGGTCGTCCCTGTCCAAGTCCGAGTTGGTGGACAGCGAGGACTCGGACTTGGTCAAATACACAAACTGCAGCCCGCAGAAAACCTACAGCGACGTGTGAGCCGCGCGGGCGCACGCGATGGACACGGCGCACGTGTCGCGCCCTGTCATCAAAAGGAATAATTTTACGTCATAAAGACCCCTGGAGAGCAACGTCTTCCAAAAACTCATCAATCAGCACTTTAAATTTTTTTTTTTTTTTAAACGGTGTTTTATGTCTGTGTCTGCGGAACCGTGCGCGGAGCCTGTGCGCGCGCCTGTTCAGTCACTAATTTCATTGAGGAACGCAGGAACTTACCGATCAACGGGATCAATAATCAATTATCACAAACAAAAATTAGTTGAGAACTGTTCAGGGCTGGAAACCTGCAAGCTCAAAAACTCATCTGCAGACAATAGCGCCACCGTGTGGATACAAAGCGGCTCTGCAATCCTGTGTGGATGCAGTTTCCATGGTAACCGTTGGGCCTTTTCTGAGGACAAAAAATGTTTTGGATCCTCCATGTTGTTTGGTTCGGGGTACATCACGTGACCTGTCTGTCAAACACACCGGAGCCAGAGTTCAGTTCTTCATCAGCGACGTCATACCAAAAAAAAAAAAAAAAAAAAGTTTTCATTTTATAAAGTAACTGAACACTAAAATATTGACATATCATCACAATGAGGCAACATGAGATTTGATTTGGCAACATCTTAAACCTAATTTCTCAAATTTAACCAATTTAAATTGAAAGTTCAACAGTTTTAAATCAGCTCTCAGTCAAGTTTTACACTGGATGTCTTTGCTGATGCGTCACCAGATGGAGGCAAAGGGGCCTTGTACCTGCAACCTTCTGTATGGGATGCAAATATACCAACTGCTTTCCCCACAATTAGGTTCAGGATGAGGTGGCTTTATTTGTACCCGTAGGTAGATTTGTCTTGCAACAAACAGAAAGGGCGACTATGTTAGTCAGGCACAACAATTACAATAAAAACACTGAAAACACAAACAAAGAACATATGCAAAACAAAAGCATAACACAGACACAACCGGGCACTCACAAACTTACTAAAGAGTACAAACAGGCATCAAGAGAAACCACTTAAAGATGGCCAGCATAAAAAAAAAAAAAATCAATGTGCAAAAGGCTAATAAATAAATAAATAGATAGATAAATATATATAAATACGTGCAAACCCTGCTAAGATTTATTCAAGTGCACAATTGCCACTGAAATAAAACTACTCCTGTAGCGTTTTGTCCTACACCTTGGGGCTTTGAACCTACAGCCAGAAGGTAGGAAGAATTATTTTGGTCAGTTAAGGATTGACCAAAATAATTTGACATTTTTTTATTTTTATTTATTTATTTATTTATTTATTTATTTTTTGCATTTTTGCATTATTCAATTTTCATAAGTCAGCAATGGTTTGGTTTAAACTGGATTTCTTCTTCTTGATCTTGTTCTGGACCAGTATTCAACAGTTTTTGGGCGTCAAAGTCTTAATTACACACTCTGGGATCAAATCTGCACCTGAAACTGATTTAAAGCAGGACTTTTCACTGGTTTAAACTGATTTTCAAAATGTTCCACACCAGGAAAAAGTATATATTGTGCATCATTTTTAAAATCACTTTCTGACATTTTATAGGCCTAATGTTTAATTTATTTACTGTCAAATTATAATCAGTACTGAAAAAATCTTTAGTTGTAGCACAGCTGTGAGTCTGAAGTCAAACTCTGAACAGAAATTCTGTTAAACTTCTTTAAATTAATCATTTAAGTCTGTAAAATGTGAATATGTTTTGTTCTGGAATCAAAACTGACATTGTTAAATGTTTTATCCAAAACCCAAAGACATTCCCACAAAAGTTAAAATTGAGTAGTTTAAATATTTTCTCATTTCCAAAGAGTAAGTTGATTAAAGAAAACATTTTCTGATGATGAACTGAGTCGGGTCACGTGCTGTTTGAGGTCACGCCTCTTTACCTTTGACCTTTACTTGCCTGGATCCATCCCGCTGAGGATTCGAAGGGCCGTTACACCAACACTGGAGTTACTATGGCCATCGTTTTCACTGTGATCTGAAGGGGGCGCCGTTTCCACCGTGGCGTCAGGGGGATTATCACCTGAATGACCGACAGGGGGCGTAAACGGAGGTCAGTCACTAAACCACACCTACTGCCTTCATTCACAACCAATCGACTGATCAAAACATATCAATCAACTGCTTTGATAATCGATTAATTAGTAACATTATCAAAAGTGTGCAGCTTCTAAAATGAAACCATTTTCTGCTTCTGTTTTAAACTGACTGACACCTTCAACAAACTGGTTTAAACAGATTTTAAGTAAACCAGCAAATAATGTATGCACATTTTAATCAACTCAGTCAGTATCTCAAACTGGATTTAATCTGGTGAAATTACAGATAATCTGGTTTAAATTGCTGCCACTGCTTCCTCTTCCATTTTACTTGTCTCCTTCAAAAATTTTGGATTTTTACGAGGCTTTCAAGACAGGTGTGAAATCAGATTTTAGATGATTTTTAGACTAGATTTCTCTCCATCACAACCACATGGAAACTGGTGTAAACTGGGTTAGGGTTGAATAATATTAAAGTGAGTCTGAAGGGCTTTTCAGACAGATTTTTAAACCAAACATCATCATGTAAATTTGAGCCCAAACACCAAATACTTGATTTTGAAGTGGCCTGAAATCTTTTTAAAAGAATAAAAAATTGAAGCGTTTTTTTTAATCCATTTACATTTGTTTAATATGGTTTTAAATTGTGCACCTGCTCCTTCTTTTAAAAGAGATATAAACGAGATATCAGATGTTTGAAATCTGCGACTAATGCGACTAATTTGTGATCAACTGATTTAAAGTTTTAACAGATCAAGACAATTCATTACATAGTTGTAAAATTTAATTTAAAATGTTATTTTTAAACACATCCCTGATGAAATAATTAAACATGTTTGATTTCACACTAAAGATTGTTGATAAAGCATCGTGTTAAATATTATATCATGAATTTTTTTTCCACCTGTGAAAGGTTTTAGTCGGTATTTTAACTTTGTTAGCGCAGTACTGCTGCCTGCCAGCAGGTGGCAGTGTCTGCTAGGGTTCGCTGAACGTGTAGCGGACGTAACGTAAACACAACGGCAGGGCCTCACATTTTAACCACCACTGTGTTTCAGATGAGATTAGAGTCTCTTTATTAAAGAGATTTGCGACATGAGGAGTAAAGAAAAAAAACGTTCAACGTGATTCGTTGTGCCATCTTGGGGCAAAAATACTGTTGGCTGTTAATGTGTCTGCATGCAAATCCAGCTATTTTATTTATTTATGATGCCGTGTTGTTGTGCATTTGGAGGCACAAATAGACAAAACAAGGGCTTCAAGATGTACAGATTCCCTTCAGATCCAAACAGAAGAAAAATTTGGGAAAATAAAGTCAGCTGTGTGGGATGGAAGTTGACATCACCATCAAAGCTTTGTGAGGTAAATTCATCGTTCAGTCCCATGTAGAGTAAAACTCAACTAAACCGCCGTCGTATAAAACAGATATTCACAGTCACCGGACAAAAAATGTCCCAGTTTTGTATTGTTTTGCATGTAATAAACACCGTATATAACGGATTTTGTACAGCGGATTTGTCGCTCATATCAGATAAAATGTCCCGTCTGATCACAATGTATTTCCATTAAAAACCCAGAGCAGTCTGGACGTGCACAGTAACAGAGGTACAAATTAAAGTTTAGCTCTGACACTCCCCGATTTGTGGAAAGTGGGAGAGGAATCATTCCAGTGATTAAAAGTCTGACCGTTGAGTTTTTTTTCAAACGGTGTTCAGACTCGGACTTGCAGCCTGACATGCACCTGTTAAATCAAACACAAAAGGCTGTGATTTGACACTTTTCTGCTTTTAAACCTTCGTCTGCCATCATATCATAACAGTTTTTTATAGCTCGCACGCTGATAAATGGATCAGAAAAGTCTGCATCACATTTACAGCATGGAGTCGGTAAAAGAGGAAAATGTTCAGCTTACCTTTGATTTTGGAGGTGATGACTGTAGAAAGAAAAGCTTGATGAGGGTTAAATTAGTCCAAAGCATAATGTAGAGACGGAGAACTTTAAAACTGTCACACATGTCACTGCATGACACAGAGTTAAAGAGCAGCAGCTGGATAAATCAGGCTTTAAATTAATTAAATAGATCATCATAAATGGTAAATTTATGTAAATTTGATAGCTTAACTATTTTTTATATTTATTTTGATAGCACTTGTACCTGGATGTGTTGCTGTATGTGGTTCTAATTTGAAAACATTAAAGGTTCATTCAGTATTTCAGCGCAGTTGGACCCAAAATGGCACCATGTTCTGAGCTGACGCCACTCTATCAAGGCACCCTATAGCTGAGATCTCACTGATCCCTGACAGCTGCTGGTCTGAGTGCTGAAGTGCCCTTGAGCAAGACATGAAACTGAAATTGTTGCTATTGCTCAGAGTGGGAGTGTGCAGAGAAGCCCCACTTTAATCCTGTTTACCTTTGGATCACAGCAGACTTTTTCGCAGACTTTAATCTGTTTCTTCGGAATCGGGGGCTCAACATCAGCACCAGCAGTACTACAGGAAGAAAACAACATCAAGTTTGTCAGCGTTCAGACAATAAACAGGAAGTGATGGCTGCTGGTCAGTTCTGCCCTTCATCCTCAGTGATGATGACGATGGCCTGGAGACCAGCTGGAAACAAAGACGAGTAAAAGTGTGACAAACGATGACGTGATGGGACACGGTGCACACGGCCATTACATAAAAGCTGTGTTTTTCTTTACAATCGATCAGACATAACAACAAATGTCGACCAGCAGTGGGCGGTCTCACACGCACACACAAAACACATCTCTGTGAAGTCACAAAGTAAAAACTGTTTGATAAAGAAAAAGACAACAGGGAAGATCTGTGTGGGAAACAGAACCTGGATCTGATCAGGATCTGGATCAGTTCTGGTGTGATGATTCTTACTGGGTTCCTGTGACTGTATAGGAGCAGTGGGTGTGACTGTTGTTTGATTTTCAGGGTGAGGACGGCGACGGCTTTCCAAACTCAAAGAGGACGTGTGCTGATGGACGGATCCGTGCCACATGCTGCCAGCTGGTGAAACTGCACTCGGACTGTGAATCTTGAATCTATGAATATTTTAAATGTCTGAAGGTTGTTCACATGTTCACGAGGATATAAGAAGAGTTTGTTCATCACATATCATCGTCAAAACAAAAGTTCTCACGCTTGGACTCTCCAGCATGTTTGGCTTTTGTTTTGACGGCTCCAATCAGAAGCAGGAATAATAACTAATCAATAATCTGTTCTGTTTGGCCACTGAAGTTCTATTTTTTAACATATCACACTCTATGTTTTGTAAGAACAATAATGACTTCATTATTTTGTAGACTTCAACATTTTTGCTAATGTTTCCATTTTACTTTTCAACTTTGCCTTGATACGAGTGGAGCGACTCCAGAAAAAAGAAAGAAAAGAAAAGAACGTCTGCACAGAATAGAATTTTGAAAAATCTGTTTATTTGCACAGAATAGAATTTTGAAAAATCTGTTTATTTGCCATCATCTTTTCTTTGGATGATTTGAATGTTAGTGTTTGGCTTTTTTATGATCAGAATGCTGTACGTGTAATAATCAATAACACCTACCTCAGTGTCCGATCGCCATCCATATTAGCTTTAACAACTGAAAGATGCTGGTGTCTCTACATCACCTTCACCAGCGGAATCAGAATCACAATCCAAATCGGAATCAGAATCAGCTTCATCATCAGCACATCCGCTTCCTATAAGCTGCGCTTGAAAAACGGCTCCATGCTGCCAAAGTTTGTGACCGCTTCATATCTGAAAGAAGAAATGAAAGAAAAAAAAAAAAAACCCAGGAAGAAGCTGAATCGGAGCTGATTTCCAAACCGGGTGCCTCGAAATACAAACAGGAGTCATAATTACATTTCTGTTTCTGACAGCATTGATGTTTCAGGTGCTATTCTCACATTCTACCAGATGGTGGTGCCAGAGAGTGTCTGCTAAGAACTGTGGGGTGAGAAATTGCTGCATCATAATTCCAACAGGTACAAGATGTTGGGAAACACACACACACCTGCTTATAACTGGTCCCCATGGTCTTCATATGACCAGCAAGTGGCATCAAATGTCCACATCAAAATTTAGAGTAAGAAATTATTTTTGTCTGTAAATAAGGTTTGTGACGTACATCACAGCAGAGTTACTTACGAGCATCATAAATGTCAGTTTGCAAAGAAATCCATTAAGACTGAATAACAGAGTCTGAATTGAATGGACACTGAATATAATAAATAACCTTCTTATATAGTCATTTAATAAAAATTACTATAGAAAATGATCAATTCTAGTCAAAGCTTGATTCATCCAAGATATTCACATCTGATTTTTTTGTTTTTTTTTTAGTGAGTAAATGTTCCATTTCTATTCAGTCACATTGATATAAATCAAGAAACTGATATTTCTTGTGCAATATGAAAAACTACACATCCACTGTACACATAACAATTCAATATTGAGGAAAAAGCAGATTTAAAAAGATATTTTGACAGATTTTTTGTTGAAAATTTCAATTCATTTCATTTCACTGAAGGTGTCAAAATGCAGTAATTAATGTAATCAGAGCAGGGCTGGTATTTTGGGTCTAGCTTGTAATTGAGTAATTTTGCTCCAATGCAGCTTCTCTCTGAGGCTATGCAAAGAAAATAAGTGAAAATGATATTAGCTCATTATGCAACTTAATCCAGTATAATTTATTGGAGTATAAAGGCTCCAAAACTGGATTAATTTAGTTTGGAGTCATTTAGACTGTAAGTCAGGACTACAGCCTTCAAATAATTGTTAATTCAGCTAACCTAGCACAGATGCTATAATAGTTGACCAAGTCAGCTAACATGGCTAGCTATCTTATGACGTTATAACGTTATCACACTCCCACCTTGCTACATCACAAAGAGATTCAAATAAAACAAATGCTTCAAAAACAAATTACATTTAATTTCAACACTTTGAGAAACTCTGACCCTGCAACCTCAGTAATACAGGAAGTTCTCGAAGCGCAAAAGTAATTCACCTTTAAGTCATCATTGGATTCATTAAATGCAGATGTCTGTAATTAATGCAAAACTGCAAAGATTTGGACTGTAACACAGAAAACCAGCAGACTTACAAACAGCCGTCCATCATAAAGCAATAATGCATCATCAGCAAATGTGGGTTGTGTGGTTGCTTCTGTGTGTGCATCACCACTTCATAGTGCCTTAATCAGGATCTGATTCAGCTAATTACCCTGTCAAATGCATCTGAAGAACAAGAAAGCATATTTATATCAGCACTGTAAAGATAAAACTGTAGAAATAGTGCATTACAAATTATAATATATTGAATGTCCAGTAAAAAGTCTTCCTGTTTTGTTTTTTTTTCCTGAGAAGAAAATAAAATAACAGTTTAAAAAACAAAAAGTATTTCTACAGGAACCTAGTGGCCATGAATGCTGGTAATTATTCATTTACTTGAATTTGGTTTAATCATCTCGCTATCTCAAGATTAAAACAAACTGTGTTTGTGCTTTTCTTTTTGTTTAAATATTCTAACACAGTATGAACGCAAGTGGTGGAATCTGAAATTTGAGAAATAAAGTTATTTTTTGTCACTTATCTAAACAAGGATTACGGATGATGACTGAAAAATGATATTCTTGTGATAAGAATATTTCTTGTTCTGAATTTATTCTGGAAATGTCAGTTTTTATTTTAGTTTGAAAAACACTTGTTCAAAAGTGATATGAAATGAAGTCATATTGTATCAGGACTTGAATATATTTAGTCTGAAAATTCACTGTAGATCTCATCTTAAAATGAAAAAAGAAAATATTCCATTTTGAAAAAAATAATAATGTTGCATCATAAGACAGACGTCACTGTGAAAAAAATATTTTCCTACTAACGTTTTAATATGTAAATGAACTTTTTCTTAAGATAATGAAGAGAAAGTTTTTTTCTTTGCTTATTACTTTTAAAATTTTGCCACCACACAAAGATGAAATCAAGTTATTGTAATTGTAGATGGAACATTCCAAACAGATCATATTTCCATTCATAAAATTGATCATTATCAATTAAAGAACTGATTGACTAATTATGTACAATGTGTATGTAGTTCTGAAATTATATATTTAATTTTTTTCCGGTTTTAACAGAATGAAAGGTTCTGAGAAAAAATAATGTCAAGTTTGTCTTTTTGTATGAGGTCGTGTTTTGTTATGCTTCGTGTTTTCTTGCTGCACCAAAACGTATTTATGATTGTTAAAAAAATAATAAAAATCAAACAAGAAAACTCAGTGTGAATCCTCACGTTGTATCATCTGTGTTCTGAATCTCATATCATTTTGCTGTATGACAGTAGTGACTAAATGTGGCCTTTTATATTTTTAATGTTCTGTAATGTAAATGATTTACAGGTTGCTATGTGAAGCTTAACAAAGCTTTATGTTTGAGAAATAAATTAACTGTGCTCACGTGGTCAAAATGTATCTTTGTTGTTAACGCAAATCATTTTCACGATTCTTTACTGTTGATCATAAAAAAATGAACAATCTGTGTGAATCAGCGAAGTCGCTTCCAAACACGTCAGACTCATCAACTTGTGTCATTAGCAAGGATGTGTAAACAAGCGGAAACACTTTACGTGGTTCGTCACAAGTGCCTTCTTAACACTTGAGTTCAAATTTTGTGAACGCTGTCACCCAAATTAACACTGACACCCAATAAGTCATGTTTGTACCAAAGGCCTGTGAGCTAATGGAGGCGGCTAACATATTAGCTTGTGGTGTGTGATGTCACACACTCCGGTTTATACAATGAGTATAAACTGCTGCAAAGACACATCAAAAGTATATGTAGTTCATCATAAGACAAGAATAATAGATAATAATTATTCATTCTAATAATAATTTTCAATCTAGCTAGCCTAGCCTGTACACATGTAGCACTATTTAAGCCACTTTGTGGAATCTTTTAAGAATAACTGTTTTGTTTTATTAAATTCTTTTTTGTGACATTTTTGCTTTTAATTTATACTTATGGTTATATTTTAATAAGTCAAGATACAAGATAATTTATTGATCATATGCAGTTTAACACAGAGTCAACAGTGCAATGAAATGCTTAGGATGAGAAGGACTGTTCAAACTCGCAGGAAGTACTAATAGCATGCAATATAAATACCGAAAATATAAGCATATTTAAAAAATAAATAAATAATAATAATAATAATAATAACAATAATAATAATACAGTAATAGTCAGCAGTAGTCAGGTTGTAGTATTCACAGGTTGTAGTATTGTTCATATTGCACATACATGACATATTGCACAGTTGTGTAGCAAGTTATTGCACAGGTAATAACAAATAGTAAAAACTGAGATGAGTTATGAAAGGTAAGGTGGTGACATACAAGATACAGTCACATTGATAACAGCAACAGACATATAGTGTTAAAGAAGTGGCTTAGTGCAGTGTTATTATCATAGTTGTGTGTTATTTAGAGTTCAGTAGTCTGACAGCCTGTGGACTTTAAGTCTTTAATTTTATGGTTTTGTTTTCAGATGTACAGCACTTTTTAATATCTGACCTGAAAATTCTTTATAAATTATTATTATTGTTGAGAATGTGTCTGCTTTTAATTGGTGTTAAAATGCTTTCAAGCATTTTTTTAATTTAGCTCAATCTAAAATAACTGGTTTGAAGATGTTCTATGCAATGAGTATAAGTGCTTAAATGAGCTTTAATGGATGATAAAAGTGCTTGAAATTCAGCGCTAACCGTCTTGGAACTGGTTCTCAACAGAAAACTGGTTTAAAGAAGATTTCTTACATTTTTTTTTTTTAGATTTTTGAACTTTTGCTAGCTTATCTGTGATGGTATTCCTCCCAATATTACCTAATTGTAAAAAAAAAAAAAAAAAAGCAAACCCTCATGATAATAACAGATGAATCAATAGAGAAATAATTGTTTGTTGTGTCATTACTGCTGAGGAATTAACAAAAAAATTATTATTTTAATATATAAGTGTTTTCTAGAGGAGAATAAGAAGTCATGGTTTGTTGGTAGATTTTACCTATCATTTGCAGCCTGGAGGGAATCCCTGCTTCATGCATCACACTGCCACCATGGCGTGCTTTCTATTTTTAGCTTCTTTCTTTGAGGGGATTCTTCAGTCTATTTTTCCAAAGGTTGGTCGTCTGTACCACTTAACCGTCACAGGAGGGGACGCTCGCTGGAAAAGGAGAAAACAAAAGCACTGAAACATCAGAGTCCTGACAGCTGACATCATGAAACCATGGCAACAGGCCACACGGGATTCACACGTATGATGCTCCGCGTGTTTGCTGCGTGTCCCCTCTGACTCTGTTTGCTGATGGTACAACCCAAGAAATTATAAAAATATATTCAAAAGACCCGTACTGCTGAGAGAAGAGTCACCTGCAGGAAAAGACATTTGACTGCACATATATTAGAAATAAACATCCCTCCAATCCAAGACAATAATAACTCAACTGGAGCAGCAGGGTTTAGAAAGCAGACTTTCTGGATTATTGATAATCCCGTGTGAGACCTGAGACAATTTTGTGGCTATGACAACATCCAGTAATGGCTGAAGACAAAATGATGATGTCATAACGTGTCGCGCAGACCGTTCTTTCGGATCCCGGCTGTAGTCAGACCTGATCCAGATTTCACAGACTGTTTATGTGAAAGGTGGATTATGATGATCCAGCCAAGAGTCCTCAGAGTCACATGAGCATTTCAAGAGTAAATTAATTCCACTTATTTTGAGATAAAATGTGGACAGAGATGCTCATTCTTGGAAACAACAGGATTTTCCTTGGATCAGGAGTCAGTCATTTGGATCAGCTAATAGAGACAATGTGACAAGCACAGCGCCAGACTAAGAGATTGGTTGGATTTAGGACCTCTGTGTGGCTGCTTTGAGGTTTGCATTTATTTGTGTGTGTGTGTGCGCATGTGCGCAAAGACACCATGTCAGACAGACTTTCTGTAAGACATCATTTATTGATGGAGCTTTTCACTCGGAGCACAGCATGTTCACTCATAGTGAAGCTGAACGAGTCTCATGACCACATGGTTCCTGAATCCTGAAGCCCAGCACACTTTAAAGTGTTCTCATCTAATAATTGAAAACCTGGTTCAAAGTCTGATGAAATGCCCGGCTGAAACCCCGTTAACGCCCGGCTAAAACCCCGCTCACGCTGGGTTTAAAATGCGTTAACGCCCGTCTTAAAACCCGTTAACGCCCAGCTGAAACCCGTTAACGCCCAGCTAAAACCCTGTTAATGTCCAGCTTGAAACCCCATTAACGTCTGGCTCAAAACCCGTTAACGCCCGGCTGTAACCCCGTTAACACCCGGTTGAAACCCCACTCACGCCAGGTTTAAAACCCGTTAACGCCCAGCTGAAACCCCGCTCATGCCGGGCTTAAAACCCGTTAACGCCCAGCTGAAACCCCGCTCATGCCGGGTTTAAAAACCCGTTAACGCCCAGCTGAAACCCCCCTCACGCCCGGCTAAAATCCCACTCATGCCGGGTTTAAAACCCGTTAACGCCTGGCTGAAACCCTGTTAACAGCCTGGCTGAAACCACGTTAACACCCGCTTAAAACCCGTTAACACTCAGCTGATAGCCCATTGACGCCCAGTTGAAACCCCATTAAAAGCTAGTTTGAACGCTGAAATTTTAAACCTTGGCCAACTTGAAGAAATGAAGCTGCTCTTCTTCATGTGTTCATCACGTACTGAACTGCTGTTTTTATTATCAGTAGAGGTTCCCTCAGAGTGGACAGATGTGGACGTTAGTGTAACACGCTTTGACTTTATGTTTTGGTTTGTGTTGCAGGTCTTGTTTTTTCGCTCATTTCCTCGTCATCATCAGCTCTCTCTCTGTCCATTATCCTTCCTTCCTGCTCTGTCACTTTGCCTCGTCTCACCCATGACTTGGCTCTAATAATAGCTCCCTGAAGCCGGGCCCTGGTGGCCTCTGAGGGCCGTGTGTTGGTCTTGAAGGACACTGAATGAATTGGCCACGGTCTTTACCCAGCATGCCTCAGGGCATATAAATAAGACCAGGATCTGCAGCCGCATTATATAAGAATCCTGCATGTTTATGAATGAGGTTTTACATTCAGAAGCTGCAGATGCTGCTTTGAACAACTGTACGGAAGCCTGATGTGAACGAGAAAACACTCTTAGCACACTGCATTTCCTTGATTAAACACCTGACCTTGAATAGAGACCTGCCTCATTTAATGGCCAGGTCAAAACTTCAAGTATTTGAACTTTAAGTATTTAAAACCTGGTGAAAATATTTGGGTGTAAGAAAACTTACTTCTCGAAATGGTGTGCAGGAGCTTGGCCTACTTTTTTGGTGCCATTGTTGGTCAGAACATTAGCATTGCTTTACTATCCTAACTGGTGACATCATGACAGGCTAGAGAAATGCAATGCATGATAGGAAAAGGACGACGGTGGATCAGTCAGTGTAAAATCACACTGAGTGCACTCGGTTGCTTTCAGTCAGTTGACTTATTAGCGACCACCCACATCAAGTGTTTGTGTTCTTAGCATAAGTACACACTCTCAGACTCAATCAATCTGACTTCCCGTAGTCTTGGTGTCAAAATAACTTAAAGGTCAGTTGTGCTACTGCAGACAACGACCTCCAAACTAAAGGAAGAGCTGGTTTTCATGCTGGGAACGACCACGGCTCTGGTCCCCATTGTTCCCGCCATAAACATCAGCGAGGACGAAGAGGAGGAGGGACGTCGCCGCCTCATGTCCCCAGTGGCAATGCCCAGTCCTGTCATCTCCTGCCTCATGGCCCAATCAGGGCCAACATCCTCATTAAGCCTGCGTTCCACAGGGGCTCTTCATCCGCCATCCTCATCATCTCTTTGAAAAGCCGCACAGGCTGCCATCTGAGCTGACATCCTGTCACCCAGGATACCGCCACCAAAACCTCAGACAGCCAGGCAACATAGAAACATGGACGTGAACCTGTCATCAGAGAGGACCCGGACTGGAACTACGGAACTGATCAGAACCGCTGTGTGAAGCTGAATTCATGTTCGTGTGATCTGCTGAATGTCACACAGAGCGTTTGGCTAACAAGGAGTCAAATAAAACAAATCCCTGCCAATCACAGGAGGCCTGGAGAACTCAGCAGCAGCTGGAACAAAGGGGCGTGTCTTAAAGTTTCTGCTGGCTGTGAGATATGAGGTGGGATAACGTCTTTCAGCTTTTCCACGCTGAGCATTAGCATCGTGTCGTACGTTACACAGAACGTTCAAATCGCTCTGGTTCAGACACGTGAAACCCGCCTACGTCTTGGTGACAGGAGGCCTGCACCTACACGCTCAGACCTCTGGAGGTCCTGTCACACAAAATGACTTTTAAACTCACCCAAAAGAAAAGAAGGAACTTTTTCCCCCACATCCTCTCTATGAAAAACAAACCAGCACTTGTTTCTGCACATTCAAGTTAAAATAACAACAGATCACTAATTAACACAAACGCTAATAAAGGTTTCTCCAAATTAATTATTTTTTACCACTTTAACTTAATTTGGATTAATTAGTTGTTACCAGTTGAAGTGATTTCTTTGCGTTTTTCCAACAATTATCTTTTTTGAGTTGATAATTATCCACTGAAGCACATTGGTGTCGCTGCAAAACAAAACTGGACGGAAAATGTTCCGTTTTGTTGTCATTAAGGGTTATAGCACTGATACCAGCTGTATTTGCTGGGTCAAAGGTGACAGTACTTGAAACAACGCCCCGGTGGTATTTTAATGGTCTGTCACAGTTTACTGAAGCTGAAAGTAAACTGTGTGAGCTTATCATAGTATTTGGGTTGAAATCAGGTACATTATAGTGTATGAATCATGACAACTTTGTGCTACTGCATTTGTAATTAGACAAAATGCTCATCAGCTGTTAAATTGTTCATTTCTTCATTTACAAACGTGTCAATATAATGCACACAAATATAATAATCTTCCAGCTGGAACACAAAGACTTGACGTTCTTCAGGGAACAAACCACATCTTTCAACGGGTATACGTAAAAAAAAAGTGAATAAACGACTTCATGAGAACATGACAACACTATTACATTTCATAAGCTGATATCAGACAATAAAATGTATTGATCTGTCCATAAAGCTTCAGCACATTGCTGGTTTCTCACCGTTACCATGGCAACACCAGATGATTTCTACTAACAGAGTGCAAAGTGATCAGCAGCTGATTTTTGGGAACATGCGCGGATCGCAAGGTGCAGCCTTTTTTTTTTTTTTTTTTTTTTTGGGACAAAAATGAAATGTGACCCATTGCTTGAAATGTTGCTGCAATTATGGCAACAAACAAACAACAAAACAACAATTAAAAGCCTGCAAATAATGAAATAAATATTTACACGTGGTCAGTTTGAAGGGCATGAAAGAAACAACTTTTCACCATTTTATTTTTTTGGCCCAACAGCGCAGTCGTGTGATTTATTTATTTTCTTTTGTCATTGTAGTGACACACACGCACACGCACACGCACACGCACACGCACACGCACACACACACACACACACACACACACACACTATTTATAAAGGAGGAGCTGGTTTTCACAGCGCTTCACTTTTTCCACATTTTGTTATGTTACAGCCTTATTCCAAAATGGTGCACTCCAATTAAGCTGTAGAAACATGTCATGGAAGATCAGTGGAAACAGGATGCACCTGAGCTGAAGTTTGAGCTTCATGGCAAAGACTGTGAATAGTTAGATACATTTCTTTGTTTGTTTTTTTTTTTATAAATTTGCAAAAATCCACAATGTCGTTATGAGTTATGAGTATTATGAGATGTATACATCCATCCATACATGTATGGATGGATGTATACACACGTATGCATATATATATCACAGCATGCAGAAAGTGATTTTTAAATTGATATATTTTATAAGTTTTCTTACAAAATGGTGCATAAGTATGATTTTTTTTTTTTTTTTTTTTTGGCATTTTGAGCACTTTATCTGACAGGTCGTCACTGTGCAGCTCTGCAGATACAGCAGATTTTTTTTTTTTTTTTTTTAATAACAGTCTGTCTGCATTGCGTCGAATCCCCCCTCCCTCGGTCACCCCTCCCTCTCCGCTTTCTCCCGTACATGAATCCTGCAATATGCTTCCAAATTAGCGGAGTCACAGTCTGCGCTGCGCTCCTCCCGGACGCGGGATCTGGAGCTGGACCCGTTTTTTTCCTCAGACTTTTCCCACCAGCTCGCGTCCGGTTCCACCTGCGCTGTTTTTCCAGCATGATTTGGATAAATGCGCCGCGGTCCTCCTCCTCCTCCTCCTCCTTCTCCTCATCATCCTCCTCGGATCGACGCTGAAAACTGACACCAAGAGGATGTTGACCAAGACAACATAGTCTATTAATATTTCACGGATCCTGAAAGCGACACTGACGCTGCGGCCGTGGAGAGGTGCGCATGGAACTCACGCAAACAGGTAAATGTGCAGCTTTTCTGTTTAATCACGTGAGCAGAGCCGATTTTAGAGTTTGTGAGCGCACAGTGCGCACAGTGCGACACTGCAAAGTTGATGTATGCGGTAAAATGCAGCGCGCGCGCACTGGCGTACTGCAGGAAGCTTCCGGAGACTAGATGGAGTTTTTGTCTTTCAGGTGGCAGATGAAGCTTCGCTGAGATAAAGATGATGGTGGAGATGATGATGGAGGATCTGCACTGCTCTCCCCTCCAGTAGGAGTATCTTCACTAGGGTTGCACCAACCTGATAACCCCCCCTTCTCCCGCCACCAGGCAGGATGACCGTGGTATCAACAGACAACGTGGACGACACCGCCACCCTGCCAGGACACCCGCAGGACCCCTACCCTCCTGATGATGATGGCCACGATGAACACGACTGCTGCGAGCGATGTGGTCATCAATATCTCTGGGCTTCGCTTCGAGACCCAGTTGAAAACTCTTGCCCAGTTCCCGGATACTCTCCTGGGGAACCCCAAGAGAGAATGCGCTACTTTGACCCATTACGAAACGAGTACTTCTTCGACCGGAATCGCCCGAGTTTTGATGCCATCCTGTACTACTACCAGTCTGGAGGCAGGCTGAGGAGGCCAGTTAACGTGCCGCTGGATATGTTCTCAGAGGAGATAAAGTTTTATGAACTTGGGGCAGAGGCCATGGAGAAATTCAGAGAGGATGAGGGCTTCATTCGGGAGGAGGAGCGGCCTTTGCCAGAGAAAGAGTTCCAGAGACAGATATGGCTCCTATTTGAGCATCCAGAAGGAGTTCTGGACCAGCCCGGGGAATTGCAATAGTCTCAGTGATGGTTATTCTGATTTCTATTGTCATATTCTGTTTGGAGACATTGCCGGAACTGAAAGAGGACCCCAACGATCGGCTGCGGACAGTGGGGAACTCCACCATCTATTACAAAGCAAATATCCTCACAGACCCCTTCTTTGTTGTGGAGACACTCTGCATCATCTGGTTTTCCTTTGAGTTAATAGTTCGCTTTTTTGCTTGCCCCAGTAAGGCAGCATTCTTCAAGAACATGATGAACACCATCGATATCGTGGCTATAATCCCGTACTTCATCACGCTCGGAACAGAGTTAGCTGATGATCAAGGTAACCGAGAGGGTAAGGCTGGAGGGGAACAAGCCACCTCTCTGGCTATCCTCAGGGTCATCCGTCTGGTGAGGGTGTTCAGAATCTTTAAACTGTCCCGTCACTCCAAGGGGCTCCAGATTTTGGGGCAAACTCTGAAGGCCAGCATGCGGGAGCTGGGCTTGCTCATTTTCTTCCTCTTTATTGGTGTGATTTTGTTCTCCAGCGCTGTCTACTTTGCAGAGGCAGAGGAAAAGGAATCCTTCTTCATGAGCATCCCCGATGCTTTCTGGTGGGCTGTGGTATCCATGACGACAGTTGGCTATGGGGATATGTACCCCGTGACCATCGGAGGCAAGATCGTGGGTTCGCTGTGTGCCATTGCTGGAGTGTTGACCATCGCACTGCCCGTCCCCGTCATCGTGTCCAACTTCAACTATTTCTACCACAGGGAGACAGACGGGGAGGAGCAGGCCCAGTTGCTGAATGTCAGCAACCAGAACTTGGTGTCGGACACCAACTCCAGCCGCCGCAGCTCATCGGTGGTCAGCAAGTCTGAATACATGGAGATTGATGAGGACATGAAGAACAGCATTGACAATTTTAGGGAAGCAAACCTCAGGACTGCCAACTGCACGGCACCGAGCCAGAACTGTGTCAACAAGGTGAAGCTCCTCACCGACGTATGAAGCGCCCCCTAGCCACCGCTGTAAATATTGTAGAAATTTACGGATGCTTTATACCTCACTGGTGCATTTTCCACCAATGATCCATTCAAACTTTATGTGTGAAGATTTTGAGGCACACGTGATGAACGAGCTGCTCAGTTATGTCATGAAAATACTCTGGCACAGGTGCGTCTGCAAAAGGTCAAGATGACAAAGAAATGAAAAAATTTCTGATCAATGATTCCCTCAATTTAATCATTTGAAACATCAAATTTCCTTATTTAGTTCTTATTGTTTTTTCCGTAGTTTTACATACATACACACACACACACACATTATATATATATATATATATATATATATATATATATATATATATATATATATATAATATATATATATATATATATATATATATAATAATGAAGCCATTCAATACCTTACTGGTGTAACTAGAAGGACACTTAATGTATAATTTTGCCATCTTTCTATGTTTTGACTGAAAATTTTGGAGTGGTCTGGTTCAGATGGGATTGTGGATCCAGCTCCTAATTTAATGCTTCCTGTACTTACATAGGTCCAATATGTTTACCAAGTTTAATGAAAACTGGATGCATTAAAATTCCATATTTTGCAAATTATTTTAAAACAGAAATTTCACATTTTTGTGGTTTCTATTCTTGGCCAGACCCAACGTTTATAAAATAGGTAGACAGGTTCTAGTAAAATGTTTAGTAACTTACTGTATCCAGGAATTTTCCTCTATCCAGAGAGAACCCATGCAAACACAGAGAGAAATGCTAACTCCACACAGAAAGGGCTGGAGAGCTGGGATCCGGGAAATTCACTATTTCAAAAATCTATTTTAAAATTTCCCAATCCACCTCTTTACCAAGATCCACCCTAAACGTTAAAGGACATGTTGCATGTTATTTAACAACACAACATCTAAAAATTCACGATGTACTTCTATCCATGTGTATGTGGTCACGATTAGTGGTCACTAACGTACTTTATTGATAATTAAAGCTCTCACTCGGAGAGTCACAGGTGCATTTCTGGAAAACATTTTACTTGTCATTTCTCAGCTGGTGATGTCAGTCTGAGCAAACGCAGAAAACAGCACAATGGCAAACGTTGCAACTTCAGATCATGAAACTGCTGACCATTCATACGAAAGTGATGGTTCAGCATTCACTCAAATCAGTGGACCTGTGAGCCTGGAAAAGTTATGAATGTTATTTTCGGGAGTTAATGGACTTCCTTCCAGTGCGCAAATGTGCACGAGTGTTGCGCACGCCACCCGATTCACTGCCGCATCCAGAGAAGAGACCGACACTTCACTCTCAGCTTAATTTTTATACTGTGACTGCAACAAAATGAACCGTTATCACTTTAAAAATGAATCATCATGATACAACATCACACGCATGTAAACTTTGCAATTAGTCCGCTGCTCCTTTCTTAATGTTAGCAGCAGTTTGTTGACAATCCATCCAACAGCGTGCTGGGATATTTGCTCAGAGTGACGTAAAGACCGTCAGAAAATGAGTCTTTGTAGCTGTTTGTTTTGATTGGTGTATGCACAAAATAATACAAGTATTTCATCACATGACCTCTAATAGCCAAAAAATCTGAGCTGTTAGGAATTCTGTGGAACATGTCCTTTAATGAAATCTCCTCCAAGACTCGTCCAACTTTTCATTAGGTTTTGTAAAAAATGAATAACAGACCATTTTAAAATGTATTTTTTATATTTCTGGCTCCACCCCTTTTTGCAGATCTGCACCTAAATTTTATTGTTCAGACTCCAGATCAAACAACTTTTTCCACCAAGTTTGATAAAAATCTGTTTATTAGTCTTTGAGAAATCCTGCTAAAAATCCACCAGACAAATCCTAACCCCCTCTGATAATGTCACTTTGATATACAAGTTTTCTAAAAAGGAAAATAACAGATTTCTTTGCTGTGCACAGGAAGATATTTAATCCAAATGACAAGTGAACTCATTAAAGCATATCACTTCATGCCGTAGCTGTGATTGGTTTCAACACAGATCCGTATGGATTTTGGATCAAGATGCACAAAAATCTTTCAGCTTCAGCCTGATTATGAAGACGCACCTTCTGAAGCTTTGATGAAGAAATATAAAAACAGGATTATCTTCAGAGGGAAAATAATCAACCATAAATATGTAGTTTATTAACTGATCTGAATGATTGAATCAAGGTACAAATGACTAAATTGAGGGTAAAACTAATCCTGTAATCCATTGTTCTCAGTAAAATATGAACAGTCAAGAAATCGGAATTCCAAGAGAAAATCTCACATAAGATTCATCATGACTGAGGAAACCGACATAAAACTTATCTGGTGGTGTTTACTGTCAACAAAATGTAGATCGTCAGACACGAACCAGTCCCCAGACGTTCCCAGAAAAGAAGCGGGGGCTTATTTCCCCCTCCAGGACACCAAAGAATTGAGTTTGAACTTGAGGAGTACGATGGATTACAGTAAGAAGTTACAGAGTGAACATTTTACTAATGTGACTGAGGAACTTGTCAAAAGTCCAACACCTCCCAGGATTCTTCTCAAAGCCTCGACCTCAACTCAAAGAGCAAACCACCACCAAGGACCCGACCTGTCCGACAGAAATACAAACTATACAACCTTCCTGTTCCGCTCATTTATGTGCATCCACCAGAGAAAGTCCTGGTATCAGTTCTCAGGTGGTCTGTTAGTTTTTCCTTAACCCTAGCAGTGAGTGCTGGTTCATGCTTCGCACAGACACGGGACAGAGACTACATCTCAGCGACGGCGTGCAGAGTCACTCTGACATGTCGACCCACCACCACACACACACACACACCACAACACACTTTCTATTTGTCTCTCTGCTCTCTGGGACAGAATTGCTCACACACACGGAAACAAAACACACTTTGTTCCCTTGTTGGAGAATCCACATGAGCATTTCTTCGTGCTTCGTTTGACCAGTTGAAGCTCATTGTAATCACACCAGGAAACATCTGCACCATTTTTGGAGTTACCTGTTGTGTGGCAAACAGGGCAGTGCTGACTGCAATAAACCCCGCCCATATACGTCTTTTACAATGGGCCACAACTCAACAAATCACTATTGTTTACTTTTTAATCCAATAAAAACACGTGCTTCCTGTATATTCACTGCTTCAGAGCAGGAAGTTGTAATGAACAATTAGTCAAATTAGTCAAAGGATCAACTTTAAGGTGAAGAGCAATAAATGCAGACCAGCTGTGACACGTGAGCTGGAAACAAAACAACAAAAAAACCCAAATGAATGAATCTTTTAAGTGAAGGGAGCCAACAGAGCGGCTTCCCTATACGGTGCGAAGCATGAACTAAGTTTGGGAAGCTGAGTGAAAACGGCCTTGGCAGTGGTAACAAAGTGGGCCTGAGATCGAAGAGTCCGAGGACGCATGGCAGTGGAATACTGATGGCATGTAGGGTTTTTTTTTGCTTCTTGTCTATGGAAGACTTTTGGAAACTATCGGTACGGAGGATTACGTGCACTGCTGCTGCAACAAACCTTTATACCAAGCTCAGAAAACGCATGTGGAGATTCTTCTCTCTTACATCGGCATGTACGAGACCTTACCTCATCTGAACTTTTCGAAAACCTTCATCTTCCCCTGGATCGCTGCTTTCATCTCTTTTGTTTCCACCAAAAGTGCACTGGTTATTTCTTTGGGGGAAAAAAAACAACAAAAGTGTGAAATGTTGAAGCATTAAGGGAACAGGAGCACTTGTTTCCGAAGATCATGGCATGTTGAAATACTTCGCATTTTGGCCTAATTAGCTACGGTATAGCTACGTATATTCAATGCATGACGTCAGTATTAAATTGCCTGCACTTCTGGGGGAACTTTGGAGAATTCTCCTCAAGCTAACAAGATCCGCTGCATGAAGGAACGACTGCAGAAACGGGAACAAATCAACTTTGAAAAAAAAAAACAAAAAACAACAACAACAACAACAAAAAAAAAAACCTGACATATCTGATGAGCTCAAAAAAAAAAAAAAAAAAAAAAAGAAATTTCAGATTTACATTCCTGTTTTAAAATTTATTTTAGGGTTTGAATTTTGAGTGCATGGGATCTGGATGTCATTTTATGTGAAATGTGACCCCATTTTGTTTTAGAAGGAAAGCAGAAATATTTTAGAAATTTCAGACATAACTAAAATTAGTTGTGAGTGCCTTGAACCCCACGTCATCACAGAGTTGATGAAAGTGCCTCCCGCTCCAACAAGACAACAAAGAGCTTGTTCCGTGCAGCTTATTTTTACCTGCCGTGAAGACGCACGTCTCCGTGCACATCTAAAGACAACATGTCACGCTTTAGACAAAAATAAAATATTCCGGGGCTTCTGAGTGATGACGCACAGCTGCAGCGCCGTGGAAAGGAAAAGTTCTCCCAAAGCTCAGTTGGCACTGCTCAAACTGGCATTAACATTTTTTGCCTAAAAGTTCCGTCTTCGTCTATGAAGAGTTGCATCTTGGTCCAGATTAGAATGGTTCTTGATCAGTGCAACATCGGTAACTGTCATGGGAGAATTGTTCAGTTTAAATTTACGGAGTTCAGGGATTGTCCTCAGAACAGTACTTTGTTTAGTTCTGGAATTTTTATGAATTTATTTATCACACTATATTTTGCTGGTGATATTTTCCTAACTGACTTGGATTTTTTAGGGCATCACCTTGGTTTAGTAGTGTTTTGGAGTAAGTCAGCTCTAAATCACGACCTAGACTTTAGTTTTTTTTGTTTTTTCAGTGGCTCTTCACCATCAAGAGACAGCAACATGGTTAAAATATTGATGCCTTTCTTCAGAGATTTGCCTCTGATTGATGTCAGTATTTTACACAGTGTTGGCTAGCATAAATTTCTACTTCTATAACATCATCCAGATCCAGGTCAGGTTAGGTCAAGGAGCATGCACTGGCGCCATGCATGACCACATCCAACCCTATGCCACTGAGGGACAAGATGGTGCAGGTTGTCCTTGAAACCGTTCACTTCAAGAGATACATTTATCAATGATGAGCTTCCCTCAATTTAATGTCTTGATTATCTTTGAAATCATCTTCTCAAGTAATCAGTACCCAGACAAACCTGCACCATCTCAGCCCTTTGTGTACACCCATGACTGAGGAAGACTCAAATGAGGAGGCTACTTGACATTGTGAGGGAACATCAGCAATGACATTTTGTCCATGTGGTGCATTTTTGTGGACATGATCCAACACGCAGGTGTCTGAGTGTTGAGGACACCAGCGGCTGGAGAAGGTCAAGGACACGCCCACGTTACATCTGGCTGCAGCAGGCAGGTGGTTATTTTTCGAGAGGTGGAGATGGACCATAGTCTACCAGGGTGGTTCCATGCCGTGGTGGATGCTGTTGCACACAGCACCAGTGCATGTGCCCACCTTAAAAAAAGAGCAGAATAATCCTGACACTTGGGATTTTATTGATGGTAATATTTGTAACTTTATAAAGCCATTTCATCATTAATGTTTACCAATTTTAACAACATACTTTCATCGTCATGAATAATTTAGATCTGGTGTGTAGATAAAACATAACATTATTCAGAACCATATGAACAGAGCTAAATGACAAATGTCAAAAATAGCCTTTTGAATAAATTACTGTTTAAATAATTCCAGACTTCAGGTCCAGGGGTTAGTAATTACTATTTTCGGATAAACAGTTTCTCTTCATGGGTCCTGTTGCAGCAGATTTGAATGCAGCTTTTGAGAAACGTGGCAGTTAACAGATGATGGAATTTCCACAGAGTTGATAATTAATGAACCAACCACGATCAGAAAACCAAGAAACTAGCACAATGACCATAACTTAGTCTCTTACCACGCTCAAGAAGTAGGAACTATTTTATATACTGTATTACATAATTAAAATTTTATACGCAGTATTATTTGAAAAGCGTATTTATAGGCAAAATCTTTCCAAACATTACCATTTTAAATATGTAAACTCATCAATTGTTGTTCAGCCTCCATCAGCTTTAGCTAAAAACATCAGCAACAGCTTTAGCAATTTTAGCATCACATCAATATTATCAGCAGAAAACGTACACTTTAAAAAAAAAAAAAAAGTATGTTATTAATTAATTTTACACTTTTCTTATGCTGGCAAATCTGCAAAGACAATAAGCTAATGCTAAATGTCTGCTACGCGCTAAAAGGCTAAAGGTCTGTTAAGCTAATAAGATGATGTTAAATATCTTCTAAGTCTGAATAAAATCATTTTAAATGTCTGCTAAGTGCTAATAAGTGAATGTACCTGCTCATTTTTCACTCCTGCTATATTCACACATCATCAGCAATATAATTTTTAAAGTATTTGTTACTAATTAATTCTTATGGCTATTTGGAAAATCTGCTCAGACAATAAGCTTATGTTAAATGCCTACTAAAAGTGATTTAGCTAAATGTTAAATGTCTGCTAAAACTAATAAGCTAGTGTTAAATTTTTGTTGAGCACAAAGAAGCAAGTGCTAATAACTCATGTACATGTGTGCTAAGCACTAATAAGCTAATGATGCATGTCTGCTAAGCGCTAATAAGCTAATGTTAAATGTCTGCTAAGCGCTAATAGCTAATGTTAAATATCTACTAAAAGCTAAGGTTAAAGGTTGCTAAAAGCTAACAAGCTGATGTTAAACATTTGCTGGAGCAGGTCAGAGATGAATGTAATAGAAACAGCTACTAAATGAGATCAAACAATATCATAGCATTTTAGGTCAATGAAAAAGAAAAAAAAAATCTCAATGGCTAGCTCCTTCTGCTGCTTAGGTAACGTTAGCTTATTGCTAACAATCTTCATTAACAATGCTATTATGTCACCGCAAAGATGTGCACATAGAGTGCTTTTCATTGTGTTTTTCTAAATATGCGGATGCACATTTTCCTGTAAAAGAAAGACAAACATTTGGCCACCAGGGGGCAGATAAATGCAGTATCTTCTTTATCTAAATGCTGACTCACTCTAAATGAGCCACATGGTAGCACTATAGACATTTTATTTTTTCCAAAGGAGTATTTTTCTTCTGTCTTGTACCACTGCCACTATGGCTGACGTGGGTACTCCAGCTCACTAATGCCAACAGATCGGCCTCACCGAGTTAACCGCGTTAACTCGGTGACCATGTCTGGTGTGAAGGCGGCACGGCGAGTTAGCGAGGACGTATTTGTGGCTGTGCATCATCACTTTAAAGTCCGTAAAATAAAACTGCTGCTGACAAAGTGACAGTTATTAAACAAAAAAATCCCTTTAATTATCATTTCAGTCTGAGAGAAAAACTAAAAGTGGTGAAAGGTGCTACATGTTAAACATCCATGAGACGGTTTATATTTTCACCCGTTTGTTAGCTGCTATTCTTCTCCTGTTAATCCCATAGTTGTAGTTTGTATCTTCTGACAAAATCTGACATGTATCCACGCCATTTGGGACCAAATAAGGTTTTATACTAATTTCATAGTATCGGAGCAGCTCGACATGTTGATATTTACTGAACAAAATCAAATTTTGTAAAAGATAAAGAATAGCATTTTCTAAAAGTGAATAATTTTACTGGATGCTTTTAAGTTTGTGTCCATAAATAACTTTTTTGTTGTTATTTTTAGACTTTAAAAAATGAAAGGAAGAAAAATTCTATTTCTAATTTAGAAATTAATTTTTTTAAATTAAACATTAAAAATTTCAGCTGCCAATAAAACAACAGCACTATATATATATATATATATATATATATATATATATATATATATATATATATATATATATATATATATATATATATATATATATATATATACATTCATTGAAATATAAAATTATTTAAACTATTCTTTGGCTCATTGCAGAGTTTCTCATCCTGAGTTTTGGAGCCACTGAACATTTGGAGGCTGAGAGAAATTAAATATTATATTAGAATTCTTAATTGTCATCAGCAAAAATAAATAAATAAATAAATGAAATTTAAAAAATTCTGATAAACCGCATGGAATTTCCCAGAGAAACAGCAGACAAACTGCCAAACCAGGACTTAACCTGGTTGAGTAAGAGACGTGATTGTAATGCGATTTTACCACATGTTTGAGTTGGTTCCAAATTAAACCAGAGGAAAACTGGCTTTGTTTGATTTTGGGCAGTAAACAGGTCGATCATTTTTATTGCAATTTTGTATTACATTGTAGATATAATTAATAATGAGCACAACGTTACAATCTTATTTTAAAGACCTTAAATTTTAGAACTTTGTGTGTTTTGACATTTAAAAGACAGAAGTCACATAGCATTTGGGCAGCAAATCATCAGAAGTAAATTCATCTTAAACTTGTTACTTGCTATTGCGAGTGAATTGTCTGTAATTTGATGTAGTTCCAGCAAAAGATCAATAAAACTTAGTTTTACAACAGGAGAATTGTAGAAATACATTCAAGTAATTGTTAATCTTATCTGGTATGCTAGCAAAGAAGCTAGCAAGAAAAATGTCGCGAATGGCTTGCCATGACAGTTAAGCTATCATGATAAAAATTGTTTACAAGGAAACTGAATTTTGTTCATATGTAATCATTGGATAACTTTTCTAAATGACGCAATGTTACAGTTGTAATCTTAAGTGTTTGGTTTATAATTAGCTTCACAGTAGCAATAACTGCTCCAAGACCGGCAAGAATTTACTACATTGGTTTTTGTTTTTTAAGCAATGTTCAAAATCGCAAAATGCTTTTGTAAATTCCTTGTGTACCCATAGTCGGAGCATACATAAAAAAAAAACAAAACAAAAAAAACTTCTGTGTTCTAATAATTTAAAGGGTAATCAAAACTTAAGTTAGACGGATGCTCCGTAGAGTCCATAAACCCACCAAACCTCATAGAAGAAAGTATATTTCTTGGCTCCGCCCCTTCACGTGGCTCCAATCAAAACTTCTGTATTCTAAACCAGACCCAACTTTTTCCACCATCTGTCTAGTTCATAAAAAAGAAGTTCAACCTGTATAGGCTGAGAAACTCTGCTTTACCTCATGGAGTTAGAGAATTTTTAAAAAACCAAGACAACGACATTTTTAGAAGCGTAAAGAGAAATGGTCATTATGATATGTGTTGATGGATGCTCAGAAGCAATCGCAAAAAAAAACTTTTTTTGCTTGCATCAATTTGTGACCTCTGTTCCATCATGCTGTAAATTTCAAGAAAGAAATCTGAAATGTGAGGACTGAACAGAGATTTGAAAGAGATCCTGGTGCATTTTTAACATGATGTCCTTTTTATTTTATTTCTTTGTTTTCTGGGTTCCTGCTGCAGTACGTTTGTCACTAAATGATGAAGCATAGAGTCTGTAACCTATGCAAGCGCAATTTATGTCGATTCTCATTTCATCATATAACAAACAGTTCAATAAATTTTCAAACATACGAGTAAACTCTGCTGCTTATTTTCTGACCAACTGTTTAGAACATCCATCGTCACTAAACCAAAATAAAGAGGAAACAATGTCAGTCTGAAATAAAAAGCAACAAACAAAACTGAAATAATCAATCTGACGAGAGATAACTAATCTACAGATATCCCACCAGTTCAGGATAGAGATGAGTCACATGACCATGTTATAGATATCTGAAATGGAACTATGACTCATCAAACTATATTTAGTTCTTTGGAAAATCCAACTTTGTGAAGCCAAAGTTGTGTGCAGATATCTACAAATGCATAAAATATGAAGTGTATAAGTGGAAAAAAAATGTATCAAAATAATTGATAAATAAAATGATAAAGTGTAGCCATGGCTCATTAGTGGTTCTCTTTAGGGTCTTAGAAATAGTTGTCAAAAGAAAAGAATAAAAATGCAGCATCTAACTATTAGCCTCTTTACTCTTAGCATCTTCTCTTTGAGGGCTAGCGAACTGAGTGAGAAGTTCTCTTTATCTCGCACCATGTTTAACCTAAGGTGGAATGTTAGAATGTCACCTCGAGTCCGACCCTCTCATCTCTAATCTTTAGTTCAGTCTATCCACCACAAGATGGTGCTAAAGCCTTGGGAATGGACTCGTGACAACTGGATTGCTGAAACTCCATCACCGCTGACCCAAAGACGGAAACAAACGTTTGAGATTTGAAGGAGCTGGTGGAACGTTCTGAATATGATTTGTTTGATCGCGTATAAACGCCATACCTCACACGTTTTGTAAGTCCTTCATTTACTGAAGTCTTTTGGGTGCCAGAGGAAAGTTCTCATCCCGTTATTCGAGGTCTGAGTGTCGACAGCGTAACATTGCTACGACAGGCGAGTCTTTGCATTTTGCTAACATCTACAGCGTTAATATGGATTTAGATGAAATAAGCTAGTTTTTTTATAAATTCAATTCTGAATTAGGTTTTACAAATTTCTACAAATATAATAAATTTGTGTGTGAGTAATGCATTATATAACAGGATGTTTCTGTAGCACCGTTCATGATGAAACATTTTACTGCCATTATTATGTGTTTTATGATAGTCCAAAATGGCGGTGGCATAGGTCTGCCGCCGCACACTGATGCTGCTTTGGGATGAAGTTCAATGAGATCCGGTCATACCGACAGCGTTCCGATGCCACAGCTCGTGTGTTGCTGTCTAAATAACTCCCTGTGCGGCCTCCTCTTGGTGGTTGCGTATCTGCCTCCTCACACAGGAGCACTCGCTTTTTGTTGTCTGCGCCTCTGATTTTGCCTTTGCCCTTGTTCTTCTTCTTCTTCTTTCTTCTGGATCTCCCTCCACCCACACAAACCTGATGTGCACTATGCCCCAGGCTCTCTCCCTGTCCTTTGATTTTCAGCAGATATCCACACACGGCGATCTTTACTGTGTCCGCTGCGTTCTCCAGCGTCAGCGTGATTCATGTAAAAATAGTTTTCGAATAAACAGTTTAACTTCAGCAGGAGGAAAAGATGAAATAAAACACCGCTGGGCATCCACAGACCGTTAACGATCAGCTTCAACACTGTTTGAAGAAGATAAGATCTACAGGTCAGGGAAAGACTAGGTCCAGATCAGCCTCAGGTTTTTACTTTTACCTCATTGTGTTGAACTACCAATATGTAGACCTGGGTTTGATTCCAGCTCTGTTCTTCAGGACGCCTGTGTCCTTGGGCACAGCACTTGATCTGCATTGTCTCAGTCCCAGCTGTAAACGGCTACTGGTCTTGGTTTGGGAAATACAGTAACCTGCTTCTGGACAGGTGGATGGTTAGACGGATGGATGACAGGATATACTGAAAGAGGAATGGACAGACACTTTGATGGATGGATGGACAGATGTATGGACAAACAGATGGGCAAATGGCTAGACAGATGGTTAGATGGAAGATTGATGGATGGAATGATGGACAAATGGTTAGATGGGCAGACGGACGGTATGACAGATGGATGGACAGATGCTCAGAAAGACAGATGCTTAGATGGGCAGATGGTTAGCTGGACAGATTGATGGATGGAGAGATGGTTAGAAGAACAGATGGTTAAATGGACAGACTGGTAGAGATGGATAGACGGTTAGATGGACAGATGAAGGCTCATTTTTTAGATGACATTCCCTCACATCAACTCTGGATCTGCTGGTTCCGTTGGTGTCCTGTTGCTTTTGTGATTTTTAGGAAGGAAGGACCTGATCTGTGGAAAATGTTAACAGGGTGAAAGTGAAGTAGGAAAGTGAATTTCAGACCTGAGCACCATAAATTGGACAGAGTAAGAGGTCTGCTGAAAATCAGTGAGCGCGGGGAAACAGGACGCCCGCTGATGTTCTGTGTGGGTGACCACCCGCTCACACGCAGGCTCTGATAAAGCTTTACAGATCCGGCAAACCTAATAGCCTCCACATCTCGAGTTTCATTTTCCGCTACCATGTTCCAGCTCGGACCTGAACCCCCATCGGTGCATTCAGGCGGCGCAGAGTGGAGGCGGGGCCAGCCGGGCGTCTTCCTACAAAACAAAGCACCAGACGGCCTAACACAGCAGACCGCAAACATTCGCTTCATTAGGTTTCATCTTTTCCTGTCTGCTGACACAGAGTTCTGAGTGCCAAGAGCCGCATCCATACGGGCTCACAGAGGGACACACCAGACCAGAACCAGCTTTGGATCTGCAAGCTCCCAAAAATCTTAGCGATCATCTGAACGTCAGTGCACGTTCTCCGAACATCGCCATATTATTAAGTATATAAATGATATATATTAAGTATATAAACATATATCGGCGAGTGGTGACCTTTGACCCTGAAGAGCGCAGAGAGTCACTGCAGCGGCGAGCCGAGGGAGGTAGTGGTCCTGTGTTTTATTCATTCACTGAAGGGCTGCTGGTTTGATTCCAGGCCATTCCTGTCTCTGATGGACAGGTGGCGCCACAACCAGAGAAATCCAGACATTATAATGACATCCTGGGATGAAAATCCATCTCCAGTTTTGGGGGAAAAGGCAGGATGTTGGGTTCCACCATGATGGACTTTGGACTATGGACAAACTCAGCTGATTTCTTTTTCCTTTCTTATCCTAATTCCAAACCTGTTCTGGTAATTTGGATGAAATGAGCCTGAACTCAAATCTCACAGTCACACTTTGGGCTGATATTCATGATTTGTTTTTAAGTCTTAAGGCTGCGACACACAACTAACATCTAAAGCTTCTCCCATGTCCACATAATTATGGACCTCGCTGCATTTGGCCAAAGCATTTTGAGTTGTAGATGCTTTGCCTCTCAGCCACATCTCTGTGGTTTGGTGGGGGGTTTATTTCCTGTCGTTTAGCGCCGCGGGGCGTATTGGACAGCTCACTCAGCTCAGCCAATCACATGACGGCCCAGCAGCCTTTAGGACCCTCTGCCTGTCCGTCCGTCCCACTGACTCCCCAAATAGATTAGTGCTGCTGAGAGCGGATTTATGATGCTGCACTTTGTTAAGGCGACTCATCAACAGCCCATCATATTCATCACTAGCAGTCATGAAAAATATATTAAAATATCTCATTGGCTATTTTAAGGTAACAAGGAGACTTTTTAATCCAGAAGCAGAGACTAAAGTGTCTAAAGTCACATCACATTAAACTGAATCTGGAACAAATAAACCCCACATATATGACTGTATGGCTTAATAACATTACATTAAAATGAAAGAAAATTTGATTTTTTTTGTTCTTTAACTTTAAACACATCTCTACTCACTTCACTTAAATAAAAACAAACAAACAAACAAAAAAACATGTCGAGCTCAGGAAAAACCTTCAATGATGCTGTGGGAGGCCACTGTGATTTCTTAAATAGTCTTATTTACGCTGATTTCGCAAACAAATATTTCACTTTCTGTAATTTGGCTTAATTCTCTCCATGCTGTCCTTTGGTCAGTTTTCTTCTCCCGACACTGTCCTTTGGTCAGTTTTCTTCTCAGTTTTCTTCTCCCGACACTGTCCTTTGGTCTGTTTTCTTCTCCCGACACTGTCCTTTGGTCAGTTTTCTTCTCCCGACACTGTCCTTTGGTCAGTTTTCTTCTCAGTTTTCTTCTCCCGACACTGTCCTTTGGTCAGTTTTCTTCTCAGTTTTCTTCTCCCGACACTGTCCTTTGGTCAGTTTTCTTCTCAGTTTTCTTCTCCCGACACTGTCCTTTGGTCAGTTTTCTTCTCCCGACACTGTCCTTTGGTCAGTTTTCTTCTCCCGACACTGTCCTTTGGTCAGTTTTCTTCTCAGTTTTCTTCTCCCGACACTGTCCTTTGCTCAGTTTTCTTCTCCTAACACTGTCCTTTGGTCAGTTTTCTTCTCCCGACACTTTCCTTTGGTCAGTTTTCTTCTCTTGACACTGTCCTTTGGTCAGTTTTCTTCTCAGTTTTCTTCTCAGTTTTCTTCTCCCGACACTGTCCTTTGCTCAGTTTTCTTCTCCTGACACTGTCCTTTGGTCAGTTTTCTTCTCCCGACACTGTCCTTTGGTCAGTTTTCTTCTCCCGACACTGTCCTTTGGTCAGTTTTCTTCTCAGTTTTCTTCTCCCGACACTGTCCTTTGGTCAGTTTTCTTCTCCCGACACTGTCCTTTGGTCAGTTTTCTTCTCAGTTTTCTTCTCCCGACACTGTCCTTTGGTCAGTTTTCTTCTCAGTTTTCTTCTCCCGACACTGTCCTTTGGTCAGTTTTCTTCTCAGTTTTCTTCTCCCGACACTGTCCTTTGGTCAGTTTTCTTCTCCCGACACTGTCCTTTGGTCAGTTTTCTTCTCAGTTTTCTTCTCCCGACACTGTCCTTTGCTCAGTTTCTTCTCCTAACACTGTCCTTTGGTCAGTTTTCTTCTCCCGACACTTTCCTTTGGTCAGTTTTCTTCTCTTGACACTGTCCTTTGGTCAGTTTTCTTCTCAGTTTTCTTCTCAGTTTTCTTCTCCCGACACTGTCCTTTGCTCAGTTTTCTTCTCCTGACACTGTCCTTTGGTCAGTTTTCTTCTCCCGACACTTTCCTTTGGTCAGTTTTCTTCTCTTGACACTGTCCTTTGGTCAGTTTTCTTCTCAGTTTTCTTCTCAGTTTTCTTCTCCCGACACTGTCCTTTACTCAGTTTTCTTCTCCTGACACTGTCCTTTGGTCAGTTTTCTTCTCCCGACACTTTCCTTTGGTCAGTTTTCTTCTCCCGACACTGTCCTTTGCTCAGTTTTCTTCTCCTGACACTGTCCTTTGGTCAGTTTTCTTTTCCCGACACTGTCCTTTGGTCGGTTTTCTTCTCCCGACACTGTCCTTTGGTCAGTTTTCTTCTCAGTTTTCTTCTCCCGACACTGTCCTTTGCTCAGTTTTCTTCTCCTGACACTGTCCTTTGGTCAGTTTTCTTCTCTTGACACTGTCCTTTGGTCAGTTTTCTTCTCAGTTTTCTTCTCCTGACACTGTCCTTTGGTCAGTTTTCTTCTCCCGACACTGTCCTTTGGTCAGTTTTCTTCTCTTGACACTGTCCTTTGGTCAGTTTTCTTCTCCCGACACTGTCCTTTGGAAGTTTTTTTTTTTTCACGATGCTGTCATTCGGTTTTTCTTCTCCTGACACTGTCCTTTGTTTTTCTTCTCTCCACGCTGTCCTTTGCTCAGTTTTCTTCTCCCGACACTGTCCTTTGCTCAGTTTTCTTCTCCCGACACTGTCCTTTGGAAGGTTTTTTTTTTTTCCACGATGCTGTCATTCGGTTTTTCTTGCCCCGACACTGTCCTTTGTTTTTCTTCTCTCCACACTGTCCTTTGCTCAGTTTTCTTCTCCCGACACTGTCCTTTGTTTTTCTTCTCTCCACGCTGTCCTTTGCTCAGTTTTCTTCTCCTGACACTGTCCTTTGCTCAGTTTTCTTCTCCCGACACTGTCCTTTGGTCAGTTTTCTTCTCCCGACACTGTCCTTTGGTCAGTTTTCTTCTCCTGACACTGTCCTTTGCTCAGTTTTCTTCTCCCGACACTGTCCTTTGCTCAGTTTTCTTCTCCCAACACTGTCCTTTGGTCAGTTTTCTTCTCCCAACACTGTCCTTTGGTCAGGTTTCTTCTCCCGACACTGTCCTTTGGAAGGTTTTTTTTTTCACGATGCTGTCATTTGGTTTTTCTTCTCCCGACACTGTCCTTTGTTTTTCTTCTCTCTACACTGTCCATTGGAACCTTCTTTTCTCGTCTGTATGCTTCCCATCCAATCTGATATGCTGGGCTACTGATCCATTACGGAACATGGCATTGGTTTTGTCTTGGTTGACGTTTAGTCCTGTATTTGTGGAAAGCGTTACCAGTCGTGTAATCTTTATTGGCATCTGGTCACCAGTGTGTAATAACAGGACTATACAGCCAGCGAAGTCTCGGTTTCCCAGTTTGGTTCGATGATCACATATATGCTGCTATTTGTGATGGTGGAGTCGTTAAATTTACAACACCAAGGTGCAGATCAGCAGCTCAGAAGAACAGGCCACATTAGGGACTCAAAGCCCCCTCCAAAAACAACAGGAACTGACCATTTATCCACAAGACAAACTGTCACGAGTTCCACAGATATACAATTCCTACTCAGACTGTGCACCTGTTTAGTCTTGGATACAAGACATCCAGGAGCAACACTAAATGTAGCAGGTCACATGACCCGCTTCCCCCAGTTCTGCTCCAGTTCTGGCACCAAAGGTTCTAATGAGTGACGGATTACTCTGATCGCTGATGTTCTGCTTGGAACAGGATGTGAAATGGTCAGTAATGCAGACAGAGCCTGGTCCGTGGGTCCAGCATGGAGCCAGTGAGCCGCTGGCATCAGGACAGCAGCTCTGAATGATTGATAGGAAACAAAGCTGCCTGAAGCTGATGTTTAAATGATGTATGATTCAGAGACAAACAGCCACTGAAAACCTTCAATTACAAGGTGCAGAGTGCAGAAGACGACAACACCGTCACCTGAGACTGATGCTGTGAGGGCGACCTTTAAGAAAACAAAACCAGGAGCCACTTAACGGGTCAGGTCAGACGACACCAGGACAAAACCGACGACTGATTCCTGTGCTTCACAGGAACACATACGATCATGTGTTATGGTCAAGTTCTAGAATTTTAATTTATTCATGCAAGCCTGCGAGTTTTTGCACATTTAGTTTGTGACAGACTGATCAAATTTGTCTTCAGTGTTTCATTGTTGTGTGTTTGTTTATTTGAAAAAAATTATGGCAGCATTTGTTGTTATGAGAAAATGGAGCCGCAAAAATGTGGAACAAAGTCTTGTGACATAAGAGGAAACAATGAAATGATCCAGAATCCACATCCGGATCCAGATCAACACCAAAATATCAGAGTTTCTCCTCATGATCAGAGTCATTATTGCACTGGTTTTGTGGAATTGTCTGAAAACTATTTGTATGATTGTGATCAAAAACGCACGTCAGTTCAAAGTAGTTCTCATCTAAAGACAACAATATGGCAGCGCCTACATTAGGTACATGCACGTTAAATATGTACAGCATGCACGTTAAGTATTTGTTCATATTAAGTATGTGCAGTGTGTACATTAGACACGTGCACATACATGCTTTACCCCTTTGTTTGTTGTTTTGTCCATCACACATGGACTCGCCGTGTCCTTCTACAAGACAACAAAACTGACAGCAGATCTCCAGTTTGTGCCTGTGCACGTACACATGCACATACAGCAACCAACACACTGGAGACAGAATCCTAAAAATAGAGGCTGTGAACAATGCATCCAAGCAAAAGGCTTCAGGAGGAAAAAGGATGCTTTGAAGAGTCTTTTCATGACAAATAAAGAGCCGATCGTCTTCATCCAATCAGGTGCTGCTTTCAGATCAGGAAGAGGAGGAGCTGCCGTTGTCTGAGGAAGGTCATCATAATGATAAAAGTTAATGATCCTGTGTCCAAGAAGATGTCTTCACAGTTTTCCTCCAACAACAACAACAACAACAACAACAAAAAAAGAAAAAATGAGGGCGGAGTTTAAGTGACCAACCTTGGCTGTTTATGCACACGAGGAGCATCACCTTCAGTGTGAAGGAACATCAGCTGAGACATTTCGTCCATGTGGTGTGTCCTCTGGACATGATCCAACATGCAGGTGCCTCAGTGTTGAGGACACGCCCATGTTTGACCTGGCAGCAGCAGATAGATGGCTATTTTGGAAATGTGTGCTAAGGTGGTTGCCATCCAGGGCTCCAGGCGGTTCCATGTTGTGGTGAATAAGGCGATACATAAAGTGCACGCCAAGGCCTGATTGGACATTTTGAAATAGCGCATCTTTTCAGAACCTTCTTTATGACATCACAAAGCTCCATAGATATTTTACTGGGCCTTGGAAAAGGTCTGCCAGCTGTGATGGGCGGAGCTTAAGCTCTCCTGTCTGTCTGTGTAGATGTTAACTCAAACAGTAGATGACTGATTTGGTTTAATTTTGAGGCAAAGTTTGACCCACTTCCTAGCATTTCATGATGCTGCCTTATGATGTCACAAAGGGTTGTAGATAGGAGTTTTTAAAGCAGTCTTTCCTGACTGACAGGTGCACAGCTTTTTCAACCAATAATTATCTGTTGGATATGTTTTATTTTTAACTCATGAAACAGGCTACAACCTCCCATCCAAAAATAACTCCCACAATGCTGAGGGGCTGTTTGAGGCTCGTTGTGTGATTTTCAATTAATCCTACCAATTTAAAACTGATGTAAAACGGAACCTTCCTGGCGAAAGCAGGTGTAAAAGTATAAATCATGTGGCGATCTTTCAGTAGTCTTTCCTGAATAAAATGAAACAAAAACCCTGCTGTCCATGAAAAGCCCTGCAGCGCCACCTGCTGGCTACACAGCAGCACTACATGTTTTTAACTACTTTTTGTGGAAACGTACGTTCTTATTATTCACTACAGGATCCATCAGGCCACCGTGGGAGGGATGCTGCGCTCACATGGAGACGAGCCTTGGCAACGGGCAAATACTAGTGTGTGTCACCATGGTAACTTGTGAACTGTGAAAGAGAGGAGAGGAGGAGATGTCAAAGTCGAGAGGGGAAAAAAATTTGTGTGTTTATATATCAGGATGGAACTCAGCAGGCACAAGGTACCCAATAAAACCCTAGGAGACGTTACTGATCAGTGATTAGTGGGGACTGACTGACACCTTCGTGGATACGTTCCCAAAGGGTAGAATTTTATACTCATACAGTTGAAGTGAGGCTTTTACAGTCCCAACCTCAGAGATACTTTTTTGTGGTCTAGGTACTACAGGGGTGGAGCTAGCAGCAGAGATGATGAGACAGAAAAAGGGAAAGACTGTCTCCAGGACACATTTGGTCGGAGATTCATTGAAGATCCTTCAATCACAGACCAGCATCGTCTGTGAAGCCTCAAACATTTAGAACCTCGGTTAGAACTTCTGGCTTTAAAAATGGATAAGCGGACACATGTAACATGAGTCAGACCAGAACTATTTCCTGACAAACACAGCGAACTAAAAGGCCACGATTCACACGTCACAGAGTCGCCATCCTCCACCAAGGATGAGGCCACCGGTCCGGCTTCTGTCCTCACTCACTTCAACAATCACACAATCAAAAGTAAACAAGGTCAGAATATTCAGAAAAGCACAAACCCGGCGATTCTGGGAACGCTTCACGTTTCAACACAACTGAAAGTTTCCCGATGAACTTCCTGTCGAATTTGTTATCACTGTGACCACATTTTAGAATAAATGTTTAAAAGAAAGTTTCAGGCCTGATTTTCTGGCTCACAAGGCACACCTGGCCTCTGTGCTAACACGTGCTAGCTCACTGGTGAACGTGCTGTCATTATTCTGTGAAACGCCTGAATAGGGTGTGGGTTTCAGATCAGCTCTAAATAAGATAATCTCACATTTGGAAATAAGGCTGGTTGGAAGATTTAGGAATGATTATCGGGGCGGACACAGCCACGCCACGGTCTGAGGTCTGGAGGAAGCTGCGTGTGATGTTGGATTACGTAATGAAGTGTGAGTGCAGGCTGCAGGCGGAGCAGCAGAAACCTGGTGAGTTCAGCGTCCCCTCATGCTGAACAAACGTGTCCTTACGTCTCTGCTCCGGGTTGCATGTTGAATATCTGTGACACGTGTGCGTCAGTGCGTGTTGGCTCACAACATTTCACTTATATGTTTCTTTAGCAGCTTTTTTTGTTTGCCGACATAAACCAACCAGAAGGCACTCAGAGCGCATACCGCCGCCAATCTCCAACAGTCCAGTTGACATCTCTGCTGACATTTTCCTTTTGCATTTTGTCTTGTTGTTGTGAGAGAATTATTCCATTAATCACTTCTCTATCTTTCTTAGATCCTGATTGCTGATATTTTCCCTCATCTTTGATCTTGACCTGTGATCCCAACTGTTCATTTCTGATCCTGATTACTCCTATTTGATCCTAATGCTCAACATTGACCTTTGATCTTTATTGTTGGCCTCTGATCCTGATCACACATCTTTGATCTTGACCTGTGATCCTGAGTATTGTTTTATGACCTTAATTACTCATCTTTGATCCTGATTTTTAGCCTTGACCTGTGATCCCAACTGTTCATTTCTGATCCTGATTACTCCTATTTGATCCTAATGCTTGACATTGACCTTTGGTCTTTATTGTTGGCCTTTGATTCTGATCACACATCTTTGATCTTGACCTGTGATCCTAAGTATTGTCTTATGACCCTAATTGCTCACCTTTTATCCTGATTTTTAGCCTTGACCTTTGATCCTGACTGTTGATTTGTGATCCTGATCGCTCATCGTTGATCCTGATCTGTGATCTTGACCTGTCATCCTGACTGCTTGTCTTTGATCCTAATCTATGATCTTTACCTTTGATACTGACTTTTAGCCTCTAATCCTAAACACTCATCTTGTACTCTAACCTTTGATCTTGACCTTTTATCCTGATTGCTGTCTTTTGAACCTGGTCCCTCATCTTTGATCCTGATCACTGATTTTTCATTTATGAACCTTGCCGAAGAGGTTATGTTTTCATTGCTGTTTCTCTAACTTGCTTTGATCCTGTAATTAGGGTCAAAAGAAACAGGAGTGGATCCTGACTGTTGATCCTGAATGCTGAACTAATCAGCAATCTTTATTACAGCATCAAAGGAATTAGGATCAGAGAACACAGATCAAATGTAGAATCAGGATTAAACTGAGATCAAACTTTAATTAGTTATTGTGTAGCCCGAGGTCTACTTTTCCACCAAAAGTGTATTTAGGACATCCTGCTGACAAACAGAGAGACAGTAACAAAAGTAACAAAAGCATAATCTCATCCGTGGACGTAATAAAAACATTTACATTTATGACTGAGTGTCTTGCTCAAGGGCACCGCAGTGCTGCTCATTCTCTTTCCCTACCTGCCGGTCTGAAGATCAAACTGGTGACCCAAAAGTCTGCCTATTCAACACAATACTGCTCAAAAAATAAATAAATAAAGCTAAAATTCCAGGTTTTTTGGCGTTAAAGGAAAACACGAAAAATTTAATTTGCACAAATAATTTGAATATTTTTACATCAATAATTACAGCTTTAACTGTGCGCCATGTTTGAGGTGAAAAGCTGCAAATTTATATGTTTAAAACACTCCTGCTGTGAAAATGACAGCACAGACTAAACCTCACGTGACTCACTTA
Source organism: Thalassophryne amazonica (assembly GCF_902500255.1). Classification (NCBI taxonomy): domain Eukaryota; kingdom Metazoa; phylum Chordata; class Actinopteri; order Batrachoidiformes; family Batrachoididae; genus Thalassophryne; species Thalassophryne amazonica. The sequence goes on from NC_047124.1 coordinate 5,765,112, forward strand.
TCATTAAAGACAATATAAATGTTTGTCATAAAGGCTGTCATGACTTTAATGGTGTGGGCAAATCTCCACGCCCGTGCGGCAGCGTGCTCGGGGGTCGTGCACTGAACATGCAAACATGCATACAGATTATATGTGAGCTGAACATTTAATACTGCACTTTTTCTAATGTTTTTCACTCTTAATACCCTCGACTGGGGTGTGTGTGTGTGTGTGTGTGTGTGTGTGTGTGTGTGTGTGTGTGTGTGTGTGTGTGTGTGTGTGTGTGTGGGGTGACACACAAATACAAAAGGAGGGGGATCTGTTGGGGGATTTGGACAGATGTCAATTAGAATCCCTCCATAATCCACTGTTCCGCCCCCACTGTGCATCCATGCCTCTGCTCAGCGGCACTTCAAGCAGCCCAAACATGACGCACCATCACACAGGAGTGTTTCAACATACACACACGTGATATGCACAGCAGGTGGCTGTTCCTATTATTTCTGCTCAGGTCTGTAACACCACCCCCACCGCCCCCAAACACATCCAGTGTGCACAACAACACATGCATGCACATATGTGCACATGTGCATTGTCTGTGGGGTGCTGTAAGGAAGCAGAGATATCCTGCACAGTACCACACACACACACACACACACACACACACACACACACACACACACACACACACACACACACACACACACACACACACACACACACACACACACACACAGGTGGGTATGATCAAGGAGGGGATGTCCGACCCGGGCCTGGCTGGGTGGGAGGGGTTACCCATCAGGGTCAAGCTGGAGCTGTAATTTGTGACTAGTGGAGGCTGCTGATTAGCTCACAGTGCTCTTCCACATTGCTGCACATGCACGCATGTGCACGCTGCACGCCAACATAACACCCGCCACATCGGCCTCTTTGTCATGTGATGCGTTACAGAGATTCCATGTCTAACTGTGACACGTTTACCTATCTCTGCAGCTGTATGTGCAGATCTCTGTCTCTGAGAGATGCTGCAAGAGTCGGAACGTCGCCACTTCAGCTTCTGTCAGTAAACCTTATTCCAGCTGGAATAAAGTTGACGATGTAACCAGCACTGATGTCATTTTGGATTGAACTTCAGCATGACCCTACCTCCAACACCTCAGCATCTGTCCAATCATCAGCTGACACTTTAGACATAAAAAGAAGGATGTCTGTGAAATGGGGGAACTGTTACTTTAAAACAGAAGCACGCATGATGGCGTGTCCTTGATTTTCCTCTCTGCGTGTTATTATTCAGGCATCTGCTGTCAAGACTTCTTAAACTCAGTGCTGTACACGAATCTGCCCCCAGCCGCCTTAGACTACTGCACTGAAAACACACACACAGTCACATCACCAGGACAATGAGCATGCACAAACACAAGCAGGCATGGCGCGCCCTCTGACGTTTCCGTGCACTGATTCGGGCTCTTACTGTCGGCCCCGGGGCCCACGCTCAGTCCGGCTCCTTAACGCACAAAATCTGTTGTTGTAAAGAGATCGGAGCCAACAGGCAGCAGACCCCCAGCCCTGCATGCCGGCTCCACACTTCTTTAATGCGGGATCAAGCTAATCGATGCCCAAATCACGCTCAAGCCAGGCTGCACCAATTGATTTATGTTTTATGAGTAACCATATAAATACTTCAATATACCTCCAGGTTGTGTTTTTTCAGTGCCATCTAACTAGATTAGCCCTGTTAGCCTAGCCGAGTAGCTCAGCTAGCTCGCACATAGAATGTGTTGACGGCTTCATGCCACAATGATGCTGATTGATTTCCGTAATCTGTGTTAACAATTAAAAAAACACTGCGCCAAACTCCCTCGACATAAATCGAACCGCACACCCGAGCACTGGTCACAAATATCTAACATCACAGGAAACGAAGTGTTTTACATATGAGACTGCTTTTCTTGGACTATTCATACATCACACATCAACACGTGTGTTTACAATCACTTAATGAGACACTTTGTCCTGTAAAAAAAAAATAAAAAATCAAAAATAAATTTGTTTCTGCTTTCAGCAATGTTTCAGGTCAAAGGTCAAGCAGCAGGTAATTAATGAATAGAATTAATATGAGACAGAGTCCCACTGTTTGGTACTTCAGGTCTTGTTGCCAGATACAGAGGGAGACAGTAACCATAACAACAGGTAACCACTAACAACCAGCTTCCATAACAACTGCACATCACAAATTAGCGTTCTAATTACAGATGCACTGCTACTGCTGCTAATGAGCATTTCCACTGAACTGTTTTCAAACCAAAGGAAAAAGTCAAGCAGCAGATCCAAAGTCTACGGGATTAAATCAATGTCAAAATCAGCAAACATCAACATCACAGAAACGCTTCCTCTGTTTCATCATCACATGAAGCTGTGACTGGCTGTTGTCTGCACAGAGACTGAAGCCTACAGAGTTCAGGCAGTGACCATCTTGGTGGCTTCCCTCACTCATTTCCATTTGACCTGTTCTTGTTGCAGTTATATTAAACATGACGAGAACTTACACAGTCCGTTTTGTTTCATACGTTATGTCACGGTGTAGAGATTCTTTCCCACTTTGATGTTAAAATGTCTCCTTTTGTTCAAACAATAATACAAACATGCAAAAGCCATGGGGGTGAACTTTTTATAGGCTCTGTATGTGAGTCCTCAGCATGTTGTTGCTGTTGTTAAAGCGCGACACACAAGCAGCGGATGGTGTGTGAAATCACGACCACGCCACCGGCCAGTCACACACATACACTTAGAGATGTCAGCGTTATTATTCATGTCTGAGGACAGAGCGTTAATCCAGAGGCGGGGAGCTGAGATGAGATGGGGCCATTAGATAAGGAACAGATAAATATAGTGCTCATGCTTTGTTTTGCTAATCCTCCCGCAGGGTGAAGAAAGTAACCTTTTAAATAGGTCAAAGAAACCCACTCACGCTCTCAGCGTCCACACAAATCTTCCTCTCTGCGAGAGCCATTTTAACTTTTGGACATTTTGGTAAAAGGACCTGAAATATGAAAAACACAACATCTACTTTAGCATGCACAACTCTGACAAGTCTGTGCTTCTTTAATCCGAATCCACAACTAATTCAATAAACTCTGCATCATTGAGCCACCAGAGCAAGCTAATGTTCAGCAATGGCTAAGAACTAATAAGATAAGACTAAACATCAGCTAAGGCTAAGCACCAGCTAAGGGCTAATAAGCTAAGGCTAAACACCAGATAAGGCTATCAGCTAAGGGCTAATAAGATAAGGTTAAATACCAGATAAGGCTAAACATCAGCTAAGGGCTATTAAGCTAGGGCTAAAATGCTAATGCTAAATATAAGCAAAGAGCTAATAATCTAACGTTAAATATCAGCTAAGGGATAAAAATCTAAGGCTAAATAACAACTAATAACTAATAATCTAAAGAAATATCAGATAAGGGCTAATATGCTAAGGTTAAAGGTCAGCTAAGGGCTAAAACATGAAGGCTAAATATTAGCTAAGGGCTAATACACTAAGGATAAATATAATCTAAGGCCTAAAACACTAAGGCTGAAAATCAGATAATAAATAATAATCTCAGCTAATAACTAATAATCTAAGGTAAATATCACCTAAGGGCTAATATGCTAAGGTTAAAGGTCAGCTAAGGGTTAAAACATGAAGGCTAAATATTAGCTAAGGGCTAATATACTATGGAGAAATATAATCTAAGGCCTAAAACACTAAGGCTGAAAATCAGGTAATAAATAATAATCTCAGCTAATAACTAATAATCTAAGATAAATATCACCTAAGGGCTAATATGCTAAGGTTAAAGGTCAGCTAAGGGTTAAAACACGAAGGCTAAATATTAGCTAAGGGCTAATACACTAAGGGTAAATATAATCTAAGGCCTAAAACACTAAGGCTGAAAATCAGATAAATAATAATCTCAGCTAATAACTAATAATCTAAGGTAAATATCACCTAAGGGCTAATATGCTAAGGTTAAAGGTCAGCTAAGGGTTAAAACACGAAGGCTAAATATTAGCTAAGGGCTAATATACTAAGGAGAAATATAATCTAAGGCCTAAAACACTAAGGCTGAAAATCAGAACTAAAATAATCTCAGGTAAATATCAGCTAAAGGCTAATAGGCTAAGGTTGACTATCAGCATAAGAGCTCATAGGCAAAGGCTAAATATCAGCATAAGAGCTAATGCGCAAAGGCTAAATATCATATAAGGGCTAATACGCTAAGGATGAATATCAGATAAGGGCTAATATGCTAAGGATAAATATCAGATAATAACTATATAATCCAAGGTAAATATCAGCTAAGGGCTGATAAGATGAAACCTCATCATGCTCAAATCTGAACTCCTCCAAGAAACTCTCAATTGGGATGTGCATTTCAAATTTTGTGACAATAGGATAAACTTTAAGTTATTGTGAAGACAAGAATGTGTGACTGATGCACTGACAGTAGAGTTCTTCAGGCTGGTGGGAGAACAAACAGCCAACATGCTGATCACAGGCATGTCAGAGTTTGGAGTGTAGGTCTGCCTGTTTTGTGGAGGTGAAGAAAGCCATCCTTCTTCATACAGACTGAAGTAATGTTGGGATAAGTGCAGAGGGGCCCCGGGGCCCGACCCACCACAGCTTTGAAGAGAACACGAGGAGTCGCCACAACGCTGCAGAAACATCACAAAGAAGAAATCTGGCCTTTGCGCTCCGGTCGTATGGAAATGTTTCCGTGCATGTGCCAACAGCACAAGTGCTGCTTCTAAAGGGAACCTAAAATACACCAGAAACTAGAGGAGCGCTCAGCGAGCGCGTAAATATGTTTATTCATGTTTTCGTTTCACCAAGTCTTTCTGTGTTCCACTCACACTGGTGAAGCATCTGTGTCTCTGTAGCTGCTTCAGAGTTGTCATGTGTTCTGGATTCAGTCTTGGGCTCTCTGTGGTGTCATAAAGACTTTAAAGCAGGTTTTAGTCCTCCTGAAGGTCTGAGTTCACAGAGTACCACACTAGCTGAAATGTGATAAAACACAAAGTCCTGGTTCACGGTTCAAAACAAAATCTACACTCAGTCAGACTGTGCCAGTGCGCGCGCATTAAAACAAACAGAGCGCGTGCCCACCCCATGAGAGAGAGAGAGAGAGAGAGAGAGAGATTTGGAGATGACAGCTTGTCTCACTCTCACAGTCATTTTCAGACGCAGCAGCACTTTTGACGTCAGGATTCATCATTTCATCCAAACCCACGGCAGCAGCAGCAGACAGGACTTGATCCCCATCAGAGAACTTCCACGCGGACGGGAGGATGCTGTCGCTCAACAAGTCTCGTGCGCGGACGGACGGTTGATGGCTGCGGGATGGAGATAGCTTTGGTGAGTTTTGAGAACGGCGACGCGAAGGGGAGAACTGCCGAGGAGAGCTGCCGGAACGCGCTGGAGGTCCCTCCGCCGGGGTTCGTCCACTCGTCCCCGTCAGAGGACCACAGCAAGGAGACCAACAGCCCGCAGCAGCTGAGTCCGTGGAGGATCAACGACATGAACAGCACTCTGAGCACTCTGAGCCGCAGTGACAGCGCTATGGATGCGCTTTTACGCGCGGACCATAGTCCGCATCTGTTCGACGAGGACCTGCTGGACGTGGACATGGACGCGGACAGCAGCGAGAGGGTGCTCATAAACATAGCCGGGCTGAAGTACGAAACCCAGCTGGGAACCCTGAAGCAGTTCCCGGACACTTTACTAGGAGACCCGGCAAAGCGGATCAAATATTTCGACCCGCTCCGGAACGAGTACTTCTTTGATCGCAACAGGCCGAGCTTCGACGGGATTCTTTATTTCTACCAATCTGGAGGCAAGATCCGAAGACCCGTGAACGTGTCCATAGATGTCTTCGCTGATGAGATCCGGTTTTACCAGCTGGGGGAGGAGGCCATGGACCGGTTCCGTGAGGATGAGGGCTTCATTAAGGAGGAGGAGGAGAAGCCGCTGCCTCAGAACGAGTTCCAGAAGCAGGTCTGGCTCATCTTTGAGTACCCGGAGAGTTCCAGTCCGGCTCGGGGCATCGCTATCGTGTCGGTGATCGTCATCACCATCTCCATCATCACTTTTTGTCTGGAGACCCTGCCGGAGTTCCGGGACGAGCGGGAGCTGCCGGTCACCAGCCGACCGGACAACAGCACGGCGCCGCGTCCGTCCCTCACCTTCAGCGACCCGTTCTTCATCATCGAAACCACGTGCGTCATCTGGTTCACCTTCGAGTTGCTCGTGCGCTTCTTCGCGTGCCCCAGCAAGTCGGAGTTCTCAAAGACCATCATGAACATCATCGACATCATGTCCATCATGCCTTACTTCATCACGCTGGGCACGGAGCTGGCCGAGCAGCAGGGCCAGGAGTACCAGAACGGACAGCAGGCAATGTCCCTGGCTATCCTCCGGGTCATCCGCCTGGTCCGGGTCTTCAGGATCTTTAAGCTCTCCAGGCACTCCAAGGGTCTGCAGATCCTGGGTCAGACTCTCAAAGCCAGCATGCGGGAGCTCGGACTCCTCATCTTCTTCCTTTTCATCGGAGTCATCCTCTTCTCCAGCGCGGTCTACTTCGCGGAGGCGGACGAACCGGATTCGTACTTCTCCAGCATCCCCGACGCCTTCTGGTGGGCTGTGGTCACTATGACGACCGTGGGCTACGGTGACATGAGGCCGGTAACTGTCGGGGGGAAGATCGTGGGCTCGCTGTGCGCCATCGCCGGCGTGCTGACCATCGCGCTGCCGGTGCCGGTCATCGTGTCCAACTTCAACTACTTCTACCACAGGGAGACGGATCAGGACCAGTCCTCCCTGAAGGACGATCCCACTAGCGGGAGGTCGAGTCCCGAACTGAAGCGCAAAGGAAGCAAATCGTCCGTGAAATCTCAGGACGCGGACAGCCAGGAGGGCGCGCGCGCAGTGGAAAAGGCGCACATGAAGGCGAACAGCAGCGTCAATTTTAAAAAGTCCCTTTACGAGTTCTGTTTGGACACGCGGGAGACGGACCTGTAGTTCCTCCACAGTCCCACGCGAACACCCGCAGCGTTCTGTCCAATAAAAACCCTGAATGGACTCTTTAAGTCTGCACGCGCGGGCTGGCCAAACGTTTTGAAAACTAAGGGGTTTGATCGTCATCATCATCATCTTCATCATCAGTTTGAGCGCATCAAGAAAACTTTAAGGAGTAAAACACGAAGTGCACATAGTGACCCTTTAAAACAAATCAGAGTGCGCCAAAAAAAACAAAAAAAAAAACAAACAAACAAAAAAAAAAACACAGGCCAAATATGCGCAGTGAGGAGTTTTACTAATCAATGACAACCAGGCTCTTGTTCATAATGCAAAGTCCGTAGTAGGGGAAACCGGAACCACTGTCACACTTCATTTAAAAAGGGGCGGGGCTAAACAGAAGCTAAATTTTATCAGATTTTCTGAATCCAAGCTTTAAGTGTCTTTAAGTAACACCGCAGAAGTTGATATTGCACAGTAAATTTTGCAGAGTAAAATATACTCTACCAGGATAACATTTGGTCCCAGTCCGAACAGAGTTAAATACACTCTATTATAGAGTGAAATCAGGTCTACCGTCTTGTCAAATCATGTTTTTCAACTCCAACAAGAGTCATTCACAGCATGATAGAGTTGATTTTACCCTGTGATAGAACTGATTTAGCACTGTGGTAGAGTATATTTAACTCTATTAGGAGTGGGACCAAATGTTATCCTGGCAGAGTATATTTTACTCTGCAAAATTTACTGTGTTCTTAAAAGTATTAGAAATATTTTCTTTTGAATCATGAAAAATGAAAGGAAATCATGTTTTATGTATTATAATTTTATTTAACAATAAGACATTTATTTGTCGTTGTAGAACCTTAGTTACGAAGGACACCATTTGCTACACATTCAGTTAGCAAGAAGACCATTAGACTTTAAACTACAGTCAGATTAGCGACGAGGGCGACAAGCAGCTGGCGTTAGTTCCTTGATGGGCGTTCCCCGGTGTGCCTGGCTAGTCATTACTAGCGACAGATTATAAAGGATGCTCTTTGCTTGACTGCTTAATGGACACAAAGTTCAATTCAGTGATTTGTTTCAGTGTACCTCTCAACTCCTGTACTGCTAGTTACCTTGCTAATATTGCTGTAAGACGTCTTGTAAATCACCTCAGAGGTATTATCTGGTTACAAAAACAGGGTTTTTAGATTAAAAAGTGCTTATTTCTCATGTTTACAACATATAAGAGGGAAAAAATGGCAAAGATTTACACAGAAATACAGCTGTCTGGTGGTGCATTCTGCCATATTAGATTACTTTGTTCATGCGACCAAACAACGTACGCCATACTGACATAATGCTGACTTTGTGCTGCCTTTACTTGGATTTACATGAGATAGACTTTTCTTCTGGTTCTGTCTAGCTGGTGGTGGGATGACCATTTGTCTCTTGTTGCTGTAAAACGCCTGCTCTGATTATAAATGAATGGCAGCTGGTCACTTCGCTACTGTCATTTATAGCTAACGTGACCATCAGGTTAGTTCTAAACTATAGCTGTCAAACTTTACTGCAGTTAGCATAGTTAACTTATAATGATCAACATGAGACTTTCAGAATCACACATTGGTGACCTCTGACCCACAGCATTATGACAAATAGGGAGCAGCAGTGTGACAAACGAACCCGGTCTCCCCTACATCAGGAAAAAAAAAAAAGAGCCAAATGAGTATTTTGTTTTTCTTCATGTTTACACTGAAAACGTGGATCTGAACATGGTCCTGTTCTTCACCATCTGGACTACAGATTCAAACAATCCCCCTGCCCCTGTCTTTATTTATTTATTTTTGAGATGGAGACACTCGTTTCCTCCACTCAGGTTCTGTTTTTCTAAATGAGCGATAATTCCAAGAGGAGATTTTTAGCAGGAAAACAGCAGCCTTGACTTTTGACTCTTGTTTTAATGACATTCAAGTCCTAAAGAGAAAAAAAAAAAAATAGGACACCACATGTACCACACAGGAGGACAGCCAAAGAAGAGGACAGTGTCTGGACACTTCAAACAACAAATACACCAGGTTAGTGTCAAAATGTGTGAACATGATACGGGTTTGAAAAAAGACATAAACCCCAAATCAGTAAAAGTCTACGGAACACGAACAGTGACAAATTGGAAAAAAAAGAAGGTTTAACAAAGAGCTGAATTTAAATCAACTGTGACCTGAAAGTCACAAATTAAAATCTAATAATTTAACTAGCATCTATTTAAAATGTCCAGTACTGTGAGTGCTGAAATGTGATGGATAAAAATCTGTTAAAAAAATGAAGAATGAACAAATTCAGGTTGAATAATAATAATAATAATAATAATAATAATTTCAAATGGCAAAATGTTTATATTAATAACTTGGACAAACATGTCATAACTCAGGTGTCATTTACTAAGTTTTTATTGATTTGTTGTAATGATGGTTTACTGATGTACACTTTTAAAAAGATAAAAAAAAAATGTATATATTACTTCATTTATATCTGTACAGTTTTATTCAAAGTTTAGGTATCTCAGGTAAATGATAAATATTTATTTTTCTGTCATCGAATCCAAATTAACTCACCAGCATGTTTCAGGTTATAATTGATGTTTCCGTGTTTGTGGTTAAAACTGCAGGAGCAACATTTACTGTGCAAAAGTCTGAGGCTCATATCAGAGAATGAAATCCTTTAAAAATATTGAAAAAAAATGGTAAATGTGTAATATTTTAAGTAACTATCGTACATAACATAAAAAATGGCACACATTTTGTACTAAATTGTGTGTTTGAAAGATACACTCAACAAAAATATAAACACAACACTTTTGGTTTTGCTCCCATTTTGTATGAGATGAACTCAAAGATCTAAAACTTTTTCCACATACACAATATCACCATTTCCCTCAAATATTGTTCACAAACCAGTCTAAATCTGTGATAGTGAGCACTTCTCCTTTGCTGAAATAATCCATCCCACCTCACAGGTGTGCCATATCAAGATGCTGATTAGACACCATGATTAGTGCACAGGTGTGCCTTAGACTGCCCACAATAAAAGGCCACTCTGAAAGGTGCAGTTTTATCACATAGCACAATGCCACAGATGTCGCAAGATTTGAGGGAGCGTGCAGTTGGCATGCTGACAGCAGGAATGTCAACCAGAGCTGTTGCTTGTGTAATGAATGTTCATTTCTCTACCATAAGCCGTCTCCAAAGACGCTTCAGAGAATTTGGCAGTACATCCAACCAGCCTCACAACCGCAGACCACGTGTAACCACACCAGCCCAGGACCTCCACATCCAGCATGTTCACCTCCAAGATCGTCTGAGACCAGCCACTCGGACAGCTGCTGAAACAATCGGTTTGCATAACCAAAGAATTTCTGCACAAACTGTCAGAAACCGTCTCAGGGAAGCTCATCTGCATGCTCATCGTCCTCATCGGGGTCTCGACCTGACTCCAGTTCGACGTCGTAACCGACTTGAGTGGGCAAATGCTCACATTCGCTGGCGTTTGGCACGTTGGAGAGGTGTTCTCTTCACGGATGAATCCCGGTTCACACTGTCCAGGGCAGATGGCAGACAGCGTGTGTGGCGTCGTGTGGGTGAGAGATTTTCTGATGTCAGTGTTGTGGATCGAGTGGCCCATGGTGGCGGTGGGGTTATGGTATGGGCAGGCGTCTGTTATGGACGAAGAACACAGGTGCATTTTATTGATGGCATTTTGAATGCACAGAGATACCGTGACGAGATCCTGAGGCCCATTGTTGTGCCATCCAAGAACATCACGTCATGTTGCAGCAGGATAATGCACGGCCCCATGTTGCAAGGATCTGTACACAATTCTTGGAAGCTGAAAATGTCCCAGTTCTTGCATGGCCGGCATACTCACCGGACATGTCACCCATTGAGCATGTTTGGGATGCTCTGGACCGGCGTATACGACAGCGTGTACCAGTTCCTGCCAATATCCAGCAACTTCACACAGCCATTGAAGAGGAGTGGACCAACATTCCACAGGCCACAATTGACAACCTGATCAACTCTATGCGAAGGAGATGTGTTGCACTGCATGAGGCAAATGGTGGTCCCACCAGATACTGACTGGTATCCCCCCCCAATAAAACAAAACTGCACCTTTCAGAGTGGCCTTTTATTGTGGGCAGTCTAAGGCACACCTGTGCACTAATCATGGTGTCTAATCAGCATCTTGATATGGCACACCTGTGAGGTGGGATGGATTATCTCAGCAAAGGAGAAGTGCTCACTATCATAGATTTAGACTGGTTTGTGAACAATATTTGAGGGAAATGGTGATATTGTGTATGTGGAAAAAGTTTTAGATCTTTGAGTTCATCTCATACAAAATGGGAGCAAAACCAAAAGTGTTGCATTTATATTTTTGTTGAGTGTAATTTCAAATGGCCAACATAAATAGAATTCAGTTCACTGAGATGAAAGAGCATCATAAAAAAGAAGCAACAATAAGCCTGAACGTTTGGATATGTCAAACTTTTTTTTTTTTTAAAGCATTCACTTGAACAAGGTGAAATATTTTCAAACAACCATAAATGATTTTAATACATTTACACTTTGACCTGGCTTGACCGCCATCCTGCAGGGATATTAATCTGGATCCAGATGTGGATTTTTAATTTGTATTTATTCATTTATTTATTTTTACATAGTCAAACATGATATTTTTCAACTTTTTGATCAGTTTGTCAGGAAGCAGATGAAATCTGTCGGGGGTCACATGACAACTTGGTGTGGATCAGGATCCAGTTCAAATTTGAGGACTGGATGTACGTATGTGTACTCAGAGTGTGTTTTGAGTTTTAAACGTTTTTGAACAAATAAAGTGTGAACTGCACATGTATGTCCAGGAAAAAAAAAAAAAAGAAAACAAAGGAGGGTTTTGTGTTCAGCAGCTCGACTGCTGGACGAGCTGTAAGGATTGAAAGCAGATTAGAGCACGTTTTAGAGTGAACCATTAGAGAGAGATCTGTGTCACAGCTACAATACTTACTGAACAAACAGGAAACAGAATTTTGTGCAAAATGTGGCGATTTTTAAAAAGACCAATCACACGCTCAGGCTGGCAAGTGATATTTAGTGCACAACCCAGACATCAAAGTCTGAACTTTGACTCAAATGGTTTTATTGTGCAAAATGAGGTTACCCCGCTACCCCCATCTCTAAAAGTGAGATGGGGGTAGGGACGTTCCTGCTGACACATTGATATAAAAAATTTATGTGCCTAAAAGTTTTGCACAATACTGTCCATATGATCTGTGAGACACGCCCACACAGTCTGAAGGAGGTGTTCAGCGATGATGTCACTCTTGCTACCCCTCCTGTAGGATAGGGGGCGTGGCTTCCTTCCACAGCCTCAGGGTAGTTTCAGAAGGTCTGAGAAGGTGCGAGCCGTCACTGCGAGTCCACCAGGTGAGGGAGCTCTGAGATCAGAGGGGAGGAGCTTGTCAGTGAGGTCGCCAGCACCTGCATCCTCTCGGACCTTTCCGGAACCAGTGGTTTAAGGAAACAGAATGAAAGCATCATCAAGCGCCTGTTAATTTAGATTCTGATTCGTTTCTCACAAACGGACACCTGTCAGTCACTCCACATCCACCAATCAAAGTGTGACATTTGGTGCAGATTTGGACCTGTCACAATGAAATACAGACGCACACACGGCTGATGTTAACAAAGCCGCTGTGGAGCTACAAACATGCAGGTCAAAGGTCACAGCTTGTGCTTTGGCTGTTCGACCCATTCTGCTTCCTGCCATCATCTCCTTGACCGCAGCTGTGTTCACTAAAACACTTTGAGGAAATAAACAAATAAATCTTTGACGGAAAGGACTCAAGTCTTTCTGTTCACTTGGAGAATTAATTCGTTCAGATTCACTCACAATCGACTCGTCACATCTGAATGAGTCGATTTCCAACACGTGCAGACAAAGTTTACATTAGTGAGTCGTAAAAATGAAACACGCTTCACTGGAATGAATCTTTAAACAGCCAGCAGAATCAGACCCAGAAACAAAATAAAATAAAACGTATCAACACTGTCAGACAGGATGAGTTCCTTTTTAGTTTTTAAGGTACTGACAAAAAACTATTCAAACAACAAAGTGAATTTTAAGCTGCATGTTGTTGGATAAGTTTTAGTGATGTCATAAAGTGTGTGAGAATCAGGTTAAATTACATAAAGGACTTTATATTTTCACATTATTACCAATAAAAGCTTTTTCTTAATTGTCTGACTTTGAGTAGCTGAACGTTTTCAGCATGTGTGAGTGAAGCTGCAGGACCGATTTGTCTTGAAGATCCACATGGTTTCACCTTCACTGACTCACCGTCAGCAGTACAACATCTGGACGCAGTCATCCGGAAAGCTGGCCACATGCTCCGCTTTATTACTTACATGTGATTTCACTCTCTAATTACGCCCAGCATCAGCATCGTGTCTCATTAGTGTCATCGTTGCAGCTCAAACATTCTCCCGTTACACTTTGAGCTGACAAAGAAAGATATCTGCCGCATCAATAATGAATGTTTTCCTGAATAAATACCATCTTTCTGATAATTATAGATCTTTTTAAATAATACTTATATTAGCAAACAAATTAACCCAAAATGTTCACAATATTAATCCAAAAACATGACACAAAGATAACAGACAGTCCACGCCAAGAACAAATGTAGACACTAACTGTGCAATATTGTCAGCGTAAAATATTAGTGAAACGAACACGACTGAGGACACAGTAATGCAATGATTTGAGTTTTTAATTATTTTGATTTGGTTTTTGTTTCATATAGCTTTTGATGAAGCCAAGTTTAATAACATGTCCAATTTTTTGTTTTAAGCTAGGCTAACAATTTCCTATTGCGCTAAGTCCCTGTGCTAAACCATGCTAAGACGTTTAACATTCACTTGTAGTCAATGTGTAAAATTAATCATCATTTTCCTTCTATTTCTAGTCATTGTGTTAAACCTGGCCAACATCCCCTATTACCAGTATTTGTCTCAAGTTAAGATAGCAGTTAGCTTATATTGGCTATTTTTGTGCTATTTCAAGATATCAGTTAGCACATGTTTGCAGTCTTTGTGCTAAGTTAAGCTAGCACTTAGCTCATATTTTCAGTCTTTGTGCCATGTTAAGATAGCAGTTAGCTCATGTTAGCTGTTTCTGTGCTGTTAAGATAGCACTTAGCTCATTTTGCGGTCTTTGTGCCATGCTAAGACAGCAGTTAGCTCATGTTGGTTGTTTTTGCGCTATGTTGTAATAGCTTGTTTGCTGTTTTTGTGCTGTTAAGATAGCAGTTAGTGCATGTTTGTGGTCTTTGTGCTACATTAAGCTAACACCTTCCGGCTCTTGTCTTAGCAAAGCTAACAGCTTCTTCCTGCTTCAGTCTTTGGACAAAGCTAGCCTAAACGCATTTTTTTTTTTCCCCTCTGGCGTTGCACTGCTTACACTCCAACAAACCAAAGTGGAGGAAGATGCTACAACCCCAGTTCCAATGAAGTTGGGGCGTTGTGCAAAATGTAAATAAAAATAGAATACAATGATTTGCAAATCCTCTTCAACCTATATTCAATTGAATACACCACAAAGACAAGATATTTAATGTTCAAACTGATAAACTTTATTGTTTTTGTGCAAATATTTGCTCATTTTGAAATGGATGCCTGTAACACGTTTCAAAAAAGCTGGGACAGTGGTATGTTTACCACTGTGTTACATCATCTTTCCTTGTAACAACACTCAATAAGCATTTGGGAACTGAGGACACTAATTGCTGAAGCTTAGTAGGTGGAATTCTTTCCCATTCTTGCTTGATGTAAGACTTCAGCTGTTCAACAGTCCAGGGTCTCTGTTGTCATATTTTGCTCTTCATAATGCGCCACACATTTTCAAGGGGTGACAGGTCTGGACTGCAGGCAGGCCAGTCTAGTACCCGCACTCTTTTACTACGAAGCCACGCTGTTGTAACACGTGCAGAATGTGGCTTGGCATTGTCTTGCTGAAATAAGCAGGGACGTCCCTGAAAAAGACGTTGCTTGGTTGGCAGCATGTGTTGCTCCAAAACCTGGATGTACCTTTCAGCATTGATGGTGCCATCACAGATGTGTAAGTTGCCCATGCCATGGGCACTAACACACCCCCGTACCATCACAGATGCTGGCTTTTGAACTTTGCGCTGGTAACAATCTGGATGGTCTTTTTCTTCTTTTGTCTGGAGGACATGACGTCCATTATTTCCAAAAACAATGTGAAATGTGGACTCATCAGATCACAGCACACTTTTCCACTTTGCGTCTGCCCATTTCAAATGAGCTCGGGCCCAGAGAAGGCGGCGGCGTTTCTGGATGTTGTTGATGTTTGGCTTTCACTTTGCATGGTAGAGTTTTAACTTGCACTTGTAGATGTAGTGATGAACTGTGTTAACTGACAATGGTTTTCTGAAGTGTTCCTGAGCTCACGTGGTAAGATCCTTTACACAATGATGTCGGTTTTTAATGCAGTGCCGCCTGAGGGATCGAAGGTCTAGGGCATTCAATGTTGGTTTTCGGCCTTGCCGTTTACGTGTAGAAAGTTCTCCAGATTTTCTGAATCTTCTGATTATATTATGAACTGTAGATGATGGAATCCCTAAATTCCTTGCAACTGAACATTGAGAAACATTGTTCTTAAACTGCTGGACTATTTATTCATGCAATTGGTGATCCTCACCCCATCTTTGCTTGGATACGACTGAGCCTTTTGGGGATGCTCCTTTTATACCCAATCATGACACTCACCTGTTTCCAATTAACTTGTTCACCTGTGGAATGTTCCAAACAGGTGTTCTTTGAGCATTCATCAACTTTCCCAGTCTTTTGTTGCCCCTGTCCCAGCTTTTTTGAAAAGTATTGCAGGCATCCATTTAAAAAATGAGCAAATATTTGCACAAAAACAATCAAGTTTATCAGTTTGAACATTAAATATCTTGTCTTTGTGGTGTATTTAATTGAATATAGGTTGAAGAGGATTTGCAAATCATATTATTCTGTTATTTACATTTCACACAATGTCCAAACTTCATTAGAATTGTGGTTGTAGAAAGCTGTTTGTTTGTTGTTCCCACAAAGGCAGAAAATTCTTCACACTATCTTTTCTTGAGCTATAATCTTCAAATGCCTTTCTTTATTTCTTAACATGAATGGATTTTTACCAAACTTCCAGAAAAGTCTGGTTCTGTTCTGGAATAGAAATCATTAAAATCAGTAGCAGATCAGGATAAAGGGAACATTTTATGGACTTTTCAGGCTTTAGTTTGGTGACTACGATACCGCATTTGATTCTTTTTAATTAGTAAAATAAATGGGAACTTCCCACTAGTCCTAGGGTTTACTGGTCCTGGATAGGGTTAGCGGTTAAGGTGAACTTCAAAATCAGGGGTTGTAATATACACCATCAAATAATATAAAGAGGTTTGGACCAGTGGACCCTAGAACCAGTGACCCCTCCCCAAAATAAGCAAAGTAGTGCCAGAGGTCAACAGTCACTGGCGTGTTCCCAGAATCCTGGTTTCTGGTCTCCGATGGCGCTGCGTGCAGCAGACGGCTTCCCCTAATTAAGATGCGCAAAGCGGATGCCAGTTGACCAGATTACACAGCAGCCGTGAGCCTGGCATCACGCGCATCTGTTGGATGGCGCCCTTAGCTCATGGTCGGGCTGTTCTATCTGGCTAATCAATGAATCCAGCAGATAAGGAGGCTGTTTGACTGATAAAATGGAATAACAGAAGGTGTGGCGATGTCACAGGCGGATTACAGCGGCAGCTTTGCCTGGATAACAAAACGTGGACCACGGCTTTTATCACAGATTGAATCAGTGTTTTAAGACAGACTTGAATCCATTTATCAACTGATGGTTTCAAGTCTGTCTTAAGACAAACTTGAAACCATCAGTTCTCGGGTGGCAGGATTTCCGGTTGTACGACAGATTCACATCTTTATTTCCTGTGACATATTTCCAGGTTTGGACAGAAACAGATTATTTCTGGAAGTGACCAAAAAAAAAGAAATGTGAAACTGTCATTTATGTGTATAGTTTAATCTCGTAAACAAACTTTAATGTGTTTCCTCACAAAGTCACAAAGATTAACGAACTTGTGTCACAAGGACTGACATCTTATTTCAAAAACGGCAACCGTGGCCGTCGCTAATCCAAAATGTGTTTTCTCTAATCTGGACAGTATTTACATATGATGCTTCTATTTTCAGTCCCATAATGCATTTCATGCATGACGCCGCGTTCTGTGAAAATGACGACGCTGAGAATGTTCTGGCAGATTTGTGAATCTGCGCGGGCGAAGTGATTAGCGTGAGCTTCTTTGGGTGACCTCGTGGCTCGTGACCCCGGCCTGCACATGCTGCCAAAGCGCTGCAAGCGGGAGAGACAATGCAGCGCAGGCATTACGTAAGACTGCACACGATCCTCAGCTGCTGGAGGGGGAACAAAAATAAAAAAGCCAGGAAACCTGATAAGCCGACGTCCACAGCGAATGTCACCTTGCTTTAAAACCATCGCCACAGTCAGCGTCCAAATATTTATGAACCTGTATTTGGGTTATTTCAGCAATCACACTATATAATTAGATTGAGGTTAATTGCATCCGAATCAGTGAATGAATTACAGCCAATTTTGTGTGTAGTCCCAATGGGATCAAAAGTAATTGGACTGTCGTCTGCTGTCCAGGTGGGTGTGGCTATTTGATTGACAGGTCAACAGTTTGGTATGTGTAGAGCTGGTGTGTTCCAGATCTTTTGTAGTTCAGTTCAAACAATGACTAAGAAATGCTGAAATCTGGAATGGTCTTCCAACACTGCATGAAGGAGAAAAGTGAGGGAAGCCACCAAGACACACATGACAACTCTAAAGGAGTTACAAGTTTCAGTAACTATAATAATAGAAGGAATAGAAGACACGCCCCCTTATTATTCAGTAATCTGTATGAAAATGTCTGGGTCTCCTGAATGACCTGGATCTGGTTTCCTGTATGTTCAGGCTCTGATGTTATAAGGCAGGTTGACTCTGACGCATATATAACATGCTGTGAATGTCACGATTAGCCCTGAACCGCTGACCCAACATGACCTCGGCGTGGTTCATGTGGACCCAGGCCGTGTCCCGGGGAGGGCGGCGGTGGTGGGCGTGTGTTAATGAGCAATTTGAAGCGAGCGGTTCAGCTGGCTGGAGGTCTGCGACATTGAAGCGGAGGACTCAGATGGGCTTATGTAAGATAATTGTTTTGGCTCAGAGGAGAGCAGCTTTTTTTTTTTTTTTAAAGGAAAACACAAGAGCTCAAATTAATCAAATCTATGCCGGTCCGCTAACAAAGCGCTCTCAGTGGCATTTCCACGTTCTCAGTAACTGTCAGCGCTCCACCCATCTCACCGTTACCCCACCGCAATACCCAGACATTACAGGCAGCCCGGCCCATAAATATTTGGACACTGTAAACTAAACTAACTAAACTAAACTTCGAAAAATGGTGTCTTTTGAAGAGTTAGAGATGATTGTACATGCTTTTATATCTTCGCGACTGGATTACTGTAACAGCCTGTTCATGTGTCTTAATAAGAAAGAACTGGCTCGTTTGCAGGTTGTGCAAAACTCCCCTGCATGGCTTCTGACCTGCACCCACAGGAGAGCCCATATTAGCCCAATACTCAAGTCCCTGCATTGGCTCCCTGTCTCATTTATCAGAAACTAGTCAACACATTTTCTGACTGATTCTGGATAAAGAGGCGGAGCCAGGCCGCTTTGGGTCAGTTGTGTAATGTGCTCCTGCTGCAGTGTGTTGGCGGTAAAATCATTTCATCTCTGCAGACAGTCTCACCACATCTTCATCTTCATCACCGTGTGAGGGCGTGAAGTCGTGGGCTTGCTGTTACTTCATTCATCACTGGGATGAAGCCTTGTGACTTCACCGCGATATTTCTGGATTCCACAGCTCATTGGTCACAGCAGGACCATCACAGGTTCACTTTAGACTAGCATTTAACCCCAACCAGTCCCCATGGCAACGCTGTTGATAAGGCAGTGCCACGTAGCTTTGATTTTTGTTTACGGATTTATTTTTTAATATTTGACTCATGTTGTGATATTTACAGCTTATTAAACTTAACAAATTTGGGTTATTTGAACTTATTTAAATTTCATGACAAACAAAGCACTGTTCCAAAGTTCTAGGCACAGTAGAAAATATTTATTTATTTTTACAGAGACTATCATTTGCCAGCTGAGAGACTCGAGTCACAGGTGGGTCACAGGTGTGACCTAATGAGCTCCACTGTGTCAGAAACTGACTTGTTTTCATTTGTTTGCTTCTACATTTTGTTTTCAGAAACAAATATAATTGACCTTTTATGGGCTAAGATGCACACATTCTGTGTTTATAATAAGATTTATATTTTACTGTCACTTTAAAATTTTAAAGATTATGCATCTTGGAGCAGCTGCAGCACTCATCCCTGTCAGATTTCCCATAATTCCCACTCATGTGACATACATCCAGACCAGTCAGGATTATGTAGGCTGGGTGTGAAAACAGATTTGGATACTGTCAATTTTCACACCCACAGGATTTCTTTTTTTTTTTTCCTGCAGTCTGAATGGTTGAAAGACGATGGTCATTTTTCAGTTTGTTAGAGCGCGTTATTAAACGCACGATGCTGATCCGTCAGCAATTTAACCAACCAGAGATCAGGGTGAGTCTATCCGCATCATCACCAGAATTCAACACAGTTAAAGATGAAGATGGTTATTAATTTAGTTTCTTTTAATAATTTGAATTGATTAAATGTAAATCAAATTCGATTTATCCACATATTTTGCTGTGTGTGCTCTATTACTGCCATAGGGTTAGTGCGATGCAAACAGTATGGTACTTTATGGTAAATCTGCATGGAGTAGACAGTTCTCAAAAACTGAGTGACTGTGCAAGAAGTAGAAGGGTGATTCTTTAACTACGGGCACTATTGGCCTTGTAAATGTAATTTCCACCACACCATTGTCTTACAATATAAAGCGCCTTGGGGCAACTGTTTGTTGTGATTTGGCACTATATACATGTGCTCTGATGTCAGTGTTTATCTCCATAGAAACTACCCAAACAATCTTTCATACAAACTGTTTAAAGGGACATTACAGTGTTGTGGTGGAAATTACGGCAATAGTGTGGGACAACTATATTTTGTTTAAAAAAATCACAACAATTGTATGACATTGAATACCCCAATTATGTTTTGATTATTTTACTGATATTTTATTCAAATATATTTTAAAACATTAGAAAAAACACGCACAAAGCGGCAATATTTGCATATAATGATGCTGAAAAAAGGTGAAAAAGTATCATAGACTACTAGAACAAATTTCTTAACACACTTTCATTGTAAAGATAACTATAAAAGTGTGAAATTTCCCCTTTTTTCTGTTTTTCATACAATATGATCAAAGGACATAATAAGTGCCCGTAGTCTAAGAATCACCCAGAAGCGTGAGGAAAGACACCCAGACAACCCAGAAGAAGTTATAGGCTTACATGGCTGTGACTGGAGAAATTGTGCACAGTGCAAGCTTTGCATTTTGCATCACTACTTTTAGCTTCATAGTGGAATAGAGCAGAGAAGGATTTTCTTTCACCAAAACAGATCAAATCCAGGCTTGCATCTCAGATGTACCTTCTGGCAATTTGTTGCTAAACTTTCAGGTCTTCTTTTTAAGAAAATCCTCCTCTATACAACTTCATCATGATGATGGTTAACTGGTGATACAAAATGCAAAGCTTGCACTGCATTTGCATTTCTTGTTTAGCAGCAACGACAAGATCAGGTCTCGTTCTGGTTCCGGTTCTGAAGGTAAGAAGGTATCAGTCTGACTGCAATGACTCACTGCACAATGACTGTTACTTAATCTGCATCACGACGTGTTCAGCCTCAAACTGAAGCTGAACGTTCAGATGTTTCATCTGTGCATGAAACAGGCGACGGTCCAAAACGGATCAGTGAAGGGCGCGTGTCAGTGCCAAAGACAATACTGCACAACAACAACAACAACAGAATTAAGACAACAAAACAGACAACAGAGCATTAAAACAAAAAAACAAAAAACCTCCCACATAACTGGACAAAGAAATACGGCAGCTCCACCTAGTGGACGAATAACAGAAAGACGCTTTTTTAGTGCAAGTGGAATTAAATCATTCTCCAAAAAAGGGTCACAGGGGGTACCCACCTCTCGCCCTATGACTCTTCAGGATAGGTTCCAACCCCTAACACCCCCCCCCCCCCCCAGGATTAAATATGTTTTAATGTAAATACATCAAAATTGTTTTTCAGTGCAAATCTAAAACCTCGTGGATTTTTCAGCTTTTTTCTACAGGACAGCAATGATTTTTTAGAGGCAAATTCCTTTCTGAGTCATAACAACTTGGTTCGAGGAGACTTTAAGATTGTGGCTTTTGAAGTGGATTTAAAAAAAAGAAAAAAAAGAAGAGGAGTTATCAGAAATGCTCAGAAAACTGGTCTGTTCAGGTTCTGTTTGTTGTTTTTTGGGGGGTGAATTCGTAGTCCTTCAAATAAACAAAACAAAAGTGAGATAAGGAACTCATCAGGTATGAAACACAAACTATCACTGCCACCACGAGTTTTATGTTGAAAGCACCAAAAAAATTAAGTTGTTTTTGTAATAATACAATAGTAAATTAAATTTAAAAATTAAATCAACGTAATTTTGGTTGAAATAGATTCAAAGTGTAAGAAGACAGAAAAAAAAACAGCATTTCATATGTCACACAGACACAAATGAATGATTCCTCTGAGTGTGATGATTTACAATCAATTGAAATTAGCTCTAAAATCTCATGAAAATACTAAAGTGAGCATGACATAATCCCTTAAAAGCTCTTATATAAAAACAAAATGACCTGTCGGCAATAAAGCTTCACTGAGACAGGAAAAATGAGAACAATATTTAAAGCAATCTATTATTTCTGTGGATCTGCAAAAACAAAAGCAGATTTTTGATTTTAGATTTACTAATATAATTTACCAGTGCAGCTGATTATTACAAGTATTGCCATTCATTTCTGAGTATTTTTATTGGGTACTTTCTTCCTTTTGACTGACTTTATCATCTGATTCTTTACATTTTTATATCGAGCACCGTTAAACCACAACATGATCAAACTTTGACAGCCTTTGATTTTGACCTTCAGGCTCAGTCAAGATTAAATCTGATGGTGTATTTTGAAAGTCCACATATGTCTTTCTGTTCATGTCTAATTGTAACTACGGGTCTGTCAGCTTTTGAAAATTTGACCTTGCACTGTGACCTTGACCTTTGGCATCATCTTGGTACCATTCATTTGCAGCCATATGGTCTTACTTTGCATGTTAGAAAATTCTGCTTCACCCAACCAGAATCTTTGGGGGCGTCGTGAAATGAAATGACAGAGAATCAGTGTTACAATAAAATGAACTACACTGAACTAAAATAAATAAATACATAAATAAATAAAGACAGACGAGAAGAACAGAGTCCACACTAGAGCTCAGATTATGTTTCATTCTTCTAAATCCCATCTGAGGTTTAAATGTGAGATTAGCACGTGCTGCATTAAAGCATAACACTGTGAGGCTCTTCAGCCACGTTGGTGTATTGATGCGTTTGGTTTGCAGCAGGCCATGATGTTCAGATGGCATTAGCAAGTTCCTGGAGAGTGTTTGGGGAGGAGAAAGTGAAGGAGGAAAGTTCTCCTGCCTGATGGATTTGGCCTCGCTGCATATGCTGCAGTGGATTACCCTGATCCAAGTTAATGCCTAAAACCGTGCAATCGTTCAGCACCGACGGAGCTGCCGAGGCTCCACCATCTGCCGCTGCAGGCCGGATTAACTTCGAGGAAGATGAACAAAGGTGGGGGGGCACAGGATCCCTCAGCACTGACAAAACCTCCCAATCTGGTCTACTTGAACTAAAACCTGCAAAAGGTTTCCCTGTGAGAGTTAGTTCTGACAAGAAGATGACGCAAAACACAAATCTTCACCAAAACTCAATGCCATCACACCCATTTAAACTGCTCTGGCCCCGCCTCACCCCTTTATACAGTTCCATGTTGGTTTCTCCTTCAGTTCAGGTCCTCTTTGTCATATTTACAAACAAACCTCCCTCTGTGGAACTGAAATAATAATAAAGGTTTTCTGGATATGTTGGATTGTTGTCCGACTTTCTGAAGATGTGGGACTGAAGTTTGTTTTCTTTTGTCTTTTGTCCTGACAAAGTTCAAGTCCTGCCCTCTGACCTCAGCAGAGTCAGCAAACTTCACTAAACAGCATCAGCTCCCTTTCTGGACCTCCGTGCCTTCAAGCAGAACTCAGCAGTGACACTTCAGAAGCAGCTCGTCTTTGATTTCTATCCCCCCCTTCTCTTTTTTTGGTGTGTATGGGGGGGGGGGGGGGTCAGGATCCGGCTGCATGGTTTTGCTCTCTGGACAAGTCAACATATTCAGGACAGATCTCCTTTTTTCTACAGACTGCGTCAGTGATTCACATCGTATGACCAGAGATCCCTCGCTGTGCGATATCAGTGGATATTTCTGTGACGCCGTCTCGTTTTGGTTTATTTTTCTAATGATGTTTTCCTGATTTCTATTTTTCTAAACAAACAAACAAAAAAAAAAAAAACAAAGAAACAACAACAACAAAAAAACTGCAGTGGGGAAAAACACTCAGAGGGGGCGTTTGGATATTGCTGTGGATGATGAGTTTAATTTTCCTCAGCTGCCCCCTCCTGCCAAAGCCATAGATGAGCACTGGGCATTTGAACATACCATGATGCATTCAGGATCTCAGAGTTCTCACCGCAGGGTCCTCGTTTATTTCGATGAGGATCTGATTTTGTGTTCAGGGGTTTGAATCTGAAATATTTAGTATTGTAATACCGTTGTGTGGCTTGTTCTTGATGTTTTTGTACTTTATCCTACATATCAAGAAACTCTGTAAGATAGAAAACTGAACAAGTGAATTCACCAGAATGGAAGAAGAATACTGTAAATTCTCAAAAACCAAATCCTTAACAATAACAGATATATGACAAGATATTTAACCAACAGCATTCACTCTGCAGATATCAAAAGTTCACTTATGAATCAACAAAACTTGAAAATGGCCCATTAATGTCTCTAAATAGAGGTCAAGGTCATAGAATACATCATATCTGGTGCTTGAAGTGGGGAGTAGTTCAGGTAAGACAAGGATCTGCACTCTTCCAAGACCACCAGGGGGCAGCAGTGTGCCCCCGATCACATCCGAAAAATCAGAAAGGATAACACCACAGAGCCAAAAGCATCTGGAAACCAAAGACTCAAAATAAAATAATAATAATAATAATAATAATAAAATACATATTTGACATTGGATATGTCCACTTTTTGGCTTCAGATCTGTTTCTTAATGAGCTACGATGTCCAGACAAAAGCTATAATTTCCTTTTTTTTTTTTTTTTTTTTGGGGCTGTAACTCTGCTCCAAACCATTTTTCCAAAAACATTTTCATATGAGCTAGCTCAGAATCAGCAGCTGTTTTTGACGGCTTCACGTACCAGTTTGTTAATTGTCTTATGTTCAAGTCCTTCACATTAAAAGCATCTATAGTAAAAGTAAGTCCCTTCGGCTGCTCCCTTGTTTGCACTCGGGGTCGCCACAGCAAATCCAAGGTGGATCTGCACATTGAATTGGCACAGGTTTTACGCCGGATGCCCTTCCTGACGCAACTCCACATTACATGGAGGAATGTGGCAGGGGTGGGATTTGAACCCGGAACCTTCTGCACTGAAACCAAGCGCATTAACTACTTGGCCACCAAAAGCATCTATAATAAAATCCACAAACAACTGAAAGACTTTTATTGTGAAAGAATCTGAAGTGTTTCTGAACAGACCATGGCAGTATATTCTCAATGAAACAGACATTATTATTATTATTATTGTTATTATTATTAAAGTGGTTGTTTTGAGAATTTACAGTAGGAAACAGTTTTCTTGTTTCTATCCTGTTTTGAGCACAAGTGACGCGTTTTGTTTCCTCCAAGCTGCTATCCTGAGATGTCCCACATTACAGTACTTACCCACCGATGTCCTACGAGCGGCCCGCGTCAGTGCTCCGTATACCTCACACACGCCACTTGATCAGACTCAGCCAATCAGGCGCCAGTACTTTTACATTTGCATTGATGACAATCTCATCACAGGAGAAACTGCCATTTTCAAGTTGAAGGTAAAAAACAGGTGCTTTGACAGCATGCCTGGAAACATTTTTTACATTATTTCTCAACCTTTGTGTCACGACTTCATATCGCATCACCTGATATTCAAAACGAGTTGCAGAAAATTGTGAAAAAGAGATTATTTAAAGAATAAATCAACAAGTTAATTTAGTAAGCACACTGAATTTTTTTATTTCTGCTGATAATACAAGTTTGAATAGCTTTTAGTTGAATGGGTGGGCCTCTGAAGGTGTGTGTGTGTGTGTATGCATGACTGAATTCTTGCTTTGAGAAGTGAACATAACTGAAGTATGTTTGAACCAGAGTTGCCAAATTTAGGGTCCACGAGCCCCATCTGGTCCACACTCCACTTGTTTTGACCCACCATGTCAATTGACCATCTATGCAAATTAATGACATACCATTCAGTAGTAATGTTTTCATTATTGTGACTTTATTTTCTATTTACAATGTTAAGCTTCCACTCAATATAATACATTTAATTGTAATGTAACTGTATATATGTAATTTACACAATATCAACATATGATTCTGGTCTTTGGAACCCAATCCAGATTAATTTGTGGTCCCTCAAAGGAAAAAAATTGAGCTCCTCTGGTTCTAACCAACCATGTTGGAAAAGTCAGAGGTACATTTTATGACTTTAGCTATTTTTATGATCTCATATTTTTAAGCTTTTGTACCTTCCAAGCGTGTCTTTGGGATGATGCCATATTTTAAGCTATTTAGAGGATGTCTTCAGAATGAGACATCCTACAGTGAAACAAAGGTTTGAACCCTTTGTCCTCATCACTCATTTGTTCTGAGGGTAAATAAATACAAAATACAGTATCTCAAAATGACCTCACTCACCACCTCTGTCAAGGTCCAGCCAGTAGTTTAATAATCTAATAATATGATTTGTAGTGCAAATGCTAAATATATAACTGTAGATTTCCTTTGGAGTTATATTTGAAAGCATGAATAAATAAAATGTGATATCAAATTACCAGATGAAACATCTTCAAAATGAACAAACCTCTCAGGTTTTTCGTATTTATATTGTACTTATTTATTTTAGCAGCTGTAGTTTCATGACTGCAATCACCTGAAAGGCCTCAAAGGTTCTGTGAGATACAAAAAGTGCATCACAGAAACACTTCAGCTCAGTTTCTTGAGGAGCAACTGTTTGTAGGTTTTTTTTTTTTGTTTTGTTTTTGTTTTTTGAAAAGTGAATGCCAGTCTGATGCCTGAATTATCTGTGAGGCTGCGTCCATCCATCAAGTACCTTTTACTGGTGTCGATTCCCAGAACCATGCTGCCAAACTGGTCTGAAGAAGCCAAAACACTGAAAATACTTCTGTGTGTATCAGTGGTTTACATGTATCAGATGTTCATCATTCCGTTAATGTTACATTGTGTTTCTAACAGTTTAATCCTGTTTGTTAAACTGTTATACATACATGCAGAAGAGTTACAAAATAAACCGAAATACTAAAAATTAGTTTGACTGAGATGCACTTCATCTTTTTGCCACTTGATGGTGCCATTGGCTCATTCAACCACAGCAACTTTCCAAAAGCAGAGATCCAGTCTGAAGATGCTTTTGGGAAACATATTTCCTGAGTGTGTTTTCTGACCTTAAGTCCAACAATTAAAAAAGCTGAGAGGTCACAGGTGAAACAGGTCACAGGTCGGAAAGTTCAGAGGTCACAGGTGAGACAGGTCACAAGTGGAAAAGCCCGGAGGTCAGAGGTGAAACTGGTCACAGGTGGAAAAGCTCAGAGGTCAGAAGTGAAACAGGTCACAGGTGGAAAAGTCCAAAGGTCACAGGTGAAACAGGTCACAGGTGGAAAAGCCCGGAGGTCACAGGTGAAACAGGTCACAGGTGGAAAAATCCGAAGGTCACAGGTGAAACAGGTCACAGGTGGAAAAATCCGAAGGTCACAGGTGAAACAGGTCACATCATAGGTGGAAAAATTCAGAGGTCACAGGTGAAACTGGTCACGGGTGGAAAAGCTCAGAGGTCACAGGTGAAACTGGTCACGGGTGGAAAAGCCTGGAGGTCACAGGTGGAAAAGCCCGGAAGCCACAGGTGAAACAGGTCACAGGTGGAAAAGTTCAAAGGTCACAAGTGAAACAGATCACAGGTGGAAAAGTTCAAAGGTCACAGGTGAAACAGATCAGAGATGGAAAAGTTCAGAGGTCACAGGTGAAACAGGTCACATGTGAAAAAGCCCGGAGGTCACAGGTGGAAAACCCCAGAGGTCACAGGTGAGACAGGTCACGGGTGGAAAAGCACGGAGGTCACAGGTGAAACAGGTCACAGGTGGAAAAGTTCAAAGGTCACAGGTGAAACAGGTCACATGTGAAAAAGCCCGGAGGTCACAGGTGGAAAACCCCAGAGGTCACAGGTGAAACAGGTCACGGGTGGAAAACCCCAGAGGTCACAGGTGAAACAGGTCACAGATGGAAAGCTACCTTGTTGTGACGTGACTCCTGGGTTTTCTGGTGATGAAGGTCCAGTAATTTATTTTGCCTTTAAACACAGTTGTTTAAAGATTTTTTTCAGTACAGTTCATTCACTGGTTCAGTTATTATGAGTAAAACGAGCAATTAAAGCCAGTTTTCTAACCTTTCTAATGTTCTTCATTTTCCAGGTATGGCGGGTTAGCTTGGAATTCGACAGAACAGCTAAGTGGGACAAAAAGATACCATATGAACACAAGTCCCTCTGCAGTATTCGTTTCTCCTTAATAATCAGGTTTGGCCTTTATTATGTACTGATTTTATTCGCTGAAATAAAAGAAGCAAACGCGCTCACCTGCACTCTGTTTCTCGTAGCTACGGTCCCCCCCTCCCCTCCCCAATTGGTGGACTAAAGAGCCAATAAACAAAAGTGCCCAGAAACAAAAAATTGATTTGAGTGACACACAGATCAGCCTATGAGACCCAGAGAAAACTGATCCGCCTCTTTCTAAAGTTCTGGATGGTGCGCTTATCTCCGCAACATGCAGACATTTACAGCATCTCTGTTAAACACATGCTATATTGATCTAGATTATTAAAGTTATTATTAGGTAGGATGAAAAATTACAATTTACAACCAATTTTCGGAAATCTAGAGGTGAACAGCTGTAACCTAGCAACCGTGACAGAGTCACCACCTTGGTACTCAACATGTGTCTTTTACACAAGAAGAATAAATAAAGATATTCAACACAGAATCTGCTCTGCGTTAGCCTGATCCTGTCAGGTCTCAAAAGCAGACTTGGCTGGGAAACCTCTTTGTAAGACCAGGGGCTGTGTCCGTTTCTCCCGGTGAAACTGGCGTGAAGAAGGGCATCCGGCGTTAAACTTGTGCCAAATCCCAAATGCAGATCTGGACTGGATCTACTGTGGTGACCCTGAACAAATGGAGCTGCCAAAAGAACAGCGTTCAATGGGATGTCAAGCCAGTCTCACAGAGTAAAAGAGGACTGGAGTAGAACAACACAGAATAGAGAAAACCAGGTATAGTGTAGCGTCATGGCGGATTGTAACAGAATACAGTAGAGAAATGGAAATCTGAAAAACAGTGCAGTAGATGAGAATACAATGAACATCAGAATGCACATTATTTGCCCTTTGGGGATGAAATATTGAAGTACAGTGATTGGGTAGTATAGTGATGATTGCATGTGGAAGAGTAAATTGGAGTAACGTGATGATTCATACAGCAGAATAAATTGGAATTGAGTTATAGAGTGATGGAGTATATTGTAGAGTAATGGAGTAAATTGGAATAGAGTGATGGTGGTGCATGGTAAAGTAGAGTAGCGTGACTAGTATACTGTAGTAGAGCGAAGTGGAGTAGAGTGCCGTGTATACTATTGTGCAGTAATGGGATAATATCAAACTACAGATATTATATTAGATTAGATTAGATTAGATTAGATTAGATTAGATAGAACTTTAATGATCCCTTGGGAAGACTCCCTCAGGGAAATTTAGGATGGGGTAATACTGGAGTAAGTGACAGAGTGATATTGGAGTGTAGCAATACATTGAAGTAATAATGGAGTACAATGATGGCATAATATTACTGTCATAATACATATTACTGGCATAATATTGGAATACAGTGAGGAGTAATATTGTAGTTTTCCAGCATCCTGACTGGCTGGTGACTAAAAATCGGCCATCTTGAATTGTAGAGGCAGGACGGATTGATGTGGTGAGCTGCTTTTATTATTATTATTATTTTTATTTTTAACCATATTTATTTGTTAAAGTTAGGCATGAAGAAAATACTAGTTTCTAATTGCACGGTAGCTGAAAGGTAAAGATTTCCGACTTTCAAACCGCGGTGTGTTTCAGTGCCTTTGTGTTGAGGCTGAGCAGGCCTGAAACCGGGAGGCTAAAGTAGCTCCTCAGCCGCTCTCTGGCCCTTCGAGACGGGAGTCTAAAGTGGCTCCTCGGTCGCTATCTGCGCTCTCCAAGCCGGGAGGCTAAGTTTACTTCTTAGCCGCTTCCCCGCACTTTGTTTCTGTCGGTCGCCTCTCCTTATTACGGGCCTTTTCTCTGTTTGTCTCAGTTTTAGGATTCTTTATGCTGCTGTTAGCCGAGATCAGACTGTTAGCTGTTATGCTAACATTCCCATTAATTTGTATGGAAGGAGCTGCTAGCCACAGCTAACGGGGAACCTAAATTACATTGAACCTGCACAGACTAAAACTGATTGAAAAAGATAAGAATGTTGCGAAGCAGTAGCTGAATCACCGTTTTGTTTTGTTTTGGTTTTTAAATGTGATGGTTTTTGCACAGTTAGCTTTAGTGCTAGCTGTTTGCGACAGTGCTCCATGGTGTACGTTAGCGTGATTTTAACAACTGTTTACGGCTGCCAGTGCACAGCTTACTGGTTTCTACCAACAAACTGGTCTGTGACCATTATCACCAACTTGTACGTCACAAATAGGGATTTTTAGTATTCAGCATACACTTTATAAATCACTGCACACACATGTTCACTTCAGATCAGAACCACATTGCTAAAAGGGAATATAAATATGGAAACAGCAGCATTTCTGCTGATGTTTGCTACAATTAAGCTTCAGTGTTTCTTTTTGAAAATGTGTAAAAACATGCTGTGAATGGATTTCCTCATCTTTGTGTAAGACAATGTTGAACAGAGAGCAGGTTGATGGTTTCACTGCAGTGAAGGTAGTTTAACAGCTGCAACAGTTTTAATAATGTTATAGTAGTGATAGATGTTGTACATGGGGGTTCAGTTTGTCACATAGTAAATGGAACAGGTCTTTAGGAAGCAGCAAAGTTTGTGCAGTCCACGGGTATGACTGAAATGACTGATTCAGATGGGCAGAGTGAGACATGGATGAGGTCGATGACATGCACTGGAAGAAATACATTCACTGAAAAATGGCTCCAGTAGGTTTTTGCCGGTTTCTCGTAATCGGTTTGTTGTCTATGCTGTTGTTTCCTCAGGTGGCACGCAAAATGTTTGGTGCCAACAGAAAGAAGTTTATGGAGAGCAGTGTTGACAGCGAATATGTGGACGAGCCCAGCCTCTACTACAGCCAGCAGTCCATGTTCGCCCCACACCGCACAGACAAAGATGTAAGATCAATGTTTTACTTTGATCCTCAACATCGCAGGCATTTAAAAAAAATTAAAGCTGTAACCTGTAGTCACAATGGGCCACTGGTTTTCAGGGTCCTCCTCACCAATCCACAACAGGGAGCTGTGCCCTGTTACTGCTACTTGCCAGCCTCTAGGTTTTTTTTTTTTTCATGAATGTAAATTTATTGAAGATAAGTGAATAAATAAATAAAACACATTTTCACTTAATGGAAGATTCTGCTTTTCAGGCATTTTGTATTTCATTCCCCCTCTCTCTACAATGAAGAGTTCTGGTACAATTACATCATTCATTACATCATATTATTCAGTGCTTCATCTTGGTACATGGAATGAGCTTCGTGGTCCTTTATACCTGTTAATTAAAAATCCTGGGGAGGAACACCCTGCTTTTATTCTGGAAGGATAGTAGCTATAATTGTTATTTTGCAATCATCCTGCTAATTTAGCTGCATAATAATGAGCTGGAGAAAGACACAAGTAGAAGGGTACTGTGTGAGTGTGTACAAACTCTGGCAAAAAGTAGTCGCAGGAGGTTCATCCAGGGTTTTTATATTGTGGTAAATAAACAAATCCCAATTTTTTATTTATTTATTTTTTTCAGCTGTTGAACACTCTGGCTCAGTGAAACATACAAAAAACTAATTTAATTAGTGTGACTATTAATATTTAATATTTCTGAAAATGTGTGGTAGAAATTTTAAAAACTTTGTGCCATGCAAAGCTGATTGGAGCTGTTATTGGAGATAGTGGAGAATATTGTTTTTCATAAGTGAAGTCTTCAAAAAACTCCATGTGTCATAGTGTAAACAAGGAGCAACAACATACTGAGTGTGTGATTTTTGATGATTTTTCCTGAATTTTTTCCTCAACATTTACTGATTTGTAGTTTTTGCTTGATTTTGACAGAAATATGACATTGATTACAGTAATTAAATTTAGTTTGTTTGAGGTTTGTTTTCTGTGTGAGGTGATTCCATCATTTTTGCTTCCTCAACCAAGGTTAAACATACAAAGTGCCACTATCTCATTTGCACACACTGTCTTTTTGTTGTTGCTCCAACAACAAAAAGATCAATGTAATGCTGATTCAGTAAATGATCTTTGTGAATTTGCAGGTTTCTGTTGCAGGTTTCTGCTTTTTTAAGATTGTTTATATGACAGTGTCATCTCCAGCAGCTCATCCTGTCAATGTGTGACCCTTATGCTACTAAAGTACAGAGCTGTGAACCCGGTCAGGGTTTGGCAGAATAAGGCACTAATAAACACAGTAGTATGTTATCACAAGCTCTGATTCTGATGGTTTTTCTGGAATGTCCATCTTGTATCCTCACACCTCACTGGGCCTTTCCAGCGGCCAAAGTACTCCTGTCAGTAGATGATTTTGTCAGCCGTTCTTTGATCCATATTCTGTCGTACAAAAGTGAACTGAAAGTCACATGTGCTTGTGTTTCCTCAGATGCTGTCATCATCCTCGGCTTCCTCTACGGGTCAGCTGTCACAGCTCGGGGCCAGTTTGTACGGTCCGCAGAGTAAGAACAATATTTACACATCCTTATACCTGTTTGTTTTATTTATATTCCATTAGCATGTATTTATTAAAGTTGTAGTGTTGCCTTTGTCTATGCCTGTTGGAAAATGTGCCATCACAGATGCACGTGTTTGTTATTGTGGCACCGTAAGTATGTTTCCACCACAGGAACTAAATCCTTACCTCAGAACTACCCAGCAGATAGATACTAGTTCCAACTGCTGGCTCAGTTCTTGAGAGCAGTTGAAATCTCCAGAGTTTGTGAGAATCTGGGGACAATATTAAGAGCAGTGGTGCAGTTTGATGAACGAGTGTTTCACCGATTACTAAAACAGACTACGTATCATTTATTATTGAACTGAGAAAGAGTGATGGGTACTACTGGAGCTCAAGCGTGGAGCTCCTAGAAAATAGTCTGGCCATACCATTGAGCCAGTTTAGTGGCCTAAGTGACTTTGCAACTTGCCTGTACACTGATCTAGCCCCAGTGTGTCACCCAGTGGACTCGCTCACATCAAAATAAAATTAATGATATTTAGAAAGTAGTTTGAAGATGGATTAATCTGTGAAAATGTTGTAAATATGTATCTTCCATCAGGTACTTTGGGGTTTCCTATTCGTGGATTGAACAGCAGTGCGGCCCCTCCATTAAGTCGAAGCAGCCTGAACCAATCCGCTAACCAGCTCACTGGTCATTCCGGTTCACCCAGCACCGGCACGCTGAACACACCTCCATCGCCAAGCAGGTACTGTGCATTCAGATAAGTTAACAGAGAGATGGCAGCTGGGCTCATTCACTCTGAAATCAACTTTTTTTCCCCATTTTCCCAAATTACTGCAGAGACATGATACATCATCACGACAGTCATGTAATAATACAAAGAAAAACAGCGATTAGAGTCACACACCATAAAAATATCAGCTGTTTTCGATCATGTGATGTAGACAAAGCTATTGCCACCCTGTGGTGATTGTCCTAAACTGCAAGTTCGTGATTACTTATTGCCACATAGTGAAGGTTCAGTAATGTCGGCTTAAAAAGTTGCATTAAAAACAAAAAAGTTTTGCCAGAATTAGCAGGCTGAAGGACTCTGGCTTTTTCTTTTGTATCAGATGTGGGTCGCTTTCATATGTGATCTAAGAGCCGAGTTGTGTCCGATCTCGAATGATCTGACTGCTGTGAAAACGCTTGATGTCTGGAGCCAATATAGAGTGTTAGTATCCTCACTATTTGTGGTATTTGTGTCTGAATCTGAATGCCAGGTCTAGTTCCAATCCTTTTATGGTTTGTATTCCTGGTGACACCCAAACATTTTCATAAAGTCTGGTGAAATCAGTTCACTGAGTTTTTAAGTAATCCATCAAATAAACCAAACAGACAAAAACAAACCTACTTTGTGGAAATAAAGTTGAATTTTTCTTTTTTAACATTTTGTGCTGAATGTTTTTTGTTTGTGTTTCTGTGTCTGCAGGGGAATCCTGCCCATGAGCAGCCGGCTGAACCACAGTCAGCAGGTTGGGGGCAGCACGGGGCAGGTGGGTGGCATAGGAGGAGGAGACAGAGGAGGGGGAGGAAGGAGCGGCAGCATGGGGAGCCCGAGTCGGTCGTCACCAAGTATCATCTGCATGCCCAAACAGCAGCAATCACGGCAGCCTTTCACTATTAACAGGTAACAAGACGTGACACTTTAAACACAAGCATTTCATCCCAAAACATGATTTAACTTTTATGTTAGATTGAACATCTGAGTGTCTAAATGTGTGAAACACCAAAGTGGCTCTTTGATGCTCTGATTGATCATATGCTGTGATCTTCATGAGATCAGCAGATGTCTTGATTAAAGAACTTGAGAATTGACTAACAGTAAAAATCATTGATAAAGTGATTATAAAAATTATGAGTTGCAGTCCTATGGTAGTTTTCTGTGGGTGTTCTTAAAAACCAGCTTGAATTTGAAGTACATATTAAACTTGTTGCTTATTATTAAATGAAAGGTGGAGTACAGGCTGTGAAAATGTAAAGGGATTAGAGTAAAAAATAGTTTGGAGCTGGGTGAATAAACGAGTCTATTGACATCCGCCCCTGTGATGATTTCACTTGATTTTTTTTTTTTTTTTTTTTGAGGTTTGTTTTGTGTGTTTTTGACAGTATGTCAGGGTTTGGAGTGAACAGGAATCCAGGATTCAACATGAACAACTCTCTGTCCAACAACATCTTTAATGGCACTGGTAGTAATAATAATAATAATAATAATAAAGTCAGGATTACAGTTTTACTTTTAAATCCAGTTTGTTTTTATGTTGGTGTGTTTAAATGCCATTTTGTTTCTCTTTGCTTTGGTTCCTGTTCACAGACGGCAGTGAGAATGTGACCGGGCTAGACCTGTCAGACTTCCCTGCCTTGGCAGACAGGAGTCGACGGGATGGAGGTTCGAACCCTACGCCGCTGCTCAACCCGCTGGCCGGGCGGGCGCCCTACGGTAAGACACAGTGTGTTTTCATTCTGGCTAAAAGCTCGCATGAGGAAGGTTTGGTGTAGAATCGTGATACTGGATCTGAATCACAATTCTATCCACAGATTTAGTTGAACTTGTGTGATCACCCAGGTACAGCAGCATACAGAATTAATAACCTTTAAAAAATGGATCCTATAATAATAATAACCTAAAACCTAATTGTTAAATACCAAGTAGCATTAGCACCTGAATAGTTGCATGTAGTCATAGTAGTACAAGTGCAGAGTACAGTCTAAGGCAAGGAATTGCTAAAGCTGACAGCCTCTGGGAAGAAGCTGCTCTTTAGCTTTGTTCTTCTGACTCTGGGGGTATTTGGGTGAATGGTTCTTGTGCTGGGTGGGATCTTTCAGGATACATGATGCTCTGCTTCTGCATCTGCTCACATAAAAGTCCTCCAAGGAAAAGAGGCTGCTGCTGGTTGTTTTGTTTTTTGTTTTTTGAGCAGTTTTAACCACTTGTTGTAATGCCGTGCTGTCAGCTGCAGAGTTGTTCTCATACCAAACGGTCGTTTTGACCATTGGGGTTTTTCTGTAATTATTGTATGGCTTTTGCCTTGCAATATAAAGCGCCTTGGGGCAACTGTCGTTGTGATTTGGCGCTATATAAATAAAATTGATTTGATTTGAATGGTAGGAAGCCCTACCATTAATTAATGCTTCGATCTTAAATATGATCAATCTATCTTTATTAGTTGGCTATGTACCACAGGCTTTTAAGGTGGCAGTAATTAAACCATTACTTAAAAAGCCATCACTTGACCCAGCTATCTTAGCTAATTATAGGCCAATCTCCAACCTTCCTTTTCTCTCAAAAATTCTTGAAAGGGTAGTTGTAAAACAGCTAACTGATCATCTGCAGAGGAATGGTCTATTTGAAGAGTTTCAGTCAGGTTTTAGAATTCATCATAGTACAGAAACAGCATTAGTGAAGGTTAGAAATGATCTTCTTATGGCCTCAGACAGTGGACTCATCTCTGTGCTTGTTCTGTTAGACCTCAGTGCTGCTTTTGATACTGTTGACCATAAAATTTTATTACAGAGATTAGAGCATGCCATAGGTATTAAAGGCACTGCGCTGCGGTGGTTTGAATCATATTTATATAATAGATTACAATTTGTTCATGTAAATGGGGAATCTTCTTCACAGACTAAGGTTAATTATGGAGTTCCACAAGGTTCTGTGCTAGGACCAATTTTATTCACTTTATACATGTTTCCCTTAGGCAGTATTATTAGACGGCATTGCTTAAATTTTTATTGTTACGCAGATGATACCCAGCTTTATCTATCCATGAAGCCAGAGGACACACCAATTAGCTAAACTGCAGGATTGTCTTACAGACATAAAGACATAGATGACCTCTAATTTCCTGCTTTTAAACTCAGATAAAACTGAAGTTATTGTACTTGACCCCACAAATCTTAGAAACATGGTGTCTAACCAGATCCTTACTCTGCATGGCATTACCCTGACCTCTAGTAATACTGTGAGAAATCTTGGAGTCATTTTTGATCAGGATATGTCATTCAATGCGCATATTAAACAAATATGTAGGACTGCTTTTTTGCATTTGCGCAATATCTCTAAAATTAGAAAGGTCTTGTCTCAGAGTGATGCTGAAAAACTAATTCATGCATTTATTTCCTCTAGGCTGGACTATTGTAATTCATTATTATCAGGTTGTCCTAAAAGTTCCCTGAAAAGCCTTCAGTTAATTCAAAATGCTGCAGCTAGAGTGCTAACAGGGACTAGAAGGAGAGAGCATATCTCACCCATATTGGCCTGTCTTCATTGGCTTCCTGTTAATTCTACAACCCCTGGCAAAAAAATATGGAATCACCAGCCTCAGAGGATGTTCATTCAGTTGTTTAATTTTGTAGAAAAAAGCAGATCACAGACATGACACAAACTAAAGTAATTTCAAATGGCAACTTTCTGGCTTTAAGAAACACTATAAGAAATCAAGGAAAAAAAATTGTGGCAGTCAGTAACGGTTACTTTTTTAGACCAAGCATAGGGGAAAAAATATGGACTCACTCAATTCTGAGGAAAAAATTATGGAATCACGCTGTAAATTTTCATCCCCAAAACTAACACCTGCATCAAATCAGATCTGCTCGTTAGTCTGCATCTAAAAAGGAGTGAACACACCTTGGAGAGCTGTTGCACCAAGTGGACTGACAGGAACGAATGGGAGGAAACTGGAGTCAACGCGTGACCGAACTGTAAGAAACCGCCTAAAGAAAATGGGATTTACATACAGAAAAGCTAAACGAAAGCCATCATTAACACCTAAACAGAAAAAAACAAGGTTACAATGGGCTAAGGAAAAGCAATCGTGGACTGTGGATGACTGGATGAAAGTCATATTCAGTGATGAATCTCGAATCTGCATTGGGCAAGGTGATAATGCTGGAACTTTTGTTTGGTGCCGTTCCAATGAGATTTATAAAGATGACTGCCTGAAGAGAACATGTAAATTTCCACAGTCATTGATGATATGGGGTTGCATGTCAGGTAAAGGCACTGGGGAGATGGCTGTCATTACATCATCAATAAATGCACAAGTTTATGTTGATATTTTGGACACTTTTCTTATCCCATCAATTGAAAGGATGTTTGGGGATGATGAAATCATTTTTCAAGATGATAATGCGTCTTGCCATAGAGCAAAAACTGTGAAAACATTCCTTGCAAAAAGACACATACGGTCAATGTCATGGCCTGCAAATAGTCCGGATCTTAATCCAATTGAAAATTGTTGGTGGAAGTTGAAGAAAATGGTCCATGACAAGGTTCCAACCTGCAAAGCTGATCTGGCAACAGCAATCAGAGAAAGTTGGAGCCAGATTGTTTGTCACTCATTAAGTCCATGCCTCAGAGACTGCAAGCTGTTATAAAAGCCAGAGGTGGTGCAACAAAATACTAGTGATGTGTTGGAGCGTTCTTTTGTTTTTCATGATTCCATAATTTTTTCCTCAGAATTGAGTGATTCCATATTTTTTTTCCCTCTGCTTGGTCTAAAAAAGTAACCGTTACTGACTGCCACAATTTTTTTTCCTGATTTCTTATAGTGTTTCTTAAAGCCAGAAAGTTGCCATTTGAAATGACTTTAGTTTTATGTCATGTCTGTGATCTGCTTTTTTTCTACAAAATTAAACAACTGAATGAACATCCTCCTAGGCTGGTGATTCCATAATTTTTGCCAGGGGTTGTAGAATAGAATTTAAAATTCTTCTTCTTACTTATAAGGTTTTGAATAATCAGGTCCCATCTTATCTTAGGGACCTCATAGTACCATATCACCCCAATAGAGCGCTTCGCTCTCAGACTGCAGGCTTACTTGTAGTTCCTAGGGATTGTAAGAGTAGAATGGGAGGCAGAGCCTTCAGCTTTCAGGCTCCTCTCCTGTGGAACCAGCTCCCAATTCAGATCAGGGAGACAGACACCCTCTCTACTTTTAAGATTAGGCTTAAAACTTTCCTTTTTGCTAAAGCTTATAGTTAGGGCTGGATCAGGTGACCCTGAACCATCCCTTAGTTATGCTGCTATAGACTTAGACTGCTGGGGGGTTCCCATGATGCACTGAGTGTTTCTTTCTCTTTTTGCTCTGTATGCACCACTGCATTTAATCATTAGTGATTGATCTCTGCTCCCCTCCACAGCATGTCTTTTTCCTGGTTCTCTCCCTTAGCCCCAACCAGTCCCAGCAGAAGACTGCCCCTCCCTGAGCCTGGTTCTGCTGGAGGTTTCTTCCTGTTAAAAGGGAGTTTTTCCTTCCCAATGTTGCCAAGTGCTTGCTCACAGGGGGTTGTTTTGACCGTTGGGGTTTTTCCGTAATTATTGTATGGCCTTGCCTTACAATATAAGGCGCCTTGGGGCAACTGTTTGTTGTGATTTGGTGCTATATAAATAAAATTGATTGATTGATTTGATTTATGGAGGACGTCCGTATGCTCTCCGCCACACACCAGTAAAAAAGACGTCAGCTGGCTGAGGCCTCCTCAAAAGTACAGGTGTTGGTGGGTCTTCTTAATAATCAATCAACTTCAATCAACTTTTTTCTTGTATAGCGCCAAATCACAACAAACAGTTGCCCCAAGGCGCTCCACATTGCAAGGCAAGGCCATACAATAATTATGAAACACAGTCTACGTCTAAAGCAACATAACCAAGGGATGGTCCAGGGTCACCCGATCCAGCCCTAACTATAAGCTTTAGCAAGGAACTACAAGTAAGCCCGCAGTCTGAGAGCGAAGCGCTCTAATGGGGTAATATGGTACTACGAGGTCCCTAAGATAAGATGGGACCTGATTATTCAAAACCTTATAAGTAAGAAGAAGAATTTTAAATTCTATTCTAGCATTAACAGGAAGCCAATGAAGGGAGGCCAACACGGGTGAGATATGCTCTCTCCTGCTAGTCCCCGTCAGTACTCTAGCTGCAGCATTCTGAACCAACTGAAGGCTTTTTAGGGAACTTTTAGGACAACCTGATAATAATGAATTACAATAGTCCAGCCTAGAGGAAATAAATGCATGAATTAGTTTTTCAGCATCACTCTGAGACAAGACCTTTCTGATTTTAGAGATATTGCGTAAATGCAAAAAGGCAGTCCTACATATTTGTTTAATATGCGCTTTGAATGACATATCCTGATCAAAAATAACTCCAAGATTTCTCACAGTATTACTAGAGATCAGGGAAATGCCATCCAGAGTAACGATCTGGTTAGACACCATGCTTCTAAGATTTGTGGGGCCAAGTACAATAACTTCAGTTTTATCTGAGTTTAAAAGCAGGAAATTAGAGGTCATCCATGTCTTTATGTCTGTAAGACAATCCTGCAGTTTAGCTAATTGGTGCGTATCCTCTGGCTTCATGGATAGATAAAGCTGGGTATCAGCTGCGTAACAATGAAAATTTAAGCAAAATTTAAGCCGCAATAATGCAGGCTTTATTTTGAAAGTCCTGACTGGAAGTAGAGCGTTGTCTCTCTGCTGCTCAAATTCCTTTTTCCCCACTATTTTTTAATCTACACTCAAAGATTTCAAATTAAGATCCTCTGAAAAGCAGAGCAAAGATGTTGCTGTTAATCTTGTTTTGGTGTATATGAAGTACTTTGAGTGAAAGATGCTGTTAGATAAAGTTTATTATTTTTAATAAAGGGTTGAAATGTTGGATTAAATTGCGTTATGCTAACAATCCTCTTCTACACATTTCCTAGTCGGTATGGTAACCAAGCCATCTAGTGAGCAGTCGCAGGACTTCTCCATCCACAATGAAGATTTCCCAGCTCTCCCAGGGCCAAACTACCAAACAAAAGACTCCTCCAGCACCAGTGATGACAGCAAAACAGTGAGCAAAAGTCTGGGTGGTATCACCCTGTCTGTCACTTTGTCAGTTTGATCACAGATCTGTAATTCCACAAACCATGCTTCTTTTTTTCTTCGTTATTATTTTTGTGTGTGAGAGAGAGATTAATTGTTTTAATTCTGTCCAATCAGAATCTAAACTCATCAGGGAAACTTGCCTCTAACTCAGATGGTCCAAAGTTCCCCGGCGATAAGAGCGCCGTGGTCCAGAGCAACAACAACCAGAAGAAAGGCATTCAAGTTCTACCCGATGGTGAGACACAAACCTGTTTATTTGTAGAGACCATTTTAAAAAATAAAGACAGCTTCAAGGACGTCGCACGTCTTTATGATTGTGTGTTGCAGGCCGTGTTACCAACATCCCTGTTGGCATGGTAACGGACCAGTTTGGAATGATTGGCTTGTTGACATTCATTCGTGCAGCAGAGACGGACCCCGGAATGGTCCACCTGGCTCTGGGCTCTGACCTCACCACGCTCGGCCTCAACCTCAACTCCCCAGAGTACGGCGCTCAGTCACATTTTGGTATTTCTATACTCACGAGGACTCACAATGACATCATCTTATCACTAATCCTGAACCTGGGGCTGCTTGTGACATAGAGGCACGCGCATGTTTGCTGTTAACTCCGCGGTGCCGTGCGTGATGTCATGCGCATGTCAGTGTTTGTGCTTGGCCTCGAATATTAATGAGGAACAGATGTGAGTTTTTAGACCTGTGATGACTTTGAGGCACGCGGGGGGGGTGGGGGGGGTGGTGCTGCTGTAACACAGGAACAATGAAGAAAAAAAAGAGTCCACTGCTGCAACAACACAATGAAAACAGTCAGACTAAGAAAATCAGATTATGTACTTAGAAGTTTTTGTATAACTTACAGAAGGAAACGTTCTTAATTAGCAGAAAGTTCTCTTGATGTGACGTTCTGTCTATAGGGATCTCCTGTCTGGCTGTCTGAGACTCCATGTATTCCATCGGTACAAGATTAGTCTGCATAAGTTCAAAAAAATCTGTGGCACTTTCATCTTCGTCTTAATACTGGTGACCTGTGAAGAGACGCGAGCAAAGTGGAGTCTTACTGGCTCGTATTATCACACAGTTGAGTTTCTTGACGTCCTTCTGGGTTTGACTGTTCTGGTCTAAGTTGGTGTCTCTTTCTTTGTCAGGAATCTGTATCCTAAATTTGCGTCTCCATGGGCGTCGGCGCCATGTCGGCCGCAGGACATAGGTGAGTCTGAGTTCTTCAGGGTAAAAAAAACGCACCACATGTGACATAATAATGGTCTGTCTCCATGGTAACAGCTTTAGGATTAGAAAGACACTTTTTATTTCCGTCGGGTGAATGGACACAGAAATGATGCGGATGCCCTCAAAGGGGTACGAGTGTAAAACCTGCTCGCACGTCCTCTGCTGTTAAAGACCAGCTTCATTTATTTTCTCATTTCTTTTGCATGGCTCCTGCAGACTTCCACGTGCCCTCAGAGTACCTGACAAACATCCATATTCGGGACAAGGTATGTTAAATTCTGCAGGTATATAGGTGGTGGTGGGGGGGGTTGTATTTCTGAGTGTTATAAATGTACGCATTCATGGTTTTCTCTCATCTTAAAAACAAAAGAAACCGTAGATGTTTCATTTTTCCATTTTACGCCGTCCTGTCTCCAGTTAGCAGCCATTAAGTTGTCTCGTTATGGTGAAGATCTGCTGTTTTATCTCTACTATATGAATGGAGGAGACCTGTTACAACTCCTGGCTGCTGTGGAACTGTGAGTACACACACACACACACACACACACACACTGTTGTTTATGTGGAGGATTTTACTTGTGTTAGTTCAGGGTCAGTCCATAGTTTGGTTCCCGTTGGCAGGTTTGGTTGGATCCCAAGGATTAGTACTTCTGTTTAGTTCTTTACTGATGTTGACTCTGAATTTCCAAAGTAGAGGCAGATATTTGAATTCAACCTTGTGATACACGCAGAAAAACACACATTTTGCCACAATTCCCTATTTGTGGAATTCTGTGTATCCTGTCCTCTCTTAGTTATCTAAAAACCAGTTGAACTGACCAGTCTGTCTCTGTTTATCCAGCTTCAACAGGGACTGGCGATACCATAAAGAGGAGCGGGTTTGGATCACCCGGGCGCCGGGCATGGAGCCAACGCTGAAGACCAACGCCTACGAGAGAGGGACCTACTACTTTTTTGACTGCCTCAACTGGAGGAAGGTGGCCAAGGTGACCGCTTGTATTTCTGATTCTGATCACATTTTATTACAAATATCTGTAAAAATATGGCTTGTTGTGTGGTTCCTTCTCCTAAAGGACCATCTCATATGTCTGTGCTCCAGTATATCTGTTCAGAGAAATTATCGTATGATAATTTAATTTTGCTTGTAAAAGTGTTAGCGCTTTTAGCAGATAGGGGTTTTTTCCTCCTCGACCATCGACCTGCTGATTCTTTGACGCTTATTAACCGTGATGACTTTATGATTGTTTCATCTTTTCTCTGTTCTTTTTCCTCTCTGCACTTCTTTTGTTCTTTCTTTTCTTTGATCTTTCTTTTTTCCCCCTTTTTCTTGCTCATTTTTGTTTCTTCCTTCCTGCTTAAATCCAGGAGTTTCATCTGGAGTACGACAAACTAGAAGAAAGACCTCACGTTCCTTCCACCTTTAACTACAACCCTGCCCAGCAAGCTTTCTGATTGGTCTTCTCTCTTTCATGCCAGCCTGTGATTGGCCCTCTTGGCTCATCAATCATCATCTACCTGAAGACGCCGTAATGTTGGTCGTCGGTTGCAGCCTTTGGGTTTCCTGGAGGTCTTTTTTTTTTTTTTAGGGCCACTCAGTTAGAATCTAGCCAATAAGAACACGGGATGTGAGTGTCAGCCACACCCCTCACCTCTGAATAGACTTTAAATTTTTTGTCTTTTTTTTTTTTTTTACCTCATTCTTTTGTTGGCCGGCCTCTGTATGTTTGGTTATTTGTTACAGAGACAAAAACATTGTCAGGTTTCTGTTCGGTCGTATAAATACAGATTATTTTGTTTTTTATTTTAACAAGAGCCAGATTTTAAATCAGAACACTGGATAAATCAGCCATCGGGATTCATCTTGTCACGCTTAAAAAAGAAAAAAGAGGTTTTTTGTTGTTGTTGTTTTTTAAATTAGGTTTCGTACCAGCACACAGCAAGAAAATGTGATGAACGTTGTAGCACTATTTTATAATAACAGAGGACACTTTTATTTTTTCTTTCGGAGGGTTGTTGGTGTTACTGGGTGACGTTTGACACAACGCAGTCGAGTCTTGTTTTAAAGACTCGTCCAGTTGGTTTTTCACTGCAGCTTATTGATCGCTCATAACAGGAGCTCCCCCCCATTCGTCGCTCGCTGGTGTGACTTGGACTTTTTTTTTAATTGACTGTTAATATTTTTTACCAATCAGATTAAAGTTAAGATTATTAATAAAGTTTTGTGCTGCTGTCAGCAGTAATCAAAAGTAGAAAAGTCCTCGTTAGAGGGAGTCCCTCGTCCACCTGCCTACCACAGAGATGACTATAAAGATCTATTGTTTAGAAATATTTGTGCGTCCAAAACAAAAATATGGTTTATGTTCCAAACCAGAATTGAGCTTTTCACCAGTTTCTATAAAAATGTGATGATTTGGTTTTGAGGAATAAACAGGTTGTGTTAGTAATTTGACAGCAAAATATTTGGAATAAATCTGCATAAAATTTATTTTAATTTCCTGTGATTATTGGAGCAATCTGATGATCACAAACCGTCTTGATACCGCTGACCTTTAACGCAATGGAAGGAAATGGAATCCAAAATGGGGACTAGTAATCCATCTTGGAATATAATCTGTTCCAAAGAATATGTACTGAATACTGCAAAGGCATTAACATCAAGTACCTGTGAACTTGTTATTCTGGTTGGGAACTGAACAAGTAAATTGATTAACCAAGTCCAGCTGCCACAGTGGAGCCTCAAGCCAGTTAGCGTGTCTAGTTAGCATGTAGATGCCTAAAACCTGTGCTTGGTGATCTTGTTTGCAGGCAACTGACATGTT
The DNA here is from genome assembly GCF_902500255.1 of Thalassophryne amazonica. Lineage (NCBI taxonomy): Eukaryota > Metazoa > Chordata > Actinopteri > Batrachoidiformes > Batrachoididae > Thalassophryne > Thalassophryne amazonica. The sequence goes on from NC_047124.1 coordinate 5,809,612, forward strand.
TTTGCTAATGTGTTTATTGCGCAAGATGGGGCGGGTATGCAGTTACTGATTTTACGAAATAACCTCAGAAAACATGCAGAATCTGCTGTTGCTAGCTTTGGTAAATTGGCGGGCCGAAAAATCACATATATTGCACAAATGTGATGTCAATGCCAAGTTAATAATATTATTAACTGGGAGGTACCTTGTTTACAAATAAGCTAAATAAGCTACATGCTAAACTAGCTTAGCATCTTTGGTACATTACTAGCAAAGATGCTAACATGGCAATAAATTGACAGCTTTTTGATGGTGATGTATTTGCAGTGTCCCACAAATGGTGGTAAATTTTATTGATCTGTTTTTGAACTGTTTAATGTATCGATTAGCCTAACGTGGCTAGCTACAGTGAAGGCCATTTTGGCCTTTGTTGACGTTGGTTACGTTAGAAGTCAGCAGCTTGTGATTGTTTGTCAACATCGCTGTGTAAAAAGCAGCAACCTTGTTGCTTGTTTGAAGATGACGCAGAATCGAGGAACCCAAGTGCTCACCGTCGCCTTCGTCGATAGAATAACGTTTAACAGACGAAACGTGTCAGCGCATTGCTGCCTTTTTGTCCAAATTTCTCTTTATTTTCTCCCCTCACCGTTCGGCTGTTGCTCAGTTCATTCATACAAGTTTTTTTTTTTTTTTTTCTTCTCACGTTGATTTGTGCCGTACCAATGTGTCCTGATGTGGAAGCTGTGTGAATTTTAGTCCACATGATCCAGATGATTCCCGCTGGCCACCACTACGTGATGCAAACAGACTTTGAGTGGCCATAGAAACCACCGCTATGCTTATAGGGGACCACGACCGACTCCACTGCCTCCGCAAGCTTTTTGATGAAAATCTGTAACGGTGATGTCACCACGACTACAGGGGCCAGGTTGTTCACACTGGGACAGTAGCAAGCCAAGGATATGCCCACAACCCACGTGACCTGTTTGCGAGGATTTGACTGGAGGACTGAGGCACTTGGCCGTTGGCTGTTTTGTTAAATATGGCAGCTAGTGTTTTAATAGGAAAATAAAAAATATTCTGGTAATGAAAGTGAGCAATGAGTCCCGTCTGGTTTTTAGTTCCTCTGTGTTTTTCAGCCCTGGCGAGTTCACTGAAGGTTCTTGGTGCCTTCATGTCAGAAGACATCATGTGGTGAGTATTTTGTCAGAAGACATCATGTGGTGAGTATTTAAGTCCCATGAACAAGTGGATCCAGAATTTTTGAGGGTGGGGTCTTTAACCTTTATCTGATCTTTACTGTGTGAATGTTAACGTCTCAGTCAGAACAAAAGTCGCTCAGACAGAAAATACAAAAATGTTACATCACACGAAAGACCAAACATACTATTGCATTAAAAAAATAAAGTGTTTCAGGTGCTTGACCACATGATGGCGCTGTCTGACATGGTCGTTCAGTTGAACTCTCAGTTTAGCATTACAGAGATTATTAGTTACCAACCAGCTGTTTTTGTTTGTTTTCCCCATTATATTGTAATGTTGCAACTGCAAATTTTTGCATTTTATCAAACAATGTCAACTTCATTATTATTTATTTTTACAAACATCTAAAATCAGAAAAGCAATAAACAAAGATAATAAAATGTCACTGAAGTACTAAAGGTACTAAAAGCCATTAAAATAAATAAGTAAATGAATCAGTGCTGCGTTCTGTTTAGGAGTATTGATGATTCGGGGGGGGTCAGGGTAGAGATCAAGAAGGAAAGTTTCTGGAGCACAGCTTTGGATCCGTACAAGTCTGGAACCACCACCACCAACAAAAAGACTCACGGTACCACAGGAACTGCGGAGTCTATTTAAAAAAAAAAAGCAAAAAAAAAAAAAAGCTTGGTATTAAACTATCTTTACGTCACTGAGGAAGGAGGCCCAAATTTAACACCCAGGAATGAAACTTTAGTTCTGAAGGTCCAACAGAACCTTAGGATCACAAGTAAGTAGCCAGATGGAGGCATCAGATAGAAATGTGACATCATCCGCCTTTGGAGAGCACTCATATCACCATGACAACCAACAAGGAATCTGAAATGGTTACAGCTTCAGCTCCCTTTCACTTGGGTCCTCACAACAGATCTGATTTGGATCTGCATGTTGATTTAGCACAAGTTTTGCGTAAGTCCATATTGCATGGAGAATGGGCGGGGGTGGTTTCGAACCTGGAACCTTCTTCTCTGAAAACATGCATACTAATCTCACTAAAAGGCATCTTTATTTTATAAGAACCTGTTTAAAAATATGTTCAAGTATAAGTTCCAAACGTATTCAAATAAAGACAAAATGTATGCTGTGCACAGTTTTAGTCCTGAATTTTCAATGAATCATCACCTTTACACTGCTCTGGAGAATACAGGAGATGATTACTAGTACTGCAAGTAGCCACTAGAGGACAGTAGAGCCAATTTGGCTTCACTTTTACTCACTCTGTGTAATGTGTCCCCACTCCCAAAATGTTTACAGCCACATTTTAAACTGTACTTTATTCAAATGTTTATATTCCCATGTGTGTGTGTGTGTGTGTGTGTATATATATATATTTAAACACATTTTTTGTGTGTATGGTGTATAAGATGTCTCGTTTTTCTTTTTTACTGTGTACAGTAGCCCCGATTTGCCCCCCCATGACAATAAAGACTATTCTACAACCCCGGGCAAAAATGGAATCACCGACCTCGGAGGATGTTCGTTCAGTTGTTTAATTTTGTAGAAAAAAAGCAGATCAGACATGACACAAAACTAAAGTAATTTCAAATGGCAACTTTCTGGCTTTAAGAAACACTATAAGAAATCAGGAAAAATAATTGTGGCAGTCAGTAACGGTTACTTTTTTAGACCAAGCAGAGGGAAAAAAATATGGACTCACTCAATTCTGAGGAATAAATTATGGAATCACCCTGTAAATTTAAAAAGGAGTGATCACACCTTGGAGAGCTGTTGCACCAAGTGGACTGACATGAATCATGGCTCCAACACGAGAGATGTCAACTGAAACAAAGGAGAGGATTATCAAACTCTTAAAAGAGGGTAAATCATCACGCAATGTTGCAAAAGATGTTGGTTGTTCACAGTCAGCTGTGTCTAAACGCTGGAACAAATACAAACAACATGGGAAGGTTGTTAAAGGCAAACATACTGGTAGACCAAGGAAGACATCAAAGCGTCAAGACAGAAAACTTAAAACAATATGTCTCAAAAATTGAAAATGCACAACAAAACAAATGGGAGGAAACTGGAGTCAACGTCTGTGACCGAACTGTAAGAAACCGCCTAAAGGAAATGGGATTTACATACAGAAAAGCTAAACAAAAGCCATCATTAACACCTAAACAGAAAAAAACAAGGTTACAATGGGCTAAGGAAAAGCAATCGTGGACTGTGGATGACTGGATGAAAGTCATATTCAATGATGAATCTCGAATCTGCATTGGGCAAGGTGATGATGCTGGAACTTTTGTTTGGTGCCGTTCCAATGAGATTTATAAAGATGACTGCCTGAAGAGAACATGTAAATTTCCACAGTCATTGATGATATGGGGCTGCATGTCAGGTAAAGGCACTGGGGAGATGGCTGTCATTACATCATCAATAAATGCACAAGTTTATGTTGATATTTTGGACACTTTTTATCCCATCAATTGAAAGGATGTTTGGGGATGATGAAATTATTTTTCAAGATGATAATGCATCTTGCTATAGAGCAAAAACTGTGAAAACATTCCTTGCAAAAAGACACATAGGGTCAGTGTCATGGCCTGCAAATAGTCCGGATCTTAATCCAATTGAAAATCTTTGGTGGAAGTTGAAGAAAATGGTCCATGACAAGGCTCCAACATGCAAAGCTGATCTGGCAACAGCAATCAGAGAAAGTTGGAGCCACATTGATGAAGAGTACTGTTTGTCACTCATTAAGTCCATGCCTCAGAGACTGCAAGCTGTTATAAAAGCCAGAGGTGGTGCAACAAAATACTACTGATGTGTTGGAGCGTTCTTTTGTTTTTCATGATTCCATAATTTTTTCCTCAGAATTGAGTGATTCCAGCTTACAGCTATGAAAAATAATAAACATATGATGGATTATCTGCAAAAAAAAAAAAAAAAGTTTCACATTTTGGGAATTTGTTTTTAATGCTGTGTCAGAATGAAGTGACCTGAGTCAGACTCAGGAAGGTTAGAACTGTGTTGTTGGCTTTTGTCTTTCATGGTTTGGAGAATAACTGAAGTTATCGTCACAGTTGAAAACACAACACGTGGCAGGTCTTTCTGATTACACTGAAGGAGATATGACACCTTTGGGTGCCTGAACACCTGAGTGGAAAATGTAACTCCCAGCTCAGACACCTCGGCATGCTCTCCACATGAACATAAATTAAATGTCAAAAGTGCAGCCGCGGAGACTGGATCATTAATTTTTACTGGTACAGAATTTTCCCACACGTCATTCATAATGAGCACAAAATCATCAGGGTTCATCTGTGTTCACGTGCTGATGATGTGTTGGTTGTATTCGGTTAAACTGAGTTGGTTGGTTGGTTTGAACAGGTTTTGTGGAGCAGCCTGGAGGTCTGATGTGCTCTCTGTCTGTTAAGAGGCTTATCTCATCATGTTTCATGTCACAGTCTGATAACTACACACCGCCAGAACAAATCCACACACAAACCTCCCCCTTTACACAACACATAACCTGGTTTGAAAGAAACTATAACCGCCTTTCAGCTGGTAACTAGTTCTTGCCCAACATAAGCTGCTTGTAAATGGAACTAGCCTTTGACAAACGGGTTCAAATTTGGTTTTATGTGTGTTTCAATAACGTGAATTATTTAGGCCGAAGTGGCTCCAACAGAATCCAAAACCAGTTTTTTTAATATGAAATATATCGTATATTAAGGTGGTTTAGACTGTTCATGTTACAGTGCATCCAGAAAATATTCACAGCATTTTACTTTTTCCAGATTTTGTTGCGTTACACCCTTATTCCAAATTGAGTGAAATTCTTTTGTTTCCTCAAAATTCTACACACAGTACCCCATAATGACAATGTGAAAAAAGTTTTTGTTTTGCTTTGGTTTTTTATTTATTTATTTATTTTTGCTAATTTATTATAAAAAGAAAGTGAGCACAGTGACCTCCATCATCTGTAAAGGGAAGACGTTCAGATCCACCAGGACACTTCCTAGAGCTGGCCGCCCACTAAACTGAACGATCAGGGGAGAAGGTCCTTAGTCAGGGAGGTGACCAAGAAATCAATGGTCACTCTGTCAGAGCTCCAGCATTCCTCGGTGGAGAGAAGAGAATCTTCCAGAAGGACAACCATTTCTGCAGCAACCCAGCAATCAGACCTGTGTGGTAGAGTGGCCAGACAGAAGCCACACCTTAGTAAAAGGCACATGGCAGCCCACCTGGAGTTTGACAAAAGGCACCCATCAGAAACAACATTCTCTGCTCTGATGATACAAAGATTGAACTCTTTGGTGTCATGTTTGGAGGAAACCAGGCACCATCCCTACAGTGAAGCATGGTGGTGGCAGCATCATGCTGTGGGGATGTTTCTCAGCAGCAGGAACTGGGAGACTAGTCAGGATTGAGGAAAAGATGAATGCAGCAATGTACAGAGACATCCTGGATGAAAACCTGCTCCAGAGCGCTCTTGACCTCAGACTGGGGTGACGGTTCATCTTTCATCAGGACAATGACCCTAAACACACAGCCAAGATATCAAAGGAGTGGCTTCAGGACAACTCTGTGAATGTCCTTGAGTGGTCCGGCCAGAGCCCAGACCTGAATCTGACTGAACATCTCAGGAGAGATCTGAAAATGTGCAACAACGCTCCACATCCAACCTGATGGAGCTTGAGAGGTGCTGCAAAGAGGAATGGACCAAACTGCCCAAAGATAGGTCTGGTCTCTGTGTGTAGACTCAGACTGATTGCTTCTGACCGTCTTAAAGCTGCTTCATGCAAATGTAATTCACACCATGAAACAAAATAGTCTCATATACTGTTTTTGTTTTTTTTTGAAGCTGTTCTAAACATTTAGATTACATGGTTTGTGGACCTGTTTGCTTTACTGACTAACAGACAAAGTGGTTTTAATACAGAATATTGACATCATTTAGAACTAACTGTCTTATAAACAGCTCTGGATTTGAAAGAGTTTTTTAAACCGACGCACACGTTCGGTAGAGAAAAATGTTTTAAATCTATTTTTAACAGTGATGCAGCTACAAAATTCTTGAGTAACACGTTGATTTGTTGACTCCACGTGATCGGCGCACGTATGTGGTGACGTAACGTTTTATGAAGTGACGTCATGAAAGCTTTATTCGCGCCAGCGCCTTTGGTGCGTGAGAGAGAGAGAGAGAGAGAGAGAGGGAGAGGGGAGGATAAAAGAAGGCGGAGGGAGGAGGAGGAAGCCCCAGAGGGAGCAGCTCCTCCTGCTCCTCCTCCTGCTCCTCCATGCCGCCGGAGGTGTCCGCGGTCATGGCGAAGATCCGCGTGTCGTACGAATATTCCGAGGCGGAGGACAAAAGCATCCGGCTCGGTTTGTTCCTGATCGCCTGCGGCATCCTGAGTCTGTTCATTCTGGGCTTCTGCTGGCTCAGTCCGACCCTCCAGAACCTCCAGAGCAAACCGGCCAACTGCACGGTAACTACCCACACCGACACCAACTAACTCAACTCACTCACTAACTAATCACCAACTCATACATTCATTACTAATAGTCAAATTAATTTACTCATAATCACATTTATAATCTGTATATTCTGTATTTTTTCGAGTAATATTTGTAAACAAAGTGCTGTTGGCATTGTTTTTTTATTTTATTCATTTATTATTAATTAATTTATTAATGGACCACAATGGAAATAAGTGTTTTCACTTTCTTGTGTCATCCATGGATTTTTGAAGTATTTGCAATTATGTTACATACTTACATTGAACTGATTAAATAAAATCACCCATGTATTTTTGAAGTATTTACAGTTATGTACTTACATTGAACCTACTAAATAAAATCACCCATGTATTTTTTAAGTATTTACAATTATGTTATGTACTTTATTGAACTTTTTTAACAAAATCACCCATGTATTTTTTTAAGTATTTACAATTATGTGATGTACTTATATTCAAATACAAATTAAATCACCCATGTATTTTTGAAGTATTTACAATTATGTGATGTACTTATATTCAAATACAAATTAAATCACCCATGTATTTTTGAAGTATTTACAATTATGTGATGTACTTATATTCAAATACAAATTAAATCACCCATGTATTTTTGAAGTATTTACAATTATGTGATGTACTTATATTCAAATACAAATTAAATCACCCATGTATTTTTGAAGTATTTACAATTATGTGATGTACTTACACTGAACTTGCGAAATAAAATCACCTATGTATTTTTGAAGTATTTACGATTACGTGATGTACTTACATTGAACTTACTAAATAAAATCACCCATGTATTTTGGAAGTATTTACGATTACATTATATACTTACACTGAACTTACTAAATAAAATCACCCATGTATTTTGGAAGTATTTACAATTATGTTATGTACTTACTTTCAACTTACTAAATAAAATCACCCATGTATTTTGGAAGTATTTACAATTATGTTATGTACTTACTTTCAACTTACTGAATAAAATCACCCATGTATTTTTGAAGTATTTACAATTACGTGATGTACTTACACTGAACTTGCGAAATAAAATCACCTATGTATTTTTGAAGTATTTACAATTACGTGATGTACTTACACTGAACTTGCGAAATAAAATCACCTATGTATTTTTGAAGTATTTACGATTACGTGATGTACTTACATTGAACTGACTAAATAAAATCACCCATGTATTTTTGAAGTATTTACGATTACATTATATACTTACACTGAACTTACTAAATAAAATCACCCATGTATTTTGGAAGTATTTACAATTATGTTATGTACTTACTTTCAACTTACTAAATAAAATCACCCATGTATTTTTGAAGTATTTACAATTATGTTATGTACTTACATTGAACTTGCTAAATAAAATCACCCATGTATTTTTGAAGTATTTACAATTATGTTATGTACTTACATTGAACTGACTAAATAAAATCACCCATGTATTTTTGAAGTATTTACAGTTATGTTATGTACTTACATTCAACTACAAATTAAATCACCCATGTATTTTTGAAGTATTTACAATTATGTTATGTACTTACATTGAACTGACTAAATAAAATCACCCATGTATTTTTGAAGTATTTACAGTTATGTTATGTACTTACATTCAACTACAAATTAAATCACCCATGTATTTTTGAAGTATTTATAATTATGTTATGTACTTACATTCAACTTACTAAATAAAATCACCCATGTATTTTTGAAGCATTTACAGTTATGTTATGTACTTACATTCAACTACAAATTAAATCACCCATGTATTTTTGAAGTATTTATAATTATGTTATGTACTTACATTCAACTTACTAAATAAAATCACCCATGTATTTTTGAAGCATTTACAGTTATGTTTTGTACTTACATTGAACTCACTAAATAAAATCAGTCACTCAATATTTAATATTAAGAGGGGCACCTACTTCATGAAGGGGGATTTACTCACTCAGTGTACCTACATCTCTCTCTCTCTCTCTCTCTCTCTCTCTCTCTCTCTCTCTCTCACTCACTCATTCATGCACACACACACAGTTTCACCTGTCATCAGATGACAATAATCAATATATTTAACGATCAGGGTGAAGAACCTGTTATAAACTGTTCAGGCAGCCGTTCACAGTGTGTGATTGTTGCTCTGTTAGTCTCCGCAGGAGCCTCTCTCATGAATTTGAACCACTGAAATGCTTTAAAACTCACCGGTTGATGAAGCTGTTGAACCGCCCGCTTCTTGTTTTGGAATTCAGCCTGCGAGACTAACTTCAATTCAGAACTTCGAATATTCCCGAGTGCTTCAGGTCCAGTCTTTGCTTCTAATGATGTGACATCCCACCTTTGATATTGAATGTTATCCATCAATAACTAGGTATCGTAACTTAGTTAATACAGTCAGCTTCTTGTTTTGAATTCAGTCAGCGTGATGTTTCGATTCTTGAAGCATGCTTCAAGATCCAAACGAGTGCTTCTTGCTGATCTTTGCTTTGAATGATGTCATGTGGTGATCGTAAAAGCACATATATGAAATAACACAAAAGGTAGCTGGGAGTTGGGCTTGGAACACAAAAGCCAAGGCGGTTGGAGGCGTATCTATTTTTCCAGCGGGATTGATTTGTTCGTTGTCCAGTAAAATTTGATTTAAAAACCAGACAAAGCTCAAATTAAAACTCATCCTCAGGTTATATGATTGAAAACTTTTCACACTTCCATAGATGTCTGTGGCCGTTACGCGAACTGACAGGAAATGAAAACACTGAAATTAAAAGCTCATTTAAATGCACCGACAGGCACTTACACACTTTAACTCTGAGCAAATCAGACTCATGTGTTAATTATGCTGTTTCCCATTTTATTTTTCGCAATATTTTGAGGGGGCAGAGCCTTAGCCCCCTCTGCTGACTGACTGTCCATGTTTGTTACAGTAGAAGAGGTTTTCTTGGAAATACAGCACTTCGATTGATTATTTATAACCAATAAATTTATGCTGAGCCGGTTTAACTTTAAATCAGTTTGTTTAAGAACAGTATTTATCTGTAAGTAAGCCCTTTCGGCTGCTCCCTTGTTTTGCATTTGGGGTGGCCACAGCAAATACGAGGTGGCTCTGCATAATTAATTGGCACATGATTTATGCCGGATGCCCTTCTAATGCAGCAGATAAGTGAAACAATCATGCAAACGGTAATAAAAGCATCAAATTCAACAGAAATACTCCTTAGACACTCCTCTTTTGAAAAAAACGATTGGCCACTTGACTTTTCAATCGGTGGTCAGGTAGGGGTCAATTGAAGACTTACACAGAGGTCAAAATTAAAAGATGCTCCAATCGTATTAAAAAATATTCCACATTATTTGCCTGATCATAAAGATTCCTAAAAGGTATAGTTTGGACTATCTGTGACTGAATTCTATGGAGTTACGGGATAAAAACAGCAAGAATGGTGACAAAGGTCAGTGTCATTTTGTACAGGGGTCAAAAGTTAAAGTTGCTCCAGTTATGGTAAAAAAAAGTGATGCAAATTATTGGTTGATCTAATAGGATTAATAAATGGAATAGTTTTTACAGTGTTGAATGCTTGGTCTCCAAAGTAAAGGTCAAACAAGGTCTACGTCTATTGGATTCTATGACATGTGACATATGTTACCCCGTAATGTGATAAGTAAGGATGATACATGGTCCAAACTATTCCTTTTTAAAACCGTGTTAACTCAGCTAGTAATTTGCATCACTTTTTATCAAAATTGGAGCAACTTTAACTTTTGACCCCTGTACAAACTGACACTGACCTTTGTCACCATTTTTGCTGTTTTTATCCCATAACTCCATAGAATTCAGTCACAAATAGTTCAACCTATACCTTTTTGGAATCTTTATGATCAGGCAAATAATGTGGAATATTTTTCAATATGATTGGAGCATCTTTTAATTTTGACCTCGGTGTAATTCTTCAATTGACCCCTACCTGACCACTGATTGAAAAGTCAAGTGGCCAATCAGTTTTTTTCAAAAGAGGATTGTCTGAGGAGTATTTCTGCCAAATTTGATGTTTTTAATCACCATTTGCAGGATTCCCCTCTAAATATTCTCTTATCCGCTGCACTATTCCTGTTCAGCCTGTTTCTTCGGAGCTGCAGTTTGTGGATTTATTATTTAAAGTGTTTCTGCAGCCGGTGGCATCAGTGACAAATGTGCACTCAGTTTAATATGGATGATGAATATTGTCTGTGATATATTTGTCTGTCAGCTTGTTGCTTTGCCCTGAAATAAAATTGATTCATTCCAGTAAGTGCAAGCTCTTCATGCATTTATTTATTTTACTTTACTCGCATTTTTAACCCTTTATACTCTTGACAGGCTGCAGTACTTTAGAATCATTTACTACAAACGTGTGTATTAACTAGTATTTAATCTTTGCAGTGGTCTCTAATTTTAATTGTGCAAAAAAAAAAAAAAAAAAAATGCAATTGCATTCAATCGCCATAAGGTCATGAGGAAGCAAACCGTTTTCTCTGCTGCCATGGTAACCGTCTTAAACCTTAACCTCAAAGATCACAATGTGCAAGCAACCTTCAAGAATGAAGGCATAGCCGTGTGCTGTCGGTTCACTCGGGAGCACGAAATTCTAACCTTTGTTTTAAGACCTTGCTGAAGTTAATACACCAAGCAGCAATGCTATGTACTAAAATTTCCTGGAACATTCTTTTAACTGTTTGTGTTCAGTAATTTAAGGGAGCTAAAAATTCTCACTGTTAGCACTCCCAGTGTTTCCCCCACAGTATTACAGGCCTGGCAGGCCACCAGGCCAATGACAATCCCTGCCAGGTCAGAAATATTTTGTTAATGATGCTGACAAAAAAATACCATCAAATGTCATTTCAGCACATCCACAGAGCTTTGATTCTTTTATCCTTTCACACCACCTTCTGTGGAGTAACTGTTATTTTTGCAGCGATTTGACTCATCGGCTTATGATTATTATTTTGTGATGTTCCAGCAGCGTTAAACACACTCTGCTTTCTGCGTCAGTGCAGTCAGCTGTCAGAATCTGACATCTGCTCCACAGGTTTGGCATTTTCTCCAACTCTGAATTTTTTTGTACTGCACGTTTTCTTTTTTGTTTTTTCACCGTTAGCTCAATCCGTTGGTGCTGTTAAAACCTCTCATGAATTCCTGTGTCACACCAGACATCTGCGCTGCTGAAGACAAAGTGTCTTTAAAAAGTGTTGAGAACTCTGAGGTGGCACGGTGGATTAGTGGTTAGCAATGCTGCCTCACAGCAAGAAGGTCGTGGGGTCATTTCCCATCTGGTTATTTGTGGGTGGAGTTGTTGTTTTCTCCCTGGCTTCGATCCGGGTGCTCCGGCTTCCTCCCACTTCCAAAGACATGCAGGTTAGGTGAACGGGTGACTCTAAATTGAGTGTAGGTGCGACTGTGTTTGTCTTGCTTGTTACTTGGTATAGAAGATGAATAAAAACTCTTAAAGTGGTCTGAGTGACGGTTTGCATAACTGCAAGTCTGCTATTGTGCAACAAATGAATGAGCGTTACAAACTGGTGGCCCGCAGGCCACATTTGGCCTTTCATGTAATTGTTTTTTGGTGACAGACTCACAGGGAAACCTTATTTTTTTCCCCTCACGCTCTCTCCCTACTCTTCTAATGCTTGCATAAAGCATTAGAAAGTTTTGAGAGCATGTTGTTATAATCAAAAAGGTGGCAACATGAAGTGGTGCATATGGTGGCCACGGGCTGAATCATACATTACTGATTTAATTGTTGTGGCATAAATAATGATGAAAAGAACATGATTGTCATGCAACACAAAGGAAAAGCTTCCTTTAAATAAAAGTGAGGATGATGATGATGATGTCATACAAGTAAATTTTTGCTGTCACAACTCACTCTGTGGGCGGGGCTAGTTACACTGGTGATATCTGTCTTGTTTCTGCATGACTGCGATAAAGACGGTCACAATGATGCTCAGAGTGTCCACACTCACTAGCACCCCCTACTGGGCAGAACACATTGGCAGAAACTCTTTTTCCGCAGCCCTTAAATATGAATTAAAGTTTAACTTGAAAGTTGTTCTTTGAGTGTTTTAACTCTGTTTCTGTCCTGTAGGTGGTGTCGGTGTTGCGCCCGGAGGAGATGTTTGAGTGCGTTTTTACGTGCGGTGCAGATTGTAAAGGAACGTCGCTCTATCCCTGCCTGCAGATTTTTGTGAATAACTCCGAGTCCAATTCAGTGGCTCTTCTGCACTTTGACGAGCAGCAGCTGGTTCTCAACCCAAAGGTACGACCCAGCCAACGCTGTTTATCCAAAATTAACAACGTATTGCTTCAACGGCAAATTAAAAGCTCATTAGCAAGGTTGCTCTAGAGGTCTAATGACAGCAAAGGAGGCGGAGCCTAAAAGTTGTAATTCTAATTAAACTTTTTAAGGTTTTCTGTGTTGGTGGTGACATCATCATTCGTGATGCATTCAGAGGTCACGGAGAGAAAGAGAGAGAGCGAAGGAGTGAGCACGCCGTGTTGATATTTATCCTCATTCGCGCTCTCTTTCTGTCCAACGTTAAATACATTTTAAAAATGATTCATGACTCTGCCTCTTCACCTCATCGCCACTGCCATCGTCATGGTAACCAAGCAGCATCGATGACGCTCCGTCTCCCCTCTATATTTACTCTGTTGCTATGGAGACCAGTCAGGCGTGTGCTAAAGGAGACGTGTCCCCCCCCCCCCCAACTCAGACGGACTCTACAAGCTGTTATTCAGTTTGTTTATTTCTTTTGGTTTAAAGTTGGCGTTGTACCCGCTCCGTGGGACTCTTATTCTGAAGGACAAACCTACAATGATGACACCTGGATGATTTTCCTTTCAGAGAGGATCTGGTCTAAGTGTAGATCAGCTCTCTGACCTTTTACCTGCAGCTAATGAGGCCACTGTAAGGGACAGAGACACAAAGCTGCACAGATGTTCACTCTTAATTGGTGTTTTGTCTGCAGGGAGCCGTTAGTTCATGGAGCCGCCCGTGGACCCAACTGACATTAAAATGCAACTGCTAACTAACTGACCACCTGTGTTCATCACCACAGTTATTCCCATTTTAAAGACATAATCACTCTTTAATGATTAAGTATGCAGCAGCACTTTTGGTGGCCGCCATACGTAGGCCATGGTGGCCGTTAGAGGAAGCCCGCGGTGGCTGCCAGATGTAGGCTGGGGTGAATGTAAGAGGTAGGCCACGGTGGCCGCCATACGTAGGCCATGGTGGCCGTAAGAGGTAGGCCGCGGTGGCCACCAGACGTACAGTAGTGTTCAGAATAATAAACTCAAAACTATTATGTTCAAACTGCTTTTTTAGCAATCCTGTGAATCACTAAACTAGTATTTAGTTGTATAACCACAGTTTTTCATGATTTCTTCACATCTGCGAGGCATTAATTTTGTTGGTTTGGAACCAAGATTTTGCTGGTTTACTAGTGTGCTTGGGGTCATTGTCTTGTTGAAACACCCATTTCAAGGGCATGTCCTCTTCAGCATAAGGCAACATGACCTCTTCAAGTTTTTTGACATATCCAAACTGATCCATGATACCTGGTATGTGATATATAGGCCCAACACCATAGTAGGAGAAACATGCCCATATCATGATGCTTGCACCACCATGCTTCACTGTCTTCACTGTGAACTGTGGCTTGAATTCAGAGTTTGGGGGTCGTTTCACAAACTGTCTGCGGCCCTTGGACCCATAAAGAACAGTTTTACTCTCATTAGTCCACAAAATATTCCTCCATTTCTCTTTAGGCCAGTTGATGTGTTCTTTGGCAAATTGTAACCTCTTCTGCACATAGTAGAGAAGCTTGAATCGTCGACTGGACTGGGTTGCTTGACGCGAGGATGCTTCGCTTCAAATCGCAGAAGCTTCCTCAGTTAAAATTCTTGCTCTGGTAGTCTGACTTCTGTCTTGACTCTGACGTCCTCGGGTCAAGCAACCCAGTCCAGTCGAAGATTCAAGCTTCTCTACTATGGAAACCACCTGGACAACTGAGAGCCTACACAGAAACTCTTCTGCACATGTCTTTTATTTAACAGAGGGACTTTGTGGGGGATTCTTGCAAATAAATTAGCTTTACACAGGCGTCTTCTAACTGTCACAGCACTTTCAGGTAACTCCAGACTGTCTTTGATCATCCTGGAGCTGATCAATGGGTGAGCCTTTGCCATTCTGGTTATTCTTCTATCCATTTTGATGGTTGTTTTCCGTTTTCTTCCACGCGTCTGTTTTTTTTGTCCATTTTAAAGCATTGGAGATCATTTTCGATGAACAGCCTATAATTTTTTGCACCTGCGTATAAGTTTTCCCCTCTCCAATCAACTTTTTATTCAAACTACACTGTTCTTCTGAACAATGTCTTGAACGTCCCATTTTCCTCAGGCTTTCAAAGAGAAAAGCATGTTCAACAGGTGCTGGCTTCATCCTTAAATAGGGGACACCTGATTCACACCTGTTTGTTCCACAAAACTGACGAACTCACTGACTGAATGCCACACTACTATTATTGTGAACACCCCCTTTTCTACTTTTTTTTTTTACTAATAGCCCAATTTCATAGCCTTAAGAGTGTGCATATCATGAATGCTTGGTCTTGTTGGATTAGTGAGAATCTACTGAATCTACTGGTACCTTGTTTCCCATGTAACAATAAGAAATATACTCAAAACCTGGATTAATCTTTTTAGTCACATAGCACTACTATTATTCTGAACACTACTGTAGGCTGGGGTGGAGGTAAGAGATAGGCCGCTGTGGCTGCCAGATGTAGCCTTTGGAAATAAACCTAACTGACAAATGAGCTCTTTTGAAGCTACACGTAACTTAAAACCTGCACCTTCTAATTCTGTTCTTCACGTGGCAAGATGGGTTAGTAGGTTTTGGTCTGTTTTCAGAGTTTGATCAGTTTTTCAGTCGTACTTTCTGCGATCGTCAACATGTAAAATCTGTTGTTTTGAATTAATCACGTCTTTCTACAGGCGTGACGTGTGTGCTGTTGGGGCTCGGCGGTTCTGTGCGCTCTGAGTGCTGCTGTATTTCCTCACTGAGACTGTTTGTGAACTTTCAACAGCGACAGTATTCTGTCCTGTTCTCCGTTTGCTGCTCTGAGCTCGTAATGTTCCCCTGACTCTCATGTACACACACACACACACACACACACACACACACACACACACACACACACACACACACACACCCTTTGTGATGTAACCAGCTGAGCTCGGCTGCAGACTCCATTAAAGTAGAAGTGGACTGAAGAGTTTGTTGTTGTTTTTTTTAGCTTTCATCTGTTCTCAACGTTAATCCCAGAATGCTTTTCTGCGCGTGATCTAAGGCGTGTGCTTGTGTGTGCGTGTGTTCACGCACGCACGCTCGTGCATGTGTGTTGTCAGTAAGCCCTGCTGGAGGAACATTGTTGCATTCTGGGTACCTGCAGCTCTTGTCATTTACATTTCTAACAGAATTAAATCATAAACAAGGAAATTACTCAGCAGCTAATTGGCGCAGTGAAACCGCCCACCTGCTTCCATCTCCTCATTTCCCATCATCCTTTGCTAATGTGAGCCCTCCTCTGAACATAAACCAGATCACTGTCATCCAGCTGAAAACCCACGAGTTAGTCTAAATTAGTTAGTTAAATGGCAGAATGTGGACAGAAAATGACATTAATCTGTTCATGTCATTTAATTTTACAATCTGCGACCCTGATTGATGCTTATTGATCAGGTTGTTCTTTTGTCCGTCACAGAAACAGATTCTGAAGCTGATGGTGACACTTTTCATGATCTCATGAAACAGGAAGTCTTTGTTCCTGTGTAGTTTTAGCTTTGATGTTTGTATGGTGGTATTAGCATAGCTTCTGTGCTTCTGGTGTCTTTGTCATCTCCGCTGGTATGCCTTAAAGATGCCTTATATGGCATTTTAAACATTAATACAACAGCAAACAACTGTTTTCTTTATAAAGGTTTTGTGTGCAGAAAATGAAGCAGCACTCCCTCTGTGCCCTGAGCTTTTCCATTTCATAACTCACCTCATGTTTATGAAGAAACAGCAGTCATCACTACTCACCACATAGTTGTTGGGTTTTTTTTCCAAGATGGCAGCAGCTTCCCAGATGTGCATCCCAAAACCACATTCAGAGGCTAAAAATGCCTCCAATGAAGAATGCTGTTGGACTAGAATCCACGTCTTGGACCTGTTAGACCAGTTAAAGGGCTCCAACTGCTGTTCCTTCTGCTTGATGTGGATCAGAGAGGGAGGGAGGGTTGAGGAGGAGTGGCTGAGGAGGGAATCTTTGTTTTGATCCTGAAATGTGAAGCTAGTGCGACATCTAGTGGCAGAGAAATAATATAAGACCTGTAAGTCACAAACATATGCAACCCATAAACATGTACATTACATCACATGAATATGCTACATGTGACGTGATGTACATCACATCACGTCACATGTAGCAGTCATGTATTTGCCTGTATAAGCAAGGTTTATGCACTACGGGGCAGATTAGGCACATCTGTGGATGACATCAGAAAATGTATAAATTTTTTTTCATCTCGTTAACGATGTTGCTGTAGATACACAAGTCGACATTTTTGTTTATTAGTGAATGTTAATTACCTGACCTGACCTCCAGGTGCTTAATTTTAAAACACACGTTTGTCTGACACTGTCAGATAAGAACTCGAGTGTGTTTCTAACTTCACATTGTGAGTTTTGTGTACTTTTGTGTAACCGTGTCGTAGTTGAACCCGCGTGTCGATACAAACACTGTAGATTGATTTAATTTTGTGTATTTATTACTGACCGAAACACCCACTGTAACCTCGGCCTGTTGTCATAGCAACCGCCACCATCCACTGCGACCTACTTATGATGTCATCGTCTGAGGCCGGTTCGATTAGCTGGATGATGAATGACGTTCAGGACGAATGGCTGCGACGTGCCCTGAGATGAAAATCCATTTATTAGCTGAAACAGAGACAGCGTGATGGTTTCTCTGCACTCAGCTGCAGTTTGCCAACATGTCAGATGCTGTACTTTACATTTTAGGACGACAGGAAATTTTTTAACCCTTGACTTGGGTCTACGGGGTCCATCAATTGTCAGGATCGGAGCTGATCTAGTTTTTGCACGGCTGTTTTATTTAATTTTGTTCTCTGACGAGCTGAACTTTGTACTTTAGGTTCTAATCCCCACATTCTCTCTTATCCTTCTTTATGCCAATCACACTGTTGTCATAGCAACCAGTGTCCCCCCAGTAAGCATCCAGACATCAATCAAGCTCCCACGGTGCACGCCAGCACTTCTGTGCTGAGGTTGTGTTTGGAAGTTGAATGATGTCGACGCCCCTCAAAGCCAATCAGCATCCATCTGATATTACAGCGCCCCCTGTAGGGCAATCATTGTCATTTTTAGGGAATGATGGCACACAGCTGTGATGAAACGATCAAAGCAGCTATAAAAATAAATAAGCAGAGCAACTGGGGCCGAAAATGGTCCCAAAACAATAACTTTAAATCCAAAAATGTTTTCTCCATATTTTCTTTAGACAAACAGTGGCGGCCTTGGAGATGAAAGAACTGGGCTTGCAAACACATTTCAAGATACATATAACTTCAGTCACACCTGCTCCTAATTTCTATCATGCATGTGAAAATATGGCTGTTCCTGCAACAATCCCAAACTGTTATGTTATGAATCAAACTTTTTGTACTGATCTGGTGAATCAAAGTTAACCAAAGTTGAACCAGTTTATCTTCTTTATATGTCCTTTTAATGTTGAGATTAACGAGATGACAGCGTTTATTTTCGAATTATCGTGTGCCTTTTACAGGGTGCATGTCTGATGCGCGGCTGATCTTGTGCATGTCCTTTGTTTCAGTGCTCGTACGTCCCCCCGTGTGAGCGTGATAACCAGAAGAACAGAGCGAGCGTCCTGTGGTGGGAGGATTACTTCACCAAAGAGGTCAGCAGCCAGTCGTTCACCTGCTTCTTCAACCAGCAGCGGAGGTGAGATGGCGAGAGAGTTTCCATAACGAAGGTCTGAGGATTATTAATCCCAGACCTGGGGTCGGGGGCTCTGTTTGGACCTGGTGAGTCAGTGAGTTTCTGCCTCAAACTGATGCCCCATCTATAAATAACAGTAAACTGGATCAAGAGCTTGACGGGTGGATCAAGGCGACACAGTTAGTTTGTTCTTTTAGGTTCCAAGCCTGAACTGAAGCGACCAGAAGAGATCTTGGATGCATGTGGCTGAAATCATTCGTTTCCAATCATTCGTTTCCAGGGAGGCAAGTCAGTTCTGGACTCATAATTCTGGGTTCTGACATCCAGAAGGACATGGGGTCAGAACCTTTGAGGAGGTCTTGGTCTCCCTGTGGGGTCGTGGCCTCGGAGGAGATCCTGAGTCAGACCACAAATATGCTGAAGGAATTTTATATCATGATGTCGAGTATTTCGTACACTTTGTGTAAAGACGTACGATCAGGCACAAAGATGGCGTCTGCACGTAACTCCATGGACAAAGTACTAATGGTATGATGTCACTGGAGGGCGGTCTGATTTATGACTTTTTTCTCATCACGCCTCTGTGTCCTTGCACATCATGGAGGAAATCTTGATGTGTATTATTCATATCACATTCGTGTGAACATCATCACACAAGTGTGTGTGGTGTCTGTCGCCAAGTGTTTGTTCACAGGGGGTCGTTTTGACCGTTGGGGTTTTTCCGTAATTATTGTATGGCTTTGCCTTACAATATAAGGCGCCTTGGGGCAACTGTTTGTTGTGATTTGGCGCTATATAAATAAAATTGATTTGATTTTGATTTGGTGACTGTAGGCCTTTGTGATGTCATAAGGTAAGACTCTTAAAGAAGAGGTCAAAGCCAAAGAAAGGAGGACATCAAAGAAAACTCAGACAGATACATCACCAATAATAATAGTTCAGGGCTCGACAATAGCACTGGTCCGATGGCCCGGCGGCCTTTTTTACATGTTCCGGGCCACCACGGGCCAGTGAAGTTCATATTTCATTTTTCGTATGGGCCAGGAAGAATTAAAATCGCTTTGGGCAAATTTCTTAGTCTTACCGTGAAGAAATATGTCAAAATACATGTAGAAATTGAACATTTTCGCTACATCGTCCACCATGTTTGTTATGGTAGCTACAGCGCATGTGTGGGGCCGTCTTCATCTCTTTCCGCGCCACTTTGGCAATGTTCCGAACATTGCCAAAGTGCAGACGAACCTGCAGACAAACTTGATCTGC
Source organism: Thalassophryne amazonica (assembly GCF_902500255.1). Lineage (NCBI taxonomy): Eukaryota > Metazoa > Chordata > Actinopteri > Batrachoidiformes > Batrachoididae > Thalassophryne > Thalassophryne amazonica. Next base: position 5,829,656 of record NC_047124.1, read on the forward strand.
AAGAGCATCTTCTGATGTGGCGCAAATTTCGCTTCAACATCGACGCATCATTTTCGCTTACGCAAGCTCGATTGCAGTGAATATTATGAATTTCTTGAAACCTCCTGCCCCTGGGCAGAAACCAGGGAAGCAAAGGAAAGAACAGCTATCACCCTCAAAACAAACACAGAAGAGGAAGGCTGCTGATGCTGAATATGAGAAGAAAAGGGTGAGGAAAACTTGGCAAGCTTCCTGCAAGAAAAGATGGCCATGGCTGGAGCGTGATGAGGAGAGCGAGGTTGTCTTCTGTGGAACTTGTAGAGCCATGCCAGAATATACTGACAATTAAGTATAAATATACCAAGTCCTGGTAGACATCTGGTAGATTTCATATGCCAGTTTAAAAGTCTAATCATTATGCCCTTGTGGAAACCCCATGGTAACAACATTAGCAATTAGAGTATTGTACATTTACTGGGTCATCGCGGCAGCCGTCGGTTCGGCGCGGGCGTGAAAGTATGGGCCAGTGATATTTTCATCCAGGCCAGTAACTTTCAAATTCTACTGGCCCTGTGGGCCAGTGCATAAATTGCCTTATTGTCAAGCCCTGAAAAGTAATCAATTCTTCCATCATCAAAGAACGGTTGCAGCTCAAGGGTTTGAGTGGTCTTATGACAGATAGGTATGACTGAAGCTCCGCCTCCCTGTCAACTGGATAAAAGAAAACCAGCTGTTTATTATTTGTTTATTTTCCTTGTTGTTGTTTTAGGCCTGACGATGTGTTGTGGCGTCGTTCCCATGACACCAGCGTCCTGCTGCACTGCGTGCTCTGGCCGATGGTCTCACTGCTTCTGGGCACGCTCATCGTGCTGCTGACAGTGTGCGCGCGCTCCCTGGCCGTGCGAGCTGAGGCTCTGCAGAAGAGGAAGTTCTCCTATGAGGTGTGCCAAGACACAGGAGGCGTGGTCTCAGAGCGCCGCAGCAACAAGGCCGGTGACGCCCTTACCACAAACTCTGACCCTGAGCTGTCATCGCCTTCAAGGACCCTGCTGACATGTGCGGTGCCGGTGAGACGCCGCGATCGAGAACATTAAAATCAGACTGCCCACATCGACGTCGGCAAAGTCGCCTGACCTGCTTATGTCACCTAATGTAAAAAAACAACTCTTGACATATGGTTTATATATTTAGCAGTGTTGAAACAAGAGCGCATGATGGGAAGACAGGATCAGTCATGACTCAGTAAGCAGACGAGCCTTTATGATGAAAGCAAGCAGACGAGCCTTTATGATGAAAGCAAGCAGACGAGCCTTTATGATGAAAGCAAGCAGACGAGCCTTTATGAAGAAAGTAAGCAGACGAGCCTTTATGATGAAAGCAAGCAGACGAGCCTTTATGATGAAAGCAAGCAGATACGAGCCTTTATGATGAAAGCAAGCAGATACGAGTCTTTATGATGAAAGCAAGCAGATGAGCCTTTATGATGAAAGCAAGCAGATGAGCCTTTATGATGAAAGCAAGCAGATGAGTCTTTATGATGAAAGCAAGCAGACGAGTCTTTATGATGAAAGCAAGCAGACAAGTCTTTATGATGAAAGCAAGCAGAAAAGTCTTTCTGATGAAAGCCAGCAGATGACGAGTCTTTCTGATGACAGCCAGCAGATGACGAGTTTTTATGATGAAAGCAAGCAAACGATGTCTATGGTGAGAGGTTACGTAAATAACTTTAGTACTATGATAACCGAGTCAGATTCTTACTCTACCTCTAGACGGATGGATTTCACATCAGTTTTATTTGCCAAAAGAGATGAATTTAAAACTTTTTTTCTCCGCTAAATACGAATGTAGTGTATCGAGTTAAAAATTTACGAGTACTTCCTGAAAGTTTGTGGGGTTTTTTTTGCTACAGAGCAGGAACTCCAGATATCACCTGGGAAAAGTTTGGTTTGAAGTCCAATATCGAAACCTGCAGAAGATTTATTTTATGGCCATAAAATGTTTGGTGCCGGTTCGTAGTTTCACTGCTTGCTAACAGCTCATGTAGCAGCAACTTGCTAACAGCTCATGTAGCAGCAACGCGACAATCTTTAGCCTTTAATGCAACGTGTTACACACTCAGATAAAAATCCTGAAACAGCAAAAAGATGATGTAGCAACTTTAGCAGGACCTGTGAATGTCAGTCAGGCTCAGTTTGAAGAAATGTTGCCTGCAGACATAAATGAGGGCAAAGTGTTAAACTCAGTGTAACACTTAAAATCAGACTCAACTTCATCAAATGTCATTAAAAAAAATCTGCTGGTCTGTTGAGCCTTTCTTAATATTTTTTCCAACAATATTATCAACATTGTGAGGGTCCACCCCTTTTCAGGGCCCTCTCAAAATTCATAGCTAAGAAAAAAAAGTGAAAGTTGATGAGAACCTTTTTTTTTTTTTAAGTTACTGATCTTAAATGAACTGGATCCTGATTGTTCCTCTTTTAGTGTTTTGTAGCAGTCTGGACTGATCTGATCCTCAGGTTCTGGTTCTGGTCACTGTGTTTGGATCAACAATAAGTCAAAACTTTATGTTGGCGATGATTTACTAAAGCTGGCGTAGATTGCTGCTAATCTGGATCTAAGAATCTGAACCCAACCCAAAGATAAAGGGTTGGGTTGGATGGGCCCCAATAATTATATCCGGACCTGAATTTGGTCACTTTATTGTATATATATATATATATATTTTATGTTTTTCCCTTTACTCCTCTCCTTATTACTTAATTCCTTTCCTCCTAAATTACCTAATTCCCTTTTTCCTTTTATCACTTTCTTGCTCTCTCATTCATTTCTATTCCTCTGCCTGTTTCTTACCTCCTTTATTTCCTCCAGCAATATCTTCGAAATTAAACCTTTTTTGTAAATCAAAGTTTGAACATTGATTGTTTGATCACACATTTGTTTGTCTTTATGACATCACTACTGTACCTACGAGACTCCGCCCCTAAAGCAGTCTGATGTAGCTTCTCTGTAGCATTTATATTTTTTTGGTGTGTATTTTATTAGTTGTTGTATTAATAATAATAGATTTTCTATCTAAAGCCATAATCTGAGCTGTGAGCCTCCGTTGTTTTGTTTATTAGACAGCTGACGCTTTTCCAGATGCTTTGTCATTTTATTTGAGGCTTTCAGTCAGCAGTGTAAGATTCTGTTCAATTCTTTAATTTACTGCATTTTCTGATGGTTGTTGTTGCGTTTTGTGAGCAGCTGTTTTCTTTGTTGTTTTTGTTTTTCTTCATCCCGTCTGAACCTGTGCACCGCGTGTCCCAGGTGGCCCACTTTTGCTGACATTTAACAATGATAGTGCCTGATAGAATCTTTAAATAAATCATGTTTACCTTCAAACAAAGTCGTACCTTTTTAGATTATTATCACTAAGTATCACATTTATTTTTGTTCACCAGTCTCACGGTCAAAGTGCATACACGCTTTCCTTTTGTAGTTTCAGAGTTCTGCAGCGGTTTACGACTGGGGTGTCGACATTCATTTGGATGTCAACATTTTACAATGTTGGATGTAAAATAAAAGCATCATTTTGCCCTAAATCTGTGAGAATCAGGTTGAAACTTACACTAAATGTTTGTCTTGTTAACGGTGTAAACACCCACAGAGACACACAGGGTTACACTCTAGGTTATGAGCACATTAGGCAAAATGAAAGCCGAAGTTTAAAAACGCGGACAAGGATCCACAGCTATTGATGTAGAGCTACAAAAATATCACGTCTGTGCTTAATTTCAACAGGCTTAAAAACCACTTTAAGTCATCTTAATTCTGATTTAACAGCACCTCAGAACAGGCTAATATTTTAAAAGCATTTTAACTCGGACTGTCCATAATTTGGAAAATATTAAACCCAGTTTATCTTGAATTAGCTCCTTTATTTTATTACACAAAGCCATTTAATCCCAGAATTTAAGAAAGAAAAATCTTGTCTTATTTTAAATATTACTTGAAGCCATTTAATCTGATTGTACATCAGGTTAAAACCAGATTATTTTCATCAGTTTTCATCCATGTTAAACTGGTTTTCCGCTAGCTTCGTGCCACTTAACACTAGTTTAATCCAGTGAATTTCTTTAAATCCAATTAAAAACCCAGTCTTAAATCATTTTCAGTTCAGCCATTTAAAAACCTTGCCATTTAAAGTCAGATCAAAAGAAACTAATATCTGATTAGCTTTTTTTTTTTTTTTTTTTTTTTTAGTGTGATTGTCAAAAACTGTTTAAACCAGTTTAGGTTTGATAAACAAAAGTTTAAAATTGATCTCTGAGTAATTTTAACAAGCTCTTGGTTTAGAGCCAGTTTCTAGATTAAACATGTTTTAAAAGCATCTTAAATCAATTGAGTTCATAACCACTTTATACCAGTTTTAAGCAAATCTAAACCACGTTATTCATGGGATGTAGACATTTAAAACCAAATCTGCGTAAAATTACTTTAAAACCGTTTAGCTTTGGTGTAAAATGATTTAAAATGAGTTTATTCCCAACTAAAGGTTAAAATCTGCAAAAATTCCTTTGGGATCAAAGAGGAATCTGTAATCTGGAAAAAGTCCCACCAGGATTCTCGATGTAAATTGTTGACTATACTTCTAACTGTTGATTGAGTCGGCCCCAATAGTTCCACCTCAACCACACTGTGGATGTTTAGCTGCTACTTGAGAAAAAAAAAAACGTGCACATGAATGAATGTGCACATGGCCCTGGACTGCTCAGTCTTTGGCTGTTTGGACTCAAAGCTTTTCTAACTTTGAGTCTCCACCGGGATGCAGCAGCGAGAACGAGCTTGATGTTGGGTCTTGAGGGATTCTGTTTTCATCCGATCGCTGTTGATCTGGGTCACCCAGTTCTGCTTCAGCCTCGTGATGACCCAGATCAATATGCAAATCAAAAGTTTGAAAATCAGCTTCATAAGAGCACCAACAGTTTTTTTTCTTTTCCCTTTCTTTGTTCACTCATTCAGCTGTTTTTGTTCATTCTTACCAGTTTTTGCTCACTCTTACTGCTGTTTATGTTTGCTCTTAACACTATTTTTGTTTGCTCATTACGTTATTTTCAGTTATTCTTACTGCTGTTTTTGTTCACTCATTCCGTTGTTTTCGTTCGTTCTTACCGCTGTTTTTGTTCACTCTTACCGCTGTTTTTTTCGCTCTTACGGCTGTTTTTTTTTTCGCTCTTATGGCTGTTATGTTCGCCCCTTACCACTATTTTTGTTTGCTTATTCCTCTGTTTTGTTCTTACCACTATTTTTGTTCACTCATTCCGTTGTTTTTGTTCGTTCTGTTTTTTCTTGTTCTTACCACTGTTTTTGTTCGTTCTTGCTGCTGTTTTCATTCGTTCTTACCGCTGTTTTTGTTAGCTCATTCCGTTGTTTTTGTTCATTCTTACATCTGTTTTTGTTCACTCATTGATGCTGAGTCTGATTCACGTTGATGTCCTTTCAGATTAAAATATCTCACAATGATATATTAATAACTTAATCAGTGTCACAATAAGTGGTGAAAATATAGAAAATATATTGTTCACACAAAGTGAAAACTCTGAAGATTAAGTCAACTCAAAAATATTATAGCAACAATTGTTCATTTTTATCTACATATAACAAAAGTGTTACCTCAAGAAAAACAACACCACCACCACCAACAAAAAAACCTCTTAGAATGACAGTTTAAGATGAATTTAATCAGAATCAGTTCACAATTATTATTTTTTTAAATAATCCAATGGATAGAAATGGCAGGTGGGTGGGTGGGTGGGGAAGGTCCTTAAAAATCAATTTATTCCAGTTCATCAAGGAAACATTTATACCACATTGCAAACATGTCATACGTATTGCTTTTTTAAAAGACATAATTATTTCTTTTATTAATCAGGAAGGGCATCCGGCGTAAAACTTGTGCCAATTCAACATGCAGATCCACTTTGGATTTGCTGTGGCGACCCCGAGTGCAAACAAGGGAGCAGCCGAAGGGACTTACTATTAATAAGTAGCAACATTAAAGTAATTCTTTCGTTCCAGTAATTTGGTTTACATCTCTGTACTCAGACTTTTTCATTTTATGTTTAACCCCTTAACGCCCGAATTTATATAGCTGTATATAAAAAAATGTTTTGTGTGTGTTTTTGCCTTTAAGTAGATGGTAAATAATGTTGAGATTATTAATTTCACTTTTGCACAAAAACTAGATAGTAATATTGGGTATTCTGGTAATGACTTTATGTTACTGTATGTTGCAAATTTGCGACAACAGGCATACAGGTCAATTGCATATTTGAGTCAGAGATTGTAGCATATATGCGACGATGGGCGTTAAGGGGTTAAGATTTATACAGTTAGACTTTACAAATTTATTTTAAAAGAACTTTTATTTAAAACTATTGCAATGCCATAAGATGCCATGGAAATCTTATTTACATAAAGTCTGAAAAAAGTCAGCCCATAATCAAATATCTAAACACAAGGTAAAAAATAATCGGCATATATAACCTTTATTATATAAAAATGAGTATTTCATCAATATTTACATACAGCAACATGTGATGTTTTAAATAAACTTTCTAGTGAGTGAAAAACAGTATTATAGTGACTATAAAAATATTTTAAAATATTTATTATTGTAAGATCTAATCTCTAATAATGAGTTCAACCCTCATTTCCTTAAAACAAAACAAAAAAACTGATTTTGTTGAACTAGTTAGTCCATTTGGGAAAAAATAAATAAGTCAAAAATTCAATTATAGTGCCAAATCAGAAGAAACAAATTAAATTCATATTTGAACCAGTTGGTTTTCATGTTTGCTAAATTAATGCTGACATTTAATTACTTGTTCTAATCTATTTTATAAATGTTTAATTACTGTTTTAATTGATAACTGGCAGATTCAAGTTCTTACTGAGAATGATTCAAATTATTTTCTCATTTCGCACGTGTGTGTGTGTGTGTGTATATGTGTGTGAGAGAGAGAGAGACAAATAAAATCTTAAAGTCCAAAATGTATTTACTTTTAAACAATGAATAATCCCAACATTATCTATAATTTAACTAGTTAATGGCCACATTATAATACTGAAACTAATGTACAAATATAGAGGTATTTCTACCTTTCTGGTTTTATCTGAAATAATTTTTGATTCTTTGATTTGAGGCGTCACTGACAAAATCAAACATGAATTGGATTTTTTTTTTATTAGCTAGTCTGGATTCACGAACAATTTCAGTTCAACTCAAATTTAAGTCGAGCTCTATAAACTCAGAGAATAATCCTAAATTCATGGAGGAAAATATAAATTTGCAGAAGTTCAAGTGTGGTGAACTTTGACTCGTAAATGGCTAGCTTATTAGCTTGTTGTGCTACATAGTCTGAGTTTACAAAATCCTGTTCTACAAGAAGAGCTAAACTGTTAAAAAAGAAAGAAAAAGAGTGGCACATGTGGAGAGGATGGTACAAATCCCCACAAATAATTATTGTCCAACTCATTAGCGAGTAAGACAGCTAGCATGGTTAGTTAGCGTGCAGCTAGCTTGTGATTAAATTATATATTCTGCTTATACAGATAACATCAGGTAACTTTAGACGGCTACTCAGTTATTTTACTAAATGATTTAGTATTACAGTTATGATAATATTTGTGTAGGATATGCAACTTTAACACCTTGTGGCTCCAAATATTAACCAGGTCATGTGATCACCGCTTTGGTTGGTTGACTCTGATGACCCTCTCAGTTCATATAAAGATTTTAACTTTTGATATTTTTTACACTAATTTGTTGGAGAATTTATCTTGTTTTTATGGTGGATTTGGTAGCTAACTCTTCCTGTTAGCTTAGCCGAGCTTCGTGGTTTGATGTCGCCTCTTCAGTGTCCCGTGTAGATGAAATCTGAGGAGGTTGAGAAAAAAAAAAACATAAATGAACACTTCCACAGTGTTTATGTTAAATTATTTTTTGATGCCAAACCATTTAATTTTATCAAATGTTGGGTTAAATGGGTTATTCAAATCAACTTTAAAGCTTTGAGTTTTGAACTCAGTTTAAACTGGTTCTGATCAGAAAATTTTAATCAAATTTAACATTGTTTTGATGTTTAGCAGTAGTTTTATTTTCACTTTAGATACTTTTGTATATTATTATTATTAGATACATTATTATATTATTACTGTAAATTTATAAATAAACTGTTAATATATTTAAAATGTTACATTTACAATTTAGATTTTTTTTTTAAAGAAATTGGTTTAAACAAATCATGATTTTTAACTATATTGGACATAATTAAAAATATCTTTGCAGTGATTTGTGCCATTGTACTTTGATGTGATGTTGGTGGGGCCCGTGTGTAAGGTCATACCGCGGCAGTAGGCGGGGTTGAAGTTCTCGTAGATCGGGTACAAAGGGTTCTCCTTCTCACCGCGGTACTTCCGGGCTCTCAGGACGTCACGCACACATTGATGCAAGAAGGCATATTGACACTGTAACACATCACCATAGCCCCGCCATTTGGTTAGGACATGTTAACCAGCTGATTAGATGAATAACCGTCTAGCTGCTGTTAGCATGCTGTTGTTTTGTGCAGTTTGAAATGTAGAGGTCATGTGTCAGTCATCTTTAGTGAGGGCATGGTTGGCATACCTCAGTCTGAACCATGTGCTGGCGGTGCAGGCGGAGGTCAAACACACAGCCGTACAGGTCGATGGTTCCTTTGGAGTCCAACTGCTGCAGAACCCGATCCAGGGTGATGAAGGTTCCCGTACGTCCCACACCAGCACTGACACGCAAAAGCCACTATGTCATGTGACTACCATGTGATATCAAATCTGCGAACAGAGACTCCACCTTACCTGCAGTGCACCACGGTGGCCCCAGAGGTCGGCGAGCGGTCTATGTAGTCACGGACTGTCCTGACAAACTGGATCAGGGACTGAGTGCTGTCCGGGACCCCATGATCGGGCCACACAGTGTAGTGGAAGTGACGTATCACCCGTGGGTAACTGCGGCCACCCTCCTGTCAGGTCACAAAATCTCATTTTCTAAACTCCCGAGGAACCAGCGTACAAATTATTTGGACAATGTTTGATGTCAGTTTTCAACAAATTTAAACCAAACCATCTGGACTTTGTTTTTGTTTTTTTTTTGTTTTGTTTCTTTTTTGGTCTAAAGTAAATTTGTTCAGACTGAAATTTGCAAAAGTTCTTACCGCAGTGATCTTGAACTCGCGGATGGTCCACTCGGGCAGGATGGACTCGGACAACATGTGAATGACCAGGTCACCGTAGAACAAAGGTTCTGTGTCTGTGGGCCAGTACTGGTCACACTTCACCTGGGCACCACACGAAGTCCCAGTGATCAATACCCAATCAAATCACAGCACGGGCCATGAAAAACACAAACAAACAAAAACAACAGAAAAATTTCAACAATTCATCAATTCAGACCTGGAAAATAATATTAAATCAGACATTTAACTCATCGAGGAAAACTTCAACATTTTGACATGTTCTTTACAAATGTTTTTGTTTGTTTACTAACCTGAATTTAAAACCGTTTTAAACTGAATCTCTTATTTATCAATGAATTTAAATGACTCTCATCACTTTTAAACCGTCTTAATCTGGTTACGCTTCATGTTTTAGAAGAAACTATCATAGATTTTATTAAACATTTAACTGTAAAAAAAAAAAAAAAAAATCTGAATTGCAGCCTGAGATACAAAAACTAACTAAATAAATAAATTCTGGTTATAATAAATTCCAGTTACACAGAATTGCTTTTTTTTTTTCAATTCTACAACATGTTGAGATGCTTCATCGAAAGAACGTTGAATTAAACGTACCCTCCCCTTTTCCACACCCTGCGTCACCATGACGATGTTGTAGACGCTGTGCTCCCACACCATTCGCCAAAAGTCGTCCTTGGTTCCAGGGAGTGGGCCCTGCGTGGCGATGTATTCTCTGCGGTAGTTATTTCCCTACAAAGTAAAGCGCTGTTAGCATGTTGTTCAACCAGCAGTCAGTTAGCCGTCAGCAGGTTTACGTACGGGTATGTAGCTGGCGTTGATGTAGTCGGAGCAGGGGTCATCCTCCACGTACGACAGCTTCACCCTCGTGGAATCATCTAGAAAAAAAAACAACACAACGCTTGTGAAGTGGTCCGTATCTCTGAAGCTTTACAAAGATGATTCAGTCTGCAGATTCACGCAACCTGTGTGAATCTTTTACTTCAAATTCAACTTCGGTGAAATCCAACAGGATTCATTTATGTTGGCCAATCACGAGTCAGTACTGCTAACCTTTGACTCAACAGACATTAGCAGCCCAAAATGCACGCTAACATGTTAGCTAGCCGTGTCACAACATCCTGTTTTACAAAATCATGTTTTACTGCAGAATAAATCAACTAAATGTCGTTTAATGTCAGATTGTTTGCTTCCACTGTTTCAACTAGCAGCATGATTTGAAAACTAATTAGTGACTTACAAACTAGCGATGGTTAGCAAAACTAACTTCAACCAGACAGAGTTCATCACCCAACAGACACTCTTACAGTTTTTTTTTTTTAAACTCAGTTAAATGGGGGAAATTAAGACTTTATATTTAAACAAAGAAAGTTGGTGAGAACAATGTTTATTAAATATCATGACAAAATAAAAAAAAATATCAGGTAGAATATTTGTTTGAATCTGTGGTTTGTTTAAACTTTGGAGAAATTGTTGCTGCACAAATATCATTTGAATTTTTCAGTTTTCTTGGACCCTCAGTCTGAACACCGCTGTTGCCATAGTAATGGGGCTGTCTCATTACTTCAAGCTCTTCGATGTCAAATCTTAATTATGTTTTTGTCACTGAGGGACGCGTTCACGGGAGGTGAACTTTTATTCTCAGTCTGCTTTAAAGTCACATTTTTTAAAAATTGTATTTATAGAAAAACTTCTTTTTATTTACATTCTGTTGGTGTGTCCTGAGGGATAATATTATTGTTTGTTAATGTTAGCAAAATGATGGCAACATCGGCTACACTAACATGGTAGGATGTTGTTGTAGCGGTTCTTCCCTCGGTTCTCCGGCAGCCGGGCCACATCCATGGTTTGGTTCCGACCCACGTCCTTCAGATCCTGCACGGACAAACAGCTTACATTAGCACAGAATCTGCTGTAACGTGAAAAACTTTTATATCAAAGGTTTACCTCAAACTCCTCAGACAGCAGGAAGTTGGAGTCGCTCTGTAGTTTGGTCAGGTGACCCTCAAAGTGACACACTTTGACAGGACTGCGATTGAAAAAAAAAAGTTTAGAAATGTTTGGAATGTTTCGATGTTTGTGGCTATCTTCTGCATTAAAGAATAAAATCATCTTACCTGGTGATACGACGGTTACTGAAACACAGTAAAAACAAAGATTGTGTTACCATAGTGATGTAAAATACCTTTGAGAAGGATTAGCTAGCTAACCTAGCGCAGCCACTACAATGGCTTGTCAGCTAATATGTAGCTAACACATTTTTTTTAAATTGTTGAACATTTTGTACAGTGAACACATGGACCAAAGAAAAGTTTATCATATTTTTTTTCTGTAACTCTGATGATTGAGAAGTGGTGGAGGCCACACAGATGGGCTGATGGGAAACTGATGATGTCATCTACTTGTAGGTGGAAATTTTACAAACGGCATCTTCACTAAAGTCAAATCTCCAATCTAATCTCTGTGTTTCAGTGAAATACTGAAGAAAAGTAAGTCTTGATCCTCAATCTTACCTCCTGACTCCCATATAGATCCCTGAAGCCGGAACCTCTTTCCACATACTCATCCTGACCACCGGGTTCTCCTGGACCGCCCTGCACAGACACTGATCCAGTCACAAACAACTCAGAGCAGCAAGAAAAACCAGCACCATGAGGTGACGGCGTTTCTCTCAAACCACATGGCTTCACATTATCAACCATTTTACAATAACAGTCATTAAAGTAATCTTTGTGATGTAATAAAAGGTGCTCAATATTCATCTCTTTGTTGTAATCCAGTTGAACAAAATCCTGATCTGCTGACGTATAAGGGGTTCCAAAACATGTATATATTTTGCAAAACAGATGCACTGTTCAACTTGCGACTGAGCTAGCTAGACTAGCGTATCACTTCAACGGCTCGCCAAGCTAGCTAGCTTTACAAGCTAATACGATCAGCAAATAAAGTAGGGTATTCTGCTAATACACGTTCTTCAGCGGGTAGCGTTTTCAATTTCAATTTATTTTCATTTATATAGCGCCAAATCACAACAAAATTGCATCAAGGCGCTTCACACAAGTAAGGCCTAACCTTACCGACCCCCAAAGCAAGCACACAGGTGACAGTGGTAAGGAAAAACTCCCTCTGATGATTTGAGGAAGAAACCTCAAGCAGACCAGACTCAAAGGGGTGACTCTCTAATTGGACCATGCTACATGATTTACAAAACAATTCACAAAATGAATATACAGGAAATGTTGCCGGTGCACAGGACAGGAGGGTTACAGAGTTAATTATGGAGTTAGCACCGTTATTGGTGAGGACACTGGAAAGTAACTCTGATTCCGAATGTGGCCGCGGCATCAGTAAAGGCGATTCTCTGAGGATGTCTGAACAGTTTCAGAGTCACTTTCAGGTTTTGGTTCTTTGAGGTTTTATTTTTGATGTTGTTCTTGAACCTGCAGTAAAGGTTGTGATTTGGTGTGTGGGCGTTGTCTTACACTTTGCGTAGCCTCTGTCTGTAGACCAGCAGGGAAACCACAGCCACCGTCACGCCGATCAGGAACATACCAGCACTCAAACCCTCCACTACGCCACCTAGAGGCTCTGACAGAGAAGAACAGCAAAGGCCTTGATCACACTGAAGAAACTTTGCTTCACTCGAGCCGAAGTCGTTGACTCTGCAACATGATCAAGCATTCGGACATCTGTGGAGACACGCCCCTCTGGAAGGTTATTGATTATTTAAATCCCAGCTTTTATCCAATCATGACTGAGGACATTCTGACCTGCCCCTTTTTTCCAAAAGTCTTGTTTAAGGGTTGTGATTTGGTTCTGGGTTGGGGTAGAACTGGGTTTAAGTTGGGCGTTGAGTCTCGACATGATGTTTGTGTGGTTCTGACCTGAGTGCGTCCTGAGTGGCGCCGACAGGAAGGTGTCACTAAAGAGCGGCTGAGGAAACTCCCGCTGGTTTTCATCAAACAGCTTGGTGAAGGCGCGGATGCTCAGCCTGCCGACACGTGCACCACATGAGTCTTAATTAGAGTCAGTCGTTAGAACTGAACATGTCAGCTGCCTTGCTCAAAGGCACAACAGCAGGCGGTGTGTCCAGGGCTGCTGGAGCTCTGATACCTGTATGACGTTCTGGCTTTCAGAGGCCCATCACAGAAGTCGCTGTAGCTGTCGCTCAGGTACAGATCATCGTCATGGTAATGATCACATGCCCCACCCAGCCGGTCGCCTCCCGCCCCCAGGTTCACCTCCATCACCTGATCACGTGAAACACACACATGTGAGAATCATATTCTGTCATCTTAATAACTAAATCAGTTGTTTTTTTGTTTTTGTTTTTTTGGTGGGCGTGGCCTCAGCAGTGCAGTTGCATCACCTGTCCAGCAGTGGTGCTGGTGTCCTGCGGACATCGACTGGGAAAGTAGGCAGTTTGGTATATTCTGACAGATGAGTTGTTGATGTAGTTGCGGTATGAGGGGAGAGGGTGGCGCTGATCCGGGTGCAGGACCTCATTGGCTACCAGAGGACAGAATGTCAGCATGAGACAACGCTAATTTCCAGGTACCACTGTGTTAGCATTGTATTTGTGTACCATTGGACTCGGCCACGATCACTGCGAAGTATCGGACGGCTCCGTTAGTGTCACTGAACCACGAGCAGTTGAAGCGGAACAAGATGGAGGATGACGTGATCTTGGATGACTTTTCATTCACTCGTACGCTAGGGGGCGGAGTCGGTGGGCCTGCGAGTAATGAGGCTGGTTAATCAAGTTGTCAATCAAATAAATTGCAGATATCAAAAAGAAGAGTGACGGTTCTGTTCGCGCACTGACAGAAACGCTGACTTCTTCACCAATAATAATAAAAAAAAAAACCTACAAATTTAAATTCCAAATATTTAGACGTTGTTTTACTTCCATACATTGGCATTTTTAATCAAACCTGGATCCAAACGTCCCACGTCAACTGTTTCAGCTAACGCTAATCAGATTTTTCCTCTCTCTCTTTTTCTCACTCCCCCCTTTGTCGCTCCCTCTTTCCCTTCCTATTTTTCCTCTCTTCCTCCTTCGAGAAATTCATCCTAATTAAAGTAAGTCCCTTCGGCTTCTCCCTTGTTTGCACTTGGGGTCGCCACAGCAAATCCAAGGTGGATCTGCATGTTGAATTGGCACACGTTTTACGCCGGATGCCCTTCCTGATGCAACTCCACATTACATGGAGAAATGTGGCAGGGGTGGGATTTGAACCCGGAACCTTCTGAACTGAAACCAAGCGCATTAACCACTTGGCCAAGACTTATATTGTTATTTAAACAGTTCCGCTAATTAATCGCGGATGTTCACACCAGGGTTTTGCTTCCACTTCATTTGTTCTGGATCCAGTGAAGGAATATTTTAGTTTTACAAGCAATAAAGACATAAATTCATCTTGTGTGTGTGAGAAGCCGTCATCAGGCTCGATGATGTCAGAAAACTGGCACGACCTGTAGGGGGCAGTAGTGACTTTGGACAGCATCTCTCTGACACAAACTCTCTGCCGCCTCCTACAGGGCACAGCTGTGTGGCGTGTGTGATGTCATCAGGTACTCGCACGCATTCCAAGACTTTTTTCCCAGAATTTTTCACTGGGTCATTATCATCTCAGTGTTAAAAAGATGAAGAAGAAGAAAAAAATTGGGGGGAAATACAGTAAATCATACTTACGGTCAATCATGGTCACCGTGTCCTGAGTTGCCGGCGGGCTCATCAGGCCATCTGATGCCACTCTGACCCCAACCGAGTATTTACGGTATGCCTCCAAGTGGTCCAGCGTTACCGTGGTAACGCCTCCAGCCAGCCGCAGAGCCGCCGTCAGGTCCCCATCATCGTGGCGACGACACTTTATCTCGTATGAGTCAAAATCAGACAGAGGAGGTGACCAGGAGCAGGAGAGAGAGGAGGAGGAGAGGGGGAAGCAGTGAATGGACTTCAGAGGAGACGGGCCTGGAGGAGACGAGAGGAGGAGTCAAGGAATTTTAAAAGTGCCACATCAAAAAACAAAAAAAATTTTGAAATAAAGAAGAGATTTGAGAAAAGAGAGGATGCGAGAAGAGGAGTGGTGGGGAGGATAGGCACACAAAAAGGAAGAAAAAGGATGAAAGGGAGTGAAGAAGGAAGGACCTGAGGACAGAGATGGAAGGAGGAGAGGAAAGAAGAAAGCAGAAGAGATGAGAGGATGTACAAATATTCTCCCTTCCTTTAAAGAGTAACGTTAAAGGAAGGTAGGTGACAGTAAAGAAAGGAGACAGACAGAGGCGAGGAGGGAAGGAAAGAAGGAAAGATGAAGAGCAGCAGATGTGAGTTAGGAGAGAGGAAATTAAAAAAAGCAGTAAAAAAGGAAACACACAAAGTTTGAAACTAATCGGCTCCATGTTTGTGAAGGACATAAATAAAGGAAAACAAACAGGCGTTCAAAATTAACATCAATATTTCTCCAGACTGCTATCAAAGCAGATATTATTCAGTTCTATGCTGCCCCCTGCTGGAACAGCAGTTTAAATGACTGTGTCCACATTGCTAAGTTGATAAAAAAAGTAATGTGACAAGTATTGTTAGCTCCACCTACTTGTCCTAACACCTCTCTGGATTGGCTGGCTTCTGACTTTGGGTCCACTGCTGGCCACACCTCCGCTGACAGTTGACAGGCTGAAGTTGTACAGTCGACCTGGGAACATCCCACCCACAACGCTGCTGGTTGGGTCATCTTGAGTGATTGACAGGTCGTCTGGAGGAGTCCAATGCAAGCTGAAGCTGTCATAGTCCCCGGAGGCGGGGCCTACCCATGACAGAACTAACGTATCATTGGTGGGGCCTTGTTTGACGGTCAGGTGATTGGGCGGCTCTGGTGCTGGAAAGAATAGAAAGAGGAACTGTAATTGACTAACATCCAGTGGTGGACACAGCTAACTGAAAAGTTAACTTTTATAACGCTAAACTGCTAAAAAAAAATAGTGGAAGTTACTGCTAATTGCTAACTTTTAGTATTGACTCACTGATAAACCAGTTTTGAGTTTAATCACCGCAGGGGCTGCTGGGTAAATTCAGGATCGCAAACATAAAAGGAACGCAGAAAAAAAATAAAAATAAAACCCCAAACACTGTCATCTTTATCAAAAGCAGTAAATCGCAGTATTAGAAGTCACAGTTTATCTCTGTTTTATATTTATAACGTGTTACAGGAACGGCACACCCATGTTGCGTTCAACACGACTGGTAAAATCTACACCTGTCGCATTGAGCTTCCCCACCGAAGAAAACGCACATAAATTTTGTCTTTATATAAAAATACAGTGTCTTTTCACTTTAAAAAAGTAAACATTTGCATGTACACCAGACATGGGGTCAAATACTTTGCATTGTATTCAAATACAAATACTTTAGATTTTCGAATTCCAAATACAAATACTTTGTATTTTTTCAAATACAAATACTTTATATTTTGAGTATTTCAAATACAAATACTTTCTATGAACTATAAACAACAAATCAACACAAAAACTGATAAACTGGTGACAATTTATTGTGAAAATAGCATAACCAAATACTATTGATAAGTAAAGGATTGAATGTTTCATCACAAATTCACTATTATAATATCAGAGGCAATAATCAAACAATCACAATATATATTCTGTTTCCATCAATATTGCATCTTTTTGTATCCACTATATCACAAAACAATAATAAAATGTCATATC
Source organism: Thalassophryne amazonica (assembly GCF_902500255.1). Lineage (NCBI taxonomy): Eukaryota > Metazoa > Chordata > Actinopteri > Batrachoidiformes > Batrachoididae > Thalassophryne > Thalassophryne amazonica. The sequence continues at coordinate 5,846,635 of NC_047124.1, forward strand.
TGGTGTGTCTCAACACGGTGTCACAGAGATTCCCAAGTTTGAAAAATATTTGAAAAAGTATTTATAAAAGTATTTGGAACTACTTGGGATCCACGATGTATTTGAAATACAAATACAAATACTTTGAATTCAAAATCAGAAAATACAAATACTCTGAAAAAAATGTTTTTAAGTATTTTCAAATACAAATACTTTTGCATTTGGCCCCATGTCTGATGTACACACTGTCTTTATAGCAGGCACACTAACTGTGGATTTACACTAAGGCAACTCATCTCAACAGAATACTGGCCTGTTGCAGACACACAACAGACAGGAATGAACATATATGATTTTAGGGTTGACAAATGTTTTTGACCGTTAAACTTTACTGACTTTACTACCCAAAAAAGTTAGCTGACTGAAAGTTAGCGGGACTAAATTTAACAGAAGCTAAGTGGGCTGCTGATGGTTTTTAAAGTTAGTTGAAAAGCTAATTCGCTAACAAAAAAGTTAGCTTCGCTAATTAGCAGTTAGCAGATTAGCAGAACTGTGCCCACCACTGCTAACATCCCACCAGTTGTTCCAGTTGGCACTAGCACTGACCGGCTTCATGTCTTTGTTGAATCTGCTATAATGTAGCGTTTGACTTACTCGTACGTCCAAAGGCTGAAGCGCGATTCGTCAACTCTCCGCTGTGTGTTATGACCTCAGCACGGTACAGCCTACCAGGGATCAGGCCAGGGAACATGTGATTTCTGTGCTCTGCCCCCAGCGTCTGAGCTCGCAGCATGGCTCCAGAGGCGTCGTACAACACCACCTACAAATCCGACAAATGCCAAGGTGTAAAAGGTTTGACTTCGAGATCCATAATCCAGATCTCCACAGATATGGATCACGATGCAATGACGCAGCGTTTTACTGATCCAAAACTACATGTTGAAAAGTCAAAAGATCCAAAGGAAATCATGCTGAGTCACAGCTGATGTAAAAATCTTTGGAGGAAAGAAGATTAATAATGAATTAAAGACATTTTGAAGCTAGGCTAAGATGAGTCATAACTTTAGACTTTTGCTGAGTCATAATTTAGAGATGTGGTGGAATTTGCATTTCAGGCAGGGGAAATGGAATGAGAAATAAAACGATGATCTCAGTGTAAGTGAATGTAAATGGTAAATGGACTGCATTTATATAGCGCTTTTCCATCTGCATCAGATGCTCAAAGCGCTTTACAATTATGCCTCACATTTACCCGATGTCAGGGTGCTGCCATACAAGGCGCTCACTACACACCGGGAGCAATAGGGGATTAAAGGCCTTGCCCAAGGGCCCTTAGTGATTTTCCAGTCAGGCGGGGATTTGAACCCATGGTCTTCTGGACTCAAGCCCAACACCTTAACCACTAGACCATCACCTCCCCCATGTAGTTCAACATCATAATTTAATTTTTGGATCATGTGACCCCCCTCCCGCCACCTGCATAATAAATGTTAAAGTATTTACTGAATGTTTCGGGATTATTTTCCGTTACTTTTAATCATGTGAATCTTTCATTTGATGTGTGGTAAAATATCAAGTATTCATAATCCAAATCCATATGAAAGAATTAAGTTTAATTTAAAGTACTTTATTTATTTTAAGACTTTGGGATTAATATTAAATCGGGGCGTGTCTGTGGGTAGTTTACCTGGTAACTCGTCCAGGTTCCGTCTCCGTGCTGCCAGCTGACCTCCAGTCTGTCTGTTTGTCCTGAACTCTGAACCTTCAGGGACGAGACTGGAGACGGGACTGCAGACCACAAGACGGGATGAGGACACAAAGACAAGCGGAAGGTGATTAAGGTTTTTGACATATCGCCGCCAGGAATAACAGTAACGGTGGTTATGATGATGATGATGGTACCGACCCGTTCTAGCTAGAAGGTTAGAGTCACTGCTCATATCTCGGCTCCAGCTCACCACCTGCAGTCGGTACAGACTTCCTGCTCGCAGGCCGGTAAAGACGCAGCTGTCTGCAGCTGGATTCAGCTTCTGTAAGTCCACCAAAGCCCCCATAGCCTGCAGCAGACATTACATCTCTGATTACTTGCAGCTCCGCCCACTTTTGTAATTCGATGTGAAAGAATATGTGAAAAATTTGCAATGATAATTCAAGCACATATTTTGCGTCCTGGTGGAAGTCTTGAGAATACATGAATCATAGTAAATTTAAAACATTTCAGTGTGTCTGCAGCATTAGGACACCAGCATTTTTTTTCTTGCACATCCAGTAGTTTTATTGCAGTTTTTAACTGGATGAAACTCCGCCCACCTGGGGATGATCTTTTCTGCTACTTTCAGAATCCTGTATGTGATTGGTTGTTGTCTCATCAACACTGTAGAGTGACAGGTCATAGTTGTCAACGTGGCCAAGTGATGGACGCCATGAGAAAGACAGAGAGGAAGTGTTGGCCGATGTTATCGCAAGTTGACTGACAGCTGCTGGACCTGGGTGACAGACATTCAGAAAGAGAGAGACAGTAATTCATTCATTCATTCATTCATTTGGTTTAAATTAATTTAAACCAAAACTCTACAAAAATCCTCAATTTCCTTGAGGAAGTCTTTCCAAGGGATCAATAAAATTCTATCTAATCTAATCTAATCTAATCTAGGAAAAACCCATTTGAAATATGAAGAATAAAGGAATGAATAAAATATAGTCCTGATTTGAATTATTTCAAATGGTGGAATTGCATGAGCTGGGTCCAAATTATGTTCAGATGTATAAATAGTGCTACAGTGTGTTTTTAGCACAATGCTGTTTTATTGTGTATTGAACCCAACAGAGCTGTGGATAATGAGACTCCACCCATAACTGGCTGAGGATCATTAGATCAACCAAAAATGTGTATAACCCAATTAAAACCAAACTAGATTGATAACATGAATGTTGTGATGTATTATATCAGAGGGACAGTGCAGCTAGGATGATTTGGAGACAAAGTCAGAGGAGGGAACAGGGTATACGGGGAGAAGGATGCTGAGGATGGGTCAGGGTATACGGGGAGAAGGATGTTAAGGATGGGTCAGGGTATACGGGGAGAAGGATGTTAAGGATGGGTCAGGGTATACGGGGAGAAGGATGTTAAGAATGAGTCAGGGTATACGGGGAGAATGATGCTGAGGATGAGTCAGGGTATACGGGGAGAAGGATTTTAAGGATGAGTCAGGGTATACGGGGAGAAGGATGCTGAGGATGGGTCAGGGTATACGGGGAGAAGGATGTTAAGGATGAGTCAGGGTATACGGGGAGAAGGATGTTAAGGATGAGTCAGGGTATACGGGGAGAAGGATGTTAAGGATGAGTCAGGGTATACGGGGAGAAGGATGTTAAGGATGAGTCAGGGTATACGGGGAGAAGGATGTTAAGGATGGGTCAGGGTATACGGGGAGAAGGATGTTAAGGATGGGTCAGGGTATACGGGGAGAAGGATGTTAAGAATGAGTCAGGGTATACGGGGAGAATGATGCTGAGGATGAGTCAGGGTATACGGGGAGAAGGATTTTAAGGATGAGTCAGGGTATACGGGGAGAAGGATGCTGAGGATGGGTCAGGGTATACGGGGAGAAGGATGTTAAGGATGAGTCAGGGTATACGGGGAGAAGGATGTTAAGGATGAGTCAGGGTATACGGGGAGAAGGATGTTAAGGATGAGTCAGGGTATACGGGGAGAAGGATGTTAAGGATGAGTCAGGGTATACGGGGAGAAGGATGCTGAGGATGGGTCAGGGTATACGGGGAGAAGGATGTTGAAGATGGGTCAGAGTATATAGGGAGAAGGATTAGATATAGAATTAGATTCTGAAACAAAGATCCAGGATCTGTGGACTAGTTTAGGCTGAACAACAGTGAGTCTCAGGTCCTGGATCAGGGTAGTTAGAAGAAGCTGAGTGGAGCAGATCTGCAGTCTCAAAGTGGACTACTTGGTGTTGTATCCTAAAACCTTAATCACGTAAGGTCCACCAGAGTAGTAAACATCAACAAACAGCTCAGTGTCCTCTTTAGTGTCAGTAAAAACAGACTCACGTGTCTGTCCTTCTGCTGTGGCCTCCAGTGATGTTACACCGCCACTCAGGGTGACCACTCGCACGTGGTACCACTTCCCCGACGTCAGGCCCTCGAGCCGCTCGCTGTTGCTCTCTGCAGGCACTGACCGGTTAGTCAGGAGGACACCTGCCTCGTCCAAAAGCTGCAGGCTGTAGCCATCGTACACACCCACCGGCCTCTCCCAGGAAACTGTCAGGCTGTGGGTGGTGTGGTCGTTGTCCGCCTGCAGGGCTGTCACTCTGGCCGGCGCTGCAGAGACACACAATCATCTCTGACCATCGACCACTGAAGATCAAATAATGAATAATCTGATTGAAGTTCCAGGAGAAGATTCAAGAACATCGGGCTGCCTGTTGGTTTTCATCACAGCTGTTTCTTCAGTATAAAATGGTTTGGAGACCCATCGTGTCCAGATGAGCAGAACTTTACGACACTCCACAGTGACAATAACGTATGACTTGTATGGCTGACGAGCTATTTCTCTGCAAAGATATTTTACATAATAATGTCCTCTGTTGGCTGCCTGCAGAGACACGCCCACTCTGGAGACATCTCAATCCTCTTCAGATTAAGTAAGGTGGATGAGTAGTGAAGTATCCTAAAGACCAAAACCAGGTCTACAAAAGAAGACCAGAATGGGATTTATTTTCATTTACAAAGGAAGCCGCGTGTCCATGTCTTACCTATCCTGCCAGTGGCTGTGTTACTGTTGATCAGTTTGCCGCTCTTTGATTGGATTGTGATGGTGTAGGCGTGGCCTGGAATCAAGTCCAAGAAGTCCAGGTAGGAGACATACTTGGGGACAGGACGAGTCTCCACCAAAACGCCATCCTGGACATAAGAAGTTACAACGCGTCCAACAGACTAGTCAAATCCATTTTGTATAGAACTAGTAAGCTTTTGACAGGTTACGTGACCTGATCACCCCTATCACCTTCCTTTATCTGCCATCGGCCGTCACTTGTTTGTCCGTCAGTCAGTGTTTTTTGTTCCATGAGGAGTCAAAAGTGTTGGACTTACTGAATGTGACAGAGAAATGATGTACATGTCCAAGTCTCCATCTCCAGGGCTCCAGGAGACCATCAGCTCTGCTGTGGACTCTGTTGGACTGGGCCGAGATACCAGGTGGATGTTCCCTACTGCGCATGGACCTGGAAATACAAGAAAGAACACAATGAAACAAACCTGGGTTCAGCAAAACTAGACTTTGGATCATGATAACAGTACACGCAGGTCTGAAAAATGGAAAGAACATCTGGAATTCAAGTGAGTAAAGCTTTTTGATTGCCAGTGTTACCAAACAATTCATTTGTTTTGTTGCTGTGGAAATGAAGCTTCAGAATTTGAGGACAAAATGTCAAATTCGTGCTCCAAGCAAAAAGTATCAACAGCAAATCAAACAAGAAGAGAAAACCAAAACACATCCATCACATGGAATTCGAAAACAGGATGAATTCTCATCTCATCTCTAACAGAAACAGGTTTCAGATCAGTTAAGGTCTGTGACAGAACCAGGTTTCAGATCAGCTGATGGATTCTGTGACAGAACCAGGTTTCAAATCAATTGTGCTCACTCTCTGAGCCCTGGTGTTGGTGATGTTTTGTTGATGTTTTTGTGACACGATGATGTCAGTGCTGTGGACACATGGACCGACCTGTCCGTCCCTCGATGAACTGCGCTCTCTGATACGGTCCACTGAACGTCGATACCACAATCTTATAAAGTCGTCCAGGGGTCAGAGATGTCAGCTGATGATGTTGCACATCGCTACCTAACGTGACTGGAGGAAAAACTCGAGTGTCGTTGAAAAGCAGTGTGACCTGACAAAAAAAAAAAAAAAAAAATGGAAGAAATACAGATGAACACTCTACTGCCCACTAGAGTCAGCACTGGTCATTACACTTCACAGTACAGAAGAATCAAACAATATGCTGATGATTTAACTTTTCTAAAAAGTACATTTTGTCATTTGTTTTCATATCTAATGAAAAAATGATGTCCTCAATAATAAATGACTCCATTTGACATTTAGGCTCAAATAAACACACCTCATAATGATCCACATCTCCAGGGGCAGGGCTCCAAGTAACAGTGAGGTCACGTGTTCCTACGCTGCCGAGCAACAGATTGCTAACTGCTGCTGGAACTGTTGGAAAACAAAGCATCTGTTCCATCAGCAGCAACAAAACTACGAACAAACCACAGTGTCTGTAAATATCTGAAGCGGTTTCTGATTATTCTAGAAGAACGTGACTCGACTAACTCACAGGTGCGGCCGTCGGTGGAGACACTGCTCATGTAGTTGCCACTCCAGGTTTCCACGGTGATGGTGTAGAGACGTCCCGGTGTCAGGGAGGAGAACACACACTCGTTGTGTCCAGTTGATACGCTCTTGTTCTGCAGCACACTGTGGTTGTAACGGATCAGAACTACGTAACGGTCCACATCACCCGCCGCATGACCCCAGTACACCTGAACACAACGCGGGATACCGATTAGAGCACTATTGATAGCACTACCACTATTACTGCTTGTGGTGTTTGTACTACTTAAGACAGACTAGACAAAGGATCACAGTTTGATCCCCGGCTGTTTTCTATGTCTACCTGAGTGTCACTGGGCCAGACACTGGACCCCAAATTTCTCCTGGTGTGAAATTCAGTCCAAAGTATGGAAGCTGCTACAGAAAAAAAGCAATAAGCAGATAAAAACACAAACCTTGAGGAAGTCGTCTCTCGCAGAGTGAACCGCTGTTGGGTTTTGCACAGTTGCAGGTTCTGCAGAACAGATGCCACAAGAAAGTAAATACACTTTTAAGTATTTAAAGTTACAATGACGCGGTATTTCAAGCATCCGCAGTTTCTGCCACATGACGCATTTTGTCAAATCAAATTTGATTTTGTATGCGCATATTTGATGACACATAGGGCGGGGCATGTCATCATAAACACTTTATACATTTCATAAAGAAAACAGATTTTAAACAAACTGTGAAGATGACTGACAGGTCAGAACATAAAATATTTTCTGCTTCACAATACTTCAAGTAAAATAATGATAGATGAATATTTTCTTGGCATTTACCAAGAAAAACACCAAAAGTTAACTTTTTTTTCAGATTTCCCAAATGTGAAAATTTGCTTCTTTTCTGTTTTGGATTATCATATAAAACTAGGTACGTCAAAGATAAAAACATAAATATAACTGTACTTAAAGTGAAACTTGAATTGAACCTTACGTGTCTGTGCTGGAACGGTTGTAGCATTTTCTAGGCCGCCGCTCCGAGTCACTATGACAACAGAGTACAACCTCCCAGCAACAAGAGAGCTGAAGGAACACTCCGTCAGTGAGGAACGGGACACGGCGAGCGTGTGCACGGTTCGCCTTCTGTCCTGAAGGAGCACCAGGTAACTGTCCACCACGCCCACTGCAGGACGCCATGACACCTGCACAGCATCCGACCTGCCGCCATTGGCAACCGTCACCTCGGAAACGGATGCCGGGACTGAGAGTAAAAGATACACATCAAAGCTTAAAACCTAGAAAGAGGTGGATTAAAAAAAAACAAAAAACAATGAATCTTGTCTCCTTGCAGTTAACATATATTAAGTGGACACGGTTCAATTTTATAGACAACAGAGACTTATTTCTGAATAATCAAAAGGCTGATTCAAGATATCTGTAATTACCTAGTGGCCTACTTTTCAAGTATGTTTTATATTCATTTTTGAGGGACTGCAGATGGAAACTAGCTTTAAGCTAACTCTGGTACAATGCATCAAATGGAAACATTTATGTTCTTTATTGTACATGGTCCCTTTACAAATAAATTAATTTTAAAAATATATATTCCAAATAAAACCCAGCTTAAGATGTAAAACGCTGAGTCACCGCACCAGCGATTGTTGAGCTAACTGCTGCTCTCCTCTTGTTAAATTCATTAATATATGTTGACAGACATGTCTGAATATTTATTAACCATTTATCGCATTCAGGAAATCATTTATGATCACTTCAGGTTCCGAGATTTGACGTTTTTTTCCCCCCAGTATATCCATGCTAATATTCACAGCTATCGCTAATCCAAACTGAACAGCTTCTCACCATGACTCATCAAAATTGTAACCAAGATCAGTGGAGTGATGATTGTGACTCACTCATCAGACAATAATTACAGATACCATAAATGATCAATCAGTTAAATCAATCAACTAAGTCTTATGTGACATTGTAGGAACTAAATCAATTATTTAAAAAAAATAAATAAATTTTGTAAATTTTCTTTGCAATAACAAAGCATAAATGAATCGGCTCAGAGTTCAGAGACATGTTTAAAGTTCAGAGTGCCTCACTGGTGCGTGCGTCCACACTGGTGGTCATAGAAACCACGCCACCACTAACAGTGGCTGCTTGCAGCCTGTAGAGGGCGCCAGGTGTTAAACCAGACAGCAGCAGTGAAGAAGAACCAACTGGAACACTGTAGTTCTGGATCATGACGCTGTGGAGGAACAGGAGACGGTGATCAACTTCACCAAAATGTTTGATTAAAATGTGGCGTTGCGCCTTTAACGAACCTGTCCTGCAGCAGGATCAGGGTGTACGAGTCCATGTCCCCTGGAGGCTTTTCCCATGATGCCTGGAGGCTGTCGGATGAAGAACTACTCAGACTGAGGCTACGCAACGCCAGGGGCACTAAAAACGCATAAACACGTCACTGTTACATACTTTTGTTAGACTCTCATGCCATACTTCAGACAGCAACATGAATTGTGTCTACATTGTGGGCGGGGCTAAATGTTTGACATGTAATGACTTGTTAGCAGTGTAGCAGTTAATCAAAAATAAATATCACATATCACAACGGTAAAATTAAATTGTTTATTGAAATAGCTAATCGTGTAGCGGCTTGATGTCAGTGAGAATATACGTCTTCACAGTTTTCAAGCATGCTAGCGATATGCTAACTAGCACAGCTAGTTGGTTTAGTCACAGTAGCACATCTAGGTGGCTATTTTATTCACTACAACAATAAGTTAATCACTAAAGTTTGTGTATTTGCACTCTCCATGCATAATGGAGTACAAATAATATATACATTTGTTTTTTAAGAGTTTACACACTAGTTAAGCAGATTTCATAAAACTAGACTTTATGACAAGCTAATACGATAGCTGGACAGAGTGAAGTGTCACACCATCAACAAATGCAAATTTTAACAACCTATTGTTTCTGTATAAATTAATTTTTAATGGTTAATTCCAAATCTTATGGGTAAAAAAAAATGGACTGGTTGTCCACTTTGGGTGGTGGCCATTCTGGACCCACTGTGGTTCTGTAATGTTTTGACAGATCTGACCCAACTTTTTTAAATTAACATTTTAATATTTGAGAATTTTGTGTATTTTGAATATGAAATTCACCCAACCTGAAATAACATTAGGGTGGAGCCTATGTATGGTGATGTCATAAAGGGATGCAGATAAACAAAACCAACCTGTTCGGCCCTTTACAGACACTGAAGTGTTCAGTTGACCACTCCTGGTTGCCACGTTGATGATGTAAGGTCTCCCAGGTGTGAGCACGTTGAATGTACACTCCCTCATGTTTGGATCCACCTCCCTGGTATCCTGGTAACTTCCTGAGACATTCAGGAAGTTGTTTAAGAAAAAGTCACACCATTTGGCTTTTGTTTATTTATTTTTTGTCTGATTTAATTTAACTGATTTTATTCAGACAGCTGTAATCTGACTCCTTGATGGTTACCATGGCGAATGGTCAAGAAGTAACCATCACGTAAACCCAAAGGGGCATGGCTCCACATGGCGCTCAGAGAGGTCTCGTCTGAGTGGCGAATGTGGAGGTTTAAGACCGGAGCAGGAACTGAAGACAGACAGAGGTTAAAGGTCAATTTTGATGTGATGGGATAAAAACATGAAAACATTTCAAACGGTAGCATTGTGTGTGTGTGGGGGGGGTGGGGGGGGGGGGTGGACATACACATAGACATCTGACTTTTTTATATAAGGTGTAACATATTTGTCACATCCAATTGTTCTGTCGGAAATATTTGGTTTTACTTATTTTGGTAGTAAATCGGAATTATAACTAACATTTACAATTATAGGGAAGTGTGGAATGAGCTGCTTAGTCTGCTGCCAGACTAAGCATTTTCTGCTGGATAAGTGGCAGAAAATGAATGAATGAATGAATGAATGAATGGGGTACAGTATATATCAGCATTAATATTAATGTGATGTATTTGTTCAATAGCGCCACCTGTTGATCCCTCGCAGCTACTTTCTGTACTCAGTCCTCCACTCTCCACCCTCAGCACAGCTCTGTAAAGCTTTCCAGGGGTTAGCTGCGTTGCCGGGAAGGTGAAGTTAACCGCGTCCTGATCCAGTGTGACGTTGGCTAACTGCTGGACACCATCAAACAGGAGCAGCCTGTAGTTCTCCCAGTGGCCATCAGGAGGCATCCAAGTCAGTAAGAGGCTGTCAGAGGATGGAGACAAGGAGAGGGCGGAGACAGCTGCCGGAGCTGGAGACACAAAGAAGAAATAAGAAATTAGGCCCGGTGCTTATCCAAGGCGATCATAGGTTGGTCCCCCGGTCAAGACCAGTACCCATTTACAGCTGGGTGGACTGGGACGACGCAGATGAAAGGTCTTGTCTGGAAATGAGACCTGGTCTACATATCGGTAGTCCAAATATAGACTAAAAACGCAGGAAAAGAAATAAGAATGGACGAGAAAAAACACAGACTCCTCACCTGTCCTGACGGTCAGTTCTGATTGGTTCTTCAGTTCGCCGCTCCTCGATGTCACTGTGACCTGATAGGCCGAGCCTGGGGTCAGCTGATCGAGGCTGATCTGTGTGGTGTCTGCCGAAAGATTGAACTCCCCACGGATAGTCTCACTGGACCACAGCCTGATGGTGAATGAGTCCAGGTCACCTTCAGGCTGTTGCCACGACAACAGCAAACGGTTGCTGGTGCTGTTGTTGTAGTCCACGGTGAGGTTTGAAACAGCAGAGGGCGCTGTAGAGAGAGAGACAGAGAGAGACAGAGGAGCCTCAGACGTCAGTTTGAATTCGTGTGTTTGTCTCTTTTCGTCTGTCTTCACCTGTCCGTGCTTCGATTGTCCTGCTGTTCTGCAGACCGCCAGCCTCGGTCACCATGGTAACATTGTACAACCGGCCTGGAATCAAGTTCATGAGCGTGTGACGTGTGGTGGTGCTCTCCAATGTTTCATTCTTCAGCAGAACTGTAAAGAAAGATGGCGTCAAAAAACACAAAGGTCACATGATCGATGGAGGGAGGTGTTCATTTGTTTACGTGCAACCCTCCCCATCTAAGCCCCTCCCTTTGAGACGTAAGACAAAGTCAAGTTAAGTCTAGGAGCGTGCAGTGGTGCCATGTGTCTCCACATTCACCACACCGTGGAACTGGCAACCACACAGGCAGACAAATGCTCCATCCTCACATCTACCTGCTGCAATCAGGTGACACATGGGCGTGTCTTCAGTCAGGTGAAAAGTGGGAATGTCTTCAGTCAGGTGACACATGGGCGTGTCTTCAGCCAGGTGAAAAGTGGGAGTGTCTTCAGTCAGGTGACACATGGGCGTGTCTTCAGTCAGGTGAAAAGTGAGAGTGTCTTCAGTCAGGTGACACATGGGCGTGTCTTCATCCAGGTGAAAAGTGAGAGTGTCTTCAGTCAGAGTGACACATGGCGTGTCTTCATCCAGGTGAAAAGTGAGAGTGTCTTCAGTCAGGTGACACATGGGCGTGTCTTCATCAGGTGAAAAGTGGGAGTGTCTTCACTCAGGTGACACATGGGCGTGTCTTCAGCCAGGTGAAAAGTGGGAGTGTCTTCACTCAGGTGACACATGGGCGTGTCTTCAGCCAGGTGAAAAGTGGGAATGTCTTCGGTCAGGTGACACATGGGCGTGTCTTCAGCCAGGTGAAAAGTGAGAGTGTCTTCGGTCAGGTGACACATGGGCGTGTCTTCAGCCAGGTGAAAAGTGAGAGTGTCTTCGGTCAGGTGACACATGGGCGTGTCTTCATCCAGGTGAAAAGTGAGAGTGTCTTCGGTCAGGTGACACATGGGCGTGTCTTCATCCAGGTGAAAAGTGAGAGTGTCTTCAGTCAGGTGACACATGGGCGTGTCTTCATCCAGGTGAAAAGTGGGAGTGTCTTCAGTCAGGTGACACATGGGCGTGTCTTCGGCCAGGTGAAAGTGAGAGTGTCTTCAGTCAGGTGACACATGGGCGTGTCTTCATCCAGGTAAAAAGTGGGCGTGTCTTCAGCCAGGTGAAAAGTGGGCGTGTCTTCAGCCAGGTGAAAAGTGGGCGTGTCTTCAGCCAGGTGAAAAGTGGGAGTGCCTTCAGTCAGGTGACACATGGGCGTGTCTTCAGCCAGGTGAAAAGTGAGAGTGTCTTCAGTCAGGTGACACATGGGCGTGTCTTCATCCGGTGAAAAGTGGGAGTGTCTTCAGTCAGGTGACACATGGGCGTGTCTTCAGCCAGGTGAAAAGTGAGAGTGTCTTCAGTCAGGTGACACATGGGCGTGTCAGCGGCCAAGTGAGAGTGTCTTCAGTCAGGTGACACATGGGCGTGTCTTCGGCCAGGTGAAAGTGAGAGTGTCTTCAGTCAGGTGACACATGGGCGTGTCTTCAGCCAGGTGAAAAGTGGGAGTGTCTTCAGCCAGGTGACACATGGGCGTGTCTTCAGCCAGGTGACACATGGGCGTGTCTTCAGCCAGGTGACACATGGGCGTGTCTTCAGTCAGGTGACACATGGGCGTGTCTTCAGCCAGGTGAAAAGTGGGAGTGTCTTCAGTCAGGTGACACATGGATGTGTCTTCGGCCAGGTGAAAAGTGGGAGTGTCTTCGGCCAGGTGACACATGGGCTTGTCTTCGGCCAGGTGACACATGGGCTTGTCTTCGGCCAGGTGACACATGGGCTTGTCTTCGGCCAAGTGAAAAGTGGGAGTGTCTTCGGCCAAGTGAAAAGTGGGAGTGTCTTCGGCCAAGTGAAAAGTGGGAGTGTCTTCGGCCAAGTGAAAAGTGGGAGTGTCTTTGGCCAGGTGAAACGTGGGTGTGTCTTTAGTCTTTACCAGCCGCTGGGATCCTAAGTACTGAGGCATCTGCGTAATGGACCATGTCCAGAGAAACACACCACATGGACAAAATGTGGTAGCTGGTGTTCCCTCACAATGTCAGTGATCCTCCTCATCTAGAGTCCCACTAAGTAACCATTCATTTGAGACAAAGTCATTTCAGTGGGACCCAAAGATCCTCCAAAGAGACCTGGTGCCAAAGACGTCCAATCGTCTCCTTAGGTCACTAGTTAGAGGCCAGGTGTGACAACCATACATTAAGACAAGAAGCTAAAGAACCAGAAGACCTGGACCCTAAAGACTTGGCCCTATGTTCTCCTGTAAAGATATTGGCATCACCAAGCACCTCTGACCTTGGACATCTTGACTGCATCAGATCTTCCCAGGCATCTCTGGATCGCAAACACTGAGGACCCAGAGACATGAACGTCACTGCTGAGATAAGTAAAGGTCTCCACAAGTTCAACACTTTGAGTCAGTGCTGCGATCACTGACTCTACAAAGATCAAAGCATCATCAGCGAAGTAGAACATCAATACAGCTTTCCTCACAAGTTCCTGCCAGGTTAGAAATGAAGACTTATTCATTAACTAATATCTCTGTTTTTGAAGATCAGTGTTGACAAATTTCGAGGTGTCTTGTTGAACAGATGAAAAATAAACAAGCAAATTAAATTAAATTGTGCCTTTTTTGTTGTTGAGAAACTTTGCGACCACTCGTGTTGCAGCACGGTGTTCTTATCGATGTTGAACCCACTCTTCAGAAATCACATTTCAAAGTTGACCTATTTCTTTTTCCAAATGTCAAACATTGAAGGGGTCAGCAGTTGCCGCTGGCGATAACGGCTCATGATAAAGCTGTTGCAGACGTACCGGCGGGATTTGGACCCCACAGCTGCAGCCTGAAGCGTTGAGTCCTGCCTGGACCCGCGTGCCAGGAAACGCCCAGGCTCCTGCAGGTCTTGGATGTCACCGCCAGGCCACTCACCGCCGATGGAACTGACAACACAGATACAGCAAACTTTGAGACAGAGAGGACCGCTCAGGTGTTCATTCCCATCATGCTTCAGCACGTGTGAAGGTCGCCTGATACCCATTATTACATCCACCAATGACGTAATAAAATCTTTGGTGTTTATTTATTTGTCTGTCTGTCTGTCTGATTGTTAGCAGGATCACGTCAAAACTACTGCACGAATTTTGATGAAATTTTCACCACAGATAAATATTAGGACATGGAAGACTCCATTCAATTTTGGAGGTGATCCAGAACTGGATCCAGATTCTGCAAAGGTCAATGCATGAGGGTACGCTGACATAAGTCAGTGCTTAAGTCACTGGTTAAATTTTTAGATTAGATTAGATTACTTTATTGATCCCTTGGGAAGACTCCCACAGGGACATTGAGGTTCCAGCAGCATTGTATAGCAGCACACAGGGTAAGAAGCACACAGAGTATAAAAAAACTAAACAAAACAAAAAAAAAACAAAAAACACCAGTAATGATAAGAAAAATGTGAAATTTTGCACTTTTTAGTTGTAGAATAATGATCAGAAAAAAGTTTCATATGAGAGTGCATCGCTGACTCAAAAAATAGTGAATTATGAGATTTTACACGACTTCAGCACCATCGCTTTTCTATGTATATATTATATTTCCATCAAGTTTTCACCAATAAGGCTAAAGGCTGGTTAGCATTAGCTAAGACACAAATTATATTCAATGGTAAATCAAAACTTTAGTAATGATTAGGGAAAAAAGCTAGAAATTAGTAAAAAAAAAAAAAAACTGATTGTTGTTTGTTTTTTCTTCATTGTCATGTTGGGGAAAAAACCACAATATAATAAAATAAATAATGTGTCTATTGCAATAAAAGGGTGACGAGTGATGAGATTTGCTTTGTTTCCTTCAATCTCGTTACCACGACCTGATTTTCTTATAAATTGCAGGATGCCAAATAAAAAGAATGACTTATTGTAAAGGTGAAAAGTGGCCACATATAGTTACTTATATTTATGTGTAAATGACTGATATTAGCAGCTTTTCATTATTTTTAATAAGCCTATCACTTGTATGTAGCTCTTCCTTTGGCGTTCAGCGAAGCATCATTTGAATTCACTTCACGCCCAACATGTCCATCATGATTCTTGACACAGTGAGGCTTTTTCGGTTTCAAGAAAAGATAAATATCTAGTGTTGTTGGAGCAGACACACGGCCAAGAAACTAAAGTTTCCTGCATGCTGACTGGCCTTTTTTTTTTAAACAGTGTCCCGACACGGCCCTCGGGCCTGCGTTGTCCACCTGATAATATTGCTGAAAGTGTTTGACGCAACATACAATGGCACAGGCTCATTAGACTGCTGACAAAGGCATTGTGGGGAAGTACAAGCAGGAAAATGAACCGGATGACTTGAAGAGAGCCGAGTCAACAGGACTCTCACCGAGCGGCCGCATACCAAGGCAATGGTTTCAGTTCCTGAAATGAAAACTTTGTGTCACAGTGACACGACCTAATATCTTCCTCACACACTCAGCTTCTGTGCTAAACTAATCCGGGAGTTATTCTCACTTCCTCTCTTTGTGGCAAGATAATATCACACTTTCTCTAATTTATGGCCTTTGTTCTAAAATTATCCAATCCAATCTAATCCACTGTATTTATATAGCACATTTAAACAACAGAACAGTTTCCAAAGTGCTGCACATAAAAATGATTATACAAGTATACAAAACAATAAACCCACTCAGATACTAATAAATAAATAAACATAAAAACAATAAAACAATAAATAAATAAAACACTGGGCCAAAGACAACAGAGGACCATACAACTCATGCAGAGCTAAAGCCAGAGAATAAAGTGGGTCTTCAGACAAGACTTAAGACACTCCATTGTGGGGGCTGTTCGAACGTGGAGAGGCAGAGCGTTCCAGAGTCTGGGCCCAGCCACAGAGAAGGCCCTATTCCCCCTGGTCTTAAGTCTCGTCCTAGGCACCACAAGCTGGAGGTGGCCCTCAGACCTCAGAGCACGCGCTGGGGAGTAATTTGGAGCAGGGCTACAATATATTGTGGGGCCAGTCCATTAAAGCTTAAAAACAAATAATAAAATTTTAAAAATCAATTCTAAAATTAACAGGGAGCCAGTGCAAATATGCAAGAATGGTGTAATATGTTCATGTTTTTTGCTCCCCGTTGAGAGGCGTGCAGCAGTGTTCTGGACTAACTGCAATTCTGTGAGTGTATTTTTATTAATTCCCAAAAAAAAGTGAATTGCAGTAGTCCAGGCTGAAGAAATAAAAGCATGCATGACGCGCTCCAAGTCATAAAAGGATAAAATTTATTAATTTTGGTTAAAAGACGAAGCTGATAAAAGCTGGATTTAACAACCGCCTTGACCTGCTGTCCAGTTTAAGATCAGAGTCCATAATGACGCCAAGGTTGGGGCTGTGGGCTTCATGTTTGACTGAGAGGGCCAGGTTCTAATCGAGCTGTGGAACCAACACTGGGCCCAAACACAATCACCTTGGTTTTTGTTCTCATTTAAGCTAAGAAAATTTTGAGCCAACCAAGCCTTGACGTCTTCCAGGTACACAAGCAAGGATGTCAGGGGGCTGCTAGAGTTCTTCTTATAGGCAAGTAAATTTGAGTATCATCTGCATAAAGATGATAAGATATGCCATGTTTTCTAAACACCTGACCTAACGGGAGAAGGTATAGGGTGAAGAGAATAGGCCCAAGAATAGAACCTGGGGGACTCCACAGTTCAGAGGAACAGAAGACGAGGTGGACTCCCCAGCCTGACAGTAAATGAACGGCCTGTAAGGTAAGAGTGGAACCAGTCCAAGGCTGTCCCCTGACACCCACACAGTTCTCAAGAAGAGATAAAAGAGTTGCATGGTCAACTGTGTCGAAGGCAGCAGTCAAGTCTAAAAGCACCAAAACGGCAGAATCACCAGAATCAGTGATTAAAAACAGGTCATTAAAAACCTTTAAAAGTGCAGACTCCGTGCCGTGAAATAATTATAACCTGACTGAAAACTGTCTAAAATGTTATTCGTTTCTAAAAACTCTTGTAGTTGTACAAGAACAGCTTTTTTCAAAATCTTTTAAATAAAAGGAAGCTTAGATATGGGCCTATAATTAGAGATAACAGAGTTATCAGACTCACTTTCTTTAAAAGAGGCTCAACTACAACCTGCTTACAAAACGCAGGAACATTTCCTGACACAAGGCTGCTGTTGACAAAACAACAACATCAGGGCCGATAGTTCCCCAGACCTCTTAAAGAATCGTGGGGGGGATACAGTCTGAGGGACAAAATGAAGGTTTGAGATTTTTAACAATATTTGATAAATCTGAAAATAACACAGGTTCAAACCGGTCTACACAGCAGACAGGTGTGAGCCATGATTGAACTGGCCGAATGACAGTCATCCCAGCCCTAATACTGGCGACTTATCACAAAAGAAATTTAAAAAGCGATTACAAACACTTGAGTTGCTTCCAAAGTGGTGGATTGGCCAGGGTTTAACAAAGATCCAATAGTTTTAAAAAGCACACAAGGTTTGTCCCAGTTATCAGAAATTAGATTGGAAAAGTAAAATTAAGTAAAATTATCTCTCACTTTCTCTAATTTACAGCCTTTGTGATGAAATAATCTCACACTTTCTCTCATTTCCAGCCTTGGTGATGAAATAATCTCACACTTTATTTCATTTACAGCCCTTCCGATAAAATATCTCACACTTTCTCTAATTTACAGCCTTTGTAATAAAGTAATCTCATACTTCTAATTCACGGCCTTTTAGATCAAATAATCTCACACTTTCTCTAATTTATGGCTTTTGTGAAAAAATAATATCACACTTTCTTGAATGGCCTTTGTGATAAATATCACACTTTCTCTAATTTACAGCCTTTGTGATGAAATAATCTCACACTTTCTCTAATTTACACCTTTTGTGATAAAATAATATCACACTTTCTGTATTTACAGCCTTTGTGATGAAATAATCTCACACTTTCTCTAATGGCCTTTGTGATAAAATATCACACTTTCTGTAATTTACAGCCCTTGTGATGAAATAATATCACACTTTCTCTAATTTACAGCCTTTGTGATTAAATAATCTCACACTTTCTCTAATTTACACCTTTTGTGATAAAATAATCTCACACTTTCTGTAATTTACAGCCTTTGTGATGAAATAATCTCACACTTTCTGTAATTTACAGCCTTTGTGATGAAATAATCTCACACTTTCTAGTAATTTACAGCCTTTGTGATGAATAATCTCACACTTTCTCTAATGGCCTTGTGTAAAATAATCTCACACTTTCTGTAATTTACAGCCCTTGTGATGAAATAATCTCACACTTTTCTCTAATTTACAGCCTTTGTGATGAAATAATCTCACACTTTCTCTAATTTACACCTTTTGTGATAAAATAATATCACACTTTCTGTAATTTACAGCCTTTGTGATGAAATAATCTCACACTTTCTGTAATTTACAGCCTTTGTGATGAAATAATCTCACACTTTCCCTAATTTACAGCCTTTGTGATGAAATAATCTCACACTTTCTCTAATTTACAGCCTTTGTGATGAAATAATCTCACACTTTCCCTAATTTACAGCCTTTGTGATGAAATAATCTCACACTTTCCCTAATTTACAGCCTTTGTGATAAAATAATCTCACACTTTCCCTAATATACATACTTTACGATAAAATACTCTCACACTTTCTGTAATTTACAGCCTTTGTGATAAAATACTCTCACACTTTCCCTAATATACATACTTTGCGATAAAAATAATCTCCACTTTCCCTAATATACAGCCTTTGTGATAAAATAATCTCACACTTTCCCTAATATACATACTTTGCGATAAAATAATATCACCCTTTCCCTAATATACATACTTTGCGATAAATAATCTCACACTTTCCCTAATTTACAGCCTTTGTGATAAAATAATATCACACTTTCCCTAATATACATACTTTGCGATAAAATAATCTCACACTTTCCCTAATTTACAGCCTTTGCGATAAAATAATCTCACACTTTCTGTAATTTACACACTTTGCGATAAAATACTCTCACACTTTCCCTAATATACATCCTTTGTGATAAAATAATCTCACACTTTCTCTAATTTACACACTTTGCAATAAAATAATCTCACACTTGCCCTAATTACAGCCTTTGTGATAAAATAATCTCAGACTTTCTCTGCTTTCTGGTTTTTGTGTTAAACCAACACATTATCACATCCAAATCATCAAATTTTTACACAAAACCCGTTTTGTCTGAATGTCGAGTTGGGTTACCAATCCAGTATCGATACCGTTAAAAATGGATTCTGTTAGTAAAATTTGGATTTGAACATCCTGAGAGAAGCTGCGGTGGTTGAGAGCCTCTGGTTTGGAAAGGTGCGCTGTCGGGGACTGGACTTGGGTGCAGCAACACAGCGTTTCCTCCAGAACACACCCAGTCGCCCTTTCCCACAGAACAAAGGAACAATGGAAGCAGGAAATGGCTGAACCCGGAGCTCAGTCCACCATGGAAATACACTCTGAGGGTCTAACTCCTGTTGTGGAAGTCTGCCAAGCCGGACCTCTTAGCGCTCTATCAGTGCCGCTCAGCAGGCCTGTGGTTCCTGTAGCTAATCACAGAGCCGCAGAGCGGAAGCTACATGAACTCGCTCAGACTCAACAAAACAACGAGCCTGTGTTCTTTTACTTCAAACGACCGCGGGTCAAAGGTCAATAAGAGAATAGTTATTTAGACTGAGGCAAACCACCACCAAGACCCGCGGCGTGTCACGCCAGCGTTTTTGGTCACCAAACATCAGACCAGGTTTCACTCTGTGAGCCGGGATTACTCTGGATTTGGAAGTTTTAGTTTAGTGCCCAAAAACTCTGAATTTAGAACGTGATCACAACCTAAAGCTGCTTCTACATGATAAGACGTGATCACGTGAAGCAGAGTTTAGCACTCTTGTTTCACAGCAAGAAGGTTGTTGGTTCGATTCCTTCATGTGTGGGTTTCCATCAAGCAGTCAGGGCTCCTTTGAAACAGCGGCTGGTGGCACAATGGTTCTCCAGCAACTCAGCCAGTCGGAAACCACGAGGCTAAAGAGTGGAGCCACACAACTGGAAGTGATTAGAAATGATTAATAATCATATTGATTATCTTTATCTGGGTGAAACGTTTGTGTCCACAGACACGTTGAAGCAGTCGGAGGCCGAGGTGGACTTGGATCAGGACTTACTGGTGTGCAGGGTGATGTTGGCCGTCTCCTCGCGGCTCTGGGATTGAATCTGGATCTGATAGGCGGTTCCAGGCTCAAGGTGATCCAACACACAGGTGAAGATGTCTCCTACATCCTTGTCTCCTATCCAGTTGGTTTCCGTATTATTGCCTCTTCTTCCTTCGTCAATTTTTAACTTCCTCATGATGCTGTTTTTCTCCTCCTGCAGGGGGCGCTGTCCCCCCCTGTGTCTGGAGACATCACCGTAAAAGAGCAGTTCCGCCCCAGCGTGGTCACTGTCAGCGATATGGAGTCCAGGCTGGATTCTGGTTCTGACACAGTGATGAAACATGAGGTGGAGGTGTTCAGGGGCGGAGCTGCACTGCTCACATCCTGGATAAGAGATAAAAAAACAAACAAACAATAAAACGCCAGAAAGAACGCGCGAATCATCATTACACTAATTTTTGTTGATTGATATCTGTGTAGCAACCAGATATTACAGCCTTGCTGGTTACTTTTGAAGCTATCTTTAAATTAACTAGCTAAAGCTATCTCAGTTGGAAAGCTATCAGTGCGACTAAGCTATGCTAACTGGCTCAGACATTCCGCTTATAATGAATTGACAAGTAATATCAAGTTGCATCTTAAAACTAACTGCAAACTATTGTAATCTGTTTATGGAAGAATTTAGAACATGACTTTATAAAATTAGCCCATTTATCATGGCTAGCACATAGGCTAGCTACCTTCCTTTTGGACACTGTTTATTACTGAGACAGCCTGTGATTACGTGTCAGTGCAAAAACCACAGACAGAATTTACAATTCATTAAATATTTTTGCAAAAAAATTATTCAAGTTAACAAGATTTACTGTGAAAGTTAGCTGCCCAAGTTGCTGTGTGACAACTTTACGAGTTACTGGTTTTACCCACAAGAGGGCAGCATTTTAGTCGGGAAACATGCCAGATTGTCTTTAGACCTTTTCCAGCTGGCCGGAGCCAGAGCCAAAAAAGGAACGGTTTAGTGTGTTTACATCACAAAGTTGCCGTTAATTGATTCTGTAGAGATCAAAACTTATTGCGCCGTAGGATGTTGCATTATTTTACTGGACGTTTAAGTTCAACATTTGGAAACATCACAACAAAAGAATTAAAAACAAACCCTCTCGCTTTGCTGTTACATTTTCACAAGAAATTCTGTTTGGTGGATTTTATATGAAAATTACTGCTACTGTGAAGTCAGGATGAGTTGGAATGTTAATCATGTTAAAAATAGTTGTAATAATAATAAAATAATCCAACGTTATAAATGTTGGATTCCATTTTGCTTGATTATTAAGACTTATGTATCAGATCTCACCCTGAAGGAACAGTTTACCGTTTTATCACTTACTGATAGATAAAAGCAATGTTCCAATGAGTTCCAATAATTAATTAATTGATTAATAATAAGAAACTGCTTTTACTCTCTTTTACTGTTAATTTATAATGTGGGTTTTACCAACAAAATAGGACTTTCCTTCTAATATGAGCTTTTTTTCCTAATAACTTCATTTTCAAAGTATTTTATTTTCATAATGTTCTGGTTTCTTTGTAATGTCTTTTTGCTCAATATTTCATCTTGTCAGAATATTTCACCCGTATTCTTAAAATCAGTGATATTTGTTCCTGTTTGGATTAAATCTTCCTTTGGTAAATCTTCTGTTCAAACTCAGGATTTTCCCCTGAATTCCAGTGACTCACCTGGAGCACAGCGATGATCCACAGGATGCAGAGAGGTAAATTTTTTTTACACGTTGCCATGGTGATCCTCCTTCAGAGTCCACCATAATCCTGCAGCTCAGGGACCAGACGTGGACTTGTGGTCGGTTTTTGGAGTCTAGAGTTAAAAAGTCACCCGGCCTTCTCTCGCATTCGTATCCATGCAAAGAAACCAAATTTCCTTTAGTTATTTTTTACTGGTGCTCATTGTGTCCTTTTCTGTCCAACCTCACTTCAGCGTCTCTGTCAGACTCTGTGTCTCTCGCCCCGCCTCGCTCTCTCTCTCTCTCTCTCTGGAGACTTCCTCCATCAGTCAGTGTGAAAACATGGAGACAAACTCTGTCATCTATAAAGAGAGTTAAACCACAGCCACCTCAAAAGGTAAAAATAGATAAAAGTCTTAATTCTCACAGACAATCTTTAAAAATATCAGGACACTTTTTGTTTCACGACAGCATCGTCTTTGAGTTCAGGTTTTACTGGAATCTAAATTTGGCTTCATCTTTATGCTGTTTGTTCTGAACTGGAAGAAAAAAAAAGGTCGTTGCTTCGGGAAAATATTTCATTTGAACATGAACCTTCAGCAAACATCAAGTCTACGTGTTTGACCTGATTCAAAGACTTCAGACTCTGAGTCTGATTTGGACTCTGCAGACTCTCCTGGACTCTACAGATTGGACTTGGCTCCATAGAGTAGACTTTGACCTGCAGACTAGACCTGGACTTTAAAGACTTGACTTGGCCTCTTAGACTTGGACTTTAGAGACTTAATGGCGTACTCTATAGACTTGATTTGTACTTTACAGACTAGATGTAGACTTTAGAGACTAGACTTATGTAGACTCCACAGATGAGACCTGGAGTTTAGAGACTTTACTTGGACTCTACAGACCAGACTTGGAGTCTACAGACTCAACTTTAACTTTAAAGACTTTACTTGGACACTGGTGGGGGAGGTGATGGTCTAGTGGTTAAGCTGTTGGGCTTGAGACCAGAGGATCCTTGGTTCAAATCCCATCCTGGCCAGAAAATCACTAAGGTCCTTAATCCCCTAGTTGCTCCCAGTGTGTAGTGAGCGCCTTGTGTGGCAGCACCCTGACATTGGGGTGAATGTGAGGCATTATTGTAAAGCGCTTTGAGCATCTGATGCAGATGGTGCATATAAATGCAGACCATATACAGACCTGACTTGAACTCCATAGACTAGACCTAGACTTTCGAGACTTGACAGACTCTACGGACTAGATTTGGACTCCACAGACTAGGCCTAGATTTTAGAGACTTGACTTAACTCTACAGACTAGACTTAGAGTCTACAGACTGCACTTGAGACTTGGACTTTATCCTGAAACCTGGACCGACAGTAAAATTCTAAAACATGACACTTGATTTGGACTCTAGATTCTGAAGTTGTCACTTTCTGCATTCAGTCATTTAAAACTTGACACACTCAAATTTAATACATTTCACATAAACGTCTACAATTGACAGTTGAATTAGAATCTATAGAGACTAATTCAAAGACTTGAACTTTGTAAAAGTTTGGAAATTAGACATTAATTCCAGGAACACACAAAGACTTTACAGGTGAATTATAATACAAATCATGTCTATTTTTTTTTTTTTTAAATCAACCAGCGGTATTTAGTAAGGTCTGTATTTTTTTTATTTTATTTATTGATGTTGAATGAAGTCTGTTTGACTCAAATCTGAAGACTCGGTGTTCCTAAACTTTGAAGCACATCTCAAGTCTCTGAGGTAAAGTTCGAGACAGCGTTTCATTTTTATGATGATGAATTAAATTAGTGTCATTCAGCCTCTCATGCTGTCGCCTCCTGATCATATTTGATTGATCTCAGTCTTCTGCATACTTTGAAGTTTTCAGGTTTGTCTCCTGCAGAGCTGCAGGTTAAAGTCTAAATCTCTTTTGTTCACGTTGGTCCCGTTTAGTCGCCCACACCTCTTTCCTTCCTTCCTGTGCTCCTCCCGCTCGCGTTTTGGATCAGAGTTTCTAAGAACATCAGATCCATAAATTCCAGAAACTTACCGCAATACTTAGATTTGCTAAAAGAGCACCTCAGTGTTCCTGCATTTCCTATAATGTACCCCGGTAGTGTCCTTTAATGACACCTCGCCATCCTCCTGCCAATATTTTTAAAACACAGACTTTTTTTTATTAAAGACACATTGAAGTGAAATGTAACAAAGCTTGAGATTGCATGTCAGGAATTTCTGGATCCAAACAAAGCCAAGACCTCGGTCACACCACAGGCATACAAACGTCTTGTTTAGCGTTTTCTCGGCTAACCATAGGCTTTGTTGTGTAGCAGCTATTATGCTGTCAGTGCAACTACAACCTTTAACCTTTTGTCATATCACTAAATAGGTAGAAGTTAGCACCCTTTTTTTTACCTAGCAACATAATGATTAGCTAAGACAGCAGGTTTGGTGAGCCATTGTAGTGGCTACGCTAGGCTAGGCTAGGCCAGGCAGCTAGTGGTTCTTTTGCTACCAGGTTGAAACTGAGCTTCTTCATCCCGCAGGGGCTCTAGTTGTTGGAGGTGGTCACGATTTGTCATGTTGTGTTTAATGCTGTATGGAATCGATCCAAAGATCCGCGCTGAGGCATTGAGCCATGAGCAAACATGAAATTGTTGAGTCATCACGTTGGTCTTGTGCCTCTAAAAAGTTCCATTCTGCACCTTTGGAACCAAGTGTTAAACCACCATTTTTTTTTTTTAAGTAGAACCATCATCAACATACAACTTACTTTAGCATGCTGCAGCTAATGTTAATTTTTAGTAAAATATCCTTCATTTTTTTAACTCGACAAGAGAACCGGAACCTTTCTTACCGAGTTCGTTTTTGATCAGCATGCTCCAAGCAGTTCCAGATTGGATTTGAACCTTCAACCTGGTTGTTGTAATTCAGTCAGTGACAGACAACGTGAATCTTTATAGCCATTTATGTACAGATTACAGATAATATCGAGACACAGGAGATAAAGAGATTACAGTACGACTGGCTATAATCTGGATTTTTGTAACAACATTCAGGTTGATTAGCAATAGATTTAAAACACACACACACACACACACACCTCACACTATATAAGATCAGATGAACTCCGGCTGTGTTATGTTGCTAACACAACGCGAAGCTTGAAGGGACTTCAACAGTTTTTCTTTTAACATGGCTTTACTGTTAGTCAAAAACCCGTCAATGGTTCCTCTGAGCACTGAAGAAATTGGGTTTACATAAAGGCAGGTTGTTGCTGGCTAACCACAGTATTTGCTAACTGTTAGCACACTCGCCATCAGGAGCATTAATGTGCTAGCTTCTCCACAAACAGTTTGCAACATTTTTTAATAGTTGGAATTTGCACTAGAAACAAAAATGTATACATCTATGAATTTCCTGTCAGCAGATTCTGAGATAAAACTTTTTTCTTTGCAATTAGCAAAAATTTCTGAGGAGTGCAGCATGTACAGGGCAGCGCAGTCTCATTTGTGGGCAGCGCTAAAGGGGTAAAATATGACGCATATGACGTAATTTCTCTACTTTCGGGGTACAAACCACTGCATTTTCAATGGGGTTTGGGGCAAATTAAATGCAAACAAAGTGAAAATGCAAAGAAAAAGTGATGATACGATGGGAAAGTGGACATGTGTTACGGTTTGTTTATGATCCAAAGCACAAACGTGTTGAGGCGGTTTTGCAGGTGAGAGAACGGAACTACTCTGGTTAGCTGTGCAGGCTAACAGTTACCGACACGACATCTCCCACCTCCTCACCTTTTCTTCTCCATCTGGAACCAAAAAAAAAAAAAGCTTTTCGTGACTGCTTCGGTGAATGCAGCCGAAAACAAAACCGTACACCATTTATCCATGTGAAGTTATGCTGTATATATATTAAATGGAGGTCCCCGTAAGTGGTCAAATCCTGCGATATCACGGAGGGTTCAAACAAGACTACAGTCTCCTATTCAGAGAAACTGGCAGTGTCAATATCATTGTCATCACACACACAGATGAGGCTAAATGCTAATGTAGTGACTTGATGCAGATTGTGCAGCAGTTACTAATTATCACACAAATAATCTGCATCACAAATAAAATGCTGGATTATTTAGTACAATACTTACTGCATTCATGCTAGGTCTCTGGCCTGCTAAGCTTCTTTAGCAATAAGTGACGCTACACTGCTTGTTGTTAACTTGGTTGCTAGCGCAATAAAAACAGTTACAACATATTGTATTTGCACTATTCCATTTTGTTACATGACTGACTGCAAACTGTACTGCAAGCTCTGTTTGGACAATTTATTTTTTGGTAAAACAGGATTTTATGAAAGTAGAATTTGTGGTGTTGCTAGCTAATTTACTGCCGCTTTGGATACGGCTTCTTCCCATCACCTCATTGCTCAGCAGTAGTAAGACTGTGAAACACTGCAAATTCTCCAAATCTGAATTCAGTCCAAAATATATCCACACCAATTAATTGAGATAGCATATTCAAGCAATCCCCCAATTAGGAAGAGTTATGTAAAATTGATTTTAAACTTGCTCTCAAACTATACAATGAATGTATTTGGTAGCCAGTTCTCCCCCCAAGAGCAAATATTTTATCTGTCAACTGGATCAGAATTATTTCTCAGCTAACTTCAGTCTGAAACAGAATTCTGCACAAAAAAAATGGTTAATTAAATAAACAATATGACCACTGAAAGTGAAAATACACAAACATTTGCAGCACCAGCATAACAAAGCGTCCCTTCAAGCTTCGTCAGCGGTCCACAATATAAAAATACATGGCATAAATCCCCCCTAGTGTACATATATGGTACTACATCAGAGGCCGTGCGTGTACGTCAGCGCCCCTACATCAGTGGGCGTGCATACTCAAAACATCACTTCAGCACAATTAAACAATTATTACAAAGAATATTACTGCTGACCGCGTTCACAGTCTTCACTCTGAAGAGGCACATCTTTGAATTCTGAAACTGATTCCTCACGTCTCCTGAAGGTGGAGCCCAACCTTCGATATCTGCCGCGTGGCTAATAAAATAACTGGATAACCAGTTTTTCAGCAAATTTCATGGAAAACTGGATATCACAATGAGGAATGACTGATTGAGTTTTAGGAAAGGTCCAGATCTAGATTACAGACATTTAATTTTTTTGAATTAATTAATTTAAATTTGAGGTTTCTTCAACATGCAGAGATTGGGAAAAATTGTATTTTTTTCTTGTGTTAGCCAATGTTTTAAATGTTTTCATGAAATGTAGTGGAAGTTTGTATCTCATGAGTGGAAATAAGACTATGTGGAAAAATTCAAATTTGGATCGTTATCTTATTTTATTTTTATTTTTTTAATCAGTCAAAAATATATTAACAATAAAATGTAACAACAATTAAAAATGTGAAAAAGGTAGAGGATGTCATGATGATGCGAAGGATCCAAAAAATTTTAAGAATCCAGACTTTGATTATCTCTGGGCCACAATTCTTCATGTATTTATTTAAAAGGTGGTGGTGGTGGTGGTGGGGGGGGGGTCAAATTCAATAAAAATGTGACATGTGTACAATTCATAAACATAATTAATGTATATTATGCACTATAGTTTGTCATTGTTAAACGAATAGTTTTGCACTTCACTGAATGAATGTGAATTCATTAAAGTTAGATTATTGTTCAGATTTCATTCTTGTTCATCAAAGCGACAGAACGTTCCTCTCAATTTTTACTTTTTAAAATTTACACTGCTAAAAGAGAATTTTGTTCTGGAGGCAAATGTAAACATTATTGCTCCATACCAAAGGCATAGACGGGACCATGTTTGGGGGTGTGTCTTCCTACCGGATATGACATCACACTTAGACTCCACCCCTTTTGCACAATCCTGGCTTTGTTGACAAAAACTTAACTTCATCTTGTTGTTCACAAGTTGATATTTAGAGACAATCTACTAAACAACTGCTAAACACATTATCAAAACATGTAAAAACTGTATAAAAATAAAGTTATTACTTTGAATCACCAAATAACTTGTTCACTCCGTGATATAATTTACAACAACATGTCAATGAGAAAAAAGCATCGCGATGACAGAAATTACAACTTATCTCACATTTTTTTGGTATCAGGCAACACAGAACACAGTGGAGAAAACGTCAACGCACAAGGCTAACAAGTGTAGCGAGCGGGAAGTCCAGAACCAAAGTGCATAACATCTAACAACATATCAGGGCTCCTTACGTCCATACACCAGGTCACGCCCGGGTCTGGTAAAGTGAATTTTATCCACACAGTGTTGTGAAATGTGCAGCACATTTGATGGCGTAGTGAATAATTACGGTTTTCTGGAACTAACTGTCACACACATATGCTATCTTCCTAGCTAGCTGGTTCGGTTGCTAGCCGGGTCACAAACAAACAATGATGTGATTTGTATTTACCATTTTTGTACTAAAATGATATAGATCGGTCTTTGAACAGATGTTACTTTAGAGCATCAATAAAATTAACACATTATAACCCCACTTCGCGACAAGCTCATGTTTCGCTAGTTTTTATCCCACTGTGCATCCCATCAGTTTTAATTTTTTAAGAACTGAATTTGTTTAGTGGAGTTTTGTGTCCATTCTCTCACATCTATGAATACTTGTGTTACTGTAATGGACAGTGATATTTGAACAACTCAACATTTTTACAAAGACAACAGAGTTGTTAGTGTTTAACAGTTGCCACTCGCACAGCTAGCGAAACCTCAAGGAACTGTAGACATTAAAAGCTACAGAAAAATAGTTAACAACTCGAAATGTAGTTGGATGAACGTGTCAAAAAAAACGTGCCAAATCTATAAATAAAACTATTGCATTAAGATACGATTAGCATCACACAGGCTTGTCAGAGCATGAGCGAACCGGTTAGCTTCCATCTATAAATACTGAATTTTAGAGATTAATGTGGAACCATCTAAGATAGTTTGCATTTTGGTTAGTGATGCTGCACCACATGAAGTCTATATTCAACATCTTTGTTATTGTAGAGCCCCTCATATGAGATTTAGTAATAAATAAATATCACAGAATCATCATATTGTTAAATGTCCAATACTTTCACACGCGTATGAATTTTATTATTAATTCCAGCTATTATTTTGCTTTGTATCATGAATTATTTTCAAAAATAATAAATAAATAAGTAACATTCAGGGTCTGTGTTGTATTTGTAAACAAACAAAGGGAACAAATTAATGAAAGATGGACACATTTTAGCCAGTGTAGACAAATTAATTTTTAAATTGTGGTTTAGTTTTACTCACAAAGAGTAAACAGATTTGATGTGGCCAAATTATTACAACAAAAGACAATTATTTAGTAAAACATGGCTCCGTGGGTATTTATTTTGGCTGCTAGCATTCGTTTGAGGTCATCATCCGTCTCACTCGATCTGGTATGGAGGTCAAATCCTGTTTCATACGAGGGGCTAAATCATTGTTAGTCTGTTAGCATTTAGCCCGTGTCGTGTGGCTAGCCTGGTTAGTTTGGACAAATGATTAGAATCTTAAAAAGCTACAAATATCTAACAGTCAGTTTCAACATGTTGTTAAGTAATTTTAAAATGGTAAACGACACAGAAACGCATTAGTGTTAATCGACAACCAGTTCAAAGGATTCCAACATCTCCATGACGACAGTTTGGTTGTTTAAAAACGTCACATCTGCTGTTGTTGTTGTCTTGATTTCCTGTGAAGAACCACCAAAGAAGACGAACCGATACATTCCAGATGTTTAGTCTCCTCCGGCAGGCTACGCCCTCAACAGTCCGCAGCGACTGCTCGTTTTGTTCTTCAAACTAAATTCCCGCCTCTTCCCTCGCTTCCTAATTTTATGTAAAAGTTCCTCTTTTCAGAGATCGTACCTGCTAAAGTACACATGATCACACCTCCAGGTTTAAAGGTTCCCTCATTGGCCGGGTTCTGCAGGGAGGCGGGCTTCATACATGCTCAAGGCGTGATGGACAAACTCGTACTGCTCACCTGTCTGGATCATACCACCTCTGCACAAAACAAAAACAAACAAAAAAACAAACTGTCAGCAAAATAATAATAATAACCGCCCTGACTCGTGGTGGAGGAAGAGGAAGAGAGAAGTCTTGCTTCAATTTGAAGTCTTTATTACCGCAGGAGTGCCAGTTTGCGCAAAACCTCAAATCTTACATGAAAAACCCTCAGCATTAAGTGGTCACGCTTAAATGTAAAGTTAGCACAATATATATTCAGCATACATGATATCAATTAAAAGAAAACTCCACATTCTCCCATCCTGATAATAAAACACAAGAACTTTTCCAACACAAACAAAGCACACGTTTGATTCATACGACAACCTGTTGGAGACTAATGCTGCATTCAGTAGCAGCTGGGAATTTCAAGTGTCTAAAGTCGAGTAAAATCAAGCTGAGTAAAATGTACTCTGCTGGGATAACATTTGATCCCAGTCTAAATAGAGTAAAATATAATTTACCACGGGGCTAAATCAACTCAACATAGTGTAAAATCAACTCTTATTGGAGTAAAACCACTTGCATTGACTAGACGTGTCGCCGACTGAACGGTCCTCCCTGCCTTCACTGTGCATGCCTCATCAGCGGTGGTTCACCGATTAACACCTCGTTTCTGCTTCAAACTGCCTCCAGTCATCATCTATCTCAGCGACAGATATCTGAAGCTTTTGTACAACAATCATTTCGGCATAAATTCAGCATTATTTCATCAGAAAAGGCGGAGGAACCGATCGCAGCGCCACAGCTACACGGCTGCTAGCTGTTGCGTTTACTGACTGTCCGTCATTTCAAAGCATCACAGAGGATCGCATTTTTCCTGCTTAAAACGGCCTTGCTTCTGTGTAAAACTGACTTTAGAATGATTTAAGAGGTTTTATCTTGTCATCTGATGGTTAATGATCCCATTAATCCATTTGTTCGCTTTGGGTAAAGAGACTCCGCCCACAGAGCGGCTGTGCTCCGAAATGACACGTGCAGTGGAAGCAGTTGGTGACACCGGTAGAGCTGATTTCACTCTACAACAGAGTGTCAATCATTCTTACTCTAATAAAACATTCAACAAAATAGATTTTGCACCTTTTTTTTGTTCTTCTGCATTGAACATGCGGTGGCTGAAAAAGACGAACTGTAATTTAGATTTCCGACTGAGGAGCTTTATTGAACGCAGCATTAGCTAGAGGTTAGAATCCACTTCAAAACGTTTTTCACTACGACTTTTACACACACACACACACAAAAATGTTCCAGAAAACCTGGTGATTCCTTATAAAATATAATAATAATAAAATGAGAATGTCTCGGTCACACTGGCATCGCTTTGCTGCAGTTTGAGCACCATCACGTGTTTGCATTACCTGTCGGCTCGAAGTTGACAAGTGATGCTCAGCACATCCACGACTCCTTCCAGCTGCAGCTGCCGACAGCCTATCGTCGTGGCGATGAAACAGCCTGTGCGGCCGATCCCGGCACTGCAAGAAGGGGATTGTGGGTAACAGAATGATGGCAAACAAGCATTTGGAGTAGAAATCGCGTCTCTGTGTCTCTGGCAGTACCTGCAGTGGACAATAACCGGTCCCGCAGTGGTGGCATTCCGTCTGTCCATCTCAACGTCGTTCATCAGCTGCAGCAGCGGCAGCGCTGAGTCGGGGGTTTTGTGGTCAGGCCATGATGTGTACCAGTAATGCTGAAGGGTGTGGGTTTGATTCCCACACTGCACAAATACAAAGCACTTCAAGTCTCAAGTTTTTAAGGAAAAATAGAGATGGATTGTTTTACACCTCTTCAAAAGTGAAGACAAAATCTCTCTATCACCCCCTAGTGGCTGATTGTATTAAATCTCATTGACATTTATGTGTAGTAAGGAAAATTTAAACTTCACATCTAAAAAGGTTCCCCTGCACAAAGGTGCATTAGAGATGTGAGCAGCTCTTGCTTCTGGGTAATTCTATTATAACAGAATTACAATCAACGCAAATATTTATAGTGAGCTAAAACGTGGCTAGATTTTGCTGTCATTGTAATTCTGTTACAATAAAATTGTCGTTGTGTGGTGCGAGACACCCCTTCATATCTCAGCCTGATTTCAAATAGCATCAATAAGTGATCAGAAGAATTCAGACTCAGCACATTTTGGCTTCACTTTCAGCGAGTGGGAGAGATCAGGGGGCGTGGCCTGCATCCAAAGGGCGTACCAACCTTAAGCGTGAGGCTGCGTGCGGTGTAATGTTCACACTCTCTGACGCCACTGACCAACACTTCGACCCTCCCATAGATCCCCCGCTTCTCCGGCCAATACAGAACACATTTCTGCAGAGAAGAATCCGGATAGAGATGATACAGAAAAATGGAGACTACTGACACCTAATGGTTAAATAATGTATAGCAAAGTATCTATGGATATTACTGATTACAGATTTTTATTATATTATTTGATTAAAATTTAAGTTAATTAATGTGAATTGTATGATAATAGATTGCCATATTTGTTTGCGGTAAACTGATTTTTTTTGCATAGTTTTTGGTTTTACCCACGAAAGGGCAGAACAGTAATTTGCATTTTTCATTTCACCTCGTTCTTCTCTTTCAGTTTGGTGATCATGATGATGACAGGCGACTCCTCTTGAAACGCCATCTGCCAGAAGTCACTCACTGTATTCACCATGGGTCCCTGAGTGGCAATGTACACCTTCTCGTCACCTTGGTAACCCTATCAAGAGCCAGTCACACAACATCATCAACAGTGTCATAAAAGCTACATTAAAATGTTTTTTACATTGGAATTGGTGGAGATATGCACTCTGTCGAGTGCTCTTCTAGTTCACAGTATCATGTGACTTATTCTATCCAGTATGGAAAATACAGTAATTAAAATTACATTAGTTAACTGGTGTGATGTCATAAAGGGTTTTAGCCATCTGACAGGTGTCACCAGGTGAGTCCAAACTAAATGTTTTTAAACACAGATAAAGAGGTAACGCATCCTTTAAAGCAGTGTTTCCCAATCCTGGTCCTCGGGACCCAAAGTATAGTACAGGTTTTCTACTCAAGAGGAGTTCAGCTCAGGTGTGTTCAGCCAATCAGCAGCTTGCTGAACAATGGAACACACCTGATTTGTCTTATTATGTATGTGCAGTTAAATGTAAAATGTGCAATAATTTGGGTCCCAAGGACCAGGATTGGGAAACACTGCTTTAAAAGTAAAAAAATATTAAAAAATTCTTTAAGAATATGTTTTAACAAGGTTTTCTGACAGGAAGGAAGGCAAATGTTGCAGAATCTGACAGCAACACTGCCTCCTGCTGGAAATACTTTTATCCTTCATGATTCACAAATTAAGTCATTGTGTCAGCTGGATTTGATTGGGCTATTTGAAAATGGGTGGGACTTAAGACAATCTGAAGCCATTTCTGCACTATGGACCAGCGTTGGTTCCTTTATCTCCACACCTACATGGCATTATGGGAAAACTAACTGATAGCGTACGTCCAAACGCGCACGGCCATCTGCACTCAGCAGATCCGAGACTCGGTTCTGGAGACCTGAATGGACTTGAATGGTTCTGGGCCTCTTGTCCAAAATAAATAAATATGTAAACCTCAAAAACCTTCCTGTAGTTTTGTTCCAAATGCAATTGTCTGACTTTGACCCAAAACCTAACTTTCTGGAAGTCCTGTAAAAAAAAAAAATTATCTTCAAAGTTTTTTGTTGGTGTTAGAGTGAATTTATCTATTTTTCCCTTTAACAGGAGGTAAAGATGTTTCTTTATCACAGCACCAACTCAAACTGTGATTACCGATGATTATGTTACCGACCCGTATGTAATTAGCGTTGATGTAGGAGCCCAGCAGGTCGTTGCTGCTGTTTGACTTCAGGACCACTCTGGAATGAGGGTCTAGGAGACATGACAAGGAGAGAAGCAAGGACACAAGTCAGAAAAGGAGGTGAGACAGAAGAAATAAGAGATCCTGTTGGGAGCGCTTTTACAGTCTGCAAAATTCTGTCTTTTTTTTGAAGCAGCCATCATAACCCGTTCACTCAGTAAAACAGTTTAAATACTGCAGTATTGCAGTACTGGTGTTCCGGTGACTCATTCTGAAGAGCAAGATGCAATTTTTTTTTTTAAGTTTGCAATTTCTAATGTGTTTTTAGACCAAAGGACTTATTAGACTTACTGCACGCATGGCAAGATTTTCTTGGAGGCAGCAGAAGATGAGGAAATATTTTGCACTTTTACTCCATGACCATGATTCCCATTCATCAATAAGGTGACAAACCAGGCTTGTTTTAACCCAAATGTTGTTGAATGAATTGAACTGAAGACTGTATTAGCCAAGTAGTAATGATATTAGTAGTAACTGTTTGTGCTCACACTACATGCGGCTGTGGTGAGTCCAGCTGTACCTCGTCCTAGACCACCTCTGTACGTTGGGTCAGACCCATGCCAGCAGCCTGACCCTGGCCAGAGCACTCACACTAGTCAAACAAACTGGACTTTGGGGGCGTAATGTGCTCAGATGTGGTCTGGAGTGCACAGTGTGAGTAGACCCTTGTTAGACTTGGCTTTAATTAAAAACCTGATTAAACTCCATTTGTCCCATGTTGGTGTTGACCATAACTGAGGCAACACAGCTCAGGCTTTGACCGACAGCAGCATCTTTGCTGTGATTAGCTGTAAGGAAGCTACCTCAGTATCGATGGCCCCGCCCGCATAACGTCTGCAGAAAAATGAAGTGTGATGACCAAAGTGTTTTACGTAACGTCTTAACATGTGAAAACAAATCAATGTGGAGAAAATAAATAGGCTGCAAGAATGTGAGGGAGGACATTTAATATTAGCTGTTCTTATGGTTGCTAACCTTTGACTCTTGGCCATTCTCACATAAAAAAACTTCCCTGTTTGTCGGGAGACAAGAGATGAGGACTGTTTTCAGAGTATCTTAACAAATTTTCCAGATGTTTCCATCATTAGATTTAACTAAATCCTTTACTGTGGGGTCTAATAACAACAATAAACTGTTTTCTGACAGATTTTGGGTTTTTGATGGACTTACTGGGGAGGATGGTCTTGTATCTGTTCTTGGTTCCATGGTTTGGAATATCCAGCTCCTTGGGATCAATAAAATTCATGGGAATTTCCTGAAATATCAAAAGAAATTCGCAGTTATAAATGTATAAACAACAAAATCCTGACTGAAAGATTTACAGAAATATCAGCATTTACTGATCAATAATCACCACAACCTATAATCTAAAACTCTTTCACACATTAACCAAAAATTTTCCAATTACAAAAAGTGAACGGGTCGCGTTCACCTGCTTTCAACCCTACAGACTCAAGGTGGTGCTAGCCAGGTTTAGACCTGATCCTGTCTCACTCCAAGATCTGATTCAATCTTGACTTTGTCTCAACTCTTTTAGAGCTAAAACTGTTAAGGTCCGTCTCACTTTGAGTTATTTTTACATTAACTGACTGCATCCTGACTATAAGCGTTTTCTGAGTCTGAAGCTGATTTAAGATTCTGTTTTGATTGGATCCTGATCCCGACTCCCTTTCTGTCTTGAGCCTGTTTTGAGTCCTGGCTGAATTTAAACTGATGTTGTTTATGTAGTACCTTTAGTCTCACTCAGGTCTGGAACCTGACCTGGTTTTCATTAGATCTCAAATCATTTTTACAATGAATACTGACTTAATCCAGTGGACAACATGAAAGAAACACCAATCAATCAACCAACCAACCATCAATCGAGCAATCAACCAACCATCAATTGACAAACCAATCAACCAACCAACCAACCATCAATCGAGCAATCAACCAACCACCAATCAATCAACCAACCATCAATTGACAAACCAATCAATCAACCAACCAACCATCAATCGAGCAATCAACCAACCACCAATCAATCAACCAACCATCAATTGACAAACCAATCAATCAACCAACCAATCGATCAATAATGGCATAAGGGCAATAATTAAACTATCAGAAGCTCAGTATTTCTAGTTACTCACTGCAAATTCTGCATGAAGCTTGTGTGTGTTGTTGATGATGTCACGAAGCTGCTGCTGTGTTATTGGTCGGCCGGCAGACAGCAGGTACTCCTTGGCCGCCGTCTCCCTGGGGGTTACCACGGCAACACTGAGCGGCTCCACAGCACCCAGAGCAGACATGTCCAACACCAGAGAGACATTAGAACCTCGTCTGGAGATGAAAGAAGACAAGCAGAAAGAACAGAAGAAAAGTGGTGATGATGTCACAACTCATTAACTCAAGTTTGACTACCTCAACGCATCGTTCCATCTGGAAACAGTCACCGAAGCCCAAAATGACAAAAATTATTAGTGTGAGACCCTCGCGCCATTTTTCCAGCTAAGGATGATCTGCCCCCTAGTGGTTAAACTGTTTTTATCCTTTTAGCAGGAATGCTAAAAAGTAAATAACCACTCTGCAGGAACCGCCGTGACCTTGTGGAATTGATATTACTAAAATAATGAGTGTGGCTTCATGAACTTGAGCTTAAATCCCTGCAGAAGGAAGATCTCGAATGGCACAAAAAAGAGAGCAGAGGTTCACCAAAGAAAAAATTCAAACATATTTTCTAAAACGATAAAGCTCCCCCCCTTGTTTATATATTTATTCACTTTTGGCCCAACATTTTGCTCCAAATTAAGTAAAGCTAAGATCTCACTACAAGCCTAGGAATATTATTATTATTATTATTTTTTTTGATTTCCTGACTGCACATCTTTATGACAAACCACCTGAAAATGTAAAGGAACCCAACAATTTAAAACTTATAATTATTATTTTTTTTCTTTTTTGAACAGGTTTGTTACAATGTTAAACCCTCCCCTGGCTCCGCCCACCACTCTAACAGAATCCAATCAGAGAAAGTCAGTGGTGACAACATTCCAACCCTCACAAATCCTTTGTTTTCTCACAAATCCAATGTTTTAAATTTCTGGCTCCACCCCAAATGTGAATGAGTTCTATTCCCGTTCAGACTCAAACCGGTTCATTAGTTACTGATTGATCCTGAACTCAAACCAATAAACAGATGTGACTGAAAATACAAAGATTTAAACAGTAAAACTAAAAACTGGAGATGTTTTGGTGAAAAGGAGTGTGTGAGAGGGTTTGTCTCACTACGTGTGAACTAGCTTCCTGTTCAGGATTCCGCCACATCCTGCCTGTCTGTTTGCTGATTGGCTGCCGTCCAGTGTGGACAGCACACACAAAGAAAAACATCCCCGTCTTTAAATCTTCCTTCCTTTTGTTACCTTAAGAAACCTCTCAGCACGTTAACGCCTGCAGTGTAAACGTTGATGTAACCAACAAAACAAAATGGCAGCCAAGGTCAGACTACATCAATAGTTGCAATAGTCTGACCTTGGCTGCTATTAATCAGCGGAAGAACAGCAGCAGATTAACGTGCCCGAGATAAAAAACTTTGTGTTTTTCTTATAAAAACATATTTTACCAAGCTCTTAAAGTCTCCCTGATGCCTTTTAATCCAATCTGGCTACATGCTACGTAGCCAAGCTATCTGGGTTGGTGAGTGTTTGCAGCATCTGTGTTAAGATAGCTAGCAAACTCTGTCACTTCCTGGATTAAAAACATTGACAGTTAATTGTAGTTAATGCATTTATAATATCTGGTCTTTATTATATAAAGTTTAATTTGATAGGAAATATCAGTTTAATTACTCCTGAACATTCTTTAGAAAAGTCAAGACATTCTGCTAGTCCTTGCAAATTCCATGGGGAAAAAAAAAATCATCTTAATAATTGACTATAAAATGCTAGTCTGCAAAGGAGCGGGACTAGCATACAAAACATGTTTTTTTTTTTCATCCTTCCTTTCTTCCGTCCTACCTTTCTTGCAGTCCTGCTGCAGGTTTCATCCTGAAGGGGGAGGAGCAGGGTTTTAGTTCGTTATTGGCAGTCACCGAGGCACTGTTGGTCAACGGGGGGGAGTCTTCACTAAAGATGGGGGTGGGGCTACAATAGGAAGTAAGGCAAAATGTTGATTACCAAAGATATCAATACAATTTTTCAAATTATGTTCTGAATTTATGACATTTCTTGTGGAAACACAAATAAATACAAAAATTTTATTGTGTGTGTGTGTGTGGGGGGGGGGGGGGGGGTCAAAACACTCATGATCAGATTTTATAAGATTTGTAGAACAAAACAACTGCATCATGAATGAGCATTTTAATTTATTTGTATGATTTAACACAGAGATATAATTCTTCTTCTTCTTTCGGCTGCACCCATTAGGGGGCGCCACAGCAGATCATATCTCACCCTGTCCTCTACATCTTCCTCTGTCACACCAACCACCTGCATGCCCTCCCTCAGCATGTCCATGAACTTCCTCTTTGGTCTCCCTCTTCTCCTCCTGTCTGGTGGCTCCATCCTCAGAATCCTTCTCCCTATATACCCTGGGTCCCTCCTCTGCACATGTCCAAACCATCTCATTCTGCCTTTCTGACTTTGTCTCCAACCCATCCTACCTGTCCATCCTCGTCACTCCCAAAGAAAACACCATCTTCAGCTCCACCACTCTTTTTGTTAATGCCACCGTCTCTAAGCCGTACAACATAGCTGGTCTCACTACTGTCTTGTAAACTTTCTCCTTCACTCTTGCTGATATTCTTCGGTCACAAATCACTCCTGCCACCTTTCTCCACCCACTCCACCCTGCCTGCACTCTTCTTCACCTCTCTACTTCACTCTCCATTACTTTGGACAGTTGACCCAAGTATTTAAACTCATCTACTTTCACCACTTCTACTCCTTCTAACTGCACTATTCCACTGGGCTCCCTCTCATTCACATATACTCAGTCTTGCTCCTACTGACTTTCATTCCCTGCTCTCCAGAGCATATCCCCAACTCTCCAGATTAGACTCAACCTGCTCTTTACTCTCACTACAGCTCACAATGTCATCTGCAAACATCATAGTTCATGGAGACTCCTGTCGGATCCCATCCATCAACCTGTCCATCACTGCTGCAAACATGAAAGGACTCAGAGCTGATCCTTGATGTAATCCCACCTCCACCTTGAATGAGCCTGTCATTCCTACTGCACATCTCATCGTTGTCACACTATCCTTGTCAATGTCCAGCACTACCCTCACATACTTCTCTGCCACTCCAGACCTCCTCATGCAATACCACAACTGTTCTCTTGGCACCTTGTCGTAAGCTTTCTCTAAATCCACAAACGCACAATGTAACTCCTTCTGGCCTTCTCTATATCTCCATCAGTACTTTCAGAGCAAACACTGCATCTGTAGTGCTCTTTCTCAGCAGGAAACCATATTGCTGCTCACAGAACTTCAGCTCTTTTTTCAGCCTAGCTTACACTACTCTTTCCCATAATTTCCTGCTATGGGTGATCCAATTTATGCCTCTGTGGGTACTGAAGAGGAATAATTCTAATTACATTACAATAAAAGTCATGAGGTCAGACTGGATAAATGGATGGTTGAAGATTCACATCAACATCCTTACAGTATTTTTATTATTATTATTTTTTTTAGACAAAAAGACTTTTATCCAAGTTCATATCAGCTTCATTTACATCAAGCATGGTGAATTACCTCAGCAAAGAACTGGTAGGAGGTCCTGGGCGATAACAGGCTGTGATTGGCTGTTGCTGGGGAGTGGGTGTGGCTAC
Organism: Thalassophryne amazonica; assembly: GCF_902500255.1. Taxonomy (NCBI): domain Eukaryota; kingdom Metazoa; phylum Chordata; class Actinopteri; order Batrachoidiformes; family Batrachoididae; genus Thalassophryne; species Thalassophryne amazonica. The sequence continues at coordinate 5,886,614 of NC_047124.1, forward strand.
AGCTACAGGGAGTTCAACTTGGACCATGCTTTCTGACGTCAAAACCTACAAAACACACGTTTGATGAGACACAACTGAATTTTACATGTCTGAGCGTTAAAGGCAAACGTTAACGTATTTTCAGATGCCAACCTTGGTGCCCTTTGACCTCTGGGCAGAGTCTGAAGGAGTGGTTGGCGTGGGGGAGTTTTGGGGACGGCGCTTTCAGCTGTCTGTCAGAAACCTGAACCTTCTTTTTAAGTTGAAACAAAACCTGGGAACAAAACACAAACCAGAAAAACTCATCTGAATGCAAACTCAGATCGGGCTGTTGAGTGAGAGACAAATGTGTGACTTCGCCTGGCACACGACAGATCCTGTCCTTCATGTTTCTATTTTAACAAAGTCTTTTTGTGTTCAGCTCTACCTGTGACAGGTGCAGCAACACACAAACGTCTCTCCAGTCACAGCCTCTGACGCATGGAACATCCTTCAAGCTGCCATGGGTGTCTTGGTGGCTTCCCTCACCTATCTGCTTTGTGCCCACTGCTCTAGACAGATTTACACTGCTACGTTTTACTCTTTACATTTCGTGTTTGATTTATTTCAGCTCCAAGAGATATTCAGGGATTCAGAGATGTTCTTGTGTCATCTCCTGACGTGTGCTTAAACAACACAGCTGATCTACATTTTGAGTGATGATCCCGGAGGAGTGCACTCGCGTGATCTCCTCACTCTCCGAAAACCCAGCTGAGTGTGACTGAACAGCCCCCTCTGGTGGAATAAACATCTCCCAACAACTGCACCTGGACAACGTAACACCTTTAAAGATGTACAGAAATGGTTCTTATTTTAAACATTTCATATTTAAATGACACTGAGCTTTCAAACAAAAATCCAGTTTAAAAAATGTAAGTGTAGACAGTCAGCGCCACTTTATTAGGCACGTCTCCACCTGATTGTTTTTTTAACGCATTCAAATCAGCCTGAGAGTTTCAAAATAGACCCGATCTTTTGTTTTTTCATTTTTTAAAAATGTATTTTCTATTATTTCATAATTATTAAACTGACTTGTCATTGTTTGACCTTCAGCATGATTGTGCAAATGTGAATAAATTTAGCATCAAATCCAGAACTCAGTAACCTTTGACCTCACTGTAAACAGCAGTAAGGTGTCTCGACCAATCAGAGACTGACATGTTATTAACGTGTGTGTGTGTGTAACGTGTGTGTGTGTGTGTGTGTGTGTGTGTGTGTTGTCGCACCAAGAACCAGGTGAAGCAGATGATGAAGGTGATGCAGAAGAAGATGATGGATAAATGTCCCTCGGGTTCCTCCCATGGTGCCACAGCGCCCCCTGCAGGACGTCTTCTACCAGACACACAAATCTCACATCATCACAAACTCTGGTGACCCATTCCTCATTTTTAACAATATGATCAAATGACAAAACTAGAAATTTAAAATAACACTCTAATTAGACGATAAGTAAAATTTATGCCAAATTGTCACCAGCTGAAGCAGTTTCTTTCGATTTTTTTTTCTTTGTTCTTGTGCAAAAAACAGTCGTTTCCGAGTTTTTTCCTCTGGACAGGAAAGGATGTCCCCCTTTTCCCTTTAGTTCATTTGAAGATAATTAAAGCATGCAGGGCAGATGTCCTCCAGGAGGAGACCTGCAGAAACATGGAATGAAGATGTGTTTTGTGCCGTGGCAGCAGTACGCACTCCAGTCAGTACCTGTTGGACTTCCTGTGTTTTTGATTTGTAGCTGTAATATCAGAGTCCTAATATGAATCTAATCCATCAGGACGGCGCACGACACTTTAATAGTTCCATTAATGTTTCAGCAGCAGCACTCTGGGCACTAATAATCCCAATCTATCCTCCCTGTCTGTCTCCATGACGACTAACGAGGCTGGCTAATGATCTACTGTTGCCTAGGAGACAGAGGAGCAGACACACACCTCTGTGGAGACCTCAGTGATGCCAAAGTGTCCCAGGTGGCGATGCAGAACCTGGACGTTCAGAGACCGGATGACCTCTTCGGCTGGGCGGGGCTCAGAGTTCCCTGGCCAATCCGAAGACACGAAAAGCTCGATGCCGTTCTTCTTCTCCTGCAAGAGCCGCACCATGAATGAATGAATCAATCAATCAAACGAGGGTGAGTAATCTGTGAGGGCGTGTCCTACATTTAGCCGGTTAATGTGCACGTCTCACAGGTACGCCCAATGCTGCTGCTACACCTTCACGAAACCAGTGAAGAAGACTGGTGTTTAACCTCCGCACATCCACAGCCAGGTCCTGAGACAGAGGGAATATTTTAAAAAGCTGGAATCAATAACAACTGCACAAAAATCCTCAGTCTGTGAGACCTCCTCCACAGGAGTTAGACCCGCCCTCACACTGCGAGACCTCCTCCACAGGAGTTAGACCCGCCCTCACAGTGCGAGACCTCCTCCACAGGAGTTAGACCCGCCCTCACAGTGCGAGACCTCCTCCACAGGAGTTAGACCCGCCCTCACTGCAGACCTCCTCCACAGGAGTTAGACCCGCCCTCACAGTGCGAGACCTCCTCCACAGGATTTAGACCCGCCCTCACAGTGCGAGACCTCCTCCACAGGAGTTAGACCCGCCCTCACAGTGCGAGACCTCCTCCACAGGAGTTAGACCCGCCCTCACAGTGCGAGACCTCCTCCACAGGATTTAGACCCGCCCTCACAGTGCGAGACCTCCTCCACAGGAGTTAGAGCCCTCACAGTGCGAGACCTCCTCCACAGGAGTTAGACCCGCCCTCACAGTGCGAGACCTCCTCCACAGGAGTTAGACCCGCCCTCACAGTGTGAGACCTCCTCCACAGGAGATAAACCTGCTAATGCATCGCTGGTAAAACTCAATTTGCGACAATAAAATCCAGCATTAACGTCCGCAAATCATCAGACACACCGGGTTATTCCCTCAACCAGCAACCATTTCATTCCAAATAGCTAGCATAGGCAGGTCACGACAACTATGCTGCACGCTAGCTTGGCTAGTTAGCATGTAGCTGGTTCAAAAACAAGCTTGTTGAGCTCTATAATCCTGAAAACACGCCAAAAGTGAAGCAAAATAAATAAAACAAACTTTTTAAAAAGAGTTAATACACAAATTACCCCAAAAGCAGAACTTTATTTACTACGTTATAATACGCCAAAATTTGTTAGGCAACAAGTTAAGCAATTGTGTAATCTGGTTTTATGTGAGGACTCGTGTTTATTTCCCGCTTGCTACTGTCAATAAATATTTACGAAAAGTCCATTTCCATCAAAATCAGAGAATGAAGAACATTCATAGATGCCTCAACAGAAAGCTGTGTCTCACCACTAATTTATCACTATTAAAAATTAAAACGCTTTTCTTTGCCAGAGTGAAAAATGACATCAGTAGGTTTGTTTTCAGGAACTGTTTCAGGTGTGGTGGTACATCTGGATAGAAAACACCATTCTGCATGCACAACTGTATATTCGTCTTTGAAATGTGAATAGTTTTTGCATATTATTTAGCATAATTTCAATTTTCTATTTATTTTCATTTGCCAAATCACAACAAAGGAACTAAACTTTGAATAGTTAATTACATCAGCATTTTCACAGTGTGTCTTTTTTCTGGCCACAGACGTTTACTGATATCAAAACAAACGGACAGACGTCATATTACGAATACATTGTGAACACAGATGCCATTGTGAAGCGAGGACAGCAGAGAATGTATCTTCTCCGTAAACTGAACTCTTCTGCTGTTAGACCTGCAATCCTTTGTCGTTTTTATCAGTCTTTTATTGAGAGTCTTTTGTGTTTTTCATTTATCTGCTGGTTTCACAGCCTCTCAGTGAAAGACAGAAACAGCCTGAACAACATTGTTAAAATTTGTTCAAAGATTATTGGAGTGAAACAAAAAGACTTACACTTTTTGTAATCAACAGATCCTCCTGAAGGCTGAAATCTTCTTGTCTATGTCAGGTCATGTTCTTTTAGGAGAGTTTTCCCTGGTTCCTTTAGGACGCCGTTATGCGTCCCCGGTGTGTGGAACCAACTGGTTTTTAAAGTTGTTTATACCTTCGGCGGTTCAACTTTTAAATGCTCCGTAGGTCTGCCATGTTTCTATTTATATATTCTTGCTATTCATTTTAACTTCTTAAGTCTGTTTTATTTGTTTTTTTTATTAGTTTTATTGTATTTTTTTTCTCTCTCAAATGGACTGCTCAAATGAAATTGCCCCTTGTGGAATTAATAAAGTTGTTGATTGATTGATTGATACATTTAACAAAACAAAAAATTACACCTAAATTTATACTTAAAGTTTTTGAAGGGCTTCATAAAAACAGGAAAGAAGCTTTCTTGAATAAACTTGTGTTTTCCAGTTTAAAGAAAGAAAAAGAGAAATGTTGTTAGCAGAGAAACACAACATCCATGAACATGACATGGAGGGCAGATACAAAGTGACATAGAACACAGACACTATTGACACTTATGAGAATATAGGAATAAAAACCCAAAAGCAAACACCAGAGGAGAGACAAGACTAGAGATGAGTGAAAAGGCAAGAGCAGGAAGTACAACACAAACTGAGCGCGAGGCCTAACCAAGACAGAATGACAGCAAAGCAGAACTAAAGGACAGAAGACAAGACAGGATGGACAGATGAACAGATCTAGAAGACATGGGAACACCTAACAGGAGTACCCCAAAAACTACCTGACTGGACCAGAACCCTAACAAATGCTGCATTTCTGGAGACGTCTGTTTGCCTCTTAATTTAATATGAACTTCAATAATCACATAGACACAGCTGATTCAATTACCGGACAACATCTGCTTTCAGTTTGTTCAACTGAATACAAACTGAGCAAAGAAACAACTACGGGAGCACAGTCAAAACAAATTCTATAAAAATATATGCTGCATATTTTAAAAATACTGCTGCAGGTTTGTTTTTTCAAAGTGAAAAAAAAACTGGTTTATTTGACTTTGAGGAACATTTAGATGTGAGGAAAAAAATAGGTGTTGGAGCCGATATCACTAACATCTAAAGTTAATTAAAAAAATAATAATCAAGATCCATCTATTTTGTAAACCTGCTCATTCCAGTAAAGGGTCACGAGGAGGAGCCTATTCCAGCAGTTATAGGGTGCGAGCGGGGCTCACCCTGGACAAGACGCCAGTCTATCGCAGGGCCATGTATGGACAAAGACAGTCACACTCTCACCTACGGCCAATTTAGAGTCACCACTTCACCTAAAACCTGCATGTCTTTGCAAGTGGGAGGAAGCCGGAAAACCCGGAGGGAAAGCATGCAAAAACAAGGAGAATGTGCAAAACCTCCACACAGAAAGGTCCAAGTGGGAAGAGAACCTTCAGCACGGCTAAACACTAAGACACCGCGCCACCCTGAATCCAGATCAAAGTACATTACAGGAAACCAGCACTAAGACACACAGGTGTTCAGATTTTTAATCAAACGGGTTGCTTTCATTGTTAAAGCTGCAATAAAAACTGTTAAATAATTAATAAGTCATGAATCAATATGTAGATTAACTCTTGAATTCACATTTAGAAAAACAAATTAAATTTTACTCCTCACCGATGTTTCCAATGTTTCGCAATAACAGTTTTAAATTAAAGACATTGAGGAAAATCAAATCTGTGTGACAAAAGATTTAACAATAAAAAAGACACAAAACACCTCAAAATGATATATATATATATATATATATATATATATATATATATATAGTTTAAATGAATGTGTTAATAAACAAATAGCCTTACCAATTAAACGAGCAAACATCAGACATCCTCACAGGAAGCTTTTCACTGAATGAACGCCTGTCAGTCACATCTCAGGGATTTCAGCCTCTGTGTCCGTGATCTGTGATTGGCTTAGTGGGGGCGGGTGGGGGTGTCAAAACCCAGCTTGCTACCTGATTGGCTGCTGTCCAGGGTAATAGTATTATCCCACAGCGTGATCTGTGATGGATCAGGTGCTATTTGTGTCCAAGACGCACAGTAATAACAGCGACTTCACGGATGTCCTCCCTGCTCAACCAATAAGGGGGATGAGGGCGGGGCATCATTGATCAAATAAAAGCGCCAAGCAGAGGTTTCAGCTTTGATGTTGTCTGAGACACTGAGAAACAGAGATGGACATTTTTAGTATACTTAGTAAAATGAACGCCGTGTATCGTACGTGATTAACAAGAAGCCGTAATGATTGTTAATGGTCATGGCCTTGAAACAACCAGAAGTCTTATGTGACATTGTAGGAACTAAATCAATTATTTAAAAAAATAAATAAATTTTGTAAATTTTCTTTGCAATAACAAAGCATAAATGAATCGGCTCAGAGTTCAGAGACATGTTTAAAGTTCAGAGTGCCTCACTGGTGCGTGCGTCCACACTGGTGGTCATAGAAACCACGCCACCACTAACAGTGGCTGCTTGCAGCCTGTAGAGGGCGCCAGGTGTTAAACCAGACAGCAGCAGTGAAGAAGAACCAACTGGAACACTGTAGTTCTGGATCATGACGCTGTGGAGGAACAGGAGACGGTGATCAACTTCACCAAAATGTTTGATTAAAATGTGGCGTTGCGCCTTTAACGAACCTGTCCTGCAGCAGGATCAGGGTGTACGAGTCCATGTCCCCTGGAGGCTTTTCCCATGATGCCTGGAGGCTGTCGGATGAAGAACTACTCAGACTGAGGCTACGCAACGCCAGGGGCACTAAAAACGCATAAACACGTCACTGTTACATACTTTTGTTAGACTCTCATGCCATACTTCAGACAGCAACATGAATTGTGTCTACATTGTGGGCGGGGCTAAATGTTTGACATGTAATGACTTGTTAGCAGTGTAGCAGTTAATCAAAAATAAATATCACATATCACAACGGTAAAATTAAATTGTTTATTGAAATAGCTAATCGTGTAGCGGCTTGATGTCAGTGAGAATATACGTCTTCACAGTTTCAAGCATGCTAGCGATATGCTAACTAGCACAGCTAGTTGGTTTAGTCACAGTAGCACATCTAGGTGGCTATTTTATTCACTACAACAATAAGTTAATCACTAAAGTTTGTGTATTTGCACTCTCCATGCATAATGGAGTACAAATAATATATACATTTGTTTTTTAAGAGTTTACACACTAGTTAAGCAGATTTCATAAAACTAGACTTTATGACAAGCTAATACGATAGCTGGACAGAGTGAAGTGTCACACCATCAACAAATGCAAATTTTAACAACCTATTGTTTCTGTATAAATTAATTTTTAATGGTTAATTCCAAATCTTATGGGTAAAAAAAATGGACTGGTTGTCCACTTTGGGTGGTGGCCATTCTGGACCCACTGTGGTTCTGTAATGTTTTGACAGATCTGACCCAACTTTTTTAAATTAACATTTTAATATTTGAGAATTTTGTGTATTTTGAATATGAAATTCACCCAACCTGAAATAACATTAGGGTGGAGCCTATGTATGGTGATGTCATAAAGGGATGCAGATAAACAAAACCAACCTGTTCGGCCCTTTACAGACACTGAAGTGTTCAGTTGACCACTCCTGGTTGCCACGTTGATGATGTAAGGTCTCCCAGGTGTGAGCACGTTGAATGTACACTCCCTCATGTTTGGATCCACCTCCCTGGTATCCTGGTAACTTCCTGAGACATTCAGTAAGTTGTTTAAGAAAAAAGTCACACCATTTGGCTTTTGTTTATTTATTTTTTGTCTGATTTAATTTAACTGATTTTATTCAGACAGCTGTAATCTGACTCCTTGATGGTTACCATGGCGAATGGTCAAGAAGTAACCATCACGTAAACCCAAAGGGGCATGGCTCCACATGGCGCTCAGAGAGGTCTCGTCTGAGTGGCGAATGTGGAGGTTTAAGACGGAGCGGAGCAGGAACTGAAGACAGACAGAGGTTAAAGGTCAATTTTGATGTGATGGGATAAAAACATGAAAACATTTCAAACGGTAGCATGTGTGTGTGTGGGGGTGGGGGGGGGGGTGGACATACACATAGACATCTGATTTTTTATAAGGTGTAACATATTTGTCACATCCAATTGTTCTGTCGGAAATATTTGGTTTTACTTATTTTGGTAGTAAATCGAATTCTACCTAACATTTACAATTATAGGGAAGTGTGGAATGAGCTGCTTAGTCTGCTGCCAGACTAGCATTTTCTGCTCGGATAAGTGGCAGAAACTGAATGAATGAATGAATGAATGAATGGGGTACAGTATATATCAGCATTAATATTAATGTGATGTATTTGTTCAATAGCGCCACCTGTTGATCCCTCGCAGCTACTTCTGTACTCAGTCCTCCACTCTCCACCCTCAGCACAGCTCTGTAAAGCTTTCCAGGGGTTAGCTGCGTTGCCGGGAAGGTGAAGTTAACCGCGTCCTGATCCAGTGTGACGTTGGCTAACTGCTGGACACCATCAAACAGGAGCAGCCTGTAGTTCTCCCAGTGGCCATCAGGAGGCATCCAAGTCAGTAGAGGCTGTCAGAGGATGGAGACAAGGAGAGGGCGGAGACAGCTGCCGGAGCTGGAGACACAAAGAAGAAATAAGAAATTAGGCCCGGTGCTTATCCAAGGCGATCATAGGTTGGTCCCCCGGTCAAGACCAGTACCCATTTACAGCTGGGTGGACTGGGACGACGCAGATGAAAGGTCTTGTCTGGAAATGAGACCTGGTCTACATATCGGTAGTCCAAATATAGACTAAAAACGCAGGAAAAGAAATAAGAATGGACGAGAAAAAACACAGACTCCTCACCTGTCCTGACGGTCAGTTCTGATTGGTTCTTCAGTTCGCCGCTCCTCGATGTCACTGTGACCTGATAGGCCGAGCCTGGGGTCAGCTGATCGAGGCTGATCTGTGTGGTGTCTGCCGAAAGATTGAACTCCCCACGGATAGTCTCACTGGACCACAGCCTGATGGTGAATGAGTCCAGGTCACCTTCAGGCTGTTGCCACGACAACAGCAAACGGTTGCTGGTGCTGTTGTTGTAGTCCACGGTGAGGTTTGAAACAGCAGAGGGCGCTGTAGAGAGAGAGACAGAGAGAGACAGAGGAGCCTCAGACGTCAGTTTGAATTCGTGTGTTTGTCTCTTTTCGTCTGTCTTCACCTGTCCGTGCTTCGATTGTCCTGCTGTTCTGCAGACCGCCAGCCTCGGTCACCATGGTAACATTGTACAACCGGCCTGGAATCAAGTTCATGAGCGTTGTGACGTGTGGTGGTGCTCTCCAATGTTTCATTCTTCAGCAGAACTGTAAAGAAAGATGGCGTCAAAAAACACAAAGGTCACATGATCGATGGAGGGAGGTGTTCATTTGTTTACGTGCAACCCTCCCCATCTAAGCCCCTCCCTTTGAGACGTAAGACAAGTCAAGTTAAGTCTAGGAGCGTGCAGTGGTGCCATGTGTCTCCACATTCACCACACCGTGGAACTGGCAACCACACAGGCAGACAAATGCTCCATCCTCACATCTACCTGCTGCAATCAGGTGACACATGGGCGTGTCTTCAGTCAGGTGAAAAGTGGGAATGTCTTCAGTCAGGTGACACATGGGCGTGTCTTCAGCCAGGTGAAAAGTGGGAGTGTCTTCAGTCAGGTGACACATGGGCGTGTCTTCAGTCAGGTGAAAAGTGAGAGTGTCTTCAGTCAGGTGACACATGGGCGTGTCTTCATCCAGGTGAAAAGTGAGAGTGTCTTCAGTCAGGTGACACATGGGCGTGTCTTCATCCAGGTGAAAAGTGAGAGTGTCTTCAGTCAGGTGACACATGGGCGTGTCTTCATCCAGGTGAAAAGTGGGAGTGTCTTCACTCAGGTGACACATGGGCGTGTCTTCAGCCAGGTGAAAAGTGGGAGTGTCTTCACTCAGGTGACACATGGGCGTGTCTTCAGCCAGGTGAAAAGTGGGAATGTCTTCGGTCAGGTGACACATGGGCGTGTCTTCAGCCAGGTGAAAAGTGAGAGTGTCTTCGGTCAGGTGACACATGGGCGTGTCTTCAGCCAGGTGAAAAGTGAGAGTGTCTTCGGTCAGGTGACACATGGGCGTGTCTTCATCCAGGTGAAAAGTGAGAGTGTCTTCGGTCAGGTGACACATGGGCGTGTCTTCATCCAGGTGAAAAGTGAGAGTGTCTTCAGTCAGGTGACACATGGGCGTGTCTTCATCCAGGTGAAAAGTGGGAGTGTCTTCAGTCAGGTGACACATGGGCGTGTCTTCGGCCAGGTGAAAGTGAGAGTGTCTTCAGTCAGGTGACACATGGGCGTGTCTTCATCCAGGTAAAAAGTGGGCGTGTCTTCAGCCAGGTGAAAAGTGGGCGTGTCTTCAGCCAGGTGAAAAGTGGGCGTGTCTTCAGCCAGGTGAAAAGTGGGAGTGCCTTCAGTCAGGTGACACATGGGCGTGTCTTCAGCCAGGTGAAAAGTGAGAGTGTCTTCAGTCAGGTGACACATGGGCGTGTCTTCATCCAGGTGAAAAGTGGGAGTGTCTTCAGTCAGGTGACACATGGGCGTGTCTTCAGTCAGGTGAAAAGTGAGAGTGTCTTCAGTCAGGTGACACATGGGCGTGTCAGCGGCCAAGTGAGAGTGTCTTCAGTCAGGTGACACATGGGCGTGTCTTCGGCCAGGTGAAAAGTGAGAGTGTCTTCAGTCAGGTGACACATGGGCGTGTCTTCAGCCAGGTGAAAAGTGGGAGTGTCTTCAGCCAGGTGACACATGGGCGTGTCTTCAGCCAGGTGACACATGGGCGTGTCTTCAGCCAGGTGACACATGGGCGTGTCTTCAGTCAGGTGACACATGGGCGTGTCTTCAGCCAGGTGAAAAGTGGGAGTGTCTTCAGTCAGGTGACACATGGATGTGTCTTCGGCCAGGTGAAAAGTGGGAGTGTCTTCGGCCAGGTGACACATGGGCTTGTCTTCGGCCAGGTGACACATGGGCTTGTCTTCGGCCAGGTGACACATGGCTTGTCTTCGGCCAAGTGAAAAGTGGGAGTGTCTTCGGCCAAGTGAAAAGTGGGAGTGTCTTCGGCCAAGTGAAAGTGGGAGTGTCTTCGGCCAAGTGAAAAGTGGGAGTGTCTTTGGCCAGGTGAAACGTGGGTGTGTCTTTAGTCTTTACCAGCCGCTGGGATCCTAAGTACTGAGGCATCTGCGTAATGGACCATGTCCAGAGAAACACACCACATGGACAAAATGTGGTAGCTGGTGTTCCCTCACAATGTCAGTGATCCTCCTCATCTAGAGTCCCACTAAGTAACCATTCATTTGAGACAAAGTCATTTCAGTGGGACCCAAAGATCCTCCAAAGAGACCTGGTGCCAAAGACGTCCAATCGTCTCCTTAGGTCACTAGTTAGAGGCCAGGTGTGACAACCATACATTAAGACAAGAAGCTAAAGAACCAGAAGACCTGGACCCTAAAGACTTGGCCCTATGTTCTCCTGTAAAGATATTGGCATCACCAAGCACCTCTGACCTTGGACATCTTGACTGCATCAGATCTTCCCAGGCATCTCTGGATCGCAAACACTGAGGACCCAGAGACATGAACGTCACTGCTGAGATAAGTAAAGGTCTCCACAAGTTCAACACTTTGAGTCAGTGCTGCGATCACTGACTCTACAAAGATCAAAGCATCATCAGCGAAGTAGAACATCAATACAGCTTTCCTCACAAGTTCCTGCCAGGTTAGAAATGAAGACTTATTCATTAACTAATATCTCTGTTTTTGAAGATCAGTGTTGACAAATTTCGAGGTGTCTTGTTGAACAGATGAAAAATAAACAAGCAAATTAAATTAAATTGTGCCTTTTTTGTTGTTGAGAAACTTTGCGACCACTCGTGTGCAGCACGGTGTTCTTATCGATGTTGAACCCACTCTTCAGAAATCACATTTCAAAGTTGACCTATTTCTTTTTCCAAATGTCAAACATTGAAGGGGTCAGCAGTTGCCGCTGGCGATAACGGCTCATGATAAAGCTGTTGCAGACGTACCGGCGGGATTTGGACCCCACAGCTGCAGCCTGAAGCGTTGAGTCCTGCCTGGACCCGCGTGCCAGGAAACGCCCAGGCTCCTGCAGGTCTTGGATGTCACCGCCAGGCCACCTCACCGCCGATGGAACTGACAACACAGATACAGCAAACTTTGAGACAGAGAGGACCGCTCAGGTGTTCATTCCCATTCATGCTTCAGCACGTGTGAAGGTCGCCTGATACCCATTATTACATCCACCAATGACGTAATAAATCTTTGGTGTTTATTTATTTGTCTGTCTGTCTGTCTGATTGTTAGCAGGATCACGTCAAAACTACTGCACGAATTTTGATGAAATTTTCACCACAGATAAATATTAGGACATGGAAGACTCCATTCAATTTTGGAGGTGATCCAGAACTGGATCCAGATTCTGCAAAGGTCAATGCATGAGGGTACGCTGACATAAGTCAGTGCTTAAGTCACTGGTTAATTTTTAGATTAGATTAGATTACTTTATTGATCCCTTGGGAAGACTCCCACAGGGACATTGAGGTTCCAGCAGCATTGTATAGCAGCACACAGGGTAAGAAGCACACAGAGTATAAAAAAACTAAACAAAAACAAAAAAACAAAAAACACCAGTAATGATAAGAAAAATGTGAAATTTTGCACTTTTTAGTTGTAGAATAATGATCAGAAAAAGTTTCATATGAGAGTGCATCGCTGACTCAAAAAATAGTGAATTATGAGATTTTACACGACTTCAGCACCATCGCTTTTCTATGTATATATTATATTTCCATCAAGTTTTCACCAATAAGGCTAAAGGCTGGTTAGCATTAGCTAAGACAACAAATTATATTCAATGGTAAATCAAAACTTTAGTAATGATTAGGGAAAAAAGCTAGAAATTAGTAAAAAAAAAAAAAAACTGATTTGTTGTTTGTTTTTTCTTCATTGTCATGTTGGGGAAAAAACCCACAATATAATAAAATAAATAATGTGTCTATTGCAATAAAAGGGTGACGAGTGATGAGATTTGCTTTGTTTCCTTCAATCTCGTTTACCACGACCTGATTTTCTTATAAATTGCAGGATGCCAAATAAAAAGAATGACTTATTGTAAAGGTGAAAAGTGGCCACATATAGTTACTTATATTTATGTGTAAATGACTGATATTTAGCAGCTTTTCATTATTTTTAATAAGCCTATCACTTGTATGTAGCTCTTCCTTTGGCGTTCAGCGAAGCATCATTTGAATTCACTTCACGCCCAACATGTCCATCATGATTCTTGACACAGTGAGGCTTTTCGGTTTCAAGAAAAGATAAAATATCTAGTGTTGTTGGAGCAGACACACGGCCAAGAAACTAAAGTTTCCTGCATGCTGACTGGCCTTTTTTTTTTTAAACAGTGTCCCGACACGGCCCTCGGGCCTGCGTTGTCCAACCTGATAATATTGCTGAAAGTGTTTGACGCAACATACAATGGCACAGGCTCATTAGACTGCTGACAAAGGCATTGTGGGAAAGTACAAAGCAGGAAAATGAACCGGATGACTTGAAGAGAGCCGAGTCAACAGGACTCTCACCGAGCGGCCGCATACCAAGGCAATGGTTTCAGTTCCTGAAATGAAAACTTTGTGTCACAGTGACACGACCTAATATCTTCCTCACACACTCAGCTTCTGTGCTAAACTAATCCGGGAGTTTATTCTCACTTCCTCTCTTTGTGGCAAGATAATATCACACTTTCTCTAATTTATGGCCTTTGTTCTAAAATTATCCAATCCAATCTAATCCACTGTATTTATATAGCACATTTAAACAACAGAACAGTTTCCAAAGTGCTGCACATAAAAATGATTATACAAGTATACAAAACAATAAACCCACTCAGATACTAATAAATAAATAAACATAAAAACAATAAAACAATAAATAAATAAAACACTGGGCCAAAGACAACAGAGGACCATACAACTCATGCAGAGCTAAAAGCCAGAGAATAAAAGTGGGTCTTCAGACAAGACTTAAGACACTCCATTGTGGGGGCTGTTCGAACGTGGAGAGGCAGAGCGTTCCAGAGTCTGGGCCCAGCCACAGAGAAGGCCCTATTCCCCCTGGTCTTAAGTCTCGTCCTAGGCACCACAAGCTGGAGGTGGCCCTCAGACCTCAGAGCACGCGCTGGGGAGTAAATTTGGAGCAGGGCTACAATATATTGTGGGGCCAGTCCATTTAAAGCTTTAAAAACAAATAATAAAATTTTAAATCAATTCTAAAATTAACAGGGAGCCAGTGCAAGATGCAAGAATGGGTGTAATATGTTCATGTTTTTTGCTCCCCGTTGAGAGGCGTGCAGCAGTGTTCTGGACTAACTGCAATCTGTGAAGTGTATTTTTATTAATTCCAAAAAAAAGTGAATTGCAGTAGTCCAGGCGTGAAGAAATAAAAGCATGCATGACGCGCTCCAAGTCATAAAAGGATAAAATTTATTTAATTTTGGTTAAAAGACGAAGCTGATAAAAGCTGGATTTAACAACCGCCTTGACCTGCCTGTCCAGTTTAAGATCAGAGTCCATAATGACGCCAAGGTTGGTGGCTGTGGGCTTCATGTGTTGACTGAGAGGGCCCAGGTCTAATCGAGCTGTGGAACCAACACTGGGCCCAAACACAATCACCTTGGTTTTGTTCTCATTTAAGCTAAGAAAATTTTGAGCCAACCAAGCCTTGACGTCTTCCAGGTACACAAGCAAGGATGTCAGGGGGCTGCTAGAGTTCTTCTTAATAGGCAAGTAAATTTGAGTATCATCTGCATAAAGATGATAAGATATGCCATGTTTTCTAAACACCTGACCTAACGGGAGAAGGTATAGGGTGAAGAGAATAGGCCCAAGAATAGAACCCTGGGGGACTCCACAGTTCAGAGGAACAGAAGACGAGGTGGACTCCCCAGCCTGACAGTAAATGAACGGCCTGTAAGGTAAGAGTGGAACCAGTCCAAGGCTGTCCCCTGACACCCACACAGTTCTCAAGAAGAGATAAAGAGTTGCATGGTCAACTGTGTCGAAGGCAGCAGTCAAGTCTAAAAGCACCAAAACGGCAGAATCACCAGAATCAGTGATTAAAACAGGTCATTAAAAACCTTTAAAAGTGCAGACTCCGTGCCGTGAAATAATTTATAACCTGACTGAAAACTGTCTAAAATGTTATTCGTTTCTAAAAACTCTTGTAGTTGTACAAGAACAGCTTTTTTCAAAATCTTTTAAATAAAAGGAAGCTTAGATATGGGCCTATAATTAGAGATAACAGAGTTATCAAGACTCACTTTCTTTAAAAGAGGCTCAACTACAACCTGCTTACAAAACGCAGGAACATTTCCTGACACAAGGCTGCTGTTGACCAAAACAACAACATCAGGGCCGATAGTTCCCCAGACCTCTTTAAAGAATCGTGGGGGGATACAGTCTGAGGGACAAAATGAAGGTTTGAGATTTTTAACAATATTTGATAAATCTGAAAATAACACAGGTTTCAAACCGGTCTAACACAGCAGAACAGGTGTGAGCCATGATTGAACTGGCCGAAGTGACAGTCATCCCAGCCCTAATACTGGCGACCTTATCACAAAAGAAATTTAAAAAGCGATTACAAACAACTTGAGTTGCTTCCAAAGTGGTGGATTGGCCAGGGTTTAACAAAGATCCAATAGTTTTAAAAAGCACACAAGGTTGTCCCAGTTATCAGAAATTAGATTGGAAAAGTAAAATTAAGTAAAATTATCTCTCACTTTCTCTAATTTACAGCCTTATGTGATGAAATAATCTCACACTTTCTCTCATTTCCAGCCTTGGTGATGAAATAATCTCACACTTTATTTCATTTACAGCCCTTCCGATAAAATAATCTCACACTTTCTCTAATTTACAGCCTTTGTAATAAAGTAATCTCATACTTCTAATTCACGGCCTTTTAGATCAAATAATCTCACACTTTCTCTAATTTATGGCTTTTGTGAAAAAATAATATCACACTTTCTTGAATGGCCTTTGTGATAAAATATCACACTTTCTCTAATTTACAGCCTTTGTGATGAAATAATCTCACACTTTCTCTAATTTACACCTTTTGTGATAAAATAATATCACACTTTCTGTAATTTACAGCCTTTGTGATGAAATAATCTCACACTTTCTCTAATGGCCTTTGTGATAAAATATCACACTTTCTGTAATTTACAGCCCTTGTGATGAAATAATATCACACTTTCTCTAATTTACAGCCTTTGTGATTAAATAATCTCACACTTTCTAATTTACACCTTTTGTGATAAAATAATCTCACCACTTTCTGTAATTACAGCCTTGTGATGAAATATCTCACACTTTCTGTAATTTACAGCCTTTGTGATGAAATAATCTCACACTTTCTGTAATTTACAGCCTTTGTGATGAAATAATCTCACACTTTCTCTAATGGCCTTTGTGATAAAATAATCTCACACTTTCTGTAATTTACAGCCCTTGTGATGAAATAATCTCACACTTTCTCTAATTTACAGCCTTTGTGATTAAATAATCTCACACTTTCTCTAATTTACACCTTTTGTGATAAAATAATATCACACTTTCTGTAATTTACAGCCTTTGTGATGAAATAATCTCACACTTTCTGTAATTTACAGCCTTTGTGATGAAATAATCTCACACTTTCCCTAATTTACAGCCTTTGTGATGAATAATCTCACACTTTCTCTAATTTACAGCCTTTGTGATGAAATAATCTCACACTTCCCTAATTTACAGCCTTTGTGATGAAATAATCTCACACTTTCCCTAATTACAGCCTTTGTGATAAAATAATCTCACACTTTCCCTAATATACATACTTTACGATAAAATACTCTCACACTTTCTGTAATTACAGCCTTTGTGATAAAATACTCTCACACTTTCCCTAATATACATACTTTGCGATAAAATAATCTCACACTTTCCCTAATATACAGCCTTTGTGATAAAATAATCTCACACTTTCCCTAATATACATACTTTGCGATAAAATAATATCACACTTTCCCTAATATACATACTTTGCGATAAAATAATCTCACACTTTCCCTAATTTACAGCCTTTGTGATAAATAATATCACACTTTCCCTAATATACATACTTTGCGATAAAATAATCTCACACTTTCCCTAATTTACAGCCTTTGCGATAAAATAATCTCACACTTTCTGTAATTTACACACTTTGCGATAAAATACTCTCACACTTTCCCTAATATACATCCTTTGTGATAAAATAATCTCACACTTTCTCTAATTTACACACTTTGCAATAAAATAATCTCACACTTGCCCTAATTTACAGCCTTTGTGATAAAATAATCTCAGACTTTCTCTGCTTCTGGTTTTTGTGTTAAACCAACACATTATCACATCCAAATCATCAAATTTTTACACAAAACCGTTTTGTCTGAATGTCAGGAGTTGGGTTACCAATCCAGGTATCGATACCGTTAAAAATGGATTCTGTTAGTAAAATTTGGATTTGAACATCTCCTGAGAGAAGCTGCGGTGGTTGAGAGCCTCTGGTTTGGAAGGTGCGCTGTCGGGACTGGACTTGGGTGCAGCAACACATCGTTTCCTCCAGAACACACCCAGTCGCCCTTTCCCACAGAACAAAGGAACAATGGAAGCAGGAAATGGCTGAACCCGGAGCTCAGTCCACCATGGAAATACACTCTGAGGGTCTAACTCCTGTTGTGGAAGTCTGCCAAGCCGGACTCTTAGCGCTCTATCAGTGCCGCTCAGCAGGCCTGTGGTTCCTGTAGCTAATCACAGAGCCGCAGAGCGGAAGCTACATGAACTCGCTCAGACTCAACAAAACAACGAGCCTGTGTTCTTTTACTTCAAACGACCGCGGGTCAAAGGTCAATAAGAGAATAGTTATTTAGACTGAGGCAAACCACCACCAAGACCCGCGGCGTGTCACGCCAGCGTTTTGGTCACCAAACATCAGACCAGGTTTCACTCTGTGAGCCGGGATTACTCTGGATTTTGGAAGTTTTAGTTTAGTGCCCAAAAACTCTGAATTTAGAACGTGATCACAACCTAAAGCTGCTTCTACATGATAAGACGTGATCACGTGAAGCAGAGTTTAGCACTCTTGTTTCACAGCAAGAAGGTTGTTGGTTCGATTCCTTCATGTGTGGGTTTCCATCAAGCAGTCAGGGCTCCTTTGAAACAGCGGCTGGTGGCACAATTGGTTCTCCAGCAAACTCAGCCAGTCGGAAACCACGAGGCTAAAGAGTGGAGCCACACAACTGGAAGTGATTAGAAATGATTAATAATCATATTGATTATCTTTATCTGGGGTGAAACGTTGTGTCCACAGACACGTTGAAGCAGTCGGAGGCCGAGGTGGACTTGGATCAGGACTTACTGGTGTGCAGGGTGATGTTGGCCGTCTCCTCGCGGCTCTGGGATTGAATCTGGATCTGATAGGCGGTTCCAGGCTCAAGGTGATCCAACACACAGGTGAAGATGTCTCCTACATCCTTCTCTCCTATCCAGTGGTTTCGTATTATTTGCCTCTTCTTCCTTCGTCAAATTTTTAACTTCCTCATGATGCTGTTTTCTCCTCCTGCAGGGGGCGCTGTCCCCCCCTGTGTCTGGAGACATCACCGTAAAAGAGCAGTTCCGCCCCAGCGTGGTCACTGTCAGCGATATGGAGTCCAGGCTGGATTCTGGTTCTGACACAGTGATGAAACATGAGGTGGAGGTGTTCAGGGGCGGAGCTGCATGCTCACATCCTGGGATAAGAGATAAAAAAACAAACAAACAATATAAAACGCCAGAAAGAACGCGCGAATCATCATTACACTAATTTTTGTTGATTGATATCTGTGTAGCAACCAGATTATTACAGCCTTGCTGGTACTTTTGAAGCTATCTTTAAATTAACTAGCTAAAGCTATCTCAGTTGGAAAGCTATCAGTGCGACTAAGCTATGCTAACTGGCTCAGACATTCGCTTATAATGATTGACAAGTAATATCAAGTGCATCTTAAAACTAACTGCAAAACTATTGTAATCTGTTTATGGAAGAATTTAGAACATGACTTTATAAAATTAGCCCATTTATCATGGCTAGCACATAGGCGTAGCTACCTTCCTTTGGACACTGTTTATTACTGAGACAGCCTGGATTATGTGTCAGTGCAAAAACCACAGACAGAATTTACAATTCATTAAATATTTTTGCAAAAAATTATTCAAGTTAACAAGATTTACTGTGAAAGTTAGCTGCCAAGTTGCTGTGTGACAACTTTACGAGTTACTGGTTTACCCACAAGAGGGCAGCATTTTAGTCGGGAAACATGCCAGATTGTCTTTAGACCTTTTCCAGCTGGCCGGAGCCAGAGCCAAAAAAGGAACGGTTTAGTGTGTTTACATCACAAAGTTGCTCGTTAATTGATTCTGTAGAGATCAAAACTTATTGCGCCGTAGGATGTTGCATTATTTACTGGACGTTTAAGTCAACATTTGGAAAACATCACCAACAAAAGAATTAAAAACAAACCCTCTCGCTTTGCTGTTACATTTCACAAGAAATCTGTTGGTGGATTTTATATGAAAATTACTGCTACTGTGAAGTCAGGATGAGTTGGATGTTAATCATGTTAAAATAGTCTGTAATAATAATAAAAAATCCCAACGTTATAAATGTTGGATTCCATTTTGCTTGATTATTAAGACTCTATGTATCAGATCTCACCCTGAAGGAACAGTTTACCGTTTTATCACTTACTGATAGATAAAAGCAATGTTCCAATGAGTTCCAATAATTAATTAATTGATTAATAATAAGAACTGCTTTTACTCTCTTTTACTGTTAATTTATAATGTGGGTTTTACCAACAAAATAGGACTTTCCTTCTAATATGAGCTTTTTTTTCCTAATAACTTCATTTTCAAAGTATTTTATTTTCATAATGTTCTGGTTTCTTTGTAATGTCTTTTTGCTCAATATTTCATCTTGTCAGAATATTTCACCCGTATTCTTAAATCAGTGATATTTGTTCCTGTTTGGATTAAATCTCTCCTTTGGTAAATCTCTGTTCAAACTCAGGATTTTCCCCTGAATTCCAGTGACTCACCTGGAGCACAGCGATGATCCACAGGATGCAGAGAGGTAAATTTTTTTTACACGTTGCCATGGTGATCCTCCTTCAGAGTCCACATAATCCTGCAGCTCAGGGACAGACGTGGACTTGTGGTCGGTTTTTGGAGTCTAGAGTTAAAAAGTCACCCGGCCTTCTCTCGCATTCGTATCCATGCAAAGAAACCAAATTTCCTTTAGTTATTTTTTACTGGTGCTCATTGTGTCCTTTTCTGTCCAACCTCACTTCAGCGTCTCTGTCAGACTCTGTGTCTCTCGCCCCGCCTCGCTCTCTCTCTCTCTCTCTCTGGAGACTTCCTCCATCAGTCAGTGTGAAAACATGGAGACAAACTCTGTCATCTATAAAGAGAGTTAAACCACAGCCACCTCAAAAGGTAAAAATAGATAAAAGTCTTAATTCTCACAGACAATCTTTAAAAATATCAGGACACTTTTTGTTTCACGACAGCATCGTCTTTGAGTTCAGGTTTTACTGGAATCTAAATTTGGCTTCATCTTTATGCTGTTTGTTCTGAACTGGAAGAAAAAAAAAGGTCGTTGCTTCGGGAAAATATTTCATTTGAACATGAACCTTCAGCAAACATCAAGTCTACGTGTTTGACCTGATTCAAAGACTTCAGACTCTGAGTCTGATTTGGACTCTGCAGACTCTCCTGGACTCTACAGATTGGACTTGGGCTCCATAGAGTAGACTTTGACCTGCAGACTAGACCTGGACTTTAAAGACTTGACTTGGCCTCTTAGACTTGGACTTTAGAGACTTAATGGCGTACTCTATAGACTTGATTTGTACTTTACAGACTAGATGTAGACTTTAGAGACTAGACTTATGTAGACTCCACAGATGAGACCTGGAGTTTAGAGACTTTACTTGGACTCTACAGACCAGACTTGGAGTCTACAGACTCAACTTTAACTTTAAAGACTTTACTTGGACACTGGTGGGGGAGGTGATGGTCTAGTGGTTAAGCTGTTGGGCTTGAGACCAGAGGATCCTTGGTTCAAATCCCATCCTGGCCAGAAAATCACTAAGGTCCTTAATCCCCTAGTTGCTCCCAGTGTGTAGTGAGCGCCTTGTGTGGCAGCACCCTGACATTGGGGTGAATGTGAGGCATTATTGTAAAGCGCTTTGAGCATCTGATGCAGATGGTGCATATAAATGCAGACCATATACAGACCTGACTTGAACTCCATAGACTAGACCTAGACTTTCGAGACTTGACAGACTCTACGGACTAGATTTGGACTCCACAGACTAGGCCTAGATTTTAGAGACTTGACTTAACTCTACAGACTAGACTTAGAGTCTACAGACTGCACTTGAGACTTGGACTTTATCCTGAAACCTGGACCGACAGTAAAATTCTAAAACATGACACTTGATTTGGACTCTAGATTCTGAAGTTGTCACTTTCTGCATTCAGTCATTTAAAACTTGACACACTCAAATTTAATACATTTCACATAAACGTCTACAATTGACAGTTGAATTAGAATCTATAGAGACTAATTCAAAGACTTGAACTTTGTAAAAGTTTGGAAATTAGACATTAATTCCAGGAACACACAAAGACTTTACAGGTGAATTATAATACAAATCATGTCTATTTTTTTTTTTTTTAAATCAACCAGCGGTATTTAGTAAGGTCTGTATTTTTTTATTTTATTTATTGATGTTGAATGAAGTTGTTTGACTCAAATCTGAAGACTCGGTGTTCCTAAACTTTGAAGCACATCTCAAGTCTGAGGTAAAGTTCGAGACAGCGTTTCATTTTTATGATGATGAATTAAATTAGTGTCATTCAGCCTCTCATGCTGTCGCCTCCTGATCATATTTGATTGATCTCAGTCTTCTGCATACTTTGAAGTTTTCAGGTTTGTCTCCTGCAGAGCTGCAGGTTAAAGTCTAAATCTCTTTTGTTCACGTTGGTCCCGTTTAGTCGCCCACACCTCTTTCCTTCCTTCCTGTGCTCCTCCCGCTCGCGTTTTGGATCAGAGTTTCTAAGAACATCAGATCCATAAATTCCAGAAACTTACCGCAATACTTAGATTTGCTAAAAGAGCACCTCAGTGTTCCTGCATTTCCTATAATGTACCCCGGTAGTGTCCTTTAATGACACCTCGCCATCCTCCTGCCAATATTTTTTAAAACACAGACTTTTTTTTATTAAAGACACATTGAAGTGAAATGTAACAAAGCTTGAGATTGCATGTCAGGAATTTCTGGATCCAAACAAAGCCAAGACCTCGGTCACACCACAGGCATACAAACGTCTTGTTTAGCGTTTTCTCGGCTAACCATAGGCTTTGTTGTGTAGCAGCTATTATGCTGTCAGTGCAACTACAACCTTTAACCTTTTGTCATATCACTAAATAGGTAGAAGTTAGCACCCTTTTTTTTACCTAGCAACATAATGATTAGCTAAGACAGCAGGTTTGGTGAGCCATTGTAGTGGCTACGCTAGGCTAGGCTAGGCCAGGCAGCTAGTGGTTCTTTTGCTACCAGGTTGAAACTGAGCTTCTTCATCCCGCAGGGGCTCTAGTTGTTGGAGGTGGTCACGATTTGTCATGTTGTGTTTAATGCTGTATGGAATCGATCCAAAGATCCGCGCTGAGGCATTGAGCCATGAGCAAACATGAAATTGTTGAGTCATCACGTTGGTCTTGTGCCTCTAAAAGTTCACATTCTGCACCTTTGGAACCAAGTGTTAAACCACCATTTTTTTTTTTTAAGTAGAACCATCATCAACATACAACTTACTTTAGCATGCTGCAGCTAATGTTAATTTTTAGTAAAATATCCTTCATTTTTTTAACTCGACACGAGAACCGGAACCTTTCTTACCGAGTTCGTTTTTGATCAGCATGCTCCAAGCAGTTCCAGATTGGATTTGAACCTTCAACCTGGTTGTTGTAATTCAGTCAGTGACAGACAACGTGAATCTTTATAGCCATTTATGTACAGATTACAGATAATATCGAGACACAGGAGATAAAGAGATACAGTACGACTGGCTATAATCTGGATTTTTGTAACAACATTCAGGTTGATTAGCATAGATTTTAAACACACACACACACACACACACCTCACACTATATAGATCAGATGAACTCCGGCTGTGTTATGTTGCTAACACAACGCGAAGCTTGAAGGGACTTCAACAGTTTTTCTTTTAACATGGCTTTACTGTAGTCAAAAACCCGTCAATGGTTCCTCTGAGCACTGAAGAAATTGGGTTTACATAAAGGCAGGTTGTTGCTGGCTAACCACAGTATTTGCTAACTGTTAGCACACTCGCCATCAGGAGCATTAATGTGCTAGCTCTCCCACAAACAGTTTGCAACATTTTTAATAGTTGGAATTTGCACTAGAAACAAAAATGTATACATCTATGAATTTCCTGTCAGCAGATTCTGAGATATAAAACTTTTTTCTTTGCAATTAGCAAAATTTCTGAGGAGTGCAGCATGTACAGGGCAGCGCAGTCTCATTTGTGGGCAGCGCTAAAGGGGTAAATATGACGCATATGACGTAATTTCTCTACTTTCGGGGTACAAACCACTGCATTTTCAATGGGGTTGGGGCAAATTAAATGCAAACAAAGTGAAAATGCAAAGAAAAAGTGATGATACGATGGGGAAAGTGGACATGTGTTACGGTTTTGTTTATGATCCAAAGCACAAACGTGTTGAGGCGGTTTTGCAGGTGAGAGAACGGAACTACTCTGGTTAGCTGTGCAGCGCTAACAGTTACGACACGACATCTCCCACCTCCTCACCTTTTCTTTCTCCATCTGGAACCAAAAAAAACAAAAGCTTTTCGTGACTGCTTCGGTGAATGCAGCCGAAAACAAAACCGTACACCATGATCCATGTGAAGTTATGCTGTATATATATAAATGGATGGTCCCCGTAAGTGGTCAAATCCTGCGATATCACGGAGGGTTCAAACAAGACTACAGTCTCCTATTCAGAGAAACTGGCAGTGTCAATTCATTGTCATCACACACACAGATGAGGCTAAATGCTAATGTAGTGACTTGATGCAGATTGTGCAGCAGTTACTAATTATCACACAAATAATCTGCATCACAAATAAAATGCTGGATTATTTTGTACAATACTTACTGAATTCATGCTAGGTCTCGGCCCTGCTAAGCTTCTTTAGCAATAAGTGACGCTACACTGCTTGTGTTAACTTGGTTGCTAGCGCAATAAAACAGTTACAACATATTGTATTTGCACTCTCCATTTTGTACATGACTGACTGCAAACTGTACTGCAAGCTCTGTTTGACAATTTATTTTTTGGTTAAAACAGGATTTATGAAGTAGAATTTGTGGTGTTGCTAGCCTAATTTACTGCCGCTTTGGATACGGCTTCTCCCATCACCTCATTGCTCAGCTAGTAGTAAGAATGTGAAAACACTGCAAATTCTCCAAATCTGAATTCAGTCCAAAATATATCCACACAATAATTGAGATAGCATATTCAAGCAATCCCCCAATTAGGAAGAGTTATGTAAAATTGATTTTAAACTTGCTCTCAAACTATACAAGAATGTATTGGTAGCCAGTTCTCCCCCCAAGAGCAAATATTTTATCTGTCAACTGGATCAGAATTATTTTCTTCAGCTAACTTCAGTCCTGAAACAGAATCTGCACAAAAAATAATGTGTTAATTAAATAAACATATGACCACTGAAAGGTGAAATACCCACAAACATTTGCAGCACCAGCATAACAAAGCGTCCCTTCAAGCTTCGTCAGCGGTCCACAATATAAAAATACATGGCATAAATCCCCCCTAGTGTACATATATGGTACTACATCAGAGGCCGTTGCGTGTACGTCAGCGCCCCTACATCAGTGGGCGTGCATACTCAAAACATCACTTCAGCACAATTAAACAATTATTACAAAGAATATTACTGCTGACCGCGTTCACAGTCTTCACTCTGAAGAGGCAATCTTTGAATCTGAAACTGATTCCCTCACGTCTCCTGAAGGGTGGAGCCCAACCTTCGTATCTGCCGCGTGGCTAATAAAATAACTGGATAACCAGTTTTCAGCAAATTTCATGGAAAACTGGATCTCACCAATGAGGAATGACTGATTGAGTTTAGGAAAGGTCAGTCCAGATCTAGATACAGACATTAATTTTTTTGAATTAATTAATTAAATTGAGGTTTCTTCAACAGCAGAGATTGGAAAAATTGTATTTTTTTCTTGTGTTAGCCAAGTTTTTTAAATGTTTTCCTGAAATGTCGTGGAAGTTGTGTATCTCATGAGTGGAAATAAGACTATGTGGAAAAATTCAAATTTGGATGTTATCTTATTTTATTTTATTTTTTTAATCAGTCAAAATATATTAACCAATAAAATGTAACAACAATTAAAAATGTGAAAAAGGTAGAGGATGTCATCATGATGATGCGAAGGATCCAAAAAATTTTAAGAATCCAGACTTTGACTATCTCTGGGCCACAATTCTTCATGTATTTATTTAAAAGGTGGTGGTGGTGGTGGTGGGGGGGGGGTCAATTCAATAAAAATGTGACATGTGTACAATTCATAACATAATTAATGTATTTATGCACTATAGTTTGTCATTGTTTAAACGAATAGTTTTGCACTTCACTGAATGAATGTGAATCATTAAAGTTAGATTATTGTTCAGATTTCATTCTTGTTCATCAAAGCGACAGAACGTTCCTCCTCAATTTTTACTTTTTAAAATTTACACTGCTAAAAGAGAATTTTGTTCTGGAGGCAAATGTAAACATTATTGCTCCATACCAAAGGCATAGACGGGACCATGTTTGGGGGTGTGTCTTCCTAACCGGATATGACATCACACTTAGACTCCACCCCTTTTGCACAATCCGGGCTTTGTTGACAAAACTTAACTTCATCTTGTTGTTCACAAGTTGATATTAGAGACAATCTACTAAACAACTGCTAAACACATTATCAAAACATGTAAAACTGTATAAAATAAAGTTATTACTTTGAATCACCAAAATAACTTGTTCACCTCCGTGATATAAATTTACAACAACATGTCAATGAGAAAAAAGCATCGCGATGACAGAAATTACAACTTATCTCACATTTTTTTGGTATTCAGGCAACACAGAACACAGTGGAGAAAACGTCCAACGCACAAGGCTAACAAGTGTAGCGAGCGGGAAGTCCAGACCAAATGCATAACATCTAACAAACATATCAGGGCTCCTTACGTCCATACACCAGGTCCACGCCCGGGTCTGGTAAAGTGAATTTTATCCACACAGTGTTGTGAAATGTGCAGCACATTGATGGCGTAGTGAATAATTACGGTTTTCTGGAACTAACTGTCACACACATATGCTATCTTCCTAGCTAGCTGGTTCGGTTGCTAGCCGGGTCACAAACAAACAATGATGTGATTGTATTTACAATTTTTGTACTAAAATGATATAGATCCGGTCTTTGAACAGATGTTACTTTAGAGCATCAATAAAATTAACACATTATAACCCCACTTCGCGACAAGCTCACTGTTTCGCTAGTTTTTACTCCACTGTGCATCCCATCAGTTTAATTTTTTAAGAACTGAATTTGTTTAGTGGAGTTTTGTGTCCATTCCTCTCACATCTATGAATACTTGTGTTACTGTAATGGACAGTTGATATTTGAACAACTCAACAGTTTTACAAAGACAACAGAGTTGTTAGTGTTTAACAGTTGCCACTCGCACAGCTAGCGAAACCTCAAGGAACTGTAGACATTAAAGCTACAGAAAATAGTTAACAACTCGAAATGTAGTTGGATGAACGTGTCAAAAAAACGTGCCAAATCTATAAATAAAACTATTGCATTAAGATACGATTAGCATCACACAGGCTTGTCAGAGCATGAGCGAACCGGTTAGCTTCCATCTATAAATACTGAATTTTAGAGATTAATGTGGAACCATCTAAGATAGTTTGCATTTGGTTAGTGATGCTGCACCACATGAAGTCTATATTCACATCTTTGTTATTGTAGAGCCCCTCATATGAGATTTAGTAATAAATAAATATCACAGAATCATCATATTGTTAAATGTCCAATACTTTCACACGCGTATGAATTTTATTATTAATTCCAGCTATTATTTGCTTTGTATCATGAATTATTTTCAAAAATATAACTAAATAGTAACATTCAGGGTCTGTGTTGTATTTGTAAACAAACAAAGGGAACAAATTAATGAAAGATGGACACTTTAGCCAGTGTAGACAAATTAATTTTTAAATTGTGGTTTAGTTTTACTCACAAAGAGGGTAAACAGATTTGATGTGGCCAAATTATTACAACAAAAGACAATTATTTAGTAAAACATGGCTCCGTGGGATTTATTTTGGCTGCTAGCATTCGTTTTGAGGTCATTCATCCGTCTCACTCGATCTGGTATGGAGGTCAATCCTGTTTCATACGAGGGGCTAAATCATTGTTAGTCTGTTAGCATTTAGCCGTGTCGTGTGGCTAGCCTGGTTAGTTTGGACAAATGATTAGAATCTTAAAAAGCTACAATATCTAACAGTCAGTTTCAACATGTTGTTAAGTAATTTTAAAATGGTAAACGACACAGAAACGCATTAGTGTT
This sequence comes from Thalassophryne amazonica, assembly GCF_902500255.1. Taxonomy (NCBI): domain Eukaryota; kingdom Metazoa; phylum Chordata; class Actinopteri; order Batrachoidiformes; family Batrachoididae; genus Thalassophryne; species Thalassophryne amazonica. The sequence goes on from NC_047124.1 coordinate 5,914,444, forward strand.
AATCGACAACCAGTTCAAAGGATTCCAACATCCTCCATGACGACAGTTTGGTTTGTTTAAAAACGTCACATCTGCTGTTGTTGTTGTCTTGATTTCCTGTGAAGAACCACCAAAGAGACGAACCGATACATTCCAGATGTTTAGTCTCCTCCGGCAGGCTACGCCCTCAACAGTCCGCAGCGACTGCTCGTTTTGTTCTTCAAACTAAATTCCAGCCTCTTCCCTCGCTTCCTAATTTTATGTAAAAGTTCCTCTTTTCAGAGATCGTACCTGCTAAAGTACACATGATCACACCTCCAGGTTAAAGGTTCCTCATTGGCCGGGTTCTGCAGGGAGGCGGGCTTCATACATGCTCAAGGCGTGATGGACAAACTCGTACTGCTCACCTGTCTGGATCATACCACCTCTGCACACAAACAAACAAACAAACAAACAAAAAAAAAACTGTCAGCAAAATAATACTAATAACCGCCCTGACTCGTGGTGGAGGAAGAGGAAGAGAGAAGTCTTGCTTCAATTGAAGTCTTTATTACCGCAGGAGTGCCAGTTTGCGCAAAACCTCAAATCTTACATGAAAAACCCTCAGCATTAAGTGGTCACGCTTAAATGTAAAGTTAGCACAATATATATTCAGCATACATGATATCAATTAAAAGAAAACTCCACATTCTCCCATCCTGATAATAAAACACAAGAACTTTTCCAACACAAACAAAGCACACGTTTGATTCATACGACAACCTGTTGGAGACTAATGCTGCATTCAGTAGCAGCTGGGAATTTCAAGTGTCTAAAGTCGAGTAAAATCAAGCTGAGTAAAATGTACTCTGCTGGGATAACATTTGATCCCAGTCTAAATAGAGTAAAATATAATTTACCACGGGGCTAAATCAACTCAACATAGTGTAAAATCAACTCTTATTGGAGTAAAACCACTTGCATTGACTAGACGTGTCGCCGACTGAACGGTCCTCCCTGCCCTTCACTGTGCATGCCTCATCAGCGGTGGTTCACCGATTAACACCTCGTTTCTGCTTCAAACTGCCTCCAGTCATCATCTATCTCAGCGACAGATATCTGAAGCTTTTGTACAACAATCATTTCGGCATAAATTCAGCATTATTTCATCAGAAAAGGCGGAGGAACCGATCGCAGCGCCACAGCTACACGGCTGCTAGCTGTTGCGTTTACTGACTGTCCGTCATTTCAAGCATCACAGAGGATCGCATTTTTCCTGCTTAAAACGGCCTTGCTCTGTGTAAAACTGACTTAGAATGATTTAAGAGGTTTATCTTGTCATCTGATGGTTAATGATCCCATTAATCCATTTGTTCGCTTTGGGTAAAGAGACTCCGCCCACAGAGCGGCTGTGCTCCGAAATGACACGTGCAGTGGAAGCAGTTGGTGACACCGGTAGAGCTGATTTCACTCTACAACAGAGTGTCAATCATTCTTACTCTAATAAAACATTCAACAAAATAGATTTTTGCACCTTTTTTTGTTCTTCTGCATTGAACATGCGGTGGCTGAAAAGACGAACTGTAATTTAGATTTCCGGACTGAGGAGCTTTATTGAACGCAGCATTAGCTAGAGGTTAGAATCCACTTCAAAACGTTTTTCACTACGACTTTTACACACACACACACACACAAAAATGTTCCAGAAAACCTGGTGATTCCTTATTAATAAAATATAATAATAATAAAATGAGAGAATGTCTCGGTCACACTGGCATCGCTTTGCTGCAGTTTGAGCACCATCACGTGTTTGCATTACCTGTCGGCTCGAAGTTGACAAGTGATGCTCAGCACATCCACGACTCCTTCCAGCTGCAGCTGCCGACAGCCTATCGTCGTGGCGATGAAACAGCCTGTGCGGCCGATCCCGGCACTGCAAGAAGGGGATTGTGGGTAACAGAATGATGGCAAACAAGCATTTGGAGTAGAAATCGCGTCTCTGTGTCTCTGGCAGTACCTGCAGTGGACAATAACCGGTCCCGCAGTGGTGGCATTCCGTCTGTCCATCTCAACGTCGTTCATCAGCTGCAGCAGCGGCAGCGCTGAGTCGGGGGTTTTGTGGTCAGGCCATGATGTGTACCAGTAATGCTGAAGGGTTGGGGTTTGATTCCCACACTGCACAAATACAAAGCACTTCAAGTCTCAAGTTTTTAAGGAAAAAATAGAGATGGATTGTTTTACACCTCTTCAAAAGTGAAGACAAAATCTCTCTATCACCCCCTAGTGGCTGATTGTATTAAATCTCATTGACATTTATGTGTAGTAAGGAAAATTTAAACTTCACATCTAAAAAGGTTCCCCTGCACAAAGGTGCATTAGAGATGTGAGCAGCTCTTGCTTCTGGGTAATTCTATTATAACAGAATTACAATCAACGCAAATATTTATAGTGAGCTAAAACGTGGCTAGATTTTGCTGTCATTGTAATTCTGTTACAATAAAATTGTCGTTGTGTGGTGCGAGACACCCCTTCATATCTCAGCCTGATTTCAAATAGCATCAATAAGTGATCAGAAGAATTCAGACTCAGCACATTTTGGCTTCACTTTCAGCGAGTGGGAGAGATCAGGGGGCGTGGCCTGCATCCAAAGGGCGTACCAACCTTAAGCGTGAGGCTGCGTGCGGTGTAATGTTCACACTCTCTGACGCCACTGACCAACACTTCGACCCTCCCATAGATCCCCCGCTTCTCCGGCCAATACAGAACACATTTCTGCAGAGAAGAATCCGGATAGAGATGATACAGAAAAATGGAGACTACTGACACCTAATGGTTAAATAATGTATAGCAAAGTATCTATGGATATTACTGATTACAGATTTTTATTATATTATTTGATTAAAATTTAAGTTAATTAATGTGAATTGTATGATAATAATAGATTGCCATATTTGTTTGCGGTAAACTGATTTTTTTTGCATAGTTTTTGGTTTTACCCACGAAAGGGCAGAACAGTAATTTGCATTTTTCATTTCACCTCGTTCTTCTCTTTCAGTTTGGTGATCATGATGATGACAGGCGACTCCTCTTGAAACGCCATCTGCCAGAAGTCACTCACTGTATTCACCATGGGTCCCTGAGTGGCAATGTACACCTTCTCGTCACCTTGGTAACCCTATCAAGAGCCAGTCACACAACATCATCAACAGTGTCATAAAAGCTACATTAAAATGTTTTTTACATTGGAATTGGTGGAGATATGCACTCTGTCGAGTGCTCTTCTAGTTCACAGTATCATGTGACTTATTCTATCCAGTATGGAAAATACAGTAATTAAAATTACATTAGTTAACTGGTGTGATGTCATAAAGGGTTTTAGCCATCTGACAGGTGTCACCAGGTGAGTCCAAACTAAATGTTTTTAAACACAGATAAAGAGGTAACGCATCCTTTAAAGCAGTGTTTCCCAATCCTGGTCCTCGGGACCCAAAGTATAGTACAGGTTTTCTACTCAAGAGGAGTTCAGCTCAGGTGTGTTCAGCCAATCAGCAGCTTGCTGAACAATGGAACACACCTGATTTGTCTTATTATGTATGTGCAGTTAAATGTAAAATGTGCAATAATTTGGGTCCCAAGGACCAGGATTGGGAAACACTGCTTTAAAAGTAAAAAAATATTAAAAAATTCTTTAAGAATATGTTTTAACAAGGTTTTCTGACAGGAAGGAAGGCAAATGTTGCAGAATCTGACAGCAACACTGCCTCCTGCTGGAAATACTTTTATCCTTCATGATTCACAAATTAAGTCATTGTGTCAGCTGGATTTGATTGGGCTATTTGAAATGGGTGGGACTTAAGACAATCTGAAGCCATTTCTGCACTATGGACCAGCGTTGGTTCCTTTATCTCCACACCTACATGGCATTATGGGAAAACTAACTGATAGCGTACGTCCAAACGCGCACGGCCATCTGCACTCAGCAGATCCGAGACTCGGTTCTGGAGACCTGAATGGACTTGAATGGTTCTGGGCCTCTTGTCCAAAATAAATAAATATGTAAACCTCAAAAACCTTCCTGTAGTTTTGTTCCAAATGCAATTGTCTGACTTTGACCCAAAACCTAACTTTCTGGAAGTCCTGTAAAAAAAAAAAATTATCTTCAAAGTTTTTTGTTGGTGTTAGAGTGAATTTATCTATTTTTCCCTTTAACAGGAGGTAAAGATGTTTCTTTATCACAGCACCAACTCAAACTGTGATTACCGATGATTATGTTACCGACCCGTATGTAATTAGCGTTGATGTAGGAGCCCAGCAGGTCGTTGCTGCTGTTTGACTTCAGGACCACTCTGGAATGAGGGTCTAGGAGACATGACAAGGAGAGAAGCAAGGACACAAGTCAGAAAAGGAGGTGAGACAGAAGAAATAAGAGATCCTGTTGGGAGCGCTTTTACAGTCTGCAAAATTCTGTCTTTTTTTTGAAGCAGCCATCATAACCCGTTCACTCAGTAAAACAGTTTAAATACTGCAGTATTGCAGTACTGGTGTTCCGGTGACTCATTCTGAAGAGCAAGATGCAATTTTTTTTTTTTTAAGTTTGCAATTTCTAATGTGTTTTTAGACCAAAGGACTTATTAGACTTACTGCACGCATGGCAAGATTTTCTTGGAGGCAGCAGAAGATGAGGAAATATTTTGCACTTTTACTCCATGACCATGATTCCCATTCATCAATAAGGTGACAAACCAGGCTTGTTTTAACCCAAATGTTGTTGAATGAATTGAACTGAAGACTGTATTAGCCAAGTAGTAATGATAATATTAGTAGTAACTGTTTGTGCTCACACTACATGCGGCTGTGGTGAGTCCAGCTGTACCTCGTCCTAGACCACCTCTGTACGTTGGGTCAGACCCATGCCAGCAGCCTGACCCTGGCCAGAGCACTCACACTAGTCAAACAAACTGGACTTTGGGGGCGTAATGTGCTCAGATGTGGTCTGGAGTGCACAGTGTGAGTAGACCCTTGTTAGACTTGGCTTTAATTAAAAACCTGATTAAACTCCATTTGTCCCATGTTGGTGTTGACCATAACTGAGGCAACACAGCTCAGGCTTTGACCGACAGCAGCATCTTTGCTGTGATTAGCTGTAAGGAAGCTACCTCAGTATCGATGGCCCCCGCCCGCATAACGTCTGCAGAAAAATGAAGTGTGATGACCAAAGTGTTTTACGTAACGTCTTAACATGTGAAAACAAATCAATGTGGAGAAAATAAATAGGCTGCAAGAATGTGAGGGAGGACATTTAATATTAGCTGTTCTTATGGTTGCTAACCTTTGACTCTTGGCCATTCTCACATAAAAAAACTTCCCTGTTTGTCGGGAGACAAGAGATGAGGACTGTTTTCAGAGTATCTTAACAAATTTTCCAGATGTTTCCATCATTAGATTTAACTAAATCCTTTACTGTGGGGTCTAATAACAACAATAAACTGTTTTCTGACAGATTTGGGTTTTTGATGGACTTACTGGGGAGGATGGTCTTGTATCTGTTCTTGGTTCCATGGTTTGGAATATCCAGCTCCTTGGGATCAATAAAATTCATGGGAATTTCCTGAAATATCAAAAGAAATTCGCAGTTATAAATGTATAAACAACAAAATCCTGACTGAAAGATTTACAGAAATATCAGCATTTACTGATCAATAATCACCACAACCTATAATCTAAAACTCTTTCACACATTAACCAAAAATTTTCCAATTACAAAAAGTGAACGGGTCGCGTTCACCTGCTTTCAACCCTACAGACTCAAGGTGGTGCTAGCCAGGTTTAGACCTGATCCTGTCTCACTCCAAGATCTGATTCAATCTTGACTTTGTCTCAACTCTTTTAGAGCTAAAACTGTTAAGGTCCGTCTCACTTTGAGTTATTTTTACATTAACTGACTGCATCCTGACTATAAGCGTTTTCTGAGTCTGAAGCTGATTTAAGATTCTGTTTTGATTGGATCCTGATCCCGACTCCCTTTCTGTCTTGAGCCTGTTTTGAGTCCTGGCTGAATTTAAACTGATGTTGTTTATGTAGTACCTTTAGTCTCACTCAGGTCTGGAACCTGACCTGGTTTTCATTAGATCTCAAATCATTTTTACAATGAATACTGACTTAATCCAGTGGACAACATGAAAGAAACACCAATCAATCAACCAACCAACCATCAATCGAGCAATCAACCAACCATCAATTGACAAACCAATCAATCAACCAACCAACCATCAATCGAGCAATCAACCAACCACCAATCAATCAACCAACCATCAATTGACAAACCAATCAATCAACCAACCAACCATCAATCGAGCAATCAACCAACCACCAATCAATCAACCAACCATCAATTGACAAACCAATCAATCAACCAACCAATCGATCAATAATGGCATAAGGGCAATAATTAAACTATCAGAAGCTCAGTATTTCTAGTTACTCACTGCAAATTCTGCATGAAGCTTGTGTGTGTTGTTGATGATGTCACGAAGCTGCTGCTGTGTTATTGGTCGGCCGGCAGACAGCAGGTACTCCTTGGCCGCCGTCTCCCTGGGGGTTACCACGGCAACACTGAGCGGCTCCACAGCACCCAGAGCAGACATGTCCAACACCAGAGAGACATTAGAACCTCGTCTGGAGATGAAAGAAGACAAGCAGAAAGAACAGAAGAAAAGTGGTGATGATGTCACAACTCATTAACTCAAGTTTGACTACCTCAACGCATCGTTCCATCTGGAAACAGTCACCGAAGCCCAAAATGACAAAAATTATTAGTGTGAGACCCTCGCGCCATTTTTCCAGCTAAGGATGATCTGCCCCCTAGTGGTTAAACTGTTTTTATCCTTTTAGCAGGAATGCTAAAAAGTAAATAACCACTCTGCAGGAACCGCCGTGACCTTGTGGAATTGATATTACTAAAATAATGAGTGTGGCTTCATGAACTTGAGCTTAAATCCCTGCAGAAGGAAGATCTCGAATGGCACAAAAAAGAGAGCAGAGGTTCACCAAAGACAAAAAATTCAAACATATTTTCTAAAACGATAAAGCTCCACCCCCTTGTTTATATATTTATTCACTTTTGGCCCAACATTTTGCTCCAAATTAAGTAAAGCTAAGATCTCACTACAAGCCTAGGAATATTATTATTTATTTATTATTTTTTTTGATTTCCTGACTGCACATCTTTATGACAAACCACCTGAAAATGTAAAGGAAACCCAACAATTTAAAACTTATAATTATTATTATTTTTTTCTTTTTTGAACAGGTTTGTTACAATGTTAAACCCTCCCCTGGCTCCGCCCACCACTCTAACAGAATCCAATCAGAGAAAGTCAGTGGTGACAACATTCCAACCCTCACAAATCCTTTGTTTTCTCACAAATCCAATGTTTTAAATTTCTGGCTCCACCCCAAATGTGAATGAGTTCTATTCCCGTTCAGACTCAAACCGGTTCATTAGTTACTGATTGATCCTGAACTCAAACCAATAAACAGATGTGACTGAAAATACAAAGATTTAAACAGTAAAACTAAAAACTGGAGATGTTTTGGAAAAGTGAAAAGGAGTGTGTGAGAGGTGTTTGTCTCACTACGTGTGAACTAGCTTCCTGTTCAGGATTCCGCCACATCCTGCCTGTCTGATTGCTGATTGGCTGCCGTCCAGTGTGGACAGCACACACAAAGAAAAACATCCCCGTCTTTAAATCTTCCTTCCTTTTGTTACCTTAAGAAACCTCTCAGCACGTTAACGCCTGCAGTGTAAACGTTGATGTAACCAACAAAACAAAATGGCAGCCAAGGTCAGACTACATCAATAGTTGCAATAGTCTGACCTTGGCTGCTATTAATCAGCAGAAGAACAGCAGCAGATTAACGTGCCCGAGATAAAAAACTTTGTGTTTTTCTTATAAAAACATATTTTACCAAGCTCTTAAAGTCTCCCTGATGCCTTTTAATCCAATCTGGCTACATGCTACGTAGCCAAGCTATCTGGGTTGGTGAGTGTTTGCAGCATCTGTGTTAAGATAGCTAGCAAACTCTGTCACTTCCTGGATTAAAAACATTGACAGTTAATTGTAGTTAATGCATTTATAATATCTGGTCTTTATATTATATAAAGTTTAATTTGATAGGAAATATCAGTTTTAATTACTCCTGAACATTCTTTAGAAAAGTCAAGACATTCTGCTAGTCCTTGCAAATTCCATGGGGAAAAAAAAAATCATCTTAATAATTGACTATAAAATGCTAGTCTGCAAAGGAGCGGGACTAGCATACAAAACATGTTTTTTTTTCATCCTTCCTTTCTTCCGTCCTACCTTTCTTGCAGTCCTGCTGCAGGTTTCATCCTGAAGGGGGAGGAGCAGGGTTTTAGTTCGTTATTGGCAGTCACCGAGGCACTGTTGGTCAACGGGGGGGAGTCTTCACTAAAGATGGGGGTGGGGCTACAATAGGAAGTAAGGCAAAATGTTGATTACCAAAGATATCAATACAATTTTTCAAATTATGTTCTGAATTTATGACATTTCTTGTGGAAACACAAATAAATACAAATAATTTTATTGTGTGTGTGTGTGTGTGGGGGGGGGGGGGGGGGTCAAAACACTCATGATCAGATTTTATAAGATTTGTAGAACAAAACAACTGCATCATGAATGAGCATTTTAATTTATTTGTATGATTTAACACAGAGATATAATTCTTCTTCTTCTTTCGGCTGCACCCATTAGGGGGCGCCACAGCAGATCATATCTCACCCTGTCCTCTACATCTTCCTCTGTCACACCAACCACCTGCATGCCCTCCCTCAGCATGTCCATGAACTTCCTCTTTGGTCTCCCTCTTCTCCTCCTGTCTGGTGGCTCCATCCTCAGAATCCTTCTCCCTATATACCCTGGGTCCCTCCTCTGCACATGTCCAAACCATCTCATTCTTGCCTTTCTGACTTTGTCTCCAACCCATCCTACCTGTCCATCCTCGTCACTCCCAAAGAAAATCACACCATCTTCAGCTCCACCACTCTTTTTGTTAATGCCACCGTCTCTAAGCCGTACAACATAGCTGGTCTCACTACTGTCTTGTAAACTTTCTCCTTCACTCTTGCTGATATTCTTCGGTCACAAATCACTCCTGCCACCTTTCTCCACCCACTCCACCCTGCCTGCACTCTCTTCTTCACCTCTCTACTTCACTCTCCATTACTTTGGACAGTTGACCCAAGTATTTAAACTCATCTACTTTCACCACTTCTACTCCTTCTAACTGCACTATTCCACTGGGCTCCCTCTCATTCACATATACTCAGTCTTGCTCCTACTGACTTTCATTCCCCTGCTCTCCAGAGCATATCCCCAACTCTCCAGATTAGACTCAACCTGCTCTTTACTCTCACTACAGCTCACAATGTCATCTGCAAACATCATAGTTCATGGAGACTCCTGTCGGATCCCATCCATCAACCTGTCCATCACTGCTGCAAACATGAAAGGACTCAGAGCTGATCCTTGATGTAATCCCACCTCCACCTTGAATGAGCCTGTCATTCCTACTGCACATCTCATCGTTGTCACACTATCCTTGTCAATGTCCAGCACTACCCTCACATACTTCTCTGCCACTCCAGACCTCCTCATGCAATACCACAACTGTTCTCTTGGCACCTTGTCGTAAGCTTTCTCTAAATCCACAAACGCACAATGTAACTCCTTCTGGCCTTCTCTATACTTCTCCATCAGTACTTTCAGAGCAAACACTGCATCTGTAGTGCTCTTTCTCAGCAGGAAACCATATTGCTGCTCACAGAACTTCAGCTCTTTTTTCAGCCTAGCTTACACTACTCTTTCCCATAATTTCCTGCTATGGGTGATCCAATTTATGCCTCTGTGGGTACTGAAGAGGAATAATTCTAATTACATTACAATAAAAGTCATGAGGTCAGACTGGATAAATGGATGGTTGAAGATTCACATCAACATCCTTACAGTATTTTTATTATTATTATTTTTTTTTAGACAAAAAGACTTTTATCCAAGTTCATATCAGCTTCATTTACATCAAGCATGGTGAATTACCTCAGCAAAGAACTGGTAGGAGGTCCTGGGCGATAACAGGCTGTGATTGGCTGTTGCTGGGGAGTGGGTGTGGCTACAGCTACAGGGAGTTCAACTTGGACCATGCTTTCTGACGTCAAAACCTACAAAACACACGTTTGATGAGACACAACTGAATTTTACATGTCTGAGCGTTAAAGGCAAACGTTAACGTATTTTCAGATGCCAACCTTGGTGCCCTTTGACCTCTGGGCAGAGTCTGAAGGAGTGGTTGGCGTCCGGGGGAGTTTTGGGGACGGCGCTTTCAGCTGTCTGTCAGAAACCTGAACCTTCTTTTTAAGTTGAAACAAAACCTGGGAACAAAACACAAACCAGAAAAACTCATCTGAATGCAAACTCAGATCGGGCTGTTGAGTGAGAGACAAATGTGTGACTTCGCCTGGCACACGACAGATCCTGTCCTTCATGTTTCTATTTTAACAAAGTCTTTTTGTGTTCAGCTCTACCTGTGACAGGTGCAGCAACACACAAACGTCTCTCCAGTCACAGCCTCTGACGCATGGAACATCCTTCAAGCTGCCATGGGTGTCTTGGTGGCTTCCCTCACCTATCTGCTTTGTGCCCACTGCTCTAGACAGATTTACACTGCTACGTTTTACTCTTTACATTTCGTGTTTGATTTATTTCAGCTCCAAGAGATATTCAGGGATTCAGAGATGTTCTTGTGTCATCTCCTGACGTGTGCTTAAACTAAACACAGCTGATCTACATTTTGAGTGATGATCCCGGAGGAGTGCACTCGCGTGATCTCCTCACTCTCCGAAAACCCAGCTGAGTGTGACTGAACAGCCCCCTCTGGTGGAATAAACATCTCCCAACAACTGCACCTGGACAACGTAACACCTTTAAAGATGTACAGAAATGGTTCTTATTTTAAACATTTCATATTTAAATGACACTGAGCTTTCAAACAAAAATCCAGTTTAAAAAATGTAAGTGTAGACAGTCAGCGCCACTTTATTAGGCACGTCTCCACCTGATTGTTTTTTTAATGCATTCAAATCAGCCTGAGAGTTTCAAAATAGACCCGATCTTTTGTTTTTTCATTTTTTAAAAATGTATTTTCTATTATTTCATAATTATTAAACTGACTTGTCATTGTTTGACCTTCAGCATGATTGTGCAAATGTGAATAAATTTAGCATCAAATCCAGAACTCAGTAACCTTTGACCTCACTGTAAACAGCAGTAAGGTGTCTCGACCAATCAGAGACTGACATGTTATTAACTGTGTGTGTGTGTGTGTGTGTGTGTGTGTGTGTGTGTGTGTGTGTGTGTGTGTGTGTGTGTGTGTGTGTGTGTGTGTGTGTGTGTGTGTGTGTGTGTCGCACCAAGAACCAGGTGAAGCAGATGATGAAGGTGATGCAGAAGAAGATGATGGGATAAATGTCCCTCGGGTTCCTCCCATGGTGCCACAGCGCCCCCTGCAGGACGTTCTTCTACACAGACACACAAATCTCACATCATCACAAACTCTGGTGACCCATTCCTCATTTTTAACACAATATGATCTAAATGACATAAAACTAGAAATTTAAAATAACACTCTAATTAGACGATAAGTAAAATTTATGCCAAATTGTCACCAGCTGAAGCAGTTTCTTTCGATTTTTTTTTCTTTGTTCTTGTGCAAAAAACAGTCGTTTCCGAGTTTTTTCCTCTGGACAGGAAAGGATGTCCCCCTTTTCCCTTTAGTTCATTTGAAGATAATTAAAGCATGCAGGGCAGATGTCCTCCAGGAGGAGACCTGCAGAAACATGGAATGAAGATGTGTTTTGTGCCGTGGCAGCAGTACGCACTCCAGTCAGTACCTGTTGGACTTCCTGTGTTTTTGATTTGTAGCTGTAATATCAGAGTCCTAATATGAATCTAATCCATCAGGACGGCGCACGACACTTTAATAGTTCCATTAATGTTTCAGCAGCAGCACTCTGGGCACTAATAATCCCAATCTATCCTCCCTGTCTGTCTCCATGACGACTAACGAGGCTGGCTAATGATCTACTGTTGCCTAGGAGACAGAGGAGCAGACACACACCTCTGTGGAGACCTCAGTGATGCCAAAGTGTCCCAGGTGGCGATGCAGAACCTGGACGTTCAGAGACCGGATGACCTCTTCGGCTGGGCGGGGCTCAGAGTTCCCTGGCCAATCCGAAGACACGAAAAGCTCGATGCCGTTCTTCTTCTCCTGCAAGAGCCGCACCATGAATGAATGAATCAATCAATCAAACGAGGGTGAGTAATCTGTGAGGGCGTGTCCTACATTTAGCCGGTTAATGTGCACGAGTCTCACAGGTACGCCCAATGCTGCTGCTACACCTTCACGAAACCAGTGAAGAAGACTGGTGTTTAACCTCCGCACATCCACAGCCAGGTCCTGAGACAGAGGGAATATTTTAAAAAGCTGGAATCAATAACAACTGCACAAAAATCCTCAGTCTGTGAGACCTCCTCCACAGGAGTTAGACCCGCCCTCACAGTGCGAGACCTCCTCCACAGGAGTTAGACCCGCCCTCACACTGCGAGACCTCCTCCACAGGAGTTAGACCCGCCCTCACAGTGCGAGACCTCCTCCACAGGATTTAGACCCGCCCTCACAGTGCGAGACCTCCTCCACAGGAGTTAGACCCGCCCTCACAGTGCGAGACCTCCTCCACAGGAGTTAGACCCGCCCTCACAGTGCGAGACCTCCTCCACAGGAGTTAGACCCGCCCTCACAGTGCGAGACCTCCTCCACAGGAGTTAGACCCGCCCTCACAGTGTGAGACCTCCTCCACAGGAGTTAGACCCGCCCTCACAGTGCGAGACCTCCTCCACAGGAGTTAGACCCGCCCTCACAGTGCGAGACCTCCTCCACAGGATTTAGACCCGCCCTCACAGTGCGAGACCTCCTCCACAGGAGTTAGACCCGCCCTCACAGTGCGAGACCTCCTCCACAGGAGTTAAACCTGCTAATGCATCGCTGGTAAAACTCAATTTGCGACAATAAAATCCAGCATTAACGTCCGCAAATCATCAGACACACCAGGGTTATTCCCTCAACCAGCAACCATTTCATTCCAAATAGCTAGCATAGGCAGGTCACGACAACTATGCTGCACGCTAGCTTGGCTAGTTAGCATGTAGCTGGTTCAAAAACAAGCTTGTTGAGCTCTATAATCCTGAAAACACGCCAAAAGTGAAGCAAAATAAATAAATAAACAAACTTTTTAAAAAAGAGTTAATACACAAATTACCCCAAAAGCAGAACTTTATTTACTACGTTATAATACGCCAAAATTTGTTAGGCAACAAGTTAAGCAATTGTGTAATCTGGTTTTATGTGAGGACTCGTGTTTATTTCCCGCTTGCTACTGTCAATAAATATTTACGAAAAGTCCATTTCCATCAAAATCAGAGAATGAAGAACATTCATAGATGCCTCAACAGAAAGCTGTGTCTCACCACTAATTTATCACTATTAAAAATTAAAACGCTTTTCTTTGCCAGAGTGAAAAATGACATCAGTAGGTTTGTTTTCAGGAACTGTTTCAGGTGTGGTGGTACATCTGGATAGAAAACACCATTCTGCATGCACAACTGTATATTCGTCTTTGAAATGTGAATAGTTTTTGCATATTATTTAGCATAATTTCAATTTTCTATTTATTTTCATTTGCCAAATCACAACAAAGGAACTAAACTTTGAATAGTTAATTACATCAGCATTTTCACAGTGTGTCTTTTTTCTGGCCACAGACGTTTACTGATATCAAAACAAACGGACAGACGTCATATTACGAATACATTGTGAACACAGATGCCATTGTGAAGCGAGGACAGCAGAGAATGTATCTTCTCCGTAAACTGAACTCTTCTGCTGTTAGACCTGCAATCCTTTGTCGTTTTTATCAGTCTTTTATTGAGAGTCTTTTGTGTTTTTCATTTATCTGCTGGTTTCACAGCCTCTCAGTGAAAGACAGAAACAGCCTGAACAACATTGTTAAAATTTGTTCAAAGATTATTGGAGTGAAACAAAAAGACTTACACTCTTTTTGTAATCAACAGATCCTCCTGAAGGCTGAAATCTTCTTGTCTATGTCAGGTCATGTTCTTTTAGGAGAGTTTTCCCTGGTTCCTTTAGGACGCCGTTATGCGTCCCCGGTGTGTGGAACCAACTGGTTTTTAAAGTTGTTTATACCTTCGGCGGTTCAACTTTTAAATGCTCCGTAGGTCTGCCATGTTTCTATTTATATATTCTTGCTATTCATTTTAACTTCTTAAGTCTGTTTTATTTGTTTTTTTTATTAGTTTTATTGTATTTTTTTTCTCTCTCAAATGGACTGCTCAAATGAAATTGCCCCTTGTGGAATTAATAAAGTTGTTGATTGATTGATTGATACATTTAAACAAAACAAAAAAATTACACCTAAATTTATACTTAAAGTTTTTGAAGGGCTTCATAAAAACAGGAAAGAAGCTTTCTTGAATAAACTTGTGTTTTCCAGTTTAAAGAAAGAAAAAGAGAAATGTTGTTAGCAGAGAAACACAACATCCATGAACATGACATGGAGGGCAGATACAAAGTGACATAGAACACAGACACTATTGACACTTATGAGAATATAGGAATAAAAACCCAAAAGCAAACACCAGAGGAGAGACAAGACTAGAGGATGAGTGAAAAAGGCAAGAGCAGGAAGTACAACACAAACTGAGCGCGAGGCCTAACCAAGACAGAATGACAGCAAAGCAGAACTAAAGGACAGAAGACAAGACAGGATGGACAGATGAACAGATCTAGAAGACATGGGAACACCTAACAGGAGTACCCCAAAAACTACCTGACTGGACCAGAACCCTAACAAATGCTGCATTTCTGGAGACGTCTGTTTGCCTCTTAATTTAATATGAACTTCAATAATCACATAGACACAGCTGATTCAATTACCGGACAACATCTGCTTTCAGTTTGTTCAACTGAATACAAACTGAGCAAAGAAACAACTACGGGAGCACAGTCAAAACAAATTCTATAAAAATATATGCTGCATATTTTAAAAATACTGCTGCAGGTTTTGTTTTTTCAAAGTGAAAACAAAAAACTGGTTTATTTGACTTTGAGGAACATTTAGATGTGAGGAAAAAAAATAGGTGTTGGAGCCGATATCACTAACATCTAAAGTTAATTAAAAAAATAAATAATCAAGATCCATCTATTTTGTAAACCTGCTCATTCCAGTAAAGGGTCACGAGAGGAGGAGCCTATTCCAGCAGTTATAGGGTGCGAGGCGGGGCTCACCCTGGACAAGACGCCAGTCTATCGCAGGGCCATGTATGGACAAAGACAGTCACACTCTCACCTACGGCCAATTTAGAGTCACCACTTCACCTAAAACCTGCATGTCTTTGCAAGTGGGAGGAAGCCGGAAAACCCGGAGGGAAAGCATGCAAAAACAAGGAGAATGTGCAAAACCTCCACACAGAAAGGTCCAAGTGGGAAGAGAACCTTCAGCACGGCTAAACACTAAGACACCGCGCCACCCTGAATCCAGATCAAAGTACATTACAGGAAACCAGCACTAAGACACACAGGTGTTCAGATTTTTAATCAAACGGGTTGCTTTCATTGTTAAAGCTGCAATAAAAACTGTTAAATAATTAATAAGTCATGAATCAATATGTAGATTAACTCTTGAATTCACATTTAGAAAAACAAATTAAATTTTACTCCTCACCGATGTTTCCAATGTTTCGCAATAACAGTTTTAAATTAAAGACATTGAGGAAAATCAAATCTGTGTGACAAAAGATTTAACAATAAAAAAGACACAAAACACCTCAATAATGCAATATATATATATATATATATATATATATATATATATATATATATAGTTTAAATGAATGTGTTAATAAACAAATAGCCTTACCAATTAAACGAGCAAACATCAGACATCCTCACAGGAAGCTTTTCACTGAATGAACGCCTGTCAGTCACATCTCAGGGATTTCAGCCTCTGTGTCCGTGATCTGTGATTGGCTTAGTGGGGGCGGGTGGGGGTGTCAAAACCCAGCTTGCTACCTGATTGGCTGCTGTCCAGGGTAATAGTATTATCCCACAGCGTGATCTGTGATGGATCAGGTGCTATTTGTGTCCAAGACGCACAGTAATAACAGCGACTTCACGGATGTCCTCCCTGCTCAACCAATAAGGGGGATGAGGGCGGGGCATCATTGATCAAATAAAAGCGCCAAGCAGAGGTTTCAGCTTTGATGTTGTCTGAGACACTGAGAAACAGAGATGGACATTTTTAGTATACTTAGTAAAATGAACGCCGTGTATCGTACGTGATTAACAAGAAGCCGTAATGATTGTTAATGGTCATGGCCTTGAAACAACCAGTAGGGGGCAGTGAATGCTCATATCCAAAACAAAGGAAAAAATCTTTAAAACAGTTTGATTATGAATGACATCAAAATACACATTTAGAGGCCATTGAAGACCATTAAAGACCACCAGAGACAGTTAGAGACCATCACAGCTGTTAGAAACCATCACAAAGCGTTAGAGACCATCACAGACTATTAGAGACCATCACAGACTGTTAGAGACCATCACAGAGTATTAGAGACCATCACGGACTGTTAGAGACCACCAGAGACTGTTAGAGACCATCACAGAGAATTAGAGACCATCACGGACTGTTAGAGACCACCAGAGACTGTTAGAGACCATCGCAGAGAATTAGAGACCATCATAGACTATTAGAGACCATCACAGACTGTTAGAGACCATCACAGAGTATTAGAGACCATCACGGACTGTTAGAGACCACCAGAGACTGTTAGAGACCATCACAGAGAATTAGAGACCATCATAGACTATTAGAGACCATCACAGACTGTTAGAGACCATCACAGAGTATTAGAGACCATCACGGACTGTTAGAGACCATCACAGAGAATTAGAGACCATCATAGAGAGTTAAAGACTATCACAGACTATTACAGACATCACGTACTGTTAGAGACCATCACAGACTGTTAGAGACCACCAGAGACTGTTAGAGACCATCACAGAGTTAGAGACCATCGCAGAGAGTTAAAGACCATCACAGACTGTTAGAGACCATCACAGAACGTTAGAGACCATCACAGGCTGTTAGAGACCATGGCAGACTGTTAGAGACCATCACAGACTGTTAGAAACCATCACAGAGAGTTAGAGGCCACCACAGAGAGTTAGAGACCACCAGAGACTGTTAGAGACCAACACAGAGTTAAAGACCATCACAGACTGTTCAAGACCACCACAGAGAGTTAGAGACTATTGCAGAGACTTAAAGACTATCAGAGACTGTTACAGATCATAACAGAGAGTTAGAGACCATCACAGACTGTTAGAGACATGACAGAGAGTTAAAGACCATCACAGACTATTAGAGACCATTGCAGACTGTTACAGACATCATAGACTGTTAGAGATCATCACAGACTATTCAAGACCATCACAGAGAGTTAGAAACCATTGCAGAGAGTTAAAGACCATCACAGACTGTTACAGACCATAACAGAGAGTTAGAGACCAACACAGAGAATTAAAGACCATCACAGACTGTTAGAGACCATCATAGAGAGTTAAAGGCCATCACAGACAGCTGGAGACCATCACAGAACATTAAACGCCATCACAGACTGTTAGAGATCACCACAGAGAGTTAAAGACCATCACAGACTATTAGAGACCATCATGGACTGTTAAAGACCATCACAGACTGTTAGAGATCACCACAGACTGTTAGAGACCATCACAGAGAGTTAAAGACCATCACAGACAGTTAAAGACCATCACAGACTGTTAGAGATCATCACAGAGAGTTAAAGACCATCACAGACTATTAGAGACCATCACGGACTGTTACAGACATCACAGACTGTTAGAGACCATCACAGAGAGTTAAAGGCCATCACAGACTGTTAGAGACCATCACAGAGAGTTAAAGACCATCACAGACTATTAGAGACCATCACGGACTGTTACAGACATCACAGACAGTTAAAGACCATCACAGACTGTTAGAGACCATCACAGAGAGTTAAAGACCATCACAGACTGTTAGAGATCATCACAGACTGTTAGAGACCATCACAGAGAGTTAAAGACCATCACAGACAGTTAAAGACCACCACAGACTGTTAGAGATCATCACAGAGTTAAAGACCATCACAGACAGTTAAAGACCATCACAGACTGTTAGAGACCATCACAGAGAGTTAAAGACCATCACAGACTGTTAGAGATCATCACAGACTGTTAGAGACCATCACAGAGAGTTAAAGAGACTGTTAGAGACCATCACAGAGAGTTAAAGACCATCACAGACAGTTAAAGACCATCACAGACTATTAGAGACCATCACGGACTGTTACAGACATCACAGACTGTTAGAGACCATCACAGAGAGTTAAAGGCCATCACAGACTGTTAGAGACCATCACAGAGAGTTAAAGACCATCACAGACTATTAGAGACCATCACAGACTGTTAGAGACCATCACAGAGAGTTAAAGACCATCACAGACTGTTACAGACATCACAGACTGTTAGAGACCATCACAGAGAGTTAAAGACCATCACAGACTATTAGAGACAATCACAGACTGTTACAGACATCACAGACTGTTAGAGACCATCACAGAGAGTTAAAGGCCATCACAGACTGTTAGAGACCATCACAGAGAGTTAAAGACCACCACAGACTATTAGAGACCATCACGGACTGTTACAGACATCACAGACAGTTAAAGACCATCACAGACTGTTAGAGACCATCACGGACTGTTACAGACATCACAGACAGTTAAAGACCATCACAGACTGTTAGAGACCATCACAGACTGTTAGAGACCATCACAGAGAGTTAAAGACCATCACAGACTGTTAGAGACCATCACAGAGAGTTAAAGACCATCACAGACCATTAGAGACTATCACAGTCTGAAGCTTCAGGTGCTTCCAACCAGATATGATCCATCTTCATCAAACTCACTGCACCTAATGGTACATTTTCAAATTCTACATTATTTCTTCCAAATCTGTCCAAAAGACCACATTTTGCCTCAGCCTTCATGTTTCTGTTCCTAAACCTGGTCTTGTCTTGTAGCTTTTCTTCTGTGTCAATAACTTGTGATTACCAAGAGGCCAGAAGGGTGGCAAACTGTCATGGCCTTCAAACAACCAGTAGGGGGCAGTGAAAGCTCATATCCAAACTCTGGGAATGAAATCTAAAAATAGCTTAACTCTGATTGACATCACAGCAGGTTTCGGTAAAATTTGCTGAGATTTTGGCCCAAGAACTGAAAAAAAAAAAATAATAATAATTATGTATAAATTTAGCGTATTGGTGCCAGAAATCAGCTGTTTGTGGTGCTCTTTGTGTGTGTGTGTGTGTGTGTGTGTGTGTGTGTGTGTGTGTGTGTGTGTGTGTGTGTGTGTGTGTGTGTGTGTGTGTGTGTGTTCCTCGAGTTTGACACTGATCACACATCTTCCACATTTCAAAAACAGTTAAATGTGGTCTATTAAACATTAGGTCTCTCTCTTCTAAGTCCCTGTTAGTAAATTATATAATAATTGATCAACATATTGATTTATTCTGCCTTACAGAAACCTGGTTACAGCAGGATGATTATGTTAGTTTAAATGAGTCAACACCCCCAAGTCACACTAACTGTCAGAATGCTCGTAGCACGGGTCAAGGAGGAGGAGTAGCAACAATCTTCCACTCCAGCTTATTAATTAATAAAAAATCCAGACAGAACTTTAATTCATTTGAATGCCTGACTCTTAGTCTTGTCCATCCAAATTGGAAGTCTCAAAAAACAGTTTTATTTGTTGTTATCTGTCGTCCACCTGGTCATTACTGTGAGTTTCTCTGTGAATTTTCAGACCTTTTGTCTGACTTAGTGCTTAGCTCAGATAAGATAATTATAGTGGGCGATTTTAACATCCACATAGATGCTGAGAATGACAGCCTCAACACTGCATTTAATCTATTATTAGACTCAATTGGCTTTGCTCAAAATGTAAATGAGTCCACCCACCACTTTAACCATACTTTAGATCTTGTTCTGACTTATGGTATGGAAATTGAAGACTTAACAGTATTCCCTGAAAACCCACTTCTGTCTGATCATTTCTTAATAACATTTACTTTAATGGACTACCCAGCAGTGGGGAATAAGTTTCATTACAGTAGAAGTCTTTCTGAAAGCGTTGTAACTAGGTTTAAGGATATGATTCCTTCTTTGTTATGTTCTTCAATGCCATATACCAACACAGGGCAGAGTAGCTACCTACACTCTGTGAGTGAGATAGAGTATCTCGTCAATAGCTTTACATCCTCATTGAGCACAACTTTGGATGCTCCTCTGAAAAAGAGAGCCTTAAATCAGAAGTGCCTGACTCCGTGGTATAACCCACAAACTCGCAGCTTAAAGCAAATAACCCGTAAGTTGGAGAGGAAATGGCGTCTCACTAATTTAGAAGATCTTCATTTAACCTGGAAAAAGAGTCTGTTCCTCTATAAAGCCCTCCGTAAAGCAAGGACATCTTACTATTCATCACTAATTGAAGAAAATAAGAACAACCCCAGGTTTCTTTTCAGCACTGTAGCCAGGCTGACAAAGAGTCAGAGCTCTATTGAGCCGAGTATTCCTTTAACTTTAAGTAGTAATGACTTCATGACTTTCTTTGCAAATAAAATTTTAACTATTAGAGAAAAAATTACTCATAACCATCAAAAAGACATATCTTTATGTTCGGCTGCTTTCAGTGATGCCGGTATTTGGTTAGACTCTTTCTCTCCGATTGTTCTGTCTGAGTTATTTTCATTAGTTGCTTCCTCCAAACCATCAACATGTCTATTAGACCCCATTCCTACCAGGCTGCTCAAGGAAGCCCTACCATTAATTAATGCTTCGATCTTAAATATGATCAATCTATCTTTATTAGTTGGCTATGTACCACAGGCTTTTAAGGTGGCAGTAATTAAACCATTACTTAAAAAGCCATCACTTAGCCATCACCCAGCTATCTTAGCTAATTATAGGCCAATCTCCAACCTTCCTTTTCTCTCAAAAATTCTTGAAAGGGTAGCTGTAAAACAGCTAACTGATCATCTGCAGAGGAATGGTCTATTTGAAGAGTTTCAGTCAGGTTTTAGAATTCATTATAGTACAGAAACAGCATTAGTGAAGGTTACAAATGATCTTCTTATGGCCTCAGACAGTGGACTCAGCTCTGTGCTCATCCTGTTAGACCCCAGTGCAGCTTTTGATACTGTTGACCATAAAATTTTATTACAGAGATTAGAGCATGCCATAGGTATTAAAGGCACTGCGCTGCAGTGGTTTGAATCATATTTATCTAATAGATTACAATTTGTTCAAGTAAACGGGGAGTCTTCTTCACGGACTAAGGTTAATTATGGAGTTCCACAAGGTTCTGTGCTAGGACCGATTTTATTCACTTTATACATGCTTCCCTTAGGCAGTATTATTAGAAAGCATTGCTTAAATTTTCATTGTTACGCAGATGATACCCAGCTTTATCTATCCATGAAGCCAGAGGACACACACCAATTAGTTAAACTGCAGGAATGTCTTTCAGACATAAAGACATGGATGACCTCTAATTTCCTGCTTTTAAATTCAGATAAAACTGAAGTTATTGTACTTGGCCCCACAAATCTTAGAAACATGGTGTCTAACCAGATCCTTACTCTGGATGGCATTACCCTGACCTCTAGTAATACTGTGAGAAATCTTGGAGTCATTTTTGATCAGGATATGTCATT
Source organism: Thalassophryne amazonica (assembly GCF_902500255.1). Classification (NCBI taxonomy): domain Eukaryota; kingdom Metazoa; phylum Chordata; class Actinopteri; order Batrachoidiformes; family Batrachoididae; genus Thalassophryne; species Thalassophryne amazonica. The sequence goes on from NC_047124.1 coordinate 5,936,393, forward strand.
CAATGCGCATATTAAACAAATATGTAGTGTTGTGTGCTGGGGTGTTTGGCTGGCTTGGTTTTTGTTTTTCTGTTTCTCCCACCAGGTGGTATGCATTCAGGACTGAGTGGCTGAGTATTAGGACCTCACCCTGAACACCTGAGGCTTGTTTTCACGTGCAGGTCATCAGGGCTCACAGCTGTGGTGTATTCTGTCTTGATCAGAGATTGCTGCACTTAAACCTTGAATGCACAGTGTGTGATTGCCAGAGACTCGACCTTGTGAGCAGACGTGTGAGATCGACGTCAGGAGAACAATCTCACCATTACGGACGCAGAGACCGCTCCAGGTTTGACGCCACAGTCTGTGAAGGAGGATTGGGTGAGGTCTCACGCTCTTCAGCACACTTCCTGAGGTAATTTGGTTTTGGTGACTTTTATGAAGTAATGACAGTGGATTTGGTGTCCCTCACACCTTGTGTTATTGAGCTGTCACGTTATGCTAATTGTCTAATCAGCTTCTGCTGCAGTGGAGATTTGAACTGAGTTGTTCCGTGCCTGCAGGGTGAGAAGCTGATATATATTTAAGCCAGGAGGTGTTTGCTGATTGTGTGCACCTTTTGAGCTGTGTCTCTCTGGGTGGAGAGTGTTGGACTCACCTCATGTTTTCTTTCTTCACAGACTCGGTTTGTCGCGGCCACCTGGGGGGTGTCGGCGGGGTCCCTGGGTCCGAACTGCTGTGGCTCCGGACCGTTTGCGCTGCTGAGAGCGCGCCGTGTTTTCTCCTCACCAGACCGCGGACATTTTTGGTTGTTTATCACTGCACTCATTATGATTATTAAATTCTGTTATCTTTTGAACCGTGCTCTGCTTATTTCATGCTGGGTCCTGTCAAACGCTGGGTCGGTGGTCCGACCGCGTCCGACACATAACAATGTAGGACTGCTTTTTTGCATTTGCGCAATATCTCTAAAATTAGAAAGGTCTTGTCTCAGAGTGATGCTGAAAAACTAATTCATGCATTTATTTCCTCTAGGCTGGACTATTGTAATTCATTATTATCAGGTTGTCCTAAAAGTTCCCTGAAAAGCCTTCAGTTAATTCAAAATGCTGCAGCTAGAGTGCTGACAGGGACTAGAAGGAGAGAGCATATCTCACCCATATTGGCTTCTCTTCATTGGCTTCCTGTTAATTCTAGAATAGAATTTAAAATTCTTCTTCTTACTTATAAGGTTTTGAATAATCAGGTCCCATCTTATCTTAGGGACCTCATAGTACCATATCACCCCAATAGAGCGCTTCGCTCTCAGACTGCAGGCTTACTTGTAGTTCCTAGGGTTTGTAAGAGTAGAATGGGAGGCAGAGCCTTCAGCTTTCAGGCTCCTCTCCTGTGGAACCAGCTCCCAATTTGGATCAGGGAGACAGACACCCTCTCTACTTTTAAGATTAGGCTTAAAACTTTCCTTTTTGCTAAAGCTTATAGTTAGGGCTGGATCAGGTGACCCTGAACCATCCCTTAGTTATGCTGCTATAGACTTAGACTGCTGGGGGGTTCCCATGATGCACTGAGTGTTTCTTTCTCTTTTGCTCTGTATGCACCACTCTGCATTTAATCATTAGTGATTGATCTCTGCTCCCCTCCACAGCATGTCTTTTTCCTGGTTCTCTCCCTCAGCCCCAACCAGTCCCAGCAGAAGACTGCCCCTCCCTGAGCCTGGTTCTGCTGGAGGTTTCTTCCTGTTAAAAGGGAATTTTTCCTTCCCACTGTAGCCAAGTGCTTGCTCACAGGGGGTCGTTTTGACCATTGGGGTTTTTCTGTAATTATTGTATGGCTTTTGCCTTACAATATAAAGCGCCTTGGGGCAACTGTTTGTTGTGATTCGGCGCTATATAAATAAAATTGATTTGATTTGACATTTCGGGAATTCACAAAAGTAACTTTTTGAAATCTTACTGAATTCTGTGTGATCAGAAATCCAGCGCCACACCGCGACTTAAATTCAACAAGATTCTTAGCACGGGAACGTGATGACGTCAGAGAGATGCAGTTTTTGGAAAAGCAGACATGGAATGTTCTGGTGAGCAGAATATGTACTTTGTGATGAATCGTCTTGGATAAGAGTCGGTTTCATTTCGTCCTCTCTGTCCCGTCATGTTTTCTCTGCCGCTTCCATTTCTCCTTCAGTATCACTCCAAAGGTCGCCACTGTTTGTGCCACCGCCGCCCGTGTCGTTATGTAACCACCCATTGTCTCACGTGTCTCGGACACGTGCTCTCATCATTAGTGTTGCCGTGGCAACAGAGAGAGCAGCATCCGTCCTCAGTGCTGCAGACACAGTGTGTCGCCAACACGCTGTACTTTTGAGGAAGCAGCTGTGTGTAACGTTTATCATTAATATAACGCATCTCGTGTTGTAATCAGACCGTGTTCATTTGAGGCTCTCACACACTGATAAGCGGCGATCAGCACACAAAGCATGCTGGGTAAAGTCTGTTCATGTTGAACCCAATGTATTCTGTCTACACTGTGACATCGTTGACACTAACCACATGAGATGCAGGCGGGCCCAGAGTCTAGAGTCTGGCGCCTCCCCCAGCTGTACAACAGCAGGGCATGACGGGAAACAGTGTTTGTCAGAGCTGAAATCTGATTGGCTGAAATGCTTTGTAGTTTTGTGGAGTATAAAGACTGATTCTAACGTTTGTATGAATCAACTCCAAACGAAAAGGACACTCAGAGAGCATGCACCTCTGCCAGCACAGTGATTAGAAAATCAACACCAACCAACACGACCAAGCAATCAGAACTAGGACTTTTGCTTTGTGATGTCATAAAGTAGAAATGTTAGAGAAGAGATCAAAGGAAAGTATCCTACAATGAAAAATAACAATAACTGGAAAAACACAAATAAAATTTTCCCAACATTTCTCTGACCAGTAGCACTGAAGTGCATATTTCTGTCAAGGCCTTAAAACATCTTTTCTTACAAAAACTGAAGCAAGAGAAAGAAAGAGATGAGTGATAACATACATGTCTTTGTGGAGGAAATCAACTCCAGCAATCATCAGAAAAGATGTCAGATCTGTATCCTGGTCTCATCCAGGTCCAGCCCCCCAACACATTCACTTAGAATAATCAGGTCCCATCTTATCTTAGGGACCTCATAGTACCATATCACCCCAATAGAGCGCTTCGCTCTCAGACTGCAGGCTTACTTGTAGTTCCTAGGGTTTGTAAGAGTAGAATGGGAGGCAGAGCCTTCAGCTTTCAGGCTCCTCTCCTGTGGAACCAGCTCCCAATTCAGATCAGGGAGACAGACACCCTCTCTACTTTTAAGATTAGGCTTAAAACTTTCCTTTTTGCTAAAGCTTATAGTTAGGGCTGGATCAGGTGACCCTGAACCATCCCTTAGTTATGCTGCTATAGACGTAGACTGCTGGGGGGTTCCCATGATGCACTGTTTCTTTTTCTTTTTGCTCTGTATGCACCACTCTGCATTTAATCATTAGTGATCGATCTCTGCTCCCCTCCACAGCATGTCTTTTTCCTGGTTCTCTCCCTCAGCCCCAACCAGTCCCAGCAGAAGACTGCCCCTCCCTGAGCCTGGTTCTGCTGGAGGTTTCTTCCTGTTAAAAGGGAGTTTTTCCTTCCCACTGTAGCCAAGTGCTTGCTCACAGGGGGTCGTTTTGACCGTTGGGGTTTTACATAATTATTGTATGGCCTTGCCTTACAATATAAAGCGCCTTGGGGCAACTGTTTGTTGTGATTTGGCGCTATATAAAAAAAATTGATTGATTGATTGACTTAAATGACTTCAAATGTGTTGTAGTGTCCTCCAGAAAGACAAACAAAACCTTACACAAAGTCCAAAATGGTTTCAGCCCACAGAGACCATCAGAAATCATAAGAGACTGTTAGAAACCATCAGAGACTGATGGAGACCATCAAAGACCACCAGAGACTGACGGAGTTCATCAAAGACTGTTAGAGACCATTAACCTCCTAGGGCCTGGCATCCACATATGTGGACATGACATTTTTGGTTGTCTAAACCATAATACTAAGTTTTGTTTCATGAGAACCTCCGGGTCTTAGGAGGTTAAAGACCATCAAAGACCACTGGAGACCATCAGAAACCCTCAGAGACAATCAGAGACCATCAGAGACTGTTAAAGACTGCTAGAGACCATCACAGATACACTAGTTAAAGATCATGAGAAACTGTTACACGCCATCAGAGACCATTAGAGACAACCAGAAACCATCAGAGACAACAGAGACCGTCAGACACCATCACAGACTGTTAGAAACATCAGAGTTCGTCAGACACCATCAGAAACCATTGGAAGCCATCAGAGACAGTTAGAGACATCACAGGCTGTTACAGACAATCACAGATCACTAGAGAGCATCAGAGACCATTAGAGACCATCGGAGACCATCACAGACCGCTAGAGTGCATCAGAGACCATTTGAAACCATCACAGACCATTAGAAACCTTCACAGATTGCTAGAGACCATCACAGAATCTTAGAGATCATCACAGGCTGTTAGATACTATCACAGGCTGTTAAAACCATCAAAGACCATTAGAGGACCTGAAGCTTCAGGTTCTTCTTACCAAATGTGATCCATCTTCACCAAACTCACTGAACCTATCAGTACATGCTTCAAAAAAGTCTACATTATTTGTTTCACATTTGTCCCAAAGAAGACTACATTTTGCCTCAGTCTTTGATGTTTCTGTTCCTTAACCTGGTCTCATCTTGTTGCTTTTCTTCTATGACAGTAAGCTAGTTAGCATAAGTTATGACAACTAGCAATGTAAAACAAACCCGTCACCACCGTCGTTACAGCTCTCTGATTGGTACATATATTTAGACTAAAACAATATGACAGAATGTACCAACTTTTGTCACTTTGCCGATTAACTTATTTCTTTGTCAGGTTACTCACCACGGTAACCAGGTGCTGTGCAGACACCACAACGTGCTCCGGCACGACCTCGTGCTCTGGACGCTCCAGCAGATCGAGGCTTCGCTGGACGCCGGCGTCCTGGTGGAACTGGGAACCCAACAGAGTGGCAGGAAACACTTTGGCGAAGCCAGCAGAGTACTGATGGCGGTGATGGTGGTGACGGGACTCTGGCGGGTTTTTCTGCTGAGGATACAGATCCTGAGCACCGTGAGGAGACCGATGCAGTACATGGTCGCTGGAACGCGATTCTGAAAACATAAAGTGAGACAAAGAGGGACGCTTTTGATGTATTCAGTGCTGAAGACCTTCTCATGTACCCTTTCAGTCACTTGACCCCAGCTTTGGTGACTATGTAATTCCAACTTTGGTGGCCACCCAACCTAGGCTTGGGGGCACCCAACCTAGGCTTTGTTGGCCACCTTACCCCAGCTTTGGTGGCCACCCAACCTAGGTTTGGGGGCCACCTGAACTAGGCTTTGGTGGCCACCCAACCTAGGCTTTGATGGCCACCTGACCCCAGCTTTGGCGGCCATCCAACCTAGGCTTGGGGGCCACTCGACCTAGACTTTGGTGGTCGTAAATGAAATAACGTTGGAAATTTAAGAATCTGGTAAACAAGCTCATTTAAAGCTATCTATATATTCAACCATACTGTTCCTAATTTCCACCATTGTGGCAGCACGGTGGATCAGTGGTTAGCACTCTTGCCTCACAGCAAGAAGGTCTGGGCTTCGATTCCACCATGCCCACTTCCTGTCCCACATCAAAAACATACACATTAGAGTCTCCTTTCTCTTCCCCTGAACAGGGCAGCATCTCTACATCTGGAGTCGGCTCCCGAGTGCCAGACTGTGACTGCCCACTGCCCCTAGTGGTTGGATTGTGTCTAAATGTAATTAGGATGGTTAAATGCAGAGGACAAATTCTGCTGTGTGAACAATGACAACAAATAGTCCTTCTTCTTCTTCTTCTTCTTCCATCCAGCAGGTGGCAGCCACGTCTATGAGATGTTACATGAGAAGGATGGATCACCACATGTGATCATCTTCATGTCTGCAAACAACCGTTTGCCAACAGCACTCAGATCTGGTTTGGGGGAATTCAGCATTGCTGCATGTTGTGTCCTTTGTTCATGGATGGGAACCACGCAGGCAGACAACAGGTCTATCCTCACCTCTGCCTGCTGCAGCCAGGTGGAACGTGGGCTTCTCCTTGACCTTCTACAAACGCTGGGGACCTCAGCACTGAGGCACCTGCGTGCTGGATCACACACAGAGACTCACGCCACACGGCCAAAATGTGGAAGCTGACGCTCCCTCACTATACAAGAGATGCTCCTCAGCCGAGTCTCACTCAGTAACTGTATGTTTGACACAAAGTCATCCCAGCGGGACCCAAGGATCCTCCAAAGACATCCAGTCATCACCTTAAATAGCTGGTTAGAGGTGATGGTCAAATGGTTAATCAGGTGGGTTCAAATCCCTGTCACACCGGAACATCACTCAGGACCCTCGGGAAGGTCCTTAATCCCCACATTGCTCCTGGTGTAAGTAAGTAACACTCAATACTTGGACTTCCTGTTTTTAGCTGATTGGATCCACCTCCTCACAGTAACTACATGATGCTGGATTCAGGATCAGGATTCGGCTTCATTTGGTTACTTTGATCTCCTCGCTTGTTACAAATGACTGTAATATTATTTGTCCCACAAATTGAAAAATTGTAAGCGGCTGCTTCTCAGCTAATCAAATAAACTGACAGTAAGGCCACAGGACTGCCCCCTGGTGGACAAAGTAACAGCTTCCTGCAAAATCTGTGAATGCAAGCAACAAAATGTAGTTGTGGTAAATGTGGTGAACACTGTCCTCTCATATCCTGCACACTTTCACCACAATCGGTTTTGAATAATCCTATGGAATGTTTTGATTTTTTTTCCAGATCCTGTTCCAGTTTTTCTGTCCTGTATGTGTCAGTCCTTTGAAAAACACTTACATGCATGAAAGCTGCCAAATAAATAAATATGTACTTAAATAAAGAAGGTTTTGCTGGTTGCCCAAAATTAGACATCATATTCCCATAATATTCCTATAATATTCCCTGATCACTTTAAATCATTTTTGTGTGTAAATGTTTTAATTTTTATGTAATACTGCTGTGATTATTTTAATGCACAGCATCTTTCACAGACTAATTTATATCTGTTGCTAATTTTCTGAAATTATTTATAATCTTGTATCCGATTACTTCCAGACAGAATTACAGATTACTACGTGCCCGAAACAAAAAGGAGATAAATGACACACCGCAGCAAAAATGTCCCACTGATCGATCGGTAATCCATCTACAGACTGATCGATTAATGTGTCGATTAGAGCTCGTGGGCTGATGATGTACCTGAGATCACCAGCTGAGTCCAAATTAGAGAGAAAAGAAAGAAGGTGACGAGTCTTCCTCCTTCTCCTCCTCCTGCTGCTGCGCGGCTCATCCTTCCTTCCTAGAGGTGGATCCGATCTAAACCTGATCCGGGATCCGATATGATCCCAACCCGCCTCAGTGCCCAGAAGAATCAGGTCCAAGAATCTGCCGCATGTTCCGCATCGTCGCCTCCCGCCCCGCAGCGTCCCACAGCGCCCTCTGGCGGCAGGAACAGCCGCTGCAGCAGACTCACCACCCAACTGAAGCAGCTTCACATCACAAATGAAACACTGCTGAAGTGAATAGTCTCCACCTCCCAGGGGCGTGGCCAACATCTTCTTGCACACTGGTGTGGTGGTGGTGGTGGTCCATGAAGGTTCTCAGTCATCCGGGTAGGAGATCCGCAGAGGATTATGGGTTAACTGGACTTGGTGTGTCAGGGTGGAGGTGAGACCGAACACTAGTCGTCCACACTGAAACCTTAGACACGTGGAAATCACTTGCTGATTGACAGTTCCTCTTGTGGAAAAATCGGCTTTGGGAAGTCTGGTCTTACCGTGGACACGGACCCCTTATTGTATTTTCAGTTTTCCTACCATGACATAACGACATGTTGTTAGTTTGCAACATGTCAGTCTGGGGTTTGTATGGATGCAGCAGATGGTCCCCCTGCTGAGTCTGGTCTGCTTCAGTGTTTGTTTACAGACATACGGCCCTGTTAGTTTGCAACTCCAGGTTACTGATTTGTAATGTTTGTTGATTTATTTGTTTGAGATGGTCTTCTTCTGATCCTTTAAACAGGCATTTTTTTATTTTTATTTTGTTCATTCCTGTTCATATGTATGAAAGCCCGTTTGCGCCACTTGAAAAAAGTTTTTTTTTTATTAATTGCGAGATAGTATCTCACAATTCTGACTTATCTCACAATTCTGAGTTACTATCTCGCAATTCTGACTTATTATCTCGCAATTCTGAGTTACTATCTCGCAATTCTGAGTTACTATCTCGCAATTCTGACTTATTATCTCGCAATTCTGAGTTACTATCTCGCAATTCTGACTTATTATCTCGCAATTCTGAGTTACTATCTCGCAATTCTGAGTTACTATCTCGCAATTCTGACTTATTATCTCGCAATTCTGAGTTACTATCTCGCAATTCTGACTTATCTCGCAATTCTGAGTTACTATCTCGCAATTCTGACTTATTATCTCGCAATTCTGAGTTACTATCTCGCAATTCTGAGTTACTATCTCGCAATTCTGACTTATTATCTCACAATTCTGAGTTACTATCTCGCAATTCTGACTTATCTCGCAATTCTGAGTTACTATCTTGCAATTCTGAGATACTTTATGTTACGAAATGCATTTCCCCCTACATGGTCATTCCATTCGATCATTGAAAGCTATTTTCGGTGTGGTTTCACAAACAGTGAGAGGACGCTATTACATGAGGAGGATGACATTGAAATAAGCCTCCGAACTTTACAAAGAACTTTGGCAAGGAACCATCTCTGGCGCAGGCGAAATAAAACGGATATCGAGGTGGCGGAGTTCATCCATCAGCAGCTACAGATGTCGGGTCAACAACACGGCTACAGATGGATGCACCAGAAGTGCTGGACGGCTGGCATAACCACGGACAGAGAAACTGTCCGTCTGTTGTTAAGACTCATGGATGGTGGTGGCGTAGATTTACGAGCAAGGCATCGCTTGAGACGTGTTGTGCCGGATTCAGCACCCCTGCCGTGAAATGCGCCCCCTTCGCGCGCATTTGAACCTCGTCGCCTTTAAACTCACATTTAACAGCACAGATACACAGTTTGTGCAACAAAAACATACACAAATCAATATGATCCTTATTCTATGTCACGTTGTCTCCAGATATGTGAGAGTGAACAGAATATGTTCATATTTCCGAGCACTAATTGGCTGGTTTTGTTCAGTAGGAACGAAGCGCCTGATGTTATCATGTTTATTTTATGACGTTTCATCACACGATGGTGTTTGTTTTAGTGTTTATTTGCTTAAATGCTTTTAATTTTATTCATTGACGTTATAAATGAATATATGCAGCTTGAATCACTGTGGAACGTTTGAGGACCCTGTTGAAATTAGCGTCCATTCCTATTGTCTGTATATGTATTATGTCTGTATATAATATATTAATTTATTCAGAGTATCCTAATCATCTTCAGAATTATTATTATTATTATTATAAAAATGTACACAAAACAATGGTTATCATTCCCTGTAATAGTAACTCAGAATTGCGAGATAATAAGTCAGAATTGTGAGATAATAACTCAGAATTGTGAGATAATAAGTCAGAATTACGAATTGCGAGATAGTAACTCAGAATTGCGAGATAATAAGTCAGAATTGTGAGATAATAAGTCAGAATTACGAGATAGTAACGCAGAATTGCGAGATAATAAGTCAGAATTGTGAGATAATAACTCAGAATTGTGAGATAATAAGTCAGAATTACGAATTGTGAGATAATAACTCAGAATTGCGAGATAATAAGTCAGAATTGTGAGATAATAACTCAGAATTGCGAGATAATAAGTCAGAATTACGAATTGCGAGATAGTAACTCAGAATTGCGAGATAATAAGTCAGAATTGTGAGATAATAAGTCAGAATTACGAGATAGTAACTCAGAATTGCGAGATAATAAGTCAGAATTGTGAGATAATAAGTCAGGATTGCGAGATAATAAGTCAGAATTACAAGATAGTAACTCAGAATTGCGAGATAATAAGTCAGAATTGCGAGATAAGTCAGAATTGTGAGATAATAAGTCAGAATTACGAGATAGTAACTCAGAATTGCGAGATAATAAGTCAGAATTGTGAGATAATAAGTCAGAATTACGAGATAGTAAGTCAGAATTACGAGATAGTAACTCAGAATTGCGAGATAAGTCAATCAATCAATCAATCAATCAATTTTATTTATATAGCGCCAAATCACAACAAACAGTTGCCCCAAGGCAAAACGACCCCCTGTGAGCAAGCACTTGGCTACAGTGGGAAGGAAAAACTCCCTTTTAACAGGAAGAAACCTCCAGCAGAACCAGGCTCAGGGAGGGGCAGTCTTCTGCTGGGACTGGTTGGGGATGAGGGAGAGAACCAGGAAAAAGACATGCTGTGGAGGGGAGCAGAGATCAATCACTAATGATTAAATGCAGAGTGGTGCATACAGAGCAAAAAGAGAAAGAAACACTCAGTGCATCATGGGAACCCCCCAGCAGTCTAAGTCTATAGCAGCATAACTAAGGGATGGTTCAGGGTCACCTGATCCAGCTCTAACTATAAGCTTTAGCAAAAAGGAACGTTTTAAGCCTAATCTTAAAAGTAGAGAGGGTGTCTGTCTCCCTGATCCGAATTGGGAGCTGGTTCCACAGGAGAGGAGCCTGAAAGCTGAAGGCTCTGCCTCCCATTCTACTCTTACAAACCCTAGAAACTACAAGTAAGCCTGCAGTCTGAGAGCGAAGCGCTCTATTGGGGTGATATGGTACTATGAGGTCCCTAAGATAAGATGGGACCTGATTATTCAAAACCTTATAAGTAAGAAGAAGAATTTTAAATTCTATTCTAGAATTAACAGAAAGCCAATGAAGAGAGGCCAATATGGGTGAGATATGCTCTCTCCTTCTAGTCCCTGTCAGTACTCTAGCTGCAGTATTTTGAATTAACTGAAGGCTTTTCAGGGAACTTTTAGGACAACCTGATAATAATGAATTACAATAGTCCAGCCTAGAGGAAATAAATGCATGAATTAGTTTTTCAGCATCACTCTGAGACAAGACCTTTCTAATTTTAGAGATATTGCGTAAATGCAAAAAACAAGTCCTACATATTTGTTTAATATGCGCTTTGAATGACATATCCTGATCAAAAATGACTCCAAGATTTCTCACAGTATTACTAGAGGTCAGGGTAATGCCATCCACAGTAAGGATCTGGTTAGACACCATGTTTCTAAACCATGTTATAAGTCAGAATTGTGAGATAATAAGTCAGAATTGTGAGATACTATCTCGCAATTAATCAAAAAAACTTTTTTCAAGTGGCGGAAACGGGCTTCCATACATATGCTTGTGGGAGATCGATGGATTTTCTTCTTTCCAACTGATGGCTGTACTGGATATTGATAGAGTTGAGTGAAATGGTAAATGGACTGCATTTATATAGCGCTTTTCCATCTGCATAAAACACTTTACAATAATGCCTCACATTCACCCCGATGTTGAGGGTGCTGTCATACAAGATGCTCACTACACACAGGGAGCAATATGGGATTAAAGATTAAAGAACTTGCCCAAGGGCCCTTAGTGATTTTCCAGTCACGTTGGGATTTGAACTGAGGATCTTCTGGTCTCAAGCCCAACGCCTTAACCACTAGACAATCACCTCCCTGGGGGGCAACGTCTGAACAAGATGCTAGACATCTCAGCTGGACATTTAATAAATATTTTTCACCATCATCTTGTATATAAACGTCAGTTGTGGGTGTGTCTGTCTGATGTGTCTCTTCCTCCTTCCTGTTTACGGTTTTCTGTTTACACCCTAGAAGAGCTAATTACCTCACCAGCAACAAGGGTCCCAGCACAGTGTCTTGAGGTGCACCATCAGGAGTTGTTCTTTGATGTTGCAAAAATGTCTTCAACTTTCGTAGTATGATGTACTGTTCCTCTAACCACTTCCCGGGGAGTTATGGGGTTTTTCTAAGTTGCTTCAGCTCTGTTACTGTTTCTTCCCTTACCAAAAAATAGTACTGATAAGTATATAAAAAGTAAACTGGAACTTGAAACATACTTGTATGTACTACTTTTTGGTAAGGGTTGTACTAAAAGCTGTTTTGACTCCTGGATGTGGAGCCTCAGTGTTTCTTTATATAGTCTGTCTATCCAGATATGTCAAACTTTAGATTCCACAGGTGACTGTTGGAATTTGTCCCAATCCTGATTTTCCAGTATTTTCAAAGCCCCACTTTATGATTCACTTTCACAAGGTGACGAATGTGAAACGCATCACTTCCCAGATTTTTTATTCTCTTCTTCTTTTCCCGTCATGTCCAGGCAAAGTGGAGGGTTGTTTTGTTTTGTTTTTTCTTTCTCTCTCTCTTCAGTTTGAGGCCTGTAGCTGTCCGCACGCCCGCACACACAACTCCACGCACGCGTGCAGAGGAATTTATTCATTAGTTTTCCCGGAATGAGGACACGCTCCCCCTCCCTCCCTCTTCCCGCCGGAAAACAACCATAGTAGATCGGCCCCGCCCCTTCTTCCTATCATTTCTTGTAAGCCCCGCCCCACCAGCAGGACATTCAGGTAGTCTTAAAACTCCGCACTTGTATATTTTTTCCGCAGTTTTATCGGCAACCGGAGCTCGAACCCGAAACCTCACTTTTGGTGGATTTTCCGAACCAGAATGGGCCAGATTAATACGTGCCTCAAGTGGATTTTTACAATTTTCAACATTTTCTTCGCGGTAAGTCCAACGATTTAAAAGGAAAAAAGAAAAAAAAAAAAAAAAAAAGAAATCCTGAGCGGAAAAGAAGAAAAGAACAACATGGCTGCCTTTGATGTGGGAATGAAAAAGTGCGCAGTCGAGTTGTTTTGGCCTCAACTCGTCCCGTCCGTCGACAACAAACTTCAAATAATTATATTTCAATTTACGGAATTAAAAAAAAACACAACTTCTGCCAACGTCAAACACGAAAAAGTGCAAGAAAAGCTTTATTTTTACGGACTTTAACCGAGTTAAGTGATAAATCTTCTAAATCACATAATCAATAATCACGTAATTGATTAAAGGTGTTAAAAACTGCACGTTGTGTACGAGAAGTATTTTTTTTTTTTTAAACAATCTTTTAATTGGATCAACATGAAGTACACAATGTTCTTATCTATTTTATTTTGGCGAAAATCTATTAGTAATGATTAATGTACAAATATTTTAAACAAAACTAATGAATACTTTAGTTTTTTGGATTAAATTGTCTTTTTTCCTCTCTTTTTGAGATTGGAGCAAAAAAAAAAAGGTTCTGACATTTTAAGGAAGTTTGTTTTTAAATTAAGTATAATACAGCTTTATACAAAACAAATATTTGTTTATACAAAGCAGTTTGTGCCTAAAATCTTGGTTTTTAAGTTAGGCCGAGACTTCTTAGCCGTTAAAGTCGCCCTAAAATCTCGCGAGTGCTCAGAGAGGGCTTTCACTGCTGTGTGTGTGTGTGTGTGTGTGTGTGTGTGTGTGTGTGTGTGTGTATGTATGTATATACAAAGTAATGGATTACCTCCATAGCCATTAAAAGGCTACAGAGTTGCTTCTTTTGGTTAATATTAAAGTTAGTGTGTATTTGTTTGTGTTTTGTTTGTTTGTTTGACTTTTGGTAACTAGTTGAGCCAGTTTGTCAATTCCACCACCTTAATTTCAGTTTCGATTTGGTTCAGAGCTTTTACATCTGGACTATATTGTCTTTAAATTAAGTATCTTTTAATGATTAAAATGTTTTTTTTCCATGTAAAGGTCATTTAAAAATGTTTTTGTAGTTGATGTCATTGAAATTTCCAACTTTATTTATTTTGACTCTGATGGGAGGTTTTGTTGTGCAGTACCTCTGTTGACCACTGGGAGGAATTGTATTTGCAGGGAACTCTTATAAATGTTTGTGTAAAATTATAAATGTTTGTGTTGTTTCAGATTGTGGGCGGAGTCATCATTGCACTCGCTCTACTCTCACAGATCATCACCAATGTGCACGGAGGCGAACAAGTAAGCATGCTTTGGGACTTCTGGCTAAGTCACAGGCCCCGCCCCCTCTGCTAGCTGCAGGTTAAATATATTAGCTGAAAGAGGTTTAGGTTTGGTGGCAGGATCCAGACTGGTTGTCCTAACTGGAAACGTCTTTGCATAGTGACCTCTTGTGATTGGAGTGCTGCCAAAAATAAAGTAAATATTTGCTCTCTGTAATGTCAGAGACGGTCACGAGATTACATGATGATGTAATCAGGTGTAATTTGCATATGGCAGGAAGTTGAAGAGTGTTCTGTTCTCTTGAAGGCTGGATTTTTTTTTTTCTCTCTCTAAAGAAGATGATGGGAACTATATAGCAGTAACGACATTTATATATTTGTTGTTTTTGAAATTTCTCACCAAGGAAGGCCAAAAAATCCCCACATGTAGCGACAAAATTGTTAAATTGGGAAGAGTCTGTTGCAGGATGTTTTGCTGCCCCTTAGTGGTTAATTTTTGACATAGACATTCACTTGTTTTAGAATTTTCCCCTGAATGCAGAAACCAAAATGCGGCATCTTTTTGTTTATTGGTACAAACTGATCGTGTCATCAAGGTATTTGCCTCTTTTATGTTGCTGTAAAAGTAAAATGTCGACTTTGTCGCCCCCAGCTGGAAGGTCGGACCTCCGGCCTCATCATACTGTACGTAGTGGGTGCCATTACCATGGTGATCGCCATCGTGGGAGCCTATGGCGCGCATAAGGAGAACCGTGTAGCACTGATTGTGGTGAGTGTGATGAAGTGTTACAGCCGCATTCCAAAATGGAGGAAATTCATTTTCCCACAAAATTCTACTCACAACAACCCATAATAACAACATGAAAAGTTGTGGGCCCTTATATGTAGACCTGTGTGTGCCTTTCCAAATCACATCCAGTCAAATGATTTTACACCAGGTGGACTCCAATTAAACTGTAGAAACACCTCAAGGATGATCGGTGGAAACAGGAGACACCTGAGCTCAATTTTGAGCTTCATTACAGTCTGTGAATACTTATGTACATGTGATTTTTTTTTTTTTTGTTAATTATTATTATTATTAATAAACTTACAAAAATCTCAACACTTTCACACTGTCATTATGGGGTATTGTGTGTAGAATGTTTGAGGGGGGGGAAAATTATTTTCATCCATTTTGGAATAAGACTAACATAACAAAATGTGAAAAAAAAGTGAATACTTTCCAGATGCACTGTGGATATAAATGGCAAACCTTCACGTTGTAGAAATGTTATATTTTTATATCCTTTTAAAAAGCTTTTTATTTATAACAAACTTAAAATGAGGTAACACAGATTGAGACTTACTTACTTACTCTTTACTTAACAGAATTTTTATTAGGGCCCGAGTAGGCAACGTCCTACGAGGACCCTATTGTAATTGCGCTGTTTATTATTATTATTATTATTATTATCTCACTCTTGAAATCGAAATTTCGGCCTCTTCCCATGCTCAAAAACTCACCAAACTTTCCAAAGTCGTCCGGCCACATCCAAAATTCGATATTTTGGAGGCATCGCACACGGTCGCAGAAAAATCGCAAAATAGCGCCCCCTACAAATTTTCAAAAACCCCTCCGCATTGGGCTTTTTTCGTCGTAGCCTCATGAAATTCGGTACACATATTTACCATGCCAGGACGCACGAAAGTCTCTTACTGTCATGGTGAAATATCGACAGGAAGTCGGCCATTTTTATTTTAAATTTCAATTTTGAGCAAATTTTTGCCATTTTTGGCCATTACCACTACTTACATTTGAACGAACTCGTCCTAGGGATTTTATCCCATCGTCTTCAAATTTGGTCAAAATCATCACAACACAATCGTTATCAAAAGATTCTAATTAAGTCAAAAGGCGTGGCTGCTAGGGGTCGTCAAACTTTGGCGAGCTTTTCGGAGCACGCCATTTCACTTCGAACGGCTGTCACGCCCACATACTTCATCGTAGATCTTTCAAACTTGCTGGACATGATGAGGGCTCCGCCCTGAACGTCTACATATCTTAAGTTCCCACCTGCGCCATAGCGCCCCCCGGTGGTGGCGGGAAATGTCCTATTTTTACTTTAAGAGGTCCTGATGTCACATACTTAACCCAATCAACTTCATTCTACTTCTAAAACATGCAGAACAAATTGGTGAATGTAGGTGATGAACGCTGTGAAGTTACGAGTAACGGCGTCCGTGTGGCGGCGTGCTGAATATTGCCCATTCGCCATGAAATTACGTTCTTCATTTTGACGGATTGAATTTTGTCACATCATCATGAAAATTGATACACAGGTCGAGCACGACAACCTCTTACAATTCATAGGGGCGTCGCCCAAGGGCGGGGCAAAATGCCTCAATAGCGCCCCCTTGAAACTTTCAAAAACCCCTCCACAGGAGTTTTTTTTTTGGAGTAGGGAGATGAAAATTGGTACACGTGTGACTTTCATAGACGTACAAAAAAGTCTCTTGCACTATGAGTCTACTCCAAACAGGAAGTCAGCCATTTTGAATTTTCTTCTCATTTTGGTGTGATTTCCACATGTTGTATTTGAACAAACTCCTCCCAGGGATTTTGTCCAATGCACTTCAAATTTCTTTGACAGCATCCAAAGATGATACTGAACAAAAGTTATGGAAAGCTTTTCTCTATGTTGAAGGGTGTGGCCGCTATGGTGCCGCCATTTTGACCCTTTGCCATGGAACATCAAGTCATGATAACTCCTTCATGCTTTGCCTGATTGACTTGAAACTTCACATGTATGATGACGGTTGGCCCCTGAACACACCCAACCCCTCTGTTTGTACACTGAGCGCCCCCTAGTGGATGAACAATCAACATGTCATAACTCTTTGATGCATTGTGTGATTTGTTTAAAATTTTAACTGTGTGATGAGTGGTTGCCCCTGCATGCACATGCCCACATGTGGTCACAATAGCACCCACTGGCGCGGAACGAGGGCCCATATATGACTGCTTGCAGTCCTAGTTATTATTATTATTATTCTGCGCAAAATGAAATCAAAATTTCGGCCTTTTCCCATGCTCAAAAACTCACCACACTTGGCAAGATTGTCCGGTCCTATCCAAATTTTGATATTTTGGGGGTCCCCCACATGGTTGCAGTGAAATCGCAAAATAGCACCTCCTAGAAATTTTCAAAAACCCCTCCGCATTGGGGTTTTTTCGTCATAGCCTCACGAAATTCAGTACACATATTTACCATGCTAGGACGCACAAAAAAGTCTCTTACTGTCCTGGTGAAATATCGACAGGAAGTCAACCATTTTGATTTTAAGTTTTGATTTTGAGCTAATTTTTTGCCATTTTTGGCCATTTCCACTGCTTACATTTGAACAAACTCGTCCTAGGGATTTCATCCGATCGTCTTCAAATTTGGTCAACATCATCACGACACAATGGTTATCAAAAGATTCTAATTAGGTCAAAAGGCGTGGCTGCTAGGGGTCGTCAAACTTTGGCGTGCTTTTTGGAGCACGCCGTTTCACTTCGAACGGCTGTCACGCCCACATACTTCATCGTAGATCCTTCAAACTTGCTGGACATGATGAGGGCTCCGCCCTTAACGTCTACATATATTAAGTTCCCACCGCACCATAGCGCCCCCCCGGTGGTGGCGGGAAATGTCCTATTTTTACTTTAAGAGTTCCTGATGTCACATACTTAACCCAGTCAACTTCATTCCACTTCTAAAACATGCAGAACAAGTTGGTGAACGTAGGCGATGAACGGCGTGAAGTTATGAGTAATGGCGTCCGTGTGGCGGCCTGCCGAATATTGACTATTCGCCATGAAATTACGTTCTTCCTTTTGACGGCTTTAATTTTGTCATATCATCATGAAAATTGATACACAGGTCGAGCACGACAACCTCTTACAATTCATAGGGGCGTCGCCCATGGGCGGGGCAAAATGCCTCAATAGCGCCCCCTTGAAACTTTCAAAAACCCCTCCCCATAGGGTTTTTTTTTTTTTTTTAAATTGGTACACGTGTGACTTGCATAGACCTACAAAAAAGTCTCTTGCACCATTTGTCTACTCCAAACAGGAAGTTGGCCATTTTGAATTTTCTTGTCATTTTGGCATGATTTCCACACGTTGTATTTGAACGAACTCCTCCTAGGGATTTTGTCCAGTGCACTTCAAATGTATTTTACAGCAGCCAGAGATGATACTAACCAAAAGTTATCGAAAGCTTTTCTCTATGTTGAAGGGTGTGGCCGCTGTGGTGCCACCATTTTGACCCTTCGCCATAGAACATCAAGTCATGATAACTCCTTCATGCTTTGCCTGATTGACTTGAAACTTCACATGTATGATGACGGTTGGCCCCTCTGTTTTTACACTGAGCGCCCCCTAGTGGATTAACCATCAACATGTCATAACTCCTTGATGCATTGTGTGATTTGCTTGAAATTTGAACTGTGGGATGAGTGGTTGCCCCTGTACGCACATGCCCACATCTGGTCACAAGAGAACACACTGCCCTGGGTAGGCAGTCGCGCGGAACGAGGGCCCGTATATGACTGCTTGCAGTCCTAGTTTAAATTTTTAGTTTCCCCATTGCTTATTTTATTCACTTATTTATTTTACAAAATTAGACATTAATGGTGTTTAATGTCTTCTAGGTGATACTTCTCTAATAAAATTTATTTGTTGTGGTCAGTTCCTGGTCTGTATGGTCATTGGAAGCCTGATGATGCTCAGAATTGGAATTCCTGCCGCCATGGCTCGTTCTGAGGTAACAACCACGTGCATGCTGTTCTGTTTGTTTGTTGTAGATGTATCAGAAGCTGTTAAATCTGTTCCTCAAGCCACTGTGGTGTCTCCTGACCAGTTAATCTGAAACTGGGCCAGTTTAAGTTTCTTAAGAATTGGTTTAAAGCCTGTGACAATAATTAAAATGCCTACTTAAAGGCTGACACTTAAACTGAATCCTTTGAATTGATATTTTATTTAATCCGTCTTAAATCACATTTAACCAGTTTATACCAGATTACATCCGGTTAAAGTGGTTTAAGGAATGTTATGCTGTTTTGGGGCTTTTTAAGGCTCCTGAAAAATAATATGAAGTTCGAACAAGACAAAAGATTGAAAGGATTTTAATTTTTTTGGAGGGGAGGTAAATGGATGATGTCATAAAGGTAACCCTGAAATGTGTTTGAATATGATGCCTTGTGCTCTAATCTGGATCAGAGTGATGTGAATGGCACCATTATTTTTCTGTGCAGCTCGAGGACCTGCTGGAGGAGCGCTTACGGAGAGTTCTGCCATTGAACACGGCCGACCAGGATGTGAGGAACGTGGCTGACAAGCTGCAGGAAACGGTAAACCCCAGATCATAGTGCTGCCATTGTCAAATTGGTTTCCATTCCCTGCGTTATTCAACTTGAAGCAGGCCAAGCACTCTGATTGGCTGACGGCTCTCAGGTGTTGCTGGGCAGGGAGGGGAAAAAAGCATGTGACTGATGGTTGTTTGTGCTCTGAGTCATGTTTAGGAATGACTAGCAGAGTACACGGGCATCACCTGGGTGTGAGATGAAGACATTAATGGCAGCTTTAATCTGCTCTTTGAACTTTAACAATAACACACATAATATGAGGAGATAATGTTTAAGTATTTAATCACTGCAGCAGGAAGGAATGAAGGTGGAAAGGTTCATAAGTATTTGGACATGACATGACATAAGATTTGTGTGTGTGTGGGGGGGGGGGTTCCACATTACTGTTGCTAAGCAACAGGCCAGTCATAGGCAGGCACACCCACAACTGACATTTATATACAAGATGATGGTGAAAAATATTTATTAAATGTCCAGCTGAGATGTCTAGCATCTTGTTCAGATGTTGTCTCCCGACCTAGTTTGAATGCTAACTGCTAGCTTAACTGTGGTTAGCTTGACAGCTAATGCTAAATGTGCTTTGGCTTTTCCGCGGTACAACCCATCCGTATTGACGTGCCATGTCGGCGTAACAGTGCTGTATAATTAGCGCCCCCTTTTGAGCAAATGTGTTTATCGCGCACCGCTTGTTTTTGTGTCACTGAAGCATTTGCTCTGTTGCAGCTGCACTGCTGCGGGCTGTTCAGCTACACCGACTGGGGGCAGGATATCCCCAACTCGTGTCTGTGCAACCAGCAGGCGGAGTCACTGCACGAGTGTCGGCTGGTTAACTACAATGTGAGTAAATGTCATCTTATGTTTCATGCGGAAACCAGTCGGGACACATTTTTGCTAACATTTTCTTCTCTTGCAGGTTCTTATGCAGAAGCTTGTCTACAAAAAGGTCAGTAAACCTCTTATAAGTTATTGCAGCATGACTCGGCATTTATATTTACTTTGGATTGGAGGCACACAAGTGAGCGTTCATGTCTCCAGACATTTAAAAAAAAATATTCAAGCTCCACCCTTTAACTCATCTTGTCTGAGGCCACGCCCATTTTGCTGTAGTTGTATAATGTGTTGGTTAGCTTTGCTAACAGCCACTGGTTAGCATGGAGATGCTAACCAGGTTAAAATCAGTTTTAAAAAACTAATCCCATAAATTAAACTGGATATAAGATCTATAAACTAATAACTGGCTTAGAAATAGTTTTTAAGTTGGTGAAAGTGGTTTTAAATGCAAATTAAGATTAAAACCTGAAGGTTTTTCTACCATCAGACCTGCTTCCCTATCATCATGCACTATGTGCTGCTGGTCGCTGACATCATGCTGGGCGTGGTCTTCACTCTGGCTGCCCTAGCGGTGAGTTAATTTATCGTGTGTGTTTTGTTTTAGAAATGTGCTTGTATTTTGCAGACAGACTAATAAAGTTCTTTTTTTGTTGTTGTTTTTTGGTAATCCAGCTGTTGGGCATGGCGCTGTCCTCGCTCATGATCTACCAGATGCGGTTCCCCTCTAGCGCCCCCATGGTGCTGACGGTGCCCGCTGTCTTCAGTCCACAGCCTCCCAAGTACCAGGAACTGCACAACCCACCAGAGTATGGAAGATAAACGGCGCCACCTGCAGCCATCGCCAGATGGCTTCTATTTTTTCATGCTGAAGAAGCTGACCTGTTTGTTTGTTTTTTTTTTTGGGGGGGGGGGGGTTTTCTCCCCTTTCTCTTATGTTATACAGTTTGACATCCAAAGTGCCTTCTGTTATTGTGGTGGCCTGACTGTCAACCATCTTTAAGACAATGGTGATGTGATGGTGCCCAAGCATTAGAGTTTAGTTTTTACAGAAAGTAGCTTAAGAGAAGTAACATCTTATGGGTCAGTGCTGTGTGGGTGGGGTTTATATATTATGTTTTTGTACGTTGGCAGCAGAAGCTGTTAGAGCATTCTGTAAGTGTTGATTCGAAAGTACTTAAAAATAGAAAGTCGTTAGCTACACTGATGCTTAAGTTCTTGATTGACATATTTCAACATTTTGGTAAAAATTCGCAATCATGAAATTCATTCATTTACATGGAATTTTTTATTCAATATAAGTTGTTTGGATTTTTTTTGTTTTGCTTGCATCCGTTTGGTCGTGCACTTCTGCTCCTTCATTAAGAAGGGTCTAAATAAAAGAAACATCTATAATTTTATTTGCACCCAGTATGGCAGCACAATAAGCGTTTGATAGGAACCTTCATTCCTTCGCAGCAGACTGAATAGACAAAAAAAACTAATTCGTCCCCATGTCCATCAAATTGCTAAACATCTAAAACTGGAATTGTGCAATACTTATCGTGTTTCTCCCAACTTCCTATCATGTTAATTTGTTATGGATGTGGCTGTGTTTCTACTTGTATCTGTTTTTTCTTTTTGTAAAGGCACTTAGCATGAGTCCAAGACAAAGTTCCCTGAGGGGATAATAGTGTATCGTATCATTCCAATGGACATGCTTTGATAGTCACAGAATTATTCAAATGCAGAAAAAGGTTTTTGCCACACAAAAACACCTGCAGAACCACTAACGTTGGCCGCAGTCATAAGCAATTGAATTATTTTTTTAATGTTTTTTTTTTTCCCTCTTGACTGTAATCACTTGAAGTGAACTCTGTTCAGGGTTTATTTTTCTGTTCTGTAATTTTGTATTTCTTTGAAACACCTCAGATCTTTGCTGTATTCTATGAATAAAGTCTCCTTAACTCTGCGTGTTGTCTGAAATCTTTCTTTGGAATTGTGGTGTCTTTCTTTCTTTCCCCAGCCCTTCAGTTGTCTCATCTGATCTGCTAAAGTCCAGATCAACTGTTCCAACGTGCACGTGTTCTGCTCACAGTGAGAAGGTACAACTTTTTTTAGAATGTTTCAAGCTGTTGCTCTACTGGAGCTTTTTCGAAACACTTTCTTCACAAAGGACAAGAATAATTTCAGACTTAGATGGGCTTTAACTTTATTCTGCTTTGGCAGCCACTGAAGCTTGTCAAGTCCTTCAGTGTTACCAGCTATCTTTCCAGGAAGAAACAAAATGAGTTTCACGACTCTTATAAAAGCTTCCGTGTTGAAATATGGGTAATTTCTCTTTACAAAATGTCACCAACTGTTAAAAATCCTCAGTGTTTTCTTGTCACAGAGTTTAAGGAAATTTTTTTTTGTTGCTTCAGTGGAGGAAAAAAAAAACCCTAAGTGAAAACAGAAGCACACAGGAAAAAAGTTGTATTTCAGCACAAACAAGTTATTAAATCAATTTTATTACCTTAAAAGTTAACAGAAGTCAAACATGCAGTTTTATTTCGTCATGACAAATGTGAATGAGTTTTTGTGTGTTCATGTTTAGGGGTAAGAACATTGTTTTAAAATGTAGTATGGTGGCACTGAAGTGCAAAACATCCCATTTAATATAAGGAAACTAGTTAACATGGTTAGCATCGACTTACAAAGCATACAGTAAGTTATTTATGGCCATCTGATAGTTTTACAAAGTGTACTCATGTTTTCTGAAGTGCTTTGTTTCCTAGTGTCCTGTTTTCCCACATCTTCATTTAAGGCATGCTTTACCCTTCAGGACCATTTTTAAAGAGATGTTGCCTTTGACACTATACAATTTTCAAATGTTTTACACTTGAAGACCACTAAATTTAATCTCTGCAGGGATTCGCACTTCATCTCCACTGTATTTTAGCTCCACCCTGAAATTGTGAGCACATAATCCACTTCAAGGCCACCACAGAAATAAGCTTCAGTTTAATTACTTCAAGCTGCATAACATTAGAAAACTCACATATAAAGTTGCACTGAAACAGTACGTTGAGGCTCTACTGTGACTTCACTTTCCCCATTTAGACAAATGTTCACACAGGAAATGGTGTTGCTCATTAGAAAGTAGGCGGGACCACAGCCAGGTGGCCAGAGAAGTTACATGACTGGATGATTTATTTAAACCAGTTATTCTCCAAAGACTTCTCAGTTTCCCATATATAATTTGCAGTTTTATTTCAAAAAACACCAACTTGTTTCCAATACTATTAAACTCTGCATTATTTGAACCATTGTAATGCAAAATTAGTGTAGTTTGAGTACGTTATAGGACAATGACTCAAATAGTTGACAAAGTGGTAATTTAAAAAAAAGACATTTCCAATATGAGCCCATGTTTTTGTAAATCTCGTACTATGCAGACTGTGTTTGCTGTGTATAATGACAAAAGCTTTCTATTCTATTCTACATATAACTGAAAATTTCAGGATTTGATTCAAATCGTCCAGCAAGTAGCGCTGTTGCACAAACAGTCGCTGTGGTGAGTTTATTTTCAAACAATGTAGATAAATAACTTTATGGAAGGTTTACATGGTGCATGTGTATTTTTTTTTTATTTTTGTGTATAGAACAAAAAAAAAAAAATCTGTTCAAATTATTTCAGCTTTTAATGAATGTGGTCCATCGCCATGACAACCTAGTGTTTCTCAGAGGTTGTTTTTAGTTTCCAGATCACATAATATTTTAGTTATAACTTTTATTAGAGGACATTTTGTCATTAAAGTGCTATAATGTAACACCATTTCTGGAGGAAATTTATCAGATTTCCCATGATCCTTTGGGGCTGAACAAACAGACACATTTGTGTGAATGTCTGAAGTCACGTATGAGCATGTTAGCGCTTTAGCCAGAGGAACAGCAGCCACCAGCAGGCATGGCCTGTGGCTCATCGTCAACAATCTGTACACCCCGCCTACTCGATGCTGATTGGCTGGAGCCGTTGCCCTTCAGTCTCTCCTCAGCCTGAGCAGTTTCCATCATCCCTGAACATATGAAGTACAAGAAGAGGTCAGTAGAGGGCGCTGTGGGGAGTATCTTAAACAATCTGTCAGGGACTTACGCTTGCACAGGTCCAGGAACAGCTCCTCGATGCCTTTGTTGAGTTTGGCTGATGTGTGGTAATGTTTGGCCCCCACTGACTCTGAATAACTACACACACACACACGGGGGAGCTAGTGAGCAAAGCAGTAGAACATCAGAGCCGTTTGGTTTCATCACTGACATGTTTCTCACCTTTCTGCTTCATCCACTGAAACATGCCTGTCTTTGTCCAAATCTATTTTATTACCTGAAAGAAAAAAACAGCAATCAAGCGTCACGACCAGCGAGAATGGGCGGGACTAGAGGACAGGCGGTGTAGATGGTGCCGCGGCTATCCTAACTCAAACAGTACAGTTCACATTTCCTAATGCAGAATATTACCATCTTGTTAAACACACAATCAACAGGAAAGTAATCAAATACTTTTATAAGCCAATGAAAAAGGCCACTTTAAAAAAAAAAAAAAAAAAAAAAAAAAATCCAGACTATAAGCCACATTTTTTAACTAGCTTGGGAGGCCCTATGACATACAGTAGCATATCAAAAATTCACAAGTTTATTAGTAACAGTAATTGCAATATATATGTACAATTTTCCCTTAAACAAAATAAACTCCAATAACACTCGCTCTTATGACAGATGAAGGCACAAACCGCAAATGACAAAAAAAATCCGCCCAGTGGGGAAAAAGCCACAAACCGGACAACACTGTCGTAAAAAGCCATAAAGCCATCTTGGACTGGTCGTGATTCCATCGCACGGCACAGTGAAGGTTTGATTTTATATTGTTTATTTTTTTAAATCTTTCTATAATAAAGCTGCTTTGTTCTTTGTTATTTTATCTGTTCTGTAAAGTTTCTTTTAGCACTGTGTAAAGCCCTATATAAATATAATGCATTATTATAATAAGGTGCTGATGCTCATACTCCCCTGAAGAATTTACTCAAAGAGTCTGAAGGACCTAAATGACATGGTGAGATGCTGAAGAGCTTCGCTCGTCATGTCTGCGACATACACATATTAAAATAAATTCCATTAATAATAAATAAACAGACACTACAATAACACACAAAAAGCCCTAATTAAAGAGCTGATAATAAAAAAGGTGTGACTTATCCCCAGAAAATACAGGTAATTAGCTCACTTCTGTTCCTGCTCCATGTGACCCGCTCAGTCTCATTTGAGATCATCTGGTTTTTAAACCGTTAAACTACTTTAAAGATAATTTAAACTGGTTTAAACTAATTATCTTTTACTGGATTTAAATTCATCTTTAGCTACATAAATATAAAAACATTAAAAAAAAAAATCTGGTTAAATATGACCTTTTAGTTTAAACAGTTTTAAAGCAGCACTAAACTGTTAAGCAGCTTTTACACCAGATTAAAGACAGCAGACATTCTAAAAAAAACTAAGGTGTTATTAGAACCGCTGTCATACGTAACGTCAGTAACACACTGCTGCAGGACCTTTTATTCTGGTTTAATGTTCTGTGTGAGTCTTCAGTGAATTATTCATTAAGCTGACTGTGACACATTAACTGAAAACTTACCTACTATACATAAACAAATCTCATTTCCCAACATCTTCCTCAACTCTTTCACCCAGTTCTTTACCTGCAACAAAGAAGCATATTAAATTTATTAGCATACGACATTCTACCAGAACCAGTCCAGGATTTCAGACTTTTTGTGGCAGATTTTCCTAATATACTGCAATGCATGCTGCCATGTTTTTTGAAGGATTTTTTTCCCCTTCTTTTCTAAAGCTCAAATTGCAGGAACAAATAAAAATTGCAATAATAGCTGCAGTTATTTTTTTGTGCAATGTATTAACGCCAGAGGATTCATGTCTACTTTCCAGCAAAGAACTGAAAATTTCCTTTATCTTTAGGAGTTATTATGCCCCACGAGGCGGGGCATATAGCATCCAGGTTGTCCATCCGTCCGTCTGTCCGGCCGCTGCAATGCAGCTCGGCACCTATTGCTCACAAAAACTTCATATTTGGTGGGTACATGCCTTGGAGGAGTACTTCACATGGGTTCGAAGGCCAGTGACCTTGACCTACTTTTCAAGGTCACAAGTGGTCACAACTGTCAAATCCTTCACCGCAACGTAGCTACAAACCTATTGCTTGCAGAAACTTCATATTTGGTGGGTACATGCCTTGGAGGAGTACTTTGCATGGGTTCAAAGGCCAGTGACCTTGACTTACTTTTGAAGGTCACCAATGGTCACAACTGTCAAATCCTTTGCCGTAAAGTAGCCCGGCACCTATTGCTCGCAGAAACTTCATATTTGGTGGGTACATGCCTTGGAGGAGTACTTCGCATGTGTTCGAAGGCCAGTGACCTTGACCTACTTTTCAAGGTCACCAGTGGTTGCATTTGTTTTGAAGGCTGGCGACCGTGACCGACTTTTTATGGTCACTGTCACATCTTCTAAATAAATATTATGCCAATCTCCAATTTTTTTTCATTGTATATCCCAGTTTACATCAAACAAATAAGGCTTCAACCAAAAACCCACCCCATACAAGTACATATTACTGCACTTTGCATGGAAAATAAGACTGCACGTGGGGCATTTCGTGATGAATGTCTCTAGTTTTACTAAATGTGACGGTGAGTTTGTTTTTGTGTTGCACAGTGTGTTGACCTCAGGGAAATAATGGCAACTGATCAAATTTGCACTAAAGTTGTGCTGATTGGAAAAAAAATTTACAAGGTCTTCCAGGATTCGTGAATCTGTACCACAATTCCAACATGGATTCGCAACTTCCAGGAGGTACTGCTAATTTAACGAAGTTAAAACATCACTAAGAACAAAAAAAAAAAAAAAAAAAAAAAAAAAAGGGATTCACTCTCCACATACAAATTTGCAGGCTACAATTGAGCAGAGAGAGTTTTTACCTTCTGAAAGGAGTCTTCATCTGTGACATCATACACTAGTATGGCTCCGTTTGAGTCTCTGTAATAGATTGGACCTAAGGCGTGGAAACGTTCCTGACCTGCTGTGTCCTGAACACAAACACACGTGGTCAGACATGAACCCTACATATTCACAATGTGTGAAGGTTAACTAAGTATCTTACCCATATGGCCAAGTTGACCCTTTTTCCTGTGATGTTGAGCTTCTTTGTGAGAAAGGATGCCTGCAAGACAATCAGGTCATTTAAACCTGACACCTATCAGAGAGAAAAGCTGCTTCATACAGCAGTTCAAATACATTCACTGAAACGGACACAAACTCAACAATTGGAAGCTCTAATCCACAGGTGTTCCACAAGGATATGGACTGGGCCTGAACCAGTTTTTCCTTAATCTCTTATTCAGCTGTATGCAGATGACATTGTACTTGTACACATGCTCCTATTAACCGGAAAAAAGCTTTGGTCCACTTTACAGTGTAAAAACAAAAACTAAGAACACAGCTGAATAAACTTCAGGAAACGTTGTAGTTTTGAAGACTGGACTACTTTGACACAGTCTGAAAGCGTGCAAGTGTAAACTGTGCCACTTTCTCTGCAGCCATTTTTGAACACATGCCTGATAAGAACCACGAGGCCAAAGTCCTTCTGGCTAAGAGGTTTAGGTTTATTCTCCTTAAATATTCTCCAGAAACACGTTTGATTAATAGGGTGTGATTGTACCCATATTAATTTCGAAATGTTTTTGATAAATCACTGTTTTCCCCATCAGACAGTTGATCTGGACTGGAAAAGTGAGAGTGAATGTTTGTGGTTTGAAACAAATCAGCTGACTGGGTGTGTTTGCATGTCATGTGATAAAACCTCAAACCACCCAGATTTACTGCCAACTGTAATAACTGCAAAATGATGTTTTACTTGAAATCAACAACTACTGAGAGTTTTACTGTAGTAAATAATCAAGACAGACACAGTGACCCGGCGAATTAGAATTCAAATCACTCAAAGTCTCTCCGACTTGTTTGTGCTGCAGCATCCGGGGAAGTCGGAATTATGGGAGAACTAATGAATGTGTTGGACCCCTCACTCGTCTGTCACATGATCTCGTGACATGCCAAGGTGCATTATGGGAATTAGAGATCAGCTCAGTAATGTTTGAAAACAAGTATCCCTCCTGTCAAGAGTTACTGCAATACTTTTAAAGCAAACAAAATGTTTTGCCATCAGTGCTACCTTCATGCTAACAGACCGGGTCTCAGACAGGACTGGGATTCAGGTGGGATGGGGTCTTGGTGGAACATCTGGTCTGCAGATTATGAAGCAACAGTCTGTGTGAATGATGAAACCTACAAACAGCAGTTTGCACAAGCGGATCCTGATCCAGATCATAGATCTGCTCACTAAAACTTAAAAAAAATTAAACTAAATAAAACCATACAATCATGATTATCATTGTTTTATACACACACACACACACACATACACACGTGTATGTGTGTGTGTGTTCTGACAAACTCTTTCAGACTGATTTCAAACTGAGTTGCACAAAAAACATGATCCAATTTGGACAAAACCTGATCATCAAGACGGTTGTGTGAAAATGTGCTTTTAATCTGTCATGATTACAGTAAATTACGTCTTAACTGGTTTAAATGGTTGCAAACTAACAGATATGTTCAAAATGGTTTTAATTCTCGGTGAACCTAATTTAGTTTTGACACTAAAGTAGCTGCTACCAACTGCAGTACCAGGTTCGAACAGCAGACTGCGCACCAACTTCAACGTTATTATCAAAACAAGTCCAATGTTTTTTGTTTTGTTTGTCCCCCCCCCCCCCCCCGCGTTGTCAATCATGTTTCCTGTTGATCAAGATTGCAAATTATTATTTCGTCATTTTATAAACGCGTCATGTTTAAAACTGACTTGGAGGAAACTGACTGACTCCGCCCACTTGGACGGAAAACAAGTGACAGCGACAAGGAAAACAGAAAATAAAATAAAAATAAATAAAAACAATCACACCTTACAGCAAACACCCCCACCCCCCGCCGGACCAGGCCCGGTAATCCGGGTCAGGGTTCGGTCGTACCTGTAGCGTTGTGATGTGTTTGTCGTTGAATTTATTCTCGCAGTACCGCAGCACCAGCGACGTTTTGCCCACACAGCCTTCCCCAAGAAGAACCACCTTGAAGGAGAAGCTCCCCCGGGCAGCCATGGCCGGAATCAACGCTCCAACCGCGGGCCGAGCTAACGGCTAACGCTAACACAGATCACATCAGCGGCAAAGTCACACAAAGAGCGAAATTCAGCAGGAGGAAGAAAAGCAGGGTGTGTGACTGTTGTTAATATCTCTGGCAGATGTGACAAACAGCGAGCAGACGTCGACCTTCCGTCTGACGCGAACGCTGCCTTAATGGCGTCTCTTCGGCTACTTCCAGCTAGCCGGCTAGCTTCAACAAAGATCGACTAGAAGCAGTAAGATGTCTCACTACGATAAACAACACAAGTCCCACCCTGTGAAAGAGGCGCGAATCTTTTCATAACGAATTTATTTATTAGTGTGCAATAAAAATGTACATTAAAAACAAAATAAAATCACGAGAGCAACTAAATAAGAACATTTTCATGATTCATTCATGCTTTTGTTTCTTCTAGATTGGATTATTGTAATGTCCTATTTTCAGGGTTATCACAGTCCAGCATTAGGAGCTCCAGCTGGTTCAAAATGCTGCTACCAGACACCCATTTTGGCATCTTTGCACTGGCTTCCTGTAACCTATAGAATTTTTCATGGACTGGCACCTGGTTACCTGGCCGATTTGGTGAAACCCTATGTACCGGCCCGGGTTTTGCGGTTGCAGGATGCAGAACTACTGTGCATTCCTAGGGTGAAGAAGAAGCCAGCAGGTCAAAGAGACTTCTCTTATCGTGCACCCGCTCTATGGAACAGTCTCCCTGCGACCGTGAGGCAGTCAGATTATGTGGACATTTTTAAGTCAAGAATAAAAACATATTTTTACTCCCTTTCTTATGAATAGCTTTTTTTTTAATCTGTTTTATTCTTCTTTTTTATTTTTTTGGTTTGTGTGAGGTGCCTTGAGGCAACTTTTGTTGTGAATTGGCATGTTATAAATTGAATAAATAAATTGGTGAAATTTTTAAAATAAAAATCAGCTGCAGTTAAATTTAAAATGTAATCAGTATTAATAATAATGTAATAATTCTTAAGACACATTGACAATGATTTCTGGTAAGATGTTACATGGCCAAATAATAATAATAACAATAACTTTATTTATTTAAAAAAAACTTCCTTATGTTATACATGTTTTAGGTTCTAAAGTGTAATTTTTCATTTTGTAAACCTTGATTAAATCTCCTGTAATTCTATTTTTTACACATACTCAATTTTACTTCCTCAAATCTGTCTTATTAAGTCAAATTTGAAAGTTGCGTGAGCAGATTAGTTGTTTTTCTCTGTACTTTTTCTAATATCTAATACACAATAAAACCAATCAAACAAAAAGTTAATGACAACGCTTCCTGTATACGGTGAACACAAACTAACTTCTTGTTTGTCCTGTCAAATCAAACAGCCTCGGCTGGGGAAGTAACCTGTGTCAAACTGGAGTCCTGTCCGTGTGGAATCATAGACCCTCATCCGCTTGAAGTTGCGGAATCTGGAGAAAAGCAGGTCCACAATCCGGCTTCAGGGCCTATATAGGACTTACTTCTTCGAGACAGAAGGAAAAAGGTCTATGCATTTAAAAATACAACAATAATAATTTGTCAACAGTTCTTCATACTGTAATTACCCTCAACATTTGTCAAACTGAGACAAGCTGAGCTCAGAGCACACAGCAGAGTGAGAGGTCTGTCCTGCTTCCTGCTCTCTGGTGTGTCACGTGATGAATGGAGGGAGTTTTTCACATCACACAACCAACGCAATCTGTATGTTGACGTCACAGTGTGTCTGTAAACAAGATTTTTTTTTTTTTTTTAAAGATTTCAGACAAACAACAAGAGGTGGAAAATTTTTCCCTCAGTGAGTAAAAGTCCTCCCACTAAACCAGCTGGTTATCATTAGTTCAACTCCTCAGGCAGGTCGATTAACTAGAACTAATCAGTAAATCACCTGTCTGAGGTGCAACATGTAGAAAGGTTACATGAGTGGGTTCTTGAAACCACTCGAACTGTTCAAATCTGGTGTTAATCTGGATCCTGATGCGGATTTGAGGTCATATTTAACAAAATCTTTTTAAAAAATTCATGCAATCAGTTGCACTCATGATTTGAATGAGACGGACACAGTTTAGTTTCACTGCAGTGGAGCTAATCGGCCACTAGAGGGCATGATACGACTGCACGGGAAAAAGGCCGCAGCATCAAAACATATGAAGCCGTTACTGATCCAGTTTACATATTACAAACATGCAGATATGATCACATAATGACGGAGACACACAAATGTAATAATTTAGTGCAGTATAAAATTGGACAAATAATGTATAAAGTATGTATTATCCTCAACCTGTTTGTTAAACAAAATAATAAATATTGACTGTATTTTTTAATTGAGGACATAGAATGTTTTAAAAAATCTATCTATCTATCTATCTATCTATCTATCTATCTATCTATCTATCTATCTATCTATCTATCATCTTTTTTGCAGCTTGTTGTTTTATGTGGTACCGGTCCGGACCATGATCCCGATCCTGTAGATGTTGTTCTTTTATGACGTCACCGCCTGCACGTTTTGCGCTGTTTTCTTTTCTTTTTGAGGTTTTGGAGGGCGGAGTTTCCTGAAACAAGGTTCCACACTTGATGCGGGACAAATTCAGAAAGTAGTTGGCGTGTGTGTGTGTGTGTGTGTGTGTGTGTGTGTGTGTGTGTGTGTGTGTGTGTGTGTGTGTGTGTGTGTGTGTGTGTGTGTGTGTGTGTAGGGAGGGGGGTATAAAGTAAACGGGGCTCACGCGCTGTTCCAGTGGTACTTCAGGACTCCACGCACACGCGTGTCCACGCACAGCGCTCTCCCACGCGTGCAGCCTGCAGAGCCGTGCCGCGGACGTCGTTGGAACTTTTGTTTTTTTGTTTGTTTGTTTTTGTTGTTTTTATGTTGTCTTTGGCGCTGCGGGTTGCAGGTGCGCCTCGATCACTGCTGCGGGACATGCGGGGACTCGTGGTTCTGCTGGCGGGACTCGCCGCCTGGTCCACCGGCCTCACGGGCTCCTCGTGTCCCGGTCGCTGCCGCTGCGAGCCGGACGGGGGTCTGCAGCGCGTGGACTGTTCGGATCAGGGACTCCAGAACCTCCCGAACCACCTGAGCGTCTTCACCTCCTACCTGTAAGTCAGAGACGCACCTGGAAACACTTGAAAGCATCTTTTAGTCTTCAAAAACTATTGATTATATATTTTAAAAAGTGTTAACATTTTACACACGTGTGTGTGTGTGCGCGCGCGTGTGAAAGTAAGCACCTGTTTATCAGTTCTTGCTGCACACTGAAAAAAAAAAAAAACAGGGGTAAAACTTCAGCTGGAGGATATCTAACTAGTTTTCTGGTTGTTTTTCTTTCTGTTTTTAACATAAATCGTTTCCTTGGTGATGAATAAATTCGGGTCCTGATTGTGATCATGGGAAGAGGTTCAGGATGTAAAAAAACCTTTCCCTTTGATCTCTAATTCGCAGGATGTTTTACAATCATCCTAAAATTTGTGTGAAGTTTAGAATTTCTGTAGTTAATCTTTAGTTACTTAGATCCACTAAAACCGGCCACTAAGGGGCGATATACAAACAAATGTGGATTATTTCTGAATTAAATTGTTGTTGTTTCATGTAGTTTTTATTCTCCAATAATCTGTCTGGTGTCTTTAAAAGTAAATCTCTAAAATGTCAGAAAAAAATGTATTTTTATTAAAGTAACTGCTATAAGTGTGTGAGTGAGTTCAGAAAATGAGTGAATATACTCATATAACTAATATAAAGTGACATAACTAATGAAATTATTGCTGTTGTTTCATGTAGTTTTTATTCTCCAATAAATCTCTAAAATGTCAGGAAAAAATGTATTTTTAATTAAAGTAATTGCTATAAGTGTGTGAGTGAGTTCAGAAAACGAGTTAATATACTGATATGTCTAATATAAAGTGACATAACTAATGAAATTATTGCTGTTGTTGTTTCATGTAGTTTTTATTCTCCAATAAATCTCTAAAATGTCAGGAAAAAATGTATTTTTAATTAAAGTAATTGCTATAAGTGTGTGAGTGAGTTCAGAAAATGAGTTAATATACTGATATATCTAATTAAAAAGTGACATAACTAATGGGTGTCTCCGCCCCCTCCCTTGTGACGTCACAGTTCCCAGGCTGCAGACCAGCTTGGTTTTTCCAGGTTCTGACCCACCTGAATGGTTACAGTTTGGCTCCAGAACTGAAGGATGAAGGTTCTGAGTTTTAGTTGGACTGAGTCGTGTTTGTCTTTGTTTGTGGTGAAAACTTGACGTCACCGCGGAGTGAAAACCTGTCCTTCAGGGTTGAACAATGATCCAGATTTAAGTTTCACTCTCATTAAAAGAAAGACGTTTGAGGCCTTACAGTTTGTCCAAGACGACCAGATGGACAATCGGTCTCACTGCGGCAGTCCTTCGAAGGTTCTTGGTATTGAATTAAAGCTGAAATCAGGAACCAGGTCCAAGAAAACATCAAGAACTTTTTGTGTGTGTTTGTGCATGTGTTTCTGTCTTTGTGAGGTCCAGATCCTCCTGATGACATTTTGGCCAAAAATCCTGTTCGATGGTTCTACTCAAAACCGGACCCGTTTAACCTTCAAGATGTCTTAAAGATGAAAGGAAAAGTCTCTAAAGTGGATCACGCAGAACCTTCATCAATTATCACTTTAATGTTTAATTCAACAGCTTGAAATATAAAAATACATCAGCATCAGTGAAACCATTATAATCTAAACAAAACTAACAAATGTTTCATTATTGATTCATCTGGTGACCATTTTTTCCCCCAATGAATCAAGTTGTGTTATTAAAAAAATCATAACCAGTACATGATGATGTTTTGATCTCTGCACTCAAAGTCCAAAGATATTCAATTATAAACAAAAAATAAAAATCCTTCTCAGATATCAGAAGCTGGAATCAATCAGAACTGAACATTTTTTTTCATTATAAATAAATTAAATTATAATTTTGTTTTTTAAAGATTGCATTTGTATTTCTGTTGGTTGTTTGATGTTTCGGTAAAATGTTGGCGTCACTGTGAAGGTTCAATCATCATGTCAGAGGTTAATTTGGAAGAAGGCAGCAGAGATGGACGGGATGGGAACACCCCCCCCCCCCTTCCTTGGCCCCAGGGGGCCCCAGGCACCCTCCCTCCCCCACCCCCAAGATAATGAAAGAAAGGCATACGAAGGAAAAGAGTGAAAGAGGATGAAAAAAAAGAAAAGAGGCCTCACTGTCACACAAACAACAAAACTCTTTTCTGCTCGGTTTGAATAATCTGCTGATATCCATCAGACTGAACCTGATGAAAAAAAAAGAGACACTCTGAGCTTCATGTCTTCCTCTTTTCATTCTCCTATCTTTCTTTTTCCTGCTCAGTTCAGGAATCTGGATGGTGATGGTACGAGGAATGCACTAGCTTTGGGCGGTGCAGCAGCTGCTGTGTTGTCAGCGTTGGAAGCTAACCGCGTCATTGCTTAGCATCACCGCAAAACTGATTCCTTTTGGTTCATCCCGTTCACTCGGGTTCACACCAGCGGCTCCAGTGGGGAGCTTAGTTTAGTGATTTGGCACAAGTTTTACACCGGATACCCCTGTCCAGGTGTCCATGGAGATCCTTCATGGTGGGCTTTGAACCCGTCATGACTGTGAGGTTACATTATTAGTAAAATCAGTTACCCGATCACAAAAACCCCACAGTTGAACAGCTACGTGCCAGCTAGCAGATTAGCTTGTGGGCAGAGTTGTTGTAGAAACTGTGCTAGAGTAGTTAGCTTGCTAGCTGCTGCAGTTCTGTGAAGGGATAACAGTTGAATATATAATTATGATTCAATCAGGGTTATGGATTTGTGATTTTGTTTAGGGCTAGTTACCGGTCCCAAAATTGGAGCAACACAAGACCTATTACATCATCATGATGTAATGAAACAAACAAACCACATGAGATTTGCTCTGCTCGTGCTATTTCCATGTCACAACGACTTGAATGGCCTTGTAGGGAATTGAGAAGAGGAGGTGGTCCAGTATAGGTATTAGATCTCACAGTCCAACCTGCCCTCTGCTGGATGCTGCAACCTCTTGAACACTGCCCCCTGCTGGACTTTGTCACCTCTTAACTACTGCCCCCTGCTGGACGCTGACCCCATGCTGGACGTGTGATGGATATTAGGAGCAGGTGTGATTGATTGATGATTCCTGCCTCCTTATTGGACGTTTACCTTCACTGTGTGAAATTTCAGCTTGTAATCACATATTTGCAGGTCAGATTTCACGGAGTTTGAATTTAGAGGGAAAAAAAAACACATGGTGAAAATGTTGGTAATGTTTTGAAATAGAAACTTTTATTTAGATTTTTTTTAAATGGGTGGAGCTAGCACATTTTAAAAGCACTTTTTCCCGCATTAGCCGTTGGGGCTTTTTGGGGCTTGGCACATGCGTGTGCTCTAAGGAGTGCTAACTATGAACATGTGCACGTGTGGAGAATGTTCCAGAGACTCGCGAGCAGCTCAGTGTCTGAAGGCGTCATAAAAACCAATTAGCCACGACTGTGTTAGTCTGGTCAGGCTAAAGGAATATTCCACTAAACAAACCTCTCGCGCACACATTAACGACTTTTATGGCGTGTTGAGAAAGTTCCTTTACAAAGAGTTGAGTGTTTAGACCGCGACACACCCTGTTGGCTACAGAGTGTCCGCCTCCTTTCACAAAGACGCCACCGGTTGAGCCAATCAGACAGAAGATAAAGGACGTCATTGTGTTTTAGGGCTTTTTGAGGGAGTCTGGTTGAATCTTCTGCTCTAAAAAGCTGGAATAATGACCCCTAGGGGCAGAAATGTTCATTACACCCCGCTGCTGATCCAGTGTATGGAAACATGGCGGTAAACAATGTTAGCTGGTCAGAGTCGAGGTGTGATGACATCAGATGTTGGGGTCTCAGGGATGGTTCCAACAGTACCTGGTCCAGGTTCACGGTTAAAACCACACTGACCAGATCTGTAGTCCACCTGACCAGTGACCATCCTGGGAATCCAAGTCTGCTTTTATTGGCTGAATCTTCAAGAACCTGCCAGAGCTGATCAAGAGGTGCAGACCACATGTGTCATCTGAGAACCAAAGCATAACTTCACCTGTTGCCCAAATTTGCTGAATTCACTTTGGTCCAACTTCTGGACCATCTGGCCAATGGTTTGTGTTTGTAGGGTTGAACCCAGTAGTTTGCTTTGGAAGACCCAGTCCTTCTGGTCCTGCTTCTGGTTCCACAGTTGGGATGACCACCTAACTCCTTCAGCATTTTTCTGTACCCAGGTCAGCTTGGGATCTGTTCTAACAACCTTCCAGTCTCTTCCAGGTCTGGTCCTTTTTCTTTTTTCTGTAGATGGCTGGTCTGGTTGGACTGTGGTGGGCTCAGTGTCCCCTAAGTTGTGACTGGAGGGTTTGTGGGTGTTTTTATTTCTGCTGAATGGTCTCTGTGTCTGCAGCAGACTCTCAGTGCTGCTTTATGAACTTTGTAAGTCATTTTTATGACCCGTGCTCCACCCTGAGGGCCACAGGAGGGTGTGTGTGTGTGTGAGTGTGTGTGTGTATGTGTGTGTGTGTGTGCGCGCGCGCGCGCGTGCGTGTGTGCTCAGATAAGTCAAAGGTGTTGCTCAGATTTTTAATAGGGTTTTTTTTTTTGGTGGAATTTCTACTTCCACTAGGAGGTTTTTGTTATTTGTATCCATTAAGAATTCATGAAAAGAACTCTCTGCAGACCATAGTTGTTTTGTGTGTACAGAAGCCTGAATTTTAAAATTTTGACTGGATATAAAAACAAAAAAAACAAGTAAGCTGTTCATAACATCTAACGGCACAACTATAAGTCAGTCTGTCTTATTTTCATCAAAAGGTAACTTCTCAAATGAATAAGTTCAGCCGAAATCTTGCCGCATAAATGAGCAGTTTTTGTCACCATCTAGCGGGCAATGTCAGCATTTCAGGGCTTATGGAACATTTCTTACTTGAAACCCAAAATTTAGTAAATAAGACATTTATAAATGCCAGAAATGTATGATTTTTTTTTTGGCACAAAGAGCTTTGACCTCCCAGTATTAATGTAAAAAAAATTCAGATTTTGATAGTTTTATGGTTCTTGAATTTTAAGATGTGAAAGTTTGTCGGATGGATGTACGGAAGGATGGAATTTCTCCTGACAAGCACAAGTTACAGTTGTGAATAAATAAATAAAAACAATCTAATTTGCATAGGAACACACAAATGTGTGCATGAATAAAACGGTAAAAGACTGATTAGAAAATGTCAAGAAGTGATGAAATCAGCGGAGACGATTGGCTGCATTATAGATTTATCTGTCTGAGGTTGTCTTTCCTTCCATGAAGTTTCCCCTTAATGATCTGTTGCTTCGTGAAGCCTGTGTCGTCCTGTGACTTGAGGGAATCTGGACTCCCAGATACAGAGACGTTAAGGACACCTCTGTCTGTCTCCCTGCAGTGACCTCAGCATGAACAACCTGACGGTGCTGTCCGATGGACTTCTGTCCAACCTGCACTTCCTTGAGGAACTGTAAGTTGAACATTTTGTGAGAATTTTCTAGAACCTTTTCACACTGGCAGCATTCCTCACTGGACCAAAAACATTTCCAAGATGCCAAATTAAACCACACTTCAGTTGTATGTGAGATGTTTTAGCGTTGACACACGTTACGCTCGCAGGTTCCAGAGTGAAATGAATTCTTTTTGCGTCTGGCCTTTTGGTGACTTGTTGCTGGTCCAATTTGTGCGTCTAAATAAAAATGTCATTTGTTATCACGGAACATTTATGGCACACATTTGAGAAAAGTGACCCTGGGGTCAAGTTGAGGTTGAGAGATGACCGAGGTTATGAAAACACGTCAGACCTCCGACAGACTTGAACACAACTCTGACTTTACTGTCAGCAATGTGTGTTTGTATGTGTGTGTGATATTTGTCGCTGTGGTGGGAGAAACGTCAGTCCAGCGATGGAACACCACAGGGATACGTGTCGGGCCCACGTGGATTGGCTGAACGTTAATGACCCCTAAAGCACACAGAACCTGTTAGAGTTCCTACATTTACTTCAAAATCGTCCAAAATGAATGTGACATGTGTTGCAATGCACACATACACCACACGGGTATGTGGGAGCAGAGTTATGATGTATGATGAAGTAAAATATACACAAGTGGAGTAAACAAAACTCTACTACTTTGTCCACAGTGATGACATCATGTAACTTTTACTGTGAGGTCACGCTGAGATAAAACCAGAGCCATTCAGCACTTATCTGCCCCCTAGTGGATAAATATTTTAATGCTCCTGCTTCAGGCAGGTCAAAGTGTCGCATGTGAACAATAACAATTTTTTTGTACCTTCACAAACAAATTTAGTTCAACAAAATCTTTGATTTTACCAAACATTTAATCCCGATTTAAGGAAACAAGAGTTACACTGAATTTGGAGATTTTCTGCTTCTTACTGTGTTTAATTTTCAGTCACAAATCGCAGTAAAAGCATCTGGATGTCACTTCCTAAGATTCACTGCAAGTTTTATTCATGTCTGTTTCAGCCGCTTAGCAGGAAACGATCTGGCGTTCATCCCCAGAGGAGCATTCGCCGGCCTCCATAACCTCAAAGTGTTGTGAGTACACATGTCCGATTTGACTCGCAGTAACAAGTACAGTGACACACATTCTTCATAGGTTTTATTTTCCCGCTAATTTAATTTTCTGTCGTTTGATGTCAAAGGAAATGATGTCAGTGGACTGTCTGATGGTGGTAATTTTAACTCCTTGTCCCATCTTTAAGGGTGAGACTAAACTCCTTGTCTCATCTCTATTAACGTGTCTGGAACTCCCCATTCCTTCTCTTAGGGTGAGTCTAGAACTCCTTGTCCCATCTTTATGGGTGAGTCTAGAACTCCTTATCCCATCTCTAAGGGTGAGTCCAGAACTCCTTGTCCCATCTTTATGGGTGAGTCTAGAACTCCTCATTCCGTCTCTCAGGGTGAGTCTAGAACTCCTTGTCCAATCTCTAAGGGTTAGTCTAGAACACCTTGTCCAATCTTTATGGGTGAGTCTAGAACTCCTCATTCATCTCTCAGGGTGAGTCTAGAACTCCTCATTCCTTCTCTAAGGGTGGGTCTAGAGCTCTTTGTCCCATCTTTATGGATGAGTCTAGAACTCATTGTCCCATCTTTATGGATGGGTCTAGAACTCCTTGTCCCTTCTCTATGGGCAGAGTCTCGAACTCCGCACCATCTTTAAGGACGTGAACTCCTCATCCCTTCTCTGAGGGCGTCTGGAACTTCTTGTCCCATCTTTGCGGGTGAGTCTGGAACTCTTCTGCCCAACAACCACCATTGTTCAGATAAACTTATTTGAGCTTTTTTTCCCATGATCTCATTCTTTTGTAGAGTTTTGAGTTCTTTCAGGTCGTGGTCACGTGTCCTCAGACTGTTCTTGGCCGAGCAGCATGAATTCAGTAAAACATTTCTACAGCAGCTGCACGTTGTCCTTTAACAAAGATTTCACTCTCTCTGAAAATGTTTGAATTTTGTGTTTCGTTTTGTTTGTTTTTTCCCAGGATGCTTCAGAACAACCAGCTGACGTCAGTTCCTGCTGATGCCTTCAAAACCCTGAAGAA
This sequence comes from Thalassophryne amazonica, assembly GCF_902500255.1. Lineage (NCBI taxonomy): Eukaryota > Metazoa > Chordata > Actinopteri > Batrachoidiformes > Batrachoididae > Thalassophryne > Thalassophryne amazonica. The sequence goes on from NC_047124.1 coordinate 5,976,669, forward strand.
CCTACAGTCTCTGTGAGTTGTACACGTTTACCTTCACTGGACTCTTCTGTCTCACACTCCGACGTGGACGTACGTGCACGGAGATGGCAGAGTCATTATGCTGTAACTGGACCTGTGAGTCTGGCTGTCTGTCTGTGTGTAGATTAGCCTCGTCTCTCTGTCCTCAGCCCATCCGTCTGTCAGCGAACAGAGGACCGATTGTTCACTTCACCTCACATTAAGCACCTTCTTCCCCAGCGCTCAGACAAAGTGGGTGGGGCTGAGGTGTAGCGATGCTTATCGCGCAGAAGCTAATGTGTCGTCAGCATGCAGCGAATATCTGAAATCACAATTCTGAGGTGAAATTATAAAATAAAACCATTAATCAGGTCACAGCTGAACATGATATAAGTAGAATAAATTATATGCCCACAGATGATCTTATTGCCAAGCTAGCTGCATGCTAACTAGCCAAGTGTCATCATATCTGTTGTCAAACAATACTCTCAACTCCTACTATGGCGGAGAGATAGGACAGGTAGAACATCAGGAAGGATTTGGTCACCTTCTTTGGGTTAGAAATTCCTGGGAAATGCAACAATTTAGTGTCTGGGGAAAATCTGAACTCTGACCCCAGTTAGCTTGACCTCAACCCCATTAACTTTCTTTGAGAGATTGCCTGTGTGAACCCTTTAAGGGCCATTTTGGAGTCAACTTTCATACACATATCAAGTAAGATGTAACTCGACCAAAGGGCCAAGGAGTAGGCCAACAAATACATATGACCTTGACCGCATTGACCTTTGCCAAAGTGAACCCTCAAAGCACAGTTCTTGGGTTGACCTTCATAGTCTTATCTTGCATAGAAACGGACCAAAGGACCTGGAAGGACTAGAGCAACCAGCTAAAAGACAGACATGACCTTCAGTGACCTTGACCCCTGTGACTTTGCAATTACTTGAGCAGTTGACCTTTGGCTGGCCTTAGCTGGACGGTTTTGGAATCCACTTACATATGTGGCAACTTTGGTGTAAATCGGTGCGAAAAATAAAATTTTTAACCTTTGATCCCAATCACCTTGATGTTTGCCAAAACAAACCTTCGCGATGGCTTTTTTTTATTTTGGTGAAAAACTGTTTGTTTTCTGCAGCCGTCTGGATGCCAATCACATCTCCAGCATCCCTGCCGGCTGTTTCTCGGGCCTGCGCTCGCTGCGTCACCTGTGGTTGGACGATAACGCTCTGACCGAAGTGCCAGCGGATGCTCTGAGGGATCTGCCCGCCCTGCAGGCCATGACCCTTGCCCTGAACCACATCAGCCACATCCCGGACCACGCCTTCAGCACGCTGAGCCGCCTGGTGGTGCTGTACGTAAACATCAACACAAACTCACGCCGGCTTTTTGTTATTGCCGTGTGGACTGTTGCTAGGAGACGGGTCTGCATTCACGTTAACCTTTGCAGCGACTGTCGCTGTCCGTCTGCATTAACGACGCGCTAAAGGCGTTCAGCGCGGCCCCATTGAAGTCTGCTGTCACGTCTTTTGTCCAGTCAGCTTAAAGCTAATTTGCATGAAATTACCAAAAGGAGAAAAAGCTTTTTGAGGGGCTCTGGGGCCCCCTTTTTTTTAAACGCCCACATTTGGTCTGCTTCATTACTCTGTCCGTCTTTCTCTCTCTCTACAGGCATCTCAACAACAATAGGATCGTTTCCATGGGAACAAGCTGCTTCCAGGGCCTCTACAGTCTGGAGACGCTGTGAGTCCTTAAAGCTGCTCGGGTTAAGTTAAGGTCACCTTGAAGGGTCGCAGGTCACAGAAAAGATGTTCAAATGATTTTATTGGCTCAAACATTAGTTCATCTCTGAATCCAGTACATGTGCCTTTAGCCTAGCTTAGCACAAAGTCAGCAACAGGAGGTAAGCGCTAACATGAAGCGCTAAGATTAGATGATCAATTTCACAACGCTAATTTACTGACATGTCAGCTGAGTCCGGTTATTTCGCTAATGTTTTAACATATATTTAGCTTGAGTGAGAAACATTATTATGGATCATCAAAGTTTTGGCAATGTATTTTAGATACAGCAGCAGTGAAGCATCAAAATTGACCTGTGAGATTCATCCAGAATCAGAGATCCACTAGCCTCGCTCCCATAAAGGCCACAAACGTGTGGAAGGTGCTCATCTAGCTTAGCACAAAAGCTAGAGATAAGTGCAAGCGGTTCTTGTAAGTTAGCACAAAGGCTAGAAACGGGCGGAAGCTGCTTCGGTAGATTAGCACAAAGGCTAGAAATAAGTATAAGCTGCTTTTCTAGGTTAGCACAAAGACTAGAAATGGGTGGAAGCTGCCCCTGTAGGTTAGCACAAAAACTAGAAATAAGTACAAGCTGTTCTTGTAGGTTAGCACAAAGGCTAGAAACAGGTGGAAACTGTTCCGGTAGATTAGCACAAAGGCTAGAAATAAGTATAAGCTGCTCTTGTAGGTTAGCGCAAAGGCTAGAAATGGGTGGAAGATGCCCTGTAGGTTAGCGCAAAGGCTAGAAATAAGTACAAGCTGTTCTTGTAGGTTAGCGCAAAGGCTAGAAATAAGTACAAGCTGTTCTTGTAGGTTAGCGCAAAGGCTAGAAATAAGTACAAGCTGTTCTTGTAGGTTAGCGCAAAGGCTAGAAACAGGTGAAAGCTGCTTGCCTAGGTTAGCACAAAGGCTAGAAACAGGTGAAAGCTGCTTGTCTAGGTTAGCACAAAGGCTAGAAACGGGTGAAAGCTGCTCACCTACTTTAGGTCAACTACAAAATTGGCAGGATAGTTTTCGTGGGGAAGGTGACAAAACACCAGTGTTGTCGACACTCTGCTGAGGTTCCCCTGGGCAAGGCCCATAAAAGCACTAGACTAAAGATGAAATCCATGTTGGTGCTGAGTTCCTGCGGGTTTTTTTTGGGGGGATGGGGTTTTAATGGGTGGGATTAACCTGTATGTTTGTATAAATGCTGCGGAATGTTTGCATTTATAGAAATATTTGTGTTTTGTCAGTCGACCTCATCGGCACGTATAAACACACAAACACATACGGCCTTCATTTGGAAATACACACGTGTGCGTATTGTCCAGGCTTGGTGTGTGGTCCGACGCTAATCATAGCGACTCTGATGCTGTATGTTCAGTAATAATAAACCACGGCATGGAGTCACCCGAAACTCTGCAAACACAAATTCAACGATCTCAGGATTTGAACACAATTCTTTTTCCTGACCCAGAATGTCCGGGTTCCTGCCTAACCTGCAGAGAACTTTTCCTTCCTGCTAAACCCTTACCAAAAAATAGTACTGATAAGTATATAAAAAGTAAACTGGAAGTATACTTGAAACATACTTGCATGTACTACGTTTTGGTAAGGGAAATCAGCGTCTCAAAAAGCTAATGTTTTATAGCCTATAGATATTAGTTTTCCATCGTCCAATCAGAGCCGTTTCCATTCCAGCAGTAACAACTTTGCTGCTACAAATCATCCTGAAGTCATTTCAATTTAATGCTGTTTTCACATTGTGGGGCTTCACGTGTCCGTGATAAACATCTGCATCCCAGAGCCGGATCAGATGACCTGATTAAAGCCACGTGGAGACCCGATTTAATCTGGAATGTGTGGAATAGCTAATCCTGAGCTGCACATTTTCCCATCTATAAAGTTTCCATTCCTGGTCTTTTCTTTTTTCCCTGGAACACTGGGCAGTACAGCTGGTTCTTCCGGTCTGTGCTAACGGTTTCTGTGCCTTTAGTGTTTAGAGTACTCTGAGTATTCTTAGTAAGTACAGTGTGTACCCACGTGTGTCAATTCAGGCTTCTTCCCTGTCCTTGTCTGTCTGTGTTTCAGGGATTTGAACTTTAACAGTCTGGTGGAGTTTCCTGCAGCCATCCGCTTGCTCGGACACCTGAAGGAGCTGTGAGTCCACCAACCATTCTAAGACTTTTTTTTCCCAGCACTCCTTCGTAAGGAATAAGGATGTTTAGTCTTCTTTCGGCTGCTTCTGTTAGGGGGCGCCACGGCAGATTATCCATCTCCATTTTACCATGTCCTCTGCATCTTACTCTGTCACACCAACTGCCTTCATGTGCTCTCTCAGCATGTCCATGAACCTCCTCTTTGCCCTCCCTCTTCTCCTCCTGCCTGGTGGCTCCATCCTCAGCATCCTTCTCCCTATATACCCTGGGTCCCTCCTTTACACATCCAAACCGTTCTACCTGAGCTGTCCCTCTGATATGTTAATTCATAATCCTAATCCTATCCATCCTCGTCACTCCCAAAGATAGTCATAGCATCTTTAGCTCTGCCCCCTGTCCTTTTTTTATTAGCGTCACAGTCTCTGTACACCGCAGCTGGTCTCATTTCTGTCTGTAAATTTAAGGAGAGAGGTTTTTAACATTCTGTGAAAATGGGAAAAGCGTTAAACTGATTCAGCTTTTGCTTTCTCTGTAGTGGCTTCCATAGTAACCGCATCCAGTCTATTCCAGAGCACGCCTTCACAGGAAATCCGTCACTGACCACTATGTGAGTACCCGCCACTCAAGCTAAACACAAACACAAGTGACACACACCTACTTACTAAAACAATATTTGAGGAAAGTGCACTGGAATTTGAATCAATCTGGGACAAAATGTGGAGCAGTTCTGTCCAGAATCAACATCTCTTTGCGAAGTTTGTCGCTCTGCAGAGTTGGCGTAGTGTTGCCTTGTGTGTTGCTGTGCTTTGAGATGATATGCTGATGATGATGATGTGTATGTTTCAGATTTTTCTACGACAATCCGATTCAGTCCGTAGGACGCTCAGCTTTCCAGAACCTGCCGGAGCTGCGCACGCTGTGAGACGAACACACTTTAGATCTGAAATCACTCTAAATGCAAACCCACAAAAGACAAACTCACATCTGGATTCAGCACAACAGATGTGTGAAAAGTGAAGCCAGAATCACTCTGTCACCTCCTAGTGGCTGGTTGCCATCCTGCTTTGTCCACCCTGATCCTGCTCTAAGTGGGTTTCTAACATTTTGTCTTTCAGCTCTCTGAACGGAGCAGCAGATCTCACAGAGTTTCCAGATCTGACAGGAACCAAGAGCCTGGAGAGTCTGTAAGATGAACCGTTTTCTCAAACTGCTTCACTCATTATTCAGACAAACTGTTTTAAAGTTTCATAACAAGTTTATTTTTGTGAGAACAAACCGTTTGACAGAAACATGAGGTGGAAATTAAAACTCCAACCAAACAATCCGTGCCTGCCTGATCCTCCATTGGAAAATTCATCAAAATCCAGTTTCATTGGATCAACATTTGGCTGAAAATCAGATTAGATTTTTTTTTTTCATCAAACTTTATTGTGCACATGTGTTTTATTTCCAAGTTCGCCACACAAAAACACGTCACTTGAATAAAAGTTAAATGATCCTCAACACACCATGAAGTAGCTTAAGTGTATTTGAACATATCACAGTGTACACAAACATACCAGCCTCTCCTAAACTCACTGTAGTTCCTCTAAAGCACAACATCCCTGCACTTAAAATGTTCCTGAACACAGCACAGTAACAAACCGTGTTTTAAACACATCTTCATAATGCTCTGCAGCATGTTTGGGCTCTTAGCGGGAAAGGGATCACAATGACTGTAACCTGTCATCCAGGAGACCCTGACCTCTGACCCGTGGTGCCACTTTTGATTTTATTTTCTGAGATGAAGCTGAAGAGTTACTCTGATATCTCTGTAGGACGATCACCGGAGCTCGGATCACGTCTCTGCCTGGTTCAATGTGTGAGCAGCTTCCAGAACTGCAGCTACTGTAAGTGCATGCCCACATCAGTGCAAATACAAAGTGCACGTCCACATCGGTGCAAATACAAAGTGCACGTCCACATCGGTGCGAATACAAAGTGCACGTCCACATCGGTGCGAATACAAAGTGCACGGCCGCGTCGGTGCGAATACAAAGTGCACGGCCGCGTCGGTGCGAATACAAAGTGCACGGCCGCGTCGGTGCGAATACAAAGTGCACGGCCGCGTCGGTGCGAATACAAAGTGCACGTCCGCGTCGGTGCGAATACAAAGTGCACGTTGGTGGAATTACAAAGTGCACGTCCACATCGGTGCGAATACAAAGTGCACGTCCACATCTGTGCAAATACAAAGTGCACATCCACATCGGTGCGAATACAAAGTGCACTTTGGTGGAATTACAAAGTGCACGCCCACATCGGTACAAATACAAAGTGAATGTCGCATTGGTGCATATATACAAAGTGCATGTTCACTTTAGTGCAAATACGGAGTCCACGTTCATGTTGGTGCATATATGCAAAGTGCACACTTACATTGGTGCATATACGAGTATATAAAGTGCATGCTCCCTTCGGTGCAAATATAAAGTGCACACTCATATTGTTGCATTTACAAAGTGCATGCTCATTTCGGTGCATGACAATATCTCATTCTCTGTCTGTCTCCAGCGATCTGTCCTATAATCACATCCGGATTCTGCCAAGTTTCTCCAGTTGTGACAGCATTCAGAGGATGTGAGTATTTATTTACATTCTTTTATTATTTTATTTCTGTCCATTTCAGTTTGTAATTAAAAGAAAATCTAGTTTTATTCAAAACAGTTTTTATAGGTGTGGTACCTTAGCACTAAGCCTGGAAGCAGGAGAAAGCGGCTCATCTAGCGGAGCGCAGACCTAAGACGTTAGTTAGGGCCCTGTCCCACTGGCGTTTAGGAGGATTTGTGCATGAAATGAGGGGACAAAAGCTGAGCGTCCGCAACAAAGGTGGGCGGAAATGTCAAATGTCCCAGGGTGGATCAGCGAATATATGAGGAAGAAAAGCAGATATAACAGGGAACAGAAGCGAAGGTGACCGCGGAGGTGCCCCCATGAGGGGCACAGCGGCCGTGAAGCACTCGCTTCATCCGTGCCCACTCTGTCTGCATGCGTGACATACCATTTGCGACCGTGATGTGGCCGTGCTGGGCATGCGTCATATCTGTTTTGCACGCTGTCCCGGTCCACCGCCAAGCCGCGCCAACCCGTTGCCGATATCAGCGGATGACAGGGGATATGCGGCGCGTTGGTTGTGTATGTCCTGCGTATGTCTTCAGTATGTGTTCAGGCAGTGATGCGGATCTCATCCGCAGGCTCAAAAATCCTGGCTGCGGACATGCGTGCCTCTACGGATGATCACGGACGTGTTTGGATGGCGGCCGACTCATACAGGAATGTTACATGGTTATTGCGGTAGTTTGGCGGATGTGGGCCACTTTTGTGCGCATTCCATCCGCAAATCCTCCTAAATGCCAGTGGGACAGGGCCCTTAGCGCAGCGTTTTGTTGTCAGGGGTTACCAGGTCAAAGTTCTATCTGACCTGAGTTAAAAATGTTTTATTTTTCTGAGCTCATTAGTTCTTAATCAGATGCTATAATAATCATGCTGCACTTCTGGGTCAAGTCTAAATAGTCAAACTTGGAAAGAACACACGGCTTGCGGCTGTATGTATACCTCACAGTTACCATAGCAACAGGTGAAATACAACCAGCTGTGATTATGATGGGAATAATTGCCATTGATTCTGTGTATGTTGACCAATCAGATGGTGTTTTTGTGTAAAATAGATAAATGTGATGTGATGGATCAAATCCTGCATTTGTATGTTGCAGTGATCTGCACCATAATGAGATCGTGGAAGTGGACGAGAACGCCTTCAGCAGTCTGACGTCATTACGCTCGCTGTAAGAACGCGACACAGTGCACGGATAATTAGCCACACAGTGTGGCGTCTTTAAGTGCTTCCAAATGGACAGCTGGTGGTCTGCTCCATGATGGGATGCGTGTGACGCCAGAATCTGGAACCAAACCAAAAATCTGCACAAAAACATTCTACAAATGTCTCCAGTCAGGACTTGGATTGTGTCCATGCAGCTCAGTTTCACCGCAGAGCGTGAAATACCAACACATAGAGTGGAAGACCTGAGCTCAATGACTTTATTCAAAGTGTCAGTAAAACTGAGCTGAAATCCTGATCCACATCCTAAACCAGAACAAAAACACAAAACACATCACGACTGCAGATTTTACTCAGAAAACCACTTCATCAGTCATCACTTTGATTTGTTCTTCGTGCAGAAACTCCCACATTAACACAGTGCAAGCTGTAATACCTGCATCTACCACAGGGGCAGTATAACTGTGGGAGCAGTGCAAAGAAGGAAAGAGCCAACAAAAACAACAAAATAAAAATGGCACAAAGTTTTCACTGCACAATGTTGTCATCGTGCAGCTCTATGGTGTCAGAAGAGCTGAAGCGAGATAAATAAGATGAGCAAGATATCGTGTCGTCAGTCAGAGATGATTCAGTACTAAAGGGGTCACCTAGTGACCCCTTTAGTACACGTGTCTTCAGGACACATTTAAAACTAAGTTCTTCAGGACAAGTTTGAAACTTTTAAATTGTTCAAGACATGTTTAAAATGTTTAAATTCTTCAGGTCATGTTTAAAACATTTAAATTGTTCAGGTCCTATTTATAACTTTTAAATTCTTTGTGTCACTTTTAAAACTTTTAAGTTCTTCATATCAGTTTAAAAACTTCTTCATGTCGTGTTTAAATTTTTTACATCATTCTTGTTCTGTTTAACACTTAAATTCTTCTTGTCCTGTTTAAAACTTTTAAATTCATCAGGTTACATTTAAAATTTTTAAATTCTTCACGCTATGTTAAAACTTAAATTCTTTTGGTCACGTTTAGGTCTCCTGTAAAACTTTTAAATACTTCAAGTTACATTTAAAATTTTTAATTTCTTCAAGCCATGTTAAACACCCTGAACCATTTCTTAGTTATGCTGCTATAGACTTAGACTGCTGGGGGGTTTCCCATGATGCACCCAGTGTTTCTTTTTATTCACCTTTTTGCTCTGTATGCGCCACTCTGCTTTTAATCATTAGTGATTGATCTCTGCTCTCTTCCACAGCATGTCTTTTTCCTGATTCTCTCCCCTCAGTCCCAGCAGAAGACTGCCCCTCCCTGAGCCTGGTTCTGCTGGAGGTTTCTTCCTGTCAAAAAGGAGTTTTTCCTTCCCACTGTCGCCAAATGCTTGCTCATAGGGGGTTGTTTTGACCGTTGGGGTTTCTCTGTAATTATTGTATGGCTTTTGCCTTACAATATAAAGCGCCTTGGGGCAACTGTTTGTTGTGATTTGGCGCTATATAAATAAAATTGATTTGATTTGATTTGATGTTTAAAACTTTTAAATTCTTCAAGCCACATTTAAAACTTTTAAATTCTTCAAGCCACATTTACAACTTTTAAATTCTTTAAGCCACATAAAAACTTACATTTGTTTGGTCACATTTAAATTTTTAAAATTCTTCAGGTCTTGTGTAAATCTGTTTGGTTGTTTAGATGCATGCTGGAATGTCTCAATTCATACACTTTTTTTATGTGTTCTCCCGTGAGGCATGACGGGAAGGTTGTTGGTTTGCGTCCTAACTGTGTCTCTGTTTAGGGATTTATCGTGGAACAGATTGTCATCAGTGAAGCCGAACGCTTTCTCCAGGCTTCCGGCTCTCAGCAAACTGTGAGTAACAAATTACAGATACACTTTAAAACACACTTTCTTCCTGCCGTGACGGCGCCTCACAGCCCTGAAACCTGAGCTCATGGAACAGGAACACTCCCGAAACTGATTCAGACAGAAACCTGAAAAGAAAATCTTTTAAACGTTGTAGAATTCAGGATGTCACATGGAAACGTAATGTTGCTGCTACCTTCTGTCTCCTGCCACAGTGACCTGTCGTCCAACCAGCTGTCAGCTCTGCCTCTGATTGGTCTGCAGAGTTTAACTCATCTGCGATTGGCAGGAAACAATCAGTTGATGGAGTTAATCTCCAGGGAGAACCTGCTCAGAATCAGGTGAACCCACAAACATCTGACTGCCTCTGACATAAACCTTTCCACATTTGTTTGTTTGTGTGTGAAAATGTCTCATGTAGAACAGAAAAAAGGACCTTTTGTAAACATGCACTGAAGATGTTTAAATACTTTTTGTTGAACTTTTTTTTTGCTGTCATTTTAGCACTGAAAGTTCTTCAAAATAAAAGCATGTCATTGTGATTAGAGGCCTTTACTCTGAAATGTCACAAGTGGGCATTAAATGCTGAACACAAATTTTAAAATATGTTGGGGTTTTTTTTGGGGGGGGGGTGCCTGAAGGCTTCATGAAGAGTAGCAGCTATATGGTTTTTGTTTGCTTGTTTGTTTTTCATTTATGTTTAATAAATGAAGTTTTGAATGAACTTTAGCAAAGTCTCAAATGCTGAAGCCAAGATTATAAAATTGCAGAGATTTTTTTAAAAATCATTATTATTATTTTAATTCTAAAGTAGAGAAGCTTGAATCGTCGACTGGACTGGGTTGCTTGACATGAGGACGTTTCGCTTCAAATCGCAGAAGCTTCCTCAGCTAAAATTCTTGCTCTGGTAGTCTGACTTCCGTCTGACCCTTGTCGAGAAGAATAAACAGAAGCCACAAAAGCTGGAGTTTTAAACCTAACCAGACGCCTCCTACTGAGAGGCAGACTGCTATTGGCTAATGACTAAACAATTGCTTTAATTAGCACCTATTGTGCTCTAGTTAGCACCCTCCTAATGACAGGGTAGCTGTCCCTCCTAACGATGGGACTGACGCCTCTCCTGATGGCCTGAATGACTCATTACCATGAACAAAAGACTGAAACTGCTTTGATCTGAGTACCCCATTGTAAACAGGGGACAAAGCGTGTCTCAGACCCCCTCCCCGGTTAAGGCTGGGTTTCAACTGTTTCACATAGATCTAATTCTAAAGTTAAAATCGAAATAATGGTATAACATGTCTGTGGCACATAACACTAATTTGACCTCGATCCTCATGTAGACTTTCAAAATTTGTAAAAGTAGCATTTTTGCTCCTGCCAGCTAATCAAGGTCAAACATCCGTTCACCATCATATGTGAGAAACTGTTAATATGACCTAACATGAAACTAAAGATTTAACCTTTGACCCTAATGTGAACCTTGACCTTCAGACATTTCATAATACACCTTTTCTGGTGATTGTGCAGAATGTTACTGATCTGCCATCCAAAAAAAAGAGGTTTCTTTACAAATTTCTACGTTACCAATTAGAGAATGCCCCTCTGCGGAATGTGACTGGACATCAGTGGAAGACAAATTTTCTATAATTTTAAGGTTTTGTCTCGTGCAGAGTGCTGGAGCTGCCGCACGCCTTCCAGTGTTGCGCCTTTACTTCCTGTGAGAGTGCGGACGGCGCCGCCTCTTCTTGGGAGAGAGAGGACGCGGCTGGACGCATGCTCGGGCCTTCAGGGAAAGACACCGACATCCTGTTCAGCCAAGGTCAGTCTCACATCAACCATGTGGCTTCCTTTCCAACATGTCAGTGTGGACCTCACCTTTTGTCCAGTGACCAATGGGCAGCTCCCCCCGATTCTTAATTGTTATAAGCAGGTTTTAAAAATGGATGAATGAGTGCCATAATTAAAAAAAAAAAAGCCTAAACATGTCATTATTGTGTGATAAGTAAAAAACAAATATAATAAAAATGATTTAAACAGTTGCTAAATATACACTGAACAAAAATATAAACGCAACACTTTTGTTTTTGCTCCCATTTTTCATGAGCTAAACTGAAAGATCTAAAACATTTTCTATATACACAAAAGACCTGTTTCACTCAAATATTGTTGATAAATCTGTCTAAATCTGTGTTAGTGAGCGCCTCTTCTTTGCCAAGATAATCCATCCCACCTCACAGGTGTGGCATATGAAGATGCTGATTAGACACCATGATTATTACACAGGTGTGCCACAATAAAAGGCCACCTACAGGAGCAGCTTCCACCCGTTTCGATGAAGCTAGTATAATTATTAATTTTCCTTTTAACCTGCCGTCACAGGTAATGTGAATCTGACCCAAAATCTACCATTCTTACCTTATCTTAATGATTTTTATCTTAGCGTAGAATAATCAGGCTGTTTAGTGTTTCTGAAGCTGTTAAAATGCTAAATGACTTTTCAAAGTAAAAACTTTTGCAGATGATGTGCTGCTCTTCTGTTGTGTCCTTACAGGGGATCAGGACTGGGACAATGTCTTGTCAGAGTTTGAAGATGATGACAAACATCAGCGCTCAGTTCACTGCAGCCCTGCACCAGGTACCCAGAACTACACACAGCCATTTAATTCTGTCGTTCAAGAAAGCAACTGATACCTTGTGCCAGCATTTCAGAATTTAGCACAATGGCTGAATTTCTGTTATGTTGACAAAAAGTATTTTGATATTTCTGAATTTAGTGATACCTGCGTGGTGTTTGTTTGAATTCCTCCAGGACCATTCCAACCCTGCCTCCATCTCCTCGGCAGCTGGCTGATTCGTGGAGGGGTGTGGCTTGTTGCAGCACTCTCATTGGGTAGCAACTGCCTGGTTGTCCTATCAGTTTTCTTGTCTCCAGTTACCTCTGTGACACCCCCTAAGCTGCTGATTGGCCTCTTGGCGCTGGTGAATGGTCTGATGGGAGTTTGGAGCGGATGGTTGGCGGCGGTGGATGGCTGGACATTTGGAAGTTTCTGGAGGTATCAATCAATCAATTTTTTTATATAGCGCCAAATCACAACAAACAGTTGCCCCAAGGCGCTTTATATTGTAAGGCAAGGCCATACAATAATTATGTAAAACCCCAACGGTCAAAACGACCCCCTGTGAGCAAGCACTTGGCTACAGTGGGAAGGAAAAACTCCCTTTTAACAGGAAGAAACCTCCAGCAGAACCAGGCTCAGGGAGGGGCAGTCTTCTGCTGGGACTGGTTGGGGCTGAGGGAGAGAACCAGGAAAAAGACATGCTGTGGAGGGGAGCAGAGATCGATCACTAATGATTAAATGCAGAGTGGTGCATACAGAGCAAAAAGAGAAAGAAACAGTGCATCATGGGAACCCCCCAGCAGTCTACGTCTATAGCAGCATAACTAAGGGATGGTCCAGGGTCACCTGATCCAGCCCTAACTATAAGCTTTAGCAAAAAGGAAAGTTTTAAGCCTAATCTTAAAAGTAGAGAGGGTGTCTGTCTCCCTGATCTGAATTGGGAGCTGGTTCCACAGGAGAGGAGCCTGAAAGCTGAAGGCTCTGCCTCCCATTCTACTCTTACAAACCCTAGGAACTACAAGTAAGCCTGCAGTCTGAGAGCGAAGCACTCTATTGGGGTGATATGGTACTACGAGGTCCCTAAGATAAGATGGGACCTGATTATTCAAAACCTTATAAGTAAAAAGAAGAATTTTAAATTCTATTCTAGAATTAACAGGAAGCCAATGAAGAGAGGCCAATATGGGTGAGATATGCTCTCTCCTTCTAGTCCCCGTCAGTACTCTAGCTGCAGCATTTTGAATTAACTGAAGGCTTTTTAGGGAACTTTTAGGACAACCTGATAATAATGAATTACAATAGTCCAGCCTAGAGGAAATAAATGCATGAATTAGTTTTTCAGCATCACTCTGAGACAAGACCTTTCTGATTTTAGAGATATTGCGTAAATGCAAAAAAGCAGTCCTACATATTTGTTTAATATGCGCTTTGAATGACATATCCTGATCAAAAATGACTCCAAGATTTCTCACAGTATTACTAGAGGTCAGGGTAATGCCATCCAGAGTAAGGATCTGGTTAGACACCATGTTTCTAAGATTTGTGGGGCCAAGTACAATAACTTCAGTTTTATCTGAGTTTAAAAGCAGGAAATTAGAGGTCATCCATGTCTTTATGTCTGTAAGACAATCCTGCAGTTTAGCTAATTGGTGTGTGTCCTCTGGCTTCATGGATAGATAAAGCTGGGTATCATCTGCGTAACAATGAAAATTTAAGCAATACCGTCTAATAATACTGCCTAAGGGAAGCATGTATAAAGTGAATAAAATTGGTCCTAGCACAGAACCTTGTGGAACTCCATAATTAACTTTAGTCTGTGAAGAAGATTCCCCATTTACATGAACAAATTGTAATCTATTAGACAAATATGATTCAAACCACCGCAGCGCAGTGCCTTTAATACCTATGGCATGCTCTAATCTCTGTAATAAAATTTTATGGTCAACAGTATCAAAAGCAGCACTGAGGTCCAACAGAACAAGCACAGAGACGAGTCCACTGTCCGAGGCCATAAGAAGATCATTTGTGACCTTCACTAATGCTGTTTCTGTACTATGATGAATTCTAAAACCTGACTGAAACTCTTCAAATAGACCATTCCTCTGCAGATGATCAGTTAGCTGTTTTACAACTACCCTTTCAAGAATTTTTGAGAGAAAAGGAAGGTTGGAGATTGGCCTATAATTAGCTAAGATAGCTGGGTCAAGTGATGGCTTTTTAAGTAATGGTTTAATTACTGCCACCTTAAAAGCCTGTGGTACATAGCCAACTAACAAAGATAGATTGATCATATTTAAGATCGAAGCATTAAATAATGGTAGGGCTTCCTTGAGCAGCCTGGTAGGAATGGGGTCTAATAAACATGTTGATGGTTTGGATGAAGTAACTAATGAAAATAACTCAGACAGAACAATCGGAGAGAAAGAGTCTAACCAAATACCGGCATCACTGAAAGCAGCCAAAGATAACGATACGTCTTTGGGATGGTTATGAGTAATTTTTTCTCTAATAGTTAAAATTTTGTTAGCAAAGAAAGTCATGAAGTCATTACTAGTTAAAGTTAATGGAATACTCAGCTCAATAGAGCTCTGACTCTTTGTCAGCCTGGCTACAGTGCTGAAAAGAAACCTGGGGTTGTTCTTATTTTCTTCAATTAGTGATGAGTAGAAAGATGTCCTAGCTTTACGGAGGGCTTTTTTATAGAGCAACAGACTCTTTTTCCAGGCTAAGTGAAGATCTTCTAAATTAGTGAGATGCCATTTCCTCTCCAACTTACGGGTTATCTGCTTTAAGCTGCGAGTTTGTGAGTTATACCACGGAGTCAGGCACTTCTGATTTAAAGCTCTCTTTTTCAGAGGAGCTACAGCATCCAAAGTTGTCTTCAATGAGGATGTAAAACTATTGACGAGATACTCTATCTCCCTTACAGAGTTTAGGTAGCTACTCTGCACTGTGTTGGTATATGGCATTAGAGAACATAAAGAAGGAATCATATCCTTAAACCTAGTTACAGCGCTTTCTGAAAGACTTCTAGTGTAATGAAACTTATTCCCCACTGCTGGGTAGTCCATCAGAGTAAATGTAAATGTTATTAAGAAATGATCAGACAGAAGGGAGTTTTCAGGGAATACTGTTAAGTCTTCAATTTCCATACCATAAGTCAGAACAAGATCTAAGATATGATTAAAGTGGTGGGTGGACTCATTTACTTTTTGAGCAAAGCCGATAGAGTCTAATAATAGATTAAATGCAGTGTTGAGGCTGTCATTCTCAGCATCTGTGTGGATGTTAAAATCGCCCACTATAATTATCTTATCTGAGCTAAGCACTAAGTCAGACAAAAGGTCTGAAAATTCACAGAGAAACTCACAGTAACGACCAGGTGGATGATAGATAATAACAAATAAAACTGGTTTTTGGGACTTCCAATTTGGATGGACAAGACTAAGAGACAAGCTTTCAAATGAATTAAAGCTCTGTCTGGGTATGAACCCAATCCAGGGAGACACGGGATCCTTCAGGTTGTGGGGACTGGTTTCTTTGAAGACGATATTGGGGCATTCAAGTTCTGAGGAGGACTCTAGGTTGTGGGGACCCTGGATTTGTAGGGCTCTGATTATCATAGGCACTTGGGTCAGTCTGGTTCCTGGGACCAGGTACTGGCAAACCAGGAGGATTCTGATTCCATTGTGGACTGAGGATACAGGGGACTGTGAGGACGATGAGAAAGGATTAGGACCAGGTTCAAGACATTTGAAACTGGGACATAGTGATCCAGAGTTGGACTGGTTGTTGGACTTTCTGTGTCTTGCAGGTACGGAACGAGGTGGGAGAGCAGCTTTGCATGTCCACTCAGCGGCTTCCTGTGTTTGTTTGCGTCGCAGACGGGCATCTTCCTGCTCACCACTGCAGCTCTGGAGCGATGCCTTAACGGAACCACACATCACCACAAATTTGATGTACGTGCTGCTGAGGAGCGTTCCTCGCAGCTGCTCTCTGCACGGCTCGCCAGCTGTTTGTGTTTCCTGCTGGGGCTGGTAATCACACTACCTCCCCTGGTGGCAGGGCACAGTACTACATCTCTCTGTTTGCCCCTTCCTTCCTCGTCCTCCACCTCCTCGCTGGCGTTCACTGTTTCCTTGGTGCTCTTGGACCTGTTGTGCTTCCTCCTCATGACTGTCGCCTACACGCGCCTCTACTGTCGGGTCGACAAGGCTCCACCCCCCACTGAGGAGGGGGCAGCGCTGACACGACATGTAGCCTGGCTGCTCTTCTCGGACTGCCTCCTCTACCTCCCCGTTGCCTTCCTTTCCTTCTCCTCGGTGCTGCGCCTCCCTGTGGCGGGGCCGGAGGCAGCGAAGGTGGTGCTGCTCCTTGTGGCGCCGCTGCCAGCCTGCGTCAACCCGTTACTGTACCTGTTATTCAACCCGTTTGCCCGGGATGAGCTGACGGGGCTGGCCAAACACGCCTGTGGAGCTGTGTTTGTGGGACGGCTCAGACGAGGACAGGGAGGAGCCAGAAGCCGGTCCAAGCCACATGTGACAGAATCGCCATATGACGGGGACGCAGAGAAACAGTCATGTGACTCAACACAGGTGTTGGTGGCAGGCAGAAGTACAAAAGAAGAAGAAGATGTGGAAGAAGAGGGGACAGGAAAGTCAGCGAGTGAGACGAAGCATTCGGTGATGTTTGTCGACTCGCATCGTTAGACTGGTGCAGCTGGACCGTTTCTATGGCAACACATGTAGCAGGAAAAGTAAAACCAGATGTGAACGCACTTTTACCATGCAGACATTGGAAGTTTGATTCCGTGTCTGTTTCTCGGTCCCCAGGAATTAGCAGCATGAATTTTACCCGATCGCTTTAGTAAAATGGGTGGGGCTGGAATTTTGGTGACACAGTGAATTTTTTTCTTTAATTTTTCAGAGCCGACTCTTTTTGCTCCTTTCAGTTAAAAATTTGTATATTTGGATTTACATCTTATTTATGGTATTTCTTCTAAAAAAAACAAACAAAACTGATTTATTAGTGACTCGTATTTGTTTTGTTTATTTCCGAGTCAATTAGTTTATATTTATGACTTCGTGTCTGATTTAGCAGTGAGCTAAATGAATAAATCTTCACCCGACGCCTCAAAGCTACATCGCGTTGGTGCATGGCTATTTATTGTCAGCATGAAGCTAATCGTTATACTCACTGAAACAAACTCTATTCAAACTGGATTGTGCAATGTGGCTAGCTAATGCGATAGCCGCTGCCAAATTGTTAGCATGACACGCTGCTTTACAGTACAAACGCAGTCTGATGTTACTACATTACATCTCACTAGTGTCACTGTTCACATATTTGCTTAAAAATTAATAAGTGTGTCCAGCAGGGGGCAGATTAGCACCGTAACACTTCTCTTTACTGGCATACGACTTGTATAATTGTAGAGTTACGTGATATTTTTATTTAGTAGTTGCAGGATTTTTTTCTTCTTTGTGCTTCCTTGTGCTAATCCCACACTTTGGTTATACTGCCCCCGTGGCTAAAGTGGGTATTGCAACCTGTCTAATTTTAGAGCAGAATCCTTGAAACGCAGAACATTTTTCACCTGGCTGCTGCAAGAAATAAATTAACATTTTTATTTGCTGAAAACGGTCATCAAATCATAAAATACAGATGATAAAAAGAAGAAGAGTGGTGTTCTCTGACTTGTAAATCTTAGTGGATCAGAGAAGCTATAAACTTTTATTTTGAAATTTCAGAGGATGCAAACAAACATGGTAGAAAAACGTTGAGAACATTCCGTGTGAGTCTACAGCTGATGTGTTTTTGTGAGTAAGTGTGAAAACTGCAATGTCTGTGTGATTGTTGTCACAGACTCGATCCCCAAACTGAAAACCGAATCCAGGACAGAAACAGGATTAAAGACGAGCTGAATAATGAAACTGTTAAAGTCATATCTGACGGGGTAAAGAAGAAAAAAAAATACAGTAACATCATCATCACTGAAAAAGTCAGTTTCTCTTCTTTATAAATTTCATATATTTGCATCTGAGATTATTCAGATGAAACAGCTTCGAGGGCGGCTCAGCGTTACCATGGAAACTTTCTACATTAATCAGTTGGAACATCTTAAAAATGGTTCAACTGAAAACTTTGTTTCTTTGCTTTTATAGAGTTTTTATTGCAGATTTTTATTTAATTTTTTTAAATATCAGCTTGTTGACTGATGTGATTCTTGTTCCCCACTGGAGGCCTCAAATAACCAGGAAAGGCAGCTAAGTGTCATGTTCCACATATAGCCACAGGGGGGCAGTAAATAGCCAGAAATTCTCAGTAGCCACATTCTGAATGGTCAAATTATGACACAGTGATTAAATATTTCCAGGACGGACCAGAAATCATGCTGTGGATCGTAGCATTAACTCAAACCCAAACATTGTGATGTTGACATGCTGCATTCAACAAATGCTCAGTTGTAATAAAGGTAACATGCTAGTGTTTAGCATGACCACAGTTAGCATATGTGGTCATGCTAAACACTAACGTGTGACTGGTAACACTAACGGTTAGCATTAGCTGCTTTCTTGAACACATTGGAGTGCAATCAGACACGCACAAGTGTGACATGTTCTGCTGATGCACAACAGTCGTAAACAATTTGTTGACTATTTTACTGATAACATTTTTTTTCGTTCTTCCATAAAATGTGAGAAAGTTGTAAACGTGTCTGTCACTTTCCATGTCCCGAAGTGATGAAGCAAGGTTCTCTGTGCTTGCTAAGCCACGCCCATTTATCATCTTAGCAAATTATGCGATAAAATCTGAAGTGGTCATTTCTTCCTCCCTGAAAAAGAATCTTTGATGTTGTAAATAAACGCTGCTGTGACAATCCCGTTTTCTGACGCTGCTAGCAGCAATGACGCGCCGCGCCACCATCATGCTAGAAGCATACAATGTGAAAATTATTCACACCTCCTCACGAGCATTCGTTGGCAACTCAAAGCCGACAACTGACTCGATTTGAGTGTTGGAGAAATTTTAAATTTTAAAGTTTCTTGAACAAATTATAAGAAATTGAACTGAAAGGAAATAAAACACGATGTTAATGAAAGCGATTGTCTTCACTTTATGACATCACATTTAGGTAAATTCCTTATCATTTGAACACTTTTCACAAACATGAAGCTTCACACAAACTCGAACCTCATGAAAATCTGATTTTTTTATTTGTATTTCTGAAATCACGTGCTACTGCATTTTTACTTTATTTATCAACAGTTCCTGAAGAGCAAAAGATCAAAGAAACCAGTTTGAACTACAGAAGGTGTGGGTGGTGTCTCGGTTTTGTCTCCACCCACTCTGCAGCCTTTCAAACTGAAGTGGGCGTTAACTCAGAAGTTTAGGTCACTAAAATATTTCAAAAAGCCACGCCTACTTTTATATTTCGTATTGACACGTGTGCTGTCCCCTACTGGACAATGTAGAAATAGAAAAACACTTGTATGTTTGTTTTTCTTTAAATTAATTTTTCTGTGACAAGAAAAAGTCTAATAACTAAATAAGTGAACATCCATTAAAAGACACTGTATAATTGTTCACCTTCGGATAAAGAAAACTGAATATTAAAAACAATATATTATTATTATTAATGTTCTAAATGTTTTTGTTGTAGTTTGAATGTGTGACATTAATTGCTGCACTTTTCTGTAATTGGCACTTAAATTTCTAACTAACCTTGTTTTGTTTTTTTAACTCTTCTTTTTGTGTTGTAAATGTTTGTAAAATATGTGAAGTTTTTTATGTGTGAGAAATGAGTGAAGTAAAAACATTTTTTCTGCACTGACGTTTCACTGTTTTATTTCAAACCACTGAATCATGATTCAGCTTCATTATCATCGCCCCCACAAACTGAAACAATTACACAATCAGCCATGGTAGCTTTACGTTGAGACGATGTGATTGAATCACCGAAATGACAGAAATAACTGATGAGTTTGAAATGTTTTGTCACAGTTATGAGATGCAGAATCGTGACGACTCATATTTATAAAATTAAACAATAGATAGTTAATATAACATCAACGTGAATGTTGACACCTTGTTTAAAACGTGGATAAGAAAATCCCCAGTAAATGTGGCAAATCATTGCCTGGTAGGAACCTGACCTTTCACCCAAGTGACCTTGATCTTTACCCCAGTGACTGACATTTGGCCTACCTCGATAAATTTGGAATCCATCTACATATGTGTTTCGTTTGGCTCAAATGACCCAAATGACCCTGACATTAGCCAAAACCTTTAAGGAAACTTCTGGGATCAATCTTCAGCCACATCCTGAAAGCCAAAGGTCGCGGGAGGAGTACATCAAAAACAGACATGACTTTGACTCTGATGGTTGACCTTGGCAATTCCAGAACCTACCAACATATGTTTGAGAGAGTCCAAATGTTGACCTTTGACCCAATGACTTTTCCTTTTGTCAACAATAACCCTGGGTTGGCCTTTATCCACATATCAGGATTGTTAGAAACAGGTCTGATCAGGTATCATAGGTCCATGAGTCTGATGCCTAAAGAGTTAGGGATTCAGGCCCACGGATCCGGATCATCTCGTAAACACTAATGAGCTCATTTCTTCCACAATTAGTCTTAACAAAGAGAAGCTGACATTTTGCACACAGTCGTGTTTCCACGTCAGAGTCCAGTGAACCCAGAATCTTGGTCCTGATTCGACTGCTGTCAGGGTCACAGTGACCCCAGAATCCTGGACCTGATCCAGCTGACGTCAGGGTCACAGTGACCCCAGAATCCTGGGCCTGGTCCGGCTGATGTCAGGGTTATAGTGAACCCAGAATCCTGGTCCTGATCCAGCTGATGTCAGGGTCACAGTGAACCCAGAATCCTGGTCCTGCTCTGGTTGATGCAGAGCCGCAGTAACAGTTTCAAAAATAAAGTTTCTAAGCCTACAAAGTCACGTTTTTTGGTTTCTTGGCTCTTTTTCAGCAGGAAGAACCTTTTGGTTCCACCGGTGAGTCATCCGCCTGCCGAGTCACTGAACTCGAGTTTTGAACTCGTTTTCAGTAACCATGCTGGTCGTGAGGCGTTTAGGTGACGTTCTGCTGAAGTGACTCATCGCGGATGAATCCGCTTCATTTCATGTGTCAGAACTCTGAACGCAAACTCCAGTGATTCTGTGGATCATTTTCTCAGGATCTGTTTCCGGCGACCACCGTGACAGGGCGAGCATGCTGCGCTTTCCGTGACACATTTCAGCAGCTCAGGAATTAAACTTGCAACCTCTCTGTTTGTGGGCGGAGCTGACACGAAGTGCACTTACACTGGTTGGCACAGTAACACCTCTGCTGCTGTAATCCTGGATCCAGGTCACTGATAAGAAACACAATAGACAGACTGATAAAAGCCATGACCCTCAGTAAGGTCAAAGGTCACAGACAGACCTGAAAAACAGCTCACAGCAGCAAAGTGGCTTCACATGTTTTCACCACAAGGATGGATTTAAAAGTTTTTTAAATCCTTTAAACACATTTCAGCACAAGGATGGATTTAAAAGCTTTTAAAATGCTTCAAAAGTATTGACACCACAAGGGCTGATTTAAAAGCTTTTAAAATGCTTCAAATGATTTACACCATAAGGACACATTTAAAAGCTTTTAAAATGCTTCAAAAGTATTGACACCACAAGGACTGATTTAAAAGCTTTTTTAAATTGCTTCAAATGCATTGTCACCACAAGGACTGATTTAAAAGATTTTAAAATGCTTCAAACACATTTACTCTACAAAGACTGATTTAAAAGCTTTTAAAATGCTTCAAAAGTATTGACACCACAGGGACTGATTTAAAAGCTTTTAAAATGCTTCAAATGCATTTACACCACCAGGACAGGTTTAAAAGCTTGTAAAATGCTTCAAATACATTGCCACCACAAGGACTGATTTAAAAGCTTTTAAAATGCTTCAAACACATTCACACCAGGAGAACAGATTTAAAATCTTTGATTCAAACATGTTTCAGCATGAGGACTGATTTTTATACTTGTTTCAACAACAAAGCATCTTAAACCTGTTTAATGTGGTTTACTGTATTTCAAAAATGTTCGACCCTGGTTAAAATCATTTTAAAAATGCTAATATCCCGTTTAAATTCTATTTTTAAAACTTAAAAATGTTAATCACTGTTACTTCAATCGTTAAAGTCACTGATCTAATTTCTGTCATTTCTGAGGCTACGCAGTTAGACCCAAACGGTGTGGGTTCACATATCAGTTCTTTACTTATGTGATCTGACCCTAATTTGTAAAAAAAAAAAAAAAAAAAAAAAAAACATCGATTGATTCATTGATTAAAAATTACAGCCAATCACCATGATCAGAGTGACGGAAGACGAGTAGGAACGAACTGCTGTACTTTAGCGCCCTCTGCAGGCTACAGACATGCAGTTTCCACTTTAAGAAGTCAAATTGATTCATTGATTTGTTGGATGACTGAAAAATAATCAGCAACTATTTTTGCAATCACTTGGAGTTATAGAAAATTTTGACCTGTTACGAACAATAAACTGAGGCTTTTTTTTTCTTTTCCGTGACATTCACTGAAGTTAATCAGCTTCGTTTCCATGGTAACGGCCGATAGACGAGTACGTAGGTCCATATTCACGCAGCAGGGGGCGTGCCAGTCCCACTGTTTCCACCAGGTTCCACGGGCGCAAACAATTATTTTATTCCCTGAACGACACTGGGAGGAGAACTATTTCCAGTTCAAAAATGTTTCCTGTCTCTTTCTTCGTAATAGCAATATTGGAACAAACGTAGCTTTTCCTTCCTGGTATTTCAAAAACCTTGTTCCTTTTTATGACATCACAAATATCTATATACGCATAAAAATGAACACAAATAAATTAATTACAGGTTTGCAGGTGAGGGAATGAACCAAAACAGTTATAAAACAGCCTTTTTATTAAAAAAAAAAAAAATTGGTTTTAATATGTCGAAAGATTAATGAAAAACACTTTTCTTAAAAAGTAGCAGGCGTCGCATTTATTGTTTGAAACTGTGACCATTTTACCAAAACTATAACAACGCTACCATTTCTTTGAAGATCATTTATTGTCTTAATACTAAATTCTCTATTTTGATATCTATGAAGCTTCAGTTTCACATTCATTTCAAATCACTTCATGAAATGCCAGCAAGAACAATGTTGTTCTTATTGAACATGTTAAGTAAAAAAAAAAATATAGACAATAATAATTAAAAAGCACTTTAATGCTGCAGTCAAATTGATACTTAATCCACCCAAAAATTGTGACAGACTTCAAGGACAAATAAAACAATTAACAGTAAAATATAACAAAAATATATGAAATAATTTCGATTTCTCTCCTGCAGGGTTGGACCTGTCAGTCACCGCCGAGGGAATAATAGAACCCACGATCACTGGTCAGGTTGACTGCTGCTGATTTTTCCACACGATTCAAAGTCAAGTGCAGCAGGAGGGAAACTTATTTCTAATCCCTCCAAAAAAAAAAAAAAAAAAAAAAAAAAAAAAAAATATCGGAAAATAGTGGGGCTGTGAAAGCGGATTTACGGGTTTATTTGTGCCATGTTTTATTGACGCTACAGGAATTAGATTAAAGATCACACCTGCAGGTAAGATGCTAATTTTTTTGTAACACAAACGCTTAGAATCGTCGATTGTAGCACACGGTCCATCGTGTGAACAAACTGAAGCTGTTTTCTTTGTAACGTTGATTTAATGTTTTAGCATTTTTGTCGGCCTGTTTCCTGTAACCTAAAACAAAAATATTTAAATGCAAACCGTGGCAACATGATCTGTGCTGTGGAGGAACAGGTAGAGCTCTCCCTGCTGCCAGACTCAATTAGAAAAACTATCACAAAATTTTACTTTAGCTTCTTGTTAATTAAAAACGCACGAGATTTCACAAGAGCCACACAGCCTTCAAAGTGTCGATCATATCTTCAATTCGGCCTATATTAACGACACCAGGCATAATTTAATTTCGAGTTTTATCACCACCTCGCCTTTTTATTTTCCTGTTATTCCAGAATTAACTTGGGAGCAACGTGAAACGACTCTATAACGTTTAATTAAATATATTAAACGGAAGCGTCACTTGTATTCTAGAATAACTCCTTTCGTGATATCGCGTTTACCCGCGGAACAAATTTCCCCTTAAATTGACAAAATTTAAATGGAATTTGGTGTCCTAGAAATACGGCGTTTGAACGGCACCAGACTCCTTGGGGAAAAAATAGTGATACAGAGGTTTTTAGCGTTTCAATGCAAACCTACAGGAAATATTACTCACTTTACTAATTACAAGAAGCGTTTCTTAAATTCGGATATCTCCACAACACAAATTTATAATATATATATATATATATACGTATATAATTTCAAATTTGGTTGCCATTGCTTTTTATTTCTCAGGTACTTTTAAAATAAACTTCATCTAAAATATGAGCAATGTGGTGATCTTGTTTTGTTTTTTAAATTACTAAATACTTTAAGTCTATCTTTACTGTTCAGAAATGATAAATTGCTACTATCGAGTGTATTTACATTTAATCCTACATAAAATGCTTGTTGGTCTGTTCACCTTAAATACAGAGAATATTGAGTGGGGTTCGGTTCGTGACAAAAAAAAAAAAAAAAAAATTAAAGGAAGCTCCACTTTTGGCAGTTTGCCGCTAAACAATCACGTTTATCTAAAAAAAAAACAAACATAACAGAGAATAATCACCCCGGATCGGTTCGGGTGAGGCTGCGGCTCGGCACGGGGCGGGGCTTTGTTTGATTTGGGCTGAATAGATGGTTGCCATGGCGACAGTGATAGCACGGGTTTTTATTGTTGTAGTCCGGGTTAAGCAAAGGTTCCCTTCAATGTCACTTTTCACAGAGAACCTGCACGGTTCGACTCAGCAGGATCCAAATCTCAAGTGTAAAATAATTTGTCAATTATTTTCATATTGGGTTAGGGTTAGGGTTAAAGGTTTTGTTTGTTGTTGGGGTTTTTTGTCATTTTGAAATCAGATTATTGCTTTGAAAACAGTTCCAGAATCAAAAGAATGTGTTCATAATTTGACCTTTTAAAAATGTGTAAATTTATTTATTTATGCATTTATTTTTTTTAATCATGTAATTCTTGAATTTAATTCAGCCACAGCACCAAAAAAAATAAAAAAAATGCTTCTTATTACAAACTGTTACCAACTATGTCTGAGGTCAACATTACATTTGAGAAAAAGATTTGGGTTATAATTCTCTGAACTGAACAAAACACTACACATTATGAATTTGGGCTGCTGGTCAAAATAAGGTGTTGATACTTTCTAAAATCTCTGCGAGTACTCGTTGAACACAGGCGTGAATATTGCGAATATCGGCATTGCTTCTTTGTGTGGATTTTCACCAAATTTGATTTGGTTGATCTGCTGATCTCTGGGACATCCTGAGGACTTGTGGGATCCTCAGTAGGTTTGATGGATGTCATATCCGGTCTGAACACAAGTACTGAGTGCTGCACATCCACCCTGTGATTTATGGTGTTCCTCAGGGCAGTGTTCTGGCTCCTGTTCTGTTCAGTGCTTGCATGGACTTTGTGTTTTGGGTTGGGTTGTGGAAACCAGCAGCTGAGCTTATGTGTCTTTGTTGGTGAGGATAGCTCCCAAATCTGTCCTTATATTTTATCAAGACAACTGTGAAAATGAATTAACATATTTGTTTTTTTTGTTGTTGTTTTTACAAGATTCTAACGCATTGTATTGGAAAATATTTTTCTGCACATACTCAGCTGTGTGGATGAGACGACAAAGCTGTTTCAGTGTTTTTTGTTTTTTTTTTGTTTTGTTTTTTATTTCACTCTGTGCAGTTGCACACGCCACAGGTTCATGTTTGTGGCTCGTTAGCTCGTCCCTGGTGTGACCTGTGCAGGTGTTATGATGTGCGTCGGCCTCAGGTGAGCCTCTTAAAGGTTTACTTCATGTTGATGATTATATCCAGTCACAGGAACACGTCAGGCGTAAATTTCAATTCCACATCATTGTGTTCTAATGTTTAAAAAAAGTAATGGGGTGTGTGTGTGTGTGTGTGTGTGTGTGTGTGTGTGTGTGTGTGTGTGTTAAATGCACCAGCTGTATAAACTGGTGTTTGCAGATCATTTAGCCAAATTTAATAAAAGACTTTTAATCAAAATTGAAGATCTGTTTTTCAAAGGTCAGAGGTCACCACTAACGCTTGTCTGTACTTGCACATGTGGCAGTTTTATGTTGGGAAATGATGTGACATGTTTCAGACTCATTTGCTGTTTGTTTGTTTGTTTGTTTTTTTGGCATTGATGCTTTGGACCAGAAAAAACTCTGTTTTACACAGTACCCCTGAATGATCTCCAGAGGTCTGTTGCCATGGTTACTGATGTTGGATTCCCTGATGGTGACAGGAAAAACATTTTTGGGATGTTTGAACTTAACAGTGTAATCAGGGAGTGTGTCAGTGTCACTCCTGAGTTGCTTATGTGAAAAGGATTTTTTTTTTTTCCCCCCGAGTGGTCTTAAATTTTTTTGTTGTTGTTGTTGATCCTGTTGCATGTGTCACTCTGATTATTCTGGAGGTTAAAGGTCATCAGGCTCTTTACAAAGCTACATGGTCTGATCGTGAAGATTATAAGGACTTTTGAGCCGAAGGTTCTGTAATCTGAGTCGTTTTCAGTTTTTCCACAGCTGTTGATGCGGTCGTCTTTTGGGACCGTCATCCTTATCCTGACCCTTACCATTTTGGGAAGTTTCCCAGACCACCAGAGGATGGATTCCTCAGTTTAACTGCAGACACACAGTAGAGAAATACTTCATGACTTGGAGCAAATACATAGTCTTCTCTACATCTTCTAGAGCAGGGGTGCTCAAGTTCGGTCCTCGAGAGCTATCTTCCTGATACTCTTAGTTGTCTCCCTGCTCCAACACACCTGAATCCAATGAAAGACTCATTAAAAGCCTGATAAGGAGTCTTTCATTGGATTCAGGTGTGTTGGAGCAGGAGAGTATCAGGAAGGTAGCTCTCGAGGACTGACCTTGTGCACCCCTATTCTAGAGGTTCAAGGTTTCTTATTTTATTCATCCGTATTTAGCATTAAATGGACTTAAGCTGTCACAGCCAGGGGGCAGTATAACGACAAGAATGCAACAGATAAGAAGAAAATACTCACCTGGAACAAAATGAAAACACTAGAATGTTTTTAAAACCACAAAATTACAGTGATGTCATCGCATAGTTATGCGGTGACAAATCTGCCCTCTGGTGGATAAAACTTGTAACCATTTCATGCAAGCTATTTTTTTAGACTGTTTGTGGTTATGTAGGTTAGGTTATGTAGTTATTGAGTCAGTGAATGTTATGTTGTTTTTTTTGTGTGTGTGTGTGTGACCCGTGTTACAGCGCATTGTGTATCTCTTACAGGATGTTATCGGTGCTGTGGAACTGGACCAGAAGCTGTTTGATCTGGTAGAATGATTGCATGACGTTTGAAACACCATAAATGCAGAATTCTTTTATCCGGTGTGATGTAAAAACACTTCCATCCACTTTATTCATTGTGCTGCGTTTCAGCTCCATTTTTAAAATCTGTAAATTGCATTTCTTTGCACTGTTGACCAGAGAAAAATAATTTCACCAAGTTTGTGAAAATCTAAGTGGAGTTACTTTTTGAGCAACAGTAATCTTCATGATGGTGGTAAAATATCCATCACAGTTTCCCAGAATCCTCTAGGGCGTGTTGCCTGAAAATCTGTTTGCAGTTCAGAAAACTGTTTGTCTTCTTCTGGTTACAGGATCACATGTTCTTGAGGTCAAAGGTTGTTGGGTGGTTTTGATGAAGTGCAGCGCTAATCTTCTGAGCGCAGCGGCTGCCGCTCGCATCTAATCCAGACCGCCGACTTTGGCTTTGTTTGGAAATCAGCAGCTTTTTGTTTGAAAGCTGAACTGAGCATCCTGTGAGGTGTTTGAGGTCCTGATCAGATTTGAGCGGCACAGACCTGCAGATGAGATTGAAGTCTGTAAGATCCGCCCCTCCTGGTCATAATGAGGCATTAATTAGATTAAACTGGTCAATCCTGGAAAACCACACGCAGCAACAAATCCAGAGTGTCAGGGACTGTATTCTGTAGGTGGAGTCTGTTGCCTGTCAGGCATAAAGCGGACGAAGTTCACTCAGGAGCAGAGCTCATGGATTTAGAACAGTTTTGGTTCTGATCTGGATTCTTCCAAATCCAGTTTTCCTGTGGTCAACAGGAGTTCAGGTAGGATCTGTGTTCTGAGTCCATTTCTTTCTTTCTTTATTTTTTTTTTTTTTTAAGACTTTAAGGGTCAGTCCATAAACCCTGAACAATTTTTTTTTATGCATAAATTTATCACATAAATCATTAAAATGTTTGTGTGTTTTATCAAATAATAACAAATTGTTTCTCATATTTAAGTCATTTTTAAAATAATGTTTTCTGATCCAGTTCTCCATCTTGAGAATCTAAATCTGAAAAAGTTTCAAATCACTTTACTGTTTTGTTCAAAAAATAAAATTACACATGAATCTGTAATTTAGTTCAGACGCTGTTTTGCTTTCTGCTGGACTTTATCCACAGACACAAATCAATCACAGCGTCCATGTTTTTCTCTGACATAATCTGTTATTCTGATCAAACGTATTGATTAGTCACACGAGGAAATAACCTTAATTGTGGCTGGTTTTTTTTTTTGACGTGCTGGCTGAGCTGTTGCAGATGTTGCCTCAGCGACTGTTATCATCGTGAAGCTAATCATACATAAACGCTGAACATCACGTAGCATTTCGTTATTCAGTAAAATGACTAACCATCTAGCAAACTAACATCACCTGATGAACACGTTAACAGCATATATTGGCTCCTCAAAAACAAGTTCATATTTAAGCTAGCCGCATGCTAACTCGTAAAGATAGATGGTTTGTCGAGTTGCTGTAGCAAACGGTGTAAGATAGCTAGGTTTTTTTTTTTTTGTGCTCTCCAGTCTTGTTTTAGTTTGCTGTTAACTAACTGGTTAGTTCTGGATCAGTTTACGCTGCAAAGGAGTAGGATTCTACGAAACTAGATTACATGACCCTGCTAGCTCGTATGATGACAACGTCTTCGTTTTTTCTTTATGGTTCTCTACTTATGCAATGGAACCATATCTCGCAAGTAACATTCTGCCAACCGAGCAAACACCAACAGCTTCATCTCTCCCATAACTTTGCAAGCGTGTAGGTCAGAGGTCACCAACCCAGAACTCTGTGAAAGTGCTATCCAGGATTTTACCCCTTTTTTTTCTTGCCCTGTGTTACTTTGGAATTAACTTCTCAGTCAGAACTTTTTCTTAAACGATGCACATTTGTTCATATGAAGGAGGTGAGTCCAGTGATTGGCCTGAAGGGGGTGCGGCAAAACTGTAATCTTCTCTAGTAGAAAATAGGGGTATGTCCAGGTTCCAATCCCTGTGGTTCACCAGAGATTCCAGTTTCCTGAGCTCTGAACATTTTATCATCCAGTGAGATTACTTTTACAGTTATTCCATCAGAAATATTAGAACACAGCATTTCTATCTTCTTTCATATCAGAATTTAATTGGACTTCATGTCGAGAGCGAGTTGATTGGATGTCTTGAAAGTGGGCGTTAATTAATAAGCGCAGGTATTGATAAGCAGATAATGTGTGCGCCCCCTATAGGTCAGATGAAACATTCAATGTAAAACCAGAACATTATTATTATTATGAGTTTAAATGTTTAAGTGCAGAATGTTTCAAACATGGACTCCAGTCTTGGTTTTTGTTTCAGTTTCTGTGAGGTGTTTCAAACTAATCTTGATTCACAGACTTTTAAGACTGTTTGGAACTAGTTTGTCAGGACCCTGGGCGGGTCTGCAGGCATCAGCACTGTCAGGATTATCCAGGATTAATAACAGTCCATATGAACCTGATCTGATGTTACTGACCCGCAGTCCACTAGACTCAGTCCAGGGTCCACAGGATCTGGATTAGAGTCCAGTGTGTCCAGACCAGGTGAATCATGCCCTGAATGAACCCAAGTCTCATATTTTTGGAAAACTGAACCTTTTTTCTGCATGATAGTTTAAAAAATAAAATAAGTAAAATGCTCCATTGAGTGTGAAATGGATGAGAATTTTTTTTTTTTTTAATTTTCTGCTGCAGTTAGAAAACGTTTGTTGGTGACTGAAGTTTCCAGTCTGACAGACGTCCATGAAAAGGAAGTCCAGCGTTCATTATATCAGCTGTTTAAGTTAATTATTTAAATGTAAATGATTTTTTTTTTCCTGTGGATTTGTGTGAGATAATTGAGGTGAGATAATTGAGCTCTGAACCTGAAAATAAATCGATTGACTGCAGAGCTGCTCGCCTCCTCTCAGCAGTCACATGATCATGTGATCGTTAAAATCAGCAACATTTCCCAAAGTGCACCTGGGCATCTGCAGCGGCTCACACAATGTCAAAGTAACACTTCAGGCAATAGAAATGGAATTAAAATGTTCAGAAAATAACAATTTAAGTGTCATGAACAGTTGTATGCAAAAAGTTATAAATAATTGATTGTCTGGATCAGAAATTTCAGTTAAATATATCATATAGCAGACAAACACACTAATATTTGAGAAGTGAAATGAAGTTTCTAGTATTTACAGAAAGTGTGCAAGAATTATTTAAACAAAATTGGACAGGTGCATACATTTGAGCACCCTTATTTTATTGATTTTAATACATTTAGCACTAATTATTGGAACACAAAATTGGTTTGGTAAGCTCATTGACCCTTGACCTCCTTACACAGGTGAATCCAATCATGAGAAAGGGTATTTAAGGTGGTCATTTGCAAATGTTTCTCTTCTTTGCATCTCTTCTAATGAGTGGCAACATGGGAGCCTCTAAACAACTCTCAAATGACCTGAAAACAAAGATTGTTCAACATCATGGTTTAAGGGAAGGATACAAAATGCTATCTCGGAGATTTCAGCTGTCAGTTTCCACTGTGAGGAAATGGAAGACCACAGGCACAGTACTAATTAAGGCCCAAAGTGGCAGGCCAAGAAAAATCTCAGATAAGCTGAAGCAAAGGATGGTGAGAACAGTCATAGTCAACCCACAGAGCTGCTCCAAAGAACTACAACATGATCCTGCAGATAGTGTCTCTGTGCATCATTCAACTGTACAGCGCACTTTGCACAAAGAGATGCTGTAATGCAGAGGAAGCCTTTTCTGCGTACACGCCACAGAGTCTCTTGAGGTATGCTAAAGCACATTTGGACAAGCCAGTTTCATTTTGGAATAAGGTGCTGTGGACTGACAAAACTAAAATTGAGTTATTTGGACATAACATGCGGCGGTATGCACAGCTGAAAAAGAACACAGTATTCCAAGAAAAATGCTTGCTACCTAAAATAAAATTTGGAGGTGATTCCATCATGCTGTGTGGCCAGTGCAGGTACTGGTAATCTTGTTAAAGTTGAGGGTCACATGTATTCCAGTCAATATCAGCAGATTCTTGAGAACAATGTTTATGAATCAGTGACAAAGTTGAAGTTGCGCAGAGGCTGGATCTTTCAACAAAGACAACAACCCTAAATGCTGCTCAAAATCTACTAAGGCATTCATGCAGAGGAACAAGTACAACCTTCTGGAATGACCATCTCAGTCCCCAGACCTGAATATTATTGAAAATCTGTGGTGTGATTTTAAGCGAGCTGTCCATACTCAGAATCTAACAAACCTGAGATGTTTTGTAAAGAAGAATGGTCCAGAATCCAGACTCTCACTGGAAGCTATAGGAAGCGTTAGAGGCTGTTTTTTCTGCAAAAGGAGGATCTACTAAATATTGATGTATTTTTTTCTGAAGGAAGCCCTCAAAACCTACAGAACACCTATGAGAGAGTAACAAGCTTCAGTGGCTGTGATTGGACAGACTGCTGTCCAGTTTATGGTCAAACAGAACACATCTAGTCTCAGAAAAACTTCAGTAAAAGCTAAGCTCCGCCCACATGCCTTGTAGTAAGCACTGGTGGAGGAAATGACAGAATTAGATGTGTTGGATGGAACTGTTCAGTTCCTTTTGCAGAGGTCAGTTAAAGGTCATGATTGAAGCCATGAAACGACTGATAACAGATCAGTGCTTCTGACTCATTTCGGCCCAGCTGAAGGTTCTGGTTTTTGCTGAATGGATGTTGTATGTTCAGACACATCAGACTGTCAGCAACACGGAGAGTAAAAATTAGAATTTTAATTTTTATCCAAGGCCATCAAATATGGCCATCGGGTATTGCGAATGCTTTTTGTCCTTCCGTCTGTCTGTCCGTCCATCTGTGCTCAGCATAAGTCCAGTCCTATTACTGCCAGGGTCTTCAGATTGACAGGGAACATTCTTGGGACACAGCCCTTGGACAAGTTTAGAGATGGCAAACCTTAACCTATTTTAAGAGTTATTTAAAAAGTCACTTTCTTTATCTAATTTTATGGTATGATCTCAGATATTTGCGTGGTGACGTCGCTAGCTGCTAACTTCACTCTGTTTTTGGCTAGAAATAACACCTTTCTCATATTATGTAAAAGCTAACCATAAATAAATAAATAAACCAGAAGCACTTCTAAAACTGAAAATGCTGTTTTTGTAACCTGACAACACCCCTGGAGGGATTTACAAAACATTTAGTGGATGTTTGCGTGGTGACAGCACTTCCTAGTTCCACTAGCTGTTGACTTCACTTCGTTTTTGGCTACAAATAACACCTTTCTCATATATTATGTAAAATGTAATGTGAAATAAACACTTCTGAAATGGAAAAAGCTGTTTTTGGAACCTAATAACACCTCTGAATTGATTTACAAGACAATTCGTAGATGTTTGCATGCACACTGTCCGCTAACTCAAAAGCTAACTTCCTATGGAGTTAGGTTTGTCTCATTAATACCTGCAAATGAACAGATGATGATCTACAAATATTCTTTGATTTGCACAACTTCCGCTCTTCTCAAAACGCATATGTGCACATGCAAGGCCTCCTGCAGACACCGTTAAAATGTAAATATTGTTTTTGATTGATTGATAGAGAGGCTTTCTTATACATGTAGAAATTATAAAACTGCAAATTATAACAGACAATGCTTATATGGCTGAGGGTATTTTAGCATTGTTATATATATATATATATATATATATATATATATATATATATTTGTGGGACAGCTTCTAGCTGGTGATTTGTGGGGTTCAGAGTCTGGTTCAGACCTGCTGAATGAATGTGTCCCAGCATGCTTTGGCCAGGAGCAGGGATTAGGTGTGAGTGTAAATCGTCTTAGAAATCCTCTTTGAGGCGTTACTGTCCACGTGGTGTTATTGATCTCCAGTCAGACGTGGAGTTGTGAAGAGTGACCCGAAAGGAACAAAACATGTCCTCACTGTGGGCGGAGCAAGATCAGATTTCATAAAATTTTCTTCAGTATTCTTGCTTTATGACATCACAAAGACGTGATGGGATGAAAGTCAGATTCTTGTTGTTGTTGTTGGAAATCTCACATTTATATCTATGAAACATTTCAACATGTATTGATTTATGGGAAAAAAAAATTAAATACATTTATAAATAATTGATTAATCCTTCAGCTTCACATCTTTGAAGCTCTGGACCAAAAGGTATGGTGACTAGTAGTTTACGTTTGGAGGATTATGTCAGAATGAGCTGAGGTTGAAGTTACTGTGAGTTTTTGCTGAAGTGTTTCCGTCTGTATTCAGACTGTTTAATGTGAGAAAGCTGAGCAGCAGTTAAAGTGAGGTGACTTCCTTCTTGGTGACTTATTAAGCGTTTGTTTGGTTATTGGTTGTTCTTTAACAGCCTCGCTGGTTAAACAGCTGACGGAGAAAAGCAGAAATAATCGACGTGCTCAAAAAAGCAAAGAGGGAATCGAGCCGCCGTTAACTGACGTCTGCTTTCTTTATTCCATTTATCACTATGTGACATCTGTGAGGTGTCACTCAGTTTTACTCAGATTTGGACCAACCTTTGGTAAATGAGTGACACTGAAACGGGACTGAACTGATGACTCACATGGCTGTCAGTGATGCGAGTCATGAGTTCAGGCCCCCTTCATTGTGTTTGGTAGAATCAGGGTCACAGTGTTGTTGTTGTTGTTGTTGTTATTTGGTTAGTCATTGAAGGTTGTTACATAAATAACTGAAATAATCAAAGCTGCTGTTGGAGTGAAAGTTTCACTTTGGCCTCTGAGTTTTTAGGCCATCGTTTCATTCTTGTTGCTGTATTTTTAGTCTGTAGATACACATGGTGCATTCAGGGGGAACTGGGAACTCTGAACTCTGAGAAGTGAATGAAGATGCTTCCAAAATTCAGCCTTTTCAACTCAGAAATTCTGAATTGGTTTCTCAACTCTGTGTTCATTATTTAATTAAGTTTGTGAATTTTAGTTAATGCTAAGTCTGATCCATCATCAGCAAAACGGTCACACATTTCTTCTGTTATTGTTTATTTTGTGAAACTTTTGCTTTCTTGGTTCAGTGAACCACATGTCTGTCAACAAGTGTTTGTAGGAAAGTAACAAACAAACCTCAAGGCAGTTTTTTTTTTTTCCTCATTTTGTAAGTTAAACATGCTGACGTCTAAAATGTTATTTTGAGTTCTGACTTCAGAATCTGAGGCTGGGTTTCCGACTCGACTCACAGGTGATGGTGGGAGGTTTTAAAGTGCTCAGCGTGCGTCGGTAGCTTTTAGTGAAGGTGATTGGAGGATAAAAGTGTGTGATGGATGGACTTTGCACCAGCTGGTGGTTCTGATAAGAGCGTCGCTGTCGCTTTTATGGGTTTCAGCTCCACTTTGTGTTCTAGAAGGTTCCCTGTCAGGTCACAATGGTATTACATGGATATCAAAACTGCTTCAGCCTTCATAGGCTCTCTGCCCAATCTGTGGGGAAAGGGGTGGGGCTAGAAGTTTGGTCACAATCTGTGGGGGAAAAGGGCGGGGCTAGAAGATTGGTCACAGAGATAGTCATAAATATAAAAAATTCACAACAAGTCAAGTCTGGGAGCATACGCCTTGGGTCCTGGATGGCAGCCACCCAGGCAGTCAAGCAGTCCATTCCCACATCTCTAAAAGTGGTGAAATGGGGGCGTGTCCTTGGAGTTACTGAGGTCTTCAACACTCAGGCAGCTGCCGCCTGCTGCTGCACTGAGAAATGCGCCGCGTGGGCGATGCTCACTCACAGTGCAAGTGATACTCCTGAGTGAAGCCACAACAATGAGATGAAATAGTTTTAGTAAAATCACCTCATTAGCCAGTGAAAACATGAACAGAAGACTGTTTGTTTGCTCACAGACAAGTTCAGCAAGCTACATGCTAATCGTTTAAGCTGTCTGCTGCAGTGAGTCGCGGCATCAATGGAGACGTGTTACCCATCTGAACCCCAAGCAGTTTGTTTACTGAATGTGGCTTCATTTTTTATTGTACCTGCAAGTGCTGCACCTCTGTGGAAACACCACCACTGTGGCTGGAATTGGACAAAAATGTCTAATGTGCAGAATAATGCAACTATGTCATAAATCAAAGAAGAAAAAAAAATTAGTTTCTTCTGTATTATAATGTAGAAGAATTGAAAAAGATGGAAACGATTTATGACAAGTGTTAATATTTTATTTTAGGTGGGGGTTATTTTTTATTATTATAAATTAATTTCTATTTTAGTATTAAATTTTGTTATTGTGTGCAAGTTGCTTGTTTCAGAAACATTTGGAAAGAATTTTCTGGTTCTGATAAATTGTCATTCTTGCCTTTTTTTTTTTTCCTTCTCTTTTCCTTATTGCCTTGTGGAACCACACTTCATATACGTATGTTGGCAAAATATCTTAAGAATATGTATTTGAGCCTAACGATGAAATGATTTGATTTTTGTTTTGGTTTGAAGTGGAGATCAAATTTCTAGCCCTGTGCTAACATACATGAAAATAAAGTAGATTTTATGGGAATGAACTCAGATTTTGTGTGTGTGTATATATATATATATATATATATATATATATATATATATATATATATATATATATATATATATACTTTGAAATGTGGGTGTGGCCTCTTTGTGCTGTCTGACTCTTTACTCAAGTTTTATTTATTTATTTATTAACCTTTCACACCCACGGGTGGGTTGTGGGGTTTGTTAATAGTTATCTGAAGTAG
Organism: Thalassophryne amazonica; assembly: GCF_902500255.1. Classification (NCBI taxonomy): domain Eukaryota; kingdom Metazoa; phylum Chordata; class Actinopteri; order Batrachoidiformes; family Batrachoididae; genus Thalassophryne; species Thalassophryne amazonica. The sequence continues at coordinate 6,013,137 of NC_047124.1, forward strand.
TTCCAGATCTGCGGTGCAATGCTGGAGGATTTTACAAAGCCGGGTCATGTGACTTTGTTGACTCTCTTCACTGCCCTGTCAGCTGTAATGGTCACTTCTGATTGGTCGTTGCTTTGAATTTGCTCTGCAAAGATCACAGACCTTGAACTCAAAGTGAGATTTCTTTACAAGAATCAGGACAGATCAGAGTGAAATAAGTGGAAATGTCCATCAAAGCGGGTCATCGTGTACCCGCTGACCCGGAGCTCCTGGTTCCTGTCACCAGTTTTGTCATGTAAAAACTTTTTATCAGACTTCAAATACTTTTTCCTTTTTTAAGACAGAGGTTTTGGCGTTTGGCCCTCAAAGCTATTTTTGATCTTATGCTTTGCCCCTACCTGTTGCCATGGTTACCAGTATGGAGCAGGCGTGGGAAAAGTAAGCGGTTGTGTTTGCACTGTACATCAGCACTCATAAATTACCTCAGAGATGCATTTGGTGTCCCACTGGGACATTTCCCTGCTGGTCTGCCAGACTGTTTCATCAGGACGACACAACAGTCGGTCAAACTGGTTGTGGATCTGATTAAATATAGAAACAGCATCATCACAGTCCAAACAACTAGGGCAGCACTAGTTAAAGTGCGCCTAATCTGGACCTGAAACAAACTCAACGCTGTGCGCACTGACTAGCCTACTTCTTTTGAGTCGTTATCACAAACAGTCAGGGTTTAAACCCACGACCCTTCGTTTATATCTGTCGGTGTGTCCTGAATGAAGCTGTGCAGTCGATTTTTATTTCCTATTATTTCATCATCTGTTTATAAGAAATGTAAGTTAATTTCGGTTGATATGAGAAATAACACAACATTCAGGAATTCTAACACTTTATTATTACACTTTGCTGTATATCGCCTTCTAAAGGACACCGGAGTCATTTGGGCTGTTAATTCATGCTGCCAGCTAAAGTCTGCGCTGCCACAAACAAACGCTGACGTCAGTTTGGGGCGGGGCTTCCTGTCTTCTAGTTACAACAGTAAAGTGCACTTTATAAAAAACATCATGTCTGTTTTTGTCCAGCTGACAGTGAAGGATGAACGGATATGAAACTCCGCCTCTCGCCTCCATCGGTTTTGGCGCCTTCACCTCCCCACTGAAGTGAGTATTTAAAACTTCATGGATGGAGTTTTGTTATTATTATTATTTTTTAGTAAAGAAGTTTAAGACTCTTTCATGTATTTAATCCACTGATTATTTAGTGCCACCAACAGGTCAGAATGTCGGTCGGTCCAGCACGTTAGTAATGTATCCCAAAAACGAAGCCATTAGAATTTAACTGATGTTGGTGTTGACATGCTAATAGATGTTTGTGGATTTTTGCTCCCATTTTGGGTAACCACATTGGTGACAGAATATGAAAACAACATTAACTACACGCTAACTTTATTTTTCACTCTGAGTCCTTTTCTAATTATTTTAGCCAACAGTGGCTATGCTGCCAGCTCGGCGGTGCCAAAATAGACAAGAAGTCTATTGTGAGTGATGCTGTATAGCGACTGCTAATCTGAGTAAAACGTTGGCTGCTCCCTCAAATAAATTAATCAAAGATGGGGAAAAAGGCTCTGAAACAGCTTATTTCTGCATGAATTTAATATCTATATGGTCGTCTCGAGTGATAATGTTGGTTCCTGTGTTCATCATCCCTCACGGTACTGTCAGTGCCTGTTTCAGCCGTCTCTAGTGGTGCCATCGTTTCCAATGTTCCTCGCCCATCGCAGTGCTGTCGGATCCTGTGTTGGCTGTTTCCTGAGGTGCCGTCAGTTCCTGTGTTGGCTGTCCCTCATGGTACTGTTGGGTCCTGCGTTGGCAGTCTTTCACAGTACCCGTTGGTTCCTGTGTTAGCTGTCTCATTGGTTCCTGTGTTGCCCGTTTCTGGCCGTCCCGTTGGTTCCTGCGTTGGCCGTCCCGTTGGTTCCTGCGTTGGCCGTCCCGTTGGTTCCTGCGTTGGCCGTCCCGTTGGTTCCTGCGTTGGCCGTCCCGTTGGTTCCTGCGTTGGCGTCCGTTGGTTCCAGCGTTGGCTGTCCTGTTGGTTCCAGCGTTGGCTGTCCTGTTGGTTCCAGCGTTGGCTGTCCTGTTGGTTCCAGCGTTGGCTGTCCTGTTGGTTCCTGCGTTGGCTGTCCTGTTGGTTCCTGCGTTGGCTGTTCTGTGTTGACCGTCCTGTTGGTTCCTGCGTTGGTTCCTGCGTTGGCCGTCCTGTTGGTTCCTGCGTTGGTTCCTGCGTTGGCCGTCCCGTTGGTTCCTGCGTTGGCCGTCCCGTTGGTTCCTGCGTTGGCCGTCCCGTTGGTTCCTGCGTTGGCCGTCCCGTTGGTTCCTGCGTTGGCCGTCCCTGGCGGGTGGCTATAAACAGCCTCTACATTCATTATTAAGCAGCAGTCAGTGAGAAGTTGTGAACGTGTGAAAATCTCATGTTTCTGTCGGCTGATTGAGTTTCAGTGACACATCAACAGTCACCATCACATGCACTCGGCATGCACGCCAACAGACAGCTTCTTTTCTGTCAGTTTTGCTTTGAAATTCATCTACAGGACAAAAACAATTATTTAAATCATCAAACTGTTTTTTACAGAATTATTCTTATAATAAGTGTTTTATAGAGTTTTAGAAATTGGTGTGATGCTTTTTTTGTATGAATAATTTAATATTTATGGTTTGAACACAGATGTCACCAGAAGCACCTGTGTTTGAATGAGTTTGTGTAAACGGCTGTTTCCAACCTGATTTGTTTGATTTGTGTGACAGCGGCCACGACTCGCAGTCTCCAGAACTTCCCAAGAATAAAGCCAAGTCCAGTGCCAGAGCTCTGTACGGTGAGTAAGACACCAGCTCCGGGAAAAAAGGGGAGGAGCCTATCTCAGTCAGCTGTTCCTGACTGTTTACGAATCCACGAAGCTGCACAGAGTCTGTGCCGGAGTTTGGGCGCCATCGACCTGGTGGCGAGGACGGATCATGGCTCGCTTGCATTTTTTATTGGAGTCTCTTAAAAACGAGGCTACGTCGGCATCAAGCTGCCAGAAGGTGGTGCTGTAGCTACTAGAGCCAAGACTGGCTTCAACATGTTCTCGCACAGCGCCACCTTCTGGTCACACGTCACACTCTGTGCACAGTTACTTTCATCTGATTGGCTCAACAAACATCTGCCGAGACCAATCAGAAATAAGCAACTTTTGAAGTAGTTTAAATCAAAGCATGTTTCATTTGAAGCTTCACGATTCCTCCTGTCATTTTCCAGGAACAGATGATGAATATTTCCTTCGCTCGTCCTCCAAACAGAAAAAGAAAAGCAAAAGTGAGCCGAGTGTCATCTGTGTTGTTTGAAAGTGTTGTTCTTTATTTTACTTTTTGTTTTCTGGGTCTCATGAAGCTTTGGCTCTGTTTATAGTTGAGGCCTCAGATTCAGGAGAATTCGTATTTTTGATTGCTTCATAATGCAAATAATTAATTGTGAACACTTGCTTGCATCAGTTTTGCTGTTGTTGCTGTCGGAATCATTGTAAAGTTGTTTGTATTTTTGGTTTATGATTTATTAAAGTCCAAATGTACAGAAGAAACCAGGTTGTAAAAAGAAAGAAAAGAAAAAAAAATCTGGATTCTTCTTTAGGTTTTGACCAACATGTGACACTGAAACTTGAGTCATTCATCAACATCTTCAAATAGTTTGGATTTTAAGAAAAATCATTTTTAAGGTAAACCTTTCAGCTCCTGGTTTTTAATTTTCATCTTTCTGTTTTGTATAATTTTTTTTTTTTATCTAAAGACTTCTTGATTTTTACTAAACTCTCACTTTAAGGAGTCATTTGTTTTTTTTTTTTTGTTTTGGTTTTTTTTTTAATAACAGTCATGTCTTCTTTTTTTAAATCATACAATGTTTGCTTAAGAGGATTTTGGGATATTTTTGAATCACCATTTGGATTAATTTATTGATATTTGAAAGTTGGTAATTCTATATTATTTAATAAAAGTGGCAGTTTTTTAAAATCAGAAATTCTATTTATAATTTTTTTTTTTTAATTGAAGATGTTTTGTAACTGAATTTACTGATTTCTATTCAAGAAAAAAGAGCAATTTTCTTAACCTCTTTACTGGATAACATGTCAGATTTCTAAAAATGTATTTAGATAAAGGACAAGTCTTTAAATCTACTTTAAAATATTTTACTGTCAGTTTTTGCACCGTGGTGTCATGATGATGATACTTTGGCCTGAGGCTCCGCCCGTGTTTACTTTATGACCTGGGTGAATTTTTTTTGTTTTGTTTTGTTTTTTGTTTTACAGGGAACCCTTGTACATAATTGATCAGTTATCAGAATAAATGATCCTTTAATTTTTAATGATGGACTTATGGTTTTGAAGAGTTGTAGTTTAGTTGGTTCGATCCCTGTTTTGCCGAAAGGTTCTTGTTTCACATCGTGGTCAAACCTGTGTGTTTGGTTGTGCGTCTTTGTGTGAGTAGAAACCTCATGAGTGAAGGAAGAGTTTGTGTTCTGAACTCTGATCTCTTCCCGTGGTTCTGTTTGCGTGAACATTAACAAAAGATTTAGTTTAATTCAACAACAGCTGAGTGAATATGAGACAAAAAAGAAGAGTGATACTCACGTAAACCCGTGTCAAAGTAAGTCCGCCCTCACAGGTCCTGAGGCCCATCGAGCCGACGCTTATCTGTGGGCTGAAGAAGACCAGAGTCCATGACTCCCCCTGTAGGTTCCTGCCTGGTACCCACTTTGACATCTGGGTGGACTGAGACGATGCAGATTAAGTGTCTTGTCGGAGGACACAGACGAGTACTCAAGCCTGGGTCTACGTATCCAAAGTGTTTGTTCATCTGCTTCCCCCCACAGAACAAAGAAAACACTACACCAAAACCAGCATCAACAGCCTGACGGACACGTCACAGTACCACGTGGAGGTGAGAGGTCACACCGCCGTCACCTTCACGTCTGACACAGAAACACGTCCAGTCCAGCTCTTCTTTGGATTACTGTCAGTTGGAGGGAGAATTTATTCTCATATTAGATGTAGAAAATGAACAGAAAGTATGTAAATTTGATCCCAGTTATAGTCTTTTTTATTTATTTATGTATTTTAATCACATACCTATTGAAGATAAAATGATCATTATAAAAAATAAACACATATTGGGGGTTTTACTGATGACTGTTTTCTTTCCTGGTTCTTCCTCTCAAAGCACCTGACCACGTTTGTATTGGACCGTAAAGAAGGACTGATCACGGTGGACGATGGGATTCGACGCCTTCGCCTGCTGGACGCCAAAGGGAAGGTGTGGACGCAGGAAATGCTGCTGCAGGTGGAGGAAAAGACGGTCAGCCTGATCGACCAGGAGACCAAGGTACAGGAGCTGACCCTGGTGCTGAAACCACTTCCTTCTCCTGTAGATTTTTACATGTTTGTCCCTGTTGGTAACTTTCACCGCCCTTGAACGCCTCACAAACACACACCAGAGTCTTTGTTCTGTGATTTTTTTTTTTTTTTTTTTTTTTTTTTTATGGTGCATTTGGTGTGTTCCTGTGTTCAGAACGAGCTGGAGAACTTCCCCGTGGGGTCGATCCAGCACTGCCAGGCGGTGATGAACGCCTGCAGCTACGACTCCATCCTGGCGCTGGTGTGCAAAGAGTCGGGTCAGAGCAAACCCGACCTCCATCTCTTCCAGTGTGACGACATCAAGGTGAGCTGATGAATGACATCATCAGCTCGATACCAGGTGTTTAATTAAATAAAATGGAGATGAATTCTACTGCAGTGAATGCAGACGTCTGATTGGCTGGTATGGAGGTAAGCAGCTTTTTTTTATATATATATCCATGTGATGACATCAGCACCACACCAGGCTCCACCCTCATGTGGGTTTGAGGTGGTGGTTTTATGGTGCTGCCACCTTTAGTTTATTTTTGCCACAATTTTTAGTGAGACTTAGATTTGGTTATTTTCCCAATGGAAGTGTTTGGTGAACATGGTTAGTTCAAGGTCTGTTGGAAATTATTCAACTTGTTGTGTTTTTAGTTTTCAGTTAATAAATGCCATATTTTTTTATCATGCTTTTTAAACATGAGTTTTAAAAACATTAAAAGTCATGTTAAAAATAAAGAAATGCTGCTAAATAACTATTATTTTGAAATATAAATAAAATATGTGACCCCTTTACATTTTAAAATGTCATGTCTTTTAGATGATCTGTGGAAATTCTTAAAAATCTGTTTATTTTTTTTTATTTTTTACAAAAAATGTGATCATGTTTGCTTTGTGGCTCAAAAAGTCAAGTACCACTGAAGGATTTAACAGAACTGAATTTTCATGATGAAAAATATTAGAATTTTTTATGTAAACATTTGTACATAAAAAAAAAAACACAAACTGGTGCCTGAAACATCTGCTAAGTATGAAGTGGGTGTGGCAGTGACTGTGGAAGGGAAACTTAATAGAATGAGCGCCCCTGCTGGTTGACATCTTCAGTATTTGCATGTTTTATTTTTGCTCTCTCCAAACTGGACTTAAATAATGTCTGTGGATCTCAGGCGAATCTGATCCACGCTGATATTGAAAGTGCCATGATCGATGCCAAAGGCAGCAAAGTGAAAAAGCGGCCGGAGGCGCTGAAGTAAGAACTGCTCCTGAAATGCACCTTAGAACCCGTTTCACGCCGGTGCCTGATTGACTGATGCGTCTGTCTGCAGGATGATCCTGAAGAGTGACGGGATCATCCCCCCGCCCCCTGCCGCTCCCGCCCCCGAGCCCCCGGCAGCTGTCAATCAGGTGGACGTGAAGAGTCGAGTGGCGGCCTGGTCAGCATGGACCAATGAGCAACAAGACTGTGAGTGATGTCACATCACAACAGCTGAACCCTTAAAGCTTTAATGGGAAAAAACAATGTTTTAATTTGCAGATGAGCGGCGGCGAGCATCATTGGAGGACGGGGCAGCGGAAATGACGGCGGTACGAGTCGACAGAGACGTGGTGAGTCCGGTCTGAGTCCGACATGATCCAGATTCAGTTTGAGCTGATTCAGGAAATACGGATCAGACTGCAGTCAGAGCCAAGAACCAACTCGTTACCATTGAAGATGAAATCAGGAACACGTTAGGTCAAAGTTCAATGATTAAAATTTCAGGGGACCTGAAGGTGACAGGAAGTGACAAAGCATCCAAAAGTTCTCTGACTGATTATGAGAAAAGGAGTTGGACTTTGTGTTATGAATGTTTGTTTCTTTTCACGAAAACAAACAGCAAATCCTGAACCACATCTTGGACGACATCGAGTTCTTCATCACCAAACTGCAGAAAGCTGCAGAAGCTTTTAACGAGCTTGCCAAGAGGAAGAAGTCCAAAAAGGGCAAGAAGAAAGGACCAGGAGGTGAGACGTGTTTCATTTACTTATTTAAAAAAATACGTTTGAAATGTCACAAAATGTGAAGATAAATGAGCAGAAAGATTCTGATCTGGAAATTAAAAATTCGTATTTACCTCATTAAGAGTTAAATCCTGATTTTATTAAAATATTTTTATTTTGTTTGCCTTTTCAGAATGAAGCAAAAGTTAGTTTTGAAGTCAAAAATCCCTCAATATTATTAAAAAAATCATGACTTTATTTCAGTCTGTCATTTTTGAAAAGCTCAAATATAATAAAATAGAACTGTGTGTGTGAGAATTGTTAAAAGAATTGTTTCTTTTTTTTTTTTTTTTTTTTTTTCGCCTGTGGTTTTATTTCATGTGACAATTTCATCCACCAGAGGGCGTCCTGACGCTGCGGTCCAAGCCCCCCAGTGAAGAAGAGTTTGTTGACTGTTTGCAGAAGTTCAAACATGCTTTTAACCAGCTGGTAAGAAGAATTTTCTTCATGAATTGTTGGATCAGAACCATTCAGGTTTCTCACAGTGGACTGATTCTGACCCACAGGGGAAACTGAAGGACCAGATCCAGAACCCGAGTGCTGTGGACCTGGTTCACTTTCTCTTCACGCCACTCAAGATGGTCTGAAACTTTCTTTTTTTCTCTCTCTCTGTTTTCTTTGTATCTTAGTGAAACTATCACATTAGAGCTAAAACCAGTCAGTCAAACAGTCAATTTTTTAAATATCACAAAATGTTCTGAGTCTTGTTTCTGTTTGATTCCACCATGAACTAAAGCAGCACTCAGAGTGCAGACCTTCACCTGACTTTGCCTCCTGCTCTGTATTTATTTATTTTGAGAACTGGATTGAACTAGAATTAAACTGCCCTGAGACCAATTTCAAAGTAGTTTATCTCTAATTCTAATTTAAATGGTTCTGCCTTTAACTGGACCCATAAAATATTTGGTTCAGGTTTTTGTTCTCGAGCATTTCATATCAACATTAGAGGTTTTTCTGAACGGCTCAAGTCAATCTTTGTCTTTTTTTTTTTATTTTTATTAAATGATAATTCTTGAAAGTCAGTTGATTGACAGATGGCTTAGCTCCGCCTCTTCCTCAGGTGATCCAGGCGTGCGGCACTGTGGACCTGGCGAGGAGCGTCGTGGTTCCGCTGCTGAACAGGGATGCAATTGACTTCCTCCACGCCTCAGGAACGGCAGAGGAGAGACACCTGTGGGTGGCGCTGGGGGACGGCTGGACCAAATGCAGGTGGAGGTGACATTTGACATCACAGTCGCTCCGCCTGCTGAAGCACAAAGTGCCATGTTTGTGGTGTCTGATGTCCTCAGGTTGGAGTGGCCAAAAGACCATTACTTCCCGCCTTGCGTGCTGAGATTCCGGGACGGTTGGGAACCGCCGGGGCTGCAGCTGGCAGCGCCAAGTCGAGAGCCGGAGCTGAGCCAGCGGGCTGAGAGCCCCGCCCACGGAGAAACGCAGAGGAAGGAGGATGTGCAGCTGTGCCTGGACCAGGAGGTGGGGCCGGAGTTTATAGGAGGAGAATCTAGAGCGGCACTCTGAGCGAGCGTACCACCGCCAGCGCCCAACAATTCAAACATAACTCTGACTTTATCATTGCGTTTGCTGACAGTCTGGAATCTTTAGTGTTTGTAGCAGTCGCTGATGTGTGTGTATGTGTGTGTGTGTTTGCAGCGCTCGGTGGGGCCGCTTCCTGCAGCAGACGGGTACGCCTTCAAACGCACGCAGGTTCTGGACCAGGACACGGCCATGGCCGCCTTTAAGCAGGCCGTCAGCCGGCGTATAGATCGGTAACAGAGACGCCGTGGAGAAGCGAGCCCGCTGGTGTGGGACTGAAAATCAGACGTTTGATTGATTTTGGTGTTTCTGATTCCTGCTTCAGCAAGTGTTCAAATAAAATATCACTTCATCTTTAAACAAATAAAAAACAACCCCTTAAACTCTGACAGCAGCTATAACGAGTCCTCCACCCCAGAACATGAATCACCATTTAAGAACTTTTTTCATACAGAAATGTCAAATTTAGTGCAATTTTAATTGCTCATATTGTCATATGAATGCCTTATATATATATATACACACACACACACACACAACAAAAATAAACGCAACACTTTTGGTTTTGCTCCCATTTTGTATGAGATGAACTCAAAGATCTAAAACTTTTTCCACATACACAATATCACCATTTCCCTCAAATATTGTTCACAAACCAGTCTAAATCTGTGATAGTGAGCACTTCTCCTTTGCTGAGATAATCCATCCCACCTCACAGGTGTGCCATATCAAGATGCTGATTAGACACCATGATTAGTGCACAGGTGTGCCTTAGACTGCCCACAATAAAAGGCCACTCTGAAAGGTGCAATTTTATCACACAGCACAATGCCACAAATGTCGCAAGATTTGAGGGAGCGTGCAATTGGCATGCTGACAGCAGGAATGTCAACCAGAGCTGTTGCTCGTGTATTGAATGTTCATTTCTCTACCATAAGCCGTCTCCAAAGGCGTTTCAGAGAATTTGGCAGTACATCCAACCAGCCTCACAACCGCAGACCACGTGTAACCACACCAGCCCAGGACCTCCACATCCAGCATGTTCACCTCCAAGATGGTCTGAGACCAGCCACTCGGACAGCTGCTGAAACAATCGGTTTGCATAATCAAAGAATTTCTGCACAAACTGTCAGAAACCGTCTCAGGGAAGCATCTGCATGCTCGCCGTCCTCATCGGGTCTCGACCTGACTCCAGTTCGTCGTCGTAACCGACTTGAGTGGGCAAATGCTCACATTCGCTGGCGTTTGGCACGTTGGAGAGGTGTTCTCTTCACGGATGAATCCCGGTTCACACTGTCCAGGGCAGATGGCAGACAGCGTGTGTGGCGTCGTGTGGGTAAGCGGTTTTCTGATGTCAATGTTGTGGATCGAGTGGCCCATGGTGGCGGTGGGGTTATGGTATGGGCAGGCGTCTCTTATGGACGAAGAACACAGGTGCATTTTATTGATGGCATTTTGAATGCACAGAGATACCGTGACGAGATCCTGAGGCCCATTGTTGTGCCATCCAAGAACATCACGTCATGTTGCAGCAAGATAATGCACGGCCCCATGTTGCAAGGATCTGTACACAATTCTTGGAAGCTGAAAATGTCCCAGTTCTTGCATGGCTGGCATACTCACCGGACATGTCACCCATTGAGCATGTTTGGGATGCTCTGGACCGGTATACGACAGCGTGTACCAGTTCCTGCCAATATCCAGCAACTTCGCACAGCCATTGAAGAGGAGTGGACCAACATTCCACAGGCCACAATTGACAACCTGATCAACTCTATGCGAAGGAGATGTGTTGCACTGCATGAGGCAAATGGTGGTCACACCAGATACTGACTGGTACCCCCCCCCCCCCCCCCCAATAAAACAAAACTGCACCTTTCAGAGTGGCCTTTTATTGTGGGCAGTCTAAGGCACACCTGTGCACTAATCATGGTGTCTAATCAGCATCTTGATATGGCACACCTGTGAGGTGGGATGGATTATCTCAGCAAAGGAGAAGTGCTCACTATCACAGATTTAGACTGGTTTGTGAACAATATTTGAGGGAAATGGTGATATTGTGTATGTGGAAAAAGTTTTAGATCTTTGAGTTCATCTCATACAAAATGGGAGCAAAACCCAAGTGTTGCATTATATTTTTGTTGTGTGTGTGTGTGTGTGTATATATATATATATATATATATATATATATATATATATATATAATTTTTTTTTAGGTGACAAAAAGATCTGAGATAATGAGTGGGGTTGTTCTTTTGTTTGTTTTGTTTTGGTTCAGGTGCTCTTTATTTCTTTCTTTTGCTTCTGCTAAAAAAAATGTGAAACTTTCTGCACTGAATCAAAACTTTCACTTTCTTCCTTCTGTAAAGGCGGGACGTTTCTCCACGGCTGAAAGAAATCCAACAAATATTTAACTCCCGTGGTTATGCACCCCCCCCCCCCCCAAAGTTTTTGTTCGTAAATAAAATTTGAGATGAAGTTTCTGTAGAATTGTAGTAAAATTTAAAGTTGTAATTTTGTTTTAATGTAATAAGATACTTTAAATGTTGGATCATTTCTAAACTTTTTTTTAAGTTTACGAAATTTGAAGATTAATTTCTGTTCCTGCAGAATTATAGCATAATTTTAATTTGTATTTTGTTTAATGTAGTAAGCTGCATTAAATGTGGACCATTTTTAAACAGTTTTTTTATTATTATTATTCTTTGTCTCCATGACATGTGATATTTAAGAAGTTTACGACGCTGACGGCAGAGTTCAGCCAAAAACTATTCGTCAAATCTAAATACGACTTTGTGGCCCGAAATGGCACCGAGCTTTCTGTTCTGAAGGACGAGGTCGTGGAGGTGAGCGAGTGTCGTTTGGTCGCGTTCTTTGACGTGTGAGTGAATAAAATGTTTAATCCCTGACTTTGTCTGTCAGGTCCTTGATGACAGGAAACAGTGGTGGAAGGTTCGCAACGGAGGCGGGACTTCTGGTTATGTGCCAAATAATATTCTGGAGATCACCAAAGCTGTGGACGTCACTGGAAGAGGAGAGCCGATCTACAGCCACACTATACAGGTAACACTGTCTCCGGGTCACAGGTCACAGCCGGGTCACTAACCAACAGATGCCCTGACAGTGACGTTTTGGATGTTTGTCAGCCTACGGTTATGTTGTCACCAGATTAATTTCATTATATCATCTTTTATTTCTTTATTTTAATCACCAGATTAATTTTCATTACAGTCTCATGTTTTATTTCTTTTTTAATCACCAGATTAATTTCATTCAGTCTCATCTTTTATTTCTTTCTTCTTTATTTTTTGACAATTAAAGCTTATGATGCCAAAGAAGGAGTTTGAGTTGTTCAAGGTGAGAGTTGTGGGTCTGATTGTTTGCTCTGGTAGTTTTCCATCGAATGTTTTGCTTTGCTGTGGTTTTTAAAGACAACAGTTTTACGTTTTGGTGAATCCGTCTTAGTGGAGCAGATAACTGTAACAATTGTTAATTGCTGGAAACAAGCACCAAAATTGGCAGACTCTCTTGTAAAAGCACGTTAGCCACCCAAATTTTCAATAGCCGGACAGGTAGAGGTCAGATGAAGAATTACACAGGTGTCAATATTTTAAAAGTGCTCCAATCATATTGAAAACTATTACATATTATGTGTCTGATCACAAGATTCCAAAAAGGTATAGTTTGGACTATCTGTGACTGAATATTAGAGTTATGGGGTAAAAACAGCAAGAATGGTGACAAAGGTCAATTTCAGTTTTGTACAGGGGTCAAAAGTTAAAGTTGCTATAATTTTGGTAAAAAGTGATGCAAGTTATTGGGTTGAGTTAATATGTTTTTTAAAAAAGGAATAGTTTGCACAATGTGTCATGCTTAGTACCATGGTACATGTCACATGTCACAGACTCAATGGATGTCGACATTGTTTAATCTTTACTTTGGAGACCAAACATTCACACAGTCAACACTATTCCATTTATTAATCCTATTAGCACAACCAACAATTTGCACCACTTTTTTTTTTTTTTTTTACCAAAATTGGAGCAACTTTAACTTTTGACCCCTGTACAAACTGAAATTGACCTTTGTCACCTTTGACCATTTTTGCTGTTTTTAACCCCATAACTCCAAAATATTCAGTCACAGAAAGTCCAAACTATACCTTTGTGGAATCTTTATGATCAGACAAATAATGTGGTTTACTTTTCAATATGATTGGAGCATTTTTAAAAATTTGACCCCTGTGTAATTCTTCATTTGACCCCTACCTGGCCGGCTATAAAAATTTAGGTGGCTAAAGTGCCTTTACAAAAGCATAATGTTTAAGGTGTGTTTGTGGTGCGTGTGTGCCAATTTTGGTGCTTGTTTCACCATTTGAAAGATTCCTCTGTAAATATTATCTATTGTTTTTTTGTTTTGTTTTTTTTTTTAAGAAAAATATTTTAATCAGATTGGGTCTAAGACAAATGACGTGGACATGTTTAGCCTAGCTTAGAGCACAGGAAGTTGGTAATCTAGAGAAAAAACAGCTACTTTAACACAAATACCTCCCCAAAAAACCCCACCTAGCTAGTAATACGACACAAAACAGCTAGCCTATCTTAGCACAAAAAATGAAATGAAACTGCTATCTTAGCTCAGCCATTCAAAGAGTGGAACCACTCGTTTACCTTCCTGAGAAGTATTAACTTCTTGGTTAACTGATTAGTTAAAATCTGATGAAATTTCACCTTGTGCTAAGCTAGTATTAGCTTAGGTTCTAGCATTAGTGCTCAGTTAGGTAAACGTGTCCTGTAGGTAATATCTCTAAAATGGTCTATTTTCATCACAGGCTTGATGAGATAAATTCTCTTAATATCAGGCTGTTTTCCAGAAATAACTTAAGTCTTTTAGAAAGTTGTCCCTATAGAGCGTTTGCCGTGTTTAGTTTCTCATGGTTTTTTTTAATCTGTTTTTTATTTTTTGGGTTTTTGCAGCAGTTGCTGGGAGAATTGAATGAGGTAAATCAGGAGTGAATCTGGTTTTAAATTGTGTTTTGAAAGCTCAGTTTGTTTCCCTCCAGCTGTGTAGATTTCACGTTTGGCCTCAATTAACAGAAATACTTCATTATACAAGTGAATTACTCCGTTTATAAATGAAGAATTCAGTAATAAATAAATGGCTTCTGGTTTTGATGATTAAAAGTCATTATTTACTCAACACGTTGCTGAAAGAACCTTCTGGTTCTTTCGGGGTCTTTAGTTCTTTCGTCTGGGGGATTCACTGTATTTATTTTTTATTTGCTTTAAACTTTGACTCGAACCTTCATAGGACCACACACTTTAAACGTTTGGCTGTTTTGGGCCGAGGACCACACTTCAGGTGTGTAAAGTCTGTTGTTTCTCAGAAACAGACAACGAGGACGGAAATCCTCCCCGGTAAACCCGTAGCGACGCCGACGCCTCCGACACCGCCCTCTCCGGCGCCCACCAGGCTGCCCACAGCCGCCGCCTCCCCCCTCCAGCTTCAGAGCCCGCCAACAGCACCGCGGTTAGCCGCCACAACAGCGTGACATCCAGCGACAACGGTGGCGTTGCTGCGAGGGAGACGCCAACCACAACCCTGCACACGGCAGCCGTAAGTCCCAGCTGCCACCTCACACCCCCTCATCGTTTTCTGATTGGTTCTGACAGTTCTGATGATGGTGCTCCCCTCTGCAGGTAGGAAATCCAACATGGAGGAGGTCCAGGACGAGCTGGTGCACAGACTGACGCTGGGCCGCAGCACTCACAAAAAGTTCCAGGTTTCTTCCCGCAGCGGCAGCCTGCCGGCCGTCAGCATCACCTACGACTCGCCACCGCCCGACGTCCGAGCCTGGTTAGAGGCCAAAGGCTTCAGTCCCGTGTAGATGCCGTTCCAGCGCTGCTCCTCATCCCCGCCGCCAGTTCCTCTTAGCCTCTCTTTAGGTGCTTTTCCATTTCAGGGACTAGACCCTGAAATGAGTCCTGGCTGCAAGCTTAGTTCCTGCTGCATTTCCAGCAGACTGGAAGGTCCGTGAACCATAAAATTTATGGTACCGCTGTAGCAAGAACTCTAGAATGTTAGCAGTTCCTGCAGTTTGACGCTGAAAGTTCCTGGAAGAACTTAGTAAAGTAGCTCTCACACAGTTCCTCTTCAAACCTGGTACTCCTTCCAAAGACCTGCACCAGCCTGCGTTCTTAGCGTGTTCCTGCAGAATCAGTTCTGGAAATGTACTTTCCTGATCAGAAGGATTCTCACGCTGGCACACAGAGACGGTTTGGAGACATCATACGGCAGCGTCTGATTGGTGGATGTTGTGTGCTTTCATCACATCGTATGTTTTTTTTTTTTGTTTTTTTTTTTCTTCATGTCGTCTCTGCAGCACCATCAGCAGCCTCGGCGTCCTGACCGGAGCTCAGCTCTTCTCACTCAACAAGGACGAGCTGAAGACCGTTTGTCCCGACGACGGGGCTCGAGTCTACAGCCAGGTCACCGTGCAGAAGGCTGCGCTCGAGGTTGGTGTCACACTGACTGACTGACTGATTTTTAGTGGCATGAAGTCAAATCAGTTAATATGTTAATTTAAAAAAACAATGAAGTCTTTGTTTTCAGCTTTTAAGTGTAAAAATGTTTGTTTCTAGATTAGATAGAATTTTTTGATCCCTTGGGAGACTCCCTCTGGGAATTTGAGGTTCCAGCAACATTGTAATAGCAGCACACAGGGTAAAAAGCACACAGAGTATCAAAAGTGAAAGTAAAAAGAAAAACAGTTTGCAAATATACAATAGGCAACATCGTAAAACGTCTCAATTTGTACAATCAATCCAATCATTAAATTTTCTCAGTCATCAATTGTATGTTATGTTGCTGTTTCTTAATACTTTCTTCACAAAAATGATACTTTTTAGATACACAAACTATTCAAAAATCTTTTCATAATGAAATTTTCTATTTTAAAAGGCTCGGGTCAAGAAAATGAAGATTTCAGTTAATAAAAGCAGTTTGTAGTTGTTTTTTTTTTTCCCCTCCACAGGATTTTAAAACGTTAATGTTTTATAATAAAGCTTCAGTTTTTTTTTTTGTTTTTTTTTTAATCATGCTGAGATTAACAGTCTCAACCACCTAAAAGATCCCAAATCAACTTGCTGATCCAGGATCAGCCAGTGTGGTTTATTTGCTTCTGAAAAACCCAACTGAGGATTTGATTTGAAGTGTAGTTACATGAGCATCTCTGTGATTGGATGATTGGCTAAGGGGAGGGGCTGCAGAACTGTACACACACTAGGGGGCGCTATAGTTTTCCTTCAGCTTCACAAATGAATGACAAAATTAAACACGGCAGAAAAATCAAAATCAAGGATGAAATAAAACCAAAAGATAATTTGAGTAAATCTGAGTAAGAGAAATTTCATCAGCAGAAAGTGACAAATGTTTCCCCCCCCATTGTCACAACCTTTAGTCCACTGATTTAATGAGCTCATCATTTATTTCCTTAATATTCAGACCAGCGAGACCTGTTAAAGTCAAATATTAAAAGTTAATACAGTGGGATTACTAATACCCCCCAACCGAAGCAGCACAGTATTAACTGACCCTAACCAGCCAGTGGTTGGGCAGATTTCACCTAATATTGTTTAAATGAAATAAACCTGTTCCAAAGCAGGTTTTTACTTCCACTTATTATTATTATTATGTTGCTGTGTCAACCAGTCCGATTCATGTTTTTAAGAACCAGGGAATCACAAATCGCGCCACATCCTTGACAAATTAATCCGTCTAATGTGGTAATGGTTGTCATGGAGACGAGGCCTAAGCCTTTCAAAATTCCTTCTCTCGTTGTGATAAAGTCTGAGGTTTGTGTCGATTGCAGATTTTATTGTGTCTTTTCAAATCCTCCACCTTTGGAAAGGTTTGGTGTTTGGTGTCTTATTTCCCACCTGCAGGTTTTCTTCTGAGCCTCCTTTTGATCTTCTGTTCCTACCTTCATGAAGGTATCATCTGCATCCACGGATGTCCACCGCTCTGTTCTGCTAGCTGCATTCCAAACTTGCTTAACTTCCTTCCAGAGATCTTTCCGTCACACTGATTTGGACTTTCTCAAACATATGATTCATCATTTTGGAGATTAGAACCATAAACGTAAGAAGAAGCTGGTCAAGACCATAATCTATAAATGTCGGACCTGCTGATGACATTTTATCATTTGGTGTGAATAACTTTGTTTCATTAAAATTAGAAGCAGTGAATTTTTAACTTCACATTCAGTGTATGAATGAGTTTTACCTTAAAACAGCTGCCTAGTTTAAAAAAAAAAAAGTTATTTGGTTGAAATTTCTTCCTGAATTTGTGAATGTGGCCAGCAGGAGGAGACAAAAAACCTTGATTGTGTAGCAGCGTTCAGTATTTACCTGCTGTGGCTGTACAGTCCGGTTCCTTAACCTCCCAAACCAAAATGTTCACCATGTGTTGACCTCTGACCCCACCATCCAGGTCCCCTTACTCTAACCCCCCCCCCCCCCCCCCCCAAAAAAAAAGAGCTTCTCTGGCTGCCGTCACATCTAAACAGACACAAGTGATTGTGTGGGTGTTATCCATTAGCGTTGTTTATGTGTGTTGTTGACAACTGTTTACAGCTGTTGTCCTGGTGCAGCAGCATGGTAGCTCTGTAGTTTGGATTCTGGCTTCCCAGTAAGAATGTTGTGGTTTCAGTTCTTCCTGTGTGGAGTTTACATTCTTCATTAGATTTCTCTTCAGTGTCAATAAGATGAGTTTGTTTAATAATGGGCACCAAAGTTAAACCAAACACTTTTTTAATTTGTGAAGTCGGGATCAGTGATGTTTGAACTAATTAATAGTTGTTGTGCACCACGTGGCCTCCTTTTTTTTAACCACTTTAGTGTAAAATAATGTGAAAACCAGCTGCATATTTTCTCAGGCTCTATCACTTTCAGGTGAGTATTCCTGCTTATTTGTGTGCACTAATTATTAAATGTTGTGTACTTCTATGCAAACACTATCTGATTTGAAAGTGTTGTGGTATTTTTTGGGGGTGGGGGGGCAAAGCAGGAGTTCTTCCTGCTTTTTCAGAAATAAGACTTCATTTCCCATAATGCCCTTTGCTTGCAGCTGATGTAGTCTGAAGCTTTGCTTAGTTTCTGCTGCAGATTTTCTGACATTTAATCATTTTTATTTCCTGTCATTCATCTTTCTTTCTTCCATCCTTGTGCTCTCCCCCCCCTGCATCTCAGAGAAGTTTGGGTTCGGAGCTTCAGGAGGTGATGAGGAGGCGTCAGGAGAAACTTGCAGCCTCCACCTGTGACTCGGGGGTGGAGTCTTTTGATGAAGGCAGCGTGCACTGATCTCCACCCCCCCCCTTTTTTTTTTTAACCTTCATCCTGCTATTTTCTGGTTCTCAGGCGGCGAACGACCACGCCCACTTCTTGGAGCTCATGCGGCGTCGCCAGGAAGTCCTGAGCTCGTCGCCATAGAAACACATCCAGAAGGGCACAGAAATACCTGCCATGCTTGTGACGCTCAGATTGTCAGTATTAACATCTTGATTTGTACAGGAAAAACAAAACGTGCTTTTTTTTTTTTTTATCACTGAGAGAATATTTCCACTTTTTATTTTCTAGTTTAAGTTATTGTAAAAATGATCAAAATCTAATTTATTTGTAAACACAGAATTAATGGTTGATCACGTTTTATTTTTCTTTTTTTGCACACGATAACTTTACGACGGCGACTAAAGAAACAAAGTGAGACTTTGTGTCTCCAGGGTCAAAGGTCAGAGTGAGTTGTTGGAACTCTCCAGACTTTAATGGTGGCGTCCTGTTCCCTCAGCTCATAGGCCAAAATGTTTCAAGGTGGAATCGTTGGTTTCAGTTACAAAAATGTTTGTGGTTCCTGGTTTGTCCACCAGACTGACAGCACACCCCCACTGCAAGAACAAGAACCACTGTTGAAAAGGGACTCATTGCACCAGTGGAACTCGGGTTGGGTTTTGGTTTTTGTTACATTTGTAACTGAATTTCTCATTGGTCCAGGGGCCACTGGAGCAGAGCTTGCAAACTAAAGTGTAGTGATTCATGTAGCAACATGTCCTCATAACATTCTTGGTTGTCTTGGTGGAAACTAAAGTGGGACCGAAACCTGGACTAGTTCCCAGAAGCCATATAGTTCTGGTACCTGGAGTATGAACTCTTTTCTACAGCTCGTAATCTGGACACATTTACAAAGTCATTCCAGAGATTCTCAGATGTTAACTTGTTATACTGCCGCCTGTGGTTGATGCAGGTATTGCACGTAAGCGAGCACATAGTATTCTTGTCTTGGCCACGCCCCCTTATCCTGTGGCACACACGACGGTGTTTTTTTTTTTTTTTTTTTTTTTTGCAGTACTACACTTGGCCTGTAGATGGCAGAACTGTTCTTGTACAACACTGATTGTGAACACTGAATGTATCCACTGATAAACGTGCTCCGCCCACAGCAACAAGACACCTCATGTGATTGGTGGTTTGTCTTGTGATTTGTCACAAGCTGATTATTTTATTTTATTTTTTTAACTATCAGGTTGTAAATGAAAATGATTTGACTATTTCCTATCATTTGCCTTCATTTGATACAGATTCTGTAAAAAGGACAATTTACACTTCTTGGTCATGAAATAATTTTGAATTGACTCAAAACATTTACTAAAATGTCTTAAAAAATAAAGATTGACTGTGAGATCACTTTTTTTTTCTTTGACCAACCAAATTCTCATGAATTTGATAAACAGCTGTTTTTTTTTCTTCTTCTTGGAATTGTAATTTTGTTTGCTAGCTCTAGCTAGCTAACAGCGTGCTGTTCGCTACATTGTTCTAACTTTGTCAGGTCATATAAAGGGACAAACTGTTTAATGGTGTTTGGGGAAAAAAAAATCTGTAAAAGTTCATTCAACAACCAAAACTTGTTCATAAATATTTTATAAACATT
Organism: Thalassophryne amazonica; assembly: GCF_902500255.1. Lineage (NCBI taxonomy): Eukaryota > Metazoa > Chordata > Actinopteri > Batrachoidiformes > Batrachoididae > Thalassophryne > Thalassophryne amazonica. The sequence continues at coordinate 6,033,085 of NC_047124.1, forward strand.
TAGTCAAAAACTGCGACTGCTTTTAGCTCAGTTTGTTCCGAGTCGCTTTGATTTGTTGAAACATGTTTTAATTTCGAATATAATCAGTTTGATTGTAAACAAGCAAAAGAAAAAAAAATCATTGTTAAAGATTTTTTAAAAAAAGCTACTGTTATCTGCTGCTGATTAAAGCTTAAAGTTTTAAAAAAAAAAGTATTTAGTCAGAAGGTTCTAGATGCTAGGCAGAAATACAACCCCTGGCAAAAATGATGGAATCACCAGCCTCGGAGGATGTTCAGTTGTTTAATTTTGTAGAAAAAAGCAGATCACAGACATGACACAAAACTAAAGTCATTTCAAATGGCAACTCTCTGGCTTTAAGAAACACTATAAGAAATCAGGAAAAAAAATTGTGGCAGTCAGTAACAGTTACTTTTTTAGACCAAGCAGAGGAAAAAATATGGAATCACTCAATTCTGAGGAAAAAATTATGGAATCATGAAAAACAAAAGAACACTCCAAACACATCACTAGTATTTTGTTGCACCACCTCTGGCTTTTATAACAGCTTGCAGTCTCTGAGGCATGGACTTAATGAGTGAAACAGTACTCTTCATCAATCTGGCTCCAACTTTCTCTGATTGCTGTTGCCAGATCAGCTTTGCAGGTTGGAGCCTTGTCATGGATCATTTTCTTCAACTTCCACCAAAGATTTTCAATTGGATTAAGATCCGGACTATTTGCAGGCCATGACATTGACCCTATGTGTCTTTTTGCAAGGAATGTTTTCACAGTTTTTGCTCTATGGCAAGATGCATTATCATCTTGAAAAATGATTTCATCATCCCCAAACATCCTTTCAATTGATGGGATAAGAAAAGTGTCCAAAATATCAACGTAAACTTGTGCATTTATTAATGTCATGACAGCCATCTCCCCAGTGCCTTTACCTGACATGCAGCCCCATATCATCAATGACTGGAAATTTACATGTTCTCTTCAGGCAGTCATCTTTATAAATCTCATTGGAACAGCACCAAACAAAAGTTCCAGCATCATCACCTTGCCCAATGCAGATTCGAGATTCATCACTGAATATGACTTTCATCCAGTCATCCACAGTCCACAATTGCTTTTTCTTAGCCCACTGTAACTTGGTTTTTCTGTTTAGGTGTTAATGATGGCTTTTGTTTAGCTTTTCTGTATGTAAATCCCATTTCCTTTTGGCGGTTTCTTACAGTTCGGTCACAGACGTTGACTCCAGTTTCCTCCCATTCGTTCCTCATTTGTTTTGTTGTGCATTTTCGATTTTCGAGACATATTGCTTTACGTTTTTTGTCTTGACGCTTTGTCTTCCTTGGTCTACCAGTATGTTTGCCTTTAACAACCTTCCCTTGTTGTTTGTATTTAGTTCAGTTTAGACACAGCTGACTGTGAACAACCAACATCTTTTGCAACATTGCGTGATGATTTACCCTCTTTTAAGAGTTTGATAATCCTCTCCTTTGTTTCAATTGACATCTCTCATGTTGGAGCCATGATTCATGTCAGGCCACTTGGTGCAACAACTCTCCAAGGTGTGATCACTCCTTTTTAGATGCAGACTAATGAGCAGATCTGATTTGATGCAGGTGTTAGTTTTGGTGATTCCATAATTTTTTCCTCAGAATTGAGTGATTCCATATTTTTTTTTTTTCCCCTCTGCTTGGTCTAAAAAAGTAACTGTTACTGACTGCCACAATTATTTTTCCTGATTTCTTAGTGTTTCTTAAAGCCAGAAAGTTGCCATTTGAAATGACTTTAGTTTTGTGTCATGTCTGTGATCTGCTTTTTTTCTACAAAATTAAACAACTGAATGAACATCCTCCGAGGCCGGTGATTCCATAATTATTGCCAGGGGTTGTATTAGTGCGATATTTTGTTTTCATGGTGCCTTTTCCACATAAATCTGCAATAAACATTTTATTTCATTGAGTTTGTGTAATTGCAAATCAATCGATTGAATCAGTAATTATGTCTGTCAACAAAATATGTAATTAGAAATATGCAAACATTCCTTTTGCAATAGTCAGCCTATATATATATAAAATTTTATTTAAAAAGCTCAAAAATAAAAGTATTTTTGTTGCCATTTTTGACACACTGAAGTAAAAGAACGTTTTCAGTTCTGTATCGGTTATTGAGACCTGGTGTAACTACATCTTCCCCTCCGGGTGGAAGTTGTCGTAGGATATCTTACCCCCACCCTAAATATCAACGGTGCTTCTCTCCGGATTCTACGACTCCCCCTGGAGGCGGCGCCAGTCCGACAGAAAATGTTTAAAGGTGACTAAATTAATACTTACTTTTACATATCGTTATTAGATGTTTGAGGTTTTTACTTTAAAAGTCCCACTGAATACACAGTGTGTGTGTGTGTGTGTGTGTTAGCTTTTGCTCGACGGTGTACAATGACATGAATGATGGTGACAGAGCAGGAATCGAATGCAAACTCTGCAGTACATAAAACAGGTGCAGCTCCAGGATAATTATTTTAAAGTTGAACAAAGAATTCTGTTATGCAATTTGGTAAAACAGCGCCCCCTATGTGCATGGTTTTAACTCGCCTGTTGCTCATTTTCATGTTAACATTAGTGTTCTTGACTTTCTGAATAAAATTTTACATGAATAATTTTTTGCAAATTAAAATTTTTCATTTCACTTTTAATCTCAGGTGTTTCGCTGTCTGACAGCAGAGTGAAAGAAAGTCGTCGGACTTGAACCACAGATTTTACGCTTGAATTTTTGCAGTTTGAAGTGACGTCTGTGTTTAAAAATGGAACCACAAGTTGACCATTGCAACATTTTATTTTGTTCCACACACATAAAAACCGACAGTTGATCCGAGATTGCACATCAAATCTGAAGTGACACAATCCACGAGAACATGGCACCAAAGCCGAACAAATTCGACTCGACAAACACGAAGAGAAAAAAGTGTTCAGTGCTGAACAAGGTCCGTGCCCCCCCTCAACACACAGTCAAATCAACGTGTGTTCTTCCGTGTCCACATGGTGGCGCTCACAGTCAACAATTTCCAAACGTCCAGCTGTGCAACGAAGCGTCTGCTCACGTTAACGATGAGTCACATTTACAACGATTATTAAAAAAGCAACAAAGTCATTCCCACAAGAACTGGCATCATGACAAGCAGAAAGACGCTAAACGTTATTTACAGTACGTGTAATTTCCAAAAGTCAAACCTGTTTGAGATCAAGTGGCGACAAAGTCTCAGCGCGGCGCCGGAACAAGATTCTCAGTTTGCAGCAAAATCTTTTGAAAGTCAACAAAACATTCACTTGTAATTGTACAACATACAAACAGGGTGTGGTCAAAATAACAAACGCTAACACATCTTAGCGTTTTGCACGCCGCAGTCGCCACGTTTGTTGAACAAAAGTGTTTTCAATTAAAATGGTTTCATATTTTGATCCATTTTTTAGCTTCATTGTGTATGTTGGCACTTTTCATGAAAACTCTGAAATTATTTTACTTGAACAGCAGCTCACCTTGTTTAACCTGCCAATAAACTCGTCTGTTGCTGTTTTATTTTACATAATTTTAAAAATGTCACTATTGGAAATTTAAGCGTTAATGTGCCAATAAAAAATAAAACTGACAGTCTGAAAACCTAACAAGTTTTCCATTGAAATACAACTATAAAATTGAAACATTTAATGGAGGTTAAATCTGTAGTTTTTGTTGTTTTTTTCTGTGTTAAAAAACAAAAAGTTGACGTTTTATTTTGACAACACCCTGCACATCGTGAATACTGTAAAACATTTTGGTTAAATTACGACGGACGGCTTGTCTGCTCAGTAAACTTTGTCTACAGTCAGAAAAAAAAAGATAAACGTGGATTCTCTTTCACGCTTCATGTTTGTCAAAATCTTGAACAGATGATCATAAACTTTAACAATAAAAAACGGATTGCACATTTTAACAGTGATGCTTGTAAAATGCTGAGATAATTTAGTATCCAGACAATGCACTCAGAGACACACAGAGCCGGTTGCAGCCACCAGGGGGCCCCAAAGGTCGATTTGTTTTTTTTTTGTTTTTTTTGTTTTTTTTAACAGCTCAAAATATAAATACCAAATCCCAGAATAATGTCCGGGTTTATTAGGTGCTATCACAAATTTACAAAACAAAAATGAAAGCACAACAATTTAATTTTAGGTGAATTGACACATTTGTGGACCTAAATATAAATTTTGGGTGTGAAATACGAAGAGGAAAAAAAAAATCTGTCTTAAGCACACGTGATTAAAACAAATTAACAAACGCATAAAAATCTGTGCTATAAAAACATTGGCAGTTTTCATTGTGCAATAACAAATTTTAATACTGAGGCGTTATTTGTAATTACAAACATTTTCTAAAAAAAACAAAAACAACCAACTGTTGCCATGGTGATCCTATTCCAGAAAAGTGGTGGAAATGAGATGAATTTAGCAAATTGACATGTAATTTAATTGCAATCCAAATCAACCAAAACATCTTATAACGCCCCCTACTTGTGATGAAATGAGAAATATTTTCATCTATTAAAATTTAGATTTTGCAACAACCTTGTTTGTTAATAATAATAATAATAATAAAACAGGTCAAATGTATTTGTGAGATTTATATTTGAATGTGAGGTTTTTTTTTTCTTTTCTATTTTTTTTTTTTTTTTTTACTTTTTGTGGTCAGTTCTGAAGTTCTGAGTGCATTTCTGAAACTTGAAGCACACGAAGAAGAAATCGGCGTGTTGGCAGTTTGTTCACTTTGTCACATTTGAAAGAGTTTCAACTTCTGGTGGAAGTGGGCGGAGTCATTATTGGTTCTTTTATTAGCAGCGCCAAAGGTTCAGTGCAAATAAACAAACCTACAAGCGTGTCTGTGCGCCTAAACGTACACTGGCAATTTGTGGTTTTGTGCAGATTGAGCAAATGTTTCAAGTAAAGATGGCGGCTGGTTTTCCATCCACGCGGCCTTTAACGAGTTCCGACATTCAGCAGAAATGAACAATAACGCTTCAATCTCACTGGAGTCAACATTTCTATAATTTTCTTTTTTTTTTTTTATTATTTGACATGTATCCTTTTTACTACATCACAGACTTAAAGTCACGTGGACGCTCAGATGGGAAAAACGGGTGGAGCCAACAACTCCAATTGTTTTTTTCATATATATTGTGATGGTGAACATGTGGTGGAGCTGATTCTAATAATTAAAAAAAGTCTAATTTTGTAAAAGATTCCATTAATTTTAGCATGCAATTGTAGAAAGGGGCGGAGTCTAGATGTGTGTGTGTGTGTGTGTGTGTGTGAAAAACCATTTTCACAAAACTGAAAACATTTGGTCAAATTTGGAATAAAAAACAGCAAATTTGGGTTCAGATGTACAAACCATACAATATTTTTTATTTATTTATTTTATTTTTATTATTTATTTTTTTATGATTCTCACTAAGAACTGAATCATGGGACACAACGTACGCAAGTGCAGGCCAAATGAGCAATCTTACCATTCAAGTTAAAAAATATTTAATGCGTCTAAACGTAGAATTTTGTGCTCCGTTAAAATTAGGGTTTTTCGACATTTACTCTTGAGTTATGCTAACATGTAGCGGTAGCGTGTCATACGTTATAAACGCTGCATGACGGGAAACAACTAAGCCAGTCCGAACATCACCAAAACAAACAACAACAAAAAAAATGCTTGTCCATAATGATTTCACCGCGTGTCTCTGAAATGAGTGGCACGAGGTTGCCATGGAAACTTGGCAGCTCTCAGCCAGAGAAGCACAAGCACTCATCTGCCCCCTGCTGGCTACAGTGGAGGACTTCATGTAAGGAAATAATGCGACACTCCTACGTTGCCTGAAAACATTCTGTGAAATTCAAGTTGGTGGATTTGTTCAGATGTTGCTAAAATATGCCGTGTGATAAAAACAAAAAAAACTGTTGATAAAACAGTCGACCTTCTGTGGCATTCATACCTTTTGTTTGTTTTGTTTACTGTGTTGCTGGTTTTCAACAACCAACCACAGTGAAGAACGTGGACGCTGTTAGCAATAGACTGAAGTGACGCGATAAACCTGATCGACGGAGATCTGCTGAAAAAAAAAAAAAAATCAGAGTAGAATTAACTCTTAAAATCATCCTCCTGATGTTTGTGCTCATTTTATTTTGGCGGTGCAGAAGGTTTCCTCCGTGTTCTCGTCCTGGCAGTTAATTGGTCCATGTTTAAACGAGTGGGCGGGGGAGAAATCAGGCTCGCGCTCGTTCGGAGTGGAGGAAGAATCCGGCTCGTTGGCCTCTTTTCCAGCTGCACCTGAGATTAGAAAAAACGAAAAATAAAACTGACGATTGGCTGACTCATGTCGTCCAGTCGCTCAGCGTGGAGGAGAATCTGTCCAATCAGAGAGCAGGATTGCGTCTGAACGTTAGTGAAGGCTCCTTAAGGCAGACTTTGACCTTTGACACGCACAAAATTAAAACCTTTTTTTTTTTCCTGTTGTTTTGTGTTTGACACGGAGGATGAAGCAGAACTCTTCGGCAGCCTGAAAGACAGACACAGGTCCATAAATATTTGGACAAAAACGGAAAATAAATCTGGATGCTGCGAGTTATTTTCCCGTTTTCCTAAACTTGGGATAAAGCAGCGCGACGGATGATCACATTCCAAACACAAAGCCTGACATTTTACTTGTTGAAGATCTTTGCAGCCTGTTGAAGACGTCTCATTTCGGTAAATGTCGCCGGAACCATGAGTGGACTTAAATCAGAACCAGGAGTCTTTATAAAAGGAACCTGCAGAGTTCTTCTCTGGACTCAGTCGAGACTCGTATATAAAATAATAATTCACAAACTGAATCATCCTGTCGGATAGTTTATGTTGTATCTGACCGATGAAAGTCCAAACAAAACCGGTTCTGATGTTCCTGATTGGACCATGTGGTGGCGTCTGTCCAATTACTGACTGGGCCATTAATTATTCTGGCGTTACCTACGTTATGTTTTGCTGGCGTTCTCGTAGATGACGTCATTGGTGATGGACTGCTGCTTCTTCTTCTGCCACATTAACAGGACACACTGATGGATGAACACATACTGCTCCTACAGGCGGGAAGATGTCACTGCAGTCAGCACCTTCTACTGTTTGGTCTTTTTAACATCTCTAAAGTGTCAAAAAGTACCTGATGCACATTTAAGTTTTGATTTAAAGATTAAAAAACTTTTGTATTTTGACTTTTTACATGTCAGTTTAAAAAAAGATTTTTTTTTTCCTTTTCAATTTTGTGAAAGTTATAAACTGCTGTTAAACCAGTTTAATACAGTAACTGTAAACTGTTTCAGTGAAAAACTAGTTTAAAAATGCAAACAAAGTGTTTTTGAAACTAAACTAGTTTTAGTTTAAATGGACTCATTAGGAGGGAGTGGGGTTCCTAATGGTTTTTCTAGATTAACTGGTTTTACAATACTTTTAAAATATTTGACTTTAACATTCTGTCCAACAGCATCACCAAATATTTACCAACAACAACGAAAAAACTTTGCCTAATTTTCTTAAAGTAAATGGTTTACGTCAATAATCTCTAAAAGAGATTAGCACATGAATAATCTTAAAAACTAGTTTAGCGTATTAGTGACCTCTAAAAACTGTTTAGCTCGTTAATAATGTCTAAAAACTGTTTAGCATTTTATTAATGTCCAAAAAGAGTTTAGCATGTTAATCTTGTTAATATATCAAAAAAAGTTTAGCTCGTTAATAATCTCTAACATTTAGTGCACTAATAATCTAAAAAAAAAGTTTAGTGTGCTAATTTCTAAAAAACCAAGAAAAACTGTAGCAGGTTAATAATTTCTAAAAAATATCAATCTCTAAATGATATGTAATAATCTCTAAAAACTGTATTAATAATCCCTAAAAACATGTCAACTCTTTGACAATCTCTTAAAAAATCAATTCAACTAATTGATAAACTCTAAAAAAATAAATAAAATGGTTTAGCTCATCTGGATCTTTGGTTCGTGTGAACTGCTTTTTGTGTGTTTGCGGTGCATTGGGTCTGACCTCGGTCTGAACCATGGACAGTCGGTGAGATCGCATCTCTGACACCATTCCCAGGATGTCCACAAACTCGTGCTCCCTGATGTGCTGCATCAGATGGTCCAGTGCCATAAACGTCCCCGTCCGGCCGACTCCAGCGCTGCACACAAACCAAACACGCGCACAGCGACACCTTCAGGCACTAGCCGAAAATACATCATCATCGTCACTTTTTATGACTGTTTTAAATTTTGAATCATAATTGCTACTACTGTAAAAAAGTGTCACTTCCTGTTACGTTGCAGCCTCTGTGTTTTGAAATGTCCAAATCTGACTAGCACAGCTAACTGTTAGCATGCTACTGGGTAATTCTACGGTCACGGAATTATAACCAGAGCAACTTTTTAACAGGAAGTTAATATATGACCACCAGGTTTCACACTCATTGTAATTCTGCTGCCATAGAACTGCTTGACTATAGATTCTGCATCACCGTGTTGGAGAGCAAGAACACAAACAATCATCTCTAAAATCAGTAAACGCTGACGCTAAACCACAGGGTGCTAGTTGGCATTCAGGAGTCAAACAATCTGAAGAATTTAAAATGTGAACTTTTCTTCCACAAACAACCAAAACAAAGTGTTGGAATGATTAACAACCCAATAAAAATCACTCTAAAGTTTAGAAAGAAGCCAAAATTAACCTGTTTTTGTTGTTTGTTTGTTTGAGTCTGCGAAGAACAAGACTCGAAAGCAAAATACAGAAAAAATTCTGAAATGTATTTAAACTACAAAATCTGACACTAGCTGAGATAAATTAAGATGGCTATTAAACATTTAATAATTAGTAAATGTCCACAACATGTTGAAGGCAGCTACATTGCTGCTAATCCTGTAGCTCGTTCCAGCTCTGTAGACAATGTGTAAAATAAATATTTTTTTTGTCCGCTTGTTGCAGGCATAGGAAACCACCACATTTCCTCAGAGACAGACAGTGGAATTTGAGTCAATATTAAAGAATGGGATTAATGAGTTACGAGCAGCGCTAACCACAGTGACCTGTTCTTTCCCTCCAAGATGGTAATCACGATTTAAATAACATCAGCTGCAAAATACAGTAGCATCAACATGATAATTTGCTAATGTTGGCACGCTAACATAACAAACATTAGTATTTCATCACGCTACCTAAGTGTTTAAAGCTGAACATGCTAACAATACATGCTAATTAATAGATATTCTATGTACGCATTCAGAGTTAGCATGCTAAGTAGCTATATGCTATGTAAATATCCAACACACAAATGCTGTCATGCTAACTATCCTAATGTAAACGTATGTAAAGTGTTGTACGCAGACTTTAATCAGTGGTTAATCCTCAAACTAGCATCTTTACACATAAAGACAGCCATCCATTCTGGTGCATAACGCTGATGTTGTGAAAATGTGTTAGTACACATTAGCTAGACAGCATTACTGTGCATACTAATGCTAATGTTGGGGTTCCACTTAGAAGACAGCTATGTATAACCAAATTTAAACTGATGATCCAGACACACAAGGAGTCAAAACATTTCAAATTTGGCTAACAACATAGCTTCCTCTAGGACCATGCCGAGGCCAAAGTTAAAATTGTCAATTTTGTTGGTTCTGGTCCGGACCTGCAGTGGACTATGATGGGGTCTTTAGTCCTGTTGGCCTGCTGACGGACGATGTGAACAAACTGCAGGATGCTCTCGATGGCGTTGACCGTGGGGACGCCGTGATCTGGCCACGAAGTGTAGTTGAGATGCAGGACGTCCCGAGTCTCATCAGCCTGCAGGGGGCGACAGCAGAAAATGTGTTCCCACAGGTGTGTGCCATAATTTATTTATTTTATTGTTTTTAGGATCACGTATAACTCACGTATCCCAATCTGAACTTCCTGACTGTCCACTCAGGCGACTCGGTTTCAGAGAGCATCTCGACGCTGATCTCTCCATACATCACGGGCTCATCAGTGAATGGCCAATAGTGATCGCACTTCACCTGCAAACGTACCATCGATCACAAATGGACTCACGCTGGATCATAAACAAAAACAACAATCTAAAACAACTTTCACATCCTGATCTGCCTTTATGACAACATCAGCTGAAAATGATGTTGGAACTTCCTGCTGATGTCATGGCGATGGTGCAGAATGACTGCAGTAGCTGAAGTTGTCGTCTGAGGTTTCTCACCCGGCGGCGCTCGTTGCACTGTGTCAGCATGACCACGATGGGCGACTTCTGCTGCAGGACCATCTTCCAGAAGTCATTCCGGGTTTCGGGCAGCGGCCCCTGCGTGGCGATGTACTCTTTAGGAAACCTGTAGCCCTAAAAACCGTCCAAGCACACAATGTTAGCAAACAAACGACGACAGCAACCTGAAACAACGATTCAACAAAACACGATGGAAAATGAGCTTCAACAAAAAACACATTCTGAGAATAAAAAAATTAATAACCATGAGAATTATCTCTCCCGTTTGAGAAAATCAATTCAGAGTCTTTAAATCTTTTTCTGATTTTAACATAAAATGAAAATAATTCAGACTTTTAATGCAACAACTAAAAAAACTATCAAAATTAAAAGTTCTAAATTTAATTTTAATAACTGAAAATTTTGAGTACATTCACACCTTAACATAAAATACTAAATCATCACTTTTACAGCCAACTGGGATGTCAATGTACTGTATAATTTTCCAAGCGTACTCACAGGTATGTACTTTACATTGATGTAGAAGTACTCTAACATTTTCTGTGTGTACTCACGGCTATGTAGTTTGTGTTGATGTAGAAGTACTGTAACATTTTCCAGGCGTACTAACGGGTATGTAGTTTGTGTGGATGTAGAAGTACTGTCAAGTTTAACAGGCGTACTCACAGGTTTGTACTTTACATTGATGTAGAAGTACTGTAAAGTTTTCCAAGCGTACTCACAGATATGTAGTTTGTGTTGTTGTAGAAGTACTGTAAAGTTTTCCATGTGTACGCACGGGTATGTAGTTTGTGCTGATGTAGAAGTACTGTAAAGTTTTCCAGGCATACACACGGGTATGTACTTTACATTGATGGAGAAATACTGTAAAGTTCTCCAGGTGTACTCACGGGTATGTAGTTTGTGTGGCTGTAGAAGTACTGTAAAGTTTTCCAGGCGTACTCACAGGTATGTGGTTTGTGTGGATGTAGAAGTACTGTAAAGTTTTCTAGGCGTACTCACAGGTATGTAGTTTGTGTTGATGTAGAAGTACTGTAAAGTTTTCCAGGCGTACACACGGGTACGTACTTTACATTGATGTAGAAATACTGTAAAGTTCTCCAGGCATACTCACGGGTATGTAGTTTGTGTGGCTGTAGAAATACTTTCTATGTAGGCTCTCAGTTGTCCAGGTGGTTTCCATAGTAGAGAAGCTTGAATCTTCGACTGGACTGGGTTGCTTGATCCGAGGATGTTTCGCTTCAAATCGCAGAAGCTTCCTCAGCTAAAATTCTTGCTCTGGAAGTCTGACTTCTGTCTGACTCTTGTAGAGAAGAATAAAACATAAGCCAACAAAAGCTGGAGTTTTAAACCTAACCAGACCCCTCCTACTGAGAGGCAGACTGCTATAGGCCTGTGATTAAACAATAGCTCTAATTAGCAACTATTGTGCTGTAGTTAGCACCCTCCTAATGGCAGGACAGCTGTCCCTCTAATGATGGGATGGATGCCTTTCTGATGGCTCCCTTGATGACGTGAATGACTCATTACCATGAACAAAAGACTGAAACTCCTTTGACCTGAGTACCCCATTGTAAACAGGGGATAAAGTGTGTCTCAGACACCCTCCCCGGTTAAGGCTGGGTTTCAAACGTTTCACAAAGAATGCCTCCTTGACCCCTCTCTCAAACCATTTCTTCTCTCTGGCTAATATTTTAACTTCCTTGTCCTCAAACGTGTGGTTAGTGTTATATGGCTGGGGGGGGCCTGGCTGCCGGTTTGTTTGTCTTTTTGTTTTCCTCCCAGGTGGCGTGCATTTGGGACTGAGTGGCTGTGTTGCTGAGGCTGTCAGGACCTCACCCTGATCACCTGCGACTCGTCAGGACTCACAGCTGAGGTGCATCTGGCTGGATTGGAGCATGTTGGCATTTAAGACTGGAGTGCACAGTGTGTATTTGCCAGAGACTCGACCTTGTGACCAGACGGGTGAGATCGTCGTCTTGGGAGCCATCTCATCAGCAGCGGACGCTGAGAATGTCCAGGTTTGATGCACGGTCTGTGAAAGAGGAGGGGGTGAGGTCTCACGCTCGTCAGCACACTTCCTGAGACTCGGTTGTTGCGGCCACCTGGGGGGTGTCGGCGGGGTCCTTGGGTCCGAAACAGCTTCTGGCTCCGGACCGTTAGCGCTGCTGGGAGCGCACCACGCCAGGCCGCACCTTTCTGTTATTACATTTTCACTGTTATGTATTAAATTCAGTTAGCCTTTGTACCGTGCTCTGCTTATTTCATATTGGGTCCTTCAAACGCTGGTCGGTTCTCCGAGCTGCGTCCGACACATAACAGTTAGTGTCTTTAAGGTGGAGATGAACCGCAGACTGAGGTCCACTGGTGCCCTCTCTGCGGTGCTGGTATAGCCTTTTGTGTAAAGGTTGCTTCGTTTCACCTATGTAGTGTTTGTTAGTTTTCCTGACATCTGATAGAATACAATATATTGCTCTGTTTGTAACTAGGGATCCTGTCCTTAGGGTGAACTAATTTCTGTCTTAAGGTGTAAACCGGTTTAAAGTAAACTGGGATTTTGTGCTGTCTGAAGATCCTCTGTAGTTTTTCCCCTACTCCTGTAGAAATACTGTAAAGTTTTCCAGGCGTACTCACAGGTATGTAGTTTGTGTGGATGTAGAAGTACTGTAAAGTTTTCCAGGCGTACACAAGGGTACATACTTTACATTGATGTAGAAATATTGTAAAGTTCTCCAGGCGTACTCACGGGTATGTAGTTTGTGTGGCTGTAGAAGTACTGTAAAGTTTTCCAGTCGTACCCACAGGTATGTAGTTTGTGTGGATGTAGAAATACTGTAAAGTTTTCCAGGCGTACTCACGGGTATGTGGTTTGTGTGGATGTAGAAGTACTGTAAAGTTTTCCAGGCGTACTCACGGGTATGTAGTTTGTGTTGATGTATAAGTACTGTAAGGTTTTCCAGGCATACTCACGGATATGTAGTTTGTGTGGATGTAGAAGTACTGTAAAGTTTTCCTGGCGTACTCACGGGTATATACTTTACATTGATGTAGAAATACTGTAAAGTTTTCCAGGCGTACTCATGGGTATGTAGTTTGTGTGGATGTAGAAGTACTGTAAAGTTTTCCAGGCATACTCACAGATATGTAGTTTGTGTGGATGTAGAAGTACTGTAAAGTTTTCCAGGCATACTCACGGATATGTAGTTTGTGTGGATGTAGAAGTACTGTAAAGTTTTCCAGGCGTACTCATGGGTATGTAGTTTGTGTGGATGAAGAAGTACTGTAAAGTTTTCCAGGCGTACTCACGGGTATATACTTTACATTGATGTAGAAATACTGTAAAGTTTTCCAGGCGTACTCATGGGTATGTAGTTCGTGTGGATGAAGAAGTACTGTAAAGTTTTCCAGACGTACTCACGGGTATATACTTTACATTGATGTAGAAGTACTGTAAAGTTTTCCAGGCGTACTCACGGGTATGTAGTTTGCGTTGATGTAGTCGGAACCTTCGTCGTTGTGTATGGACATCAGTTTCACGCGACTGAAGTCGTCTACAGAATTGGCAAATCAGCACGAGGTCAATTAAAATGATTGTTTTGTATGTTGTAAGTTGCATCTGATTGATCAAGGACTCACAGGGAAGGATGTTGGTGTATCGGTTCTTCGGCCTGTTCACCGGCAGGTCTGCTGCATCATGGGAAAGATCCAGTCCAACTGTTTTCAGCTCCTGCAGTCACAGATTTAGAAACAAAAATCAAAGAATGACACTAAAAATCTTTATGTGGCTGCTTAAAAAGGTGTCAGAGAGAAGAAGAAAATGTTTTACTTAAACAAAATAAATAAATAAAAAATAAAAAGTTTGACATGAAAAGTAAAGTGCTGCAATGCAGGTAGAAAAAGAGAAAGTACCTCAAACTGCAGAGAGAATTTGTACGCAGAATCTTTGCCCATTTCTTTAAAATAAGCCTCAAAATCATCCAGCTGAACGGGACTGTAGAAAAAAAAAAGATTTTATAAGGAAACCTGAAGATGAAGTAAAACTTGTTCATTTTTTAGTTACATTTGTTTGTTTGATGTTAAATACTAACATTGTTATGGTCAGGGTCTGGGATTTGGTAGGGTCTGGGTCTGGATATTTGGCAAGATCTAGGTTGGGGATTTGCTAAGGTCTAGGTTGAGGGTTTGCTAGGGTCTAGTCTGAGATTTGGTAGGGTCTGGGTCTGGGATTTGGTAGGGTCTGGATCAGGGATTTGGTAGGGCCTGGGATTTAGTAGGGTCTGGATCAGGGATTTGGTAGGGCCTGGGATTTAGTAGGGTCTGGGTTGGAGATTTGGTAGGGTCTGGGATTTTGTATGGTCTGGGTCTGGGGTTTGGTAGGGTTTGTTTTGGAGATCTGGTCAGGTCTGGGTCTGGGATTTGGTAGGGTCTGGGTCTGGGATTTGGTATGGTCTGGGCCAGAGATTTGGTAGGGTCTGGGATTTGGTATGGTCTGGGTCTGGGGTTTGGTAGGGTTTGTTTTGGAGATTTGGTCAGGTCTGGGTCAGGGATTCGGTAGGGTTTGGGATTTTGTCGGGCCTGGGTCAGAGATTTGGTAGGGTCTGGGATTTGGTAGGGTCTGGGTCAGAGATTTGGTAGGTTCTGGGATTTGGTAGGGTCTGGGTCAGAGATTTGGTAGGTTCTGGGATTTGCTCTGGTCTGGACCTGGGTTTTGGCAGGGTCTGAGATTTATCAGGATCTGGGTCAGGGATTTGTTGGGAGTTGGTGGAGCTGAAACCATCCGGCATGTTGTGGGATGATGTTGGTTTCGGTGTTATCTGTTCTTTAGTGAAATAGCGCCCCCCCCCCCCCCCCCCCCCCCCCCCCCCACACACACACACAGACAGGTCGGGTTTTTTTATGTTCTGCATCGTGGTTCACTGAACTATTTGACATGGAAATTTAAATTTTTCTGAACGTTTTAATTATTTTTTATTTAGAATGATTAAAAATATACACATGTAATTGTGTTTTATGTATATTTTTAAAGTGAAGAGTAAATGTTTAGCTTGGTACAAACGAAAATGAGTCATTAATTTGTTTTGGCGGCTCTGATGGTTTTTAATCTGTAAATATTTGAGTTGACAGAGGCCATAAACAAACGCGAGTGTGACCTCGTGTTCAGCATCACGCTGTCATCTATAATTGAAGAACAAACAAAGGTTACCTTTGACCCTGACGACATTCCACAGCGATGAATAGAAAGAAGAGCCGCTGACCTCTGACATTCACGTGTTGCACTAGGGCATCCACCTGAAATATGCTTGTGTGTTCACGCGGCGCGCAGACTGGATGCAGATGTTGGCAAAGGTTTGCACTTTCCACGTTCTCCATTAAACTTCAGACTTTCCTGACTCGCGAACATCAGCGATATATTGCGGCACAAAGTTCAACTGATATCCCCGTCATTGATGTTCTTGCTAACATTGCTAACGCTAACAGCTGATGATATTTATGTCAACTCAAAAATCATATCAAACTAGAGACAAAAACATAAGCTAAAATCCCACAATGCCTCACCGTCACCGAAGGGAGGGTCCGATATATCTGATCAGAATGTTAACATTATAACACATAACTTTATGACATCATCACTTGAAAACAGTTGACACTTGAAATTCTGCATGATAAGATTTTTATCACTGAAACAGATTCTGGATCAGATCAGGATTTCCATCTGACTCTGGAATGACTCTCATCATTAGCATAAATTTCATACGTTAATCCAGGTAGCAAATAGTAAGCATTTTAGTGATGTAACATTCATTTTCAGTTGGCTAAATTCAGTCCTGTTAGTTATTCAAGGATAAGTTGATTAAATATTATAAATCTAAATTATTTTGATCTTTGTTTCTGGTTTTAACTGGTTATCTGGATTTAATGCATTAATCTAGTGGATTAGCACAATATCATCATCATCATCATCATAAAAAAAAAACAAAAAAAACAATCATCTTGTTACCTTGTTAGCTTCCGTTTCTTAAGAGCTGTCTTGCTCCTATGAAATACAAAGATGACAAAAGCACATTTGAATTTTATTTCCGATGTTTTTGCTGCGATCACGACATTTGCCCGAGGAATCTTTTGAAACGTTTTCTATCAAGCTCAACGTTGGTGAACTTGGAAACATAAATTTGTTATTTAACTTCATAATAAACTGTCCTTTGATGCTATCAACCTTAATTAAGAAAAAATTTGCATCATTAGCCAGCTCAGAAAGTTAGCATGGAGCTAGCATGAAAGCAAACATATAATTAAAGAATGTATTCTCATAATGTTTACACCAGCCTGCCTACATCAGCCTGCTCCCCAGTTCATGATTTTAACATCACTATTGTAAGGTTATGTTTAAATGTTGCAATTAGTTCCATGCTACTACACAACCCGCAAAAATCTGTGATAATTTCCTGCCTCGCCCAGTTTAAGCAAACCTGTCACTAAAATTCACATTACTAATTTGTTGGGTGAAACAGCCTCATAAGTGTTTAATTTTTGTTAGAAAATTGTGATTTTGTGCTTGCAACATAATTTATGTCTCAGAATCTTTGCTCCTGAAACGTTATCAAAGTTAACATTTTGTTCTTTCAGAAAGAACATGTAAGGAGAAGATGTACATAAAAAAGACAGTATTTTCCTAATGTTTCTCACATTTAATTTGTTTACTGATTAAATTAAAATGCTGCATGGCTTCTTAGTGATTTTATGTATAATTTGGATGATTGTCACTAAATAGGCAGGACAGGAAGCTTGGACTTGTTAGCGCAGCAGCTATTGCTCTTGATGAGGAGCTAAAACACGTAATGTAGCAGCTACAAGGTTAAATTATTTATGTTACAGTTTAGCATAATATGCATCATTTGATCTCAAATTAACTACAGCTGTTTAACACAACTACACACTAACGACAACAGCTAAATGGTTTGCTGAATCATTGTAATAGCTAGGCAAGTTATGCTAGCTCACCCCCTAAATTTTGTGTATATATATGGATTTTTTTTTTTCTTGGATTATTTTACACATTTTATAGATTATTTTGTATCCAGGAAATAATTCAAGAAAACGCAGTGATTGCAGCAAACCACTTTGAAATGCATTAAAATTTGTGGGTGATCGCTGGGCATCAAGCTTTAGAAGAAATACTAAAATAAAAACATGCTCAGATTTGAACTTTTTAATAAGTTGAATGTCTGACATGCTTCCAGTTTAAAGTTACACTGAAACTGAACCTTTTCCAGCTTCAGTCAGGTGACACACCTGAATTGATCTCATTGGATGTCTTAACAATGGGTGGGGCTTTTAGAACCTCTGTCACCTTTACTGGTGGAATGCACTCTTGAAACCAAAACTGTGGCATTATGGGAAATAAACATTGAGTGCTGTTTAAATACATTAAATATACTATACGATAAATATTCTGCAAACAACTCATTTTAACCCGAGGCCAAAATATGGCCATCGGTTATAGTGAAGGCCTTGCATCCATCCGTCCATCCACCCTTCTGTCTGTGCTCAGCATAAGTCCAGTCCATTTACTGCCAGGGTTTTCAAAATCACAGGGAACACTCTTGGAACACAGACCTTGGAAAAGTTCAAAGATGGCTGACTTTGACCAATTTTAAGTGGTCAAAATGTCACATTCTGTTTCCTGTTTTTATGCTCATACGGCCGAGGGTACTTTAGCATTGCGTTATATTTATATTGTGGATGGAGCCACCTCATCAAATAACATTTGACGATGTTAAGTAAAACATATGCCCCCTATAGAACATGGAGCGTCATCAAGAATATTTTACAATTTTCATGGAAATTTTTTAAATAGACATGAAGCATTTAATTGAACAGAACATTTTAAAATATAATGCAATGCTAAAATGTTCTTCTTTATAATTTGCAGCTTTTTAATTGGTATCCCAGTGCAAAGTGTACGTACACACACGTACACACACACACACACACACACACACACACACACACACACATATAGAAATTAATTATACATTTATTGTTATTTACATTAATTATTAAGACCCTATTGTCTTACGTATTTGTAAATGTTCAATAAAGCCCCTCTATCAATCAATTATTCAATCAATCATAAACAATATTTACATTTTAATGGTGCCTGTAGAAGGGCGTGCTTGTGTGCATACAAGAGCAGAAGTTGGCGTGCACGCTGACGTTGGCGAAATGTCTTGTAAATCACTCCAGAGGTGTTATCAGGTTCCAAAAAAAAGCATTTTCAGTTTTTGACGTATTTATTCCTTGCTAGTTTTTACATAATATATGACAAAGAGGTTCTATTTACACACAAACGAAACAGCTAGCTAGCAAAAAACCAGAACAGAATGAAACAAAATGTGAATTTTTAACCTCTTAAAATAGATCAAGTTTAGCCATTTTTGAACTTGTTCAAGGTCTGTGTCCCAAGAATGGTCCCTGTGAATTTGAAGACTGGCAGTAATAAGACTGAAGTTATACTGAGTACGGACAGATGAATGCAAAGTCTTCGCAATACCGATGGCCATATTTGATGGCCTTGGGTAAAAATGGACAAAACACTAACAAAATGAAGAAAAAAATTCAGTGTAACTTTAAAACCAGAACCAGTTAGATATTTTTCAGGTTTTTATTCTGACTTACCTGTCATTTTTTTATACATGCATTCACAGTGTAGCAGAACAGAAGGTAGCTAGCAGAGGGGCAGGGCTTCAGTCACAAGAGGGGGCGTGGCTTCATCACAAAACCTGGTGTTTGTGTGAAATGCCCCTTTAAACATTCACATGCACCATCACGTGTACAGAATGTGGTGCACACGGCTGTGCAACATGCTAAAGTGAGCGCTAATACGGCATGCACATACCAAACACAGAGCCAAGCTACAGTTAGCATCATGCTACATAGGCGTTAACAGCTAAACGTCAGCTCGAGCACGCAGACAGTGTTCATTACATCACAATCGGTTTTAGAACCAGATCAGACACAATCTGGTTTTCAGATCAGTGTCCGATTCAACATTAGAAATGCACCCAAAAAACTGAATCACTGAAAAAAATCCCTGATATTGTGAGAATTAAATTTGAGGTTTACTTCGATTACAGTGTTTTCATGTTTGGCATATTTTCAGTTAAACTTAAAAAAATCTCAATTTTACACAAATAACAAAATGACAATTATGAGTTTTTGTTCTTCATATTACAGCTGTTTTCTTTGCTTGTAATAGTAAAAATAAAAATAAAAAAACTAGAGGGAATAATACAAGTTGATTTCCAGGAATATTCATTTTCTTTTTAAACTGATTTATTTCCAAAATATTATATGAATTCATCCTCCAAGTTGCAAGATGTTCTTACATTTTCTGAATATTTTGTCACCAGGCTGTACTTTTATTTTCTTGTTATACTTTATTCACAAACATCTTGCCTTTTATTTTCTAAAATTGAGCATCTTATTTTGAAATCTTCTGGTAAAACACAATTTGATCTCATTATGATGAGAAACTCCTCTCAATTCAGCAAAAATTGCTGCTCTTATTTTCTCAAAATTTTTACAACCTCATATTCTGACATTTTGTTTATAATGATTTTATCGTAGCATTTGTGTAAAATCACGACTTTGACATTTGTCGAATTACAATTTTATTGTTGTACAATTTTGAATTTACTCTTAAATGGACAAAAGTATTTTATTCAGACTGCAACAATTCTCACACAAATGACTTTTCAAAAATAATATATTATACAAATTAATTTCCAAATACATTGTGACATTCAGGTTGAAGCAATGGTGCCTCCTGGTGGTTATTTGGGGTAGAACACTGTCTGCAGTGGCGTTGTAGGCGTGGCTCTGCTCGGACATGCCCCTACCATGTTCTTGGCTAACAAAGTGCTTACTTACCACGGATTAATATAAAAAGCCAAAAGATAGTCAGTCCAAAGGCAGGATGGCAGGAGGGTAAGGAAGGCAAAGAGGCTTCTTCGCCTGAAGGGGCAAATAAAACAACACAAACAGACACCAGGGGGCGCCGGGGTGGGGACAGAACACGGAGCTCCATTAGTAAAGTGGCACACAGCGAACCAGCTTCACAATTAGTGCTGAACACAGTGAAAGCATCATGCAGCCGCGTCGGGCGCCGCCGGACAACACGAGTCTGACAAAGCTCGCCGCGTCTCATCGCTGCCGTCCCACAATGCAACAGTCAGACAACGCTCTATGCTGAGGGACAACCTCTGGTCTTCAGACGCATTAACGCATCCGTGTTCATGTTAACGTGTCCACAATGTGTCCACTTTATGTCCACAGTGAGGTATCCACACTGTGTCCACGTTAATGTGTCCACACTATGTCCACTTTATGTCCACAGTGAGGTGTCCACACTGTGTCCGCATTAATGCATCCACACTGTGTCCACGTTAATGTGTCCACACTGTGCCCACTTTATGTCCACAGTGAGGTGTCCACACTGTGTCCACGTTAATGTGTCCACACTGTGTCCACTTTATGTCCACAGTAAGGTGTCCGCACTGTGTCCGCATTACGCGTAATGCATCCACACTGTGTCCACGTTAATGTGTCCACACTGTGTCCACTTTATGTCCACAGTAAGGTGTCCACACTGTGTCCGCATTAATGCATCCACACTGTGTCCACGTTAATGTGTCCACACTGTGTCCACTTTATGTCCACAGTAAGGTGCCCGCACTGTGTCCGCATTACGCGTAATGCATCCACACTGTGTCCACGTTAATGTGTCCACACTGTGTCCACTTTATGTCCACAGTAAGGTGTCCACACTGTGTCCGCATTAATGCATCCACACTGTGTCCACGTTAATGTGTCCACACTGTGTCCACTTTATGTCCACAGTGAGGTGTCCACACTGTGTCCGCATTAATGCATCCACACTGTGTCCACTTTAACGCATCCACACAGTGTTCATGTTAACGTGTCCACACTGTGTCCACATTAAGATGTCCACACTGTGTCCAGGTTAACGTGTCCACATTGTTTCCACACTATGTCCATATTAACAGGTCCATGCCAATGACCCCACACTCTGTCCACTTTAAGGCGTCCATGTTAATGTGTCCACACTGTGTCCATGTTAATGCATTTACACTTAAAATTTCTCATTTGAAAATTTATTAAGAAACATCTCTCAGCTATTTGTTAAACTGTTTCATCAAATAAGCTGATTAATTCACGTTTGTGTGCCCTAATTATAGTTTCATAAATTGTTTTCCATTTTAAAAATATATTTTAAACACTTAGCAAAATAAGATTTAAAAAAAAAACATTTTCACATCCTCCAAATTCAAACACATTTGGGCAGGTATATAAATGTCTATCATAAATTATGAATTTTTTTTTATATTGTGCATTGCTAAGTAAATAAATAAATAAATACCAAATTTTTTAAAATGTGGATATTTGGTTTTAGCACAGTTTTTAAAGCACATCTGTTCTGGACATGTATCATGATTTGATCCAAATTTAATTGAGATCATCAAACGTTTAAGTCATTTTTCTCTTGACACTTTATGCTGTTTACCAGATGGTGGCGCTAACATGTGTGCTTGCGTAGTGGAGGCAGAGCAGACAAATTTTTAGGGGCGGACCGTTCGGTCTGCGACACCAGTCCCGGTCTCAGTTCAGGTTTTGTCCAGAGTCTGTGCACTGACAGTTTGGGCACACTGCAAAAAAGCAGAAAGCAGGTGTTTTTGTTGTTGTTTTTTAAGGGATCCGTGCCAGCTGTGAGAATGTGAGCACACTGTAACAGCAACTTGTTAAACTAAAATGTTGTGGCTCCGCCCCTTTCTGTGGATTGGCCCCGATGGAATCTATTCCAGAATGGGCCAGACATTTAATGATTTTTTAAAAAACTGGTTATTAACATGTTATACCTCGTTAATTTAACTCCAGGTTGCTATCTCAGCGCTAACTAGCATTAGCACGCAAAGCTAATCACATTCAACGTAGCATGACGTATGACTACATGTACTTTATAGTAATAAAAATCTTGTTGCCGTGCAGACATTGTTGATGTTTTCAAATGACGACGTATCAAATTTCTGTTTTTAATCATTTAATCTGGAGTCCTGCTCAGTTTGTGTTTGCAGAAAGAGGTGTGGTCATAATAAATTAGCGTTTGCTGTCACTCTGCATTCGGTGGTTTTCGGTGGCGGTGAAGCATCGTGGAAATCCCGAAAGATAAAAACATCTTTGCAGACTCTGCTGAGGGAAAAAAAAAATACAAAAACCTTTTATGACTTTCTTCTTCTTGCATTTCTTAACACGTTTCCAAACCTGTCTGACCTCCAGTTAACCACGTGTGTCTGAGGTCCGGTTCGCTATGAGCACTTTAACAGACGCAGGAACCGTGAAAGACCCGGTGCAGGATCAGGTTCTGAACTCACCAGTCTTAAGACGCATGTGATGGAAAGCTAAATCTGCCTTAACTGACCGTCTTTCAGCTCTTATATTAATCATAAACCCTTTGTAAAGTCACATACTTTATCTGCTGCATCAACCACATTATTATTATTCTAAAATATTATTTTAAAATAATAAACATAAAACATTACAGAACCATTTTTAAAAAGCTCTGAAATTTCCACTTCTTGTCCTGTATAATATATAGTGCTGATTTAAAAAAGTACTCCCCTAAAGTGTTTTTTTTTTATTTTTTTTTATTAATTATTTAAAAAAGCAGGCTCCCTTTTACAATAGCCTAAAAATTATGGTCCTGAATCTCAGAGAAAATAAATGTCAACAACATAATCTGAAATTAAAAATATAAAACATAAATTAATGTTTTGCATTTCCTTTAATGCAACTTTTACAATCAGGGGATGGATGCCACGCCCCCTTTGCCTCTCAATAAACTGAGGGGGCGTGGCCAGCAGCTGCTCTGTTCCCTTTAAAGCAACAGTCACAATCTGCTCCACGTCTGTATTTAGATCAAACATGAGCGTTATTTCAGACCCCTTTAAACCTTAAATATAAAGAATATGACACCATATTGTCTTTAAAAAAAGTGACTTTCCCAGACTGTCTCATGTTTTACATTTCATCACTGAGAGAACATTCATTCATTTATTTATAAACATAACTGGATATGAAAGTCATGGTTTAGCTGTTATAATAAAAGACATATGTATTTATGCAAACCATTATTTTGTGAATCATGTTTTCACATAAGGTTAAAGGTTTTTTTTTTTTTTGATGTCATAAAGCAATTTAAAAAAACTGACAAAACTCCAACAGGGATAACACTTTTTGTAGACGACTGTTTGTGTCCAAAAGCGACATTATCCATTAATGGAAATTCCTCCATTAGCAAACCGACGCTGTGCTGCTTCCAGCATCAAAGCATCAGATAAAATCCATCTGCACGGGCACAGCGGTGTGTTCAAATCCCTAATCTGTCCTCTGACTTCTCGCAGAGCCGCTAATCTGCCGACCACATTAAAACCCAAACTTCTACAAACGCGTCGTTCAACTCAAATCCAAAAGCCACTGAGCTGGCACGTGAAACGTGTGGCGTGAAATGCGGTGAACTGTACCAGTTGTAAGGAAGCTTTCCGTCTCTCTCAAATGAAGCGAAGTTGACGAAGGTCTCTGCACCGCACTCCCTGAAACAAAAACAAACAAACAAAAAAAAAACAGATGGCTCGTGGGTAAACAAACACACCACAATATGAGCGTAGCGACAAATGGCACAGAACTGTTTTTGGGAAGTCAACTTATATTTGATGACAAGTCATTAAAAAGAGGATATGAGCTATTTGAGGCATGAAAATATTCAAAAATGGACCTGAAACCAACTCTGAGGCCATCACAAGTCACAACAAGTCCCACCAAAACTGACTGAGACCAAATCTAGTCCCTTTGTGTCAAGTCTCAGCACCAACTTTCATCCTGAGGTTTGTTTAAGCATTGGTTCAAGTCTCAGATCTTCAGGTCAGGTTCTGAGTCCTTGAGGACTAGAACAAGCCTTCACAAATCAACTCAAACAACAACAAAACTCCAAGTCCAAGTCTAGGTCTGAATCCTTGTTGGCATACCCAACCCGACTCTCAAGATTTGTCAACGGTATTTTCAATCACGTCTCAAATCTTAAAGGCTAAGTCAAGTCTTAACACTCGAAAGTCTTGAGTCAAGTTATGGGAATCGTAAAGGCAAGTTCAAATCCTTGAAATCAAATTGAGACACATCTTCTTCTTTTTTTAATCAAGTCCCGAGTGCCTGAGACTAGTTTTGAGTCCTTGGAAACTTAAAGCCAATGTTGAGTCTTGTTGATGAACATGTCAAAACTTGTCTAAAGTACCTGACACAGGTCCAGGGATAGACACAAGTTCTTCAAGGAAACATCAAGCTAATTATGAGTTTGGTCAAAGCAAGATACAAGTCAAGTCTCTAATCAGGCCTCAATCCCTGAGAGCACATGCATGCCAAGAATGGCTTCCTCGAGAAGAAAGATCTACTGGAGGCCCAAGTCTTCTCTTATCCCGAGTAAAGTTTTGCATTCTTACGGTCAAGTACACCATCTCAACTCTGTTAAAGCAAGTCTCAAAGGCAACATGTCATTTTGGTGTGGAATTTCTGTGATGATGTCAGCATAAAATGAGACAAGCGACGAAGGAACATTCAGGAGTCAGACGTTTCTGTTTCTGTTTCAACCAAAAATAAATCTCTCTGCATCAGTATGCCTGACTCCTGAATGTTCCTTTGACACCTGTCTCATTTTATGCTGACATCATCACAGAAATTCCACAACAATTTAGTCTCAAATCATCAAAGGGAATTCCAAGTAGTATCTGGTGTGAGATCAAAGGACCATTAAAGTTAGACCAAATCTATTCTTGATACTTGTCCAAAGAAAGGAAAAGTCTTCTCATGTCTACTTGAGCTGCGAGTCTTATTAAAAGCAAGACTTGAGTCAAATGAGTTGAAGGCAAGTCCATGCAGAGTGTCCTGAAGACTTGCTAATCCAAGTCCAGAGTCCTACATTAGTCTCCTATTTATCTCTGTTAGGGTTTATTTGTATTATTGTCAGTTGCTGGTGTTGGGGTCAGCGGCACACTGCCTACCTGGTCATCTGCAGGTGCTTCTTCCGGAGGACGAGCAGGAACAGAACCAGCAGGATGATGATCAGGATGCTGAGGACGGCCAGAGCTGAGATGGCTGCCACGCTGGGGTTCATCTCTTTATCTGCAGAGCGAGATTCATCAAGCAACACTCAAGCAACTGTTCTGTTTTCTTTCTCTGACAGCAGTTTCTTTTTCAAAGCGGCCCGAGGTAACTGACTTATTACAAAGTGGAGTGGAGCAGCCTGAAGGCGGCTGGTGTGGTGCACAGCGCCACCTACAGACAGTGGTGATGGTGATGTGCGCGGGCTTGCTGGGGGTGCTGTAGCTGAAGCTGGTGATGGTGCAGTTGTAGGTGGACGAGGGCATCAAACCTGAAACTGTCACCACGTGAGAGGTGGACGTCTGAGGTTCCCGGGCCTGAAGGAGACAACAGAAAACCAGAAGCAATAAGAACCTGATTTAAACTGGTTTCGCTCTGATCTCTGAAAGAAACATTAAACTGTTTTTTAAAGTACTGATCCGTCGTACTGTTGGACATTCTCAGACAATCTTACAGTTAAAACCAAGTATAACTTGAGTGACACACTAACCCCGCCCATCACATAAAATATTGAAACAGTCTCCAAACATGCCGTGTTATCAAACAGCGTTTTACCTTGAGGAGTTTGCTGGGTTTGGAGGGTTTGCAGAGGACCTGGTAGTAGTCCACCACGCCGTCCTCCACCCACAGCAGAGTGACGGACGAGTGTGTGGCGTTGACCACGTACAGCGACCTGGGCGGAGCCGGCTCTGCAGGACAGGGTACAGTTATAATCTCTCAACCATCGGCTGCCTCTGACGCCTCAGAAAGACTGATCGGATCCCTCAGACCAACAAACATCTGTTTGAGGAAGTGAAAATCTTCTTTTCTATTCACTTTCATAACCAGTTGGTTTTCAGTCTGCAGCTGTAGATTTTTTTTATTTCCCTGTAGCTGAAAATGGAAACAACAAAACTTCTAAACTGGTGCCGCTTAAAATCTGCACAACGTGTTTAAAGTTCTCATTTTATAACAGATTTAACTGAACTCTAAAGAGATATAGAAGAAACATCTGCTGACTTGGCAAGTTAAAAGCGGCTGTCAAATTACTTTTGGTCCCCTAAATATAGGACCAGGTGCACAGAACGGGAGATTTTGCTCCATTTACCTGATTTCTAAATAATCTCATATTAACGGTGACCGTATGACCTCTGACCTCATTCATTATTTCATTTATGCTCCACCAAGCAGCGACTGAAAACTTCAGGCCATACTAAAATACGAAATGGAGCGAAATGGGGACTGATAATCAGGAAATGGGAGTAAAATGTAACGAAATGGAGGACAGTGAACCAAACTGACTCCAAATACACTCAACAAAAATATAAACGCAACACTTTTGGTTTTGCTCCCATTTTGTATGAGATGAACTCAAAGATCTAAAACTTTTTCCACATACACAATATCACCATTTCCCTCAAATATTGTTCACAAACCAGTCTAAATCTGTGATAGTGAGCACTTCTCCTTTGCTGAGATAATCCATCCCACCTCACAGGTGTGCCATATCAAGATGCTGATTAGACACCATGATTAGTGCACAGGTGTGCCTTAGACTGCCCACAATAAAAGGCCACTCTGAAAGGTGCAGTTTTGTTTTATTGGGGGGATACCAGTCAGTATCTGGTGTGACCACCATTTGCCTCATGCAGTGCAACACATCTCTTTCGCATAGAGTTGATCAGGTTGTCAATTGTGGCCTGTGGAATGTTGGTCCACTCCTCTTCAATGGCTGTGCGAAGTTGCTGGATATTGGCAGGAACTGGTACACGCTGTCGTATACGCCGGTCCAGAGCATCCCAAACATGCTCAATGGGTGACATGTCCGGTGAGTATGCCGGCCATGCAAGAACTGGGACATTTTCAGCTTCCAAGAATTGTGTACAGATCCTTGCAACATGGGGCCGTGCATTATCCTGCTGCAACATGACGTGATGTTCTTGGATGTATGGCACAACAATGGGCCTCAGGATCTCGTCACGGTATCTCTGTGCATTCAAAATGCCATCAATATAATGCACCTGTGTTCTTCGTCCATAACAGACGCCTGCCCATACCATAACCCCACCACCACCATGGGCCACTCGATCCACAACATTGACATCAGAAAACCGCTCACCCACACGACGCCACACACGCTGTCTGCCATCTGCCCTGGACAGTGTGAACCGGGATTCATCCGTGAAGAGAACACCTCTCCAACGTGCCAAACGCCAGCGAATGTGAGCATTTGCCCACTGAAGTCGGTTATGATGATGAACTGGAGTCAGGTCGAGACCCCGATGAGGACGATGAGCATGCAGATGAGCTTCCCTGAGATGGTTTCTGACAGTTTGTGCAGAAATTCTTTGGTTATGCAAACTGATTGTTTCAGCAGCTGTCCGAGTGGCTGGTCTCAGACGATCTTGGAGGTGAACATGCTGGATGTGGAGGTGCTGGGCTGGTGTGGTTACACGTGGTCTGCGGTTGTGAGGCTGGTTGGATGTACTGCCAAATTCTCTGAAACGCCTTTGGAGACGGCTTATGGTAGAGAAATGAACATTCAATACACGAGCAACAGCTCTGGTTGACATTCCTGCTGTCAGCATGCCAATTGCACGCTCCCTCAAATCTTGCGACATCTGTGGCATTGTGCTGTGTGATAAAACTGCACCTTTCAGAGTGGCCTTTTATTGTGGGCAGTCTAAGGCACACTTGTGCACTAATCATGGTGTCTAATCAGCAAAACCAAAAGTGTTGCGTTTATATTTTTGTTGAGTGTAAGTACTTTTATTTAATTGTTTGGCTTTTGTTTTTTGTGAGATGCGCTCAGTACATGTAGTAGGGGCAGGTGCGCCATCTGGCGTTCAAGAGATGAAACTTCAGACAATGGGTCAGTCTGCTCCATTTCGCTATGTTTTACCCCCATTTCGTTATTATCAGTCCCCATTTCACTAAAAAAAAATTATAAGTACTTAACCGAATCATATTTGGAGTCAGTCTGCTCAATTTCGCTATGTTTTACCCCCATTTCGTTATTATCAGTCCCCATTTCACTAAAAAAAATTAAAAGTACTTAACCGAATCATATCTGGAGTCAGTCTGCTCCATTTCGCTGTTTTACCCACATTTCGTTATTGTAAGTCCCCATTTCACCAAAAAAATTTAAAAGTACTTAACTGAATCATATCTGGAGTCAGTCTGCTCCATTTCGCTGTTTTACCCACATTTCGTTATTATCAGTCCCCATTTCACTAAAAAAAATTAAAAGTACTTAACCGAATCATATTTGGAGTCAGTCTGCTCCATTTCGCTATGTTTTACCCTCATTTCGTTATTAACAGTCCACATTTCGCTTAAAAACAATTAAATAAAAGTACTTAATTGAATCATATTTAATCATACTTGGAGTCAGTCTCGGTCACTCTGCTCCATTTCATTACATTTTCTCCCATTTCGTGATTATCAGGCTCCATTTCGTATTTTAGTATGGCCAAAAACTTCCTCCAGATTGCATGTGCATGTGGACTCATGCATGCGTGTGTGCGCGCACGTGCATGTGACAGACCCAGTTTGATGATGTTTGGCGTGGACGTGTTTCTGCCGCGCTCGGTGCACGCCGTCACGGTCAGGTTGTAGATGTCGCCCGGCGGCAGAGGAAGGCTGGCCTGCATCACGTTCCGAGTGATCTAACATGAACACAGACACAGGTCGCACGTAACACAATGACATCAAAGTTTTAAAAGTACAAGAGGCTTCTTAACACTCAAAAGGCACGACCACGTGCGTGATGTCATATCCTGCCCACAAAAATCCACCAACATGAAGGGGATGCGGTCACATGACCTACTGTGAACCTGGCAGCCAAACAAGGAGGCAGGAAACACTCGACATCATACACAAGATTTAGAAACTAAACTCCAAAGTCTATCCACAGCGTCACCATCATGTGGCGCTGTGGGGACAGATGTGTATAATAATACATAAAATAATCAGCTGTCTGGTAAGACTGAGCATTAGCATCTGCCCCCTGGTGGACAAACGTTAAACCATCATTGTACAGCTAAAAAATATATATAAAAATTTATCACAAAATCAAAACGTCTGCACCCTATTTTTACCTGAGGCCATCAATATGGCCATCGGGTTTTGCGAAGACTTTGCGTCTGTCTGTGTTCAGTCCTATTACTGTCAGAGTCTTCAGATTCACAGGGAACATTCTTAGGACACAGACCTTGGACCTTGGACAACTTCTATGTAACTTATGAGCACATCTGTATATTATGTCTCTAACAATCCTTTCTCCTAAACCTTATTATACTTATTACATTACATCATATTTATTTTCTGTCTTCTAGGTTTTAATTATTTTTTATTTTACAAAACAACTTTGTTCACGTCTTTTGGGTCGGCAGCCACCTGATGTTGACCTCCAGAGAAATATGAATGTGTTGCAGAAACGTGACTCACGTCGACAGAATACGACTTCTCTGAGCTTTTCTTTCCCACCGCCACCACCTGCCAGTGCAGCATCCTGGAGTGCGACAGGTCGATGAAGAGCTCGCCGTACGTCCAGCGCACGTACAGCACGCCGTGCGAGTAATCCACCGAGGAGATGTGAGGAGCCTCAGGAGCTGGAGGAAGACATAGGAGGAAACCGATTTACCACAAAAGCCTGCGTGAGCCGCCCGGTTTGTGCTACCTTCCGATAAACATTCAGAGGCGTGTGCACGTTCTTTGCCAGAACCTTCAGCATTTACGACAGAGGCTTTTAAAGAAGCAAACTCCGAGTGGTACCCCTGACCAGGTCCCGTACCTGTCACAAAGCTGACGGTGGAACTGTCGCAGCAGCTGTTGGGGCGGCTCGCCCCACGTTACCATGGAAACACGGAAATTATAGTACCAAGCTGGCAGGAGATCAGTCACTCTCTGAGAAAAAGGACAAAGAAAAAAAAAAACACACAAGCAAATAAAAAATATTGAAAAAAAAAATCATTTTGAGATTAATACACATTTACCAAATATATATATATATAAAATAGGTTAGCTAACATGATGACGCTCTCAGTTAATGCCATCAAGTTAATGCTAACATTAGTATTAGCATGCTAATATTAGCATGTGAAATAACATGCAAACAAGTCATCTGGTGCGTGTACACTTGTTAACTTAACATGCTAAGGTTTTTGCATATGTACATGCTAATGCTAAAGTTAGCCCGCTGATGAAAATGGCTCTGTTACTCTGTTGCGCCACCGTCACCTAGCACGACTGCTTCTTTGGAGTTGTCAACACAATCTCACTGCTAGTCTCAGACTGATAATGTAAATTAAAATTCCTTCTTTGTTTCTTCATATGATTCTGACACTTGTCATTTATCAACAGGAAGTTGTGCGTTACCACGGATGCAACGACTGAGGCGGTGGCGGCGATCTCGTAGTAGGTGGTCCATTCAGACGCCAAGGTGACGGGGTTGAAGAAG
Organism: Thalassophryne amazonica; assembly: GCF_902500255.1. Taxonomy (NCBI): domain Eukaryota; kingdom Metazoa; phylum Chordata; class Actinopteri; order Batrachoidiformes; family Batrachoididae; genus Thalassophryne; species Thalassophryne amazonica. Next base: position 6,064,050 of record NC_047124.1, read on the forward strand.
AAGGTTTGGAGGACGTATTTGCGAAAGGTGACGTGATACGGCCTCTGCCAGCTCAGGATGACCGCCGTGGGACTCAGCGGATAAACAGCGAGCTCATGCACTCCAGTCGGTTCTGACACACCACAAAACAACAGCAAAAAGGAAATAAACCAGAACTTTCACAGTTAAAGCTCAAACTGAACTGTGTCTGCGCAGCATTTTGGCTACAAATATCAGTTCATTTATGTGAAAACTTCCCATCATCAGTGAATCTCTTTGAAAGAGGTGAAACATTTGTGGACGAAATCTGATTTTTTTTTTTTTTGCTGTAATAATGTCCACTGCTACTAAGCATGTTAGCTAGCAGCGGTGCACAATGCAGCTTTAAAGAAGTCCTGCTGTTCCAAAAACACATCTATAGACTACGAGGTCTCTTAGATAATAAACCGACCCTTTTATTTATTTTTTAACTATATGGATTTGAATGATGTGCGATTACACCAATCATGCTTGAACCCTCGTGGCTCATGCGTGAGTTTTTTCACGCGTGTCGGTGATGTCATTTCCCTGTGGGCAGGCCTTGAGTGAGATGTGGTCCCGCCCTCTCGGCTGAATTCCTTTGTTTCACACGCTGCTCGAGACGGCGCGCGTTGCTTTATCAAAATTTTTCAGGACCTGTGAGGAATATACGAGTGGACACTATTCGAGAAATTACGCTGATTTTCGGTGAAAAGTTTAACGGGTGATGAGAGATTATGGGGTGTTTCTGTCGCTGTAAGGACTTCCCACGGAGCGGGACGTCCTGCAGCGCTTCCAGGCGCCGTCGTCGGCCTGTTCGAGCTGAAATATCCTAATTTAAGGCTTAATTCACCCAGGACGTTGTGAGAGAACAGAGAAGATTCAGAAGAGGCCGGCATGAGGACTTTATGCGGACATTCCATTGTTAACGGTCATTTTTAATGAAAGACATGCGCGCAAATTCACCGAGTCATTTCCGTGAAGACTCAACAAATCTGTGTGCTCCGCGACAGGAAAAACACCTCTGTGTTGAAAAACCATTGTAAAATTCAGGCGGCTTTTGATGGCTTTCAACAAGTGAGTAACTGAGAAATTGTTAACAGCTTGGGCTGTTCCAACCTTGCCCATTAAGGTTTCCAACGGAGGTGTTTTTTCCTGTCGCGACCCCCCGTGGGTCGGGTCCGGCCCGACATGTGACTCTGCCCGCACGTTCTTTCATTACAAAATGACCGTTACAATGAAATGTCCGAATAAACTCCTCATGCCGACTTCTTCTGAAAGTTCTCTGTTCTCTGACGACTTACTGGGTCAACAGAGCCTGAAATGTGGAAGTTTTCAACTTGAAACGGCGAGACGCTGCCGGCCTCGAAGCGCAAATCGCCGTCAGGCGCCGTGGGCCGTCCTTACAGCGACACTACCAGACCAAAATCTCTCATCAGCCGTTAAAATTTTACCGAAAACCAGCTGAATTTATCGAATGGTAAACATGCTCTCTTAGCTAGTTAGCTTTTTGCTAAATTGAAAATTATCAGATGTTTGTTTATTTACTTATTCATTTTTGATAAATTGCTTTGTCAATCACGTTAATAGGCCAACTGTTTGGTTGTGTGCATGCGCTGCCTGTGTGTATGATGACAGGTTTACACGGCGGCGTGTCGCTCACACTATACATGATGACTGGTTCAGGACGGTGGACTGATCAGAGGTCCGTTGGTGTGGTAGACCACCACCACGGTACTGAGCCCCAGGGGTCAGGTTAGTGATAATGTCACTGGTTGTGTTTTCCTGTGAAATGACATGACACACTTTCCTGCATCACCTGAATCAACAGAAAGACAAACGTCACCACGTAGTGACGGCAACGCTCAAGGTTTATTAAGACTTATCCATGATGGCACAGATAACAGTTCTTTTAACAGGAAGAAAGCGCAGCAGTCCACTGTGTGCGCTGCAATCTGCTTCAGATGTCTGAGGCGTCTGGTTTTTGTGTTACTCACTGCAGTATGTGTCTCCATGCGCTGGCTCAGACTGGGTTTGAGGCAGGTTGTTGACACCACTGACACCAGGCTGCCATTGTGGCTCTCAGAGTACGGAGCCCAGACACGACGGCGGTGCTCAAATCCACCAGCCGCACGCTGACTGCTCGGGGGACACTCCCGCAACTCCTCCAGCAACTCACCGCTGCTGCGCCTGAACAACAAATTCACATTTTGGTCCTTATTCCAACAAAGAGGAAGCCTGTCCATTGTGAGCAGGTCTAGACTGTAAGTAGGGGAGGCATGTTAGCCTCACTTCAGAAAGACCATAGCGGTGGGTGGGACGTTAGCACATCATAGCAATAAAGATTAAAAGTAAAGGGGGAACTGGTGGCCTAACATAGCACAAAGGTTGTAAGGAGACAGAAAGTGTTAGCATAGCTTAGCACAAAGACTAAAAAGCAGGGGGTAACTGTTAGCCTAACTTACTACAAAGGTTGTAAGCAGAGATAAAGTGTTAGCATAGCTTAGCACAAAGACTAAAAGCAGGGGTAACTGTTAGCCTAACTTACTACAAAGGTTGTAAGCAGAGATAAAGTGTTAGCATAGCTTAGCACAAAGACTAAAAGCAGGGGGTAACGTGTTAGCCTAACTTACTACAAAGGTTGTAAGCAGAGATAAAGTGTTAGCATAGCTTAGCACAAAGACTAAAAGCAGAGGGTAACTGTTAGCCTGACTTAGTACAAAGGTTGTAAGCAAAGAGAAAGTGTTAGCATAGCTTAGCACAAAGACTAAAAGCAGGGGGGTAACTGTTAGCCTAACGTACTATAAAGGTTGTAAGCAGAGAGAAAGTACTAGCATAGCTTAGCACAACGACTAAAAGCAGGGGGGAATAGTTTAGAATAGCTTAGGACAAAGACTGTAAATGGTGGAACTTTTTGCCTAGTTCAGCACAAAGGCTGAAAGCAGGGGGAAAGTGTTAGCACGACAAAGTGTAGCACGGCCATAGCGTTATATACAGCGAAGCTAGAGGGCGGAGTGCGGTCAAGGAACATGCTATCATTACCACAGAGGGAAAAAAGCGCCGTTTGAATTGACCTTTTACCGTACAGTTCAATGCTACAAGCGACACAGTGTGATTGTGTTGTCCTGTTTTCAGAAGGATTTTACTTGGATTGGATTTTACTTAAATACATGTTTGCATTTTCTCTCTTTAATCCCACAGTCACTCCAGAGTGTGTGGTGAGCATTATTTTGTGTCAAGATGGAAATGTCATGTTATTAGGATCTTGGGACAAGCTATCATGAGAATTTATCCGTGGATTTATAAACACTGCATGATGCGCAGCGTTTTGTTTGACGATGATCAAGTCACGAGTGTGTGTGTGTGTGTGGGTTATGATCCCGAAGCCCTGCTATGCCAGGAAGGTAAGAAATTTAACTCTTTTTATTCTAATTTAATTTAGAATATTATCAGAATTAAAAAGTGAACCAAAAAACAGTTAGGTACGGCATTTACAGTCCGTGTAAGCCCATTGTTTTTTTTTTTATTTATTAATGCTTCAATACAAACAAATCAGGTACTGTACTAAATCTTGAAATAGCTGCTCACATAAAATTAAAAAGTAAAATAACATAAGGGGCTTATTGTATATTATTTACATATAATAAATTAAATAAATATAAAGCAACGACATTTACAGACCAAATTTGTCTATAACAGAAACTAGTTTTGAAGCATTATTGGATTCAATCAATGATAAAGACTTATAATAAAGTTTTAACTCATTTCTCCATGAGTAATATTGGTTTTGTCTTGAAAAGAAATGACATTTATGTACACTCAACAAAAATATAAACGCACCACTTTTGGTTTTGCTCCCATTTGTATGAGATGAACTCAAGATCTAAAACTTTTTCCACATACACAATATCACCATTTCCCTCAAATATTGTTCACAAACCAGTCTAATCTGTGATAGTGAGCACTTCTCCTTTGCTGAGATAATCCATCCCACCTCACAGGTGTGCCATATCAAGATGCCTGATTAGACACCATGATTAGTGCACAGGTGTGCCTTAGACTGCCCACAATAAAAGGCCACTCTGAAAGGTGCAGTTTTATCACACAGCACAATGCCACAGATGTCGCAAGATTTGAGGAGCGTGCAATTGGCATGCTGACAGCATGCCAATGTATTGAATGTTCATTTCTCTACCATAAGCCGTCTCCAAAGGCGTTTCTGAGAATTGACAGTACATCCAACAGCCTCACAACCGCAGACCACGTGTACCACACCAGCCCAGGACCTCCACATCCAGCAATGTTCACCTCCAAGATCTTCTGAGACCATCCACTCGGACAGCTGCTGAAACAATCGGTTTTGCATAACCAAAGAATTCTGCACAAACTGTCAGAAACCGTCTCAGGGAAGCTCATCTGCATGCTCCGTCGTCCTCATCGGGGTCTCGACCTGACTCCAGTTCATCGTCGTAACCGACTTGAGTGGGCAAATGCTCACATTCGCTGGCGTTTGGCACGTTGGAGAGGTGTTCTCTTCACGGATGATGCGAAGGAGATGTGTTGCACTGCATGAGGCAAATGGTGGTCACAACCAGATACTGACTGGTATCCCCCCCAATAAAACAAAACTGCACCTTTCAGAGGTGGCCTTTTATTGTGGGGAAGTCTAAGGCACACCTGTGCACTAATCATGGTGTCTAATCAGCATCTTGATAGTGCACACCTGTGAGGTGGGATGGATTATCTCAGCAAAGGAGAAGTGCTCACTATCACAGATTTAGACTGGTTTGTGAACAGTATTTGAGGGAAATGGGGATATTGTGTATGTGGAAAAAGTTTTAGATCTTTGAGTTCATCTCATACAAAATGGGAGCAAAATCAAAAGTGTTGCGTTTATATTTTGTTGAGTATGTAGTTGGGTAAATCTTGTTCACAGGTCCACATGTACATTGTGTCCTTTTTGCCCTCTTTGGGCATGGCACTGCCGTGGCTGCACACTAGCGGTATAGGGAGTCCGCCCTCTAGCTTCTTTGCTATATGTAACTCTGTGAGCGCGGTGTAATTCCAGGGCAGATAATGAAGTGTCTTAGCTCATACTGAGGTAGAAGGTGAAGCCCGCGTTGGCGGCGCTCTCTCTCTGGCTTTACATTCTCCTGACAAGCTCAGAGTGGTGACCTGGACTTGGTAGATTCCCGGTTCTGTCAGCTCGGTGAAGAACTCGTGAGTGTTTTCATCCACAGTGGCCGTTTCTGTGACGTTACCTACAGGTGGAGGTGATTTCACATCAGAACATCACAGAAGACTTTTTAGACTTTCTCATTGATGTGCTGTAAGTCTGTAGCTGCTTTAATTCTCATATTTAATTGAAAAATTGAAGCTGCTGTTTGATATCAACACAAGTATAGAACTTCTGAAATTATGTCAGCTAATGTATTGGCTAGCTGTGTCACAGCTGGCGTGTCTTATACAGGATGATTTTATCTGTAAAGTGATCCAAAAATAAAAGTACTGATGATTACAGTTAAGTTATAATACAAGTCACTTATTAGTCACACAGTGACCAAGTAGTTAGCTACCTAGCCTAGCTGTGACAATGATCTAGCAAACATGCTAGCTTAACTGGTAGCCTGTGGCTAAAGTGAAAAAGAAATTGACAGAGACCCACAGAAAGACAGACACACACTGAGACATAGAGACACACAGAGACCTCTACAGAGAGACATAGAGACACTCAGACACACACGGAGACATAGAGACACTCAGAGACAGAGACACACAGAGACCTCTACAGAGAGACAGACACACAGAGAGACACAGAGACACTCAGACACACACGGAGACATAGAAACACTCAGAGACAGAGACGCACAGAGACCTCTACAGAGAGACAGACACAGAGAGAGACATAGAGACACTCAGACACACACGGAGACATAGAGACACTCAGAGACAGAGACGCACAGAGACCTCTACAGAGAGACAGACACACACAGAGACATAGAGACACTCAGAGACAGAGACACACAGACACTCCTACAGAGAGACAGACACACACAGAGACATAGAGACACTCAGACAGACACACACAGAGATATAAAGACACTCAGACACACACGGAGACAGAGACGCACAGAGACCTCTACAGAGAGACAGACTCACAGAGAGACATAGAGACACTCAGACACACACGGAGACATAGAGACACTCAGAGACAGAGACGCACAGAGACCTCTACAGAGAGACAGACACACAGAGAGACATAGAGACACACAGACACTCAGAGACAGAGACTCCTACAGAGAGACAGATACACACAGAGACATAGAGACACACAGACACACACGGATATAGAGACACTCAGAGACTCCTACAGAGAGACAGACACACAGAGAGACTAGAGACACTCAGACACACACGGCGACATAGACACTCAGAGACAGAGACACACAGACACTCCTACAGAGAGACAGACACACACAGAGACATAGAGACACTCAGAGACAGAGACACACAGACACTCCTATGGAGAGACAGACACACACAGAGACATAGAGACACTCAGACAGACACACACAGAGATAATAAGACACTCAGAGACAGAGACACACAGACACTCCTACAGAGAGACAGACACACACAGAGACATAGAGACACTCAGAGACAGACACACAGAGATATAAAGACACTCCAGAGACACACTAGGACATAGAGACACTCAGAGACAGACACACACAGAGATATATAGACACTCAGAGACAGAGACACACACACAGATATATAGACACTCAGACACACACACAGATATATAGACACTCATAGACAGGAGACACACACAGAGACATAGAGACACTCAGAGACAGAGACACACAAACTAGTTCTAGAAGCACCTGAGGTTTGACTTCTGAGCCTTGCAAGCGGTTCTCGCTTACCGACTCTGTAGATGTAGATGACGAAGCCATCGTAGACGGTTGGCGGTCTGGGCGGAAGCCATCGCAACTCCAACAGGATGGGAGGCAGTTTGGTGGGCAGGACCAAGGGTTCAGAGGGAAAACCCATTGCTGATCCGGGCTCATTTGAGTCCTCATACTCTGGTATGACTGCATTGACAAACTCCTCCTCCGTGTCCGCTGGAGTGGGGTCGTTTGTGGGTTCTGGCCAGTGGTTCCGAGCTACCGAGCCGTCGTCCATGGTGGTGGCGTTTGTGTCTGTGTACTCAGTGGTAGCGTCTGTGATGTTGTTTGTTGGGTTCAGTGGAGTCTGTGTGGTAGCCTCAAACAAAGTCTCCTCCTCCTCCTCCTGATTGGGTACATCCTCCTCCAACAGCGAGACGTCCCGGGTTTGGCGAGAGGTTCCATGTGTCTCATAGCTCCCATCAGGAGGGACGGCACTGACGGGATCATATGGCTCCACCCTCTGATTTAGGTGAATGATCTTATAGGAAATGTTGAGGGGCGGGTTGGGAACTGAAAAAACCCAAAGTGAGACAGGTTATTTTGTGTGTGTGTGTGTGTGTGCTGTAGTCCTTTTTGAGCAATGTGTTGCTTATTTTTGCAGTAGTAGTTTATCACGATAAAGTCAGGTCTGGGAGTCCATCCCAGCATCTTCAAAGTAACTGTCTATCTGCTACAGCCAGGTGAAAGGTGGACGTGTCCTTGACCTTCTCCAGCCACTGCAGTCCTCAACACTGAGGCACCTGTGTGCTGGACCATGTCCAGAGGAAGATACCACATGGACAGAATGTGGTATCTGATGTTCCTTCACAATGTCAGTGAGCCTCCTCATCTGAGTCTCACAAAGTAACCGTTCATTTGACACAAAGTCATTCCTGCAGGACCCAAAGATCCTCCAGAGAGAACTGGCACCAAAGACATCCAGTCTGCGCCTTCGCTCACTGGTTAGAGTCCAAGTTTGACTGGCTGCCATACCATAAGACAGGAAGTATACAAAGCGTGCATACGCCCATCTCCGTGCTCACGTTCAGGTGTATCAAAAGTAAAATGACCGTGGAAATGTATCACGCAAAAATCCTGGTTTCTACAGCTACTGTTCCTCTGCCAACACGTAGAGGTGATGTTGGGAACTGTTAATAGTGTGAAAACAAGAAGTCCTCAGAGTGATGTGCACAACAGAGACACACTGATGAGCAATTAACACACCCACATGATTGCAATTATATGGATGGATGGCTGCGTTCACGTTGTTAGAGGACCCTGCAAATGGTGCAATCCCACATGAGCGTGTATTCAGGGAATGCAAGGATTTACTTGCAAATGGCGATAACTGGCTCGTAAACTGATTTCGATTACCAAGGCCACTGTTACTGGAGTTGCTTGTAGCAATGCAGCCGGCCCAGATTGCAATACGGCGAGGAGCCAGGTGCTTGTCTGTGCCCACACAGGTGCTGACCACAATGGGCTTCCTGGCAGCAGAAGCATTCCAGTGGGAGCTGGCCGATCAGTCAGGAGTGTGCCAGTCAACCTTGAGCTGAGCCATGCCAGCTGTGTGGAAGGCAATCATCTGAATGTCATCCAGGTACAACACACTTCAACATTAAAGCACAATTTGCAGCAAGAGCCGGTTCCCTAATGTAATCGGAGCTATTGACTGCACACATATTGCGATAAAGGCGCCAACACATGATGAATTTGTTTTTCTTAATAGGAAACAGTTTCATTCCATGAATGTATAAATCATATGTGATGCGTAAATGCATTGGGTTGGGTTGGGAACAGGCCAGAGGCTGGCACGGCGTGCACTGGATTGCTGTGTGAGTAAATAGTTTATTCATGTAATTGTTCCGAACGAAAACCGTTGTGGGGTCCCTCACTGTTTCAACGTCAGTGTGTGTGCGCTGCCCTGAGCCTACAGCCTTTCGGCCTTTCACACACACACACACACACACACACACACACACACACACACACACCACACACACACACACACACACACACACACACACACACACACCCTCCCACTAACTCTTTGACCATTTCATTTGTATTTAGTGTGACAGGGTCCCAAATAAATTATCCCTGTGTGTCTCCATGTCCTTCCCAGCACACACTCGGGTTCATTTAATTTCTGTGTTCATGTTAACTGATCGGTCCAGGGCCTATTTACATGGATTTGCATATTTAAATAGGGACGTGGAAAGGGAGGAGATTGGTGCGTGGCATGTGCGCTCAATTCCACTTTGATTGGGATGTACAACTGTAACATGCGTGGATCCGCGCGTAAGCACACTTTGATACATCTGAATATTTTTGTGCTTATTTTGTGCAGTTTCTGGGTTTTAGCGTACGCCAAGTTTCAGTAGGAAATTCATGCAAATCTTTGTACATGAGGCCCGTGAACCCTAAAGACTTGGGACATTCATTCTCATGAGATAAGTGAACCTTCAGACCTTCACCACATACAGACCCGGTATGACTGCATTTGTTTATACAGACACGGTTGGTATTGTTGCAAACTATGAGGTGTTTGTCACTTCCATGTGTTACCTGTCCGGTGGTGCAGTGGTGTGTGGGTGACATCACTCTGCGCAGTCATGACCGTCTGAGACACGGTGACCTCAGAGATGAGCTGGAAGGTGTTATTGTAACACATACCCGGTAACCAGTGCTTAAAGACGGTCCGCCCTTTATAAAAACCTACAGATCAGCCAAAAATCACAACACGTCAACAACACACAACAGACCCGTTTCACATTAAATTTCAATGCAAATATAAAATATCTTTTAAAAATTAACTTGAGGCATTGGAGGACAGTAAACCTTCTGACCTTTGTAGAGCATCGAGCGACGCTCTTGACCTTCCGTGTAGCTGATGTTGATGCGGCTGAAGAAGTTCCGGGCCGGAGGGTTGATTTCAAAAACCACGCCGGTCTCGGGAGATTCTTTATAGTCCGTTATCTGCACGCTGAGCAGTGGGAAGGGCTCTGACAAGCATCCAAAAACAAAACAAAAAAGTCCACAAATTCACAAGGAAGAGGAAATAATCTGAACAAAAAAAAATAAATCTGAGTAAATATTCAAGGATAAAACAACATGTTACAAATAACTAAGGTTTTGCTTTTTTTGTAGAATTTCAGTTTTGTGTCATAGTGGATTTATAATTTATATCCTCTTGATATCATCGGCCTTCAGCACTAGTGAAACTTTCCTGCTGACCACCAGATACTGTAATTAATAACTTATTACACATCCATAATCAAGGACATTCCAGGCTGTTTGCAATTCATTAACTTAGAATTTATCAACTTCTACCTTGATTATAAAGTTATGCTTTTGGTTCCAGGACCGGTGTGTTAGCCTTGAGACAGGATGGCGGTGCAAAGAATATTTTGTGCATATTTCTGATAGTAACCAATAAAGGAGCTTGCAGATTTAGCCAATTAGAAAGCAGAGAACCCCAATGTTTGGTGCCCTGAGGGATGGAGCTATGATTCAGAAGCACTGTTAACATTATTAGGAGATGAGGTGAAAGTAGAGCCCATGGGTCCTGTGTGTTTGTTTGCTTGTTTGTGCTCCTGTTCTGAGACCTTTTTGGGTTTTTGAGATACCAGGATGGACCGAGGTTTTTTTGACAAACTGTGTAAAGGTGAACCCTCAAATTTTTTTCAATTTATTTTCATTTATATAGCACCAAATCACAACAGAGATGCCTCAAGGAGCGTCACATAAGTAAGGTGTAACCTTACTAACCCCCAGAGCAAGCACACAGGCGACAGTGGTAAGAAAAAACTCCCTGTGAGGTAGAAACCTCAAGCAGACCAGACTCAAAGGGGTGATCCCCTCATTTCTTACTTGTGAGAATGGATACCATCTTGATGGGTCTGGACCAGGACCGTCCTTGTTTGACCAGAAGTCCCACGGTGTAGCAGAGTCCATGAAACACGGTGTTGAAGACCAGCGGAGGTGTGGAAATCGACCTGTTGCCGGTGTTGACAAATTGGGCCACGATGCGCCGAGGTTCTCCTGAGACTTGAGCTGCATACGCAGTGGCGTTCTCCCAAAAGTCAGAAGGTTCTAAGGTTGCTATGATGGAACCTTCCTCACTCAGAGTCACCTGGAACGCCGCCGGGTTCTGCTGAGGACAAACGATGAATAGCTGATGAGTGACCAAAGTCTCTGGCGGGAATGAAGGTTCTATGTTACGTTAACTCAAAATGTCATCAACATCTCAGTGTTAGAATTCCAAAATCTTCCTGGTCTGGGGTGGATCTGGCACGGTAGGGTGAGTGGGTCTGATCTCCTGTTTGCGGGGCCGCAACACTCTATGTTCTGGATAAACAACAGATTATGTCATTATGAAGAGGGTCTGGTTTATAATCCACCTCAGTCTGGTTAGAGAAGTGGTTCAGCAAAAACTCTAAACCCTAATCCTCCAGAGACCTGATGACCAAAATAAAAGTGGGCAAGAACAAAATGAAATGGAACTGGACCGAGTACTGTTAAAGAGTTCCCTCAGCAAGACTCAAGACTTTTTGAAGACGTTGTTCTTTTGCTAATTGAGTAGACGGAGAGCCGGCGCCCTTGCTGCATCGTCAGCATACCTGGACAAAGGTGACACATACGTTAGTAACCATGGATAAAGAGCGGCGACTGAAAAATGATCAGGTCAGATCAGATCTTTGACCATAGAAATTAATCTTCTGAGTCACCAACTGCTTCCTGCTTTTACACAATTAAAAAAAAATGACTTTAGATCCAAAACACCCTTTTTCTCCCTCCGTATAAATGAAAATGACCTTTTTCTTAATGATTTCAATGCGCGTTGTTACAATCTGTACATCCAGTGTCACAGAATTTTTTTGCAGTTTCTTTTTTGCTTTTTCAAAAACACATGGATAAACTTTACAGTCAGTTTGATTTCACAAAAACATTCTACATTCATTATATTCACTTAGATAATTGGTCCATTTCCAGAAGTGGACCTGGACCATTCTGATACTGTGCAAATCTCCCAGAAGTGCACAAAGCTGCTCCATGAGTCCAAATTTTTTCTTCAAATATTAAAACTGTGCATTTATGACAAATAAAAGCATTAAGCAGGGGTCACTGACCCCAGACCTGGAGATCATGTGACCTGCAAGTTTTCCAACTCTCCCAGCTCCATCCACTGCTAATTATTTGTCAGGTGTTCTCAGCCAATGAAGTGCCAGGAAATGCCAGACTTGTCTAATCAGCTGGTTACAGCAGGTAAACATGGAAATCATACAGATGACCTCCATGAGTAGGGTTCCTAACCCCTGACCCCTGACCTAAACCATGAAGCATATTGTTGTTTTGTCACTAGGCAGCTGAGACAGGATCCTCCAGATTCCACAAACACACTGTGCCCTTCCAGAAGTGGCAGCAGTTTTGTAAGCAAAATACTTTATTCTGACTTGGTCCAAATATTGTGCTGAACACGACTGCTAAGAAAGCTACTGACTAACTAGCTTGGCTAGTTAACACTTTAAAGGCTTTATAATCAAATAATGTATTTTGCTACCATGTACTCTTCAAATAATGTTATGGCTGTCAGTGTCAGCATTTAGCAAAGGTGGCTAATACTAGCTTCTCTTAACCTACACACTGACTTACACATCCAATGCTTATGCTAAGCTAGGCTAACAGTCTTTACTTGTCTGTGTGCTAAGCTTGGCTAGCCGTTTCTTTTTTGCTGTTGTTGTTTCATGCTAAGCTAGGCTAACAGGTTTTTTTATACCAAATTTAGGTGGAAACTGCTAACTGGTTAGCAGTTTCTGTATTCCTTTGTTTCATGCTAAGATAGGCGAACATTCATTTAAAACTTTAGATGTTAAGCCTGATAGCAGTTTCTCCTGTTTTTTTTTTCATGCTAAACTAGGCTAACAATTTTTTGCAAACTTTAGGTGCTAATTCTAGTTAGCCCTTTCTATATTCCTTGTTTCATGCTAACCTAGGCTAACAGTCTACATTTAATACTTAGCTTGGCTAACAGTTTCTCCTGTTTTTTTTTCATGCTAAGCTAGGCTAACAGTTTTTTGCAAACTTTAGGTACTAATTCTAGTTAGTTAGCATTTTTCTCCTTGTTTCATGCTAACCTAGGCTAACAGTCTTTTCAAACATTTAATACTTAGCTTGGCTAACAGTTTCTCTTTTCTGTTGTTTCGTGCTAAGCTATGCTAACAGTCTTTTTAAACTTTAGGTGATAAACCTGGCTAGCGCCTGGCTAGCAGGCTCTCCTTTCTGTTGTTTCATGCTAAGCTAGGGTAACAACTTAATCCTTTTCATGTTCTTAGACCAATAGAGGGTTTTCAATCACGTAACCGATAAGTCACATGAAAACCTCTATATAGTTTACAACACTGATGTAAACAAAAACTTAACTTGTTTTATAGGAGATTGGGCAAAGGTAATGGTTTAGTATATATATTTAGAAAATGACTCGGTGGATGTTCTTCCTAAAAGATTTGGCTACAGGCACAAAAAAATGGAAAAAAAAAATACCCGGTGTTGGCTGTGTGCCTTCACCATGGCAACAGAGATGAAAGGACAGATATGTTTGGTTTGGGGGAGAAGCTCATTATGTCTGTGGTCACCATGGTTACGGTGAAGAGCCTCCCTGGGGCGGCACAGACGGAATGCTAATGCTAGCCTAATTTCTTGACCTATATATTCACATCTGTGCCTCAAATTTTAAACACACACACACACAAAAACTCCAGTTAAAAGCACAATCAATGTATGAAATGATCAGAAATTAATTCAACACAAAAACAAACATGAGATTGTGTTTCAAGTCAGACCAAGTCCTGGTTTACAAAATACCAAACCAGGAAAAAAAAAAAAAAACAGGATTCGATTATGTACAATGTTTATTTTAGCTGTAGCCTCATATCTAAAGTGAAGATGAGTGAGGGATGCATGTCGCCTGCCTGTCATCTGCCTGTCTTTCCCAGACATCTGCCTATCATCTGCATGTCGTTCCGCCTGTTGTTCCATGTCATCTGCATGTAGTTCCGCCTGTCATCTGCATGTAGTTCCGCCTGTCATCTACATGTCGTTCCACCTGTTGTCTGCCTGTCATTCCCCATCATTCACCTGTGATCTGCCTGTCTGCTTGTCATTCCTCCTGTTGTTCCCTGTCATCTGCATGTCGTTCCGCCTCTCATTCCCCATCATCTGCCTGTGATCTGCCTGTCATTCCCCGCCATTTGCCTGTCTGCATGTCGTTCCACCTGTCCTCTGCATGTCGTTCTGCCTGTTGTTCCCGATCATCTGCCTCTCTTCTATCTGTTGTTCCCCATGTCTGCATGTTGTTCCACCTGTCATCTGTTGTCATTCCTTCTGTTGTTCCCTGTCATCTGCATGTCGTTCCGCCTGTCATTCCCCATCATCTGCATGTGATCTGCCTGTCATTCCCTGCCATCTGCCTGTCTGCATGTCGTTCTGCCAGTTGTTCCCGATCATCTGCCTCTCTTCTACCTGTTCTTCCCCATGTCTGCATGTTGTTCCACCTGTCATCTGTCTGTCATTCCCTGTTGTCTGCCTGTCGTTCCACCTGTCGTTCCCCATCATCTGTCGTCTGCGTGTCGTCTCTGTCTGGAGTGAAACACTTGATGCTGTTTACATAATAATTTGCTGTGTTTAATATTGTTCTTATTGGCAGTGTTGTTGGAGCTGTGTGCAAATAAAAATTAAAGATTAAAGCTTTGGAGAGAATTTTAAAAATGCTGATCCAACAGTGGGTTTGAAGTTCATTAATCCACATTTATGAAAGTGCCTGAATAATCTGAGGCTATAATTAAAGCGGCAGATGGGACATTAATCAGCAAAACTCTTATTCTATCCCACTCTTATTTATCAAACAGCATCAAGACGATACAGTGTCAAATTTCAGACACAAGAATCTCAGAAAACTAATCCTGGAGAATCCAGACTGGACTCTTGAGGATACTATCAACAAAAAGGACACACAGCATTAGCTAGCAAACTAACTCACTTTAGACATTGTTTAAAAAAAATGCTTTGAAAATATACAGATGGGTTTTAGGAGGATTCAGTGGTGCAGCCACTGAACTTGTGGGTCCTACTTCCACCCGGACCCACGAGTCCTGACAGGTGACCACCCTGCAGAGCGGCGGTCCATTGTTGTCATCTCAAATTAGCCATTGGCAGCTGAGTCCTGGGCCTGTCCTTGGTTCCAGTCAGCAGGATCCCCAGAGATGCAGTGAACAGGGAAACCCGTGGCTCACCTCACAGCTAATTTGGCAAAAAGTCATTCCAGGGGAGCCAAAGGTTCCTCAAAAAGAAACCTGGTACCAAAGACGTCCAGTCATCACCTTAGAGTCTAAGTCCTTGTTTTCTAAAAGCATCATCAGGTCAAGATGATCTTATTCCCGTTGGAAGTCTACAAGCTACAATTTTAACTGCCAGTCTACGACACGGCTGAACTCTGAGATACAACAGCGAAAACAGGACGACAACTAGACACTCAGAGACCGTGCACCTCCGCCAAGGTCCAACCGGTCTCTGTTTACATGCATTATCTCTTTTCATCTCTTCTCCAACATTATTGGCTCCTGATCACTTAGATCCCGATTGATGACTTCGGATCCTGATCTCCAAGCTTTAATTCTGGTCACTGAACTTTGACCTGATCACTTGGATTGTGATGGCTGACCTTTGAACCTCCACAAAGTATATTTTGTGTTTGTATGTTTTTGCTTTTTAATATTTTAACTATTTTGAGGATGTACTCTGAGATGTATTAGAACGTGCTCTGATATAATTACATTATTATTATTATCTCTGTGAGCCAAACCTGCACTCCACCAAAAGGATCAATCAGCAATTTATTGCAACAATTAATAATTAATTGGTAATAAACAATTAGCAATACGAATTTCTTTTGGCTCCTCACTTTTGACGGGGGGGGGGGGGGCATTACCTTGATTTGGCAGAGGTTTAACGCCGGACGGTCTCCCTGAAGCAGGTGTATCTAGAGGTTATAGGTCACAGGTTAAACCGGGGGAAGCACGTGCACTCGCGCTTCAGTCACGTGCCGATAGGTGATTCATTAATGAATCAAAATCAATCAAATCACCCAAACTGTCTGTTGATGTGCACGCGCCGACCCGAGTGATGCTGTCTGGTGCACGCGCAGGGAATCACTGACCCACTTTCGTTCCGCGCGCATCGACGCGTCACCGCGGTAATTACCTCACTTATAACGGCCTCTTTATATCATTTGCCTACTTTTCCCTCTTTTTTAAACTGACTTTATTTTATTTTTTATTTGAATGTGGTATTTTCACTGAAGAACACGAGAGAGCGTGACGCTTCGCAGACAGGCGGCACGCGGCGCGTCCACTTTCCCGGCAAAATGAATAAAAACGCAGCTTACCTGGAAAAACCAGTGCAGAAAAAGGCCGAGGAGCAGCGGGGAAGCCATGGCGGCTGCGGCTCAGAGCTCTGCACGAGCTTTTCTCTTCTCCGTCACTTTGCGTCAGTCTGCTGCGCATCCGAACAATGGCGATTTTTCTGCCGCATCAACGCTCCGCGGCGCTCCGCTCGCTTTCTGCGGCTCCGCACGCGGTTTCCCACCGTTTTTCTGGGAGGTTTACGGATCTAAGTGAAGAGAATCCCCGCAGTGAACTGATCCATCTGGACCCGCAGACACTCAGACACACGCCGCGCTCCGCCATCCATGACGCGGCCTGGAGACGAGCAGGAGGTCGGTGCCGCTGCGCCGACTAACGGCAGCCTGCTGATGGTCGCTGAAGCCCCGCCCTGCGCGCCGGAGGCTGCGCCGCTTCACCATCATCATCATCATGATCGCCATCATCAACAAACATCATCTTCATTATCACCACAAACACATCTCATTCTAATCATCACCATCACAAACATCATCTTCAATTATCACAACCATTATCTTCATCATCAACAAACATCATCTTCATCATCACCACATCATCACAAACATCAACTCATCACCACCATCATCACAACACATCATCTTCATCATCACAAACATCATCTGTTATGTTTCGGATGCTGGTCGGAGCACCGACCCAGCGTTTGAAAGGACCAGCATAAATAAGCAGAGCACGGTTCAAAAGATAACAGAATTTAATAAACATAACTGTGGGTGCAGTGCTAAACAACTAAAAAGTCCGCGGTCTGGTGAGGTGGAAACACGGCGCGCTCTCAACAACGCAAACGGTCCGGAGCCACAGCAGTTCGGACCCAGGAACCCCGCCGACACCCCCCAGGTGGCCGCGACAAACCAAGTCTGTGAAGAAAGAAAACATGAGGTAACTCACACAGAGAGACACAACTCAAGGTGCACGCAATCAGCAACACTTCCTGGCTTAAATCTATACATCAGCTTCTCACCCTGCAGGCACGGAACAATTCAGTTCAAATCTCCACTGCAGCAGAAGCTGATTAGACAATTAGCAATAACATGACAGCTCACTAACACAGGTGTGAGGGACACCAAATCCACTGTCATTACTTCATAAAAGTCACCAAAACCAATTACCTCAGGAAGTGTGCTGAAGAGGCGTGAGACCTCACCCAATCCTCCTTCACAGACTGTGGCGTCAAACCTGGAGCGGTCTCTGCATCCGTGATGGTGAGATTGTTCTCCTGACGTCGATCTCACACGTCTGCTCTCAAGGTCGAGTCTCTGGCAATCACACACTGTGCATTCAAGGTTTAAATGCAGCAATCTCTGATTATGACAAAATACACCACAGCTGTGAGTCCTGATGACCTGCACGTGATAACAAGCCTCAGGTGTTCAGGGTGAGGTCCTGATGCTCAGCCACTCAGTCCTGAATGCATACCACCTGGTGGGAGAAACATAAAACAAAAACCAAGCCAGCCAAACACCCCAGCCCACAACATCATCATCATCATCATCATCACAAACATCATCTTCATCATCATCATCACAAACATCAACTTTATCCACCATCACAAACATCATCTTCATCATCATCACCATCACAATTATCTTCATTATCAACATCATCATCACCACAAACATGATCTTCATTACCATTATCATCACAAACATCATCTTCTTTATCATTATCATCATCACAAATATCAACTTATCACCATCCAAACATCATCTTCATCATCACCATCATCACAAACATCAACTTATCATCACCATCACAACATCATCTTCATCATCATCACCACAAAACATCACCTTTATCATCACCATCACAAACATCATCTTTATCACAAACATCATCTTCATCATCATCACCATAAACATCAACTTATCATCACCATCACAAACATCATCTTCATCACAAACATAATCTTCATCAGTCATCACCATCATCAACAAACATCAACTTTATCATCACCATCACAAACATCATCTTTATCATCATCACCATCACAAACATCAACTTTATCATCACCATCACAAACATCATCTTCATCATTCATCACCATCACAAATATTATCTTCATTATCAACATCATCACCACAAACATTGTCTTCATTACCATTATCATCACAAACATCATCTTTATCATTATCATCATCACCATCATCATCACAAATATCAACTTTATCACCATCACAAACATCTCCTTCATCACAAACATCATCTTCATCATCATCACCATCATCACCATCAACTTTATCATCACCATCACAAACATCATCTTCATCATCATCACCATCATCACAAACATCACCTTTATCATCACCATCACAAACATCATCTTCATCATCACAAACATCAACTTTATCATCACCATCACAATCATCTTCATCATCATCACCATCATCACAAACATCAACTTATCACCATCACAAACATCATCTTATCATCATCACCATCACAACATCAACTTTATCATCACCATCACAAACATCATCTTCATCATCACCATCATCACAAACATCAACTTTATCATCACATCACAAACATCATCACCATCACAAACATCATCTTCATCATCATCACCATCATCACAAACATCAACTTATCATCACCATCACAAACATCATCTTCATCATCACAAACATCAACCTTATCATCACCATCACAAACATTATCTTCATGATCAACATCATCATCACCACAAACATGATCTTCATTACCATTATCATCACAAACATCTTTATCATTATCATCATCACCATCAAACATCATCTTCATTATCATCACAAACAACTTTATCATCACCATCACAAACATCTTCATCACAAACATATCTTCATCATCTTCATTATCACCACAAACATGATCTTCATTATCATCACAAACATCATCTTCTGTATCATTATCATCACAAACATCATCTTCATCACTGTGATGATGATGAATCTCATGACAATCAGCTTCATTTTCCATCGTCACCTTCATTATCATCATCACATCATCAGCTTCATCATCGTCAGCACACAAGCATGGTCTGTTTTAGTGCTTTTAAAAATAAAACTGATTTGATACGGTTCACAGTAGTTTCAGCTGGGTTTAAGAATAAGCCATTTTGACGTGGTTTAGAGTATTTAAATTGGTTTTAAAAGATAAACCAATTTGAAATGATTCACAGTAGTTTAAGCTAGTTTTAAAAGATAACTAATTTGAAATAGTTCATGGTAGTTTAAACTGATTTAAAATATACACTTTGAAATGGTTCCGTGGCCATGTGGGAGTCCCATCAACAGATTTTGTGTCCTTCTGCTGTTCGTCTGTTTTTAGCCTGATATTAAAGCTCTGACTGAATATTCACGTTCAGTTTAAATGTCAGGCAGAGATTTTTAACATTAATGTCCCAAATATTTATGGACTTCGCTCTGTGACCTTTTGACTCATCTGTTGCTGTTCCGTGTTCCAACCCTGTCTGCTGATGTGTTTGGATGAGAGTCCACCAGCCTGAGGTCAGGACCCTGGTCAGTCCTGTTATCAGTGCCATATGTAGGTGTGGACTGATCCACGGAGACAGACGGGACAAAAGAGTGTCCCTGTAGCTCCGCTGGGAACGAGGAGGCAAATACATCACAACCAGAACTGAATACATCTATGATGTCATGCTGTAGACACAATAGCATTCTGGGCTGGAAGGAGGCGGGGCCAAAGACAGTGATGGCCTGAAGCCAAATTGTTGCATTGTTCAGTGTGAATCAAAAGTCCTCAATGTGGATCCATCCTGTGTCTCTGTCCCAGAAGACACCAGCACAAATGCATCATGTGACACTTTTAACGAGTCACTGAGGTGACCCAGCCCAAAACTAGAACAGCACTCAGAGTGCAGAGAAAAAGGTTTATCCCGTCACACCTTTATGACATCATACAGCGAGAACATCTGGACCATCACTGACACTGAACAGTTCTGTGATCTGACAACAACCACAACATGAGCCCTAAGTAAACAAATAACGCTGATTAATTCCTGAAGGTCTTTGACACTGTGTCTGGGATCCTTAAAATCTTCTCAGCTGATCTCCACGAATCTTGAACCCAGTAAAGTTTGCTGCTGATCCAGATGACAATATTTTATTGCCGTTTATTTCATATTCAGATGTGGGAATTTTGTACATCTTGATAAAACTTGTGAAAAAAATACCTTGAATCCACTAAAAAATTTATGGTGTTCAAAGCGCCATCTACTGGACAAATAAGACAATTGTTACTTAATAGATAATCTGCTCAGTTCATCCACTGACAGACAAAAATTTTATTTATTGAAGGAAACTGCAACTTCTCTGACAATTTGCTCCTTTTTTGGGATTATAATTTAAAGCTTTGTGGTGGTGGTGGTGGTGTGTGTGTGTGTGTGTTGGGGGGGGTGTAAGTATTTTGAATTTCATTATGTTCAGGTTCATATGTTCCAGTGAGACATTTAAACATTCAAACAGGTTCTGTTCGTTTGGACCCGTCTGCTCTAAAGTATTGGTGGGGTAAAAACGTCACTGAGAAGGGACGCATGGAGGCCAGCCGCCTGCAGGCTCTGCACCAGCCGCTGCACCGTGGCCTTTTTCCCTTCAGACCGCCGCCACTGCACCAGTCCGGCCAGCGCCTGCTCATGGAAGCTGAAGGCGTGATCGGCTCGACAGCGAAACACAGCCTCCACAGACAGACCCAGATCCAGCAGAACTGACTTCCACTCAGGTCCGAGGAGAGACGCCAGGCGGGACAACTCCTGGTCTGAAGGGACCTTCTGGAGAACCGCCTCTGAAAGGCAGCAACAATCTACGAAGAGACAGTAACACACATACAAAAAAAACATTAAATACAGTTTAAACACAAAAACACTTTAGAGTTTAAGTCAGGCCGAATGAATGTTTGATCAGCAAACACAAAAGTTACTCATTCCCCCCCCCCCGCTGGGGTCACTGTGACATTTGCCCCCCCCCCCCGCCCAGACACACACACACACACACACACACACACACACACACACACACACACACACACACACACACACACACACACAGAGAGAGCTGCATTCTGGGAAATAAACTTTGCAGAAATGCTACAAAGAGACCTTTTCTCTTCCCCATTTTGTTGTTCTGTTGAAAATGATTAAACGGCATCATGCAGCCTCACATTTTTTTTTTATTATTACTACAAATTGATTAAAGGAAAAACAGACAAAAATCCAAATAAATTAAAGTCCACCTGATGTGGACCCAATGACCCTTGAATTAAAACTGGTGATGATTATTCTTGATGGTTTCAGCCATATATATATTCTGGACTGATGTTCAAATGTTTATATTTGGACCAAACTGCACTACAGGGTAGAGCTACTTAAGTGCGTCTTTGCATTGTTGTGCCCCTCAGTCAGGATTAAGTCTAGCCTGAAATACTGGCTCCTTTCCTGATCTGGTATAACAGATCCTACTGTCACCTTTCCTCCAGCTGGTCCCTTTGAGCCTTCTGTTTAAAGCCTCTGTATAACTTCCACACGTGATACCTTAGTCACCTAATCCTTTTCTGAATCCTTCTCTAAGTATTCCTTGTTTTTGTTTATGACATCACAAAGATCTAGTGGCTTAATCAGATATTTGTGAACACTGTAGTGCCAACTGCATTTTTTTTTTTTTTAATTGGGCCAAAAAATAAAAAGTTTAGAACATTGCTGGAGAGAGAAGAAAAGGAGATCAATGTTTTCAAAAAGGATAAGTAAGTGTTCTATAAACAGCTTTGAGAATGGAACCTTCTGATGTGAAATAACTTTCCAAACTAAACAAGCTGCGACTTTAACATGGAGAGATGGATCCTGCAGGATTCCTGGAAAGCACAAAGCAATAAAAAGGAGTGAGAGAAGAGGAGGGCTGGAAAACAACGGGCAGCTTTATACGTGCTGCAAAACAACAATACCTGGAAAAGAGGCACAATAACGGCATACAGGTCAGCTTAATCAGTTACACGAGGCTTCATCACAGATAAAACGTTCGCAAACTTCACGGAAAAGAATTACAACACCACCACCCTGGTTTCAGGATATCACTTTAATACGCTTTTAAAGTCAGCTTTCTAATTAAAAACAAGCACATGGACTTAGTCTGCACTGACCCACAGTGCCACCCCCAAACACTAATCATCTACAGGTCAAAATCACTGACCTGTACTTTGTAAAATCCTTGTGCAGAAAAGTGTGATTTGTCAGTGTAAAGCTGCACTGATGCTTGCATGACCTGCGTCGTGCAGGAGAGTAAACTCATTTTTAACGGGTGCAAACTGAACGTGAGAGGGGCGCCAGCGCGTGCAATTGCGCAAAGAGGATTACGTGGTGCGATCTGCTCGCCAACACGACATGCAGCTCATCAAGTGGAGTAAAGAAAAAGTGAATAGAGCGAGTGGTGATGTCAGCGGATCGCATCAGAGCGCACCTTGTCTGAAGGATTATTACGAGATGCTAAATCTGTCATAAACATAAATTTACAGCTGCACACAAGAAGAAAAGAACATGCAACTGTTTTACCAAGCCATGACAATGTAAACATGACAAATAATTACCGTTTTAGACGGCTCCAAATGCTTTCTCCAGCTCATTCAGCGCATGCGCGTGTGAACAACGCTGCTGGAGTGGTCCTCTGTGATTCAGGAAGTTAACAGAGCCGTTTTCAACAAACAATTTCCAGAGAAAATGATTCATCTGCTACAAAATCATTATTTCACATATGCAGCATCCAGAGCACAGCACGTGGCAGGTGGTGGAACAAAGCACGACGTCCAGCTGGGAACACAGCGGTGGGATCGTTAATGACGTGCGTAGCTTCAAAGTCATGCAAGTGTCAGCGCAGCTTTACACTGACAAATCACACTTTTCTGCACAAGGATTTTACAAAGTACAGTTCAGTGACTTTGACCTTTTGACCCCTAAATCAATAGGCTATTTGGGGTGACCATGCCTGACACACATGCCAGGTTGGTTACAATTAGGCAATTAGGAAAGACGTTACTGCACTCACAAGATTTTTACAAAGTACCCTCCAGTGACCCTGACCTTTCATCCCAAAAATCAATAGGCTTCTCGCTGTTACTGTGTGTAAGGCACATACCAAGTTTGGTGACAATCGGGCCAGTACGACTGAAGTTATCTCACTCACAGTGAAATGTTGCATAACTGACGGACTGACGATCCATTTGTAGGACTGTGTTCAGGGTCTAACACGCTGGACTGGGTCCAAGTGTCCTCTTGAGGGGTTTTACCTGTTGGACTGGGTTCAGGGATCTCTCCTGTCATGGCAATCCCTCGGTGGGGTGGAAGATCGTCTGTTGGTCGCTATAGGATATCTATAGCGATACGTCTCGTGACATCATGAATCTGATCACGTGGTTTTGTTGACAGATCTGGAAGCCTACAAAGGCCTTCATTGTAGGTTAGCGTAGAGAAATACCTTGCTTTTGCAGTACTATCTAGGTTTTGAACGTATTCATAGATTGCGGAATAGCTTCCTGAACTCGAAGATGCCATCGTTTCTCTCTTTCGTGTTATCGATTTTCACGCATTCTTGCCAACCACGTCAACACGCATGCTTGTGATATCAGTGTTTGTAAACAAGAAATATCGCTATATCCAGGGTCAATCTAATTATACCTGTGCGTGGGTTTGTTTAACATGGGAATGTCGTGGCATGGCAACAAAAACAAGTTCCTTGACAGATGGTCCGATGGCTGGGAATACCAGATAGTCAGGGTCTGAGGACCTGCTGCAGCATTCATCCCCCTTCACAGCAGTTAGGTTTTAAGCCATCTGATCCGCTATGGAAGTCTTCTTGTTTCATCAGAACCCCGTTAGACGCCTCTTGTTCAGTGTTCCTGCTTGGCCTTTGTGGTTACAGTAGTGGTCATGGGGCACACAAGGTCCCCACTGTATTCACCCAAACAGGCAATCCTCTAGTTGAACCCTTACCTAGGAGTCACAACACGGATGCCGGATTGGATTTTGACACCTTAGCCTGCAAAATCTCTCATGTAGGACTCTGGTGTCTGACCTGTTGGACTGGGTTCAGGGATGTCACACATAGGACTCTTGATGTCTCATCTGCTCATCACCCTCTCTACTTTTAAGATTAGGCTTAAAACTTTCCTTTTCGCTAAGGCTTATAGTTAGGGCTGGATCGGGTGACCCTGGACCATCCCTTGGTTATGCTGCTTTAGACGTAGATTGTGGGGGGGTTCCCATGATGCACTGTTTCTTTCTCTTTTTGCTCCGTATGCATCACTCTGCATTTAATCATTAGTGATCGATCTCTGCCCCCCTTCACGGCATGTCTTTTTCCTGGTTTTTTCCCTCAGCCCCAACCAGTCTCAGCAGAAGACTGCCCCTCCCTGAGCCTGGTTCTGCTGGAGGTTTCTTCCTGTTAAAAGGGAGTTTTTCCTTCCCACTGTTGCCAGGTGCTTGCTCATAGGGGGTCGTTTTGACCGTTGGGGTTTTTCATAATTATTGTATGGCCTTGCCTTACAATATGGAGCGCCTTGGGGCAACTGTTTGTTGTGATTTGGCGCTATATAAGAAAAAAAGTTGAGTTGAGTTGCTGGACTGGTATCAGGGATCTCACATGTGGGACTTGGGTGTCTCACCTGTTGGACTAGGTTCAGAGATCTCACATGTGGGACTAAGGTGTCTCACTTGTTGGACTAGGTTCAGGGATATCACATGTAGGACTAAGGTGTCTCACCTGTTGGACTAGGTTCAGGGGTCTTACCTGTAGGACTAAGGTATCTCACCTGTTGGACTAGGTTCCAGGATCTCACATGTAGGACTCTGTTGTGTCACCTGTTGGACTAGGTTCAGAGATCTCTCATGTAGGACTAAGGTGTCTCCTGTTGGACTAGGTTCTGGGATCTTACCTGTAATAGGACTCTGGTGTCTCACCTGTTGGACTGGGTCCATGTGTCTGCTCCAGGTGAGTCTCCTGCACCAGTTTCTCCCTCAGCCAGCTGAACTCCGAGTCCAGAGACCTAAGAAAGGTTTGGAAGGCGTGCGGCCCGCGGCTCGGCAGGAGGTCCAGCAGCCTCAGAACCTTTCGCCTGTTGGTGGTCTGGGACTCGATGTCCTCCACATGGTCCTGGGTCAGGATTTCCTCCTGGTACAGAAACGGAACGATGGAGTCAGAGACCAGGAGTTGGTCGGACAGTTCAAGTCGGTGTGTTCGGAGGACCTGTCTGTGCCGCGGGTCCATAACGTCATCACGGCGGCACTTTGATCAAATATTTGATTTTATTGTCGGCTAGCTGTGTAGCCGCAGCTAGCACAAGCGCGTGTGTCCTTATTATGTCCAACTGGAAACACGATGTGAGCGGAACCAATGTTTATATTAAAGTGACAGTCTTATTATTTTATGACCTTTTAAATATTTTTTTTTTCCAACCAAAACTTTATTTCAACAAATACAATAAATAAATGAACAAAACACAAGGTCAAGGAGATATACACGAAAAATTAAAAAAGTTCCTTATGGAGAAAGTGTCAGCTAAAACCATAGAAGATGAGCAGGTGACGTCAATAAACTCCTCCCCTCTAATGGAATAAGTCTTTATTAGTGAAATTACCCGGTGGAAAGCAGAATTTTAATTACTAATCATTTCTTGAACTACATATTAATGCCAATTCAGATTTATACAAACTCTAAATTACTGTCATATAAAACACCTAAAAACCCGCTGATCACCTGTTCATATATATATATATTAAAGTCAGTTTTTTAAAAATTTTTTCTTGATTTAAATTTAGTAGAATAAAATCTTGCATTTACTTGGAACTACTTTAAAAAGTGTTTTAAGTCAAAATGCTATAAATCAAGATAAACCAATTTTTTTTTTTTTTTGCCAAATTAAGTGTTTCCTTGATGTCAAGCTGATGATCATCTCACATGTAGTTTAAAATTCTCACTTTAATTTTTGAACAACTAATCAATTTCATGTGCTGAGTCAATGTTCTGTCTCAAATTAAGTGATTTATTTGAATGGCTTCTGCCACAAATACAGATCTACAAGCTAAAATGGGCTTTGAACTCAACATTCTGGTTATGGAGTAGCAGTGCTAACCACTGTCCTGCATCAGTGAAACAACCAAAAACAGACAGACAGTGAGGAAGCGCCATAAAAACACTTTATTTCTGTCATAAGTGGAACTAATTTAAACAGTCACACATCTGTAAGAACATCTGGTCTGTGCTCCCGAAGAATAATGTACCATAAAACCACTTTTAATAAATATTATGTCACATTGTCCTCATTATTTACATTTTGACTCAGCTGTCTCTGTACAAAAAGAAAAATAAAAAACAAAATTACAGACAAGAACAGCTGTCAGATAAATAGCTTCCTGTTTACCTCGAATGACCAGCAGCCATGTCACAAGCCCCGCCCACCCCGGTCTTAAAAAAATAAAAAATAAAATAAAATTGAAGTTTATTCGGAGAAACATAAGTTGATTTCAAAAACCAAAAGTATTTATTTTGAGTCCTGGCAAGTTCATGTTTTTTTCTTTAATATTAATTAAAATTAATAATAAAATTTGAACTTAAAATAACCTGCTATGAGCAATAGTGGCGAGTGGCGCTGATGCACGTGAAGCGAATAAAGGTCTGAGACAGTTGTGCCGCTGATGTGTTTACGGCGACCTCGCCCATAAATAAAACTGCAGATTTCATTCAAACTTCCTTGTGATGAGATTTTGTGAATTCAAGGTCTTTGAAGCGTTCTCTGATTTACAAAAAGTCAAGTTCCTGCAAAAGCATCTGATGTTCTGCAAACAGTTTAAACCTTCTGTGATCAGGAAGTCCAGTCAGCCACAGAATCCAGACTGGCTTTCTGACCGAGGCAGGCTGCCAACCTGAGATTCTGGCTTCAGGGTCCCAGAAACCAGCATGGGGCTACACATTGTAGGTGTAGTCCTCCAGGTAGTCCTTCAGTCTGTTGGGCAGTGGGAGGTCCTGCACCTGCCTGGTTGTCCTGTTGATGGCGATACGACACAGGTGCTGCAGTGAAGGTGTTGCAATGTAGACCGGTTTGGTTAGTCGCAGTTGGACCGTCCCACTGGGCATCGCTGAGGCTTGTGAGGTAGATGTCGCTTTGTCATTGGTCCGAGACAGCTGAACGTAGTGCTCCACCAGGTGAACCACGCTGTCAAACTGCTTCAGTTTGGGCTTGATCAGCACCACCGAGTCCAGCTTGAACTTTCCGTCTTTGTATTCGATGCGGAGGTTGGTGGGTCCTGCAGAGGTCATGGTGGAGATGGTGAACAGGTAATCCCGCTGCGAGCTGTTCCGTAAGAGGAAGGTTCCCTCCGGAGCGTCCTGCAGGATCTCTTTGGCTTCGTTAGCTGTCAGACTGCCCCAGTACCAACCTGCCCCGCCAAGAAACAAGACGGTTATTAGTACACGAACCTGTGAGCAGCAGCTCCTTATTTACTCTGCTTTGTCCACACTGGACTTCAAACCAGTTTAAAGTCTAACAAGGTTGGCACCGCATCAGCACAGAATCACTTCAAACCATTTTATCTACAGCTTTAACTAATTTGGAACCAGTTCACAAACATGTCAGAATCATGGGGCCTTGGGCTACCTCTGGTGGTCATGTGACTTTCTGTGGTGTTGCTAGTTCTTCTTACTGGACACCACAGCATGGACTCCAGTCTGTCACAGGTTACTTCCCCAGCCAAAGCAGATACCCATTTACAGCTGGGTGGACTTAGACAATCCAGATGAAGAAAAACTCTGATCCAGATGGAGGTTACCTGTGTTCTTCAGTTCTCTCATGGCGGAGGCGATGCACCACTTGTCCGACTCCACAGTCCCGGACCGGCTGTCTGATTGTCTGGCACTCTCAGCAGTTTCAGAGGACTCTGAGGACTGGCAGGTCATTGGAGAACGCCAATGTTCAGACCTGCAGCTCAGACATGGATCAGGTCTCTAGGATCCAGGTCAGCCTGGAAGAAGGCGCTGCTTGCCTCAGATCTGCCGCAAGGAAACCAAACCGTGTAGCAAGCCTGGTTATTCTTATAATCCACTTTGTCTCCACCATTCACATTACTTTGGTAGTTTAACTAATCAATCGGCTACTGAAACTCATCGATCAATTAGTAATAATCATGATGTAGAACTGAAACACTGACTTGTATCTGAATGTTAATCTGATAAAATGTTTTTGGATGTGAAATTTTAATAATTTTCTTGATTCTAAATTCAAAGCTGCCTGTGCCTTGAGATTATTTTGTATGTCTAGAAAAATCTATTCTCTTCTTGATGATTGAAAAGGGGGGGGGGGGGGGGGGGTGCGCTTTTATTTACGGTCATTGCTGTGGTACTGTACATGAACTGCACATTGCTACTGGTACACCACATTTTATTGTTTAAACTACAGCCAACATCAAGGCTCACACTCGACCCTGACCTGAAGCTTCGATCTTGAAATTCACCTGTTGCCTCCTGTGCAGCTTCAACGTCACAATGTCCCTTTTTATCTTGCGAAAATCGTGACGGTTTCTTATTAGACACTGTACTGTGAAAAAGGAATGCAGTACTGTCTCAATAACAACTTTATTTCATGTATAATATTGACTTGGATTAATAGAACGCTGTTCAAGACACCCAAAGTGCTTTACAAGTTGCATTATTCATTCACTCACACACATTGGTGGTGGCAGGCTACGAACGTAGCCACAGCTGCCCCAAGGCAAACTGACGGTAGTGTGGCTGCCATTCTGTGCCTACGGCCCCTCCAACCACCACCTCATTAATACACAGGCAAGGTGGATTAAGTGTCTTGCCCAAGGACACAACGGCCATATGCAGATTTTTGACAGGATGGGAGCTGGATTTGAATTGCCAACCCTTCAGTCACGTCTCGCTCTATCAACTGCGCTATTGCCACCCCAGATGGTGTATGGTGGGCCCAATCCCAGA
Source organism: Thalassophryne amazonica (assembly GCF_902500255.1). NCBI lineage: Eukaryota > Metazoa > Chordata > Actinopteri > Batrachoidiformes > Batrachoididae > Thalassophryne > Thalassophryne amazonica. The sequence continues at coordinate 6,093,423 of NC_047124.1, forward strand.
GTGTCCTTGAGCAAGGCACTGACTGTCGCTGTTGGCCAACAGTGAGGCCACGGTGATCCTTCGACCAAGACAAAAGTAAAAAAAAAAAGAAGAAGAAAAAAAAAAAGGAAATGACACATTGGTGGTTTTTTGTATCAATAAAACATGCTGCTGAACCATTTCAGTTGTATTATTCATATAACAACAAACATTAGGGGTGGTGGCCAAGTGGTTAGTGGATATGCCTATCTCTGCTTTCAGTGCTTACCAGTCGAGTGAGTATAAGAGAAATTGTGGAGAGCTGGGCATGTCCCAACTTGTCCTCTAACACTCCGAAACGGAGGTGTTCCTTTGTCTCGCTTCATCAGCGAATCGGTTGTGATGCGCGAAGCCTCCGTGCAGCTTTCCATGACAAAATCTCTTGTTAAAAGTGAAATCTGACGGAAAATGGCTGATGTCCAGCTCTTGTGATAACCAGAGAAATTGCACACGACGGTCCCGGCTCCACACAGCGATCCATTTAGAAATGATGTGGTGGTTTCTGCCTCTCGATGGTGACTCAGAGCGTGGCGCGTCGTGCGCCATTGTGGGTCGTCCTAACTCCTTATTCTCTGTGAAGCCCGTAAAATTTTCACTGAAAGCCAAATACATTTTTCAAATGGTTTCCAGCTGCCTGTTTCTAATAGTTTCTGAAAAAATTCTGATGGAAAAAAAAGCCCAAATCATTCCGCCATTTCCTCGCAATGAAACAACGACGAGAGGGGCGGACCAGTGCGCACTCAAAGCCTGCCCACAGGCGAATGACGCAACCGACAGGCATGGAGAAACTCATGCATGCGCACGAAGGTTCAAGCTTGGCTGACGTAAAAACATATGAATCAAATCCATATATTTTTTGCATAAAATAAAGAGGTCGGATACTTTTCTCACAGACCTCGTATTATCATACACCCTCAAGTTTCAATTTCCTCTGCCAGAGTAATCCGTTAAGTGATGAAAGGGGAAACTGCTAGATAAACTTTTCCCATGGGGGTTTAGAATTTTTGCTCCCTGGTCCCTATCCTCCTCTGATATCAAACAGATTAGTAGGCTTGTAAATACCCATGTAGACACACAATTACACTTGTCTGATTTGTAAAAACATGTTTGTATGTAGAAGCTGAGAACTAAAGGGAGCTTCTCCTTCCTGTTGCAAATACTGTAAAGGTGCAAATATTCACGTGGGATTTATTATGCGAATTTCGCGAGTTAAACAAGGTCGCCAAATTAAATACCACTATTTTAATACATAACATACATATGTACATATTCATAATGTAAATGCGAATATTAATACCGCTAAATACGAGGTCTGTTAGAAAACTATCCGACCTTTTTATTTTTGCAAAAACTGTATGGATTTGAATCATGTGCGCTTGCATCAGCCAAGCTTGAACTTTCGTGCGCATGCATGAGTTTTCTCACGCCTGTCGGTTGCATCATTCGTAACCGACAGGCAGGTATAAAGTTTGCATTAATGTTATCTTGGTTCTTCCTGGGTGGTTCTTATGGCAACTGATCCAATCCCAAGCAAGGACTACGAGGGTAGGCTGAAAAGTTATAAGGCTCACCAATAAGGAGAAATGCCATTTCAATAAAACTTGGCATGCATTAAGTTCAACTCTTCTGATGACTGTTATTTTCTTCCAGGTTGTGAGGTAGTTTGTGGTTCATAGCCATGTTTGAAAGTTTGTGGTAGAGGGAAACGGCAAAAATGGACAAAATCTGGCATCGCGGTGTGATTAAGTACCTGCATAAGAAGGGGTTAAAGCCCAAGGACATTCATGCAGATATGGTTGCTACATTAGGGGATGAAGCTCCCTCCATATCTACAGTGCAGAAGTGGGCAGCTGAATTTAAGAGGGGCAGAGAAAGCCTTGAAGACGACCCAAGGTCTTGGCGGCCTGCAACAGCCACAACCCAGAAAAACATTGACCTTGTTCATGAAATGGTGATGGACAACAGATGATTAATCAGCTAGCAGATGCTGTGGGAATATCCCATGAGAGAACTGAACACATTCTGCATGAAGAACTTGGAATGTCAAAGGTGTCAGCTCGGTGGGTGCCACGTCTTCTGACGCCTGATCAGAAACACACCAGGCCAGTCATGTCGAAGGCAAACTTGGCGCAATTTGAAGAGGATCCAGCAATTACATGGAACGTTTTCTTACCCAGGATGAGTGTTGGGTTCACCACTTTGAACCAGAGACAAAAAACAATCAATGCAGTGGAAACACCCAAGGTCACCACCTCCAAAGAAGGCCAATGTCGTTTCGTCTGCGGGGAAGGTCATGGTTTCAGTTTTCTGGGATGCCAAGGGCATTGTGTTCGTGGACTATCTTGAAAAGCGACAAACCATAAATGGACAGTACTATTCTAACCTACTGAGACAGTTATGCGAGGCTATCAAAAAGAAGCGACCAGGAAAGCTGACGAAAGGGGTGCTGTTCCATCAAGACAATGCCCCAGCTCACAAGTCAACAGTGGCCATGGCCACTACCCACGAGTGTGGATTCGAACTGGTAGATCACCCACCATACTCCCCTGACTTGGCACCCTCGGACTTTCATCTGTTCCCAAACCTGAAAAAAAAACTTGGCTGGGAAGCACTATCGGAGCAATGATGAGGTGATGGCTGCCGTTGAGGACTATTTTAACTCTCAAGTTGAAAGCTTCTATGCCAAGGGAATCGAAGCACTCAAGCACCGCTGGAAGAAGTGTGTGGAGTTACAGGGAGACTATGTAGAAAAATAACCCTGAATTTGTTCAATTCGACAACTGCATCATAGTCAGCCTTAGAACTTTTCAGCCTACCCTCGTATTTGTATATAAAAATGTATTTCCTAAAATGATACATTTTGGGTTTCAAATTAAATTTAGGTAGCTTTTCACCTCACAAAATCCTCAAAAAGCTTCTGCTTTGGTGGGCTTCGCCCCCCCTGAGCTCCCCACGACGGCGTTGCCCCTCGACCCCACCGGGGGCCCCTCGACCCCACCGGGGGCCCCTCGACCCCACTGGGGGCCCTGCGGCCCACTGGACCCCCAACTCAAGGATTTGAACCCCCCTTTCACATTCCTATATACGGCCCTGCAGCCGAAGGGACTTATTCATTTAACAACAAACATGGTGTTAAATTAGTGTTCACAAGGGAAGTGACTCATTTGAAACAAACAAGGTCAGAATTTAATAATTCCTTTTTTATTTCTGCTGAAAACGTGTGGAATGTTGAACTGTGGGAGGGAAAAATGTAATTTATTTAAATTGGACATAAAAAAAATGAACGCGCTCTTCATTTGACCTGATCAAGAGTATTTTATCAATTTTTTAAAAATATATATATTTTTTAGATGAATTATATTGTACGGTTTGACGTTGGTTTTGAACCGTATCTGGCACACAGGGTCGGTCTCATGTTCATATTGATTATTAGTGACGTACCTCAGGTGTCGGTTCGTCCGTTAACTCGCGTGCGCGGCTTCGCAGCGTCACTTTTTTTCATCTTGAAACAAAAACACGTTCAGCTCCAGAACAGAAAACAGAAAGCAGTCAGTCAGAGAGCCCGCGTGCGTGCGTGCGTGCGTCCCTCCCGGTCTGTACAAACCCGACAGACACAGAAAGACTGCAGCAGCGTTTCTAGGAACTTTCCAAGAAAAAACTGTCACGTGGTAGAGAGCCAGACGATTTAAGGTCGTCCGGCATAATTCTCCGCTTCGTTCACTCGGTTACTTTGTCGATCTTCTTTCTTTCTTTCTCTTTCCCTTCTCCATCTCCACATCTCTCGTTTTATGTGTGTAGCGCTTTTCAAGAAACTCACACTTTAGGAATGCAAGCATTAAGAAAAATGTCTTTGTCTGTCGCCTCTCTCTTTTCCTCTGTTCTTCCTCCCGCTTTTCCTTTCATTCACTCATACCTTTTTTTTTTCTTTCTTCCTCTTATTCGACCTTTCTTTTTCAGTAACATATTGAAATATTACATCATGACCAAAACATCAGCTGTGGTTGTGGTGACGTCATTACCTGCCTCACCTTACATATACTGGACAAAGCCTTCATGACGTCACCCATAGGTATCTCGAGAACCAGAACTGCAGATATGACGCCCATATGAGTGTTGCCATGTTGGCAGCGCCAACTTTGCCGATGCCCCGAAGAACCCAGAAGTGACCACACTCAAATTATGCATATTCGTATGTCAAAACCTCTTAAACTTAAACTACAAAATTTGGAAGAAAAAAATAACCCCCAAAGGAAACTATCTATAGAGACCATTTTTTTGTACCAGGCTGTAAACATTATTTCTGCTCCAAATTTGAACATTTTAAGCATGAATTGAATGATAACCTGCTCACTTTTGGAGCCAGCCTCCTGTGGCCAACCAAGGAACTGCAGCTTTTTCCTTCCGTGCAGCGCTTCATCTGAGACCACCAGCTCAGTGTGTTGCACAGGACATAAGTCACAGAATTATAAAACGAAGCGTTTCAGGTCTAAATTTAGCTGAAGAAGGAAAAGCTCTACATGCACAGACAGGAGAACTGTGACTTTGGAGATGTTTAACACAAAAACCCAACATTAGTCAACTTTAAAATGTCAATAAAACCGATTTTTGCACAATACGACCTCTTTAACAGCAGTTTGTAGAAACAAAGATGTATTGGAGATGATAAAATGCAGCTAATGTGTAAATGGTGACCACACAGCAGCTGTGAGGAGAACAGAGGTTCAAATGTAAGGGGAACAAAGAACACAGTGACGTGATGTCACTGTGACATCATCAAAGAATTCAGTGACATCAGCAGGATGTCATGTCAGGCACAGTATACAAACCGGGACAAACGGATTTTATTTATTTATTTATTATTTGCAATCTTGAATCTGACTATAAGGCTCTAACCCGATGTCCTTTCAAATTATTTTATCTATTAGGGTTAGGATTACGATGAGGTTGAAAACATCGTTTGGAAATTTTAACAATACTTCCCCTTCTGCCCTACGGGTTGCGCACTTCCAGGAATCTTGCACAGCAGCAGAATTGCAAATGTATATTCTTGGAATATTTCTGATTTTCAAACTCAACAAAAACCCAACAAAAAGGAGCACACGTTACTCAAAAGGTTTTATTTTTAGTCACTGCTGTGGTGATCCGTTGCTGCGTTTAGTACACAGCAGAACCGAGAGCTTCAAAGTTCACGGAGTGCAGAAAATGAACGCGTTCAAGCCGTTTCGCCCTGCGTTATAGCCTCCTGTCCTTCTGGCGGCGGTGTTGCACAAAAATGAAGCACCAGACGAAGAAGAATTCCGGCGGGTTGTTTGTGTTGTTAGCTTCTGCTGCTGTAAACATTTAGTCATTCAACTCTTTTATTGGTGAGTAAGAAGCGTTTATGTTATTCATTTTAAGTCGTAAAACTACATTAAAATGTCGCATCGGTGCTGAAAAGGTGCTTTAGCCGTCTGATAGTCACTGGAAATCGCTGGTTGGCTGGGACAGAAAAAATAGTTCAAAGATCTTCAGGATATTTTCGATATTCGATGTTTAGCCGTTTTTAGCTGGAAATGAGAAGATTTTCACATCAAACAAACAAAAAATGCAACACTTTAAAAAAAATGATGGGTCACAGAGGAGTAAGTTCCTCTATGACGTCAGTCCTTCAGATGCCAGACTAGAGAACATGTCTAATAATAATTACTAATATAGTCAAAATTGCACTTCAGCGGTTTGGAAACTGCTGGATATGAACATCAAAACATTAAAGTTTTTTTCTACTTTATTTTTTAATTTTTTTCAAAGGACATTTTATAAACTAAACAAGATACAATTAGTGTAAAACAGTTCTGAGAACAGCAACGATCGAGAGCATAGGAGTACAGTACTGGAGATAATGAGATAAGAATATTGTTCTTATAAACCATAAATCAAAAACAAAGCAGGTTATCACCTGTTGTTGTGAGATACATGCCCCATTTTTCCCCAAAGAGCATCGTCTTTGTCCTTTTGGAGTCTTAAGATGAAGGTCATGCATTCCATGCGCTGGATGTTTATGATTATTGCTACCCATTGGTCGATAGTAGGAGGTTCCCCACACAGCCATCGTCTTGTTATAGCCTTTTTACTTGTTGCCATAAAAAAAATTAAAGTTTAACAACCATTAAAGAAAAACACCAAATACATGTACAATCAAGCAAAAATGTTCAAATTATTCCATGAAGTGGAAGCAGGATAAAGCTCTGCATCCTGCTGTCATCATCTTAGAGGAGAAATAAGTCCTTTATAGGTCCTAACACCCCTTGGTGCATATCCGTCCACCCATTTACAGCTGGGTGGACGGAGACAATACAGATTAAGTGTATTGTCTAAAACACAGACAGGTAGCATGAGTGAGATTTGAACCCAGGTCTGCATATTGGCAGGCCATCTTATTACCCACTCAGCCACCTGTTCTCTCATTTTAGAAATACATTGTAAACCTGCATCCTGAGGCCACAGCGCACAACATTGTACATAATAATAATGACCCAGAAGAGGGACAGGTCACATTTGTCAAAACATTCACTTCATACATTCATTGTAAAGATTCATTAAATATTAGCCTTTGTTTAAAATAAACGTTGACCCTTTTTCTGTGACCTTTGACAGGTTCTTTCTAAAAGTGTGTTGTTTAGTTCCTGGATGACCTTTTGTCTGTGTTGCCCAATTTGATCCAAAAATGGACACACACAGAAGAAACACAACTGTTCTGTGTGAATGTAAAATAATCTGGTTACAGGCCAGAGTTGTGTTGTTAAAAAAAAAAAAAAAGCTGATTAATTTTTTTTATGGTGTCTTAAATGATGATCAGGATATCTGAATCGTTTCCGATCAGTTGACTTGTCATTCATTGGGATCAGTATATTTTTTTGGACTGAGTTTTTTGGTCTCTGGTTGAATGCTAATGTTCCTCAGGTCACAGTGAGTTAAACATGGAGTCCGTCGAGAGCCGCTTTGCCCACCTGCTGCAACCAATCAGAGAGCTCACCAAGAACTGGGATGTGGATGTGGCGTCTGAGCTCAACGACTATTTGGAAGAGGTAACATGACAGAGGTTTTTGAATCATTGTTTCAGAAAGCTGCAGTCATCACTGTTAATAACTGACAGTCAGCTGTTTTTCATGAAACTTAAGTATCTGAATAAAGTTGTGAGCCAGTTGCACCCTGCAGTTTTTGCTGGGGTTACTCTATTTTTTAAAGATGTTTGAAATTGGGCCAAATTGCCTTTTTTTCCCTCTCTCTCTCCATTTTTTTTTTTTTTTTTTACATAATGAAAATGGTTAATGTTAGTGCTTTTGGATGAAGAATGTGTGATGGGTCAGAATTTCTACACATTTATAAGATTGACTTTTTAAAAAAAATTTTGTAGCTGGATGAGATGTGCATCACATTTGATGGCGGGAAGACAAGGCTGAACTTTGCGGAGGCCGCATTACTCATCCAAGGATCAGCATGTATCTATAGCAAAAAAGTAGGACTTAAAAAAAAACAACCATCTTCAGGTATAAAATAAACAAGTTTTTCCAACTTAAAACCTTGACGTGTTTCAGGTGGAGCTTCTGCACAGTCTGGTTTATCAAACTCTGGACTACATCAATGACAGAAATAAGAAGTAAGATTCTCTCTATGCAAACTCAAGATTGATGAGGAGTTTTGTGATTTTATTTATTTATTTATGACGCAGCTCTTCTGACAGGAAAAATAAACTGACAGAATGCCAGGAGGGTGATGGTGATACTGCGGCGGGCAGTCATGAAGATGATGATGACAGTGCTACAGTAAGAACCAGGAAAGCCAAAAAAAAAAAAAAAAACCTGAAATAATTTACTATATTCAGGAAAAAATGTTTAGTCCCTGGATGACTCTGCAAAGTGTCAACAAAGACTCAAAACAACACCAGACTCTGGAGTTTTAACTGTTGATTCTTTATTTTTAGTTCACCACGATGGACTGCACCATTTCTGAAAACAAACACAAGGTTCTATCAGGCACGGTGAGCGAGCTTCACACAGTGCTGTATGAACATGGACAGAATCTATCATCTGACTGACAGGAAATGTTTGTTTTTGTTTGATACCTTGTGATGCCCGTCCCATCTGATTGGAACCCGCCCTGTTTTGTTTGGCTCCTCTTGACGCTCGCTCTGTCTTGTTTGCCGCCTTGTGATGCCCATCCCGTCTGTCTGTTTGCCCCCTGGTGACGCCCACCCTCTTTGTTTTTCAGTGTGTGAATGTCGCTCCTCTTCCTCCTGAGTCTCTGCTTCCTCCAGAATCCTTTGAGAAGCAGAAGTTTCCTCTGATCAGGTCAGTCTTCCAGGTTTTTCTTTGACCCGTCTGTGAAGACGTCCGGCTGGTTTTCACATGTCTGTGTTTTAGTGTGAAAGGAGACATCCTGTGCAGCCTGAAAGACTTCAGAATAAACCTCTTCCTCCCAGGAGAGGAAGACTTCATCCTCCTCACCTTGAAATCGTCCTGTTCCACACTGCTGCAGGGGTACCGACCCGCAGCTGAGTTCCAGCAACAAGGTATCAGAGCGCACGGTGCAGCTGTATTTTTATATAATAAATCTAAAGGTTGCTGCACTTTGAGGAGTGCCGGTGTATAATTTTATACTTTTCTGTTTTTGACGTTTCAGATTTTGAATTTCGGCAGTTGGAGGAGCCTGCAGTGGGCGGAGCTGACATTGATGATGCACAGGATGCTGCAGAAGAGAACCTCGCTCCTGTAGAAGATGTTGGAATGGAGCAGGAACCAGAGGAGCACGTTGAAAGACATGAGGTCTGTCCAAATTGACACGGACCGTGCACACACCTCACATGTTTGTAATACAATTTATTTACATCTACAATTTTGCTGAGCGGTGGGGGGATAAAAACCTGTGTCCAGGCTCCACGGGAAGGCAGGATGGTTCGAGAGCGGCAGCAGGTTGAACTCGACAGAGTGAGGGAGGAAGAGCCCACGCACACGGTATGCTGACGTCCCTCAACAGTTAACAGCTCTTAATGTGTCCACGTTCCAAGATGCTCTGACAGTAACCACAGAGAATTTATATTTGGAGTCCAGAGGTTTTAAAGCGGTGGCCCGGAGGCTGGTTGAGGACCTCGACCTTCCACTTTGTGGCCCTCAGAATGTCTCGTTTTCTGTATCGTTATATTCTGCACACATTTCAAAGTGATAAAAAGTGTTGTTTTACACTTTGCTTATCCTGGAGACATACTGCAGTGTGATCACAAAGATAATTTATTGAAAAGAGGGACCACTCTGCGATACTCTGGATTCTGTATTTTCTCTTCAGAATCCATGTTTATATTCAGAGTTTGACTTAATAATTTTGAATATGTTGTTTGTGTGATGATTCTTTTTGTTTCAGGCAAGTGCTTGGACACTTCTCGACCCCTATGCCGTAGCCGGGGAGGACAAACCACTTAAACCGGGTAAAACTCAGGACTCAGGGTGTCTTTTTATAAAAGCAGTGTCATCCATATGTGATATTTCAGTGTTTGTCATCTTTGTCCAGGAAAATGCTACAAGGTCCCCGACGGTTTGGATGAAGGTGGGAAGAGAAAACGAAAGCGGGCGTCCAAACTGCAGGACTTCAGGACCTGGTTCAGTGGGACCTGTAAGAGGCGGTTCATGTTTGAGGGGGTCTGAAAGTTGAGCAGCTTCCAGGTGACGTGAATTTACCTTTTTGTTTCTGTTGCAGTTGATCCTCCTGAGCCCAAGTTAAAAAATGGACCCACGTTTACAGGTAAGAACAGGTGAAAACCCGACCTGAAGCACTGATAAACCAGTTTAAACTGGCCACGTGTGAGTTAAACTGGTTTCAGCTACAACAAAATGCTGCTTTTCATTCGCTGGAACAATAAATAAATCAAGTTTTTATTGGTTTAAACAAACTTTATATGAATCATTTATATTATATCCATGTTTGTAATTGTTGCTACTATTTGTGTAGTTTTGGGTCTGTGTTTGAATCCGGTGAACCGGGTGTCAACCATGGACTCTGAACTCAAAGCCAGCACACGTTAATTGAAATCAAGGTGTAATTTCCCATCCAACACGCTAGTTGATGGTTAAAGGAGTGTAACTCTGAAATTTTTCTCCCATCAGATCTGAACTACATTTACTTGAGCAACATGAAGTGCAAGATGTCAGCTCGCCGGCGGATCTTCAGAAGAGCGGTATGTCGCTGTCTTCTGGTCACGTGATGTCATGCACTCTGCTTGTTGATCAGCCTGTTGAACGTACGGTCGTCACAGGGTGTGATCGTTTCTGATGAAGAGCTCAGGCAGACGTTTCTGCAGCGGGAGGAGGCGGAGCCTATGGAGGAGTTCGGTCACCTGGATCAGAATGGTAAAAAAAAAACAAAAACAAACAAACAAAAAAAAAACCTCACTTTTGTCCCCATGAAGACGTGATGTCCTGTTAATTTGGCTGTTATTCTGGATTGTAGAAAATGACAACTCTGACAATGAACCGGAACTTTGTCCAAACATTCCTGAGGAGTTTGGTGCAGCACCGGATTTTATATCACCAGGTAAATTAACTGTTAATGTTATATATATTTTTTTAAAATTCATTGTGTACATCTGTAAAAAATTTTTTTTGTTTTGTCATTTCATCGGAAAGTGCTTGGAATGAGCAGTTTCTTGTGTGAGACAGCGCCCCCTGCCTTCACAACCAGAAGGCAGTTAGGTGTGTTGATGCAGCCAATGAAATTATTCAATTTTCATCATCTTGTTCTTATTGGCTGAGTCGTTCACTGGACAATTAGCTCATTCACGTTTGCTTCCTGGAAATGTAACAAGCTAACACTAAGTAAAGTTAGTGGCTGTTGAAGCATGTCTCATGTTGAATTCCCTTGAAGAAAAAATAAGATGGCTGTGCTATATGAAACAAACTATGAAACATGTTTCATGTGGAATTCCCTTAGGGCCCCTTCACACATAGTGCAAAGTTTGGTCGAAGTGCGCCCGAAGCAGGAATCGTATGCAAAATGTGTAAAATCGTCCCTGCCTTGAACGCCTCGTACATCTGTTGCTACAACTATTTGCGCACACCAGCGGCTAAAAGACAGTGTGCGCTGTGTGAACCCATCAATCCCTGTCACGGCAGGCGTCGGCCAAATTCCAGCTGACACGCACGAGCATCTAACACTGCTCATTTTGCACTTAGAAAATGTGTGGCCATTCACACTATGAACACGATGACAGTCTGCAGACAATCACTGTCGTGCTGGCTGTGAAATTTGTCTAAGTTCCCCACGGGTGTGGCTTTGGTGTGTGTGTGTGTGTGTGTGCTGAATTGACAGGAGATGTGTCCACCCACTGAAGCAGCTGTGGAGATCTGTCGAGCTGGACAACACGTACTGTGTTTGGACGGACATGGACTAACAATTGCCCACTGTGACACGTGTGTGTCTGTTTGCTGTCATCACGTGGACATAAATAAAAACGTATATTGCGGTGGCGATATATGCTGTGGGCTGCAGTGTGCATGCGCTCCCTCGCTGCAGCCTATTGACAGGCTGCCCCCAGGCTGAAACGGGCCATCAGATCAGAACACGCAGCGGACGATCTGACTGTCACATCCCCCACGTGAGCTCTGTTCCACATGACGCGGTGTCAGTGCTGTGGCACGCCATCCACAAGACGTGTGTCGGGCAGAACTCGCGCGTGCAGGCGGATGGATGCACCGGACCGGTAGATGTGGGCATGAGACAAGCGAACTGCTTCATCATTCATGTCATTTCATGACCGTACGTCTGTGATCATGGGTCATCTACAGAGGAACAGACGGCTCGTATTTGTACTGTTCGCTTGATAAGAGGGATTCAATACAGTGCGGTGTTTTTATACGGTGTGTGATTTTTATTTTATTTTTTTAAATATGTTGATGTCCTTCCTGATATGAGGCAGTTTTTCACACCTTTTACAGGGCTGATCGTAGCTCAGCGGTAAAGTTTCTGACTGGCAATCAGAACTTTTGGCATGGGTTTGATTCCTGTGGATGGCATGTAATTTGTATTTTTTTTTAATCTTCACAGCGTGTAACCACATTGCGCAGTAGCTGTGAAAAGCTGCTGTGTTCCCGCATGCACGAACCGTCCCACTGGCATCATGTACGCCTGCCTGTCGGTGCGATGTTTGCGTGGTTCGATCATACGAGCTGTTTCGCCGTGAGTTGCCCTGACTTGTACTTTATTTGCACTTTGTGTGAAGGGGCCCTTAAAGAAAAATAAGTCTTGAGTTCATGATTTGTTCAAACTGAAGTAAAACACCAAAGGTGACATTTAACACCTAAATCGTGTCAAGCAAACGATGGCACTGTGTGTGTGATAATCTTTAACGAAACATGCGGATTTGTGTTGCAGACACGCGAACTGAGGACATGACTTATGAAAACCTGGTGAAGCTGCGAGTGGTATGTGATCATAACCTTCACAACGTCACACTTTAACCAGATGGTGTGAATGATTGTAAGTCTCTGATTAATAAAGTGATCAATGAAGTCGTGAGGTAGAAGTTGTCTTTGTCGGTCCTGCAGGAGCAGCTGGTGTTGAACTCACGGGGCTACACACAGGAGACGGCGCTGTCTCGCAGAGTCAAAGACTGGGAGGACCAAATCCGCCCTGAACTCGCTCTGCAGGTAATGAATCATTCTTATTCTGTAACACTAGAACCGGGGAGGTGGTACCTGGTACCAAAGACATCCAGCTGTCACCTTAGGTCACTGATTAGAGACTGACAAATACACAGTAAGACATGAAGCCCCAGGACCCTGAAGACTTAGACCACAATGAAATCCCTCTGATCACTGAATCCTGACATGTAGAAAATATTTTCCTCTTTTGAAGATAAATTAGGGGGAAAAGTTGCTGGTTGGTTTTAGACTGAGTAGTTTCTGCTCCCTACGACTCTCAGGAGGAGCGTCCGCCGTTCGACATCCACGATTATGGTGACAGGATCGTGGCCGCGCTGAGCAGCGTTGGACGCCGCAGAACCTTTGCTGCCATTGTCCACAGCTTGGACAACTTTGAAGCCTGCAAGTACCTGCTGGCGTCTCTGCAGCTGGTAAACAAGCCAACGATTAACAGACTTTTTTTTTTAAATCAGAAGAGACAAACTGAAACGTGACAGCTAACGTGTAACGTTTTCAGGCAAACGACTATACGGTCGAGATCGACAGCGCCAAGGGTCTGGAGGACGCTGTGGACTCGATGGGCCTGACGCTGCTCAGTACGCACAGAGCCACCGACAGATTCAAAACCCTTCACACCTCCTCCTGACCTCTGAGTTCACACAGCGCCACATTTCCCCCCCATACTGTTTATAGTTTGAAATTTTAAAAAAACATTTTGGACACATTCTCAACATCTTGCAGGACATAAACATGACACTGTTTTACATTTCATCATAGTTCTCTGTAATTTAAAAAGGATGTTTGATCTTTTTTTTTTTCATTTCGTCTCTTTGTAACAGTCCTGCTAACTACTTTATGTTTAGCGTGTCGTGTGCGATCACAGCTTTATGTATTTGTGCTCCGACCAGCAAAAACTATTGAATTTGAAAAACAAAGGGAACAGCAAGTAAAATGTGCAAAGCTGCTCTCAAAAACTTTGTCAGAATGTGGAAAAAGCCACAGTTTAACATCAAAGTAGCGGTGGATGCAAGATAGTTTTATTGTGAACGGGTAAAGTGGTCATGGCACACACATGTTAGCGGGCTAAAAGGATGAACTGTAGACTTTAACTCATTTAGAAACTATGTACATCTGAAATCCTCTGGACCGTGGAGCAGGTCTGTTCTTACAGTTAAACACTCCTGCCCACACGCCCCCTGCTGGTCAACATTCTGCATGAACAGCTGTGTGAACGTAACTAGCAGGTCTGTTATTTTACCCTAAATAATATATAAAAAAGTAAATAAACTGACCTGAGATTTTGAGATGAAACTTAATTTGAGAAAAGTCAAAAACAATCAGAAAAAGTTGGAAAATTCTCAGGAAGAATGCTGCAAGAATAAAAAAATTTGTGGAAGAAACATTTTTGTGCAAGTGTGATGAGTGACTTTTTGGCTTTTCTCAACATTTTGAGTTGAGTTTTTTCTTCATCATGCTGATGAAGGTTATTCTTAACAGTCTGGTGGAGTTGTCAGGTATTTATGCTTCTGTCACTATGGCAACAAGCTGAAATTATGTTTTCCCTCTTTGAAATGTCTAAAATATTACTTGTAATAAATACTTTTGAGTTTTGTCTGGTGGCTGAATGATGATTTTTTTTTTTTTTTTTTTTGCACAGCATGGACATTAAATTTCTGTACATGCTGATTCAGCGCAAGTTTCAAACTAATGAATTATTTTATTAAATGATACAAATACATGATACAAAATACAAGATAATGAATCATCTGTTCTGAAGGTAAAGTATGAAACTCCACATTTATATTGTTCACATTATTTCATATTTAGAATCTAATTTTTACAGCATTATTACATTTTAATTTTTTTTGCACAGCAGCAGAAAAAAAGCCATCTGAGCTTTTTAATTTTGGTTTCTGCTTTAATCAATCACGTTAGTCACTTCTTGTAATAATTCAACCTTGTGTTTGTGATGTTAGAGATTTATGGATGATTTTTATCTCCACGCTAACAAAAGTCACTGTGTCCAAACAGTGCTGAAGAAAACCTGCGGGAGGTTCATGTTTCAAGGGTGACCAGGATTGTTAGCATGTCTATGAATCACGGACTCATGAGTGTCCAGATTCCAGGAGTCCCAGTTTGACATAAGTCTTCATGTGTTTCCTGATGCTGTCTGCAATCTGTACCTCGTTCTTCAACCTGTTGTAGTAGTCCAGAAACAGTCCATCAGGACTGATCAGGTACATGAGGACTGTGTGGTCCACGATGTAGTCACCATCCTCATCTTTGGGTCCGGCACTGGCATACACTCTATAATCCTTCCCCGCCTGCTTCACCTCCTCTGTGGTGCCTGTTAGCCCAATCAGGCGGGGATGGAAGTCCTTTATGTACTTCGCGACTGCTGTCACGTTGTCCCGTTCCGGGTCTACGGTGATGAAGAGGGGCTGGACGGGTGGCAGACCGGGATCCTTGTCCAAGGCATCCACTATGGCACTCATCTTCTCCAGCTCCTCTGGGCAGATGTCAGGGCAGTGAGTGAAACCAAAGTACAGCAGCACCCAGCTGCCCAGAAAGTCTTTCTTGGTCATGCGCTGCCCCCTGTGGTCCAGGAGGCTAAAGCTCCCTTGACCCACAGAAACCTGTTTGAGCTGCTCAATGCGCTTCCTCTGCAGGTTCTGCTGCTTCTCCAGTTCCATGTACCACCACATGCCCAATACACCACCACCAATCAGCAGCGTCACCAGCAGCCTCGTCCTGAGCGGGATTCTGCCAGAGTCAACCGACGGCTTCTGGCCCTGAGACATGAAGCGTGTCTGGACGAGCAGAGGGTCATGGTACTGCTCACAATGACCAACAGCTTCAGTTATTTTCACAGTGGAGACAAGCAGTGTTTTGCTGACAGGATGAGCTGACACGGAGATGCACCTCAGAACACTCAAATTACCCACAAGGCACCGGAGTCCCAACATCGTCACCAGATGTTCTACAAGATAAAACAGATTTAACCTGGTGACACATCTAATAATCATACTCAGAGAAAGTAGACCACTGAAACAGAAATCACACAGGAGTGTGTAGATTAACTGTCTTGCACAAAGACGGGTAGCCTGAAGCACACACCTGGAATCTAAGCCACAGAGCAGGTTAATAATGCAATACATCCTCCAGCCGCTGGAGGCAGCATTGAACAGTAATACAGCATATTTCTGTGGTTTAAAAGCATTTGCCACTTCAAACAGGAGATGTTAGAAGCGGCAAAAATGTTTCCCTATATTATGTTTAAATATAAAGCGAGAGAGGAAAAAAGCAGCCTTTTGATGGTTACAGTGACGTCACTCCGCTGTTTTGCATCAAAGTGTGTCCGGAGTAAAACTTTGTCTTGTATGCAGTAGCAAAGGTGAAATTTTAGTTCTCGTTATTTTATTTCTATATGCTTTAAATTATAATTAAGTAACCGCCGACAAAAGTCCACAAATTAACGCGGAAACATTTCGATCGTCACCTATGTCGTCAAACGTGCTAATGTAGACACGAATCGATCATTATATATTCAAATATAATTTGAATAATCGGTTATGTGTATAAAAATTACCTGAATAATGTCTGCCGTCAAACAGTCGAAATACGAGGGAGCATGTCAAGCTAAATGCTAACAGACAGAAGCCGGCGAGTCTTCTTTTGTGAGGTGAATAGTAAAGCTGTTGATGGAGTAGCGCCACCACCTGGACAGGCGTGCACGGTGACATTCTCCAGGAATGTTTTACCTCCTGGATTCATGATTAAATTTAAACGCAGGCAAAACTCCTCCAGATGAGCTAAACGGTTACATGATGCAAATTATCTCTGATTTTTTTTTAATGTGCAGAAGTTTTAAGCACATGATCAAAATCAGACATCATGACAACCTTGGACAGAATGAAATTTTTCGGATCCATGTTCGGAACATCAGAAACATTTAAATTCTTCTTAATACCACCGAAACACATTTGAAAAATTCCTGAATTTATGTCTGACTGTCAGCAGAAGTGTTTCAGTGAAGGCTGTGATATTTTATAGAAAGATGACTTTGGTTCAAGTCTGACCTTATGATGTCATAAAGGTCTGCTGGGGATAAAGCCCTTTTTTGTTCGTGGGTGGAATTAAAAATCTGTATAAAAGTGAATAGTGTAATGGCTTTACAATCAGGTCCATAAGTATTTAGGCAGGATTTTGACTTCCCACAGCTAAAATCAAGAAGAAAATGAATCAATCCAGATGTTCTTGTGTCGACTTTCAGCTTTAATTCAAAGTGTTTAAGAAAAACATTAACATTTTCATAATTGGACAGATTTTTATATACAGTCCCGCCATTGTCAGAATTTATAATTAATTGGACAAACTAAATCTTTTTTTTTTTATATAAATAATCACGTTTAAAGCCAGTTTTCTTTAGACCAGAGGGAATGAACACATGAACATTCCCACCAGTCATTAACAAATGCAAATAGTGTGATACTTTATGGTAAATCTGTCTGGAGTTGGCAGCTCTGAATGAGGATTTTCATGAAGTTGATTCTGCAGTTTGCCAGAATGCACACTGGAGACTCTTGCATAGATTTGATCTGTTTTTGTTGTTTTTCTTCCACCGGGAATCTACAACAGACAAAAGCTGCCCTCTGAACAGTTTCTCTGCTCACAGCCACGGAGTTGTCTTGGTGTTAATCCCTAAACGGTTTATGATGTTTTTGTTGAATTACAACTGAAAGTCGACACAACAAGAACATCTTTGTTTCAGTTCAACTCCGCGGCAGTGAACGGAGGAAACGTGTCCAAATATTTACGGACCTGATTGCGGCTCACACCCACAGCATTCTGGGAAATGCAGTTCTTCGGTTGACCCGTGCACACCAAGTCCAGTTCCTAAACCAGAACCAGAATGAGTTAACGTGTGATGTCACTGGTTCGCCCCCTCCCCCTCCTCCTGTCTCCCTCTCGTTACGTAATTGATGACGTCCACAAAAAAAGCTGAGGTTTTGGAGTTTTCGTGTCTGAGCAGCAGAGACGATCAGACGGAGGTAGGTGACTGCAGGGGGCGGGGCCTGCTGACGTCATAGAAGATGAAGAGCGTTTAGAGAGCCGCAGAGAGTGAGCCGTCTGTCTGTCTAACTGTCTGTCTTTCTGCTTATCCCTCCATCTTTTCTGTTTCTTCCTCCGCTGTTCTCTCGGTTCCAGGATGGCGGCGCTGCAGCGGCTCGTTGGACCCGCAGCCTGAGGAGGAGCTCCGGACTATCCCTCCATCAGCAGCCAAAACCATGGACGGGTTCCACCTGCCGCCGGTCATAGAGGAAGTCATCGATCTGCCCGGTTAGTCTGTGCACGCGCCCGGTTACAATTCGCACGCGCCCGGTTACCGAGCGAGTGTCCTACTTTCAGGAAGCTAACTGTCGATCCGACATATTAAAACCGTAAATGATCGACAAGTTTAATTGTTCGAATTGATTTACAACATGAAATGAAACAGACATGAAAACAAAAAAAAAATCTTAAAGTCAGCGGACATATATTAATTAGCATGTGTGCTATTGGCAGCGTTACTGTTGAAATGAAACTGACACAATTGGAACGAAGCACTGATACATTACAGTGTCGTCGAAATGAAACACTGACATATTTCACTTTGTCATTGAACCGAAACACTGACACATTCCACTGTGTCGTTGAAATGAAACACTGACAGGTTTCTTTCATTGAACCTGAAATACTGACATCCCAGTTCTCAAGACCAGGCACCTAAGTGACTCAACTCTTCTTTTTTTTTTTAAAGATATTTAGATATACTTTAGTATACACTAGTAGAGTTCTACCTTAGAGTTGAAATGTATAATAGAAGATATACCTTGCTGAATTTTCATGTTACACTGTGTCGTTGAAATGACACAGTGACACATATAGTGTTATTGGAATGAAACACTGACACATTACAATGTCATTGAAATGAAGCCCTGGCAGGTTTCGACATGTTATACTGTGTAATTGAAACAAAACAGTGACACGTTAGATTGTGTCATTGAAACGAAACACTGACAAGTTACACTGTGTTGTTGAAATGAAACACTTGACACGTTACATTGTGTAATTGAAATGAAACACTTGACACGTTACATTGTGTAATTGAAATGAAACACTTGACACATAACACTATCATTGAAATGAAACACTGACATGTTTTACTGTGCCATTGAAACAAAATACTGACACATTATACTGTGTTGTTGAAACGAAACACTGACATGTTACATTGTAGTTGAAATGAAACACTGACACGTTGTACTGTATCATTGAAACAAAATACTGACACATTACACTGTGTTGTTGAAACGAAACACTGACATGTTACATTGTAGTTGAAATGAAACACTGACACGTTGTACTGTATCATTGAAACAAAATACTGACACATTACACTGTGTTGTTGAAACGAAACACTGACATGTTACATTGTAGTTGAAATGAAACACTGACACGTTGTACTGTATCATTGAAACAAAATACTGACACATTACACTGTGTTGTTGAAACGAAACACTGACACATTGAATCAAAACACTGAAACATGTATCGCTGAGGTTTGTCCAATCTCATCTTTGTCTTCTCACCAGATGAGATTTGTGAGCTGATCGTGGAGAAGCCGATCGCGCTGGGAGAAACCCTCACAGCCAAAGAGAGGGAGTCCATGGAGGAGAATGACAAGGAGGAGGAGGCAGCAGGGGATGGAGAAAAGGGCCAGCAGGAGCAAGGAAAGGAGAAGGAGACAAAAGAGGACAGAGGAGGAACTAGGAAGGAAGTGGACGATCTGAGGGCTCAGATTGTGCAGCTGCTGCTGGACCTGGAGGAGACCAGGGAGACCTCCCAAAGACACGTGGAGAGCTTCCTGGAGCTGCAGGGTCAGTACCTTACCGGTCTTGATCCGCTCAGTCTGCATGACTCTGGAGAATTTAGCCACAGGTCCGATTCATGTAAACCTCAGTAGTGAGGGTTTCATTCTGCCATCATAACAGTTTGTGCTTCCTGTCGTCAGGCGTGTTGGAGGAGGAGCGGCTGGCCAGTGCCCACCAGGCTGAGAGCTTCACCAGACAGATCCAGAGACTGCAAGGTAACCCTGAACCCAGGTCTAAGACTAAAACCAGGTTGGAACCGGGCCTGAACCCTCTAATCCAGCCTCTGCTCCTCCTCCTGTGCAGCCCAGCTTCGCTCAGTGCAGGAGGAGATGGACAGCATGGAGGAGGAGAAGGAGAGTGAGCTGGAGGAGGTGCAGGAGGAGCTCCGATCTGCTCAGGAGGACGTGCTGGTGATGCAGCAGGCGGCGGAGGAGGCGGCGGCCGAGAGGGAGAATGACATCGCCTCCCTGCAGGAGGAGCTGTGTCGTCTGCGTGGGGAGCTGCAGCGCCTCCACGCCACCATGCAGGAGTACGAGCTGGAGGTGACGACACTGAGAGCCGAGATCAGCATGAAGGGGCGGAGCTCCGACGCCTCCCTCACGCCAGGTGAGGCGCTGCCTAACTGTAATGAGTGCTGCAGCCTGAAGGGGGCGCTGGCAGCACTTAGTGATGCTGAGTGTATGATTGACAGGTGATGTGATCCAGCTGAGGGAGGAGCATAGTTTACTGACAGTCGAGCGTCAGTCACTGACTAAAGACAAGCAAGAGCTGAGCGACCGACTGGAGGCGCTTCAGCGGCGAGCGGCGGCGTGAGTCACCAACACAGCGCACTAATGCCACCGACAGAGACACGATAAAGTGAGTAACATGTGCTGTGAACAGGTGTGACCACGTTTATCTGGCCTTGAGATCAGAACAGGATGCGGGACACGAGGACGCAGTTTACATCAGCCTGCCGCAGTCTTCAGGTCCGCCGTCCGTCCACAGCTCGGACCTGATGCTCCTCAAACTCCAGCTGAGACAGGCTGAAGACACGTCCCAGAAAGTCCAGGAACAGGTACCAGAACTCTCACTTGGTTCTTGCACTATTAATACCATGTAAGATGAAGAATGATGTCACGGTTCCCATGGAAACACCTCCTCAGCTTTGCCGCTGTGAGGAAAATAAAGCATCAGCTGGTTTTGATTCCTGGGTTGTGTATGATTTCTAATGCTGCGTTCACATGTTGTCAGTAAACCGGAGCGTTTTCTAGCCGAAGACTATGGAATGTTCTGCACGGTGTGACGGTATGAGCTGCCGAAAGTTGGAAAAATGAAAACTTTTCCAGATAGAGATTATTTTAGAACAGCGCCATCTGAGAAATGGGACAACTTTATTCCAGAATGAACTGGATCTGTGACATCACAGTTGACTTTTTTAGCAGCACTCACTGGGAGAAAACGCTAAAACGCAGTCGCACTGATCAATAAGTAAATTCTGATCTGTCTTTTAAAAAATGGCTGCGTCTTCTCATGCCATCATGAGTGTCATGATGTTGAATAAACGATCCAAACCTGAGACTTCGGGTTCGGAAAGAATTGATTAAATGTGAAGATCCCACTAAACCATGTGTTACGGTATCAGGGTCAGGGGTCGGGGTTATAGTTATACAGTCCGTGATGTCACCCAGTGCCGACTTTCCACTTTCTGCGTGTCTTTCCTCGTTTAATATGTCGGTATTTTCTCGTCAGTGTGACGGTTTGAAGCACGAGCTGGCGGAACTGCAGCAGCTGTACGACGGCAGCCAGCAAGAGCGAGCTGCACTCGAACGCGAGCTGCAGCGCTGCAAGGCGGAGCTGCAGAAGATGATTGGCACAAAGTCACAGGTGAGAAGCTGAAGGTCTCAGCTGATTGTTTACTCTTTATTTTATAGAAAGTGCAGAAGAAAAAAAAAAACCCAAAACAGTTTTACTGGCTGAAAATTTCACGATGAAGAAAAGTGACGGCAGCTTTCTGACTTTGATCAGACATCAGACACATGTTGTTCTGGGATTAAACTGTACGATAACACAAAGTCCACAAAGTCTCCTGCCCAAATCCACTGTGCTCACTCCACACTGACCAAAGGTCAAAGATCACACTTCAGTCACTTTTTTTTTTTTGGTAATAAAATTATATTTTTTAATCACATGAGGATTTTATTTTTCATCACATTAGGATTATTATTTAAATTAAAAAATGTTTTACTTTTTGATACATTACGACTATTTATTTTTTGTGGTCACATCATGATTTTTTTTTTTTTTTTTAATTTGTCACATTGGGTTATTTTTTTTTCTTTTAGGCATGTTGAACTTTTTATTTAATTGTTTGTTTATTGTCGTCACATTGGGTTTTCACTCACTCATCTTCAATTAAGAGTCACGGTGGGGGGGGGTATCCCAGCAGTCATAGGGTGAGAGGCAGGGTTTACCCTGGCCAGGACGCCAGTCTGTCACAGGGCCACATACAGACAAACAAACACATTCACACCCACATGCATGCCTACGGACAATTTAAAGTTGACATTGGGATTTTATTTTCAAATATAAATTTATCATTATTATTATTATTATTATTTCTTGTTACTTTTTGGACATAAAAGATTTAATGAATCTTCAGATGGACAGGAAGTTCGATCAGCGCTCAGAATGTGAAGCAGTGAAAAATAAAACAGAAAACAAACGTTACCGTGAGAAGCTCGGGGTGGTGTTAGAACCAGGAACCTCATGGTTCTTCTTCCGGATGTTTACAGGTAGAGTTCTTAGTTCTGACATCTGTGCCAAAAGAAATGTTTGATTTAATGCTGGTTTAGAGAAGATTAAGAAGTGAACTATAAAGGCGTTAAACTGCTTCCTGGGTTCCTGATTGATCAGTTTGGTTTGTGCTTGTGTGCGACTCTGTTCGAGTCCGGTCTTACCACAGACCCATTTGTGGACCTGGTTCTGATGTAGCTCCTGTTCCTCCTCCTTACTGCTATCAGGATTTTCCCCAAACTGTCCAAAGTTCAGATCTGGATTCTCGTCACCCGGTGTCACTGGTCTCTGTGACATAAATCTCAGACCCGATTTAGGTTACAAATCAAGACTTTCTTGCTCCAAATCAGAAGTGCATTTTGGTTTTCAGTCTGGCTTCAGAACCTCAGACTCTGAGACTTGAATTGAACATGAAACACAATCTTCAAACTGCACCTGAACACAGCATTTAACTCTGACTTGTTTGAGTGCGGAGTCATGGCGAGTTACTTGACTTGACACTGGTTTGGCGTTTTGACTTAATGTGGCATGAGACCGATCTGAGACATCTGACCGATCTGAGACATCTGACCGATCTGAGACATCTGACTGATCTGAGACGTGACCGGAGCGGAGCAACCGATGAAGGTGTGTGGGGGGCTGCTGAAGGGCCTCCCCCTCCACGCTAGGGAGCTTTTGAAAGTTTGAGGTCCAAATGGTGCATTCTGAGGCTTCTTGAAGGACCAGAACAACAACAACAGAGCACGGGAGCTGCGTGAAATAGGACGTTTGTGCATTTTTACTGTCATTTTGCCACTTTTTAGGATTTTGGAAAAAATTAAGCTGTTATTATGAATTCAGACCTTGAATCTGAACACGAGACGTGATTTGGACCATGAGTCAGAACCGCTTTACTCGCCTTCCATTATTCAGACTTTGACTCTTAATGCAGAATATGAATTGGACTTTGACTTTTCATGTGAGACGTGATTCGGACATTGACTCAGAACTGCTTCACATGACTCAGAACTGCTTCACTTGCCTTCCTTGATGTGAGCTTTGACTCAAGGAGAATGTCTTTGGGTTTTGGCTGTGCCCATCTTAAGACCCCAGGACGCTACAGGAAATCAGCATGACAGCTTTGCTTTGGCCAAAGTGGCAAAAAGAATTATGGGTAATTACGAGGCATGGAGGCTTTTTGACGGAATGATGTGCTGCCTCACGTTATTGTTTTGCATGTGGAAAGAAGCTGATTGGTGATGGGACAGAAAGGAGGACCTGGTGGTGTGGACTTATCGGCTTGGACTTGGCCTTGACTGGTGTCCCTCCGTATGTTTGGCAGGTGTTGACCTCATGACCTTTCCTCACTGAAGTGCACTGGCACTGTGGTGGCACGTCATGTGTTTGCAGGGATCTTTAAATGACCAGATGTGGACTTTGTTTGGACCTGATCTGACAGATCTCCACCTGGTCTTTAACCATCTTTGATCTTCTCTAATTATTTCTTCTTTCTGTTTCTTTTCCTTCATCATTTTTTTTAAAAATCTGACACCAAATTTTTCTTAAATTTGATTTTTTTTTTTTAATTCATTTTTGTACATTTTTTGGTTTGTTTTTGTTTTTTCCATCACGTTGTTGTTATTGTTTTTTTTTTTCTCCATCGTCTTCTCTTGTCTTCTCCTCAGACCTGCTCGTCTCAGTCTCCGCCCCCCGTTTTCTCCGCCCCCTTCATAGGAATGATTGTAATTGTGGCCTTGATTTGGTGCTGGTGGGAGGAGCTGGCATCCTAGAAGGGACCAGGTATGGCCACGCCCTTCTTTACCTGTTCTGTGCTGTACCGTCGCTAACGGTGACCCAATCCTACAAACGCTTCTCTCGACAGTTTGAATTGGAACCCATTTCAAATGGCCTCTTACGTGATTCTACACTCCTGAGCATGTCACATGACGTGGGCGGGTCCTCTGAGGGGACGGACAGTCATTGTTTGGTGACTGTGGGCCGGCACCAGAACCTTTACTGTAACGGCGTTCTGATCCACACCGGTGTTACCGACGTGTTCCAAACAAACAGTGTAACCTTTGACCTACTTCTGACACCCCCCCCACCCAACACAACATATCAGAGGATCACATGACTGACTGAAGTGTTGGTTTAAGGGTTCGGTGTTTTTTAACGCTAGTATGCTACGTGTAGCATGAGCATGTCTAAAGGTGAAATGTCAGAATACTGATAACGTTTGTCGTGGAATTATTTTCCCTTCTGTTTCTTTTCACTGCTAATTAAAATAAACAGCTGTTTGGATTCGCGGCATGGTTCCGTCTTTGCTACAAATCCTTGAATCGAGGTTCACATTGGTCACATTGTTAAGGATGGTTCTGTGCTCGTGTTAGCATGACGTTTACACCACAGTCGTGCACTGGAAGATTATAATACTGTTAACGTCAAACGTTTAACATGTAACACCAGTCATGTAGCTTACAGGGTAATCTATCTAACGTCACAGTTGTAGCTAAATGTGGCATGGTTAAATGAAGTGAAGACTCCGCCAATTTGGTCAATGACATCATAGCTAATAGCTATCTAACGTCACAGATAGTTGTAGCTAAATGTGCCGCTGCTAACTGAAGTGAAGTCAGTGTCTATTTGGTAAATGACATCATAGCTAACAGGCTAATGGCTATCTACAATCACAGATAGTTGTAGCTAAATGTGCTGCAGCTAACTGAAATGAAGTCTGTGCCTATTTAGTGAATGACATCATAGCTAACAGGCTAATAGCTGTCTAACGTCACAGATAGTTGTAACTAAATGTGCTGCTGCTAACTGAAGTGAAGTCAGTGTCTATTTGGTAAATTACATCAAAGCTAACAGGCTAATGGCTATCTATTGTCACAGATAATTGTACCTAAATGTGCCATGACTAACTGAAGTGAGGTCTGCTGCAATTTAGTCAATGACATCATAGCTAATAGCTATCTAACATCACAGATAGCTGTAGCTAAATGTGCCGTGGCTAACTGGAATGAAGTCTGTGCCTATTTGGTGAATGACATCATAGCTAACAGGCTAATGGCTATCTATTGTCACAGATAATTGTAGCTAAATATGCTGTGGCTAAATGAAGTGAAGTCAATGTCTATGTGGTAAATGACATCATAGCTAACAGGCTAATGGCTGTCTAATGTCACAGTAGTTGTAGCTAAATGAGCCGCAGCTAACTGAAGTCAGTGAGATTGTTTCTGTTCGGTAAAGGACATCATAGCTAATATGTTTTCCCAATTAATGTCAAACATAACTGTTTATTTGATAACAAAGTTACCGTGGTAACCTTGCCATTTCTCTTTTAGCAGAGCACCACTGAAGGCTGTAATCTGGCGGTGGCGGTGCTCGCTGTGGCAGCCATCATTGTTCTGGTGGTTCCCAGCTTGACCAGAGCCTGAAGGACGACACAGGAGCTGACCTCATGGAGCTTCTGTGACCTCTGGGAGTGATGTCACCACATAGACCCGCCCTCATTCCCGCCCTGATGTCTGCTCCCTCGCAAATGCTGATATTTTGATCTTCACGCCACAGACGTCAGTGAGTGCCGCTGGCGACCGCAGTAAAACCTGCAGGTGGTCAGTGGAAAACGCGGTCGCTGATTGGTTGGTTCATCGTCACGAGCTGAGAGTCTATTTGGAAATAAGAATTTTTCTTTTCTTTTTTTCCTTTTTTTTCAAAAGAAAAAAGTCACAATTTGTGTTGTCATTTTAACAATGGAAAAAAGTGCATCAGTAAAAAAAACAAAACAACAAAAAAAAACTATTATTTATTTATTTGACCTAAATATTCCATAAGATCTCAACTGATGAAACCAATATTAACAAAAAGAACTGAAATATATACACACACACACACATTTTTTTGGCCAGCAGAGGGCCTCACAGCGTTGATGTAGCGAAAGTAAATCCACAGACCAGTTCCTCACTTTAAACTTGCTGAAGCAGCAGGAAATGTTTATTTTTTTCTGAAATATTTGTGTAGCAGATAAAATGTGACTGTTTTCACTTTAAAACTGTGATTTTCTTCTACTGTATGTTTTCTTAGCGTGCCTGTAACTCAAACGTAACTTATTAATCAGTCTGTGTTGTAGTATAATAAATGCAATTGTCAAAATACAGAGTAAAGAAAAAAACTTATGGACGTTAAACTCGCTTCTCCAACCTTCATTCTTTGAGACTGTGCAGACGTCTTGAGGTGGTTCACAGTGCCGGGGTTCTGGGTCTTGGATGAGACTTTACTTCGTGCGTCCTCTGTGGTGCAGATGACGTTCTAGCTAATTGCTAAAATAATGATGGTGAATATGGTAATAGGTTGTGTACTGGGTTTTGGCTGACACTTTGCTTGGTGGTTCCTTAGTGGTGCTTATGATCTTCTGGCTGGCTGGTATTATAATGATGGTCATTATGGTAATATGTTGAGTTCTGAGTCTTGGCTGAGACATTACTTGGTGGTGCCAATGAGGTTCTAGCTAATTGCTAATATAATGGTGGTGATTATGGTAATAGGTTGGGTTCTGGGTCTTGACTGAGACTTTACTTGGTGGTTCCTAGGTGGTGCCAATGGGGTTCTGGCTAATTGCTAATATAATGGTGGTGATTATGGTAATAGGTTGGGATCTGGGTCTTGGCTGAGACTTTACTTGTTGGTTCCTAGGTGATGTGTATGATATACTAGCTAATTGCTAAAATGATGGTGATTATGGTAATAGGTTGGATTCTGGGTCTTGGCTGAGACTATATTTGGTGGTTCCTAGGTGGTGCCTGTGATATTCTGGCTGGTTGCTAGGATACTGATGTGGGCTTGGCAGTTGGTGGTTATATGATGTTTTTGGCACTTGTTAGTACATAACTAGGGGTTTAATATGTTGTTTTGATTTGCGTTGAAGAAATCAATTAATGCTTAATGACTTAATGGTTGTAAGCTGATGGTTAATATTCGGTTATACAGTTGCTAAGATACTGTTTGGTGGTTGCTCTGATATGGCCATCATATCCTACGTCACTATCTGGTGTTGGTTCAAATTAGGGCTACAGCTATGATTGTAGTCATTTAATTGATTGAACATTTTTTCAGTTAATCTAACAATTATTTTTTTGATTGATGTGATTGATTTCTGATTAGTTGATTAATTATTTCATTAACTTATCAATAAAGAATAGCCATAAATTCTACATATACTCTTAGATTTTCTCATAAAAATATTTTGCAAATAAAAAAAAGTCAACATCATATGGATATAAAATGTATCAATAAACTTTTGCTGAGACACAAAAACAATAAAATCAGTAAACCCCCCCCATCACACATAGCAAGAATGTGGAG
Organism: Thalassophryne amazonica; assembly: GCF_902500255.1. Classification (NCBI taxonomy): domain Eukaryota; kingdom Metazoa; phylum Chordata; class Actinopteri; order Batrachoidiformes; family Batrachoididae; genus Thalassophryne; species Thalassophryne amazonica. The sequence continues at coordinate 6,121,138 of NC_047124.1, forward strand.
GAACCATTCCGACACGGCAAATATTGCCATAATCCGACGCAGTCGGGAGGAAAAGAGGCGTGGTCAGCTGTGGTCCGAATGCATCCAGACTGCCTCGTGCACACCTGCAGGATGAAGCCCAAACATATGTTTGGGCTGCATCCTGTTGTCATCTGACAACAGTCAGATGACACAGACTGCTGTCAGACGGCACCGACATTGGAGCTGTCAGTCACTCACTCACCCTCGCAATCAAATCTCTGCTCGTCCTCACATTCCCAGCGCTAAACTGACCTCTCATCAGTGTGTGTCTCACATAACGGAGTACGTGTGTAGAACAGGTGATCTGAGCGATGAGTGTGTGTCCACTCAGCTGCGCGTGTTCACAATGGCTGAACGAGCCGCATGTGCCTGTGTGTGTCAGTGATCACCTGCTGTTAGTCCGGTGAAAAATCGCTTTAGGTGTTTGATCAGTATATACTTGTCTTGCATTGCTAGATTTTATTTGTCCGGCTGGACTCCATAACTGCTGCTGATTTGTGCTGGCAGTGCACCAACTTCCCACGTGCGCAACTTTCAGATGCAGTGGACCTTCTCTTGTCTTTTTTTAAACTCTTTTTTTGTTGTTGTCATTTTACTTGATATGCATCTTAACACAACTATAGTTGGATTATCGTTGTGGGACGGCGTTTCACATGGGATTTATTCTTACCAGAGGTGGATTATGTATTTGTCATCTGAGCACACAGTGCAGCTGGGTGAGAGGGACTTGACCAGCTGTCTGCACTGCGCTGTGGAACGTGAGGTACCAGAGGTGAGTTACATGTTTATTTATGTTGTCATGTGCTGGGCAAACATTTCCACATCATACCTGCTACAGAGGTAGGAGGTGAACATGTAATAATATGTGCATTACAGTGGTGACATCCCGCTCAGCTGTGTTGCGGAGCTGCACCGAGCCTCTGATGCGTACACAGTGCCACATATTTGTTATTACATAACATTTCCTTCGCCCTCCCTGCCCAGAGTCCAGTGACGGTGGACAAACGTGGCACAACATGTCGGCAGGCTTTGCTGTGACCAGTTGATCTCAGAGCTCAATCAGCCGCGATCAGATTGTTTCAGATGCTGTTTTAATGATGTCAGAATATGTCAATTGTGGTCAGATGGTCATCAGATTACACATGGACCGCCGTTGGATAGGTGTCCCATCTCGACGGAGCCTGGAGAGTTTTGAACGTGGGTCACACTTAGGTCCACCGGCCGATTTTGACAAACTGTGTCGACTTCCGCAGATGGCTGTCAGAATGTTTTGGAACTGAAATCTAACACTTTTCGGATGTGCGCCAATTCATAATTCCGATGCCACTCTGCGTGATTCCGGCTATGTGTGACGGGGGTATAACATAAAGTATGAGTGAATGAACCATTTCAGACTTTTAACTTTGACCTCATCATAGTATTCATTGTGAAAGTTCAAATTTCTGCACTGTGGGTCACATTTGACTGTTGACTACATTCTGCCTTTAATTACTGTAGTGATGTCATAAAGGCATGTTAGTCAGCTGATGGAGGCACTCTGTTATTTAACTGCTAAAACATACAGTATCCCATTTAAGAAATCTGGCTCAGTCAAGGTTGGCCCCTCCTTTCACAGTTGCCCCCCCTCCTTGAGCGGTGAAGAATGAAGCCGTGATTCCAAGAAATGAGACGCTATTTTCTGATTGTCTCACGGTGGTTTGAGTGTTCTTGGTCACCGACGTTTGGTTGTGATGGCTTCAGGCGTTTTACTGAATGTTGCTCTGATGTATGTTACATTATTCTCAGTATAAAATCTAAAAATTTCTCAGTGATTGTGATTTGTTTTGCACTTTATAGGATTAAATATTATGTTTGTAATTTTATTTATATCTCGGATTTCTTAGGGGAGCTTTTACATTTGAGTTATGACGATGACTGTGAATTTAAGTTGAAATTATTAGTTTTTTTTTTTTGTTTGTTTAGTTTGCTGTCAGGTTTTTCTGTATTGATGCACATTGTTTATGTTATGACACTTTAAAAAAGTTAGTGTGCACAAACTGAAGAGGTTTGAAAGAATGTGTTAAAATAGAAGAATGCAGAACTTTCAGTCAAAAATGTTCTCTTTTTGTGATTTTTTTTTTTTTTTTTTTTTTTGTCTTATGGCTTCCTGGTGATCCGTGTAACTGTGACCAGCTTCGTATGTAGCGTGTTTGCATGATGACAACATGTAGCAGTTAAACATCATCGCTTCCTCATTAAAGGACAAATGCATAGTTTCCACAATTACCAATTCTAATAATAATTAATAATAATAATAATAATAATAATGTGTGTAGTTTGTGTAAACACTTTGGTATGTTGATGGTGTTTATGTGATTTATTTTTACATCATCAAGAAAATTCAGTCTTATTTTTCAAATAAAAAACATACATTGCGTTAGAGACGATGTTGGCTAAATTTTCAGTGATGGACAGAATATGAGCCAGAAAACAAACAAACAAATAAACCAGAATTTCTGAGATTAAAGTCATAACATTTTGAGAAAATAGTTACCGAGTTACAATAATAAAAAACAACTTCTGGGAAGAATGTAAGAAGCCACAAGAAAATTATAAACTTAGGACAATAAAGAGTTTTAAAATTGTTGTAATTGGAAAATAGTCATGTTACAAAAAAATATTCTGAAAAATTAAAAAAATAGGATGCTGGTACAAATTGACAGCATTTTGACAAATATTGTTTTGACTCTGTAGAATATTAGAAATATACATTTTGACACTGTTTGAGTTTTTGTTGTTTCTTCATTCTCTGAAGATTGACTGTTATTTATTCTCAGAAGTGTGTGCTTTATTTATTGATTGTCAATATTAACAATGTTATTCTTGGTCTTTTTTCCATAATAATTTGTTTTCTTTATATTACATTCAAATCAGAAAACTTCCTTTAAAGCTGCATGTTCATATTATTTTCTACTGAAAATTACACAACTTGTACTGTCAGAGAAAATCATTTATTGTGGATGATGTGTTTGGATATGATTATCATATATTTTTAATTACTTAATTTTATTTTTTGGTACATTGTAGTCATGTAATGTCGGTAAAAATATGTCACAGACATCAGAAGATGTTAAATCATTGAATTCGGAGGAATGTTTTCCTAACATTGAAACTTCCAGGATGATTCTTTGATTCTGTTCAGTCATCTGTAACTTCTTCGCATTGTCAGAAATTAAAGAAATTATTCATACATACTGATATCAGTTGCCTCATGTCAGTAATTGCATTTTTTTTAGACCCCCTTTAACTGTTAAAAGAAAAACTGCAGCTAAGAATTTTTACTATAAAATTATGTTGATGACTACAATTAAATACAGTGCATCTGGAAAGTATTCGTAGCACTTGTATTTTATGTTGCAGCCGTATTCCAAAATAACCAAAGTAACCCCCCCCCCCCCCCCCCCACCACCACCACCACACACACACACACACACACATATAATTCTACTCACAACACCCCATAATGACAACAGGAAAAAAGTTGCTTGGAAATTTTTAGCAAATTTATTTAAAAAAAAAAGAAAGAAATCGCATGTGCATAAGTATTCACAGCCTTTGCTCAGTACTTTGTTGATGCACCTTTGGCAGCAGTTACAGCCTCAAGTCTTAATGAATATGATACCACAAGCTTGGTGCACCTATCTGGGCAGTTTTGTCCATTCCTCTTTGCAGCACCTCTCAAGCTCCATCAGGTTGGATGGGGAGCATTGGTGCTCAGACATTTTCAGATCTCTCCTGAGATGTTCAATCAGATTCAGGTCTGGGCTCTGGCTGGACCACTCAAGGACATTCAGAGTTGTCCTGAAGCCACTCCTTTGATATCTTGGCTGTGTGCTTAGGGTCATTGTCCTGCTGAGAGATGAACTGTTGCAGTTACCCAGTCTGAGGTCAAGAGTGCTCTGAAGCAGGTTGTCATCCAGGATGTCTCTGTACATTGCTGCATTCATCTTTCCCTCAATCCTGACTAGTCTCCCAGTTCCTGCTGCTGAAAAACATCCCCACAGCATGATGCTGCCACCACCATGCTTCACTGTAGGGATGGTGCCTGGTTTCCTCCAAACATGACTCCAAAGAGTTCAATCTCTGTCTCATCAGAGCAGAGAATTTTTTTTTTCTCCTGGTCTGAGAGTCCTTCAGGTGTCTTTTGTCAAACTCAGGCGGGCTGCCATGTGCCTTTTACTAAGGAGTGGCTTCCGTCTGATCACTCTACCATACAGGCCTGATTGGTGGATTACTGCAGAGATGGTTGTCCTTCTGGAAGGGTCTCCTCTCTTCACAGAGGAATGCTGGCGCTCTGACAGAGTGACCATCAGGTTCTTGGTCACCTCCGTGATTAAGGTCCTTCTCCCCCGAGCACTCAGTTTAGACAGACAGCCAGCTCTAGGAAGAGTCCTGGTGGATCTGAACTTGTTCCATTTATGGATGATGGAGGCCACTGTGCTCATTGGGACCTTCAAAGCAGCAGAAATGTTTCTGTATCCTTCCTCAGATTTGTGCCTCAAGACAATCCTGTCTCAGAGGTTTACAGACAATTCCTTTGACTTCATGCTTGGTTTGTGCTCTGATTGTCAACTGTGGGACCTTATATGTTGACAGGCATGTGTCTTTCCAAATCATGTCCAATCAAATGAATTCACCTCAGGGGATTCCAATTAAGCTGAAGAAACATCTCAAGGATGATCAGTAGAAATGGAATCCACCTGAGCTCAATTTTGAGCTTCATGGCAAAAGGTGTGAATGATTTTTTTGGTTTTAAATTTTTAATAAATTAGCAAAATCTAAAAATAATTAAAACAAAACTTTTTCACGTTGTCATTATGGGATATTGTGTGTAGAATATTTAGGAAAAATATCTTTCATCCATTTTGAAATAAGCATGTAACATGGCAAAATGTGGAAAAAGTGAAGTGCTGCAGACTTTCTGGATGCACTGTATTTGTTAATAAAATGTTGCAGTGTCATTTGTTAAAAAAGTTTTATATCACTTATTAATGTAATTTAATCATCAATAATGTGAATAAATGGTGGTCAACCAAGTTAAAACCAGTTTATATCAGTTTTCTTTTTGTTTAAAGCAGTTTGAAAATATCTCAGGGATTTTACAAAAACGCTTTAAATTGAAATAAAGTTTAAAACTACAGCAATTCTGTTTTCCAGAATCCCGTATGTGAGCTTTGCTTTTCTCCCTGCGGTTATCTTATTTTACCCGTCGGCGGCGCTGCTCCAGTAGGTGGCAGACACGGTCACCGTTTATTACAAAGTTCCTTCTTTGATCTGGTGCATCAAAGTTCACCACATTTTAATCAGTTTGTCCTCGCTATCTCACCTTTTAATGTGGCGACTTACGAGGTGACAGCATTTTATGATTTTGAGTTACTGCTTACGTCAGCAGTTCCCATAGTTCCCAATCCTGGTCCTCACCGGAGGACCAGGATTGGGAACCGCAGGCTGGAATGGACTAAGTCTGGTTTCCAGCTCAGCTCAAAAACTTTCTTACTTATGGACCAGTTTTCTGTCTGAAATAAAGTTTTGAAGTTAGTTATAAAAATGGCGTGAGGCCACACCCACTTACGCCAAAGCGCCCCACCCCACCCTCAAAAAGTTTTTGCCACGCCCCAAACACAAAGAGGTAGTCTTGTTGCTATGGGGACGTCAAGTTTTCACCGTTTTCTTTTTGAAAAGTTTTAAATTAAGTGTGACTTTGCCCCTCCCCTGAATCGGTTCAAACGGTCCGAACCAAAAATAACCGGCGCTCCCTGACTCCGCCCCTGAGTGTGTGTCAGCCAATGGGCAGCGGGCGGCTGTCCTGGCTGCTGTGGATCTGGATTTGGTCCTGGACTCGGTCCTGTGGGCTGACATTCCTCAGAGTCCGGCGGACTGACGCGGAGCTTTTTTAACGCCAGCCGCGCGCGCCGGTCGCTTGCACTTTTTGACCATTTTTTTTTTTATATTTTTTTTTGCGAACTTTTCCCGCTTTTCGCGTCTCTTTCTGCGCCTTTTGGTGCGCGCGCTCGCCAAGATGAGCGGCTTCGCGGAGCCGCTTCCGCCGCACGTGTACGCGCGCGCGGAGCAGCGGCAGGAGGAGGAGGAGATGCCCGCCACCGAGAAGGACCTGGCCGAGGACGCCCCGTGGAAGAAGATCCAGCAGAACACCTTCACCAGGTGGTGCAACGAGCACCTCAAGGGTCTCAACAAGCGGATCGTGGACCTGCAGAGGGACCTGAGCGACGGCCTGAAGCTGATCGGGCTCCTGGAGGTCCTGAGCCAGAAGAACATGTACCGCAAGTACCACGGAAGACCCAACTTCAGACAGATGAAGCTGGAGAACGTTTCGGTGGCGCTGGAGTTCCTGGAGCGAGAACACATCAGGCTAGTGTCCATTGGTAAGAGCCGCGGGGGCCGCACCGCTAGGGGGCGCGCGTCAGGGCCCAAAACGGCTCCCGATGCGCTTCATACCAACTTAAAAAGTTCAGGTTCCAGATTTTAAACCAGAGTCGGTTCAGATGGAGCCCTTTTAATGTTCTTTTAACATATTTTATGCTCAAAATTTTTTGTTGTTGTTTTTTATTGTTATTGTTGTACATCACATTTAATTTGTTAAAACACTGGAAAATTCTTAACAGATGGCAAAAATACGTTTACAGGTTAAAAAATTTAATCTTGTCATTTCAAAGTGATGAAAATCTGACTTTCAATGCAAATATCTCAGAAAAACATTCTACACCAGATAGTCTTTAAATACTAAGAATTAGGGAATAACCCTGTTATGCTGGTTATATGGTCGCAAATTGAGCTTTACGGATAAAATGGATATTTGCGACCATATAACAGCTTAAAATCACCCATTTTGGCGGCGGCGGTACGTGACTTTCTCTCGCTCTTAGCTAACAGCTGGCAGCGCACATGGCTGGTGTTCTGTTGAATTGTGCGTCTCTTCGCATAAATCAACAGTTCCACGTCCAAACAATACAGTGCATGCGTGCACAGTTGCGCGGAGGACAGGAATGCGATCTCATCAGAACACCGGTCAAGGCGCGGAGTAATACATCCAAATGTGAAACGGGCAAATATTTTGCCACCGTTACCCCGATATTATACTGTCTGAAATCTCACACGATTAACCACTCAGATTTGTGGAAAAAATGTAATTGGATTAGAATGATAAATATTAGACTGTAAAATGTATTTTCAGATTGTTTCAGCTCCATCAAATAAAAAGTTTTCATAATGTACGAGGTCTATTAGAAAAGTATCCGACCTTTTTTTTTTTTTCAAAAACCATATGGATTTGAATCACGTGTGATTACATCAGACATGCTTGAACCCTCGTGGGCATGCGAGAGTTTTTTCACGCCTGTCGGTTACGTCATTCGCCTGTGGGCAGTCTTTGAGTGAGGAGTCGCCCACCCTCTCGTCGATTTTTTTCATTGTTTAGGAATGGCTCAGAGACTGCTGCTTTGTTTGATAAAAAAAAAATTTCAAAACTGTAAGGCACAACTGAGTGGACACCATTCGATAAATTCAGCTGGTTTTTGTTGAAAATTTTAACGCCTGATGAGAGATTTTGGTCTGGTAGTGTCACTTTAAGGACGGCCCACGGTGCCTGATGGCGATCTGCGCTCTGAGGCGTCGTCGTCTCGCTGTTTCAAGTTGAAAACTTCCACATTTCAGGCTCTGTTCACCCAGTAAGTCGTCAGAGAACAGAGAACTTTCAGAAGAAGATGGCATGAGGAGTTTATGCGGACATTCCACTGTTAAAGGTCATTTTGTAATGAAAGAACGTGCGGGCAGAGTCGCATGTCGGGCCGCACCTGACCGCGTGGAGTCGCGACAGGAAAAACACCTCCGTTGGAACTTAACGGGCAAGTTGGAACATGCCCAACTGTTAAACAATTTCTCAGTTACTCACTTGTTGAAAGCCATCAAAAGCCGCCTGAATTTTACAAATGGTTTTCAACACGGAAGTGTTTTTCCTGTCGCGGCGCACACAGATTTGCGGTGGCGTCACGGAAACGACTCGGCGAATTTGCGCGCACTTTCTTTCATTACAAAATGACCTTTAACAGTGGAATGTCCGCATAAAGTCCTCATGCCGGCCTCTTCTGAATCTTCTCTGTTCTCTCACGATGTCCTGGGTCAACAGAGCCTTAAATTAAAAATGAGGATGATTTCAGCTCGAAACAGCCAGATGACGGCACCTGGAAGCGCTGCGCGACGTCCCGCTCCGTGGGAAGTCCTTAAAGCGACAGAAACACCCCATAATCTCTCATCAGCCGTTAAACTTTTCACCGAAAACCAGCTGAATTTCTCGAATAGTGTCCACTCGGATATTCCTCACAGGTCCTGAAAAAAGTTTGATAAAGCAACGTGCGCCGTCTCGAGCAGCGTGTGAAACAAAGGAATTCAGCCGAGAGGGCTGGACCAGTGCTCACTCAAAGCCTGCCCACAGGGAAATGACGTCACCGACACGCGTGAAAAAACTCACGCATGTGCACGAGGGTTCAAGCATGATTGGTGTAATCGCATGTCATTCAAATCCATAGTTTTTTTTTGTTTTTTTTTTAATAAAACTGCCGGTTAGTTTTATAAGATACCTTGTAAAAAGAGATTAAAACTTGTCCACAGAGAAACATTACAAATTTAGACAAAGACACTAAATCCACAAGAAGATTAAATTGAATCACTGATTATTCATTAGTTTCTGGTCGCTTTTAAAGTAAATTAATCTAAAAACTTAAACTGGAGGTGATCCAGTTTTAAACTCTTCTGGTTTAGCAGGTTTTATAAAAAATGGAAAGGATTTTAAATTTGTGTTAAAATGGACCAAACTGGTTCCGTTTGAGATAAATCACTTTGAACTGGTTTTGAAATCAGGACACACTGGTCGGGTTAAAGTGCATTTAAACCACTTTTAGCTTGTTTTAACTGGATTTTAATTATTTTTTTTTTTAACCAGTCAGATTTTTATCTGGTTAAGTTTCCTTTTAAGCTGGTTTAATTCTCATTAGCATCAAATAGAACAACAAAAAACAGCAAATCACGCCAGAAGCTATGAAAATGTAGTTTTAAAAACATTTTTACTGAAAATGGAATTAAAATCATAGCAGAAAATGTTTAACATGAGAACATCCTCGTTCAAAAATAAACTTTGAGCGAATGATTTTATCAGTGTTTGGTTTTGGTTTGTGTTGATGTGGGAACAGTTCTGTTGGTTCTGCGATGTCGCTGAATGGTTCTCTGACCCAGATCGATCTGAAACGGACCCACACGTGGTTTGGCTTTTGGCCTGCGAGGCGATGAAGCAAATCTTCCATCTGGTCTACTCCAACCAATCTGAAAGTAGAACCTCCAAAACCCGACCAGCGTAGAACCCAGGGAAGTCAGTCCAGGTTCTTATTGGTCCACTTTGTGCCTAAGTATCCTCCTCGAAGACGAGGAATTAAAATGTTTATCCAGCAGGGGACAGATTAGGAAATCATAGCAGGTGAGATTTAAATTATCTGTAAGTGCAAAGAACCAAATGGAAAAAAAATGCAGCGAACAGGTTCCACAAATTAATTAAATTTATGATTATTGCTATACTGCCCCTTTGTTCCATATGGGTATTGCATCACTTTAATTTCCGGGGTGGAGCAGTAAGAACTCTGGAATGTAATGTGTCGCTGGGTTTTGTATCTAAAGGTGGTTCCGTTATTCATCCAGCAGAGCAGCTTTGACTGCTGTTTGGTGTTGAACCAGAAAGCTTCTTTGTCCTTCAGCAGCCCGCGCACCGCGCGTTGGACCACACAGAGTGATATCAGACAAATGGTCAGATGGCATGAGGATACTGGAAGGGAAGTTCTACAGTTTTCTCATCTTTGTGATCCATTTTTCATTGATGAAATATGATTCCGGTCCCACCTTTTCCTCCTTACACCTCTGTCATCGTCCAGATCTGCTTCTGAGCTTCATGGCTTCAGGTCAAAATGAATCATTTCACTTTGTCTCCTGCCTCTCTCTTCATTTGTTTTTAAGTCATCCTGAGTCAACCATGGACCAGAAGAAAGGCTGAAATTCTTGTGAGGTTTCTGTCTGTGTTGAAGTTCCGTCGCTCTGGTGTCAGCGGTCTGAGCGATGACTCAAACGAAAGTCGACTCCTGGACTGTTGTGATGTCCTTCTGGACTTTCACAGGCTAGTTAGTCCTCTTACTCACTGGACCTGGTTGTGGTTCCTGTTATGTTGTAGCTCTTGAGCAGAACCTGCAGCACTGAATGTCAGGAAGTGTTAAGGTTACAGGAAGTGTGGCGACTGGCGTTGGAAGTGAGACTTTGACACCCGGTCGCGGTCTTTCCAAACTTTGCCAGTGGGGAATCCGGGCTCGTGTTTCCCTCCTCTGAGTCCTGTCAGATTCCAGACGTCATGCTGCAGAAACTTAGCGTGAGGCGGTGGAGGATCCCTGACGCCATCTGGATCTTTAGGTCACGGTCAAACACAGTCCTGGTTTGACCAGGAGCTCCAGAAGACTCTTGATTAGTCTTTCTTACACATTGGATTGTTCAAACTCCTGAGTGTCACAGAAAGCTTCAGTTTAGGCGAAAGGATGTGACAATTAAAAAAAAAACAATTAAGGATGAGGGTATCTGATGAATTTTTGTGATTATTATTATTATTATTATTATTTTTTTTTTTTTTGTAAAACTTTCTGATGATATTGAAAACCAGATTCTGTTTGACACTGATAAAACCAGTTTTGAAGTGAGACTGAGTGAGTCATTTTATTGCTTCGATTAAGGAGTTTCTGTTTTCAGTTGTGTTGGTTTCTTAACTAGTTAGCAGCAGTGTAACAAGAATGGACAGTCAAGAGTGTGTACCAGTGCTGGGAAATAATGACAAAACCTCTTTACCTCCAGAGGAGAGGATTGAGACTTTGATCTACAGGCCTTTATGACATCACAGGCTTGATATGGTTTGTCTGACTGTCCAGGGGGAACTTTAATAAGTTCACATGCACATTCATAGTTAAACTGGTCAAATTCTTTTATTTTTTTCCTGCGTCATAAACACGGAACTCGACCACACAGACGGTGACATTTTACGCTCACGTTTGCAACTTACAAAAACAAAACTTAGCGCTCAGGTTCTACATCAGAAAAAGGCAAAAAATGGATCCAGTCGCACATTAACAAAACCGCTCATGGCACTTGCTGCGTCTTTGAGAGAATGAATTTATTTCATTAACAAACAACACATGATGAAGAACATGGAGTCGTAGCTTCTTTTAGGCGTCAAAGCCTCCACGCTTCAACCAATTTATTTACCAAAAATCTTCTTTACTTTATGCTCATTAGAGACTCCTGACACCTACTGGTCAAGTAATGTGTAGCACATTTTTGTGATAATATAAGCTGGAGGCCATAAAGAACAACTTGAAACTGCAACATGATGTTTATTAATAAGGAGGCAGACAGACAGGCACATTTTTATAGCTGAACCCTATAAAGTTTAATGGGATTAACGTGGACGTTAATATGTTGGTGCTCATTCAATTTGGCTTCACCCCGTTTAATCTGTTTTTTTGTTTGTTTTTTAATGCTTCCAAACTACTTTATGTTGAAGTATCACATGTATAACATGAAAAGAAGGTAATTAGAGACAGGTTTACACATTTAGCTTTCTCTGTACGCAGCAGCACAGCTTTGCCCTTTTATCCAGTTCAGGTTAGAATCCAGAGAGACTTATCACGCATTTCTTCCCATGATGCTTTACTGCTCTTGAAGGCCATTAGCCATCGGCTGCCAGCATGTTCCCTGTTTTTATATATATATATGTATATATATATATATATATATATATATATATATTTGAATGTGACCCAACATTTTCCACACCTTAAAAAAGTTCATTAGTCAGATGCTGTATATGATCGTTTGAATATGCATTTAGATGTCTTGGCTCCGCCCCTTTTAATCATAATACTATGTACTCATAGTCAAATGGGTTGTTAAAAAAACATTTCTTAGTTTTACTAATTCTTATTTGAACATGTTCTGGCTCCGCCCCCCGGTTCTGGCGGCCTCTGAGGTCTGGTTCACCGGGCTGGGGGAGGGTGGGGGGTTTGGATGGTGCTGATTGGCAGGACAGCTGAGCTCTGGTATCCTTCCACCAACAGCTGCTGAAAATAGACCAGAGGGAAACCGTTAACCCGACTTCCTTCAACAGAACCTCGCACAGAACTCACGTCTGCTCCCAGTCGGCAAGAACCACAAAGCCGCTGATTTTCAGTCAAATCCTACGATTTACAGCATAATTTACTGGAAAATATCAGCATCAGTTTAAAAAAAACAAACAAACACAAAAAACATCTATTTGATTGACAGGTGTCGGTGACTTAATGAGTCACGATGACATCATATCCTCATCAACCTTGTTTAACTAGTTTCCAGAACAATCATGGATGCTGAGCAACTTATACTGTTACCATGGTAACATCCCAGCTGCACACCTCTGCCTGTTAGTGATGTGAAGCATCGAACCCTTTCTGGAAGAATCGCTGTTGAAGTGAATCGTTATGAAGCAGCGAACCAAACTGTGTGAATCTTAATGTGACACAGGCTTCAGTGTCAGCTTCGCTCTATAATTACTGCCATGTGTTGTCGGCCGTCACAGCAGAGGAATGTGCAAACCCCCGTCCCTGCATGTGCACGCATGTGCGCGCACACACACACACACGGTGCCGGTTGTGCTTGGATGTAATCGACGGGGGAAATCCTGAATGGTTTTGATTTTCCTCTGATTCTTTGTTGGTCAGAGTGGAGCTGAAGGAGAAATCTGCTGACAGCTTTTTCAGATCCTTCCTAATATCAGCCCAATAGATCTAGATGTAGTGGTTCTGGATTCAGGTCCAGATCCAGATCAACACCTAATGTTGATTATGTTTAACTGACACCTGACATCAACAGCAGTAAAATCCTGTTTACAAATGGATCAAAATGTTGGAAAATGCAAATGTGGGGGGAAAAAAGGGGGACCACCGGAATCTACATCTGGATCCTGATCAGCACCAAATGTGAAAAAAAAAAGATCATCTTTTTTCCATCTTTTGTTATTGGCACTGTCTATTCATGGCTTCTTTTTTTATCTTTTACTTTTTGCTAATACACATGCACGGCCACATGCACACGCACATGTGCGCGTGCATGCATGCACAACGGCGATCACAAGACCTCCTCAGTGGGGAACATGTGCACACGCCTTAAGGTGCATGTTGTTCTTGAGTGAGAACTTGCATGAGCTCTTCTGCTGAATGAAGAAATGTCTGAGATCATTTCAAGAATTTCCAGCTCCAGAACTGTTCTGGATCTTTAGTGAGTATAAAGTACCAGCAGAACCCAAACCACCATCAGACCAGAACCCCGTCAGGAGTCTGGAGCGGGTCAACCACGTGTTTCCAGTCTTTGACACCACAAAGTGTTTGAAACTTACACTTTTTTCTCTGAGTCAGGCTGCAGGAATGTTGCCAGATAAGCAGGCGTCCCCCTTTTCCTGTGATAACAGGTGGGATGAGCTCATCCATGTAGGAGCTCGGAATTACTGAAGAGCAGAACCGAAGCCTTTTGGAGCTACTTCAGACACACTGTTGATTCTCAGGCTTTCATGCAGAGAAAAACCCTCGAACTTTAGCATCAACGTATAGAACAATAAAGTACCACGCTTACCATGCTAAATGTTAGCATGGCGGTTTATATGACGCTACGGTATTAGGGCTTTCACACAGTAAAATATTAGGAAGTACATTTTATATCACTGTGCAGAAAGGTTTTCTTTGAGAAAATACAACTTTGCTTCAAAACTTCAAACAAACTTAAATAACCCGAAACAAAGCGAACGAAATCAGAGCAAACCGGTCGCGTGACTAACGGACAGTAACATGCTAAACTTGCTGGTGTGGGAATTTAGGAGATTTGATAGGAACATTCTTAGTAATCATTTTCCATTTATGTGTGTAAATATTGTGTTTTCATCTGATTTTGACAGAAAAACAATTTTTCTAAAATATTGTTCGACCATAACAATGAATAAACAATTGTCAGTGTGTAAACAATGCCACGTTACACAAAAGGCCAAGATGTCCCGAATTTAAACAAACGCTAAACATTTTAAAATTGAGCAAATACCAATGCGCTAGTTTGACGCAGAAGTTAGTGGATTTACGTGCATCATATTTATGTAAACAGACATGTCATCTGTTGCGTATTTATCAATCAATCAGTCAACATTTATTTATAAAGCGCTTTACAGCACCAACTGGTGTCCAAAGTGCTTAACATTAAAAACACAAATTCACAAAAATAAAACACATATAGAATAAAATTTTAAAACAGCACATAAAAAAACAGAGCATGTCACCTCCCCACTAAGTGTTAAAAGCCAGTTTAAATAAATAAGTCTTTAACTTAGATTTAAAAAGTGCTAGGTCAGGAATAGTACATAACTCAAGAGGTAGCTCATTCCACAGTCTGGGGCCAGCTACCGTGAAAGCATGATCACCCCAGCGTTTATATCTTGACCTTGGAACATCTAAGTAAAGCTGGCCAGACGCCCTTCATGTCCTACTGTAGCTGTGCATTTCAGACAAGTAGGGAGGTGCAAGGCCATAAATAGCTTTAAAAGCAAACATTAAAATTTTAAAATCAATTCTAAAATGAACTGGAAGCCAGTGGAGTGAGTACAGAATGGGCATAATATGCTCACGTCTAAAAGTGTTTGTCAAAAGGCGAGCAGCAGCATTCTGCACCAACTGGAGACGCGCAAGAGATGACTGATTAATGCCCGAATAAAGTGCATTACAGTAATCAAGTCTGGAGCTGATGAAAGCATGAATGGCTGTCTCAAGATCACGTCTACTGAGAATGTGCTTTATTTTAGCCAAAAGGCGAAGTTGGAAAAAAATAGCTTTGACAACAGAGTTTATCTGTTGATCAAACCTCAAACAGCTGTCAGATATCACTCCCAAATTCTTGACAGCTGGTTTTACATAGTTAGCCAAAGCACCAAAATTTGGTGTTACCACATTTGGTATGCCAGAGCGCTCAAACACCATGATCTCCGTTTTACCATCATTCAGGTAAAGCAAGTTTTGGGACAGCCACTGCTTTACATCGCAAATACAATTAAATAATGATGACAAAGCATCACTCCCATTAGTCCTCACAGACAGATAGATTTGCAGATCATCTGCATAACAATGAAAGGACAGATTGTGCTAGGTTATAATTAACCCCAATGGCAGAATGTACAAAGAAAATAGGATCGGCCCAAGGACAGAACCCTGCGGCACACCACAAGACAGATGAGCAGTTGATGAGGAGAGGTCCCCAGTCATGACAGAAAAGCTCCTTTCAGCCAAATATGATCTAAACCACTTAAGTGCAGTACCCTGAATGCCAATAAAATGTTCTAACCGGGAAACAAGTACTGTGTGATCCACAGTATCAAAGGCTGCTGTGAGGTCCAACAGAACCAGCACAGCAGGATTCCCTGCATCCACTGACAAAATGATGTCATTATGAACTTTTAAAAGTGCCGACTCAGTGCTGTGTCATGATCTAAACCCAGATTGGAATTTTTCAAGGATGAGATTGTCTTCTAAAAATGATTGTAACTGTAAAAAGACAACCTTTTCTAAAACCTTAGACATAAATGGCAGATGAGACACAGGTCTAAAATTGGATAAAACTGACGAGTCCAGGTGAGGTTTTTTAAGAAGAGGTCGAACCACAGCATGTTTAAAAGCAGCTGGAACAGACCCTGATCTAAGACAAGCATTGATAAAACGTTTAGAAATGTTACACATTTACTTTATCGTACATTATATAAACGTCGACTCACAAATGCATTCATACAGCTGTTGCTTCTTTTAGGTGCCTTTGGTTCTTGTTTTTGCTTTAATAAACACTTTCAGTCACAAACATAGTGTCATTAAGGCTGTGTCATTAATGTTGTTAATATGTCGTTAAGGTGTAGTTAAGGTGGTGTTGTTACTGTGTTAAGATTGTGGTGTTACAGTATTTTTAAGGTTGTGTTGTTAAGGTGTCCTTAATGTTGTGTCTTTAGGGTTGTGTCATTAACATTATGTTGTGAAGGTGTCGTTAAGGTTGTGTCGTTAATGTATCATTAAGGTTGTGCCGTTACAGTGTTTTTAAGGTTGTGTTGTTAAGGTTTTGTTAATGTTGTGTCATTACGGTTATGTCGTTAAGGTGTCCTTAAGGTTGTGTCATTAATGTTATGTTGCTAAGGTGTCGTTAAGGTTGTGTCATTAATGTTCTGTCTTGAAGGTGTCCTTAGGGTCACGTCGTTAACGTTATGTTGTTAAGGTGTCATTAACGTTGTGCCATTAATGTTCTGTTGTGAAGGTGTCCTTAGGGTCCTGTCGTTAAGGTTATGTTGTTAAGGTGTTAAGGTTGTGCCGTTACAGTGTTTTTAAGGTTGTGTTGTTAAGGTTTCGTTAATGTTGTGTCATTACGGTTATGTCGTTAAGGTGTCCTTAAGATGTCATTGAGGTTGTGCCATTCAGGTGTTGTTAACATTGTCATTAAAGTTGTGTTGTTAAGGTGTCACTAAGGTTGTGTCATTAATGTTCTGTCTTGAAGGTGTCCTTAGGGTCGTGTCATTAACGTTATGTTGCTAAGGTGTCGTTAAGGTTGTGTCATTAATGTTCTGTTGTTAAGGTTATGTTGTTAAGGTGTTGTTAAGGTTGTGTCGTTAATGTATCGTTAAGGTTGTGCCGTTACAGTGTTTTTAAGGTTGTGTTGTTAAGGTTTTATTAATGTTGTGTCATTACGGTTATGTCGTTGTTAAGGTTATGTTGTTAAGGTGTTGTTAAGGTTGTGTCGTTAATGTATCATTAAGGTTGTGCCGTTACAGTGTTTTTAAGGTTGTGTTGTTAAGGTTTTATTAATGTTGTGTCATTACGGTTATGTCTTTGTTAAGGTTATGTTGTTAAGGTGTTGTTAAGGTTGTGTCGTTAATGTATCATTAAGGTTGTGCCGTTACAGTGTTTTTAAGGTTGTGTTGTTAAGGTTTCATTAATGTTGTGTCATTACGGTTATGTCGTTAAGGTGTCCTTAAGGTTATGTCGTTAAGATGTCATTGAGGTTGTGCCATTCGGATGTTGTTAACATTGTCGTTAAGGTTGTGTTGTTAAGGTTTCATTAATGTTGTGTCATTACAGTTATGTCGTTAAGGTGTCCTTAAGGTTATGTCGTTAAGATGTCATTGAGGTTGTGCCATTTGGATGTTAACATTGTCATTAAGGGTGTGTTATTAATGTTATGTCGTGAAGGTGTCCTTAGGGTTGTGTCGTTAACGTTATGTTGTTAAGGTGTCACTAAGGTTGTGCCATTAATGTTCTGTCGTGAAGGTGTCCTTAGGGTCGTGTCATAAAGGTTATGTTGTTAAAGTGTTTTTAAGGTTGTGATATTAAGGTCGTGTTGTTAAGGTTATGTTGTTGAAGTGTTTTTAAGATTGTGTTGTTAAGGTGTTGTTAACGATGTGTTGCATTTTAACAGTAAAGAAATTTAGTGTTCTTCAGTTTCAGCATTACAGAATGAAAAAAAGCTTCATGCTCTCTGTGACCTTTGACCTTCCAGCTGTCAGCTGTGATGGCAGCTGACAGACGGCAGAGCTGTCAAAGAATGAGCATTGCTGAGTCAGCTGATCTGATCCTCACTTTGGGAGTTGATGTTTTAAAGATGAGCCTTGTTTTAATCTGGGGAGTCATTATAAAAAATCTTTTTTTGTGAATTTCCCTGAAATTAGAATGATGCTGATTTCAAACGAGGATGAATTTTGTCATGATTTTAAATAAAACCGTTTTATTTATTTAATACATTTCCTGGCTCCACCCCCACTCCATTATTTCCTGCTCCATCATAAAATGTAATTTTTGGTGTTTCAGGTCCAATTGAAACTTTTGAATGTTCAGTTTTTGAGTAACTTGATAAAAAAAGAAGTAAAAAGCAGAAATTTTTTTTTCTGAGATTTCAAAATAAAAGCTGTTTCAAAGTGATGATGTCATGTCTGGTTTGGACTGTGATGTCATAAACAACAATAGTTCTGATTGTTCAAGGTCCGAGGCACTGACGGCGTCACCCACGGTTACTAAACAAACATCAGCGGACCTTAAAGGTCACTGCGGCCATCACAAACACAATGGTGTCTTGGTTGAACCCACACCACCAGAGAAACTGGGTCATGGGAAGTTTTGAAAGCAAAGCTTTGTGGGACAAAAAAACAGGAAGTGATGTCATCAGAAAAGAGTGTGTCAGAGAGTAGAAGAAGAAAAGTGATGATGAAGGAAAGTTTGACTTCTGAAACGATCCGAAAGTGAACACTGCTGGGTTTATGAAAACTAACCGAACCGGTTAGAATCCAGTTTAATGTAAACTGGTTTGGACCTGTTCACACTGTCACTCTAGTTTAGAAACTCACTTGAAAGCTATACTGAGTAATTGGTTACTAATTAACCTGATAATCTGTCAACATGCTAATTAGCCCAGTTAGCTACTGCGATTAGCTGTGAGTGATGATGCCATGACTTCAAAGGATAACATTTTGAAGTACTTTTTCAATAAATTATTAAAATATGTTTTCGCATTGCCGGTAGTAAGTCAAACCTGTTTCCAGTGCACGTTGGCCTCCACCAGGGCTGCCCTTTGTCACCGGTTCTGTTCATTATTTTTATGGACAGAATTTCTAGGCGCAGCCAGGATGTAGAGGGAGTCTGGTTTGGGAACCACAGAATCTCGTCTCTGCTGTGAAGTAAGTGTGAAGCGTCCGGGATGAAAATCAGCACTTCCAAATCCGAGGCCATGGTTCTCGACCGGAAAAGGTGCTTTGCCCTCTTCAGGTCGGTGTAATGTCCTTGCCTCAAGTGGAGGAGTTTAAGTATCTCGGGGTCTTGATCACGAGTGAGGGACGAATGGAGCGTGAGATCGATAGACTAATCGGTGCAGCATCTGTAGTGATGCGGTCGCTGTATCGGACCATCGTGGTGAAGAGAGAGCTGAGTAGGGGGCAAAGCTCTGGATTTACTGATCGATCTACGTTCCGATCCTCACCTATGGTCATGAGATTTGGCTCATGACCGAAAGAATGAGATCGAGAGTACAAGCGGCCGAGATGAGTTTCCTCCGCGGGGTGGCTGAGCGCTCCCTTAGACATAGGGTGAGGAGCTCGGAGTCGTGCCGCTGCTCCTCCACATCGAAAGGAGTCAGTTGAGGTGGCTCAGGCATCTTTTCCGGATGCCCCCTGGACGCCTCGCTGGAGAGGTGTTCCGGGCACGTCCCACTGGGAGGAGGCCCCGGGGAAGACTCAGGACACACTGGAGGGACTACATCTCTCGGCTGGCTTGGGAACGCTTTGGGGTTCCCCCGGAGGAGCTGGGGCAGGTGTGTGTGGATTGGGAGGTCTGGGCAGCTTTGTTTGAGCTGCTATCCCCGCGAGCTGACTCCGGATAAAGCGGAAGAAAATGGATGGATGGATGTTTTCACAGTTGTTTTCTCTGACCACGGCTGTTAAACCATAACTCAGGATTGGCAAAACGAGTAATTTTGACCTTTACTTTGCACTTCCTCTCACAGGCTAGAATATGGCCTAGCTGCTGCTTTCTTACTGCACTGTGTTAGTATGCAGCCAATAATCTGCTAGCTGCTGCTTTGTTACTGCGTGGCGTTAGCATGTAATCAATAATCTACTAGCTGCTGCTTTGTTACTGTGTGGCGTTAGCATGTAATCAATAATCAGATAGCTGCTGCTTTCTTGCTG
This sequence comes from Thalassophryne amazonica, assembly GCF_902500255.1. Lineage (NCBI taxonomy): Eukaryota > Metazoa > Chordata > Actinopteri > Batrachoidiformes > Batrachoididae > Thalassophryne > Thalassophryne amazonica. The sequence continues at coordinate 6,141,002 of NC_047124.1, forward strand.
CACCGTGTTAGTATGCAGCCAATAATCTGCTAGCTGCTGCTTTGTTACCGCGTGGTGTTAGCACGTAACCAATAATCTGCTAGCTGCTGCTTTGTTACTGCGTGGCATTAGCGTGTAATCAATAATCAGATAGCTGCTGCTTTCTTGCTGCACCGTGTTAGTATGCAGCCAATAATCTGCTAGCTGCTGCTTTGTTACCGTGTGGCGTCAGCATGTAACCAATAATCTACTAGCTACTTTGTTACTGCGTGGCGTTAGCATGTAATCAATAATCTGCTAGCTGCTGCTTTGTTACCGCGTGGCGTTAGCATGTAAGCAATAATCTGCTAGCTGCTGCTTTGTTACTGCGTGGCATTAGCATGTAATCACTAATCAGATAGCTGCTGCTTTCTTGATGCACCGTGTTACTATGCAGCCAATAATCTGCTAGCTGCTGCTTTGTTACCGCGTGGCGTTAGCATGTAACCAATAATCTGCTATCTGCTACTTTGTTACTGCGTGGCGTTAGCGTGTAATCAGTAATCTGCTAGCTGCTGCTTTGTTACCACGTGGCATTAGCATGTAACCAATAATTTGCTAGCTGCTGCTTTGTTACTGCGTGGTGTTAGCGTGTAATCAATAATCAGATAGCTGCTGCTTTCTTGCTGCACCGTGTTACTATGCAGCCAATAATCTGCTAGCTGCTGCTTTGTTACCGCGTGGCATTAGCATGTAACCAATAATCTACTAGCAGCTACTTTGTTACTGCATGGCTGTAGCGTGTAATTAATAATCATCTAGTTGCTGCTTTGTTACCGTGTGGGGTTAGCGTGTAAACGATAATCTGCTAGCTGCTGCTTTGTTACCACGTGGCTTTAGCATGTAACCACTATTCTGAGGTGATTCCTGGGGAAAGTTTTCTCTATACGCACTGAAATTTATTCTTGCGATAATTTAAATGTGAGGGGAAATGTTCCTTTTTATGAGGACCTGGAAGGGCCGGGAATCGTATGTAGCTCTGTTTAGCCAAACACGAGCCCTCTGAGTCTGAGTCTGAGATCTGTCAGTTCTTCCCTGAACACACGTGTTTCTGATGACCTCATCCCTCAGAGCTGGAAGTTGATGACATCATCCTGGAGCTGATCCACTTACTGCGGGCCAGCCGGACATTTGAGTCCGTGGATCAGGAAGTCTAAATCTGCTGATGCCTAAAAGAGGGAGCCTGACTTTTTAACAGACCAGATGACATTAGTGGTCAGTCAGGGGTCAAAAGGTCACAGCAGCTCTTTCTAACCCTTCACCTTTACAAGTCAGAATTTACCGAAGCTGAAACTGATTTTAAGTTTGGATTATTTGATCTACTATTGTAATCCTGTTAGCAGATCTGCAGATTTCACTGAAAAAAAACATGATGATGATGTCATCAGGATGATGTCATCGGGTTCATGAAGTGTAACTGTAGCTATCTGATATTTGACTGACTGCAAGTTAAACTTATTAAATATATTTGTTTCTGAAACAATAATCTGAGTAACATTTGTTTGTTTGTTTGCTTGTTGTCCTGCTGCTCTTGGTCCGGGGTCGACCCCAGCAGCGCCCTGAAAGAGTTTATTTTTGCAAAGGTCACGGTCACAGATCAGTAGATTTTTAACCCACATGTAGATTCCAGAATTGCCCTGGCAAAGTCATCCCAAGGTCAAACATCTGGGTAAAGGTCAAGGTCACTGGGGTCAAAGGTCACATATACACCCAATCAAAATGTGTTTGAGAATGTCAACAAATCGCACAGACAGGCATGAAAAAGAATCAATGTCTAACTGTTCTAGGACTTCAACGGTGGTGAGATTCAAACCTGAAACGAGCTGTCACAGGTGATGGTTCCTTTTTGTTTTTTTCCTCTTTTAGGTTCTCCCCTAATCAAGGTGACCACGTCGTTATTGCTGCTGCACTTACCTGGAACATACAGACTAGGAATCTGCTAGAACCAATCAAATATGAGCTCTGGTTACTGGACCTTCTGTACCAGTTTTGAGGGTCTGAAGTGTAAATCTGGATTTGAAACTGAAAACGGGACTTGTAAATGTCAATGTTTGTCTTCATTCCAGACTCGAAAGCCATTGTAGACGGGAACCTGAAGCTCATCCTGGGCCTGATCTGGACCCTGATCCTCCATTACTCCATTTCCATGCCCATGTGGGAGGATGAGGACGATGAAGACGCTAAGAAGCTCACGCCCAAGCAGCGCCTGCTCGGCTGGATCCAGAACAAGGTTCCTCAGCTTCCCATCACCAACTTCCACAGAGACTGGAGGGACGGGAAGGCGCTGGGAGCGCTGGTGGACAACTGTGCTCCCGGTGAGACCAACAGTCCACCTGTCTCAGCTAACAGTGGGCGTGGCTTTAGCACAGCTTCCTCTGGTTGGTGTAGTTAGAACTTTGTAGGCGTGGCGTCACCTGGACGTTCCGATCAAAGTGCATTCACTCTGGACCTGTGGTGAACCCTCGATTCACATCTGATCTCGGTGCAAATTAGTTTGGTTTCATTTTAAAACTGTCCATCTTCTGTGCTGTGTTCAGGTCTCTGTCCAGACTGGGAAATGTGGGATCCCAGTCAGCCGGTGGATAACGCCAGAGAGGCCATGCAGCAGGCTGACGATTGGCTTGGTGTTCCCCAGGTAACCCTGACCTCCTGACCTCACACGGACAGGGCTTTTGTTAGTGAGAGTATTTCCGCCACAACACCATGATGTTTTGTTTACGACTGTCAACATTCAGAAAAATATTGTTTGCATTTCAATAATTATGAAGGAAAATCATTCAAATGATATACAAATGAATCATAATTATGAAAACACAAACAAAAATATAAAAACATTAACTTGAAGGTGCAGGAAAACAACACTGATCTTAATTTTTTTTATTAACCTTTTTAAAGAACAATAACATCTTGGCTAAATATTGCATCTGTAGCGCCACCTTATGTCTGTCCTCTGGCCTGCTCCAGGTCATTGCCCCGGAGGAGATCGTTGACCCCAACGTGGACGAGCACTCAGTGATGACGTACCTGTCTCAGTTCCCCAAAGCAAAGCTGAAGCCCGGCGCCCCGCTGAGGGCCAAAACACTGCATCCCAAAAGAGCCAAGGCCTACGGACTGGGTGAGTCCAGAACCAAAACCTGATTGGCTTCACCTCACCAACCTCCACCAACGATTGTTTTAGTAGACTTAATGTAAGAGTAAGAAAATCCAAATGTGAATTAAGTCCAGAATTCTTAATTGGCCAAAAATAATTTTGTTTGTCAGCCCACCCAAATATTAAAAAGTTACAGGATGTGTTAAGTCCAGCCTCTAACAGACACAGAAGGTCCGACCTCTAAATGGACCAGAAAGTCCAGCCTCTAACTGAGCCAGAAGATCCAGCCTCTAAAGGGATCAGAAGATCCAGCATCAAAATGAACCAGAAAGGTCCAGCCTCTAACTGAACCTGGAGGTCCAGCCTCTAACTGAGCCAGAAGATCCAGCCTCAAAATGAACCAGCAAGGTCCAGCCTCTAACTGAACCTGGAGGTCCAGCCTCTAATTGAGTCAGAAAGACCAGCCTCTAAATGAACCAGAAGTCCTTGTAAATTGTACTTTGAAGGTTAAAAATACCGCACCACGATCCCGGATAAGTGGTTGAAGATGAGATGAGGTTAAAAATATGAGAACTGAGATTGTATGTTTCTCTCTCTCTCTCTCTCTCTGTCACCACGGAAATGTTTTCATGGTGGGTTTTCTTTTTTTTGTGTGTGTTTATATTTTGGATGTGAGAACATTTGCAGAATCTTAATTAGAAAATCATAATTTTCAGGAGATGATTAACAAAAATCACAGTTTTTTTTGTTGTTTGTTTGGTTTCTATCTGAAGAATTTGGGGGCTGTTAGTCAGAATAAACTTGTGAATTAAGACGATCATTTCTGGCCTTTTTGTAAATTCTGATTTTCTGTTTTTATTATTTTGTGAAATTTGATGGTTTAACACATTAATTATTTCATTCAGTAATCAGCCGGTGAACTGATGATGAAACTAATTAATTAATGAGCAGAAGTGGATGTTTTCAGGGATCGAGCCACGAGGGAACATAGTTCTGAAGCCAGCTGAGTTCTTGGTGGAGACAGTTGAGGCCGGACTGGGCGAGGTTCTGGTTTTTGTGGAAGATCCAGAAGGTCACACGGAGGAGGTCGGAACACAGACTCATATTTAATTTTCTATTAAGCCATCTAATGTTAATTATAATTATTTATGTGTTGTTGCTTGTGGATCAGGCTAGAGTCATTGCCAACAACGACAAGAAGCGATCGTACGCCGTCGTCTATCTGCCCAAAGTCGAAGGCCTTCACAAAGTAAAGTCACACTAAAGTTTGAATTCATTTTAATGTGTGCAAAGTGAAAAACCTGACAAAATTTATAACACAAAAAAATAAAAATAAAAAAACTTCAAAAAACTGAAAAACCCTGATTGCAGTATAAAAAAATGTAAATCAACATCAAGTGATTTAATATCATCACTAATAACATCACTTGATTAGAAACAATCAATACTAATAAAATCAAAAATATTAATGTTGCTGAAAAACCTTTCTAAATCTGGATTAACGAGTCTGTAAATATTAAAAGTGGATTTTTGAGCTTCTTAAAAGCAACTGCGTTCACAATTTTTACATTTAAACGTATTAACGATGATGTGAAACTAATCAACTCATTTTGATCAAATGTGGTGAATATTTTGGTTTGGATGAGACGCAATTAATGTTTTGGTTCAGGATTAGATTATCTGGTTCTTTAGATAAGTGAAGATGATAAATTTTACTATTTTGTATGAATGTCTGTTTTTAGTGTTTATTAAAGGAAGCAGATAAAAAAGTAAATTGAATTAATGTTCAAACCTCACAGAACTGTTTTAACTTACACCAGGTTCATTTGAGTGGATTAGGATCAGGATCCAGATCAAACTGGGGTGTTTTTTTCTTTGTCCTTTTCCCGCTGATACAAAAAATTCTAAAATATTTCTTCTCAGATTTTATTGTGCACAAACTAAAATTCTGTTTGTTAAACTCTTCAGATGGTTATTGGTTTAATGGTGTAATTAATTTGTTAATCGTCCTTGGAAAGTACATTTTTTTTGTGATTAGCTTTCTGGATTCTATAAAAAGTAACAGTTTTGTGTGTTTCCTTTTGCTGCCAGGTGAAGGTGCTGTTTGCGGGTCAGGACATCGACCGAAGCCCCTTCCCGGTCAATGTTTCCAAGGCAATGGGCGACCCGAATCGGGTTCACGCCCGTGGACCCGGACTGCAGCTTGGAGGAAATGTGGCCAACAAGCCCACGTACTTTGACATCTACACGGCTGGTAAATGAGTGATCATTGTTATAGCCATCAGCCTCCAGAAGTCAAGCTAATTATGAGGCTTTTCTTTTGGAACCAAATTCTGTGCACTAGGTTTGAGAAGGCGGAACCATAACCTCTGTTGGCGGGGCATGGAAACCTGTTTTACTGTAATGCTAATCTGTTATTTAAAAATACCAACAAGATTTTTCCCGTTTACATCTAGTGCATAAACAGGATTCAATGCTCAAATCTGTTCTCTCTGGTTTAACTTAACTGAGTAATGGTGGTTACTAGTTACTATGGCCTAGTGGCTAGTAAAAGTGATATGGGGAGCCATTTTGTTTCCAAATGTGTTTCCTAGGGAAATAAAGTAAAACACAGCTGTTACTGTTGATGATTCCATCAGCAGGTGTAAAAATAAAAAAAAACATTTACATTCTGAATGATGACAGTCAGTGTTGATTGACATGCTGGAATGCCTCCAGGCCATGCAGTTGCACTTTCACATCTTGTGACAGTTTTTGATTTGAATAGCCAAGTCATAAGTTTGATTAGCCAAGTAACAGGATTGATTAGGCAAGTCACATGGTTGATTAGCCAAGTCACACTGTTGATTAGCCACATCATGGGTTGATCAGCCAAGTCACTGGTTTGATTAACCAAGTCATAGGTTTGATTAGCCAAGTCACACGGTTGATTAGCCAAGTCACAGGTTTGATTAGCCAAGTCACAGGTTTGATTAGCCAAGTCACACGGTTGATTAGCCACATCATGGATTGATCAGCCAAGTCACAGGTTTAATTAGCCAAGTCACAGGTTTGATTAGCCAAGCCACAGGTTTGATCAGCCAATCCACAGGTTTGATTAGCCAAGTCACAGGTTTGATTAGCCAAGTCACAGGTTTGATTAGCCAAGTCACAGGTTTGATTAGCCAAGTCACATGGTTGATTAGCCAAGTCAAGCCAAGGATCTCTTTCATTTAAACATCCTTTGCTTGTGTGTTTGCTGTCTAGGGGCCGGTGCTGGAGATGTGGGCGTGATCATCGTGGATTCTAACGGCCGCAGGGACACTGTGGAGATCATCCTGGAGAACAAAGGCGACAGCATTTTCCGCTGCACTTATGTTCCTGTCCTGGAGGGGGCGCACACTGTCTACGTGACCTTTGCAGGGCAGCAAATTCCCAGAAGCCCTTTCACTGTCCACATCTCTGAGGGTTCGTTTATCTCCATGTCCACCACGTTTCTGATTTTAAATTATTTTAGATTCACAAACCTTCCAGTCAAGCCAAAGAATTGAGAAACTTTTACAAACCAGGTTTGTGACCCAATTTTGAAAAATATTAAAATATTAGAATTTATTGTTTAAACTAGTCCGCGATCAGATCTATGCTACCATAAACTTCACGTGAGAACAAATGGCATTGATAACAAAAACTAGAACATTTATGAGAAACGTGATTTCAAGTTATATTCACATTTTTAAGCACTTTTGCTGCCTTTTGTCTACAGTAATGACATTACCTTTGTTTAATGTTGGTCTGTAATTTTAGTTGTTGTTTCTATCTGCCAGTAGTTCTGTCCGTATCAAAGTGTAGTCCAGCTTTCTGCTAATAACCATGTGGAACTGATCCAACGATTCCAATCAATATCATTAGCATTTTGTGATGTGAAGTTACTATTCCAAACTAAGGGTTGGTTCAGGTCACCCAACGTTTGGTCTGAACATGACACACACCACCTGAGACCAAACCAGAGTTGGTTTTAGAGGAGGCCAGACCAACAGAACCAACAAAACGTCTGGGTCAGAACACCCAAGACCAAACCATCAATATGTAATATGCAATACTAGTGACCACCTAAACCCAAGCCAAATGCAAATTGAAACTCGAAGAATGAAGATCCTAGGAGACACATTTTCAGCAATTCTTGGAATTTGACATTTTATTTATTTGTCATTCTTCCACCCAGTTTTTCTAAATGGTGGTATCATAAATTTTTAATAGAAATCCTCGATATGTTTCCAAATACTCTAGAACCTCTGACAGCTTTGTTTCAGTACACAGTGTCTTAACCCTCAAGCGACCAAGTGGGGTCATTTAGGACCACTGGGCATATATTTGTGTGCACTATTTTTGTAATTTTAATCGGAAAAAAGTTTCCTACAATTAATTTGTCAATCTGTTTGTCCTACATTTCTTCATAGAATTTTGCAAGAATCGGCTGATCCTTGTGGCAAGTATAATCCAAACTTGTATGACCCCAGGAAGATTTATGAGATTTTTCGACTTTATAGCTTCTGATGGTATTGTAATTTGCCAACTCTAAACATTATATTTTGCTGTTTTGCAGGGAAGCCAACAGAGTGAGAATAGCAAGAGTTACAGCTGCACAAGCACTGAGACTGATTCTTGATGCCCAGAGTGAGGATGAAAAGGATGATAGACAAATACATTAGAGAGTGAAATAAATCTGAAGAACCCTAAAACAATCATTTATATAGACATATTCCAATATAAAGTCAACGGGGTCATAAATAACTGCACTTGGTCATATTAGTCTCTAAAATAGGTCGCTTGAGGGTTAAAGCAGCTCATTAAATTTACAACAGTTGTCTTTTTGTCTGAATTTTTTTTCTGTGTTTGTCAAACACGGTCAGACCACCTGAGACCAAAGCGACATGGGTCTCCAGTCTGGTCAGATCATCCAGCCATCGGTCTCTGGTGACCGGGTTTGGTCCAGGTTCATGGTGGTCTGTGCACACGGTTACTGCAATCATCTCATTCTGTGTGGAATAAGTTCAGATGGTTTAATAATTTGTAAAGGATTTATACCATGGTATCAGCTCAGGTCTGTTGTGTAGATTCAGAACTAGATTTGTGATGGTTTAGTTGTCTTATATTTTGGGCCACACGTCTAACCTTTGTTATTGTTTGGTGGATTTAACGGGACCCAGAGCAGCGACTATGTGACAGTCGTGTTTACAGTAGATGATCTACGTGCTACCTAACTAGTTAATGTCACATATGTAGTAAAATGCATAGATCCACTTCTGGTTGCCATAGCAACGATCAGTCATTGCTGCTTGATGTCGACAGTATTCTTCTTCTATTGGTTGTTGTGATGGACCGCAACCAGCAGATGTTCTGTCAGGAGTTATTTCCCGCCGAATCTTGTCTTGCAGGTCATAGCGGTGAAATGTTTCAGAATGTCATGCATTAGCATGAGAGCGAGACAACATGTCGAGTCTCACGCCGAATGAGTGAGACTTGAGAGCTCTGTTCGGTATTCATTCACTGTTTATGTAATTAGCATATTCAACCTTGAGACTCCGCCCCTTTTTCCACTACTTATCATCTGTTTCGAATTACCATGTCACACTGAACTCTAAGGTCCAGACTGTTTCATAAGTTTGAAAGCTGGTTCAGGATGGTCAGGGTTTGCTGGCCAGTTCTGAGGTTACTCATTCAGGTCTTGTGGTTTTGGACTTGGTTTTTGGACTGGACTGGATTGATGAGACTCAAATTCAAAATCTGACAACATCTTGTGTTAATTTTCTTCCTTTGAACAGAATCCTTTCCACGCTGGAACTGCATCACCACTAATGAGGTCTGAAACCTTAAATTTAGAACTTATTGTGGTCTTGGCTTAGAACCTGATTTAAACATTGACTTGAGAGTTTGGATTGATTTAGAACATTGTTATTGTTGTTATTTTGGATTGGAGTTCAGGATCTAATCTGAACCTGTCTCTCTCGGCCGGCAGCTGACTAAGGTTTTCTCTGTGTTGGTTTTGGGACGTTTTTGCAACAGTCTTTTTTTTCTTGACCTGGAACTTGACATGGCCATGTCTGGGTCCACTTGATATTTGATTTGAGACTTATTTGATTTGACAGTTTGTATCAGAATTTATGTTGACTTGGGATTTGAGATGATTTTTTTTTTTTTTTTTTTGTCTTACACTTGACTTAGGATTTTTAGTCTTTTGATGTCTGGACTGGGAATTGGCCAATCATGATATGGTTACAGGTGTATAGCCTGGCATGGTCCAACTTCTGTCTGCTGATCTCGTGATCTGCTTAAACCATTGAATTGTCTATCAGCTGACCAGAATGCTGCAGGACTAGAAGTGTGGTAGGTTTGCCATGTGGTTTGGTTTGAATGTGTGACAGGTGGTTGGTCTGGAGATCTGGCGGGTGGTTGGTCTGACAGGTGGTTGGTCTGGAGGTCTGGCAGTGATTGGATTGGAAGTCTGGCAGGTGGTCTTGTGTTCTGTCTATCATTACTGTTATTCCCTTCTTCAGTTCCACAGAACGTCCCGCATCCCGGCTCTCCAGTGCAGAATGTACCTCAATCCATACACACCCCACCCTCAGACAAGCCAAAGAGAGCCCCCCCTCCAACACCGCCCAAACCCAGGCGACCAAGTTAGTACAGGCTGGTTGGGGTTTGTGACTGGAGCCTGCCTGCACTAGTCTGGTTCTACGTACTTGAACTCAAAAGTGTCACTGACCATTCTGGTCAGCTTTACAGCATGTGCTGACACCTGCTTCGACCTGAGCACCTTTTACTTCTTCTACAATCCAGAGCGAGTGAACGTGGATTTGAGCGCCATCTGTTGATGGTATCAGGATTAAAGAAAGGTGCCCAATGATCAGTAAATGTAGAGGAAATGTTACCATTTTAAAAGATTAATATTGCAAACATTTTAAAATAGTTCTCGGTGCTGTCACGTTAAGATTGTGGGAAAAGTATCTGCATTGCTGTTGCAATAACAAAATAAAGGATTTTTTTTTTTAAGATTAACATTAACATTAAATTCAGTCTAAATATTTATGGAATGAACATTCACATTGATGGCCAATCGTAGCTTTAGCACCACTAACAGACAAATTCAGAAAAATTATGTCCAAAAAAGAATCCTGTTTTTTTTTTCCTGTAATCTAACGTTATAGTATAAACTTCTCAAAAACAAATCAATATAAGTTATAATCAACAGGACAGCCAAAATACTGTCATTTTCATTGTTAAATTGTTATTGGGGCAGGTAGCATTTTAGCTAGCTCAGTCCAGCTTGCTTAGTCAGTTAGCACATCTTTATTTATGTTATTGTTAAAATAATGTAGTCCTTTAATGCATGTTTATCAGGTAACATTGGACTGACACCCAGCTTGTAATTGTACTCTGTTTTTGCTTGACATTTACTAATGTTAATTCGGAATATATCGTACAAATAAACTCCTATTCAGGTGGCAACAGAGGTAACAAGCTAATAGCTAATAGTTGCTACTCATGAAGTCATTCACCTTTTTTAATTAACATGTAGGTAGATTTTAAAAAGTAAAAAAAAAAAAAAAAGTATTTTTCTGTTATGCACTCATCAGATAATGTTAGTTTGCTTCCCAGTTACTAATTGACTAGTTGACAAGTTGTGACGTTAGCTTGATGCTAAAAGTGTTAGCAGCACATCTCACAATATCTCGGGAGAATAACACATAGGTGAATTCTTACCAGTCAGTAACTTTCCATCTGTGAAAAATAACATGATAATTAAGCAAATACTATTAAATTATTAAAATAAAACATTTTCAGCAAATAAAAGTCTAAGATAGTCAATTAAAAACAGACTGTTTTTTTTTAACATATCTTCAATATACAATTATACAGTAAATAAATAAAGCATTTTGCTGATATTTGGCGCCTTTTTTCTGTTGATGAGAGTGAATGTGACCTTTCTTAATTTCTTTTTTAATAAATACTCATTTTCATCATTATCATCCTCACATCTGATCTTCATTTTCCTCTTTGTTAGTTTTCACATTTCTTCAGCTAACACAGACGTTCATGTCATCAGAATCTGTTTATACAAAACTAAACCTGCTAACAGGTTAATAATTGAAATGTAACTGTTTGATAAAAATTCTAAATATATATAAATTCTAAATAATGTAAAAAAAATCTAGTGAATTTTACTAAATTTTTTGGAAAAGTAAGTACTGAAATAATATTTTAAAAATACAAAATTCAGTATTTTGTAAAATTATAATCCAATTATTAAATAGTGAATTCATTAATTTAAATTATATTCAAAGTTATTCTGTTTAAAAAGAATCATTGTAACTTGTAAAAATGGTGTCACAAACTTACATCTGTGAACATTTTGAAATGTTCATTTTCTCATTGTGATTATTTCATCTCGCCGAATTCCTGACCTGGATCCTGCAGACTCATAAATCCTGGTTTTGGTTTCCATTCTGACTTAATCTGCTGCGTTTCACTTTCAGCCTTTGCAAACTGCTTCTGTCACAGTAACTAACAGCTAAACATGTTTATGTGTGTTTTTCACTTTTAAATGGAATACATTCTGCTCCATTGTAATTTTCACATCTTCGTACAGATAACTGAGTAGTACGGGGTTATCAGAAAAGAAAAGAAAAAAAAATGTGATTTTGTAGCAGTCTGTTTGTGCTGTCATATGAATAAAGTGGAAATGTCACAAAAATGATAAAAACAGGGCCTAATTTTACCTGAGAATAACATTTACAGAAATATTATTACACTATTAATGTTGCTATCGTATTTGTTGGGAAAATATGGAACAGTTTTCCCTATTACGTGTTCCTATAAAGTTCAGATTTTATCGTGTTATTGTGCATTGAGAGAATCAGTGGGTGTGGCAAAAATTAAGTTTTGTGGAATAAAGTGTCTCATGCCTCCTTCTGATTGGTCATTACAGCTTGCAACCCCAATGCCTGCAGAGCGTCGGGTCGAGGTTTGCAGCTGAAGGGCCTCCGGGTGAAGGAGGTGGCGGATTTTAAAGTATACACGAAAGGAGCTGGCAGTGGAAAACTCAGTGTCTCGGTGAAGGGACCAAGTAAGTCGACAAACGAACGCTAATTTCCAAAGGTTAGATTGTATAATTCCTTATCGCTTCTAACGCAACACAGCTGTATCATCACACTGCTGTAATCTAAAATAAATTATATTTTTTCTTTGTGTGTTTGCTGACGATATTTTGATTTATTTTCTTAAACTCAGAGGGCGTGGATGAGCCAGTGAAGGTACAGGAGATGGAGAATGGATTGTACGAGTGTTACTATTACCCCATCATCGCAGGCAAATACATCGTCAGCATCTCCTGGGGAGGACACAGCATCCCCCGCAGGTCAGACGCTCTTATTGTACTCATTTATTGACATCTTGTTATACACGTGTTGTAAAGTCTTTATTATATTTCTGAGGCTAAAATAGGCGTGTCTTGCTGCAGCCCGTTTGAGGTGCTGGTGAGTGAGGAGGCGGGGCCTCAAAAGGTGCGAGCCTGGGGCCCAGGACTGGAGACCGGCATGGTGGGAAAGAGTGCTGACTTTGTGGTGGAGGCCATTGGCACGGAGGTGGGAACACTTGGTATGTCCAGGATACGTCTGAGACGGTTGCAGATATTTTACTTTCCATAATAGAAATGAGCATTAGAGGGTGCACATTTTATCAAATGCATTGTGTCTTGTCATTTACCTGCAGGTTTCTCCATCGAGGGCCCTTCACAGGCAAAGATTGAGTGTGACGATAAAGGAGACGGGTCATGTGATGTGCGGTACTGGCCTACAGAACCCGGTGATTACGCTGTGCACGTCATATGTGATGACGATGACATCAAGGACAGCCCCTTCATCGCACACATCCTGTCTGCTGCCAGTGATGTCTTCCCTGAAAAGGTAGGAGGACTGATTTTACAGTCCAGACAAATGGCATTTTACTGGTTGGTTCTTGTATTTGTCATGTGTTCTTTTAGACATTTCTGACCATATTTCCTGTTGATTACAAATTTGGTCACCAAGGTTTTTTGGCTCTCTTTGAGTTCAAAGGCACAAAGTGACATCATCAAGCATCAGGCCCTGCCCATTTTAGAAGCCCATACTGTTAAAATGTGCCTTACCAAATTTTGTGTTATCAGACTACAACTTTTTTTGTTAGGTCTACTACTCCCCTTTAGTTGTTTGGCTAATGTCTACCAAACTTGGTACACAAATGAAGGTTGACATCAGAATTGATTCTGGCAATGTTCAAGGATCTCTCATTTGCACCAGACTTGGTGGGTGGAAGAAGGTCGACCCCAGAAGTGACTTTTAAAGGTTCCATCTTGGCAGAGCATGTGGCTCTGTATGATAGGAATTGAACTACCGACCACTAAACCATGGTTTGATTCCAGGTGTGTGCTTCAGGCTGCCTGTCTGCGTCCTTGGACCGGACACTTCCTGCCTATTGTCTCAGTCCACTGAGCTGTAACTGGGTACCGGCCTCAGCTGGGGGGGTAACATGTGATGGACTGGTGTCACCACCAGGGGGAGTTGTAGACCCTCGTCTTCTTCTTTATGTAGCAGTATCCAGGATAAGCAATGGCCTGGCGGACCTCTAGGCCTGGGTACAGGAGAGGTTCATTTTGGATTATTGGGGTTAAGATCAAGGAATTTTATTTTCAACTTAATTTGGACCAAACGTGGCAGACATATGTAGGTGGGTCCCAGAATTGCCCTGGCAAAGTCATCCAAAGTTCATAGGTGGAGGTCATTGGGGTCAAAGATCAAATTTGTACCACGCAATGAACTGTATGAGTAACCTGCCGTAGCACTTTCCGTACACTATTACCTAGTAACAAGCACTGGTATGATGGATGTATAGTTTGTTTTGATGGCATCAGACGTGGTTCCTCCACAGGTCAAGTGTTACGGTCCAGGTCTTGAGCCGACGGGTTGCATCGTCAACAAAGCTGCAGAATTCACCATCGATACGTGCGGCGCTGGCAGAGGCGAGCTGAAGCTCTACGCTCAGGTACAACTAATTGTTTTTCATTAGCCTAGCATTAGCCCAACCATAGACCCCATCAGTCAGGTGCGGCGAACGCGGTTTCACGAGGTTTGTCTTTGCAGGATGCAGACGGCTTCCCCATCGACATTCAGATCACAGATAATGGAAACAGCACCTACTTCTGTGTCTACATTCCCACAAAAGCCATCAAACACACCATCATCATCACCTGGGGCGACGTCAACATCCCCAACAGCCCCTTCAGGGTAACCAACCCAAAACGCTCACACCTGACCGGGATAGAGTCTAGCTTTGAATCAGATCATAAAATTAATCCCCAGCATGACTTCAGACATGAATGAATGATAAAGTGTGTGTGTGTTTGAACACAGGTGATTATTGGAGAGGGCAGCCATCCAGAGAACGTGAAGGTTTATGGTCCAGGAGTGGAGAAGGCGGGACTTAAAGCCAAAGAGCCCACGTACTTCACTGTGGACTGCAGTGAGGCCGGACAGGGTAACAGAGACTAACGCACACAAACAGTTTTTCATCACCACACTGGGACCTTTGGAGCTGTTAGATCGCCTTATCGGTTTTGTATTTTCTGTACGGTTCCATCCAGGTGATGTCAGCATCGGGATCAAGTGCGCTCCAGGTGTGGTTGGACCTGCCGAGGCCGACATTGACTTTGATATCATCAAAAATGATAACGATACCTTCACAGTAAAATACACGCCTCCGGGTCCCGGTCAGTACACCATCATGGTCCTGTTCGCTGACCAGGTGAGACGCCTCGGCTGGGACCAGGGTTTCTCTTCCACTTCTATTTAAACATGATGTTGACAGGTCCTCCTACCTGTCATGTTTGAAACAGGAAATTCCCATCAGCCCCTTCAGAATAAAGGTGGAGCCTTCCCACGATGCAGCTAAAGTCAGGGCAGAGGGACCCGGACTCAACAAAACTGGTTAGTTAATTATCCACCACTTATTGACTGAACCAATCATGTTGTCTGTCCGTCTGGAGCTAGATCTCACAAAGCCCTCAGTGGGTGTCCCCGTATTTACGATGATGTCATGGTTGACCCACACATCTGCTTCATTCAAATTTCAAAGTGTCAGTTTGGATGTGGACATTTACTGCCCCCTGCTGGCTGTATGAAGAGCCTGACATTTAGCAGTCTATACTGGTTATTTAAGGCTCACAGCTGGAGATGTGAATCAGGGTCAGCTTGTTTTTGGGATCTGCTAGAACCAGTCACGTACATTTGATGGTGAAAGGTTGAATTAATTTTTAGTTGTTGTTCATTGAGATCAAGCACAAAACTGTTTAACATGAAACATTTTTTTTTTTTTTATTCTAAAAGTACAGCCCCGATCCCCGTGGTAACATCACTGTGCATGTTAAGTGAGCCTGTTTGTTCAGTTCTCGTCGTCCTCTGCAGGTGTGGAAGTGGGTAAACCGACTCACTTCACCATCTACACCAAAGGAGCAGGAAAAGCCAAACCGGAGGTCCACTTCACCGCCGCAGCCAAAGGAGAGGCCGTCCGAGATTTTGAGGTCATCGATAACCACGACTACTCCTACACCGTCCGCTACACCGCCGTCCAACAGGTGGCAGACAAACTTTGTCATGTTGCATCTCGTGTGTTTGTTTGACAAAGCAGCGTGTTACACCTACACTGTGTCGTTGGCAGGGAAGCGTGTCCATCACTGTGTGCCACGGCGGAGATGCCATTCCCAAAAGTCCATTCAGCATCACCGTGGCCCCCCCACTGGACCTCAGCAAGGTCAAGGTCCACGGTCTGAACAACAGTGAGTCCAAGTCCAGTTTTTACTTGAACCACAAGCAAGAACAAGTCTGACAATGATTCAGAGTGCTGTTGGGTACCATCAAATAATATAAAGAGGTTAGAATCAGTGGACCCTTGGACCAGTGGACCCTCTCCTACCATAAGTTAGCATGCTAATGCTAGAGCATTAGCACAAATATCCCAACATTTCCATCTGAGACTTTGGCGAAAATGAGTCGACTTTGGGGTTTTGTCTTCTTGAAGATAAGTGTTGGAAGCTTTGACCTGGTGGCGCTAAATGTCAGAACAGTAGCCTTCACCTTAACTGTTTTCCGTTGATTTGTTTATAACGTCTCGTATGTTTGTGTGACTGGAAGAGGTGGATGTTGGGAAGGATCAGGAGTTCACTGTCGGCACCCGTGGCGCTGGAGGTCAAGGTAAAGTGGATGTGAAGATCATGTCCCCGTCCCGCCGACCAATCCCCTGCAAGCTGGAGTCTAGCACAGCTAATGACATGCACACGGTGAAGTACATCCCCCCGGAGGAGGGGCCTTACAGAGTCGACATTGACTACGATGAAAACCCGATCCCTAGCAGCCCGTTCACCGTGGAGGCCATCATGCCACCAGACCCATCAAAGGTCACACAAATTCATCACAAAACAATATCAGAAAATGTTTTCATCTTTTCCAAGTTTGAGTATAAGTGCTTTGCAAAAAATGAATTTAGCATGACTGTTTAGAAATAAAAATTAATTATATATAACAACTAGAGCTTTTGGTGAAATTCTATTGTATCTGCATTAATGGTGAAAGTCCACCAGGTGAAGATATTGCTCCATTTCAAGGACCTTGAGTACAGGCTGCTGTGGGACACAATGACAACCAACCTGTTACTTATAGTATTAGATTTAAAAAAATATATATTTTTTGAAACAAAAATCATCAATATTTCAAGATTTTGCAATAAAGTTGTAAATTTACAACAAAAAGTAAAAAAATAAAAAAAAGATTAGAAGATGTAATTTGGTGAGAAAAAGCTGCATTTTTAAAATTAAAATTAAGTCATAAAAGAATTCAAACATTTCTGAAAATAAAAGCCTCTGTGTTTTATTTCATTAAAAAAATAAATAAGTAAAATCTATAATTAGAAGAAATTCAGATTACAAAAGAAACGTTTTTCCCCTGGAATATTCTATAATAAAATATAATAATCACTACATGGTTTATGAATAATAATTTCATTTAAAAAAATCTATATTTTTTTCCCTAAAATCAAAAAACTGTTTCACAAATGAGTCCAAAATTTTCAGGAAAGGGTTATGGTTTTTGTTGTTTTTCCTCCCACTTTTCACCTGAAAATGTTTACATTTTAAATGTTCTCAGAATGTTCTTCATTGTGAGCTGTTCAGAAAAGTTAATATCTCCTTATCTTCTGGGTTCCAGGTGCGTGCCTATGGTCCAGGTCTTCAAGGCGGCCTGGTGGGTAAACCCGCCCCCTTTGCCATCGACACAAAAGGAGCTGGGACCGGTGGTCTGGGTCTGACGGTGGAGGGGCCCTGCGAG
Organism: Thalassophryne amazonica; assembly: GCF_902500255.1. Taxonomy (NCBI): domain Eukaryota; kingdom Metazoa; phylum Chordata; class Actinopteri; order Batrachoidiformes; family Batrachoididae; genus Thalassophryne; species Thalassophryne amazonica. Next base: position 6,158,498 of record NC_047124.1, read on the forward strand.
GCCAAGATTGAATGTCAGGACAATGGGGACGGATCTTGTTCCGTGTCCTACCTGCCCACAGAGTCCGGAGAGTACTCCATCAACATCATGTTCGCCGACCAGCACATCCCCGGCTCGCCCTTTAAGGCCACAGTCCAGTCAGTCTTTGACCCCAGTAAGGTCACGGCCAGCGGTCCCGGCCTGGACCACGGAAAGGTCAGCGAGGCCAGCTCCTTCACGGTGGACTGCTCCAAAGCCGGAGAAGCTGACCTCACGATTGAGATCATCTCAGACTCTGGAGCCAAAGCTGAAGTCCACATCCAAAACAACGGCGACGGGACCTACTCCATCACCTACATCCCACCGTTTCCCGGCACCTACACCATCACCATCAAATACGGGGGGCACGCTGTGCCCAAATTCCCTGCTCGTGTACAGGTGGACGCGGCTGTCGATACCAGTGGTGTGAAAGTCACCGGACCCGGAGTGGAACCCCGAGGTGAGGGTGTGTTCACATGGTAAACGCTGGACAAAATATCGATTCAAATCATTTACATGTAAAGACCATTCAGCTGTCGCTCAGTGCTGCCTTCTGCTGGGTAAAACTGATAACTGCAATATTACAAAAACTGTCAGGTTTAACAGCGTTTCTTCCTGTTAATTGAGACACGCCCCTTTTTCCACATCCACAGGTGTCTTGCGTGAGGTCGCGACATACTTCACCGTAGACAGTCGCGCTCAGCAGAAGAGCAGCAGCGGCCACGTGAAGGCGCGTATCGTCAGCCCGTCGGGCGCCAACATGGACGCCTACATCAGCAATAATGGAGACGGGACCTCCAGGGTGGAGTACACGCCCTTTGAGGACGGTGAGCTTCTCTGCAGCATGAAGTGGGACCTTCTTCTCCTTTTGACACTTTGTGCTGAAAACTGCTTCAGGTTTTTGTTTCCAACAAAAAGTGAAATCAGTTGAAGACCTCGAAACATCAACGTAACATTAGTAATAAATTAGGCTTTCACAGAGTGGGATGAAGGGATTCAGCGGGACGACCCGCTTCACGTTCCGGCCTGGACGCTGCAGAAAAGCATCATGGGAAGCGAAAACGTTCACAGTGTTTAAATTAATAAGAACAAAAACTCATTACATACTCATGCTAATGTGTTGATTTCATCCCATTCAATTTTACAGGTGGGTCAGAAGAAAAAGGGCGAAGCTAGGATGTTGTATTTTAAGCTTTGGCTGAAGTTGAATTTTCCTCTCTGCAGGTTTACATCTGGTTGACGTGTCATACAATGAGGTGTCGGTGCCAAAGAGCCCGTTTCGGGTGTTGGTGACCGAGGGTTGCGACCCCGGGCGGGTGCAAGCGTACGGTCCGGGTCTGGAGGAAGGACTCGTGAACAAACCGAACCGCTTCACCGTGGAGACCAGGTGCTTTCACTTCACATAAGGAGGGCAGATCAAACCGGATCACTGCAGTTTGTCCGCTTCTTACTTCCCGTCATCCTCTTCTTCAGGGGTGCCGGTACCGGCGGTCTTGGTCTCGCTATTGAGGGTCCATCGGAGGCCAAGATGTCATGTAAGGACAACAAGGACGGCAGCTGCAGTGTGGAGTACATCCCCTTCACTCCTGGAGAGTACGACGTCAACATCACGTTCGGAGGCCTGCCCATCCCAGGTGACCCTCAGGGGGCGGAGCCACCGCGCCACCAAGACATCTGTGTGTTTCACCTCAATCTGCACAAGCTGTTGACCTTTGAACTTTGATCAACAGCTGCCAGGTGCCTCGATATCAGAGCTGAAACAAAACAACAGGAAAATAATAACTTAAATTTTCATCATTAATGGGTTTTGTTAGAAGTAATTTTCTGACTTTCCAAATGTTACAAAGTATAAACGATCTTAGCTTCAGTTTTGTTCCTCAGTTTAGATCTTTGATCACCTGCCTTTTTTTGCTCCGCCCACATCAAGTAAAGCTCCTGGTTGGCTAAAGGCACCTGACTTTAAACCCCAAATATAAAAACAGAAATTTTTGGTGAATTTCCAAATTTCCAATGGTCCTTGAACTAAAAATGTCCATCATGAAAAATATCAAAATCTGAGCTTAAAATAGCAACTTAAAAAAAAATAAAAAATCAAAATCACTTTGTCTTACATCTTGGACTTAAATGAACTCAGCATAAAATGTTTATCTTATCCATATTCTGTAAAAATAAATAAATAGAAGTATAAAAAAAAAAATTTAAATCTCTAGTCCTCAGCTGTGAAGCTAAACAGTCACATGACAAAAAGTTAGTGAATAACTGACATAACAGAGAGGATTCAGAGACAAAAATAAATAAACAACCCAGAAACAGACACAGTATATCTTCGGAGCATCTTTGGGCACTTGGAAAAATGTATAAACAAATTCCAACTTTTCTCAGTTTTTGTAAATTAAATTCTCAACAAAAATTCAACGTTTTTTTTTTCTTCTATTAATTCTGACATTATAACTGTTACTCTACACAAAAATATTGCTGTTTCCAGGAAAAAAAATTAAAAAGTAGTTAGTTGGTTCTACAGGATCAGTCTTTGTTGTCTCTGTATGATTAATAAACCTGTTAAACTCAGTCTGCCTGTGTGTGCTGCAGCGAGTCCGTTCCGTGTTCCGGTCCGAGAGCTGGTGGATCCCAGTAAAGTGAAGTGTTCTGGTCCTGGACTGGGAACCGGAGTCCGCGTCCACGTCCCACAGACCTTCACCGTCGACACGAGCAAGGCCGGAGTGGCGGCCCTGGAGGTCCTGCTGTACGGGCCTACAGGTGAGAACAGGTTTACACGCAGCTGGGCTCAAATCCTGAACTCGAGACCCAAAAAAGGATTAAAAATGAAACTTCTTCTGGTCCAGGTGTGGCCGAGCCAGTCGGTGTAACAGACAACGCAGATGGTACTCACACGGTGAACTACACGCCGGTCAGCGACGGGCCGTACACGGTGTGTGTGAAGTATGCTGACCAGGAAGTCCCTCGCAGGTCAGTCCAGAACACACAAGCCCAGAGGATCCCTCACCAATCCCGCTCTCAATGTTCAAACCGCGTCCTTTCAGTCCTTTTAAGATCAAGACCCTGCCGGCTCATGATGCCAGTAAGGTCCGGGCCAGCGGTCCAGGTCTAAATGCGTCCGGCGTTCCAGCCAGCATCCCCGTTGAGTTCACCATCGACGCCCGGGACGCCGGTGAGGGACTCCTGACTGTTCAGATCCTGGTGAGTGATGCTGGCAGTCCTGTAACGGTTCTGCTTCCTGTCCTTGTGTCCACCACCAACATATCAACGCAGAAATAAAACCAGATGGTAACCCGGAACCAGACGTTTGATCTTTGACCTTTTACTGTATTCAGTTGTGGTCATAACTTGGTCCAAACCCAAATGTCCTCCACAGTCATTTATGGTGAGGTGTGCTCTATAGGGTAAGGTCAAAGGTCAGGTTTTGAGCTGCCTCCTGTGGCTGATCTGTCAGGTGAGCTTGTCTTTGACAGGACGTCTTCCTGTGGGGATTTGTTGCTGTTGCTTGCAGGATCCGGACGGGTACCAGCGCGAGGTGTCTGTGTTTGTGGAGGACTGGGGCAGGAGGGTGTGGCAGAGGCACATAACAAAGGGAACCATCCCCTTCAGTATTCTTAAGAACCGCTGCGTAAGGCTGCGCTCGCCGCCGCCGTCATCACTGACCTCCATCCACCTAACCCGAGTGCTTCACCATGACGACCAGCATCGGCGCCACTGCTGGAAAACAAATGAGATTCTAGAAACGCTTTGAAAAATCTCGCAGTATTTACATTTGTTCATAATGTTTGGAAGGGAAAAAAGGAGTCACATGACGAGCGACGAGTCTGAATTTCTCAAGAAAAGTGACAAAATATTTTACAAACAAAAGTCAAAGATCCAAATTTTATGGAGACAAAAATCCAAATCTCATGGAGGGGAAATCCTAATCTCATGTGGGGAAAAATATCCTAATCATGTGGAGGAAAAGAAATAATCCTAATATCAATATGGGGAAAAATCCTAATCTAATGGATGGAATCGTAATATCATGGAGGAAAAAAATCATAATCTCACAGAGGAAAGAGTATTAATCTCATGTTATCAAAAATATTAATCTCATGTAGGGACAAATCCCAATTTCTTGTGGTGAAGAATATCCTAATCTCACAGAGAAAAAGAAATCTTAATCTCATGGAGGAAAAAAATCATAATCTCATGGAGGGGAAAAATTCCTAATTTCATTAAGGGGCAGGGTGGGGGGGTGGTGGGGGGTGGATCCGAATTTCATAGAGGGAAAAACAATCGATCTCATGGAGGGAAACATGTTCCTAATCCCATGGAGGAAAAATATAATCTTTTGGAAGGAAAAAAAAAATCTTAATCTCATGGGTATGAAGTTAGAACGACTGAAGAAAGTTCTCACTGTTCTCAGGATTCTTTTTCTTCTCATAATATTAAGTTGTGTTTTGTGACTTTATTTTGTAAATCTCGTATTTTTCCCGCGGTGACCCTGACGCTCCATTCTTAACCTGCCGCTGTCTGTCCATAGTTCTACTGCGATTTATTGAGTCTCATCATGTGTGGCTGTGTGAGTTGAATCATACTTCAGGAGATTTACCAGAACATAGTAGAACATGGCCTGTAGGGTACGTTAGGGCCGAGAGCACAGATGGCAGCAGTTGACGTTTGTGTCTACCCAAAAACACGACTCATTTCCTGGCCATATTCTCCCAGGATCCCGAAGGAAAACCCAAGAAGGCAAATATCCGGGACAACAGGGACGGGACGTACACGGTGTCCTATGTTCCAGACTTGACGGGCCGCTACACCATCACTATCAAATACGGAGGAGACGAGATTCCCTACTCGCCATACCGTATTCACGCTGTCCCCACTGGAGACGCCAGCAAGTGTCTCGTCACAGGTCCGCCCTCAGCATTTTGCCAAAAAAAGGCAAGATTATCTGCAGATGTTTGATGTCTCACATTCTTAAATTTTCTTCTTCTGTCCCTACAGTTTCGATTGGAGGACATGGACCAGGTGAGTAACTCCCCAAACCTGCAGTTTTATATCAGAACCACTCACAAAGCCGTCATTGTTCCAAGATCAGGTTCTGCTAGTTCTTGCTTCTGAACAGGAACCACAGACTTCTATTCTTGGCTGCTCCATTCAGATTTACAAACCAAATTGGAAGTGGAAGTGAAGAACATCTGCAATGAGAGTGTGTTGTTCTGTTCAGCTAAAAAAAACAACTGCAAAGTAATAATTTGTATAAACGGGTTGGTCTTAAGAAGGTCTTGGTGCACTGTACTTGGTCTTTGATTGGATGGATTCCTCATCTCCTGATCAGTTGTTGCCTTTGACAGGGTCCGGCCTCGGTCCCACCATTCAGATCGGGGAGGAGACCGTCATTACTGTAGATGCAAAGGCTGCTGGGAAAGGCAAAGTGACGTGCAAAGTCTCGAATCCTGAAGGAGCAGAACTGGACGTGGACGTGGTGGAGAACGCAGATGGAACCTTTGACATCTATTACACAGCTCCAGAACCCGGAAAGTATGTCATCACCATCCGGTTTGGTGGAGAACAAATTCCCAACAGCCCCTTCCACGTGGTGGTGAGTCCTGCAGGCCGATTCCAGAGGACTGCTGCTTCGACGTGTTTTACAGAAATTTACAAACGATAACGTGTTGGTTTGCTCGAGTTCAACATGTTGTGTCTGTAACGTCATATCGATTTGTTCTTCGTTAGTGACAAAAGTAGAAATATATAAAATAATCTCAGTCATTATTTATTTTCTTCTGTGTCTTCTACTTCTTTTCACTTTTTGAAAGTTTATTTGGGAAATTTTCCTAAAAAAAAGAATAGATTAATAAGGTTTTGACATTTAACTAGCAGCGTTAGCACAAAAGTCTCACCGTCTGCTAACAAGTAAGTGAAAGTCAAAACCAACAAGCAAGATCAGCACTCGCAAGTCCATAATACAGACTGACAAGTCCAACTCGGCAGCAACAAATCCCACTTAAAATCCCAAGTACTGAACAGCAAGTCCAGTTAAAATCCAAATCATCACCACTACATCAAGACCAACAAGTCTTATTTTGAGACCGAGTCCAACTGAAAATCAAGCCACAAGTCAAGATCATCAACTACAAGTTTAAGATCAACATGTCTAATTCAAGATTAACAAATTTCAAGATCATTAAATAACAGTTCTGACCCCCTAGGAACACTAGCAATTTGAAGATCAGACCCAAATTAAGGCTTAAGTTCAAGACCTAGAATTTCTGTGTCTATGCCCAATTTCGGATCAGCGTAAGAAGTTCAAAATAAAGACCAAATATAAAACCAGCAAGTCCCAAATTGGTGTTAAGTAATCCTAAATCAAGACCAAGTCCTAAATTAAGTCAATTAAGTTCACTTCAAGGTCAGCAAATCCCAAGTCAAGACAAGCAAAGTCACAATTCCTGACTCCAGACCACGTCCCAAGTCTAGTCCCGCATTACGACCAATGGGCTTCAAGTATTGATGCCTTATGTCAAGACAGCAAAGTTCAAATTAGTCCCACTTCTGGAAGGTTTGATCCAAAACTAACCCCATACGAGTACTAGTCAGTCCTGCATCAGTACCAGTAAGTCCCACAGCAAATCCAAAATGAAGATAACTTATCCAAAGTCAAGATCAGTAAGATTCCAGCAGCAGTTCTGTCGTTTGACGTACAGTTTTCTCGTGCTAGCTTGTGAGCAAATATATTCATGTTAGCATTTGTGTCATAAACGTTAGCTTGCTATCATGTCACCCATGCATGCTAACCTGCTAAATGGCACATGCTAAATATTAACTTGTGAATGAAATCTGGTTGATGTCTAGAAGAAAATTTAAATTTCAAGAAAAATCTGACAAATTTAAAGGGGAAAGAGTGAAAATGAAAGTGTTGAGTTCTTGTTTTGTTAGTAAAACCAGATCCAGGATGATGTGTTTGCATGCTGAAGCTTGTTCCTTCCCTTCCTGTTAGGCCGGCGAAACCGTCCCAATAATCCAGGAACCATGTGACCAGCTTGAGTCCTCCATCCCTTATGTGGGCGTCGACCCTCAATGGGTATAAATTTCACTCGCTGAACTTTTTCTCTTCATTACTGCTGCGTTCCAGACTTCAGGATCCATACTAACCCAGATCCAGATTTAGTGCCTTCACTCTGCATCCTGGTTTCATAAAGTCTGACGTCATCCACAAGTCTTTCTGAAAGGATCACAAACATTATTTATTTATTTTTAATTCTAACATTTTGGAGAGATGGTGGCCTGGAGGATAGAGGAACAGTTTTTGACCAGAGGATCCCTGGTTCAATTCCCTGTCAGGCAGGAAACACACCAACACGCCCTTGAGCAAGGCCCTTAATCCCCATTTTGCGTGTAGTTTGCAGTGCAGCATTGTCAGAGTGTGATGTCACTGTAAAGAGCTTTAAGCGTCTGCATCACCGACGCAATTCGTAACACTGCTCCAATGTGTTGGAGCAGTGTGTGTTGAAAGGGTAGTTGTAAAACAGCTAACTGATCATCTGCACTTCCTCCAAACCATCAACATGTCTATTAGACCCCATTCCTACCAGGCTGCTCAAGGAAGCCCTACCATTATTTAATGCTTTGATCTTAAATATGATCAATCTATCTTTATTAGTTGGCTATGTACCACAGGCTTTTAAGGTGGCAGTAATTAAACCATTACTTAAAAAGCCATCACTTGACCCAGCTATCTTAGCTAATTATAGGCCAATCTCCAACCTTCTTTTTCTCTCAAAAATTCTTGAAAGGGTAGTCGTAAAATAGCTAACTGATCATCTGCAGAGGAATGGTCTATTTGAAGAGTTTCAGTCAGGTTTTAGAATTCATCATAGTACAGAAACAGCATTAGTGAAGGTTACAAATGATCTTATGGCCTCGGACAGTCGGCTCATCTCTGTGCTTGTTCTGTTAGACCTCAGTGCTGCTTTTGATACTGTTGACCATAAAATGTTATTACAGAGATTAGAGCATGCCATAGGTATTAAAGGCACTGCGCTGCAGTGGTTTGAATCATATTTGTCTAATAGATTACAATTTGTTCATGTAAATGGGGAATCTTCTTCACAGACTAAAGTTAATTATGGAGTTCCACAAGGTTCTGTGCTAGGACCAATTTTATTCACTTTATACATGCTTCCCTTAGGCAGTATTATTAGACGGTATTGCTTAAATTTTCATTGTTACGCAGATGATACCCAGCTTTATCTATCCATGAAGCCAGAGGACACACACCAATTAGCTAAACTGCAGGATTGTCTTACAGACATAAAGACATGGATGACCTCTAATTTCCTGCTTTTAAACTCAGATAAAACTGAAGTTATTGTACTTGGCCCCACAAATCTTAGAAACATGGTGTCTAACCAGATCCTTACTCTGGATGGCATTACCCTGACCTCTAGTAATACTGTGAGAAATCTTGGAGTCATTTTTGATCAGGATATGTCATTCAAAGCGCATATTAAACAAATATGTAGGACTGCTTTTTTGCATTTATGCAATATCTCTAAAATCAGAAAGGTCTTGTCTCAGAGTGATGCTGAAAAACTAATTCATGCATTTATTTCCTCTAGGCTGGACTATTGTAATTCATTATTATCAGGTTGTCCTTAAAGTTCCCTAAAAAGCCTTCAGTTAATTCAAAATGCTGCAGCTAGAGTACTGACGGGGACTAGAAGGAGAGAGCATATCTCACCCATATTGGCCTCTCTTCATTGGCTTCCTGTTAATTCTAGAATAAAATTTAAAATTCTTCTTCTTACTTATAAGGTTTTGAATAATCAGGTCCCATCTTATCTTAGGGACCTCGTAGTACCATATCACCCCAATAGAGCGCTTCGCTCTCAGACTGCAGGCTTACTTGTAGTTCCTAGGGTTTGTAAGAGTAGAATGGGAGGCAGAGCCTTCAGCTTTCAGGCTCCTCTCCTGTGGAACCAGCTCCCAATTCAGATCAGGGAGACAGACACCCTCTCTACTTTTAAGATTAGGCTTAAAACTTTCCTTTTTGCTAAAGCTTATAGTTAGGGCTGGATCAGGTGACCCTGAACCATCCCTTAGTTATGCTGCTATAGACGTAGACTGCTGGGGGGTTCCCATGATGCACTGTTTCTTTCTCTTTTTGCTCTATATGCACCACTCTGCATTTAATCATTAGTGATCGATCTCTGCTCCCCTCCACAGCATGTCTTTTTCCTGGTTCTCTCCCTCAGCCCCAACCAGTCCCAGCAGAAGACTGCCCCTCCCTGAGCCTGGTTCTGCTGGAGGTTTCTTCCTGTTAAAAGGGAGTTTTTCCTTCCCACTGTAGCCAAGTGCTTGCTCACAGGGGGTCGTTTTGACCGTTGGGGTTTTACATAATTATTGTATGGCCTTGCCTTACAATATAAAGCGCCTTGGGGCAACTGTTTGTTGTGATTTGGCGCTATATAAAAAAATTGATTGATTGATTGATGTGATTCGTAACTCAGCTCCGATGCAATTCGTAACTCTTTGCCAACGCAGTTCCTAAGTCTGCACCAACGTGATTTGTAACTCTATGCCAACGCAATTTGTAGCTCTGTGCCACTGAGATTCTTGACTTTTCTCCAACGTGATTCGTAACTCTGTGCCAACGCAGTTCCTAAATCTGCACCAACGTGATTTGTAACTCTGCCAACGCAATTCGTAGCTCTGTGCCAATGAGATTCTTGACTTTGCTCCAACGTGATTCGTAACTTTCGTGCCAACGCAATTTGTAAGTCTGGACCAACGTGATTTGTAACTCTATGCCAGGGGTGGGCAACTTGTTCGAGAAAGGGCCAAGAGGGTGCAGGTTTTCTTTGCAGCCACTGACTCCAGCAGGTGATTTTACTGAGTAACTCTGCTCCACCGTGATTGATAACTTTGCTCCAGCATAATTCGTAACTGTGCCAACTCAATTGGTAACGCTGCACCAACGCATTTTGGAACTGTGCTCCAACACGATTCGTAACTCTGTGCCAACTTGATTTGTAACTCTGCTCCAGTGCGATTGATAACTCTGTTCCGATGCGATTGATAACTCTGTTCCGATGCGATTGATAACTCTGCTCCAGTGCGATTGATAACTTTGCTCCGATGTGATTCGTAACTGCAGCAACTCGATTGGTAACGTTGCTCCAACGCAAATTCGAACTCTGCTCCAACACGATTCGTAACTCTGCAACACTCTCAACTTTTAAACATTTTCACGTCGTTTCTTCTGTGGATGGCAATGACCGCAGCAAAATGACAAATGGATCACAGTGACGAGGACAAATCCAGAATTATTTTAGTTGTGAGCAAACGCTGCAGAGATGAGGCTCCTCCCTGTCACCTGACCGCAGCTCGACTCTGTTTACTAACACTTACTCACTCAAAGGTCACGTGAGGTCGACTACACTGACGTAGAGCATTCTCACGTCGTGCTGCAGCCGGCCCATCATGATCCCTGCTGCTCTGCCTTCTGTTATCTGCATGATATTCCACAATGCATATAGTGAGAATGATGCCCCTCCCCTCTGGCCCTGGTCTAGGCCACTGATGGTCCCATCAGCCCTGTGGATGGATTGGAGCTCCGCCCCTTCAGCCTGGTCATTCCCTTCACTGTGCAGAAAGGCGAGATCACAGGTGAGAAAAATGTGCTTCCTGGCGTTATTGTCTTTATTTCACATTTGGCGCTTCAGCACGATGACGGGATTCTCATTTTGTCTTGAAGTGATTTTCCACACGAACGTTAAATTTTACACATAAATAAGGACTGTGGTTTGAATCTGGCAGATCAATATTTTCCTCATGTTAATCCCAGTATAAACAAAATCAAATCTGACAGAATTTGTCTGTGTTTTTCCATGATGGAGACAAGATCTAAATTCACTGAAGTGATTCTGAAGAAAACATGTGACCACAATGTCACCGTCACAGAAATCTGTGAAGAAGCTTTCTGTGAACTGATTTTTTTTTACATTTTTCTGAATTTGTTTACTCCAGTTTTATTGAGTAAAAATCTTGAATTTTGGTGACAGATCCAAGGGGCGGAGTTAGAAAACTTTGAACTTTTTTGTGGTTTCTTGATGCAGGTTACTTTGTATTTTGAGTATTAAAAAGAAGTCAGCAGGCTCCAGTTTGTGTGCATTTTGCACCAGACATGTGGAACAGTCTGTCTGTTGATGTTAGAAAATCCAGTTCTGTAGCATCTTTAAAGGAGAACCTAAAAAACATTGTTTTCTACTGCTTATATTTACAATATTTTGTTTGTTTTGGCTTCCTGTTTTTAATCCATCCACACAGTTGTTATATTTTATGTATTTTTAAAAGTAACATTTTAATTAGGCACATTCTGTCTTGAAAGTGTTTTTTTTTTATTAAAATAATTATTATTATGAAATAAGATTTTTTTTCTCTTTAATGTTGACTTTAAATGTTTTTGCATTTCACTTTGATTCATTGCATGTTGCAGCTCCACAAACACAGGAATAAATAATGTGTGTTTGCGTTTGCTTGTTCAGGTGAAGTGCGAATGCCGTCCGGTCAAACCGCGCATCCTCACATCACTGATAACAAGGACGGCACGGTCACTGTGAAGTATTCGCCAACAGAAAGAGGTCTACACGAGATGGACATTAAATATGATGGCAGCCACATCCCAGGCAAACATACTGTTTGTTTTTATGTCCTTCCTTTAGAGCATCATATCGTTTGCAAACAGCTTAACATCATCTTCCTGTTGATGACTTTTACACTCAGATCATCTCATTGGAAGATATAAACTATATCTTTGAGATTTATTTTTTCCTGTTTGACAGGAAGTCCACTGCAGTTCTACGTTGATGCCATTAACAGTGGTCATGTGACGGCGTACGGTCCTGGTTTGAGTCACAGCATCGTGAACAAATCTGCCACCTTCACTGTTATCACCAAAGATGCTGGTGAAGGTATCGTTTCCAAACATATAGAAACCCCTCTGATGATGACGTCCAGTCACACTTTATGATGTCATTAAGAAAAACTGAGCAACGGACATCTTTGTTTGTTCGGGCCTCTTGAGTTTAATTTGTGAGTGTTGCTGTTTGAAGCTTCCAGTCCACTTGTTCCATCTCCAGTCTTCTGGGCTCTGCAGGTGGCTTGTCTTTGGCTGTTGAGGGTCCGTCTAAAGCAGAGATCAGCTGTAAGGACAACAAAGATGGGACATGCACCGTCTCCTACCTGCCCACCGCTCCTGGAGACTACAACATCATTGTTAAGTTTGACGACAAGCACATCCCTGGCAGCCCGTTCACCGCAAAGATCACTGGTATGCCACGCCGCCCCCATGTATCAACACCACGTCCTTTACTCAAACCCTCACAAAGTACGGATCTTCAGAGTTTTTACCTGCTGTATGTTTGTCTGATGTCCAGGTGATGACTTGTTGAGGATGTCGCAGCTGAACGTTGGCACAGCAACAGATGTTTCCTTGAAGATCACTGAGACAGACCTGAGCAGTTTGACTGCGCGCATCAGGACGCCGTCTGGCAGTGAGGAGCCGTGTGTGCTGAAGAGGCTTCCTAATCACCACATCGGTCAGTCCACGTGTCCAGCCTCAGGGCTGGACCAAGTTCTTCTCTGAGCTCGATAGCTAGCTATCAAAAACACCACTGGCTGAATGTAGATAACCTCTGTGTAGCTCAAAAAGGTCACACCAGGGTCAGGGTTCGGCTCACATTAAAGTTTGATGTGGAGAATTTTATGTGGACTGGTTTTGAATTTGTTTCACAAATGGTGCAGGTGGAGATGACACCCCTCAGGGCTGATGGGTAAAAAAGTGTGTAGGCCAGGCATTAGCTGATTTCTGTAGCAGTAACATCTTAGCGTAGCATGTACCTTCTTTCAAATAGATCGTCAGCAACAAAAATCAGGATTCATCGCTCGAAAACTGGAGTCCAATCGATGAATTCATCAGAGCATTTGAGGTTCTCCTTGTTTGTGATGTGAACATGTCTGCAGGTATCTCCTTCACACCGAAGGAAGTTGGCGAGCATGTGGTCAGTGTGAAGAAGAACAGCAAACACGTGACTAACAGCCCCTTCAAGATCATGGTGGGTCCATCTGAGATCGGAGATGCCGGTAAGGTGAAGGTTTATGGACAGGGGCTGGTGGAAGGGCGCACCTTCGAAGTGGCAGAGTTTATCGTCAACACTTGCAATGCAGGTGAGACCAAAACCGCGTCTTCAATCAAGTTAGATGAATGAAGATGTGAGGCTGATGTTGGTGTTGAGTTTGAGGACTGCCATCCCACTTTCAGGGTATGGAGGTCTGGGTCTGTCCATCGAGGGTCCCAGTAAAGTGGATATAAACTGTGAGGATGTGGAGGACGGGACCTGTAAGGTCACGTACTGTCCCACGGAGCCTGGAAACTACATCATCAACATCAAGTTTGCGGACCAGCATGTTCCAGGTACAAACGCCAACCAGACAAAATATTGTTTTATGGAAAAACAAAACCTGTTGCTGCGGTGATGTTTTCATATTTACTATTGAAGTTGTTTTAGGTTATTATCGCAGCACTGACTTTCATGTCTCTGGGTCCACGGCCTTTGAGATCCAGAGACGCCTGGGAAGAGCTTATGGAGTCATGAGGTCAAAGGTCAGAGGTGTTTGATGATGCTAACAGCTTTGCTGGAGAATGAAGGTCCAAGTTAATAGGATCCTGGTGTTTCCTGTCTTGTTGTGTGGTTGTCAAATTTGAACTCTAATCCAGTGACCAAAGGTGATGACTGGTCTTTGGTACCAGGGGCCTCACATACAAAGACTTGCATGGATTTTCTGCTGAAACATGGTGTATACCAAAACCTAGAAACTGGCGTACTCACAAAAATATCCAGATGTATCAAAGTGTGCGTACGCATAGATCCAAGCACGTTGCGTTTGCACATTCCACTGAACATGGAATTGAGTACACATGCAGACATACCAAACTCCTCTCTTTCCACACCCCTATTTAAATATGCAAATTAATGTAAACAGGCCCTGGGCGTGGGATTCCCCTCTGTCCCATAATGAACACAGAAAACAAATTATACTGAGTGTGAGTTACAGATGACTGGAAATGACGTAGAGACATGCAGGGATAGTTTATTTGGTACCCTGTTAAATGGAATAAACATGAAATGGAAATAAACTTAGTGGGAGCATGTGTGTGAAGCCATAAATGCTGTGGGCTCAGAACAGAGCACACACACAACAAATGAGGTGTGTGACATTCACAATTTTACTCACGCGTTTATTGACAAATACTGAACACAGGGAGACAATCGGGGGCCTGTTAAGAAGCTCTACAGCTCTAGTTTCACCATCAAGCAAAACAAAAAGACATTAATAATAATAACAAAAACATATTTGAATGCACATGTGCCCGCACTGGTTTGGTTCAGAACAATTGCACGAAAAAACTATGTGCTTACTAAGCAGCCACCCATCGTGCACCGTGCCAGCTTCTAGCCTGTTCCCAACCCAAGCCAGTGCATTTGTGCATCACACGATTTGTACATTGATGAAATGAAAATGTGTCCTATTAACAAAACAAATTCATAACGTGATGCCGCCTTTATATGTGCACTCACTAGTTCTGATTACATTCGGGAAACCAGCTCTCCCTGCAAATTGCCCTGTGATGTTGGAATGTGATGTACCTGGATGACATTCAGATGATTGCGTTCCACACAGCTGGTATGGCTCAGTGCAAAGTTAACAAGCACACTCCTGACTGATTGGCGAGCTCCAGTTGAAATGTCCCTGATGCCGCGGACCCTGTCGTGGTCAGCACCTGTGTGGGCACAGACAACCACCTGGCTCCTTGCCATATTGCGCTCTGGGATGGCTGCAGTTCTGTGTGCAACTCCAGTAACAGTGGCCTTGGTAATTGAAATCGGCTTATGAGCCAGTTATCGTCATTTGCAAGTAAATCCTCGTGTTCCCTGAATACACGCTCACCTCTAATTGCACCATTTACAAGCTCTTCTAACAATGCTAACACAGCCATTGTTAGTGCCATTTTCCTCATCACTTTGCAATTGATTTATATCAACCCATATAATTACAAACACATGGGTTTGTTAATTGTTCATAAATGTGTCCCTGATGTGCACATCATTCGGATGACTTCATGTTTTCACACTATTAACAGTTTCCCAGCATCACTTCTATGTGTTGGCAGTGGAACAATAGCTGTAGAAATGTGTGTACCCCAGCCATGAACTTGGCGTAGTGCACCGCACATTTCCACAGTTATTTCACTTTTGATACATCTGAATGTGCGCGGAGACGGATGCCATGTTTTTGTGCGTACACAGCCTTTGTACATGAGGCCCCTGGTCTCTTTGGAGGATCTTTGGGTCCTGCTGGAATGACTGTGTCAAATGAACGGTTACTTACTGAGATTTAGATGAGGATTGCTGACATTGTGAGGGAACACCACCTACCACATTTTGTCCATGTGGTGTGGGTCTCTGGACATGATCCAGGATGCATGTGCCTCAGTATTGAGGACCCCAGTAGTTAGAGAAGGTCAAGGACACACCCACATTTCACCTGACCAAGGACAAGTAGAAGGTTACTTTTGAGAGGTGGGGATGGATCACTTGTCTGTCTGGATGGTTGTTATCCAGGATGGAGGTGTAAAACTGTTAGCCTTCAGCTACATGCTAACCTAACCTCCCGTTCCTCTCAAAAATGACGTGTGACTACCTTGATTCGGCTCCGAAGGAGTTCTGTGCATAAATTAACAACAAATGGTGGACATGATTTTCAAAGGATGGACTCATCATGTGGTAGCCACACAGCGACTAAAGGATATACTAATTACAACCTGTGAAATGTTGACGGGGCATTAGACCATGTTTTTGCTTAAATCTTGAAAGTGTAGAAATAAGTGTCCTTTTTTTCTAATGGTGTCTGTAAGTTTGTAATGTTGTCTCAACAGGAAGTCCGTTCACAGTGAAGGTCTTTGGCGAGGGTCGGATGAAGGAGAGCATCACTAGGAAGCGACAGGCTCCTTCTATCGCAACCGTGGGCAGCGCCTGTGACCTGAACCTGAAAATCCCAGGTAAGTCGTGATATCGACCCTCTGTGCCTCCTCATTCCTCAGCTCGTCTCCTTCCCTGCTTCACGCCTCCTCCTTGCTGCAGGAAACTGGTTTCAGATGGTTTCAGATCAGGAGCGCCTGACGCACACGTTCACGCGCAGCAGTCACACGTACACGAGGACGGAGCGGACCGAGATCAGCAAGACCCGTGGCGGGGAAACCAAGAGGGAGGTGCGGGTGGAGGAGAGCACGCAGGTGGGAGGAGACCCCTTCAGGGACGTGTTCGGGGATTTTCTGGGCAGAGAGAGTCTGAGCGGATTCAACAGACAGCCGGTGCAGGACGGTGAGCGCCGACCACAGTTTGACAAGGAATCAAACACAAAACATAACTAAACTGAAAGTAACTAGATTCCAAAGTAACTATACTGAACGGTAACTAGATCCCAAAGTAACTACATTGATCCCACAGTAACTAGATTGAAAAGTAACTACATCTCAAAATAACTATACTGAAATGTAACTGGATCCCAAATTAATAGACTTAAAGGTAACTATGTCTCAAAGTAACTAAACTGAAAGTAACTAGATCCCAAAGTAAATAGACTGAAAAGTAACTAGATTCCAGAGTAACTGTATTGAAAAGTAAGTAGATCCCACAGTAACTAGATTGAAACGTAACTACATCCCAAAATAACTATACTGAAAGGTAACTACATCCTAAAGTAACTAGACTCAGAAGTAACTACATTGCAAAGTAAGTAGAACCCGTAGTAACTACATTGAAAAGTAACTAGAGCCCAAAGTAACTAGACTGAAAGGAACTAGATCCAAAAGTAACTACATTGAAAATTAAGTAGATCCTACAGTAACTAGATTGAAAAGTAACTACATCCCACAGTAACTAGACTTAAAGGTAACTAGATCCCAAAGTAACTAAACTAAAAGTAACTAGATGGCAGGTAACTAGACTGAAGAGTAACTACATTGAAAAGTAAGTAGATCCCACAGTAACTAGATTGAAAAAAACTATATCCCAAAATAATTACACTGAAAGGTAACAAGACTTAAAAGTAACTACACTGCAAAGTAAGTAGATCCCATAGTAACTATATTGAAAAGTAAGTAGATCCTACAGTAACAACATTGAAAAGTAACTACATCCCACAGTAACTAGACTTAAAGGTAACTAGATCCCAAAGTAACTAAACTAAAAGTAACTAGATGGCAGGTAACTAGACTGAAGAGTAACTACATTGAAAAGTAAGTAGATCCCACAGTAACTAGATTGAAAAAAACTATATCCCAAAATAATTACACTGAAAGGTAACAAGACTTAAAAGTAACTACACTGCAAAGTAAGTAGATCCCATAGTAACTATATTGAAAAGTAAGATCCTACAGTAACAACATTGAAAAGTAACTACATCCCACAGTAAGTAGACTTAAAGATAACTAGATCCCAAAGTAACTAAACTAAAAGTAACTAGATGCCAAAGTAACTATACTGAAAGGTAACTACATTGGAAAGTAAGTAGTAACTACCAGAAGTGGGGCAAAGTCACCAGCAAGTCATTCTCAAGTCATGAATCGGCAAGTCTCAAGTCATAATGACCACCACTTGTTTGTAAGCTAACTTAAGACTTGACTTGAGACTTGCTGATTTATGACTTGAGAATGACTTGCTGGTGACTTCATCCCACCTCTGGTAACTACATTGAAAAGTAACTAGATCCCAAAGTAACTATACTGAAGGGTAACTAGATCCCAAATGTAAGAAGATCCCAAAGTAACTAGATTGAAAAGTTACTATTGCAAAGTAATTACATTCCAGAGTAACTAGACTTAAAGATAACTAGATCCCAAAATAACTAGACCTGTGGTTTGAATATTTTTTCAGCATGTCCTGTGAATAATTTGAATATGAACAAAGTTTTTCTGCTGAAGTGTCAGTGGTTTATCCACGAGTTGAACACAATTCAATGAAAAGTTCTCCCCCTTCAGGCGAGGCAGGGAACCAGGAGATGATGGCTCAGGTGACGAGTCCTGGCGGGAAGACCGAGGAGGCGGAGATCATTAAAGGCGAGGACAGCGCCTACAGCGTGCGCTTCATCCCTCAGGAGATGGGTGCGCACACGGTCAATGTCAAATACCGCGGCCAGCACGTCCCCGGGAGCCCCTTCCAGTTCACCGTAGGGCCACTGGGAGAGGGCGGGGCCCACAAGGTCCGGGCAGGAGGCACGGGGCTGGACCGGGGACTGGCAGGAATTCCAGGTGGGCTGGATGTGGATCCTTCTTCCTCGTTCTGATTTTACACGTCACACTGTCTTTGTTCTATGCCTTTTTTACTCGACTCATATTCAACTTTATTTGTATTAAAGAGTTTCAATATTTCATGCAGAGGTTTAAATACGATCACAACAATCTGATTTATTGATCACTTCTCTGTGGTGCCGCCGCTGCAGAGATAATGTCTTCAAAAACTTTTTCGGTAAATGTATTTTTGCGGTTCAGTGAAAACATTTACCCAGTGGTGAGCGGAGGAACTGCAACCATGTGATACGTGGTCTGTTTCTGCAGCTGAGTTCAGTATCTGGACCCGGGAGGCCGGAGCCGGAGGCCTGTCCATCGCTGTGGAAGGACCCAGCAAGGCCGAAATCACCTTTGAAGACCGGAAGGACGGATCCTGTGGCGTGTCCTATGTTGTTCAAGAACCCGGTGAGACACTGACAATGCATTAGCTTTAGCGGGCTAGCTAATCAGCATGCTAATTGTATCATTACAATAGCATCAAATGCCCTAGAACAGTGATTTTCAACCTTTTTTGAGCCGCGGCACCCTTTTTATATTTACAAAATCCTGCGGCACACCACCAACCAAAATAATATTATAATGCTATTACCTCTGGTTTTGCGCAAAACCCAAATATCATTATTATTATTATTAATAGAAAATCGATACAGAAAACACCACATTTCGAAAATCCTCAAGCATTTTGCGCTCTTATCTCAAGTAGGGCTGTCACGATTAGGAATTTCTGGAGACGATTGTCAAATAATTGCGATTGACGAATATATTGTATTTTTTTTTTCTTTTTTTCCCCTTCTTTATATTCTACTATTGTAGTATAATTACACAACTCTGGAAGAACATTTGAAACTGGGAATGGTGCAACATTTTTATTTTTATCTTCATTTTACATACAGTCCCAACTTTTTCTGATTTGTGGTTGTTTCTGTTGCATTTCTGAAATGGTTTCTCCTCATCAGTCACATTTTGTGCTTAAACACTGCATTAAGCTCAAGATTGAACAAATAAATACCTTTGGAAAATAACAGCTGTTAAAGACCAGAGTTCTCACCTGCTTTTTGTGATCTGTGCGTTTGAACATTGTTTTTTTTTTTTTGTGGCTCAGTTCATTCATATATTCTCATTTTTTAAATATGTTTTTAAAGATATTTGACCATTTATTTCATCTCATGAGCTCATAAATTCAGCATACGACGCGCACATGGTGTGAACAGGACGGTAATGGCAGAATCACACCTTTAGAGAAAGTTCAGAGAGAAGTAAAGGCAGCTTCACGTTTCCGTTTTGTTAACATTCACTCGGGTTAAAATCCTCTCTCTGCTCCGCGCTCGCTGCGCACTGAACGTGTCGCGCCTGCATTCAGGAATCTCCCTCACCCACCCCCTCCCTCACAGTCTGCAGCCTGTTAACTCCCCGCGCGCACACAGGCACAGACACACACACCGACAGCTCCGCATTTTAGACGGCTTTTGAAGAAGACGGCACTGTTTTAATCGGCCGTCAGCCTCCTTGTTATTGTCCCGCCTTAAGACGAGAGCGAGGCTGCAGCACGTTTGACATCAGATTCTGTCGTTTTATGCTTTGTGGATAAAATAAATAATTCACGGTAATCGCGAATATGAAAAATACCCACGGCACCCCTGACGATCGATCACGGCACCCTAGGGTGCCGCGGCACCCCGGTTGAGAATCACTGCCCTAGAAAGTCTGTATTTTTGGTGCTTATGCTAAATACTTTTATTAGCTTACATGGGAACAAAATTCTGTCACATCGGCCTGTAAACTCAGCTGTCAATCAAACATGGACACACCTACTCAGGCTGAAGAGCATCTTGGCTTTAGCTCTAAAGTGCCCCCCCCCCCCAAAAAAAATCCCCCCAAATAAACAAAACTAGCGTTTTAAAGTTTCAGTAATAAATCCAAATTTATTCAGGTATTCATTGTCTGAACCCACTTATTTCAGTTTAGGGGTCGTGGGGTGGGCGGAGCCTATCATTGATTATTGTAGAACATTAAAAGTTAATTTTCCTGCTTGTTAAACTTTAAATGTTTGCTCTCCAGGTGACTATGAAGTTTCCATTAAATTCAACGATGAACACATCCCAGACTCGCCCTTCATCGTGCCCATCGCCACGCTGTCTGCTGACGCTCGCCGCCTCACCATCACCAGCCTGCAGGTCCAAAAAAAGTCTCTGTAAAGATAGGCTAATGTGTAGTGGGTGGACAGGGGATCAGGCACCTGGATGGTCTTCTGTTAAAGAAAGTGGTTGAAAGTGAGATGAATTAAATATGAAGAGCGCGGAGTTTAAACTCATTGGTGTGTTTGTTAACCAGGACATGGGTCTGAAGGTTGGCCAGGAAGCCTCGTTTGCTGTGCAGTTGAACGGAGCCAGAGGCCTGATCGATGCTAAGATCCACAGTCCGTCTGGAGCCAGCGAGGACTGCCACATCACTGAGCTGGACAGCGGTCAGACTTAAAGAGGCGGAATCCCACAAGGCTCCCCTCCGGGCCCTTTAATCATCTGAGCTTTTCATTACATTTGCTGACTTTTGAACATGTTCAAAGTAAAATCCAGTCGGCTGGATGTTTCAGAAAACCATTTAATTAATTAAAAAATTTAGTGATGTAAATTTTTCATGCATAAATGTTTTCATCTGTTACAACAGAACAGCATGCCATCAGGTTCATCCCCAGAGAAAACGGAGTTCATTCCATTGACGTTCGTTTCAATGGAAGTCACGTTCCCGGCAGCCCCTTCAGGATCCGAGTGGGAGACCCGGGACAGGCTGGAGATCCTGGCCTGGTGTCCGCTTTTGGACCGGGTCTGGAGGGTGGATCCACAGGTAAAACAGGACAAACAAGTTTTTAACAATGACAAGGCTGCCTGGAAGAAATATTCTCCTCCACATTCCAGATTTGATCCAGAGTCTTTCCCGTATTTGAGGATCCAGATCTCAATGATCTCCATGACGCTTTAAAAGCTGTTGCTTTTTCTGTCTTGTATGGTAGGCGAGGCCTCAGAGTTTCTGGTGAACACATGTAACGCCGGTGCAGGAGCACTGTCGGTGACAATCGATGGGCCGTCCAAGGTGAAGATGGACTGTCAGGAGTGTCCAGATGGATACAAAGTGTCCTACACGCCCATGGCTCCGGGAAGCTATCTGATCTCCATCAGATACGGGGGACCCCAGCACATCGTAGGCAGTCCCTTCAAGGCCAAAATCTCAGGTGGGTCATTAGACGCAAAACCCACACAAGTCCCAGAATCACTTTTCGGACCGTTGACTTCCTGTCACTGTCAGTCACCCTTCAGTCTTAACATGTGATGTCATAATCAATCACCGTGACATCACAAAGTACACACTGTGCTGCACGAACCTGTCTCTGTCTCCACAGGACCTCGTCTGGCTGGTGGACACAATCTACATGAGACGTCCTCCGTCCTCGTTGAAACGGTCACCAAGTCATCAGCGATGGGTGGAGTCTTTGCCACTTTACCCAAATTCTCGTCAGACGCCAGTAAGGTGGTGTCCAGGGGCGTCGGCCTGTCCAAAGCCTTCGTGGGGCACAAAAATGCTTTTACAGTCGACTGCAGCAAAGCAGGTGATGCGTTTTGATTTCTGCATTTTTCACAGTCTGCTTGCTCTGTCTGCCGTGATGGCGTGTTAAGCACATGAACAGGAAGTAGCTTAACGCCTCTTGTTATCGTCACTTCAGTGTTGGTGTTCCAGTGAGGGGGCGTGTCTGTGATTCTATGTTTGACTTTCCGTGTGCAGGCACCAACATGCTGATGGTTGGCGTGCACGGGCCCAAGACGCCGTGTGAGGAGGTTTACGTCAAACACACGGGCAACAGGATGTACAACGTGACGTACACAGTCAAAGAGCAGGGCGCCTACATCCTGATCGTTAAGTGGGGGGATGAGAACATCCCGGGTAGCCCCTTCCACGTCACCGTGCCCTGAATGAGCTTCAGTGTGCACGAGACATGGCGTGCACAAGGCTTCAGTTGTCTGCTCCCATCAGGTTTATCAGCTTCAGTTTCTCTTTGCTGTGCAAAATGAAACCATGGAGCAGTTAGCAGTTAGCCATTAGTGCAAAATTACTTCATGAATTTTAATTATAAAAAAAAAAATTCTAGCATGTTATGAAACAAGATGTTTAAATAAAAAAAATGATGCTGTTGTTTATTTGGAGGTTGCTTTTTTGTAAAACTATAATGAATTAATTTGTCAGGGCCACAGTATATGATGATGTCATAAAGCACAAAGTGGGGTTGCTCCAGTTGTCTACTGAGCTGTTTAGTGTCCAGGTGTGTTATTCCCTCTTTTTTTTTTTTTTTTTGATGAATAAGTCAGCAAAGTAAAACTGGGTTTATTTTAAATGTTCCATATTTCTTGTAGTTAAAAAATTGTAAAGAGGAACAGAGTGAGGGAAACCACCAAGAGACTTCTGACAAGTGTGGAGTTACAAGCTTTAGTGGCTGTGATGTTTGGAACACAGTAAAACTTTAGTTAAAAAAAAAAATACATGAAATCTCAGCTTGAATTTGCCAGAGACTCGAGCCTAGGTTTAACATCTTTTTAGTTTTGTTTTTGGTCTTTTTTTAATTTTTTTGTCATATGCACTAAAACTGTCTTTGTCCAAATATGTGTTTTCTGGGTTTTGCAAGAAGTGCAGATTAAAAATATTTTATGAAAGCAGAACAAAAAGAACATATTTCATCTCACTGAGAAGCTGTGCTGTGACTTTTTATTTGTTTTCTTTGACAGAAAATTGTCTTATTGTTCAGTGAGCTTCATCTGATCACTTTTCTGGATTTTCTGTTCACCTGTAGACAGAGCTTAAGAGCTCTTCAGAAAATAAGTCATTATTACCAACACACTTTTCAGGGACTTAATTTTAAAAATTAGGACAAAAATTATCAGAATAATATGTCAAAACCATTGTCTTGAATTTGTGAGCAAAATAAAGGAGAAATAAATCACAAGGATTAGCAGCTGTTGATATTTTCCTATTTTAGCAAAAGACTTTTACGCAAGTTTAAATTTCAGCACAGTTCACCTTGAATTAACTTGAGAAAAAAAACTGTGATGTCTGAAGAAATGACAAGAAACAAAAAAATAGGAAGCGATCATATCAGCCAGCTAAATCCATAAATGGATTTTCCAAAATGCTAATGTAACGCAGTGATCAAATTAGCTAGCTATGTCCACGAATGCAGTTTCCAAAATTATGTTTACACCAATCATAACTATCATATTAATTAGCTTAGTCCATGAAGGGATTTTGCAAAATGATGTTAGCATACCGTAGCAATCATATTAGCTAGCTAAGTCCAGGAATAGATTTTCCAAAATGATGCTGACATCCAACGTAACATTTGTATTAACTGTCTTAGTCTGTGAATGGATTTTCCAAAATTATGTTAATGTAATGTAGTGATCATATTAGCTAGCTAACCTCACAATTGGATTTTCCAAAATTACGTTAATGCAATGTAGTGATTATGTTGGCTAGTTAACCTCATAAATGGATTTTCCAAAATTACGTTAATATAACATAATGATCATATTTGCTAGCTAACTTCACGAATGGATTTTCCAATATTACATTGTCTAACGTAACATTTTGTGTATGACGATTAGCTGCTGCTGACATCAGCGACTCTTAAGTACAAAAGTTGTGAAAATAAGCTCCATGTTTGTCTCAAATGTGACCGGCACGTTTACAAAAACAATCTGCTCACTTTAAACTTTTAAATACTTTTTTGCTCACACATAAAATGGGATAGTTTTTGAAACTGATTTTGTAACCTTTTTGTTGAGTCTCCGTCATCACAGATGTGCTGATTTTTTTTTTTTTACACAAGAAGAATGTGCAGTGATCTATATTATCAGAGTGATGTTTTATAGTGATTTTCTATCAGAAATGTGAATGAAATAAAGCGTTTGATATGTTCACCTGTGCACGTGTAATAAATAAATATTGTAGCGCCCCCTGGAGGCTTGGATGACATGTTGTAACTAACACGTCATCACATCTTTGATTTGATTTAATATCCAACAGACTATGGGCCAAAAATATTCAGACAGTTTTATATAAAATCTAAGAACAAATATATATTATTTTCAACAGTATTTGCATGGAGCCATGGCCACTAGGGGACACTTGCGTTCTATGCCTGCTGGGATAGGCTCCGCCCCTGACCCTTGATTGGACTAAGCGGTTGAAGATGAGTGTGTGTGTGAGAGAGAGAGGCCCCGTAGTCATAGAAATTAGAGTTACAAATATGAATAGTTAGAATTATGCATACATCTTTTTGGCACCCATCTTACTCCATACACTGCCACCTGCTGGATGCTAACTTGATGTACACTTCGTGCTCATACTAAGCGAACAAACTCGCAACCACAGGGAGCAAGACTTGGGTAGAAATATATGCAGGATGAAAAATAGGAATCATGCCAAAGGGTTTTGCTAGTACTGCAAATTAATGAATGCTAACTCAAGATATTGCTTCAGACCGCATAGAAACCTTTGAAACACTAGCATTTCATTTTTCTGAAGTCTGCATAAAATATTGCATGCTCTGCTGCCACCTGCTGAAAGGTTCAAGAATCTGCACCCATATCCAGCTAGCACCATGGTAGGGTGTGTACTTTGTATGCAAACGTCATTTATTACTTGAAATAAAGGCTGAGCTTTCTTTTTATTACAACAAAACAATATTGAATGATTAATATATTCATGGAGTTTTTTGTGAAAAGATTTTACATCAAAAATACTAAAAGCAAAAGATCTGTGCAACCGAGATCATCTTAAAAGTTTTAAGCAGCAGGAGAACGGCACACATTTCTACCTACGTAAGATGGCGGCCGCGCCGACTGCCGCCAGAATATCTAGCTTTCATTTCTATCCTTGAACGTGCTGATCACCTGAATCAATCACCTGACTGTTCGAAAGAAGTCACGTTCAGTGTGTTACATACACTTACTAAGCTAGGCTTGCTGAGAGCTAAGATAACTACAAAGTCAACAGGCTGGTTTTTAAACTGTGAACTGATCTTGAATGTTCTTCAATCTGGAGCTCAATTAAAGTAAAAAAAAAAAAAAAAATCAATCACCTACAGAGGCCACGCCCATCGATTGTTTGAAGGTAAGACTGAAATAATTATACTAAAATTTTGAATGTAAAAACAGAAGTGTGAATATCCGTGATGCTTCACAGTCTGTAATGAGTCTCACAAAGCGTTTTCATTCCGTTCCTCCCGCTGAAAGTTTGTGGAATTCTCAATAAGTTGATCATTAGACCACTAACACGGGGATTCTGTGAGCGTCTGAATTTTTCCCAGTGAATTCTGGTGTACCTCAGGGACAATATGACTGTGAAATCAAATGAGATTCACCACAGAACAAAATGAAAATCTGACCCCACATTACAACTGTAATTTATAAACTGAAATACAGTTGCATGATGATGCTGCTGCAGACCACCAGGTGGCAGCAGACACTCACTATGCTGGCCGAAATGAAAAATAGATTACACATAAAACACATTTCTGTTTTTAAACTTCATCTGACGAATCAGATACTTGAAGGTTGATGCTGTAATAAAGTGATGGATGTTCAACTTCTGACCCATACTAAATACGATGTCAACATTAAGATGCAAACAAAAGCTTATTGCATTATTTCTCACTTACCTACCTGTTGTGTCCAAACATGAATCATTTCTAAATGTAGACACTGAAAGTTTAATTGCATCTGTTGCCGTGGTTACGTGGAGTCCTTGGACTTGATCGTTTATCTCTTGTGCCTTAATCACTTCCTGCCTCAGGCATAGGGTTGCCAACTCTCTGAAAAATAAATAAGGGACACCTCACCGCCAGGGCCGACCGGCCGACTGACCATTGCCTTCACCCTTCCCAGCGTCTGTGTGAAACGATTTTTAACCATTTGACTGTTGACTTGACCCTGAATTTAGGTAGATGCATACATGCATTTGTTCTGATATGAACACGTGGAAAACAAATTATTATTTAGCAATTTATTTTTAGTGCAAAATAAATTTTCACTCACAATTTCAATATGAGCATTCTGTCTTCTTTAAAAATACATCTCTGTAGTGCTATTGCTTAACTTAAAATTGTATAAATTAACAAAAAAAACAATAGAAAATTTGCATCATCCAAAACAATGTAACAGTGCAAAACAATGTAACAGTGCACATTTACACATTTAGTGTAATAAAAAGTGCAAAAAATAAAGTCTGAAAAGTAAACAATACTGTTGTCGCGGACCTTTTCCACCCAGCCATTTTCCTGTTCTCATTCTCCCCTGTATTTTTGCATTCTTTTTTGTTTGTTTTTTTTAGGAGGAGTAATGACGTTACAGACATTGCTGTCCGTAGACATATCTGCAGTGCCAGTGTCGGTGTCTGTATCGATATCAGCCATGCTGCTTTGTTATTGTCGTCCAGCGACCGTCGTCGGCTCATGACGTCGGTATCTTCTTGCGAGCAGATGTCCCTCGACCAATGAGATAAGAGTGATTCTGTATTGTCAACTCGTGTCTGTCAGCTCATTGGTGAAAAGCAGGAGAGAGGCTGGGATCAAATTTACCGTAAGTTTCCATATAAAGCGCCAGTCAATTCCATTGACATTTTACAGACTTTTTGATTCTTACAGAAATACGGGACAAACTGCGTCCCGTTTCAGGTCAATACGGAAGGCACACTTTTATTTCCAAATAAGGGACGATTCTGTTTTTCAAGGGACGGTTGGCAACCCTACTCAGACACCATAACACTTTTAATTTACAATGAACAAATATGCAAATAATGAGCGATCTGTGTATGAAAACTGATTATTTTAATCAATTTGTAATGTAATTTTTGTGATTATTTTTCCAAAAAAGAAAAAACCTGATTTAATTTTGTAAGAGTCAAAAGTCATCTCTCTCTCAGTAGACCTAAATTCAAACTACAACAAATAGCCTTGTTAGCATGAGCTAATGTTACATTAGATTACAGTAGATACCCCTGGTAGCATTAGCTAATGTAGCATTAGCTTATAGTAAATGGCTCGGTTCACATGAGCTCATGTTAGTTTAGAGTAAGTAGTCCATTGACAGCTCATGGAGCATTAGTTGATGCTAAGTAGCCCACTTAGCATTAGCACATGTTATATTGTCTTACAGCAAATAGCGTGTTTAGCATTAGCTCATGTAGTATTAGTTAATAGTAAATAGCCTGGTTAGCAATAGCTCATGCAGCATCAGTTAACAGTGAATAGCTCTGTTAGTATTAGCTCATGTAGCATTAGGGTACAGTAAATAGCCCACTTAGCATTAGCACATGTTATATTATCTTACAGCAAATAGCGTATTTAGCATTAGCTCATGTAGTATTAGTTAATAGTAAATAGCCTGGTTAGCAATAGCTCGTGCAGCATCAGTTAGCAGTAAATAGCTCTGTTAGTATTAGCTCATGTAGCATTAGGGTACAGTAAATAGCCCAGTTAGCATTCACTCATGTTGCCTCTGTTTACAGTAAATGTCCCGGTTAACATAAGCTCATGTTGTCTTAGTTACAGCCTGGTTAGCATTAGCTCACGTAGCATTACTTGGCGGTAAAAGTTAGCATGAGTTCACGCCTCATGTAGCATTAGTTTGTGGTAAGTAGGCCAGGTAGCATTAGCATCACATAGCAACAGTAAATAGCTTCATTGGTTTAACCACCAGACTGTGCAACTTGAGTTTCTAAAAGTACATACTTATATGTATTTTGTTTCCCAGCACTTCTCTTTTATATTCCTTTATTTTGTTGTTGTTGTGCTTTTGTGTTGTTTGGAAGTCAGTGTTTGTTATTTAGCTCATAACGTTAACAGTTTCAAATCAAAGGAGTATTAGAAAAAAAAATGTTCAGTCTTTATTTATTTAGGATTCATTTTCTTATTTATGTTGAGAGAAAGTAAATAAACCTCTTTAGCTATTTATCTAACTGTTTTTTTTGGTAAACTTCAGGTTATTTTGATGAGTGTTGTCATGGTTGGTGAAACTGTGTAGATGTTGCCCTGCCTTTCTTTACAAAGTCTGCAGATACCTACGAGAAATAAACTTTTGTTTTGCAGCCTGGTGCTGCAGAGTGGTGGCGCTGTTGAGCAGCTTCACTGAGGATATAATTATCTTGAGTGGGTGGTAATAAATGACTGAGTGGGAGGAGTTTAAAAATAGCTGCTGGGGAGGATGTGATGTTGTTCTTCCTGCAGCTGCTGCGTCCAAAATCCGCCAACGTCTGCGAGGAGAGACTTCCATTTATTTTAAGCCATGTCTATTGTTTTCTCGCTCCTGCTGATTGTTTTCATTAAGAATTTTTACTCAAGAATGAATTTAACAGACAGACAGTGAATGCATCATCGATGGATGACCAAAAGAGCTCTGCCCAAAAATCTGTCAGTCAATCATGTTGACGTTTTGTCAGTATTTGTCCAATATTTTGATTGATAAAACCAGAATGTTTTGTTTTATTTTTTGTCAAGCTGTCAGCCAGAGTTCACGATGCGTTCATGCGTCGACGTGAAGACTGAAAACTTGTGCATGTTTGGCCATTAAAATTATTGTGCCTTTTTGTTCCATATTTTGGCGACGTATCTGAAATCAGAGTTTTGGTGACATTTGCTGGGAAAATAAAAGAGTTGTTTTATCAGAGAATTATTTTGACCTATAGCTGGAGAAACAGTAATGATCAGCAAAACCTAGTAAGTATTTTATGGAATTCACTCTTTTAGTGTACTCACTCTTTGTATAGCTGTTATTAGATAGATTAGATAGAACTTTATTGATCCCTTGGGAATACTACCTCAGGGAAATTGAGGTTCCAGCAGCATTGTATAGCAGCACACAGGGTAAGAAGCACACAGAGTATCAAAAGTGAAAGTAAAAAACAATTTGCAAATATAAATACCAGAAATACTGCCTGCTCGCTACTGGTTCACTAGTTACTACTGTTCCTCTCCTTCCTGTCCTCTGTCTTTCTGTTACTCCTCCTGCCCCTGAGTGAGGAGTTGTACAGTTATTAATTACAATAATGCATCAGTTAGTTAATTAATTTATTTATTCTTATTCTGTTTATTTTTTTATTTTTTTTTATCTGCTGGGATGTTTTGTTTTTTTTGTATTTTACTTACTTGCACTTATTGCTGTCTTTTAAGTTTTTTTGTTGTGTTTTAAGCATTATCTGTGTGTATGGAGAAAGATGACTCACTTCACTGTAAACCAAATCTACCTTTTGGGTACAAATAAAGTTACCTTGACAGCATCCCCACCTGTTGGAGGGTCAGGGGTAGGCGCTCTGAGAGTTCATGTCAGTTTAGCAGAGTCATGACACAGTAAATTAGTCATTATTGTATATATAAAAAAAATTTTCTTAATAACTTACCTGGTTAAATAAAGGTTAAATAAAAAAAAATAAATGAAATGAATGAGCATGTATGAAGGACAGGAGTGAGGGAAGCCACCAAGACACCATCGCATCTGTTGCTCACGTTATGCTTCTCCGGTTCAAGACCTGATATCAAATTAAATCAGTTTGATTTCTGCAGCTGAGAAATCACTGAATATGATTCAGGACTTGGTCCGTCTACAGACGCCGCACTGGGATCTCGTGTCTCTGAGGCGGACAGGAAATGACACATGGACCTGCAATGAGCAGCCACTTGAAAGAGGACACACTGACTAATTAACGCTCAGTTTACAAGCCTCGTTAACTAAGATGGAGCGGGTAGCGAGCAGCGTGCAGGAGGGTTCACATGTAATTGTAGTGTTGTGTTTCCAGACTTGGAACAAAACGGCGATTCGCTTTTTATTCACGGTCGGCTGCATTTTCTGCTACAATGCTTCAATCCAACCCCCACACATATACATACACACACACACACACACTTTTTTTTGGCTCATCTGTTAACCTGAACGGTTTTTCAAATGTTCACATTTCTTATTTCATATGTTGACTCACGTTAACGGGACCTCATTTGCTTTTTATGTGACCATGAATGGGGTCCCCACCCTAAGGTTTCCCCCCACGAGTTCGGTTCCGTTTCAATGTGTCAGTGTTGATTGACAGCTGTGTGGTGTCCTGATCCCGTATGACATCACAAAGCTCTACAATCTCCACACAACTGTTGATTGGCGTTCACACAGAACTGGTCCAGGTACATTAATATCCAAGTGCATTATGGGAAAACAATGAGAGCTGGCTGGTGTTTGGTTCTGCCATTTGCAGCCTGGTTCAGTCCTGATTTGAATATTAATGTTAATCTTAACCTGGAATCGGTCTGTAGATTTTATGATCTGCACCGACTCAATGCCAAGACAAAACCAGGAACCAGGTGATGTTTGACTTCCAGTGTGCAATCATTCAACAACTGGCCTCCAAAGGTCACTCTCCACCCTGGCAGATGTGTGTGGTAATACTGGTCTTGTCATCAGTGCCAGCAGCTTTGTCTACCTTTGCAGTATCCTGACCCAGACCTGTAGTATCAGTGATGAGGTACGCAGGATCCGGCCAGCATCTCTTATTGCCTTTGTCTGCCTGTCACAGGACACGGTTTTCAATCAGGGCATCACTGTTTCCACCATGGTTTTGGTCTACAAAGCCATCTACAGCTAAACCCTGCTCCAGAGCTGTGAGACTTGGACCACCTACAGGGCTCGTATCAGGACTCTTGAAGCCTTTCACATCAGCTGCTTGCAACGCATCCTCAATCACTTGGGCTGATCGGGTTCCTCAAGCGACCATCCTCCAGGCAGACATCATCCAACAGCAGCTTCATGGGGTGGGTCACGTCTGCAGATTGCCTGAAGATTGCCCTCCCCGAAAACCACTCTTTGGTGAACTCACTGCAAAGATCATCTCAAGGCTACCTGAAAGAAGTGCAGCATGGAGCAGTTCACCATCTGCACTAAACATCAAGAAGAGCATTGCGATTACAAGCGTGTGGACCGTAGGCTCTCATGGAAGTTATTCCGTGACTGACCTGTTAGGAAAAGTTAGGTTCCCAGCTTTGGGCTCCGTAGCCATCAAAGGAAACATCAAAGTTGTTCCACTGCTTCTCAGCTTTCTGAGAGAGAGAGAGACGTCTTCATCGAAACCTGCAATCAGGAAGTGCAACTTCATGGTTTTGAATTCTGGCTGGTGGATCTGGATCATTTTGAGTTGATAGAAAAACTCAAATGTGCTGCCGGTGCCATGCAAAAGTCTTAGGCACAATGATTAAACGTTTGAAGATGCTGCAAAAAAGACAAAGCGATCATAAAGAGTTCTGAGCATTATCGATTAAATAAAACGAATGGCTGGAGTGACGACGAGCCAATCATGTTGTTCAATTATTATTTTGTTTGTGGAAGCAAAATGTCTGTTTGTCTCCTGAGAGGAAAGTTGGAGAATCGGCCACAAATATTGCGAGGAATTTGATGGTAATTCACCAGTCTCAAACTTTCAGACGGCTTCACCAACTTTTCACACCTCAGGGTTTTAGCAAAGCGAGCGGCGGCAGATAATGAGCAGCAGCTATGGTAATATGGAGCTAATCAAATTCTGTCCACCCAAACTGATGATGGGAGGACAGAGGGGAGGGGGTGAGGAGGACAGAGGGGAGGGGAGGGGGCGAGGAGTGCGGCTCGTGGTTGGAAGATAATTGATGTTAGTCGCTTCTAATGAGCCCAAACAGCTTTATGGATGTCAGCAGACTTTCTGACGGCCATTGAACGCATCACGAACCCTGTGAGGCTCGTAAATAGTTTGAACCCACTCAGGTTTGTGTGCATTTAGACATTTTAACTGTCAGTCATAATAGATTTAAAACTTAATGGTGCAGTCCAGCCTAAGTTTGGCGGAGTTGCAACACTTTTTTTGTATATGGGGGTTGAGACCAAAAGTAAATGGACAGGTGTTTGGACAGGTGCAGATAAACAAACAATATTTTTGCAGCGTCTTTCCATATGATGGGGAAAACGCTTTACAGCGATGCCTCACATTCACACAGTGTGCTCAACTGTACACCATCCACACGAGTTTATGAACCTTGCTCAAGGGCATGTCAGTGATTTCCTGCTCGATCAAGGAATTGTCCCCCCCCCCCCCCCAATTTCCAGACACATCCACTGTTTTCACGGTGATCAATACGTGTATAGATCTGTTGTGAGCCGGGCTCCTGTTTGTTTCTGACCTGTCGCTCCACGTTTACACAAAGTAAATCTCATCCATAATTCAGTGGCGCATATACAGTTATGTTGTCATGGTAACAAAATAAAAGCTAAATTATTATGCAGACCCATTCTTCTGGGCTTTAATAATTCAAAAAACAAAAGCTGAGTTTTGGCCTTCACTGGAGCTTTATGGCAAGCATGAGTCAGGCCATAAATTCTATCAGGATCATTGAGTTCACAGTAAAACACCTTCATCATCTACTGTCGACTATTAAAACCGTCTTCGCCTGGATAATTTCCTTATAGAACACACAGAAGTCAATCAACCGAGCAATCGTTGGATCAGTCAAATACTTTGAGGTATTTACAGGTTCTAAAGTGGTGTACAGCATGGACGAAGGGAGTGACAACATGGTGGAATAGAGTTTCCATCCAATGTCATTGCCAGGTGCAACTCCACGGACGCGACTGAATATTGTAGACACACCCACAAATCTGTCACAAAGTCTATGTCCATGACTAAAGTGAGAAATTACACAAACCCAAACCTAACCGATCCCTCATCTTAAACAAACCCTGACCTTAACATATCCCTGACCTTAACCCCTAACCTCAAACTGACACTGCTCTTAACCAAACCCTGCCCTTAATCAAACCATGACCCCAACCTTACACTGACCCTGTAAGTCAACTTCTTAGAGCTGCAACACTATGTGTGTTTGTGTTGATGCTGCACTTACGACACGTTCACAGTCCATGTAACGTGAATGGTCGTCCTGACCCTGCCCCAAGAGACCGCACGCCCTCATGTTTCTTCAGATAAAGTGGAACAGGCCGCCATCGATCAGTGCTGTGCACGTGCCGTGTACAATGACAGTTTTAATTAATGAGTCCTGAATGTGGTCCAGCTGCAGTCTGGAGAAATAATTAGGAAACTGGACGCAGGGCCAAGACAAATCCCTAGAATGGTCTACGTTCCCATGCCAACACCTGTCAGAATGCACATATGGGCCAGAATCCATAGGATAGATGGGTTGGAGCACAACAGGATCCAGCAGGTGTTGGGCTCCATGATGCCTTATGACAACATGGAGCGTACTTTGTGACGCCATGGAGCTTGATTTTTGACGCCCTGTTGAGTGCACATTGTGACACCAATCAAGCTTGACTCGTGATGCCAATCAAGCGCGCCACATGACGCCAATCAAGGGTGCCTCTTGACGCCATCTTAGGAGCTTCTTGACACCAATCGAATGTACGCCTCGTGACGCCATCTTAGGAGCTTCAGGCTGCCAATTGAGCGCACCTCGTATTGTCAAAAGAGGGTGCCTCTTGATGCCATCGAGCGCCTCGTGATGCCAATCGGCGTTAAGAGCTTCATGATGCCAATCGAGCACGTCTCGTGGTGCCAATCGAGCGCGCCTTGTGTTGTTAAAAGAGGTTGTCTCGTGATGTCAATGGAGCACGCGCCTCGTGTTGTCAAAAGAGGATGCCTCTTGACGCCATCGAGGGTGCTTCATGATGCCAGTCGAGTGCACCTTGTGACGCCAATAGGTGATGCCTCTTGATGCCATCAAGGGTGCTTTGTGACGCCAGTCGAGGGGACCTCATGACTCCAGTCGACCTCACCTCATGACCCCAGATGAGCGCACCTTGTAACGCCATGGAGCATCCTGTGCTGCCAGTTGAGCTTGCCTCATGACATCAATCGAGTGTGCTTCATGACATAATTACATTGCTTTTCCTTCACCTTCACTGTGTTTTTCTGTCTGGTCGGGTTTTGTGAGAGAAGAGACCAACATCTTACATCAGAAGGATGACGAGGTCACCTGGTGAACTGGGTTGAACAGGTAAAGTGATCCAGATTCTGGAAAAACAGAATGGATACAAAGTAGCCCAGCTCTCATCAGTCGGGTTCACTTTCCGTCTTTCTGAGTGTTGTCATGAAAAATGGATTTGGAACCCAAAACTTATGTTCAAAACTACTATAGGTGGGCAGGTTGCCGGCGGTGAAAAAGTGTTGTTCTTTCGCTGGTGATGAATAGCATTTGGTCCGGGTCATGAGGCTGCCGCTCGCTTCAGCGCGGACTGAACAAAACCACCAAAGTCTTCAGCATTCGCTCCTGATCCTTGTTTCACACTGATGTTGACACTGATGAGCTACGTGACCGTAACCGTGGAGACCAGTAGCTGACTTTAAGAGTTTAGAGCAGCAGAGATGAATAACAGAATCGTAATGTGAGTCATTAGCATGTCGTCTCACCGGTCTGTGGTCTCTGCAGGGAGACGGAACATGGATACAATGAAGCCAGCAGAGAGAAAACGCTTCCTGAATCTAATGAGCTTCCACAATGATGCCTCAACTTGGCTTTCATTCAGTCACAACCCGTCTATAAAAGCAGTGAACTTGGAACTCCTGCTGCTTCAAAACAAATGAAAGGTGCAGCGATGCTGAGTGTGAGTACATGGGGGTGCTGTTTTGCGTGCGTTTGAGTGGGGTGGAGCTTCAACTTCCAGCAGCTCTTCTGTCGTCAGCGATGAACAAACTGCAGGCTTCAGTTATTCACTGAAAATCCCAAATAAAAATTAGATTTTTCTATAGAATAAAGGCCCCGCCCTCCAAGAAGAGCGAGCAGCAATGGTGTTACATCCATTTTAACTTAATCAAATTTTAATTAATCAAAAAAAAAAACCTCTCCAGATTAGTCATTATCTACAGGAATTCTACCATGTGGCTTCCAGCTTATGTCATAGTACCTGTGCAATGCATTATTTAACCAGTAGTTGTCGTAATCAAGCTTTTAGTGAAGCATTTGGCTGAGGGCTTGCTGAAGTGTCAAATTGCTTGTGTTTTTTTGTTGCATAGTTTGTCAATATAAAATATCTGCATCAGATTCCTGAGATGTCGTGAGCGAACACTCCCTCAGTGGTTCCATAAGTACGTGACGGATGCTTTACCACCTTAGCTGTTCACATTTAAAAATTGTGTTCAGCTCTCCTCGGAAATCTTTGAAAAGCTGAACACAATAATATAAAGGTGAACCACGTTAATTTGAGCAAGTTGGGGTCCACAAAATCGGCCCGGGAGATATGTGAAACTGGGAATTAATGAGGTTGGCCAAAAAAAAAAAAAAAACTTAATCAAATATACAGTAGTCTAAATTTTCAGGGCCCACAAATTGACTACGAGTAAAGCCGAAACGTGAGTTACGCATACAAGAACTAAAGGGTTGTACCTGTATAAACATGGACAGCTGAGCTTGGTGTTACAGTGTGACAAAAATAAAGAATTTGGTGTCTTTAAACTACAAAATTGCTCTTGTATGATCTCAACAATGCCATAAAAACCCCTTAATATTGAATTCTCAATCGCTAACTGGTCAGAGCTTAACGTTATCTGATGAAGGCAGAAGCATATTTATCAAACTAGCAACATGCTAACTAATGAACGCGGCCGTTTGAGTTGTTCATGCAAGTCTTGAAAGATAGTTAGCTAGCTTGTTTGTTGTGCAGTTTAGTGACAGCATTTGGGCTTTTCATTCTTAGAACTGAATGGAAATTCTATCAAACTGTTTTCTGTCGATTAAAACTGTGAGACAGCTAGCGATAGTGTCTCCAAGTCTCCTTTTGCCTTTAAGGTCAACAGTATGTGCCCTTTTTTAATTTATTCTTAGAAATTTGAGGGAATCGAAAAAATCTACGAAGTTTGTGTATTTCTGGAAAACAATTTGTTGCTTGTGTGACGACTTTGAGTTCTGTGTCTGCGGCACGTTCTGACTGGTTCTGACAGACAGAACCAGAACCTTTATAAGGAAACGCTTCATTACATGCACAGGACCGTGAGCGTTTTTGTGGTAATAACGGTGTGTTTGCTGGCTGTAAATTCGCTGCTGCTTCAGTGGTGCATCTCATCTGGCGGTATTTATGGTGCCGGCCACGTGGGCCTTGCGCTTTGTTGGGGCGCGTTTCAGCTGTTCACGTGGAATATCGATATCCTTCCTTTCCATTCTGTGAAGAAACGTTGATGTATAAATAAGTGCGGACGAATCCTCATCGACATGAGCAAACAATGCGCGACTCCTCGAGGAAACTGAGAGAGGTGTCGCCACGGCGACGAGCATCTTACTAATGACTCCCCCCAACAATCGTAGACAGCCTGGAGCTGCCAGAGGAGAGGGGACGATAATGACGGGGGGATGGTGAAGAGGAGGAGAAATAAAAAGTGATTTTTGTGTTCTGGTGCAGATATCTGGACTGTTGGGCTTCGAGGATGCAGTAAAGTGTTGACTTGATGGATGAAGCGATAAAAAAGAAGAGAATTAAAGAGCAGCAGCAATACATCTCTTTACAAATTGAACAAAACCTCTGAATCAAATGAGAGTGGCACTCATTAAAGTGCGCACGTACCACCCCCCCCCCCCCCCCCACCACCACCAAAAACAAACCAAAACAATTCTCTCAGCTGAATCGCTTCTGTGGAGAAAATTATAAACATTCATAATCGTTTTTAGGGGTGGTGGGTAAATTTGGCACCATCACAATGTTTAGTTCCAAAGCTATCAAGATGATTTTTACTCATTTTGTTGCCTGTTGTCAAATATAAGCTGCTCTGTGCCGTTTTGAATTTGTTACAAACCTGTATGTGAGAATGATAGTGCATGTACATGAATGTGATTGTGAAAATGATGGGGTATGTGAGCATGTATGTGAGAGCGAGCATGTATGTGAGAATGATGGTGCATGTGAGCATGTACATGAGAGTGAGTGTGTTTGTGAGAATGACAGGACATGTGAGCATGTATGTGAGAGCGAGCGAGCTTGTATGTGAGAATGATGTTGCGTGTGAGCATGTACATGAGTGAGTGTATTTGTGAGAATGATGGCGCACGTGAGCAAGAATGTGAGAGTGAGCATGTATGTGAGAATGATGGCGCACGTGAGCATGTACATGAGAGTGAGTGTGTCTGTGAAAATGATGGCGCATGTGAGCGCGTAGGTAAGAGTGAGTGTACATGAGAATGATGGTGCTTGTGAGAGTGTAGATGAAACTGAGCATGTATGTGAGAATGGTGGTGCATGTAAGTGTACCAGAGAATGATGGTGTACGTGATAGTGAGCGTGTTTGTGCGAATGATGGTGCACGTGAGCATGTACATGAGTGAGTGTGTTTGTGAAAATGATGGAGCATGTGAGCGCTCAGATGAGAGTGAGTGTGCATGTGAGAATGATGGTGTACATGAGTGTGTGTTTGTGAAAATAATAGCGCATATGAGTGCGTAGATGAGAGTGAGTGTGCATGTGAGAATGATGGTGCATGTATGTGAGTGTGAGTGTACATAAGAATGATGGTGCATGTGAAAATGTAGATGAATGTGAGCATGTATGTGAGAATCGTGGTGCATGTAAGTGTACATGTGAGTGTGTACCTGAGAATGATGGTGTACGTGAGAGTGAGCGTGTTTGTGAGAATGATGGTGCACGTGAGCATGTACATGAGAGTGAGTGTGTTTGTGAAAATGATGGAGCATGTGAGCGCTCAGATGAGAGTGAGTGTGCATGTGAGAATGATGGTGTACATGAGTGTGTGTTTGTGAAAATAATGGCGCATATGAGTGCGTAGATGAGAGTGAGTGTGCATGTGAGAATGATGGTGCATGTATGTGAGTGTGAGTGTACATAAGAATGATGGTGCATGTGAAAATGTAGATGAATGTGAGCATGTATGTGAGAATCGTGGTGCATGTAAGTGTACATGTGAGTGTGTACCTGAGAATGATGGTGTACGTGAGAGTGAGCGTGTTTGTGAGAATGATGCTGCACGTGAGCATGTACATT
This sequence comes from Thalassophryne amazonica, assembly GCF_902500255.1. Classification (NCBI taxonomy): domain Eukaryota; kingdom Metazoa; phylum Chordata; class Actinopteri; order Batrachoidiformes; family Batrachoididae; genus Thalassophryne; species Thalassophryne amazonica. The sequence continues at coordinate 6,196,955 of NC_047124.1, forward strand.
AGAGTGAGTGTGTTTGTGAAAATGATGCCGCATGTGAGCACTTAGATGAGAGTGAGTGTGCATGTGAGACTGATGGTGCATGTACGTGAGAGTGAACGTGTTTGTGAGAATGATGGTGCACGTGAGCATATATATGAGTGAGTGTTTTTGTGAAAATGATGCCGCATGTGAGCGCATAGAGTGTGCGTGCATGTGAGACTGATGGTGCTTGTACGTGAGAGTGAGTGTACATGAGAATGATGGTGCATGTGAGAGTGTAGATGAAAGTGAGTATGTATGTGAGAATTGTGGTGCATGTAAGTGTACATGTGAGTGTTTACCTGAGAATGATGGTGCACGTGTGTGTGTGTGAGAGTGAGTATGTACGTGAGAATGATGGTGCATAAGAACGTGTCTGTGATACTGTGTGTTGGCCTGAGATTGAGCATGTATGTGAGCGTGTCCGTGAGCGTTCTCCTGCTGCAGGTTTGAAGATCTTCTCCTTTATTCTTTTCCCGTCGCGCTGTCTCGCTCTCTGCTCACGTTTTGCTTTCTGGGGATTTGAGTCGAGGCAGCGAGCTGAAAACCAATATGAGCAGAGAATGAGCGAGAATTCATGCGTGATGTTTGGGAATGAACTGAAAGTTTTTAGAATTTCGTTTATTTTTTATTTTTTACCTCAGTGTTTGTCATCACCTGCTGGATGTGACTGTCTGGAGGTTACAAAGGCTGATGGAGGGAATAAAACTATGCACGATCACATGACCGTCCTGGCAGCCTTAATGAGGATTTTAATCTAGTTTAAGGACGGCTCACTCTTTTGCACGTGTGAACCTGAAAAAATGATCAATAAACAACATATAAACTGAGAAAAACAAGCAAGAACATTTTTGGTGTGATCACATCACTAATTACAGCAATAAATCCTGCGAGAGCTGTGAGGTGCAATGCATCATGGGAAAGGGCCGGTGGCAGAGCGGTGAAATCGAAGCACATGTAAAACAAGCATGAAGCAGAAGTCAAAGATCCAGATCCCGTTTGGCCACTAATGAGCACAGAAAGCTGCGGTGGTCAGTGGGGGTGTGGCCAGTCACGAGGGGCTCGCGGCCCCTTAAGGAAGTGTCTGTTACTGAAATGAGCTCGTAGTTCAGTCTGACAGCATTAAAGACCGAACGGTTTGTGTCTCATGTCTTCTGCTCTGGACCTCACGTGGCTTTGTCTTTAATTAAATGTTGATGTAAAATATGTGTAAGAAGCGGAAGTTGAGCTCACGACAGTTTTTGTCTTTGATCTTTGCAGTCTGACGCCATCTGCCGTGGGCGGTGGGTGGAGCCTCGAAGACATAGTGATCGTAAATTAGATGGAGATCGCTTCAGCTGCTGCAAATGTCAGAACATTAATCTCACGTTTGAGACGGGGCCAAACATCCATCTGTCCATCTTCATTGTGTTTTATTTCATATAAAATAAAAAAGTGTCTGGAATTCTTTATATGATGGATGAACACTGTCACAGTTATAAATATCTGTCCATCCATTCATTTTCCGTACCGAATTATTACAGTTAAGAGTCACAGGGGGCGGGGCCTATTCCAGCTCTCATTGGGCTGCAGGCATGGTTAGGGATAGGGTTCTGGGCGAGAAGGGGGGTTAGGGTTAGGTCTCTGGACGAGAGGCGGGGTTAAGGTTAGGTCTCTGGACGAGAGGCGGGGTTAGGGTTAGGTATCTGGCCGAGAGGCGGGGTTAGGGATAGGTCTCTGGGCAAGAGGCAGGGTTAGGGTTAGGTATCTGGGCGAGAGGCGGGGTTAGGGTTAGGTATCTGGGCGAGAGGCGGGGTTAGGGTTAGTTCTCTGGGCGAGAGGCGGGGTTAGGGTTAGGTATCTGGGCTAGAGGCAGGGTTAGGGTTAGGTCTCTGGGCTAGAGGCGGGGTTAAGGTTAGGTCTCTGGGCTAGAGGCGGGGTTAAGGTTAGTTCTCTGGGCGAGAGGCGAGGTTAGGGTTAGGTATCTGGGCGAGAGGCGGGGTTAGGGTTAGGTATCTGGGCTAGAGGCAGGGTTAGGGTTAGTTCTCTGGGTGAGAGGCGAGGTTAGGGTTAGTTCTCTGGGCGAGAGACGGGGTTAGGGTTAGGTATCAGGGCTAGAGGCAGGGTTAGGGTTAGTTCTCTGGGCGAGAGGCGAGGTTAGAGTTAGTTCTCTGGGCGAGAGACGGGGTTAGGGTTAGGTATCTGGGCTAGAGGCAGGGTTAGGGTTAGGTCTCTGGGCTAGAGGCGGGGTTAGGGTTAGGTCTCTGGGCTAGAGGCGGGGTTAGGGTTAGGTCTCTGGGCTAGAGGCGGGGTTAGAGTTAGGTCTCTGGGCGAGCGGCGAGGTTAAGGTTAGGTATCTGGGCGAGAGGCGGGGTTAAGGTTAGGTATCTGGGCGAGAGGCGGGGTTAGGGTTATGTCTCTGGGCGAGGGGCAGGTTAGGGTTAGGTTTCTGTCTATTGCAGGTCCATATATAGACTGACAAAAACAGTCACACTCACACCTACGGTCAGTTTAAAGTCACCTCTTCACTGAACTGGCTTTTGGAAGTAAGAGGAAGTTGGAGCAACTGGAGGGAACCCATGCAAACACGGGGACAACATGTAAAGTCCAATTGTCCTTCTGTCTGTCTTTCTGTCATCATGTCTCCAGGTGTCCCGGTGTCTTTGCTTTGGACTCTGTGGTGTTGGTTTGGTTGCTGTGAGTCTGTGACCTCATAAAGGAAACGTCCGTCAGCGCTGATTCATTATGAGCTCTGAGCCGCCTGCAGACAGCAAGATGTGAACAAACCCGTCTCACTTTTTAACACATTGCAATCTGTCAGATTCACACGATTAGTTCATCAGCGCAGTGAACGTCAGTCAGTCAGTTTCAGCTCAGAGGAAGATTTCAGCAAAAGTGAGATTTTCACTTCAGCCTCATGTTTCTTTCTATTTCGTTTCTGAGAATTATTTGGAGGTTAATTGTCTAATATCAGATTTTGCGCGTTTTTTTGTTCTGGAGACTAAAATGAAGACGGGAGAAATAGTCCATCGTCTCTTTCTTTCACACAGACCTCACAGTGTTTTGGAGAAATAAATAAAGCATTTATTGAGATTTTGTTTTTAGATTTCTTCTCCTGCGTGAGTTTCACACTTCAGGTGATAAAGACACGACTTGATTGATGCGGCGATGCAGAGATGATAAGATTTATTTATTTTTTGTCCTGTGCGTTGAAGTTTTGTCTGCGGTGGCTTTGTCAGTATCGTCCACCAATCACATGCGCCGGCTGACGAGTCAAAGAGGGAACATCTTTATGTGTCTGACTGAGATTGGTGCAGAAACAGTCTCTCCACTCAGTCACTGAAGCTTCCTTCACAGGTCTCGTGGCTTTCTTGGTGGCTTCCCTCACTTGTCTCCTTCATGCACATTAACTCTGGGTTTGAGGACAACCTGGTCTAGACAGATTTACTGATCTTGAAGAAAATCCTCGTATTCATCCCCTTATTTGTCCAAAGATGATGGTGTGTGTACAACCCCTGGCAAAAATTATGGAATCACCGGCCTCGGAGGATGTTCATTCAGTTGTTTAATTTTGTAGAAAAAAAGCAGATCACAGACATGACACAAAACTAAAGTCATTTCAAATGGCAACTTTCTGGCTTTAAGAAACACTATAAGAAATCAGAAAAAAAAATTGTGGCAGTCAGTAACGGTTACTTTTTTAGACCAAGCAGACGGAAAAAATATGGAATCACTCAATTCTGAGGAAAAAATTATGGAATCATGAAAAACAAAAGAACGATCCGACACATCACTAGTATTTTGTTGCACCACCTCTGTCTTTTATAACAGCTTGCAGTCTCTGAGGCATGGACTTAATGAGTGACAAACAGTACTCTTCATCAATCTGGCTCCAACTTTCTCTGATTGCTGTTGCCAGATCAGCTTTGCAGGTTGGAGCCTTGTCATGGACCATTTTCTTCAACTTCCACCAAAGATTTTCAATTGGATTAAGATCCGGACTATTTGTAGGCCATGACATTGACCCTATGTGTCTTTTTGCAAGGAATGTTTTCACAGTTTTTGCTCTATGGCAAGATGCATTATCATCTTGAAAAATGATTTCATCATCCCCAAACATCCTTTCAATTGATGGGATAAGAAAAGTGTCCAAAATATCAACGTAAACTTGTGCATTTATTGATGATGTAATGACAGCCATCTCCCCAGTGGCTTTACCTGACATGCAGCCCCATATCATCAATGACTGTGGAAATTTACATGTTCTCTTCAGGCAGTCATCTTTATAAATCTCATTGGAACAGCACAAAACAAAAGTTCCAGCATCATCACCTTGCCCAATGCAGATTCGAGATTCATCACTGAATATGACTTTCATCCAGTCATCCACAGTCCACGATTGCTTTTCCTTAGCCCATTGTAACCTTGTTTTTTTCTGTTTAGGTGTTAATGATGGCTTTCGTTTAGCTTTTCTGTATGTAAATCCCATTTCCTTTAGGCGGTTTCTTACAGTTCGGTCACAGACGTTGACTCCAGTTTCCTCCCATTTGTTCCTCATTTGTTTTGTTGTGCATTTTTGATTTTTGAGACATATTGCTTTAAGTTTTCTGTCTTGACGCTTTGATATCTTCCTTGATCTACCAGTATGTTTGCCTTTAACAACCTTCCCATGTTGTTTGTATTTGGTCCAGAGTTTAGACACAGCTGACTGTGCACAACCAACATCTTTTGCAACATTGTGTGATGATTTACCCTCTTTAAAGAGTTTGATAATCCTCTCCTTTGTTTCAATTGACATCTCTCGTGTTGGAGCCATGATTCATGTCAGTCCACTTGGTGCAACAGCTCTCCAAGGTGTGATCACTCCTTTTTAGATGCAGACTAACGAGCAGATCTGATTTGGTGCAGGTGTTAGTTTTGGGGATGAAAATTTACAGGGTGATTCCATAATTTATTCCTCAGAATTGAGTGAGTCCATATTTTTTTCCCTCTGCTTGGTCTAAAAAAGTAACCGTTACTGACTGCCACAGTAATTTTTCCTGATTTCTTATAGTGTTTCTTAAAGCCAGGAAGTTGCCATTTGAAATTACTTTAGTTTTGTGTCATGTCTGTGATCTGCTTTTTTTCTACAAAATTAAACAACTGAATGAACATCCTCCGAGGCCGGTGATTCCATAATTTTTGCCAGGGGTTGTAAAAGTGTAATTTGAGCTGTGAGCTGAGAAAACGACGGGTGTCTTTGGTGTGACGTGTGTAAGATGAAACACTGAGCGCCGCTCGACGACCCAGATCAGTGTGATCCCTGTGAAGCAAACGAAGGTAGGGGAGGAGCAGGTAGATGCCACACCCACATAGCACCTAGCTGCAGATAGATGCTTCCATTTAGGATCATCAAAGGTCACTTTGATGTTTTTGAGGCATCTCATGAATCCATGTGTGAGTTCATGAAGCCAACAGCAGAATCACTGAGATTAGCTCTGGACAGACGGAGCTGCTCAGGTGGATGATTACAGATGAAAAGAACACAGTTCAGGAGGAAAGTTCTGGACTCGGGTTCCACATTGGAGCCCCAATGAAAATCTTCAAGACCAAGTCTGATTTGTTCCTTCGTGCACAGTCAGGTGTGTTTTTTGTTGTTTTGTTTTTTTTGTCCAGGGAGCAGTGCGTGGATCCGCCCGTGTTTGTGCACAAAGGCTGACCTTCAGCTGTAAATCCTTGGAGTGGTATTCCTGTCTGCGTTTTCAAAGGAGCCGAGCTTCATTCACTGCCTTTTATCTTTCTGAAGCTTTTATTGCTCCTCACAGCACTCTGCTCCTTATTTTTCTCTCTTTATCGCTGCTTACACGCCGAATTGACGCCGAGGCGGCGATTTGTGAGCAGCCTCATTCTGAAGGTGTGTTTCACACTGTAGGTTTTCGTTTTACATCAGGTCACGGGTTCAAAAACCACCGTGTTAGAAAACACATGATCCTCAGCTGTTCCTGCTGATTGACTGATCGACACGTGGATTCACTCCGACGTTAAACATCTCCTGATTTGTGCAGATATTTTGTAGAGTTGAAATTAGGAGACCTTTTGACCCTTGAGGCGTTCATACGAGCTCAAATCCTGGAAAGAAAAATCTCCCCATTAGCTCTCTGAAATGTTGGTAGAAGTCGATGATTAGGTGATAATTTAATCATATATAATTTGCATATGATGGGAAGCTGAACATCATCCTGTTGGCTTAAAAGTTAGTGTTTTGTTGATTTAATTGTATTATATTCAATTAAATATTTTAAAATCAACAGTTTGTGTGGAATAAAAATCCTCAGATGTGTCGACAGTCTCACTAGGTAAGATTTTTAGTTGCTAGGGAAGGTCAGAAAGTCATTAAGTTGGTAACTAGGGTGCGAAGGGCCATGTGGGCTACCGGCTCAAAGCTCAAGGCAAAATGGCCATTTTCGGCATGAAAATGGCCGCCATTTCCAAACGAAGGAATCTACAAAAATAATTTCCAGACCGGAACAATGTAAATGACCAATATTGTGCCCTTGCAAAATTAAAAGTAGCGGGCAGTTTGGGGGAATATTGGATCCAAATACCCAAATTGGCTGTTTTCGGCATAAAAATGGCCGCCATTTCCAAATGAACGAATCTACAACTACAATTTGTTTGATGTGATATATGTCAACAACCCATATTATGCCCTTGCCAAATTAAAAAAAGTTATCAGACCGTTTTTTGAGAAAATCACCTTTAAGTGCTCAAAATGGCTGTTTTCGGCATAAAAATGGCCGCCATTTCCAAATGAAGGAATCTACAGAAATAATTTTCAGACCGGAACAATGTAAATGACCAATATTGTGCCCTTGCAAAATTAAAAGTAAAGTTAGTGGGCAGTTTTTGAGAATATTGGGTCCAAATGCCCAAATTGGCTGTTTTCGGCATAAAAATGGCCGTCATTTCTAAATGAACAAATGTACAACTACAATTTTTTGATGTGATATATGGCAATGACCCATATTATGCCCTTGCCAAGTTATAAAAAAAGTTATCAGACCGTTTTTGAGAAAATTGCCTTTAAATGCTCAAAATGGCTGTTTTCGGCATAAAAATGGCCGCCATTTCCAAACGAAAGAATCTACAGAAATAATTTTCAGACCGGAACAATGTAAATGACCAATATTGTGCCCTTGCAAAATTAAAATGTTTCACAAATATCTAACACGAAACATGAACTAAATGGTGCTGTTTTTCAATAATTAGCTGATTTTTTTTCTTTATTTTTTTAAATATATTTTTATTGTGTGTTTTTCTTTATTTATTGACAAATAAACTGGCGCCTCCACTTTATTCCAGACTTGTAATTAATTTTTCTCCATGTGGCAGGCGTCACATTTCCACATGCGGTGTGTTGGCGAGCTCCCAGCATGCTTTGCAGAAGCCGGCTGTGAGTTTTAATTGGTTGTTTCCATGTGTGACAGACGAGACAATAAATGCTAAGACCACAAACACACAAACAACAAAAACGTGCACGGAAATCAAACCGCTTTCATTTGATCCAGATTTTATCTGCTGCACAAGCAAAAGATAAAATCTGCTTGATTTTAAGGATGAAAAACCAGCAACAGCTGCACTAACCAGCTCATCACAAACATCTGATTCAGATCAGCTCAGAGTAAATCAGCATCTGTCTTTCTTCATTCTAGGATCCAGTTCTGGAATTTGATTGGTGCATTCAGGTGAAATAGGTAGTTTTTCATGTAAAAATCTGTTTGTTTTTTTCCTCACTCTGATGGGTTTCTCTGCTTTGTTTATGAAAGTGTGTTTAGGGTCAGAAAAGGTCAAGGGTGGCAGAGGGGTCAGGATTCCATCAGACGCTGCAGCTGTTTGCTCGCAGAGTTGCTACAGTTCCTGCAGAGTTCCTGTAGTTTTCTGGTGGAGCGTTGATGCTGCAGGTGATGATGAAGTGCAGCTCCCTCAGTTAAACTCGGCCGTCTGCAGGCGCTGCACGCTGATCTGGTATTCATCACCCCACAGCGGCGACTTCCAGCTGATCGATGCGCGAGTCTTTGGACCGAACATTCATCATCCTGCAGCGCCGCCGTGCAGCAGAGACGTCACATTAGTCTGACTGCTCCTTCTTAATCCGTGCACTCAGATTGTTAATTTGTGATCTTGCATAACTAATCCAGTCACACTAATTAGTTAACTGGTCTGCAGTGACGAGTCTGTGTCCGAAAACGTCTAAATCTATTTGCATGTAAATAAAATTGATAGTCATCAAAATATGAGAGCATGGTGAAAATTTGCATTAATTATTTTGATGACAAACAGACAAAAAAAAAAAAAAAAGAGGAATTTGAATTAAAGCTGAAATCAAAAGTTTGTTCCAAAGCTGTTGGTGCACATTTTCCACCTGAGGAGGAATAAATCAGAAATGTTGCAGGTTCTCATAAAAGATGCATCTTAAGGACCGGAGCTCGCTGTTCAGACTGACCTCTCACCTCCAGCGTTGTCATGGTAACACCTGTGATTGACGGCTGTGGTCGTTGATTAAACCTCGAAAGGTAAAATGGTTGTTTTTTGGAATAGCAACCATCCAGAAGAAAAACAGTGAATGTGCAGCAGAAAGGATAAATGCAAAACACAAAAAAAAAAAGGGGGGGGCGATAAGCTTGAAATGGAGCGCCGGAACTTAGAGACTGGAGTAAGAATGGCCCAGAGGACGGAGACCCGGGAATGACCCACGTTAATGGTGGACCTCAGAGCTGGTTGCTGATGGACAACCAGGTTCTGGATCGGTTTTTCTCACCTTATCGATCATTGTTAAGACTATTTCAGTACTGCAGCTCTTTAAAAAGGACAAACAGACCTGGAGGGACACAGTCCATTTGTCCAGATGGGTCAGAAATGTTCCAAAATGGCTTCCTGTAGAAATTTCCAGTTAAAATTCCAGTTTTTATTTTGGAGCCAAATCATTCTGTTTAAATCCATGAATGATTAAATCCTTTATAAAGACAAAATAATTTGTGTGCACCTGCTTTATTTAGCTTTTACTCTGCCAGCCAACAGAGGGCAGATGTGATGCCATTGTCTTATTTATTTTATTTCATTTAATTTTTTTAAATCATACCTGCTAAGGGAAAACTTTATAGAAATTCTTCTTGGATCAATGTTTTTTGTTTTTCCCCTGTGTGGCCATTTGAAGAATCGGCTTTATGACATCACATCGACCTGTAGCAGCCTCAAAGTGATGATGTCACACCCACTCAGTAAGGGGGAGGAGCTTGTCTGACATCAACTGCTGATGTGCTTGGTAGAACTGAAACCCTGAACCCTCTGGGAGTGTGTGGAACCAGTTTGAGATCACTGAGCTTTCGCTGATCCTCGGCGTTCAGTCCCACTAGATCCAAAGTCCCGCCAAAACAAAGCGGCTGCTGATACATGTTATATCACAGTGTGCTTTTATTTTGAAGGGCAACAAAAACAAGAAAACAAAGACTGATAAAAAAGATGCAAAGTCTAAAAGGTAAATCACCTTAATAATTATTTTAATGAAGCTTCCTCACTGACATTAATCACATTTGGCACCATCTTCAGCCCTGCCCCCACATGACCCGGGACAGGATGACCCCTGGGTCACTGACAGGTGCAGTCAGATAGACATCATTTCGACTTTGGTAATCAACTCCTTCCTAAGAGACAGCTGAGTTTGGGATAGAACTCAGTCAGTCCTGTTTCGACATCGCTTCCAGTTCTCGTAGATTTATATTTATTTAGGCGCCGGCGCCGCAGTGAAGGAGCGCGGCATTTGCCTTCTCTGCAGCCATGATGGATTTAGTGCTGATGGGGTGAGAAAGGATCCAAAATTCATCCATCAGATGGACACATTTGGCCAAGATCGTGACCCACTTCCAAAGCAAACCAATGAATCACCTTCCAGCCTCAGAGGGTTCTTTTCTTTCCTTAGCATCTCAGTTCCAAAAACAGGTTTTATTTACAGTAAAAAAAACAAAAAAAACACATATCTTCATTAGTGTATTGAGGTTAGGAGGCATTGATGGAAAGTTTTTAGCCTCACAGGGATCGATGTGACACTGTGACTCCTGACGACATGTTTTTGACCCATTTTTGATCCGTTTTTGAGACAATTAAGAAAAAAAGTGTCTAAAACGCAAAAGTACAATGAATGGACCTGAAGATTCTTCGGTGGTGAGAAGGTGAGCAGCAGAATTCAAGAACATCCTCACCCTGGTTTTACTGACCTCTGACCTCAGGGTTCATAAAAATCCTGAGCCAGTCTGAGACTGACACAATTCCGGTTCAAACCAAAGTCCGGTTTTTGATATTTGAACCGGTGCTACATTAATTTCACGGATTCGACCGACTTCACGAACGCCGTCTGTAAGAAGAACCAAACAGGTTAATTATGTCGCCATGGCAACTTCATTGATGTTGCTGCCAGATGTCTCCTGTGAAGACTTAGCTGGTCCAGATTTTTGGTTTGCGTTGAAGTCCAGCTGCACACAGGAAGTTCATTAATGAGCTGGCGAGCAGATGAGTCATCTGTCACAACAACCTCAGAGGAGCTTCCTGTCACCGCTCCTCTGCGGCCGCGGCGGCTCATTGGCAAGTGACTGAGCCTGTCATCCCGTCCTCCATCACTCTTCATCTTCTTCTGATGAAGGTTAACCGTGACGTTTCATCTCCGTCATTCAGCACAAGCAATGAAGAAGAAACAGCGAGCAGAGAAGCGACTCCCAAAAAAACAGAGTTGCGATCATCGGTGGCTGTGATTGGACAGACGAGTGATTGATCTGCTGCTTCTCCAGTCACACCTTCATGTTAAAAAACAAACAAACAGGAAGGTACGATTTTCCAACATAGTTTTATGATCATATGAAGCCTTAATGCTTTTATTTTGATAGTCTGTTTCCCTTCATGTTCCAGGATGAAAATCAGACAAACAGGAAGTCAGACTGAAACAACACAACAACCCTTTTGAAACATTGTGGCGTAACTTTCGAGTGTAACCAAAGTAAAATTTCTCCTGTTCAGAGGTCCGTGTCAGTCTCAATAATGCAGGGATGAAAAGAGGAGACATCAGAGTGAGAGAACAAAGAGAAAGACAAATGGAGGACAAAAATGATGCGAGAGGGAGAAAAAAAACCCCCGCAGAGTTAAAAATACATTAAAGCCGGTGCACGTGGTGGAGGACGTGCACACGATTTAAAGTGTAAAGCTTTATGTCCTTTATGGTGACTGAACGGACAGTGAAGACACACTCTGTCTCACACACAAACACACACACACTCACTCACTCCAGTTTTTGTGCTGTAGCTCCGCCTCCTCCGCAGAAGGACGTCCCCTGATGTGTCCTTTGTAATTGTTCTTCTCATCCTCATTGGTGTCTTCTAACTGATCCACAGAGGATCTGAAAGTTCATGTAACTTCTCATCAAGCAAGAAAAGATGAAAATTTATAATAATAATAAGGATAATTGTAAAAAAAAAAAAAAAAAAATTAAAGAGCATTCATTAAAGTGTGTGTGTGTGTGTGTGTTTGTCACTGTCATGCAGACACATACGGCAGAGGTGGACGCAGAAGTGCACTTACTTTCCTGCAGTCCTGGTTCGGATCAGGGACAGAGTCCTGGTTCGGATCAGGGACAGAGTCCTGGTTCGATGCTCTTTTAGGTCTTATGGACTTTATGATGTCAGAGTCCTCTCAAAGGTACATAAATTCCCTCATGTGTGTTTGTGCCCAGCAGGTCTGAATAACAAACGCAGGGGTCACGACCCCCCACGGCATGAGCAGACTGGTTCAGAAAAGCCGTTGCTAAGGCCACTGGGGCCGCTGACAGGCAGCGAGTGAATCGACTGCACTCCAATGGCGAGTCCACACACACACACACACACACACGTTCATTCCACAATCTGCCGCTCGCTGAACACTCACCCACAGAAAGAAAATATTCTGCTCCTCCATCACCCCAATTTTCCACCCCCAGCCGCCGAGCCGTCTGATCGGCGCTCAAATTCATTCCAAGCCTGGCTGACTTTCACCTCATTTCACTTCCCACAATCCACTGGGAGCAGCTCTAATGGTTTATGAAACTACAACCTACGTACGTGTTGAGGTTTTCCTTTCCTCACGTCTGATTGTGTCCTGACCTCCATCCATTCATTCCTGCTTCACAACATGTGCAAATGTCCTGTCCGGTAAAAGTTGGTCCAGCAGGGGGGACATTAGTTCAGAAGAAACTCTTCTTCATTGTTCTTCTTCATGCTGTCGCTTAACTCAGTCCATCAGTCCTGGCGTGTCGATGTCATTGCACACAAACATCTTTGTTTGTCTTCTGTTTGCACGTTTTCGTTCCACTTTGCTGCATCGCCGCCACACGATGACGTCCCCTTTTTCTTCTTCGATGCCCCGCCCATTTTCCTGTTTGAACGCTGAAGAATCATCATGGCCATTTCCTGGCAACCATTTTTGAAATCCAGGAAAGTGAAAAGATCCGTTTGAACCGTCGTTAAGATGACCGCCGTGAGTGCCGCCGGCTTCAGGTCCTTCTGGACCACTACAGGACTTTGTGGTTCCACAGGATCAGGTTCAGAATGTTAGGTTTCAGTCTGGATTTGCTTTGAATAAAACATCAGGAATGTTTCACATGTTTCAATGACTATTAGCAAGCTCCTCCCCTCAAACTTAGACACCACAGTCGGCGCCGATTGACCCGAATGCCCCGACCTGATCTCATGGATCCGTAGACTCGAAACCGACTGATAAGCAGCAGATGCTTGACCTGCACACGCCCCGTGTGTGAGTGTGTGTGTGTGAACCATTTTGTTGAAATCAAACACCAAAGCCTGCTGGGTAATACCAGTAATCCCGTAATAACTTGCAGTGAACAAAGAGAAGATGATTCTCTCACTCCGCCTCGCTGCTAATCTTTAAAAAAAAAAAACCCTCCTCAGATCTCTGTCTCACTCACACACACACACACACACACACACACACACACACACACACACACACACACACACACACACACACACACACACACACACACAGGCTGTTTTCTATCTTTACGAGGCCTCTCATTCACCCGACACGTTCTGGACTTCTAGACCTGAACCGAACCAGAGTTCAGGATTACATCGTCCCGCTGACAAACATCGACTGGATGCGTGGGAACTGAGAAACGTGCACACAGCGAGAATGGTGAGCAGGCGGTGACATAAGAGCTCACAGATGTCCGTTACGCCTGATCTCATTCGCCAACGTGGAACACTATATGACATCATAAAGATGTCCAGGTTGTCACGTTGTATGGGTGCTCTGCTAGTTCAGCCTCACAACTGCGCTGTTTGGCAATTTATGGGTAAACGAACTGTGTATGACACTGCCCCCAGTGGTGAACAAAAGGTGAGCGAACACCGTTTGTGCAGTCGGTCAAGACGTCAACATGCAACAACAAAGAATTAAAATCCAGCTAATTAAGTTTATTTGAATTATTTTGATATTTTAAAATGTATTTTTGGACCCACTGTAATGTAATCTCTGCTTTTTTTCCAGATTAAATGTCTTATTTGGACTCATTTTGATGTGTCCTCCCCGACCCTCATGTTTGTTTCTTAATTTTAATTGTCCTGGTCTTCGTCTCCTCCTTTGTGTCTGCACTCGCAGGGGGAAGGTGCAGGACTAAAAATAGCAAAACCACAATAATGATTCTTTGGGAGGATGGTGAGGGGGATTTAAACGCTACACAGCGCTGTTTCCCCCGAGTGCTACTGGGAAATCATTATTTTAAAAAACGGGGGAAAAATCCCACTGTGAGACCAGGTGAGCTTCCTGTCGGACCATCTTCCTGCCCTAATAGGACATGCGGAGAAAATGTCAGGACGACTGGAGGAAGCAGGTGGATTTTCAGCGCTGACGGGCCGAGTCGGCGAAACTAAGTATTCGAGCTGTTCTTCAAGAGAAGCTTCACTCTGGAACTGAAAACACAAACTGCTCGTTAAAAAAGAACCAATGAATGCTCTCCGCTTCCTGACTGGTTCTCCTGGACAAAACCTAGTCGAGGAGCCGTTGCGGTGGTTTCAGGGTCACCGTGACCCCTAAACCTCATCAGATTCTGAGGCTGTGGTTCTGCACCAAAAAACAGTGGGTTCCACTTTGAACTGTCCAGTGTCTGATTTGCAGTGAATCCAGTGACCAGTAGAGGGCAGTGTTCCGTACTGTGTGGGACAGAAGCAGGTCTGATCTTCAGAAAGTCGTCGGTGACGTGGTGACAAACAGGCTGCGTCTGAAGTGAGAATGATTTCACGCTGGATAAAGTCGAGGGCTGCTTGGCAGTTTGCGCGCCAGTCACGCCTCATGGTGGATGTGAGGCGTTTCTACACTGCACGGGGACTTCACTCTGACAAAACAAATCTGCAGTACAACCGACAAAAAGTCGCATATTTGACGAAATGTTGCAGATGAACTTAACTTTGAAGAGCAGGAATCTGGACAAAGAACAGTGGCGGGAAAGTGACAAAATGTGAGAATGAGGGTATGTGTATAAAGTTAGCGAAAGCGTGTCAGTTAAACATCACTTAGATGGCATAATGAGCAGTCCAGAGCCAGAAAGGGTTTTTTCTTCTTCCTCGCAGTACTTTTCGGTGACTATTTTTTTTTTCCTTTTTCCCGTCAACTTCTGTCGAATTTTTTTTCTGCTTTGTGTCCAAATGGCCGTAGTGTCTGCGAGAGATGTTCGCACAAAAACACACACACAAACAAGATGTCTGCATGAAAGGGCTCATGAACCCCGTGAATAGGTTTGAATGTTGGTGAAGGGTGTTCTTGTTTTGGCCGCGCAGAACAACAGCATGTTTTCATCATACAGTAGTGTTCAGAATAATAGTAGTGCTATGTGACTAAAAAGATTAATCCAGGTTTTGAGTATATTTCTTATTGTTACATGGGAAACAAGGTACCAGTAGATTCAGTAGATTCTCACAAATCCAACAAGACCAAGCATTCATGATATGCACACTCTTAAGGCTATGAAATTGGGCTATTAGTAAAAAAAAGTAGAAAAAGGGGGTGTTCACAATAATAGTAGTGTGGCATTCAGTCAGTGAGTTTGTCAGTTTTGTGGAACAAACAGGTGTGAATCAGGTGTCCCCTATTTAAGGATGAAGCCAGCACCTGTTGAACATGCTTTTCTCTTTGAAAGCCTGAGGAAAATGGGACGGTCAAGATATTGTTCAGAAGAACAACGTAGTTTGATTAAAAAGTTGATTGGAGGGGAAAACGTGTACTCAGGTGCAAAAAAGTTATAGGCTGTTCATCTACAATGATCTCCATTGTTTTAAAATGGACATAAAAAAAAAGACGTGTAGAAGAAAAAGGAAAACAACCATCAAAATGGACAGAAGAATAACCAGAATGGCAAAGGCTCACCCATTGATCAGCTCCAGGATGATCAAAGACAGTCTGGAGTTACCTGTAAGTGCTGTGACAGTTAGAAGACGCCTGTGTGAAGCTAATTTATTTGCAAGAATCCCCCGCAAAGTCCCTCTGTTAAATAAAAGACGTGCAGAAGAGGTTACAATTTGCCAAAGAACGCATCAACTGGCCTAAAGAGAAATGGAGGAATATTTTGTGGACTGATGAGAGTAAAATTGTTATTTTTTGGGTCCAAGGGCCACAGACAGTTTGTGAGACGACCCCCAAACTCTGAATTCAAGCCACAGTTCACAGTGAAGACAGTGAAGCATGGTGGTGCAAGCATCATGATATGGGCATGTTTCTCCTACTATGGTGTTGGGCCTATATATCGCATACCAGGTATCATGGATCAGTTTGGATATGTCAGAATACTTGAAGAGGTCATGTTGCCTTATGCTGAAGAGGACATGCCCTTGAAATGGGTGTTTCAACAAGACAATGACCCCAAGCACACTAGTAAACCAGCAAAATCTTGGTTCCAAACCAACAAAATTAATGCCTCGCAGATGTGAAGAAATCATTAAAAACTGTGGTTATACAACTAAATACTAGTTTAGTGATTCACAGGATTGATAAAAAAAGCAGTTTGAACATAATAGTTTTGAGTTTGTAGCGTCAACAGCAGATGCTACTATTATTGTGAACACACCCTTTTCTACCTTTTTTTACTAATAGCCCAATTTCATAGCCTTAAGAGTGTGCATATCATGAATGCTTGGTCTTGTTGGATTTGTGAGAATCTACTGAATCTACTGGTACCTTGTTTCCCATGTCACAATAAGAAATATACTCAAAACCTGGATTAATCTTTTTAGTCACATAGCACTACTATTATTCTGAACACTACTGTAAATCCACACCAGGTTTCCCCACAGGTGCAATTCCAGCTCGTTGCTCTTAGATATCAATTAGATTTGATGCCAGGTGGGATTTAATCTGCATGTGTGTGCATGTGTGCGCGCCACAGGCTGTGATGTCATTTTACAGACACACGTGTAATTAAACGGCATTCCTTCTACAGTAATTCGTCCGTGCAGGACTCGCTGTCCAGATTGACACCCAGACAGACTTCATTCTGACAACAACAAACATTGTCACTGTAGCAACGACTCTCCATCACACTCATAACCCACGTCAACATTTAAAGAGACAGAAAGAATTCTAGTCTTGCAACAAAAAGGTTGTGTGTTTGATTCCCTACCAAAGCAGAGATTTGTTCTCCTGGGGTTTGCATGTTCTTGCTGTTCCTGTGTCTCTTTCCTCCCGCTGCTGTTGACCAAGGACCTGTAGACCTGAAACTGATCCCCAGCTGCCAAACTCGTTTTCCCCCTGCTCCCAGACAATGTGTCCAAGTGGACAACAAAGTCAGTCAGTTCTATTTTTACAGGATTGGGAATGCATTAGCCTAGGTTAATACCATGAATGGATGCAGCGGGAAGATGCTAAGATGCTAGCCTAGCTCAATGAGATGACTGGATGCAGTGGGAAGATGCTAAGAAGCTAGCCTAACTCAGTGAGATGACTGGACGCAGCAGGAAGGCGCTAGCCTAGCTCAATGAGATGACTGGATGCAGCGGGAAGACATAAGACGCTAGCCTAGCTCAGTGAGATGACTGGATGCAGCAGGAAGGCGCTAGCCTAGCTCAGTGAGATGACTGGATGCAGCGGGAACATGCTAAGATGCTAGCCTTGCTCAGTCAGATGACTGGAAACAGTGGGAAGATGCTAGGCTAGCCCAGTGAGATGACTGGATGCAGCGGGAAGACATAAGACGCTAGCCTAGCTCAGTGAGATGACTGGATGCAGCAGAAAGGCGCTAGCCTAGCTCAGTGAGATGACTGGATGCAGTGGGAAGGCGCTAAGATGCTAGCCTCACTCAGTGAGATGACTGGATGCAGCAAATTAAGTCAAAATGGCTCAATTTAAATTTTCTAATCTGCAAACGTCAAAAGAAAACATCTTAATGGACAAATATAAATAATGTTAATAAATAATAAATGAAGAGTAACTTTTAAGTATAAACCTTTTTATTTTGGTGTTGATGAATGAGTTAACTCTAGTTCATGTTTACATCTGAGTGTCATTTGGAGCTTTTTATATAAATCTAAGTAGGAAAGTTGTCTTTCATGGCTTTAAGAGACAAAGATGAAGGTTTTCAGGTGTTTCGTCATCGTTTGAACATCATCGTCAAGGACAAAAGGTTTTGAGATTTCAGATGAAATTGGTGAAGCTTGTGGATTTACTGATTTTGGTTGTTCTGGCTGCTGAAGGCGTCTTTATGACACATCAAAGGGAATCTTAAACATACAAACCTCAAACATCATTCACTTTATCACAAGATGAATCTTTAATCATCAGTTTTTGATTATTTTTTTTTATATATTATTCAAACAAACACAATAAGGAGCCATGTTTGGACCACCTTTAAGTGATCGTTAAGAATTATTGCGCTAACTCGCTGAGCATAACCATGCTCACCCAAATTTCTAGGTAGCTTATAAGGGTGACATAACTTTGAAAATTTGTTTTTGTTCATATTGTTTATGAGTAAATTATAGGTTATTTTTACCAGCAAAATTTCAAGAAATAATTTAACAGGCAAAAAAAAAAGAAAAAAGAAAACAAACTCACTCGCCCATGGGCAAAAAAAATCCACCAGATGTCCATAAATAATGTGCGTGAAGATGTCTACATCGCTGAAAACAAAAGCTCCAAGCATGTGTGGCCAGAGAGCGGACAAAACGGAAAGAAGAAAAAAATACTTATAGTGTCTGAAGTGCTAATACATGCATATAAGGCATAATTTATTCAGAGGCGTTGATTAATTTGTGTAGAAGAGATAAATGCTGAAATAATTTTGGCAGTGGCTACGGCCAAGCCACGGGAAAAGACGAGTGCTGAGACGTGCCTCTTCCAGAAGGATCAAAATCTATTCTCTGCTTAATAAATGTATTCCCATGTTTGTTGTTATCCAACTAAACACCCAATAATGACGTAGATTGCACAGGGAGTTATTTTTCTGTTTAAACTCTCTGGGTGCACTTGCCATCTTGGAAAAGTGCAGAAGCTTGTCATGTGAACACAAACTCATCAACTGCGGGGAAGTCGCTGTATAAGACACAGGAGTGTTTTTAGTCCTCAGTAAAATGTCATTGTTCTATATTTTCCTCTGCATCAACTGCAGATGGGATAGAAACTGCAGATGCGTGCGTCCTTCACTGCACGAATAGATCCTTATGGTACTGTCACATTGTATCACGGTGGCGTGTATGGCACCGCCTTAATTGGAACAAATTTTGGGACATCCAGTCATTGAATTATTCATTGCACCTGTGAATGTGGTGCTGTACTCATTCCTGTTTTAGCCTCTACTGGTGGTTGGCTCTCATTGCGGTATTGTATCACTTCCTGTTCCGGAGCACAGCGGTGTTTTGCTGTATCTGTTAGCTGTTTAATCTGCGCAGTTAGATTGATCTAGTTAACTAGATAACGATTTGTTTCACAGTGTAATCTTCACGTGCCTTAACTAAAGCACTCCCTCTGCTGAATCACCTCTAAATTATTTACACATTATTCACTTTGTGTGTTTTTAGGAATCCGCTAGCTTAGCGCAGCTACTAGCTCTTAGCCGGTTTAGCATGGCGGCTTCTCCTGTCTCTCCCGCACTTTTCTGCTCTGGGTGTGAAATGTTTAGTTATTCCTCGGCCTCCTTTAGCAGTAACGGTACTTGTAATAAGTCTAGCTTATTCGTAGCTTTGGAGGCCAGGCTGGGCGAATCGGAGACTCGACTCCACACCGTGGAAAATTCTACAGCTAGCCAGGCCCCTGTAGTCGGTGCGGACCAAGGTAGCTTAGCCGCCGTTAGTTCCCTTCCAGCAGATCCCAAGCAGCCGGGAAACCAGGCCGACTGGGTGACTGTGAGGAGGAAGCGTAGTCCTAAACAGAAGCCCCGTGTACACCGCCAACCCGTTCACATTTCTAACCGTTTTTCCCCACTCGACGACACACCCGCCGAGGATCAAACTCTGGTTATTGGCGACTCTGTTTTGAGAAATGTGAAGTTAGCGACACCAGCAACCATAGTCAATTGTCTTCTGGGCGCCAGAGCAGGCGACATTGAAGGAAATTTGAAACTGCTGGCTAAGGCTAAGCGTAAATTTGGTAAGATTGTAATTCATGTCGGCAGTAATGACACCCGGTTACGCCAATCGGAGGTCACTAAAATTAACATTGAATTGGTGTGTAACTTTGCAAAAACAATGTCGGACTCTGTAGTTTTCTCTGGGCCCCTCCCCAATCGGACTGGGAGTGACATGTTTAGCCGCATGTTCTCCTTGAATTGCTGTCTGTCTGAGTGGTGTCCAAAAAATGAGGTGGGCTTCATAGATAATTGCCAAAGCTTCTGGGGAAAACCTGGTCTTGTTAGGAGAGACGGCATCCATCCCACTTTGGATGGAGCAGCTCTCATTTCTAGAAATCTGGCCAATTTTCTTAAATCCTCCAAACCGTGACTATCCAGGGTTGGGACCAGGAAGCAGAGTTGTAGTCTTACACATCTCTCTGCAGCTTCTCTCCCCCTGCCATCCCCTCATTACCCCATCCCCGTAGAGACGGTGCCTGCTCCCAGACCACCAATAACCAGCAAAAATCTATTTAAGCATAAAAATTAAAAAAGAAAAAATAATATAGCACCTTCAACTGCACCACAGACTAAAACAGTTAAATGTGGTCTATTAAACATTAGGTCTCTCTCTTCTAAGTCCCTGTTAGTAAATGATATAATAATGGATCAACATATTGATTTATTCTGCCTTACAGAAACCTGGTTACAGCAGGATGAATATGTTAGTTTAAATGAGTCAACACCCCCGAGTCACACTAACTGCCAGAACGCTCGTAGGACGGGCTGAGGCAGAGGATTAGCAGCAATCTTCCATTCCAGCTTATTAATTAATCAAAAACCCAGACAGAGCTTTAATTCATTTGAAAGCTTGACTCTTAGTCTTGTCCATCCAAATTGGAAGTCCCAAAATGCAGTTTTATTTGTTATTATCTATCGTCCACCTGGTCCTTACTGTGAGTTTCTCTGTGAATTTTCAGACCTTTTGTCTGACTTAGTGCTTAGCTCAGATAAGATAATTATAGTGGGCGATTTTAACATCCACACAGATGCTGAGAATGACAGCCTCAACACTGCATTTAATCTGTTATTAGACTCAATTGGCTTTGCTCAAAATGTAAATGAGTCCACCCACCACTTTAATCATATCTTAGATCTTGTTCTGACTTATGGTATGGAAACTGAAGACTTAACAGTATTCCCTGAAAACTCCCTTCTGTCTGATCATTTCTTAATAACATTTACATTTACTCTGATGGACTACCCAGCAGTGAGGAATAAGTTTCATTACACTAGAAGTCTTTCAGAAAGCGCTGTAATTAGGTTTAAGGATATGATTCCTTCTTTATGTTCTCTAATGCCATATACCAACACAGTGTAGAGTAGCTACCTAAATTCTGTAAGTGAGAGAGTATCTCGTCAATAGTTTTACATCCTCATTGAAAACAACTTTGGATGCTGTAGCTCCTCTGAAAAAGAGAGCTTTAAATCAGAAGTGCCTGACTCCGTGGTATAACTCACAAACTCGCAGCTTAAAGCAGATAACCCATAAGTTGGAGAGGAAATGGCGTCTCACTAATTTAGAAGATCTTCACTTAGCCTGGAAAAAGAGTCTGTTGCTCTATAAAAAAGCCCTCCGTAAAGCTAGGACATCTTACTACTCATCACTATTTGAAGAAAATAAGAACAACCCCAGGTTTCTTTTCAGTACTGTAGCCAGGCTGACAAAGAGTCAGAGCTCTGTTGAGCCGAGTATTCCTTTAACTTTAACTAGTAATGACTTCATGACTTTCTTTGCTAATAAAATTTTAACTATTAGAGAAAAAATTACTCAGAACCATCCCAAAGACGTATCGTTATCTTTGGCTGCTTTCAGTGATGCCGGTATTTGGTTAGACTCTTTCTCTCCGATTGTTCTGTCTGAGTTATTTTCATTAGTTACTTCCTCCAAGCCATCAACATGTCTATTAGACCCCATTCCTACCAGGCTGCTCAAGGAAGCCCTACCATTATTTAATGCTTCGATCTTAAATATGATCAATCTATCTTTATTAGTTGGCTATGTACCACAGGCTTTTAAGGTGGCAGTAATTAAACCATTACTTAAAAAGCCATCACTTGACCCAGCTATCTTAGCTAATTATAGGCCAATCTCCAACCTTCTTTTTCTCTCAAAAATTCTTGAAAGGGTAGTCGTAAAATAGCTAACTGATCATCTGCAGAGGAATGGTCTATTTGAAGAGTTTCAGTCAGGTTTTAGAATTCATCATAGTACAGAAACAGCATTAGTGAAGGTTACAAATGATCTTCTTATGGCCTCAGACAGTGGACTCATCTCTGTGCTTGTTCTGTTAGACCTCAGTGCTGCTTTTGATACTGTTGACCATAAAATGTTATTACAGAGATTAGAGCAAGCCATAGGTATTAAAGGCACTGCGCTGCGGTGGTTTGAATCATATTTATCTAATAGATTACAATTTGTTCATGTAAATGGGGAATCTTCTTCACAGACTAAGGTTAATTATGGAGTTCCACAAGGTTCTGTGCTAGGACCAATTTATTCACTTTATACATGCTTCCCTTAGGCAGTATTATTAGACGGCATTGCTTAAATTTTCATTGTTACGCAGATGATACCCAGCTTTATCTATCCATGAAGCCAGAGGACACACACCAATTAGCTAAACTGCAGGATTGTCTTACAGACATAAAGACATGGATGACCTCTAATTTCCTGCTTTTAAACTCAGATAAAACTGAAGTTATTGTACTTGGCCCCACAAATCTTAGAAACATGGTGTCTAACCAGATCCTTACTCTGGATGGCATTACCCTGACCTCTAGTAATACTGTGAGAAATCTTGGAGTCATTTTTGATCAGGATATGTCATTCAATGCGCATATTAAACAAATATGTAGGACTGCTTTTTGCATTTACGCAATATCTCTAAAATTAGAAAGGTCTTGTCTCAGAGTGATGCTGAAAAACTAATTCATGCATTTATTTCCTCTAGGCTGGACTATTGTAATTCATTATTATCAGGTTGTCCTAAAAGTTCCCTGAAAAGCCTTCAGTTAATTCAAATGCTGCAGCTAGAGTACTGACAGGGACTAGAAGGAGAGAGCATATCTCACCCATATTGGCCTCTCTTCATTGGCTTCCTGTTAATTCTAGAATAGAATTTAAAATTCTACTCTTACTTATAAGGTTTTGAATAATCAGGTCCCATCTTATCTTAGGGACCTCATAGTACCATATCACCCCAATAGAGCGCTTCGCTCTCAGACTGCAGGCTTACTTGTAGTTCCTAGGGTTTGTAAGAGTAGAATGGGAGGCAGAGCCTTCAGCTTTCAGGCTCTTCTCCTGTGGAACCAGCTCCCAATTCAGATCAGGGAGACAGACACCCTCTCTACTTTTAAGATTAGGCTTAAAACTTTCCTTTTTGCTAAAGCTTATAGTTAGGGCTGGATCAGGTGACCCTGAACCATCCCTTAGTTATGCTGCTATAGACTTAGACTGCTGGGGGGTTCCCATGATGCACTGAGTGTTTCTTTCTCTTTTTGCTCTGTATGCACCACTCTGCATTTAATCATTAGTGATTGATCTCTGCTCCCCTCCACAGCATGTCTTTTTCCTGGTTCTCTCCCTCAGCCCCAACCAGTCCCAGCAGAGGACTGCCCCTCCCTGAGCCTGGTTCTGCTGGAGGTTTCTTCCTGTTAAAAGGGAGTTTTTCCTTCCCACTGTCGCCAAGTGCTTGCTCACAGGGGGTAGTTTTGACCGTTGGGGTTTTTACGTAATTATTGTATGGCCTTGCCTTACAATATAAAGCTCCTTGGGGCAACTGTTTGTTGTGATTTGGCGCTATATAAATAAAATTGATTTGATTTGTTTTATATCTGGATCTCACCTGCATGTTAAGACTGAAGAAGAGACATCCGGGAATTGATCCCTGTGGGACTCCATGCCTCATTTATGTTCGGTCCAGTCTCTACTTACCAACAGGCTCCACTTTATTTGAAGAAACATGTAGAATTTCTGTTCTGAGCTTCTTGTTCCTACAATGATGTTTACTTTAAACCAGAATCTCCAGATTTTTGTAAACAGGACTGACAGTGATATGAAACTCAATGGTTGGCTGAACACCTGGAGTTCAGCGTGAGCTTGAATTTAAACTCTGCATACAGAAGCAGTTTGGAGATGTTGGGTTTGATGTTCTTACCTGCCTGAGCTCAAAGAGCTTTTTCCCATAAGGCCATGGAACACTTCTTCAGTCAGTCTCAGCAAGAAGCGAGTCGCTTCCAAATCCCGCGGCATGTGTCTTCCGGCTCCAAGGTGAAGAGCAGCTGGCCGGCTCCTTCTCCAACACTGACAAAGAAAAATTCTGTTTTTCTGCAAGAATAAAAAAAGACGCAAACAATGAACCTTGAAATGAGGGTGCAGGTTGAGTTTAAAAATGAGAAGCAGCATGGCTCCGCCTCTTCCCATCAGCCCCCTGCAGCAGTGTTTGGCCTTGTCGAGGTAACGCTGGAAAAACAGCGAATCTGCAAACTCTTCTTCATGTGCCGCATGCAGCAGACCAATCAGGATTTTTTTTTTTTTTTTTACTTTTTTTTTTACTTTTGGTTTATATACACTCAACAAAAATATAAACGCAACACTTTTGGTTTTGCTCCCATTTTGTATGAGATGAACTCAAAGATCTAAAACTTTTTCCACATACACAATATCACCATTTCCCTCAAATATTGTTCACAAACCAGTCTAAATCTGTGATAGTGAGCACTTCTCCTTTGCTGAGATAATCCATCCCACCTCACAGGTGTGCCATATCAAGATGCTGATTAGACACCATGATTAGTGCACAGGTGTGCCTTAGACTGCCCACAATAAAAGGCCACTCTGAAAGGTGCAGTTTTGTTTTATTGGGGGGGGGATACCAGTCAGTATCTGGTGTGACCACCATTTGCCTCATGCAGTGCAACACATCTCCTTCGCATAGAGTTGATCAGGTTGTCAATTGTGGCCTGTGGAATGTTGGTCCACTCCTCTTCAATGGCTGTGCGAAGTTGCTGGATATTGGCAGGAACTGGTACACGCTGTCGTATACGCCAGTCCAGAGCATCCCAAACATGCTCAATGGGTGACATGTCCGGTGAGTATGCCGGCCATGCAAGAACTGGGACATTTCAGCTTCCAAGAATTGTGTACAGATCCTTGCAACCTGGGGCCGTGCATTATCCTGCTGCAACATGAGGTGATGTTCTTGGATGTATGGCACAACAATGGGCCTCAGGATCTCGTCACGGTATCTCTGTGCATTCAAAATGCCATCAATAAAATGCACCTGTGTTCTTCGTCCATACAGACGCCTGCCCATACCATAACCCCACCGCCACCATGGGCCACTCGATCCACAACATTGACATCAGAAAACCGCTCACCCACACGACGCCACACATGCTGTCTGCCATCTGCCCTGGACAGTGTGAACCAGGATTCATCCGTGAAGAGAACACCTCTCCAACGTGCCAAACACCAGCGAATGTGAGCATTTGCCCACTCAAGTCGGTTACGACGACGAACTGGAGTCAGGTCGAGACGCCGATGAGGACGACGAGCATGCAGATGAGCTTCCCTGAGACGGTTTCTGACAGTTTGTGCAGAAATTCTTTGGTTATGCAAACCGATTGTTTCAGCAGCTGTCCGAGTGGCTGGTCTCAGACTATCTTGGAGGTGAACATGCTGGATGTGGAGGTCCTGGGCTGGTGTGGTTACACGTGGTCTGCGGTTGTGAGGCTGGTTGGATGTACTGCCAAATTCTCTGAAACGCCTTTGGAGACGGCTTATGGTAGAGAAATGAACATTCAATACACGAGCAACAGCTCTGGTTGACATTCCTGCTGTCAGCATGCCAATTGCACGCTCCCTCAAATCTTGCGACATCTGTGGCATAGTGCTGTGTGATAAAACTGCGCCTTTCAGAGTGGCCTTTTATTGTGGGCAGTCTAAGGCACACCTGTGCACTAATCATGGTGTCTAATCAGCATCTTGATATGGCACACCTGTGAGGTGGGATGGATTATCTCAGCAAAGGAGAAGTGCTCACTACCACAGATTTAGACTGGTTTGTGAACAATATTTGAGGGAAATGGTGATATTGTGTATGTGGAAAAAGTTTTAGATCTTTGAGTTCATCGCATACAAAATGGGAGCAAAACCAAAAGTGTTGCGTTTATATTTTTGAGTGTGTATATATATATATATATATATATATATATATATATATATATATATATAATGTGTTAAAGAGCATAATCAGTGAATTTCATGATCAGTAAATTTTGAACATTGATAAATGTAGCTATGGGCTAATACCAGCTAACAGTAAAACTTTTACCAACATGAGATATTTCTACGTAAAGAGATCAAGTTAGATATTTCAAAGTGGTATTTAGTCAAATGGTGTATAAACGTTGGTGAAATAGTCTGAAGGCTCTGAAACCTTTAGCTTGTTTTCATTGCAGACTTTTTCTACTTTTAAAGCTGCTAATCTGGAGAGAAGTCTGTCCTGTAGAGGGCGCTGCACGGGGCATTGTCTCTGTTTAAAAAGTGGAATAAATGCAGGCAGCAGGAGGAGCAGCTACTTTCTCGTTGTTGGCCCGGATTTGATCTCGGCAACACAATATCTCTTCAATACTTCCACCTAAAGGAGAATGCAGATCTGGCAACAAGCTGGATGGGAAGTCAGCACAGTGCTTCTCTGAATACCGGGGCATCTTTTTGAGGTTGTTCATGGATGAGTAAAGTGGTGTAGGTTGCAGCGCTGCACTTTGAGCATGGTGTTAAATTTTCTAACTGATGATGTTGTCGACAGTTCTATCTCTCTGAGCAGATCATTCAGGAACTAAAAACCAAGTCCTCGTCCTCTGACTCAGTCTCGCCAGGCGTTGAATGGCCTAACATCTGCTTGCAGCAGCTGGTCTGCGTGTTTTGAGCCCGTTTGCTCCAAAATAACCTGCCTTCAAATGCAACACGCAGTCTAAATCAGGTCTGAATCACCTTTAAATATTCTCGCTGCATTAACACAGCATTTGTTATGGAAGGATTCGGTTTGTCTGCACGCTGACCCCAGTGACCGGCACTGCACACAAACCAGCTGAAACAGCTGACAACAAAACCTCTCTAACATGTCACGTGTTCATAATGTGTTTATTGCATATTTGTTTATTGTGTGTTTATAACACATTTATCACATTGTTGCATGTTTATAACATGTTTATTGCATGTTTATAACAATTTATCTTGTGTTTATAACATGTATATTTCACACTTAACATGTTTATTGGGTGTTTATAACATGTTTACATCACATTGTTGCATGTTTATAACATGTTTATTGCATGTTTATAACAGTTTATCATGTGTTTATAACATGTTTATCCCACGCTTATGTTTATCACGTGTTTATAACATGTTTATCCCACGCTTATGTTTATCACGTGTTTATAACATGTTTATCCCACGCTTATGTTTATCACGTGTTTATAACATGTTTAGAATGTGCTTACAATGTGTTTGTAACATTTTTAATTGCGTGTTTATAAACATGTTTATTGCTTGTTTATAACATGTTTATCCCGTGTTTAAATGTTTATTTTAGAATTCTGTTTTTTGTTTTGTTTATAACAGTTTATTGTGTGTTTCTAACATGTTTATAACTTATCACATTGTTCCATGTTTATAACATGTTTATCACGTGTTTATAACATGTCTATCTTGCGCTGATAACATGTTTATTGCATGTTTAGAATGTGCTTACAATGTGTTT
Source organism: Thalassophryne amazonica (assembly GCF_902500255.1). Taxonomy (NCBI): domain Eukaryota; kingdom Metazoa; phylum Chordata; class Actinopteri; order Batrachoidiformes; family Batrachoididae; genus Thalassophryne; species Thalassophryne amazonica. The sequence goes on from NC_047124.1 coordinate 6,224,384, forward strand.
GTCATGTGTTTGTAACATTTTTAATTGCGTGTTTATAACATGTTTATCCCGTGTTTAAATGTTTATTTTATAATTCTGTTTTTTGTTTTGTTTTTGAGAGACTTTTCACAGTCTGCTTGGAGTCTACCAATGAGTGGCGATGGTGATTGATCTTTTTTGTTGTTGTTTTTTAAATTCTGAGTTATTAATCATGAGGTCCCATGTTTAACCTGAGTGACTAATGGGCGGGTCTAAACAGCCCGTCCTCGCGCAATGAATCAGGTCACATCAGGAACTTCCTCTTCCCTCTATTTTTTAAACTGTAAATAAAGTTTGAAAAGAGAGCAGAAGTAAAATAAGAACTGTGATGCTGCTGCCGCAGCCGTCCAATCAAAGTACGACACCTTTGTGATGTCACAGTCTGGGAAATTTTGAAACTTTTTGTCCCAACTTCATCATCAAAACAAGTGTGTCTGGCTCTCAACATTCCCAAATAAGGTTTCCTGCAGTCATGCTGGAAAGACAAAAACAGTGAAAACGTTTCACGAGAACATCCGTGTTTGTCCATGGTAGTGACATCATCACACAGCTGCAGACAAAGACGCCAAAAGAGCCAGTTTTCTTTCGTGCAGATCGTTTTCTGTTTTGCATTTACACCCAGGTTATGTTGTTCCAACTGTTGGTGTTTTTGTAGCTCGGCTTACATTGTTCTCAGCATCATCAGACATTCTGTCTGAATGAAATCATAACTAGGCGGTGTTTACTTAATGTTGCAGTAATAAAACCACGGCGAGGTGTTCTGATGGATCTGGAACAAGAGAAGTGAAGGCTGCAGAGCTGAGTAACATTCAGCTGGTCTTAAGCGGGTAATTACCTCAGGAATTTATTTCCCGCTATAAGCAATAAGCCTGATGGCTGAGGAACATTAATACAGAATTATGGTGCTCTGCATTGCCGTGCTGACGTGAGGAAGAGAACATAGCAGATCGCTAATCAATAACTCATCTCACTGACATGTCTGAATATTGGGCTGATCGACCTGAATCAGGCCTGTATTTCTCCTGTTTTGCATAAATTATGTTTGACTTTATTTATTTATGATAATTTTAAGATTCTGAAGTTAATCAGTAAATTAATGTGTTTCACACTCTGGATTCCTACATATGCTGCATGGAAATGAAAAACTGATTTTTGTCCACAATAAATAATTCCTAGTCTGATGTTAAACTGTTGGCACAAACGAGATTAATGTGCGCCATCGAATGACTTGATGTGCACCGTCGGATGACTTGATGCGCGCAGTCTGATGAATTGATGCGCGCCATTGGATGACTTGATACACACAATCAGATGATCTGATGCGCACAATCAGATGACGCGCACAATCAGATGACTTGATGCACACCATCAGATAACTTGGATCTGATGGTGACGCTGTCTGATAACTTGATGTACGCCGTACACCATTGAATGACTTGATGTGCACAATCAGATGACTTCATGCACACCATCAGATGACTTGATACGTGCTGTTTGATAACTTGATGCACATCATCAGATGATTTGATGCGCACAATCAGGTGACTTGATGCACACCATCAGATAACTTGGATCTGATGGTGACGCTGTCTGATAACTTGATATACGCCGTACACCATTGAATGACTTGATGTGCACAATCAGATGACTTCATGCACACCATCAGATGACTTGATACGTGCTGTTTGATAACTTGATGCACATCATCAGATGACTTGATGCGTGCTGTCTGGTGACTTCATGCACAACATCGGATGACTTGATGCGCACCGTCGGATGACTTGATGCGTGCCGTCTGATGACTTGATGCACGCTCTCTAATGATTTGATCCACACCATCGGATGACTTGATGCGTGCCGTCTGATGACTTGATGCGCGCTGTCTGATGACTTGATGCGCTCCTTCGGATGACTTGATGCGCTCCTTCGGATGACTTGATGCGCTCTTTCGGATGACTTGATGCGCACCCTCGGATGACTTGATGCGCGCCCTCGGATGACTTGATGCGCGCTGTCAGATGACTTGATGCACACCATCGGATGACTTGATGCGTGCCATTGGATGACTTGATACACACAATCAGATGATTTGATGCACACCATCGGATGACTTGATGCACACCATCAGTTGACTTGATGCGCACTGTCTGATGACTTGATGCACACAATCAGATGATTTGATGCGCACAATCAGGTGACTTGATGCACATCATCAGATGACTTGTATCTGATGGTGACGCTGTCTGATGACTTGATGTACGCCATCGAATGACTTGATGTGCACAATCAGATGACTTGATGCACACCATCAGATGACTTGATACGCGCTGTCTGATAACTTGATGCACATCATCAGATGACTTGATGCGTGCTGTCTGATGACTTCATGCACAACATCGGATGACTTGATGCGCACCATCGGATGACTTGATGCGCACCATCGGATGACTTGATGCATGCCATCGGATGACTTGATGCGCTCCGTCGGATGACTTGATGCACGCTCTCTAATGATTTGATGCACACCATCGGATGACTTGATGCGTGCCGTCTGACTTGATGCGCTCCGTCGGATGACTTGATGCGCGCCCTCGGATGACTTGATGCACGCTGTCTAATGACTTGATGCACACCATCGGATGATTTGATGCGCGCTGTCTGATGACTTGATGCGCTCCGTCGGATGACTTGATGCACGCTCTCTAATGATTTGATGCACACCATCAGATGACTTGATGCGTGCCGTCTGATGACTTGATGCGCTTCGTCGGATGACTTGATGTGCGCCCTCGGATGACTTGATGCACGCTGTCTAATGACTTGATGTGCACCATCAGATGACTTGATGAGTGCCATTGGATGACTTGATGCGCACCATCAGATGACCTGATGGGCACCATTGGATGACTTGATGGCACCATCGGATGACTTGATGCACACCATCGGATGACTGATGATTTGATGCATGGCATCGAATAACTTGGATGCACCTTGGGATGGCCTAATAGATGTTGTCAGATGAGTTAATGCGCACTGTCTGATGACTTGATGGTTGTTGTCTGATGACTGTTTGATAATGCTTAAATATTTGAAAAAAGTGAGTCTGCGGGGGTCAATTAAAATTTTCTGTCATATCGAAAAGGTTTAGCTTGTAAATCCATTTCAGCTTTTCCAGTGAGTTCTGAGATATTTCTTATCCTTGTTTCACTGAAGCATCTGATAGTTATAGAAGTTTTTTTTATTTTATTGTCCAGGTTTTTTTTTTTATCACACAGATCGATGCAACAGTTGTCTGCGTGTTCTGCATTTATCATTTTGCAGCTTCACCTGACAAAACTTAGTATTATTCTAACCATTCTGATTCAGATCCAGGTGTCATATTTCTGCTGTGAGACAGAATAAAGAAACTCTGAATCATCTCACTTATCTTTGCAGCATTTAAGTCCATTTTCTTGGCACCATTATGTGTGGAACTGTGATTTATTTGTGCATTTTTCCATAAAACCTGAAAGTGATTCATGCTGGAGATAACTGAGGCTTTAAAGCATCATTTTTATAATGAGAAATGATACAAACAAGAAAGACAATCCATGAATTTTCTTTAAATGAACATATGTTTTAGAACTATTTATTTGTGAAAATATTTTACATTTTGTATTTAAAATTTCAATAATTCTGAGCAGGACTAAACACAAATTTAAATAAAAAAAATTGAATAAATTTTTCAAATTTATCAACAAAACAAAATGCTTTCATGTGGTGAAATAAAAAAGACATGAAATGTTACTTTGCTGTAACACTTTGACAGTAAATCCTCAATTTTCCAGCCAGTTTTCTTTATTTCCATTAATGAATACAAACAGCATGGTACTGTGTGGTAAATCTGTCTGGAGGAGGCAGTATTCAAAAAATTTGGGTGACTGTGCAAGAAGGAGATACGTGAGGGAAGCCACCAAGACATCCAGATAAATCTGGAGGTGTTATAGGCTTCTATGGCTGTGATTGGAGAAACTGTGAGTAATGTGCAACTTTTCTCTGTTGGAGCTCCACTTTTACAGCTTCATGACAGAAAAAAAAAAAAAATCTAAAAAGATGATGTGAAATTTCATCTACAGTTTGCCAGAAGTCACATGGGAGACTCGAGCTGGATTTTGATCTTTTTTTTTATTTATTAAAACCAAAAGGTTAATGATGGACTGGACATTCTGAGTAATGCTGTTAACAAACACACACACTGTGGTTGTGCACACATTAGGAAGAAATATCTCTAATTTTAAAACTCTTCCTTGTCTGTACTGTTGTTTTGTGATGTTTGTTACTGTTTTCATTCAGCTGTTGAGACGACAAATCCCACAAAGTGCAGATTTAATTATTCAGTTTTTTCATTAATTAAACCTCTTAACATTTGTCATCATTGAATTAGCATTTTAATTTTCCGTTATTAATGTTTTGGTCTCAAGGTTGTTTTAAAGGAGTGAATGCTGTTTTTATTTATTCATCACAAAAACACAACGAGCCATTAAAAGCATATTAGACTAAATAATCTGCTTCATACATCATATAAGATTCAAACGTGTTCAGGTTCTGCTTTGGTTGGGATCAAACAGAATAAAACTATTCTAATTGACTTTTCATAATTAATTTAATTTGCACAGATTTCTGTGTAGTTTCTCAGATTTTTGAGTTTGTTTCAATTTTAATTGATATTTTTATAATTATTTAAACTGACTCTGGCGACTAACGCAATAAAACTTTTTTTAATTCATCACCTCAGACATCTGCATCTTCACCGTGAGATTTATTCAAAGTAAAATATTAACTCCACTCGTCTTCATGAGACATGTCAAACTGAACTGAAGCTCACTGCTAAATAATTGGTTCAACAACCTTGAATGAATATTTAAAACTGTTCCAGAATCTGGATCCAGATCCAGCTGATGTGATGGTAAGATGGAGCATCTTTAAATTATGAGACACGGATGCACAGAACCATTCTCGGCACAAAAACAGATAATCCTCCTCCAGTGGATCCTAAAAAAGTAAAATGATATCACATAAACATGAATTTTTATGAGAGGAGAAAGAGATTAATTCAGATGGCGTCTGCACGGTCATTAGTGCAGGACATCTGAATAATGAGGCACTGTGTCACAGGTGATGTTAAACATGCAGAACTTCATCACTCCTAAAGCCATGACAGGAATCCCTAACGAGGCAGCAATTGATCCCGAACACACCCACAAACATTTTGTTAATGAGAGATGACCATGACTCCGAACATCCAAACATGCACTAATGAACTGACAAACAATGAAACAGGACTCAACCCTGGGCTCTGATAACCCCGTCCCACTCCAAACATCTAAATGTAGCGAAGACTAATTGGAAAGACTGTTTTGGACTGTTTTGTTTCCAAAGATGAAAAAGAAGCCAGCAGATGACAGAGCTTTTTGTTTTAATCTGTCAGATGTCATAAAGCCTTAGGTTCCCTCGTGCGCTTTCTCTAAACACAGGTCAACTTTGTGTCCAAAGGTGCAAAAGAAGTTGGCAGGTCATAGGGTTTTGTTTTATCTGTCAGATGTCATAAAGCCTTATGTTCCTCCCAGTGCTCTGTGTTTTCAAAACACAGGTCTGCTTTCTGTTACAAAGGTGAAAAAGAAGTCAGCAGGTCATGGGGTTTACTCTGATCAGGCTTCTTTTCTCTGGTGGAAAAAAACTGTATGATTTTGTTCTGTAAATCAGACTTATAACTAGTCTGTTCTTTTGAACTTTGTATTAGCTGTTGTTTATTATTGTCTGTTCTTACAATTAATGTTTATTTTTACTCCTGGTGAGTTTGGATATTAAACTTCAGGCTGTTTTTGTACAGCAGATGACTCTCCTGCTGAGGATCATCAAATGGTTTGAACACTTTCAGACTAGTTTTTGTTGTTCCTGTGTCCTTTTCCTAACTCCTTTTTCCTCTGGCCTTATTCACCCTATTCCTCCTCTGTCTGCTAACCTTTTCAGTCCAGTCTGATGTGCAGAACATGATTTCATTTACATGACTAGATTAGACATTTTACAAGCAAATAATTTATTTTCCTGTCTGAATTTATTTTAATGACATGATGCTTCACAAAGATTAAACTTTCGACACACAACATTTGAACTTGGAAAATTATTTTCTTGATTTGCCTTTGATCCTTTGATCCAGGTAAATAAACCCTGTGCCAAATCAACATGCAGGTCCACCTCTGCTGTAGTGACCCGAGTGACCCAGAAGATTTTTTTTAAACTTTTAAAGAAACAAGATAATAATTATAAACTTGTATTTCATGTTAGGCTGTGGTTATTTTTCTTGTATGTACTGATGATGTCAGAGGGCTGATTGTGCAGGCGCGTTTGGGAGTTCCGCGTGCCCTACAAAGCGCGCGCCAACAGGACTGCAGTGACTCCAATTACCGCGTACTTCTTGCGGGTGTGGTTTCGCCCGCGTTTTCTGTATTAAAACGATGCGCCGCAGGTGCGTAAAAGACGCGGAGAGCAGCGCGTGATAGGCGGTGTGACACGCCCCCAGAGAGAGAGAGAGAGAGACCCGCAGGAAGCCACGAACAGCCGCTGCGGTTTTTGTTCATTCTTTCTTTCTTTCCGGGCTGCTTTTCCCGCAGGAGGATCAGCGGAGAGGGGTTCGATGCCGGCTGGTTCTGTGGGTCTGGAGCGCACAATGAACCGGACGCTGGATGAACTTGTTGCTGTGGGAAACGCACGCGCGCAGACACCGAAAATAAAGGATTTCTGACCCAGTCTTCGTCGCCGCTGAACATTTTTTTTTTCCCGTGGACTTTCTCTTCAAGGGAAAATCGTTTTTGTTCGACTGGCTGCCGATGGATCTGGTTTGGGATCTGATTTTCTTTGGAGCCGAATTCGTTGAAGGTTTTACGCGCCACCGTGGTGCGTAAAATCCTCCTTGGATTCGTGGAGAAACTGTCTCACATGACCTCCCGCTGCTCCGCTGCTCCCTGATCGCTCCCCGCACCTCCTCATCGCCGCATCATGGCAGCAGGAGTGTCGGCGTGGTTGCCGTTCGCACGCGCGGCGGCGATCGGCTGGATGCCGGTGGCCAGCGCGTCCATGCCGGTGCCGCCGCAGGACAAACACCGGGGTCAGGACGGCCTCCTCGTGCTCAATGTGAGTGGCACAAAGTTCCAAACTTGGCGGAACACTCTGGAGCGGTACCCGGACACCCTGCTGGGCAGCTCGGAGCGGGACTACTTCTTCCACGAGGAGAGTAACGAGTACTTTTTCGACAGGGACCCCGACATCTTCAGGCATATCCTCAACTTCTACCGCACCGGGAAGCTGCACTACCCGCGCCAGGAGTGCATCTCTGCGTACGACGAGGAGCTGGCCTTCTTCGGCATAATCCCGGAGATCATCGGGGACTGTTGCTACGAGGAGTACAAGGACCGGCGGCGGGAGAACCAGGAGCGCATCCAGGACGACGAGGAGATGGACCCGACCAACGAGCAGGTCTCCTCGGACATGACGTTCCGAGAGTCCATGTGGAGGGCCTTCGAGAACCCGCACACCAGCACCATGGCGCTGGTCTTCTACTACGTCACGGGCTTCTTCATCGCCGTGTCGGTCCTGGCCAACGTCGTGGAGACGGTGCCGTGCGGCGCCGCGTCGAACCGTCTAAAGGACATGTCGTGCGGGGAGCGTTACGCGCTGGCCTTCTTCTGCCTGGACACGGCGTGCGTCATGATCTTCACGGTGGAGTACCTGCTGCGTCTCCTGGCCGCGCCGAGCCGCTGCAAGTTCATCAAGAGCGTCATGAGCGTCATCGACGTGGTGGCCATCATGCCGTACTATATCGGCCTGGTCATGACCGACAACGAGGACGTGAGCGGCGCCTTCGTCACGCTGCGTGTCTTCAGGGTGTTTCGGATTTTCAAATTCTCGCGGCACTCGGCGGGGCTGCGCATCCTGGGCTACACGCTGAAGAGCTGCGCGTCCGAGCTCGGCTTCCTGCTCTTCTCTCTCACCATGGCCATCATCATCTTCGCCACTGTCATGTTTTACGCGGAGAAAGGCTCCACGGCCACCAAGTTCACCAGCATCCCCGCGGCTTTCTGGTACACCATCGTCACCATGACGACGCTCGGGTAGGTGACGCTCGTGTGTTTGTGCGGGTGGGCGGGGCTTATAATGCTGGGCCCTAGAAAGCACAAATTAAAGGTTTGTCAGTTTCTTAAAAATGTCATCATTTAAAAACGTGTGTGGAGGCGTGTCGCTGTCCGTGGTGCTGAAAGTCCATGTTTCTGTCTCAAAGCACGTTTGATGATCAAACGCAGTTTTTGCAGTTAAATACAAACAAAAAGAAACAAACACTAAAAAGTCAGACTGAGACTTCAGGTACCTCCAAGATCACAGTTATTTTGTGGTTTTCCTGAGATCCATATTCTAAACAAGTCACAGTTTTGGGGCCTTGAGATCAGAGGATCCTCTGTTCAAACCCCAGCCTGTCTGGAAAATCACTAAGGGCCCTTGGGCAAGGTCCTTAATCCCCTGGTTGCTCCTGGTGTGTAGTGAGGGCCTTGCATGGCAGCACCCTGGCATCAGTGTGTTTGTGTGAATGGGTGAATGTGAAGCATTATTGTAAAGATCTTTGAGCGTCTGATGCAGATGGAAAAGTGCTATATAAATGCAGTCCATTTACCATTTAAAGCAATTTTAATAATTTTTATTTTTTTTATTTATTTTGTTTAAGGGGGGGTCAACCATCTGCCAGTGGTCAGCCATGATTGGTTAGATTGTATCTGGAAGTCTCTGCACATTTAGTTTTGTCTGTTGTCCTTTCGACCTGTGATTGGTCAAGCTTCAGGTTGGCGTCTCATTGATAACACTATGTAACAAATTTTTATTTTTGTTTTGTTCCTGGGTACACAGTGTGTTTTCCTAACCTGTTGTGCCTTAAATAAATAGAAAATAGCTGTTATTCCACAGAAACTTTGCTTCTGTGATCAGGACAATGATATTTTGAAATTTGTCTGTTTTCAAGAATATTTTCGATTCGCCTTCACTACTACTGAGTAGTCTTCTAGAATATTCTTTAACTGCTAGAACTGTCCAGAATTTTCTAGAAGTTTCCAGAATTATCTAGAAATTTCAAGAAACTTTTAGAACTTTCTAGAACGTTAAAAATACAATCAAAGTTTGTGCTGAATGTAGTCATTTTTCCATAGACTTTAGACATAAGCAGTTGAAATATAACACTTAGAAGCCAGGAACAAAAATTGTGTTACATAGTGTTATGTTGGACATTTTGGTCTCTGAATTCAACTGCTAATCACTGATAGGTGTCCTGCAAGTTGACTCCTCCCGTTGGTGGAGGGCCTAATTTGCCGGTTTTGACCTTTGACCTTGTATTTATGACACTTGTTGCCATGGTGGGCTTTCAGAGAGGTGGAGCGGCGGGCCGGCAGCCTCGGGTTGTGCTTTTGTGTTTGATGGCTGTGGAGCGGCGGGCCGGCGGCCTCGGGTTATGCTTTTGTGTTTGATGGCTGTGGAGCGGCGGGCCGGCGGCCTCGGGTTGTGCTTTTGTGTTTGATGGCTGTGGAGCGGCGGGCCGGCGGCCTCGGGTTGTGCTGTTGTGCGTTTGTGTTTGATGGCTGTGGAGCGGCGGGCCGGCGGCCTCGGGTTGTGCTTTTGTGTTTGATGGCTGGGGAGCGGCGGGCCGGAGGCCTCGGGTTGTGCTGTTGTGCGTTTGTGTTTGATGGCTGGGGAGCGGCGGGCCGGCGGCCTCGGGTTGTGCTGTTGTGCGTTTGTGTTTGATGGCTGTGGAACGGCAGACTGGAGGCCTCGGGTTGTGCTTTTGTGTTTGATGGCTGGGGATCGGCGGGCCGGAGGCCTCGGGTTGTGCTGTTGTGCGTTTGTGTTTGATGGCTGTGTAACGGTGGGCCGGCGGCCTCGGGTTGTGCTGTTGCGCTGTTGTGCTTTTGTGTTTGATGGCTGTGGAGCGGCGGGCCGGCGGCCTCGGGTTGTGCTTTTGTGTTTGATGGCTGTGGAGCGGCAGGCCGGCGGCCTCGGGTTGTGCTGTTGTGCGTTTGTGTTTGATGGCTGTGTAACGGCGGGCCGGCGGCCTCGGGTTGTGCTGTTGTGCTTTTGTGTTTGATGGCTGTGTAACGGCGGGCCGGCGGCCTCGGGTTGTGCTTTTGTGTTTGATGGCTGTGGAGCGGCGGGCCGGCGGCCTCGGGTTGTGCTTTTGTGTTTGATGGCTGGGGAGCGGCGGGCCGGAGGCCTCGGGTTGTGCTGTTGTGCGTTTGTGTTTGATGGCTGTGTAACGGCGGGCCGGCGGCCTCGGGTTGTGCTTTTGTGTTTGATGGCTGGGGAGCGGCGGGCCGGCGGCCTCAGGTTGTGCTGTTGTGCGTTTGTGTTTGATGGCTGTGGAACGGCAGACTGGAGGCCTCGGGTTGTGCTTTTGTGTTTGATGGCTGGGGATCGGCGGGCCGGAGGCCTCGGGTTGTGCTGTTGTGCGTTTGTGTTTGATGGCTGTGTAACGGTGGGCCGGCGGCCTCGGGTTGTGCTGTTGTGCTTTTGTGTTTGATGGCTGTGGAGCGGCGGGCCGGCGGCCTCGGGTTGTGCTTTTGTGTTTGATGGCTGTGGAGCGGCAGGCCGGCGGCCTCGGGTTGTGCTGTTGTGCGTTTGTGTTTGATGGCTGTGTAACGGCGGGCCGGCGGCCTCGGGTTGTGCTGTTGTGCTTTTGTGTTTGATGGCTGTGTAACGGCGGGCCGGCGGCCTCGGGTTGTGCTTTTGTGTTTGATGGCTGTGGAGCGGCGGGCCGGCGGCCTCGGGTTGTGCTTTTGTGTTTGATGGCTGGGGAGCGGCGGGCCGGAGGCCTCGGGTTGTGCTGTTGTGCGTTTGTGTTTGATGGCTGTGTAACGGCGGGCCGGCGGCCTCGGGTTGTGCTTTTGTGTTTGATGGCTGGGGAGCGGCGGGCCGGCGGCCTCGGGTTGTGCTGTTGTGCGTTTGTGTTTGATGGCTGTGGAGCGGCAGACTGGAGGCCTCGGGTTGTGCTTTTGTGTTTGATGGCTGGGGAGCGGCAGGCCGGCGGCCTCGGGTTGTGCTGTTGTGCGTTTGTGTTTGATGGCTGTGGAGCGGCGGGCTGGAGGCCTCGGGTTGTGCTGTTGTGCTTTTGTGTTTGATGGCTGGGGAGCGGCGGGCCGGCGGCCTCGGGTTGTGCTGTTGTGCGTTTGTGTTTGATGGCTGTGGAGCGGCGGGCTGGAGGCCTCGGGTTGTGCTTTTGTGTTTGATGGCTGGGGAGCGGCAGGCCGGCGGCCTTGGGTTGTGCTGTTGTGCTTGATGGCTGGGGAGCGGCGGGCTGGAGGCCTCGGGTTGTGCTGTTGTGCTTGATGGCTGGGGAGCGGCGGGCTGGAGGCCTCGGGTTGTGCTGTTGTGCTTGATGGCTGGGGAGCGGCGGGCTGGCAGCCTCGGCTTGTGCTGTTGTGCGTTTGTGTTTGATGGCTGTGGAGTGAATCTGAATGAGTGTTTTGTTGCCGTGTGTAAACACAGCTGCCTTTAATCAAACTCACCTGGTAAAAGCTGAAGTACGGCGGAGGCACAAATGTGTCAAACAGACAAAGTCAGAGACGATGTCATTTTAGTGAAATGTCTCATTTTTCACCTCTGAACACAAATAATGTTTCAAAAACAACTTGTAACTTGCTTTGGACTGTTTGTTTCTCAGCTCGAGTCTGACATTAAATCAACAAAAATTAGTGACCCTTGAAGTCGAAAAAGACTATTTTATTTTGAACAAAGGTCACATGTCGACATGCAGTCAGGAATAAGGGGGATTTGATCTCTGATCTCATGTTCAGGATGGTTATAGTGTCGTTTTGTTTTTCTGTGACTCCTGACAGGAACTGAGTGATTGTGATCAGATTATTGATCCTCCTGTCAAACGGTGTTTTGAAGTTGATCTTTCTGCTCGTTTGCGGTTCTTCTTTATTCCCTCTGTGCATCGTTATTCTGTGATGAGGCTAATTTAATTAATACATTCGTTTTACAAACCTGATTGTCTTTAAGTGGCCTCTTGATGAGCCACCTGGAGGAGCAGCCGTGCAGAGATGTTTGACTTTCATCAGGAAAGGAGACTCGTAACATTGACTGTGCACCTCAGACGCGCCATGGCCAACAGATCTGAGAGTTTGAACAGTTTTTATGGACACACACGCTCACGCGTTTGTACTCTGTCTAAAGCCCCTTTCACACCGGGGCTGCTCCCGGTTGCGTCGTGCGTCGTTATGACAACGCCACGTGGAAGCAACCTAGTGCCGAGACGATGCAGCTCGGCGCCACAACAGCACGAGGGGCGCAAACAAAAATTAAACACGTTTCATTTTTTTGCGTCCTCTGCTTGACGCAGAATTAAGTGGTTTCAGCGCAAGTGAGAGCAACAGGACGGTACTCAACGTGACTGGAAGCCACACGCTCACAAGACAACGTTACCCGACACCAATTTATGATTCCTACTGTGCTCTATTGTTCCCGGAGGAGGAAAGATAAACTGTAACAGAACTCAGAGCGCAGCCCTGCAGCCCAGCACAAGAACAAATATAAACTAGAAGAGAAGTCAGAGTGCACAGTGTGCCTGCAGCCAAACTGTGCACTCTGATTTCTCTGTGCAGAGAACCTGCAGGCTGCGTCCTCACCTCCGCTCTGTCCCCTGCTGTGGCGCACCTGATGCAGACATTCCTGGGTCATCATGACGCAACAGGGAGCAACTGGGAGCAGCCCCGTTGTGAAAGGTGCTTAACTTCCATGTTCAAAAGCAGTTTAGAGTGGTGATGTTTCCGTAGGTCAGAAGGACCTAGTACCAAAGACCTTAGGTCACCGGTTAGAGTCTCGGTCTAATAAGCATACAGTAAGACAGGAAGTACCGGGACCCGAAAGAGTTGGACCTTCATTCTTCAACGATTTCAGTATCACCAAACAGCTCTGACGTTGGACCTCATGACTCCATAAAATCTTTCCAGGCATCTCTGGATCGCGAAGCCAGAGGACCCAGAGACATGAACATCGCCACTGGCAACAACATCCAGATGCTGGTTTTTGATGATGCAGGCAGCTGGAAAATCTGGGACTTTTTTCAGTTTGTGAAAATGTTTATTGGAACATCATGTGTCATTTTAAACATTGGGGGTGTGGCCCTTTGAGCTCCACCCAAGCCACCACTGTGATGTTGATCCACACGAATGTTTAACGTGTTTTTGTGTCCTGGCCAAAACGTGTCCTCATGCTGACCGCAGTCTGACCTTTGACCCAGATGTTTTGTTCTGCTTTGCAGAAGCAGGCAGAAAATAATAGGTGGCGTGTCAGAGGTCACAGGTTGTGACCTGACTGTGAATGTGGAAGACGAGGCGCTGCAGATGGTTTTACTCTGCACACTGAGAAGAGAAGAAGAGGCGCCACTTTCTTCTTCTCTGCTTCTTTAATTGTGAGATTACAGATGAGCAGCGTCAGCAGAAATACGCTGCGGATCACTGAACTGTTCTGACACAAATCCCTCACCGCCGGCAAAAATCCCACACGCAAGAATCACTGCGTCACGTTCCTGACGCAGCTCCGACCGTATGTATTTGGACACGGTCAAAGTGACATTAGAGTTGAAGGTAATTACATCAGTGCGCCACCATTCATCTGTGAATCTAAAGCTGCACGCTTCAGACACAGTAAGCGCTGCGGCAGCTCGTGCCAACATCAGTGGTTCCCCAAAGACTGTTAAAGTTCCGTGAAATGTGAAGACAAGGTGGTGTCTTGAGCAGGCACAGAGGACACAGGTGAGGGAAGCCACCAAGACACCCACAACCAGTGTGAAGGAGTTATATGCTTCGGTGGCTATGACGAGACAAACTGTCAGCCACAGTTTCATGGACATAAAAGAAACCAGATTTACTTTCATGTCCTCTTTTATGTGTTATAACATCTTCACAGATGAAGGAAAAAAGAATTATTGCTGATTTTTGGCCCTTGATAACCTCATCACCAAATGTCATTAATGTCTGATATAGTTTTTGTTTAACTGTAAATAAGTAAATAAATCTTGTTGATCTCATGACCTTGTTGGGCCAGTTAACCAATCACTGTGTTTCATCCGTCAATATGGATTAAGATCTGCATCATCTTGTCTCCATGGTGACCAGCATCATTTATAACAGACGCTGGAGCTTCTCGGCTTCACAGTTTTGTTTGTTTTCTGGATTCAGCCACTTGTGAAGCTGGGATAAAACCAACGATTAAATAAAAGAGCTTATTTTTGCTCTGCAAACAAGCTCGTGGTCCGATATATTTAGCATTTTATAATAATGAACACACACACACACACACACATTGGCTGGAGACTGATGTCATGAAGCCCCGCCCAACTGCCCCTACGCTGACATGCTAATGATGCTCACTGTGGCGTTATTGTCTTTTCATCGCATTTTGCAAAGCTGTCCAGTGTCCTTTAGAGGGCGCTATGTGCAGTGCGATGCACTATAAATGGATTGATTAGTGAGCAAAACATTTAATTTAAAAATTTGTTTGATAAATTATGATTTCTTCAAATAGAAAATCTCATGTTTAATTTTTGTTGCAGTATTAATGCTTGGAAATTCTTGTGTATTTTGCTTAAATCTACTGATTAGGGGAAAAAAATTTAATCAACATTTTTGGCTGCCTAAAAGTTTTACATCACACTGTGTATAGATTTTCTCTTTCCCTCATAGGATCAATAAAACTGATTATTGGTGCTTAAGAAATACTGGGTTAACACATGTTGACCTGCTGGTGGCGCCAGATCGAAAGTCAGCAGCTCATTAAGATCACGAGTTGTCTGACTTAAATGTGGATTTTTTTCTTCCCCTCGCAGGAAGAGAAGAAGAAAATCCATCATGGACGTTTCACCAGAAAATCATAAATATGGCTGCCATGAGTCCTGATGACTCAGCAGTTTTTACATCTTGTGATCCTCCTGCTACACAGTAGCATTGCTGTGACTGTGGTGATTCTGCGTGGCGTCATCACTCTCAGCGCTGATGTTATTGTGTTGCTTTTGCTAATGTTGCAGTGCTAACAGAGTGCTGGGAGGCGCCGCGTTGTAACAGATTTCTGAATGTTTACACTCGAACACAAACACTTCTGAATCACTTAAGGTAAAAAGGTTGTCACAACACATACACAACGATGAAAGAAAAAATTGTTAAACATTTTTTTGCATTATTATTAATGTTACATATTCTAATTAGCATCTTTGCTAAGTTGTAGACTTTATTAGCATGTTAGCTAATACATTTGCATTTGCTTGGAAATACAGTTGCTAAGATTCTCATCATAAAATGCGTTTATGAAAACTTTGGCTATTTTATCTTTTCAAAGAATGTTGTTTGTCTGTTTTTATATATATGCAGGATGTTGAGCTTGTGCAGGAAAGCTTTAGCTTGATGATTGTTTTCCTTGCTGCCTTTGAGAACGGTCGACCTGTGGCTGCTCTCCCAGTGATGAAACATGCTACGGCTCATCAGGCCGCGCATCAGGACAGGATCACGTTGCAGAAGCTCCTCCCCCTGCCGCAAGCAGGGGCTATGGACACGCAAAGTTTGTGACCTGATCTCTGTTTGGGTGACCACAAGAGATCCAGTGTCACACAGGTTGTCTGTTTTTACCTGCAGGACATGTGACGTGAGCCTGACACCGTGTGCTAAACGTTTGGGGAAAATGTGCCGCTATGGCGCAACAAACAAAAAACGTGTAAACAAAAATTCAGGTCACGTGTGATTTGATGTGATTAAAATGTTGCAAAAAATATTCTACAGCATTCAGCTGAAAATGTCAGTGGGCCGTCCCATGAGTTAGGGATGGGAGGTGCTACTCTGAACAGGAACGTTTCTGAGATCAGGTTTTGTGTCGTCACAATGAAACTAATCATCGTGCACAAACAGCTTAATTTCACAACTGGTTAAATTGAGTTTATTCACTAAACAAGCCACAGCCCGCCATCAGTGGATAGACACATTAGCGTTGACATATCAGAAACATGCTAGACTGATGCTAATTAGCCAAGACAATCAGATTAGTTCAGCTAGTTCAGGTTTTACCTCATTAATACATCCCAAAAGGAGTTCTTAATCTTTTTGTTTTTACACCAGTTGAGCAGGATTTCAGAAAACTGGATCAAACTGATCCAGGTGGAACATGGAAATTAGAGGCCCCCCTTCCGCCCCCCATTTTTTTAATTGTTTAAAATATTGACAGTTTAATCATTTATTAAATATTTCCTGTAGTCTCCTTTAAAAATTAATGAAGTGCATTCCAACACTGAAGTCACCAATTACAACAGTCTGGAAATAAATTCCGCCCCCTCGAGTTGACGCCTGACAGACATGTCATACAGGAGCTCAAACCAATCAAGTCTACAAACCAGAGATTCACAAATATCCTGAGACACCAGCAAAGTTTAATGAAAAGTGAAAAGTACAGGGAGGGAGTGCTGTTTGACCAAAGCACAGGGAGGGGGTACCGTTTGACCCAGGTAACACACAATGTAAATGCAACGTTGCTGACAACATTGCAGCAACGTTGTGGGGAGTCTACAACTTCACGTTGCTACAACGTCATTGCAACTTCTGTGCAACATTCCGGCAACGTCAAATTGTTAGCTGGGTGACCAAAGCACAGAGAGGGGGTGTCGTTTGACCAAAACAGAGAGGGGGTTCTGTTGAACCAAAACACAGTGATGGAGTGCCATGTGACCAAAACAAAGAGAGGGGGTGCTGTGTAACCAATGCACATAGAGTGGTGCCATATGACCAAAGCACAAAGTGGGGGTGTCATTTGTCCAGAAGACAGAGATGGGGTGTCATGTGACCAAAGCACAGCAAGGGAGCGCCATTTAAAAGCAGTAGAAAGATCAACATGAGGGTGAGATAACTGTGTACTTTTTCTACATTCTGATAATGTTATCATTATAATCTGTGAATTTATTTCTCAGACTTGATATTGACATTTTTAATCATTTCTAATAGATGTGTTAGCTTGATTGTTAAACTGGTGTGTGGCGTATATTTGGTGAGTGAGTTCTGATTGATCTGTTGTTTCTCTATGATGTTACACAGGCTGTTGTTTTCAGTTCTTTCACCAGAAAGGCAGAACTCACTCGCTGGCTGCAGTCAGATGATTAAAACAATTTGTTTTCCCCGCTGTAGTACAGTGCAGCACATAGATGCGTATGTCATAAGAATCTTTAATTTTATGATGCAAGCACCAAATTTGGCACAATGGTACTTATTGGTATACTTTTTTGAAAAAATAAGCCATGAAGAAAAGGACTTGTCAGACATATTTATGCCAAATTTGGTGCTTCTATCATCAAATGAATGATTTTATGCTCATCTGCTGCACTATGGAGGCAGAAAATTTGTACAAAATAAGACAGTTTTAACAGAAATTACATGTTTGATTGATTGTCGGGGAGGAGAAACGGCTGCGTTTCAGCATTTTATGATTTTCTCGTCTTATTCCCTCGCTGAGGAAACAAGCAAATCTAAATCACATGAACAATATAATCAGTTTACCACCAAAGCACTGAAACACAGCAAAATACAGAAAATGAGACAAAAAAAACAAAACCCCTCACTCAGGCTCCATCCATCATAGACACACACACACACACACACACACACACACACACACACACACACACACACACACACACGTGTGTATGTGTGTGTGATCAGTTTTGATCTGGATCCAGATTCCAGCTTTGATTTCAGACTGTTTCTGATGTGGACTGAGGGATTGGTTTTGATCCAGATGGTTTGTGACAGAAAGTTTCCTGGTGGACCTGTAAAGGTCAGTTGTCCTATTTTGACCCTGTCAGTCAAGTTCCTGTCTTTTCTTTGGTTTTTCAGCTGTGAAACTGGATCACTGACCTCCTGCTCACCTGGATCAGGTGTTTCACAGCGTCATTCACGTTACTGCAACACAATGCTGCTGTGGCCACACCCACTCCTCCCTTCACCAGGCAACTGGCGGCTTTCAGAGCTCTTTGTTGAAACGTCAAGTGTTGTAGTAACTGACTACACTTTTTCATTCCTAGGATATGACCTTTGACCTCCACTCTCTATATAAGTACTAAGTTGCCTCTAGTGACCCGGTGTTGTGCGCACAGCAACCTAAAGGTGGCATCACACCTACCACAGGACGATCCTCTCCACATTTACTTCTTATGAAAGCACAGCCTCAGTGGTTGTTGCCGTACATGTGGGATTGCATTAAACCAGGACAGGCTTGAAACTGGTAACTTTTATTTATTTATTTATTTTTGTCTTGAAGCTGCGTGCAGTTTCAGCCACATGGGGTGTGCAGTACACTCTGAGTACCAGTCCCAAGTCCGGATAAGCAAGTAGGGTTGCGTCAGGAAGGGCACCCAGCATAGATTTTGCCAGATCAGTCGAGGCCCGGGTTAACAACGAACACCCCTGGTGCTGTTGTCCAACTGGGTGCCCGTGGAAATGGTGGTACTGCTGGAAAAGAAGAGGAGGAGGAGAATGTTTCAAGAGGCAGTGAAGAGGAAAGTTTCAGTGTGGAAGTGACAGTCGGGACTTTGAATGTTGGCAGTTTGACTGGTAAAGGGAGAGAGTTCACTGATATGATGGAAAGGAGAAAGATAGACATACCCTGTGTCCAAGAGGTCAGGTGGAAGGGAAGTAAGACCAGGAGCATCGGAGGTGGGTTTGAGTTGTATCATGGCAGGGATGGGAGGAAAAATGGAGGTGAAGCATGTGTCTGATAGGGTGATGAGTGTGAAGTTGGAAATTGAAGGGGTGTCAATGAATGTCATCAGTGCATATGCCCCATAGAAGATACTGTGATTCTCTTTGGGAGTGTTGAGGATGGACAGGATTAGGATTGATCATATCAGACGGACAGTTTGGAGACAAAGTCAGAGAGGTGAGACTAAGATGATTTGCACATGTGCAAAGGTGGGACCCAGGGTATATAGTGAGAAGGATGCTGAGGATGGAGCCACCAGGCAGGAGGAGAAGAGGGATGCCAAAGTGGAGGTTTATGGATGTGGTGACCTTTGGTTGCTCAGGCGGTCCCCTTCTGTTGTTCCAGAAGTGGTTTCTGGGGCCATGCGGCCCAGTCAGGGGACACTAACCCTTCTTTGAGTTGCTGTCATCCTGTAACTTGACCTGGAACTGTTAATCTCTCACTGTGACGTGGACGCTCACTACGCTGGAAAGTCATGTCTGTGGGTACTTGGGAATCATATAGACTTTCCCAGGCTGACCTACCAACCCCCTTTCTGGACAAGGCCCATCAGGCAGGACAGGTTGTGTTTGAGCGTCCCAATTTTGCAATCTCGGATAATGTTCATCCTTCTGCAATCTTGGGGTAGTTTGACAACATATAGGAGGTTGGTGTTACAGAGGAAGATGCAGAGGAAAGGGTGAGATTGAGATGGATGATCTGCTGTAGTGCCCCCTAATGGGAGCAGCTGGAAAAACAAGTCATACTGAAGCTTCTTGCTGACATTTAGCAGCTCAGTGTGACCATGACGATGTCACAGCTGTTATCTAATCCATCTGTCCTCAGGTGACACAGCAGGTGTGCAGCAGAAACTCACCTTGTTTCAGTGTAACCTTTAACACGTGCCGTTTAGGACAAAGGAATGCGGTACATGGAGTCCAACACCTCAACGTTACCGCTGAGGTGGTAACAGCATCAACTCAGACAGTTAAAATGCGGAGCAGTGAGTGAGTTGGTGGGTGAGTGGAAGAATAAGTTAGTTGGTGAGTGGGTGCATGAGTTGGTGAGTCAGTGAATGAGTGAGTGAGTGAGTGGTCCATTGACAGTGAGTGGATGAATGAGTAGGTGAATTAGTTAATGGGTGAGTGCATGAATGGGTTAGTTGGTGAGTGGGTGAATGAGCTAGTGGGTGGGTGAATGAGTTGGTGAGTCAGTGAATGAGTGGATGAATGAGTATGTGAGTGAGTTGGTGAGTTAGTGGGTGAGTGCATGAATGAGTTAGTTGGTGAGTGGGTGAATGAGTAGGTGTGTGAGTTTATGATTTAGTAGGTGAATGATTTTGTGAATAGGTGATTGAGTAGATGGGGGAACAGTTTTTCTGCCTCCTGAAGACTGGATACATCATGTGCTTATTGCTCCACTAAGCTAACAAGCTAACAACTGCAGTGAGAAACCTTCCGGATGACACGTAGAACAGAAGGGGAAAGTGAAACTAGAATTACACAATAAATGGAACATGTGGTCTGGAATAGTGTCAAAAAATATTCACATGCTATCGCTAGCTCAACGCTGGTATAATAATGTAAATCAGCTAGCATTTTTTCTATGCTGCTAGCAAACATAGAATTATGATATGCTGAGGACATGCTAACGCTTAATGTCAGCATTAGTGTAGCAACATGCTAATGTCATCCCATAACATCTTTGTTGGGGTTTACAAGTTAACAAGAAGCACATTAAATTTAGCATGATTCATCTGTATTGGCCGTAGCCTATTAGATTAATCTTAATTAGGATTTTTCACAGATATTATACTAAAAAAGGCATATGAGAGAATTAATCATGATGCTAACTGTAAAGTCTTTTTGCTGAGTTTTTAATGAAGAGACATTAAAGTGAAAATATCAGAAACCTGCCATAGAATTTTTTTTCTAAAAATATCAAAACATTATCACAGAATTGTTATAATTCTGTTTTTGTCAGTCTGAAGGCTGTTAAATGCAATTAAGGATTTAAAACACATCACCGTAATGAAGCATAATTTATCGTGTTGGTGACCACGACAATGATGACAGATGGAGATGAAAAACTAAATTCTTCTGTGATATTTACTGTTCCCTGCTGGTGGGGTGGAAAAGATGCTGAAGTGTCCTATAAGAGAACTGAATCTGATTCATCTTGTTGCATTGTTTTTGTTTTTTTTTAACCCCTCTAATCTCAGTTATTTTCATTACAAGTTTGTATCATATTAATTAACCATTAAAGAATAACTCCCATAAGGCCGAGCATTTTTACAGGATGAGGCACCTGAAACATTTTTGTTTCTGGTTTGAAATTATTTTTATACTTCTATGAAACTCTGAAACGTGCTTCACTGATGTGCCACGTTTCAGCCCAAATCCTCAGAGCCGTACAGTCTGGGATAAAGAAGTTTCCATGGTGACGGCAGCATCCCTCAGGCTCGCCGTGGAGATTACCCATCAACCTTTGCGGCCTCGGCCCCAGTGAGGCTGCAAATGAAATTAACATGGAGCAGAAGAAAGAGAATGCGATTAAAAGCTTCCTGGAGGTTCAAGGCCTTGTTGTGTGCTGCTGACACAAAAATATCACCTTCATTTTAACTTGACCTTTGACCTTTTCAACAGGAGTGGACTTATTCCATCAAATCCAAAGTTTTAGTTAAATTATTTGCTTTTTAATTATAATGCAGTAACGTTTAAGGGTAAAAACTGGATGTAATATTTTGGCTCACTTAGTGACCACTGCTTCATATTTACAGTTTCATAGAAAAAAATGAAATGATTCAAATTCAAAGTTACTGATTCATCACACTGATGATTAAAATAATGAAAAGAAATAGTATTTTTCCTCTTGAATGGATTAAAGAGAAGATAACAGTAGATGTTCTTGCAGAGACGTGAACATTTGTGTTGTCTGGATCTAAAGTGGATCCCCCTGTGAGCACCCATGTTTCATTAGCAGGTTCCTGAACAAGAACCAGAGGGGAAGAAGCAATGCCTGCTGGGTAATAGAGGCTCAGCAGGCGGCTGATGGAGCTCATTATCCTCCATCTAGCACGGCACGCTCGCTGCTGCCGACGCCGTAAAGCTGCTGCTGTCAGAAGAGATTTAACTGCAGCAAGAGTCAAACTCATCAAACGCCACAAAGAACCAGGATCTGAGAAAACAAGGTCTCTGAACCTGGATCTCGTCAGTAGTCTGACCAACCAGTGTAAACCAGTTTAACAGCCCTCACACCTCCTCCAGTCCCAGAAACATACCCAGCAACACATCCAGCATGGACATTCACTCTCCCACCTCCCCCACCCACCACACTTTAGTGGAGCCCACAATATCAAGGACTTCCATCCCAGAGCCCCCCTCCTCTCTCCCCGCCCTCACAGCTCTGCATATTTATGAAGATGAGGTGCAAAAGCAGTTTAGGAATGTAAAGCTCGCAAAGCTCCTGGGCCAGATGGTGTCTCACCTGCCACTCTGAGACACTGTGCTAATGAGCTTGCCCCAGTGTTTACAGACATATTCAACTCCTCATTGGAGCTTTGCCACGTGCCTGACTGTTTCAAAACCTCCATCACTGTTCCTGTTCCCAAGAAACCGAGGATCACTGGACTCAATGACTACAGACTGGTGGCACTGACTTCTGTAGTCATGAAGTCATTTGAGAGTCTGGTTCTGTCCCACCTCAAATCTCTCACGGCCTCCCTCTTGGACCCCTTGCAGTTTGCTTACAGAGGCAATAGGTCTGTGGATGACGCCATCAACCTGGCTTTGCACTTCGTTCTGCAGCATCTGGACTCCCCGGGAACCTACGCTAGAATCCTGTTTGTGGACTTCAGCTCTGCCTTCAATACCATCCTCCCAGATCTTCTCCAGGCTAAGCTTTCCCAGATGAACGTGCCTGATTCTACCTGCAGGTGGATTGTCAACTTCCTGAAGCATAGGAAGCAGCACGTGAGGCTGGGGAAGAATGTCTCAGACTCCCGGACCACCAGTATCGGTACTCCTCAGGGCTGTGTCCTCTCTCCTCTGCTTTTCTCCCTGGACACCAACTGCTGTACCTCTGATCACCAGTCTGTCAAGCTTATCAAGTTTGCAGATGACACCATCCTTATCGGACTCATCTCTGATGGGGATGAGTCCGCCTATAGGCTGGAGGTCCAACGACTGGTGTCCTGGTGCAGCTATAACAACTTGGTGCTGAACACTGAGAAGACAGTGGAGATTATTGTGGACTTTAGGAAGAACACAGCCCCTCTCCCCTTCATTACCTTGGCAGACACCCCCATCACCATAGTGGACACCTTCTGTTTCCTGGGAATAACTCTAACCCAGGACCTCAGGTGGGAGTCCACCATTACTTCTGTTGTCAAGAAGGCCCAGTAGAGGATGTACTTCCTGTGGCAGTTGAAGAAATTCAACCTGCCAGCAAGGATCATGGTGCAGTTTTACACTGCCATCATGGAGTCCATCCTCACCACCTCCATCACCGTATGGTATGCTGGAGCCATCACCAGGGACATACAGAGACTACAGCGCGTTATACGCTCTGCCGAGAAAGTGATTGGCTGCAACCTTCCATCTCTTCAGGACCCGTACACCTCCAGGACACTGGGGCGTTCAGGTCGGATCAGAGCCGATCCTTCTCACCCTGGATATAGCCTTTTTGACCTCCTCCCCTCAGGCAGGAGGCTACGGTCCCTTCGGACCAGAACCTCCCGCCATAAGAACAGTTTTTTCCCCTCTGCTGTTAGGCTCATCAACAAGAACTTTTAGAACTCTAGATTGTTGCTATCACCATTTATCATCACCATCTAGTATTTATCTTAGCTCATACATTCTGTACATTTTGTAACATTGCTATAGTGTTAAGTTTTATTATATATTACTTGTTTTACTACTCTTTTTTTTAATGTTAGCACCAAATACCGCAGCAATTTCCTAATATTGTGAACTTGTTTACTCATATGGCAATAAAACTAATCTGATTCTGATTCTAAAACCCTGGATCTGAAGACGATCTGACACGTAATCTGTGAACGTGGAGGTTTGGAAGTCCCCGATGAGTTCAGCACTCAAAATCCGTGATGAAGCGTGACGGAAGCACTCGCCGGCGTCACGCTTCTGATGCAAACATGGTGCTTCATGTGGAAGTCTGTGAGAAAAGTGTGCAGGTGGAAGCAGGTCAGCAGTCTGAGCGTCTCTGCTGCTAATTCTACACAACACATCCAGGACAAATGTCAGCCGACTCAGAACGCTGCCGCCGCCAAAGCCTCGCCTAAAGATGGGGGCAGAGCATCGGCGATGTAACCAAAATATTCAAGATCTCTAAAGACAACCTGCTTGTCACTTTAAAAAAGCAGCTGCTGCTACTGGCTCTGCCCTCTCCACCTTCAGGACAGAGGCATCCTGCTGTCTTTCCCATAGTCTGTGGGCGTGTCTAACAGCACAGACAGGATTGGTGGGCGTGTCTAATAGAGCATGGCTGAGTTTGGCGGGTGTGTCTCAATGCTAACGTGTGTTTGGTGGGCGTGTCTAACATCACAGACAAGTTTAATGGAAGTGTCTGACAAGAGCATTGCCAGCTTTGCTGGGTGCATCTCATAGTGCACAGGTGGGTTTGGTGGGCGTGTTTCAATACACAGCAGGGTTTGGTGGGCGTGTTTCAGTGCACAGGATGGTTTGGTGGGCGTGTTTCATTGCATAGGTGGGTTTGGTGGGCATGTTTCAATGCACAGGATGGTTTGGTGGGCATGTTTCAATGCACAGGATGGTTTGGTGGGCGTGTTTCAATGCACAGGTGGGTTTGGTGGGCATGTTTCAATGCACAGGTGGGTTTGGTGGGCATGTTTCAATGCACAGGTGGGTTTGGTGGGCATGTTTCAGTGCACAGGTGGGTTTGGTGGGCGTGTTTCAATGCACAGGATGGTTTGGTGGGCGTGTTTCAATGCACAGGTGGGTTTGGTGGGCATGTTTCAGTGCACAGGTGGGTTTGGTGGGCGTGTCTCTCTGAGCACATGCAAATTTTGTGGGCGTTCTCAGAGCACAGATGAGTGTGATGGACGTGTGTTGGAGCACAAGCAAGTTTGGTGGGCGTGTCTGCACTATCCACCGCTGTGATTGTGCTGTTGCTGAACAGCCCAGATGTAGCTCTTTATGACATCACAGGAAGTCATAATGGGTGAAACGCAGAATAAGTCACAGATCCACCAGCTGGTAATTTCAGGTTTACAGTTTTCACCTGCTGAACTGTGGACCACAGGACGTCTACTTCAGGCCTGAACGTGCTGGCTCTGTGACAGCGCCCTCTGCTGGCATCATCTGCTGAAGCCTTTATTAACATCGTTAGTGTTAGCACATGGTTATAACTCGTTAAGCTGTGGATTGTTGCTGCATGACCTGGAAATAGCCTGATCCATAATGAATAAGCTTTTTCTTCACATGCGTCAGATTTAGTGGCTGCGGAGTGTCGAGCGAGGAGCCGAGCGCTGGCCGCTCAGTGCGGCCCATAAATGATTTACTTTATGAAACATTCAACGTGCTGTCAACGCTGTTAATGCTCACAGCGGGAAACACACACAGAGCATGTGTTTGAGGTTTTTTTATTTTTATTTTTGCTGTTTGCTCCCTGTGGTTTTAACTCCTGACCGCCACTGTAACATCATCAGTCAGCAGTCTAAATTCATCTTTGCCCAATCAGTTGGGTTGGTCCCTGGGTACTGGGCAGTGGCTACACACTGCCCCTAGTGGTTGGTTTGTATAAGGATGGTTAAAAGCAGAAGACGGTCAATGATAATAAAGCTCCTCCTCCTTCTTCTTCTTTCACCTGACTTTGCAGATGTGGGGATGGTTGGGTTGTCTGCTGGGGTGATTGCCATCCAGGCCCTGGATGTTCTGGCACATACATGTGCACGTCTTAAGTGGACAGGGTGTGTAATCCTCGTTAGTGATTTTGTTGTCTTTAAGTAGCTGAAATAAAAAGTTTAGTGTTGACTGGGGAGGAAACAGGAGCTTTTATTTTGAAATATGTTCTGTGGCGTGACGGTGGACTTTTATTCGTCTTCATTTTGTGTGTGTGGTGACCTTTGTGCTGATGTCACTGCAGGGACGCATTCATCAGGATTTATTAGTGTGTTAAAACAGCAGCGAGAACACCCAGCAGACTCTGGACCTGGCTCAGCTCTTTGTTAGTACCACAACGACAAAACACATTTCTGACTGCAGATCCACAAACGTCAAAGACCTGAGCGAGGAGGGATTGAAAAAAAAATGTTTTAAATTGATGTGCAATTTTTGTCTCAGTGGAAAAAGGTATAAAATGTCCACATCAGTGAGACAAACAAATCCTTTAAAACAGTCAACAGTCCAGGTCGGTTTGATCCCACAACCACAGTGACGTGTTGCTGCTCCTTTTGGTGTCATGACCTTGCTGCTGACACCAAACTGTGTCCAGATCTGTCCTTTAAACTGCTGAGCTGTCAATCAAACACCAGCTGTCCAGTTACTTTGATGTCCCTTTAAAAGGACATTAATGACATTTAATGTGCTGTAAACTGTTAATCAGGTTTGGATGTTAATTAAATTAATATAAAGCTCTTATTTATTATTTGTCTTCAAGTCCGTAATCAGACTTGCAGCTCTCTGTCCCCTCCATGTGGCTGCTGATGGATCTGCAGCCTCTGTCTACAAAATGATCTTTGTTTCTAAATATCAACATATTAAACGTCATCGAAAATCCTTCCAAATTCAGCTGCAGTCTTCTTTGACCTTTTGAACCTTAATGGGACCAGTTTAAGGCCGTTGTTCATTTCCGGTGTCATTCCAGAGTCTTTAGCGCCCCCTCGTGGACAACATGGTTTTGAGGCAGCTAAAACTTTTAAAAGATAAGATTCCATCTCACTTTTCCATCTTTACCAAACAGAATGAGTCGGTGTTGTTCCCAAACATGGCCTCTCATTGGTTCTTGGTCCTGCACAGATATGGAGACATGGTGCCAAAGACCATCATGGGGAAGATCTTCGGTTCCATCTGCTCGCTGAGCGGCGTGCTCGTCATCGCCCTGCCCGTGCCCGTCATTGTCTCCAACTTCAGCCGCATCTACCACCAGAGCCAGCGCGCCGAGAAGAGGCGAGCACAAAAGGTGATGACCTCTTGACCTCACCACTTCACCCCAGTGACCCCAAACCACCTCCACCAATACAAACCATCTGCTTCAGCTTCAGATGATTAAACCCGCTTTAATATATTTTTTAGTTTGGATACTTTTTACAGGCCCCATTTTTTGTTTAGTTGGAATATTTTTTGATTGCTTTCTGGTGATAATTTTTTTAAATCAGACTTAAAGAGAAAACATGTTTGTGTTTTGGTCCTGACCCGTTCACACTGCAGCATGTGACCTGCCTAAATGTTTGTTTGTTTACAAACAGAAATCCCAGCTTGCTAGAATTCGCGCGGTGAAGCGTGGAGGGGCTAACGCATATTTGCAGTACAAACACAGCCAGCTGCTGATTGGCCCAGACCGGGAGGTAACCATGAAAACGCAGCCGTCATTGGTGCCATTTTGACCTTTGCCCTCTTTCCTTCTGTTCTTTCTTTAATTCATTTGTTTTTTCACATGATCTGTCGCAGCCTGCTGCATGTCGGATGCCCAATAAAATATTCGCCGCAGGACTGTTCACGCCGTCATCATGTCATCTATTTACTGATCGATCGATTTCATCAGTCACTTGCTACCTGATTGATCCATCTTTAACCTTGCTCAGAGTTTTTGTCCCTTCATTAAGAAAAATGTAAATTAATGACTTTTTAAACACATTTGATGTTTTGACATCCAGCGGTAAACATTATTTTGTTTTTGTGCACAACATGAAAAGTGACAAACAGTTCAAAGTATCTATATCGCCCCCTCATGGCCAGTAGCAGTAAACATTAACCCTGCCTTATTCAGACGTTTTTTTTTGGGCATGTTATTCAGACACGTCACTGGGGCAGTCACTGTTGGGACACATTTCACTGGGACATGTAGCATTTGGGCATGTGGTACTCAGTGTTGCCATACGAATCGCTGAGGCACTTGGCATTGCAACATGTGTCACTGGAGCACTCAACATTGGGACACTCGATGTTGGGGCATGCAACATTGAGGCACTTGTTGGGACACTTGGCATTGGGACACTCATTGGGACACATAGCATTGAGGCACTTGTTGGGACACTTGGCATTGGGACACTCATTGGGACACATAGCATTGAGGCACTTGTTGGGACACTTGGCATTGCAACACGTGTCACTGGGGCACTCAGCATTGGGACACTTGTTGTGACACTCAGCATTGGGATACTTGTTGGGACACGTGGCATTGAGACACTTGTTGGGACACTGCATTGCAACATGTGACACTGGGGCACTCAGCATTGGGACACTCAATGTTGGGGCACGCAACATTGAGACACTTGTTGGGACACTTGGCATTGGGACACTTATTAGGACATTGCATTGCAACATATGTCACTGGGGCACTCAGCATTGGGACACTTGTTGGGACACGTGGCATTGGGATACTTGTTGGGACACACAGCATTGAGACACTTGTTGGGACACTGCATTGCCACATGTGTCACTGGGGCACTCAGCATTGGGACACTCTGCATTGTAACACTCGATGGGACACGTGGCATTGAGACACTTGTTGGGACACTCGGCAATGGGACACGCAGCATTGAGACACTTGTTGGGACACTGCATTGCAACATGTGACAATGGGGCACTCAGCATTGGGACACTAGTTGGAGCATGCAGCATTGAGACACTTGCTGTTGGCGCACGCAGTATTGAGACTCTTGTTGGGACATTCAGCGTTGAGACACATGGCATTGAGACACTTGTTGGGACATTGCATTGCAACACGTGTCACTGGGGCACTCAACATTGGGACATTCGGCATTGAGACACTTGCTGTTGGAGCACGCGGTATTGGGACTGTTGCCATTGAGGCACTCTGTGTTGGAACACTCGATATTGGGACATGGTAAAATCAATACAAACAAAAAACTAAAAGCCTTATTTAAACTGTTAGTGTTAAACTAGTTTCTTTCCTGTGACATTACGTAGTTCCTGAAACCAGATGATGTTTGAACCTTCTTCGTTGAACTTTTACATTGTTCTTTTGCAAGGAGGAGGAAGTGGTGCATTATAGGCTCCGCCCACCAAGTCATCGCTTGCCAAATAGTTCCTCTGGTTGGTCCCAACAACAACAACAACTAAAAAACTTTTCTGGTTCATGTTAAGTTTGTGAGGGTTCCGATTTTTTTTTTTTGAGACACAACAGGAAACACAAACACGGCAACTGTGACGAGCAACTGGAACAAGAATTGAGAAAGTACTAGAGTTTCTACGGTTTCTACCTTCAGTTCAGATCCGTGCCACAAAACATAAAGTACAACCTTCATTAAAGACCGTAAGGACTCTCGAAGCCCACGCACGGGGGTGGTCCTTCACTGACCCCGCCTCCTCCACAGGAAGTCAGCACCAGAACAAACTGTGGAATCTTCTACCTCAAAACAAAATAAATTAATTGAGATGCAATCATCCATCCAGCCTTCCATGCCTTAGCCCCGCCCACTACACGCACAGCCTGACCAAACAATGCTCATTTTAATGTTCTGCTTCTTTGCTTGGTGCATTTTGAATTGTTGACTCATGACATCATCACAACACATCATCGTGCAGCTGGATGAGAATCAGATGATCTGCTCAGTCACCTGTGTGGGGGGAGGGGGGCAAGGGGTGTGGTCAGTGGGATGGATGCAGGGGGCGTGGTTGGGGTGGTCCTGAAGGAGGTACTCTGCGGAATCTGAACCTTAAAGGAACTACATTTCCTGCTTAAGTCAGGTTGAAAGACATTCACAAATGTTTTTAAATGTTTAAATTGTTCAAAGACTCTACCTTAAATGTGTGACTGACCGCTAGCAGTGCAGCTAGCTGTTGCAATCATCATTTAAAAATTCCTCCTTTCAATCTTTAAGGATTTCTTTCCACCTGGGGTCACTGTGCTAAGCTAGGCTAATAGGGTCAGCTAGGAGTCGCTGTGCTAAGCTAGGCTAATAGGGTCAGCTAGGCGTCGCTGTGCTAACATTTTCCCCCATGCTTCTGGTCTAAAGGTCTTGAGTTTGAGTTTCATATGTCATGTGACTTCTTTTAAGTGTTTTATTTGTGTTTTAACCTTTAAACTGTTTTAGTCTCACGTCCTGTACTCAAGAAGTACAGTGGCCCTCTGGGGTCAAACAAGGCAAATTTGTCAAATATGTAGGTCATGTCAAAGTCTGGGTTTGAACCATTGAGCAATCTGTCAGTCTGAAATACTCTGGGAAGATGTGGGAATGTGGGAAAAACCAGTCATTCAGCAGAATGCTAGCAGAGTGCTGTGGTCATGTGATACGTGCTGTGGTCATGTGATATGTGCCTGTGCCCTAAAGGCCTCCAAAGAAGCTGGACGGTTGCTGGTGTCTAAAATCAACTCCAGCTTCGAGCTTCACCATCACCACCTTATGCACTGCCTGGAGAAAACCACGGTAAGACCCAGCCAGCGCACACCTCAGCCACAACCCAAAGAGTCTTTAAAACTTCCTGCAGACAATCTGATTGGTCACCACAAAGTTTCACTGATGTTCTATTTGTGTCTCAGAACCACGACTTTGTGGACAAGAAGACGTACGAAGCAAGTTGCAGGGACGTGGCACTGGTGAAGCACGTGTCTCGCTCCTCGTCTGTCTCCTCTTCAGCCTCAGCTCATCATAGCCTCACTTCCTGCTGCAACCGCAGGAAGAGGAGGAGTTTCAATGTACCCAACTCCAACATGTCTGTGGGGCTGCAGGGCAGCATCCAGGAGCTCAGTACCATCCAGATCCGAGAAAGGCCACTGTCCAACAGGTACAGACCGCTAAACTCCATTATTCAAGATGGATTTGTCCAAAATGCTAACAACTAAAACCACTTCCTGTTTGTCACCGAGATCCTTTTCTATCTAAGTTGTTCATGGATTTGTCGGACCCACAGTGTTTTTGTCACCTGCTCACTCACCAGTGCTGTTATGATTCATTTTTGGATTTGTAGTCTTATAAAATATGGTGTACCTCTGGGTACGATTCTTGGACCTCTGCTGTTCTTAAATCAGACACATTACAGCTGATGACAGTGAAAAGGAGTTTTAATTACGTTTACATTAAATCCGTCAATGTGCGGCGAGATCTCAAGAAGAGCTCAGTGGACTTCCTTCATGTTTCGAGTGATGCAAGTCTTGAACCCTGCTACATTAAAATCTGGCTAAACGGCACTCTGATCCTTTTAATAATGTAAAACTGTTACATTTTCAGATGAGCAAATATTTGGTAGATTTTGTTCTTGATGTGATGACATCATAAAGAGGCCACACTCCCACTTTATGGACATCAAAGATGTTTCATACTCTAAACCTTGACCTCTACTGCCCCCTGCTGGTTGTGTGAGACATTAACTCAGGTTAAACAAATCCAAATCAACTTGTCATAAAATATAATTCAAGATTTTTTTTTAAATATTCATATTTCCTTGAAATTCTATCTAATTTTCACTTATTTCCAAATATTTTTTTCCTCCAAATGTATTAATTTCTTAACACAAACAACAAACTCTTTTTAAAAAATCTGAACTATTAAAAACCTCAGAGCTGTTTTCAGACATTTGTTTTTGCACCCCTGTAAACACAAACAGGGACAGTTAGTTCAGTGAAAAATCTGTACTTTTATTTATTTATTTTGCATGAAAAAGACTGATGCCAGAGCACTAAAACAGACTTGGCCATAATTTGTGTTTTCAAAAACGAGTCACCTCAGACTAGAAAGCCAGTTTGAGTCTGAGTCCTCCTGATGCTGTGCAGCTTCCTGACACTTTCACTGACCGTCGGTTTTATAAATAAAAGTTTGACACGGCACAAACAGATGCCACCAGATATCATGTGACGCAGTTTTCCCACAGTGAGTCAGTCCACAGGAATCCAGAATATGTCCAGCTGTGGGAGGATGTGGGAGGTCCGAGGACTCTGGGACCGGGACAGCTGGAAAGTCCAATTGTAATTCGTCTTTCCCTGGTTTCAGTACCAACAGTCAGACCTGATCCTCTTCTTAATCTTTTTTTTTTTTTTTTGGAGTAAAGAGTTATTTATTGTGTGTGTGAGGACAAAATAAATCACTTTACTGCTTAACTACTTCAGGCAACCAGTAATGTGGACAAACAGCAAAGCATACAGTCACTGCACCAAGTTAGGGTTCGAGTTCCTGTGCTTCCTGCACCAAGTCAGGAAGTCCCTGTACTTCCTGCACCAAGTCAAGGTTAAAGTCCCCATATTTCCTGCACCAAATCAGGATTAATGTCCCCGTACTTCCTGTACCAAGTTAGGATTAAAGTCTCTGTATTTCCTGCACCAAGTCAGGGTTAAAGTCCCTGTACTTCCTGTACCATGTCAGGATTAAAGTCTCCGTACTTCCTGCACCAAGTCAGGGTTAGAGTTCCCGTGCTTCCTGCAGCAAGTCAGGGTTAAAGTCTCCATACTTCCTGCAACAAGTCAAGGTTAAAGTCCCCGTACTTCCTGCAACAAGTCAAGGTTAAAGTCCCCGTACTTCCTGCAGCAAGTCAGGGTTAAAGTCTCTGTACTTCCTGCACCAAGTCAGGGTTAGAGTCCCTGTGATTCATTTCTTATGGTATAAGAGGTGTTTGATGATGTCAGAAACTTCACAGAAATGTCGAAATGTTAAATATTGTAGCTGTTGAGTCCAAGTCCAATCTCAGAAGTTGTGATTTAAGATATAATAAAAACTCATTCACAGATTGTGATGGATGTGCTTTCGTCTGCTTGCCAACTCAATATTTGATGAGTCTACTGAATGTCATTGAAAGAATCTTAAATCATTTTCCTGTCTGCCTGCAGTCGTTCCAGTTTGAACGTCAAATTGGAGGAGATAGTCCCCCTGAACTGTGACCAGCCCTACATCACTGCTGCCATCATCAGCATGCCCATGGCGGCGAACACCACGCCTGAAGGTGACAATTCAACCCCCTCCACCGACTACTCCCAGGCCAACATCGTCCGCGTGTCGGCACTCTAGAAGCAGCAGTTGCGCTGACATGACGCATATGGATGACAGGGTCAGTGACCCTACAGCACAAGGGGCAAAGGGGGCGGGGTTTGTGTGCCACATTCAGGAAGTCAACAGTTCTTCACCCGTACTGTGAGAAATGTCCATGTGCACAAGCTGAATGCTCACACCGCCTTCCTCTACATCTTTAAAGCAATGTGAGAAACACTCTGTGGCGCCCAAACATCGCAGACGGAAGAGCGGCAGCCACTTGATTGACAGGTGGTTCATCAATCTGAAAATAAATCAGAAACATCATTTTTCCAAGGCGGCACGGTGGCTTAGTAGATAGTACTGTTGCCTCACAGCAAGAAGGTCATGGGATCGCTTCAAGTCTGGTCATCTTTGTGTGGAGTTTGCATGTTCTCCTTGTGTTCGCGTGGGTTCCCTTCAGGTGCTCTGGCTTCGTCCCACTTCCAAAGACATGCAGGTTAGGTGAACTGGTGACTTTAAATTGGCCTCATGTGTGCGTGTTAATGTGTTTGTCTGTCCTTATGTTTCCCTGCGACAGACTGGCATCCTGTCCAGGGTGTACCCCGCCTCATGTCCTATGACTGCTGGGATAGGCTCCCATGACCTTTGGTTGGAGTACGCAGGTCTAGAAAATTAAATTATTTTTCCAATTTCAGGTTTGATAATTTACGAGAAAGGTGATGCTACCATGTGTATGAAAACTACTTTGGAAAAACAACTTTGCTTCCAGTCACACACAGAAGATGAAAGTCTGCGTCATGTCTGGATGTGTCTGCAACATAGCCTAGCTTAGCATAACTAGTGAAAGCAGAAGCAAAGTGATGCTGTCCAGTCTATCTGCTAAACTAGAAGATTATGCAAAAATAAGGTAAAATAGCAATTTGTCATGCCCTAATCTAGGCTAGCAGTTTATGATGTGCTAAACTAGGTTAGCAGAATGCTGTGCTAAAACAGGCTTGAGGGACTTTCAGGACTCACAGAACTGAAACTATCAATCAATCAACTCAATCAACTTTTTTTTTATATAGCGCCAAATCACAACAAACAGTTGCCCCAAGGCGCTCTATATTGTAAGGCAAGGCCATACAATAATTATGAAAAACCCCAACGGTCAAAACGACCCCCTATGAGCAAGCACTTGGCTACAGTGGGAAGGAAAAACTCCCTTTTAACAGGAAGAAACCTCCAGCAGAACCAGGCTCAGGGAGGGACGGTCTTCTGCTGAGACTGGTTGGGGCTGAGGGAAAGAACCAGGAAAAAGACATGCAACTAACGATGATCTTCTGATTGACCAACCTTGGACTGTTCTCTGCATGTTGTCGGCTTGTAGGCGTGTTTGACTACATGCTAAATGAATGCGTGTGTGATGTCACTATGACATCCTGTCAGTGAATATGTTTAAGGAAGGCGGTAAGACATCCGGTCCGTTGTGTGTAAATATCTGTTCTTCCAGTTCTCTGGCTACAGTACCACACATTCTGGTTCTTCATGGTACCGAGCTGAACTTCCATCACTGATGTCAGTTTGTGATTACGTTTCTTTTCATCTTTATTTTTGTTAGCTTGCACGTTTGATAAACATGTTTGCTGATGATACTGCATCGCTACGCAGCAAAATAAAAAGGTCATTTTTAAACTGGAAATTTTATTTCCAGTTAAACATTTTAAAGGTACAATAAAAACACAATTTTTGTTTTGTACTGTTTTATGGACACATTAAAAAGTACACCTTCAAAAAAAAAAGTTAAGAATTTTTCAAATAAAAATTAATTCAATTAGAAAGCAAAAGATAGAACAGCTAAAATAGGTCAAAAATGCAGATGAATAATAAAACATTATAATAAATACATACATTAAATCGGGTGTACCTTAGTCTTTAAAATTGAGTATTGCTTGTAAACAATTTGGTAGTTAAAAGCTTTTCATAGGTTTTGCAGCGTTGCTTTTTGATTTGATTTTTTTTAATCATGTTTAAGATTTTTGCATATTGTATATATTTTAAATATTATAAATAAATATTATGACAGTCTGTTCCTGGTAACTCCGATTAATTGGTTTTAAAGCAAAATTAAAGTTTTAGGGAAAAAAAATAGATTTTTTATGAGCTATGAAATAGACAATTTACAAAATGGCTCAAAAATCCCAATTTCACAAAATCAACCTGTTACAAAGCAGTGAGTCTGTTTTGCAAAATCTTAATTTTAATGATTGAATGAAATAAAGATGCAGTTGTTGCAAATTTATTCATTTTTCAAAAATGTGCAATATTGATGTTTGTATTAAACATAAAACAAATATTATGCAGACTTTTAAATGCGTATTCTTCATTTAAATTTCTAGAAACTTTTTTAATATTTATCTCTGAGAACTGAAGGTTTGTTCAGCTTCATGTCTGACATTTGACCTTTGTGTTTTGAAAGTTGATATTTATTAATTTGTAATGAGCTGAACACCAAACAACTTCCTTCTGTGAGAGCACAAACCATGTTAAGATGCTGAAAATGAATGTGTGCGATAAATATTAATAAAATAGTTGCTTTGTTCTGTGGATGTCACATTTGGAAAAACAAACTGACCTTTGACCTTGGTATTGGATGATTCTTGTACGGTTTTTGTGGAAGCTGGACTTAAATGGACAAAAGGAGCACAGTGGATCATGTGTGATCTGAATTTTGGATATTTCTGCTGTAACGAGCAGCACTGATGCAAAAACTCACAGATCTGATCTCAGTTCTGGATTTTAATCTCTGCAACTTTTTTTTTTTTAATCATATGAAAGATGCAAAAAGCCAACACTGAACTTCCATCCATTGTTGTTCCCTCGTGACTTAAGCACCCTTTTTGCCTCCTCTTTTGCCGTTTTTGTAAATGTGAGGAACAGAAACGTATTTTTGAGAGTAATGAGAGAAAAATAAGCTTCCTGTGCAGATGTTGTAACTGTTCTTTATTGCTCATTTTTTTTAAAAAAACTGTTGTGTTTTACGTTGCATTTTCTCAGCATTTCCTGATACTTTTCTCAAACAGTTTGCATGCTTTCAAAGGATGGATGTGAAAATCATCACAATAATTATTCCTTTTGATTCCTTAACACTTGTGTTAAAGACAAAACACTGCTAATGAAAGTTTCATGTCTGACAAAATAAAACTTTGACCAACTCATAGACATCTTTTTATTCTAATGTTTAAAAACTGACACATGACTCCTGTTTTCTTTTTTACTTAGTGACTCACCCAGTAGATCTTCAGATGATCAGTTATCAATCAGTATTACAAATATACATTAAATTTATTCTTTTTATGCGATGAACAAAATGTCATGTTAATCTGTTATACTGAAAAATATGAAATATGTTCAGTCTCCATCTTAAATTACTTAAAAGGATTTAAAGTGATCATATTGTGCAGAATTATCTTGATTCTACACTTACAGTAGTGTTCAGAATAATAGTAGTGCTATGTGACTAAAAAGATGAATCCAGGTTTTGAGTATATTTCTTATTGTTACATGGGAAACAAGGTACCAGTAGATTCAGTAGATTCTCACAAATCCAACAAGACCAAGCATTCATGATATGCACACTCTTAAGGCTATGAAATTGGGCTATTAGTAAAAAAAAAGTAGAAAAGGGGGTGTTCACAATAATAGTAGTGTGGCATTCAGTCAGTGAATTCGTCAGTTTTGTGGAACAAACAGGTGTGAATCAGGTGTCCCCTATTTAAGGATGAAGCCAGCACCTGTTGAACATGCTTTTCTCTTAGGAAAATGGGATGTTCAAGACATTGTTCAGAAGAACAGTGTAGTTTGATTAAAAAGTTGATTGGAGAGGGGAAAACTTATACGCAGGTGCAAAAACTTATAGGCTGTTCAACTACAATGATCTCCAATGCTTTAAAATGGTCCAAAAAAAAAGAAAGAAAAACAGAGACGTGTGGAAGAAAATGGAAATCAACCATCAAAATGGACAGAAGAATAACCAGAATCAGCTCCCGGATGATCAAAGACAGTCTGGAGTTACCTGTAAGTGCTGTGACAGAAGACGCCTCTGTGAAGCTAATTTATTTGCAAGAATCCCCCGCAGTCCCTCTGTTAAATAAAAGATGTGCAGAAGAGGTTACAATTTGCCAAAGAACACATCAACTGGCCTAAAGAGAAATGGAGGAATATTTTGTGGACTGATGAGAGTAAAATGTTCTTTTTGGGTCCAAGGGCCACAGACAGTTTGTGAGACAACCCCCAAACTCTGAATTCAAGCCACAGTTCACAGTGAAGACAGTGAAGCATGGTGGTGCAAGCATCATGATATGGGCATGTTTCTCCTACTATGGTGTTGGGCCTATATATCACATACCAGGTATCATGGATCAGTTTGGATATGTCAAAATACTTGAAGAGGTCATGTTGCCTTATGCTGAAGAGGACATGCCCTTGAAATGGGTGTTTCAACAAGACAATGACCCCAAGCACACTAGTAAACCAGCAAAATCTTAGTTCCAAACCAACAAAATTAATGCCTCGCAGATGTGAAGAAATCATGAAAAACTGTGGTTATACAACTAAATACTAGTTTAGTGATTCACAGGATTGCTAAAAAAGCAGTTTGAACATAATAGTTTTGAGTTTGTAGCGTCAACAGCAAATGCTACTATTATTGTGAACACCCCCTTTTCTACTTTTTTTTTACTAATAGCCCAATCTCATAGCCTTAAGAGTGTGCATATCATGAATGCTTGGTCTTGTTGGATTTGTGAGAATCTGCTGAATCTACTGGTACCTTGTTTCCCATGTAACAATAACAAATATACTCAAAACCTGGATTAATCTTTTTAGTCACATAGCACTACTATTATTCTGAACACTACTGTAACTGTTCTTGTTTTATATTAAATGTTTTCAATGAGCCAACATTCTAGAATTTCTATCTGCATAGAAACTCTGACTGTAAACAAACTTTAGACGTCTTTAGATGTCTGTGACATATGTCACAGAAGTTCATATTTGATCTTTTTGCCACGTCCCTGAGCCAGTTTGTGTGACACATTCACTGTAAGTGGATCTGAAAGTGGCAGCTAAAAGCCTCACATTCACACAATCATCCGGTCTCACGTTCATCCATTCACAGCCATCCAATCACAGGAACACTAACGTGTGCATGTTTTGATGTTTTGTATCTTCTCAGTTCTAACTGGCTTAAAACTTGATCCATTTTTTTCCTGAGGCCTGGATTACAAAGTGAGATCAACATAGCCAGGCTTTCTATGTGTAAACTGGCTCAACAAATCCTGACATTACTATTAGAGCTAATTTCTGCAAATCAATTTGTTAGTTTGTTGCCAGATCAACGTGAAATTATTCAATAGGAAAACATTTTTAAGCACTTTCATGCATTTCCATAAAATCCCTTGCCAACTTAACAGCTGATTTAAGTTGAAACTCTGACCACAATCTGCTCTGCACCAGGTTCCATTTGCATGGTGACTTACCCGGGGGTTAAGAAGAGTCACATTCATGTCCCTGCAGATCCTGGCTTTAGGCTTAACATAGCTTGCTAACTTGAAAATTCATCACAGCTGTTTGCAGCAACTTTCAATGAATGGAAAACCAATGGGTGCATTCTCAAAGTGACCACC
The DNA here is from genome assembly GCF_902500255.1 of Thalassophryne amazonica. NCBI lineage: Eukaryota > Metazoa > Chordata > Actinopteri > Batrachoidiformes > Batrachoididae > Thalassophryne > Thalassophryne amazonica. The sequence goes on from NC_047124.1 coordinate 6,262,964, forward strand.
AGAGCGCACCATCTGGCTTACAAACAGCGTGACCCCAGGTGTCTACTAAAATTTTATCATTACCAGTTAATAAAATTGAAATGAAATTTCTTATCAACTGATGATGTCAGAAGATCCCGTAAAATGAAAAACACTCTGAAAATATAAGAATAAATAATAATAGAGGAAAACATGTAAACAATCTCATTGCAACACATTTATTTAACTGTGATTTTATCCAAACTCTCACTCGCTACTAAGAGAAGATTTAAAACATTTGACGTTAATGTGAGAATCAAACACTTAAAGAAAGATACACCGTGAATGAATTCTGAAACAGTTTGTTAAATAAAATAAAATAAAATGTTGGATTATGTTCCAGTGGTTCTTTATCCGGATGTCATAATTTAATTTTCTTTGTTCGGTCCTTTAACGCATCACGTTCTGTCCACAAAGTCCCAGAATGCATCAGGGTTTCTGTTATTCCCTTTGTTATTGTGTCAATAACGATAAATCCATTTTTGTAAACTTTATGTCTGTAAAATCTCACTATGTCATAACGTGAAAATCAACATTTACCTGTCACTTTGCTGATGTCACAGGTGTGTTCACGTCACTCGACAAACGCTCCATCTCAAACTGGAGGTCACCAGTGGGGGCGCTGACCCCGGCCTTGTTAGTATTTGTTGCTTTAATCCCGCCTTTTGTTGACTTTGCGGCGCCGTCTGAGGGTCTGTAGGTCACTGCGAGGAGGGCGGAGTCATCTGTGGCCCGTAGTGTGGAGTCCAGCTCAGGAGCTTTGTGGTCATAATAAAGTACCCACAGCAGCATGAGGGTGAGCGCCATGGCAACAATCTGAGCCACACCTATGGACACGCCCAGGAAACGCAGCGCCTGCAGGTGTTTGGTGCCGCGGATGAAACTGTAGATCTTTGGGCCCGCAGCCCTGCAACGCACACGCATCAGTGAGTAACCAACAGTACAGCCTGAAGGGGGCGCTGCCGTCTCACCTCTTGATGCAGATCGCTGAGGTCATGGTTGTGGGCGTGGTGAGCACATCCTGGATACTGATTGGAGCAGCAGGAGTCAGGTGGCCACTCCATCTCTGTCATCTCCAGCCAATCGGTGAAGTAGATCACGCCACAGCATTTAAACTGCAAACAGGGACACGCCCACCTTCAGCGCACATGCACACAATATTTTTTATGGCATTATTATTATTATTAATCACTATTTTCCCTTTGCTGTTAAGAGCACTGAGTCAGGAATCATCTCATAACTCAAATTAAAAGAGCACATAATGAGGATGAAGTGATTAGTTTTACGTGAATTTTGATGCACCAGATCAATAGAAAAACCAGCTTTGTTTTGGTAAGTAATATCACATAAACATGTCTGCCACCTGCTGGACACTGTGCACATCATGTGCTCCGCCCACTTTCACGTTGTCATTAGATATGTTTAGATAACAGCTGATGCCCACATGTACGGGACAAAATATACAACAGAAGTGCAAAATGAAAGGGGGATTTAAAAAAGGATAGAAGCTGTGCCTGGGGATGATAGAAAACTTCTTGTCTGTACTGCAAATTAGTGATAATACACTTGAAACACTGTTTGGAATGTTTCAATTCCTGTTAAGAAACATTGTTCCAGAATCCATATCGAAAAGGAACACTCGCTTAACACTGACCATCTGTAGGTGCACTAGCATGTACATTGCTTATTAGCTAGCTACCCCAGATAATCCCCCTTTTTTTAAATCAATTGCTATGTGCATAATTTTAAACCAGACTGATACTGCTGCACAAATACGCTGACCTCAAAAGCTGATTTACTTTTTTAAACCCCGGTAGCATGCTGGATAGCTTAGCTAGCGCCATCCCGACAGAGGCTCAGCAAGCCAGCTATCTTAGATAGTTAGCATGTGATTAGCTCAAAATGTGCCAGATGTTATACACGTTGCTCATCGTCGTTTAGGTTGATGACGTAAGTTCTGTATAGGAGCTTATCCCCAGGTACCAGAGTGCGACAGAGATGAGAGTCTACAACTCTCCCTGTAGGCGACACGTCTATCGCACATTACTGGAGCAGACCGGAAGTTGTCCAAGGACACAGACCGGGAATCGAACCCAGATCTATTTAATGGTAGTCCAGCTCCTGCTGTTTATGTTTTTGATCAAGGTTAGCTTTAGCAACTGCAGTATCAAATGTCCCCAGAAGTGACAGAAAGTGTGTGTGTGTGTGTGTGTGTGTGTGTGTGTGTGTGTGTGTGTGGTGACCTCTGACCTCTGTCTGAAAGGTGTTCCAGGTGTGTGTGAGCCACTGGTGTCGCTGCAGGCCGTAATTTGTCATCCGGGACTTCAGGCTGATCATGTCTGAGCGCTGCACTGAAGGCTGAACACACACACACGTCATGGTGATGGTTTTGTAAAACTATCAGTGTGTACCCTGCATTGATGTATGTCTCACGGGTCAGTTAAAATAAGTGTCGTGTCACCTGACTGTCAGAGGCCCCACCCCCTCACAGCCAGGTCTGTGGGTTCAGGACCGTCCCACATGCACAGACAGTCTGTTCAGAGGGAATACGGAGGTAAAGGCATTCCAACTACAATACCCAGAAGCCCCTGCAGGCAGGCTGTTGAGACTTCAGGTGTCAGGCCCTTGTGATGAACCTGCAGACCCAACCCCCACTTTGATCAGCCCCCGTTCAAAGTGGAAGAGTTATGCACTGATGAGCATTTGGGACAGAGTTGGACTTGGAGATGTAGGGGTTCCACAAGGGTTAAAGGTCAGGTTTATAAGACCAAGCGGTGAAGACAGTGCAGGGGTATGAAATGAGAACGTTTGCTGCAACGGGTTGGACACCTGAGGAGAAGAGATAATGAATGTGGATAAACGAGTGATGTTGAAAAGGATGGATAGAGTGAAGGAAGGGAAAACGAGGATCAGGACTGGAGAAAGTCGAGGTGTTTGGAAACATGAGAACTTCTGCTGTTTGTGTAAAAAAATTAATGAAAAAAGTCTAAAGTCGAGTTTTCTCACCTCTTCATAGGTCCAAACGGCACAAGACAACTCCACACAGAAGATCACCAACAGACTGCCAAAATACTACCAGAGATGAAAAAAGACACACACACACAGATAGGCATGCTGTGACTTTTCATGTAGGTTAAAATCTCCAACATTTTATTCATAGTAACAGTTTGTAGACACTCGTGGTCTAGTTGTTGTTAGCATAGCCTTAGCATGTTAGCATGCTAGTTTATGCCGCGTTCAAGACTACAGGAAAAACGCAAAACTGGAAACTTGAGAAGCGCGCTCACATGATGACCTCTGAAAACATTAATCACAGTAACATCTTCAGCTTTGATGGTGTCTTCATGAGGAACACAGAAATACATTTTTTCCAGCTACTCGCTGTGGATGAACATGACCGAAAATGTCTCTGAGATTATTTCTATTTGTAGTCTCGACTCAGTGACATTAATTTGTTGCAAAACTGTAATGCTGGACACTCTGCTCATAAATAAATTACGTAAACATCACAAAAGTAAATCACGTGTTCAAACTAATTAAATAGCAGCCATGTTTGTAGTTCTTTTGATGTCAAGTTGGATGAATCGGAATGCTAAAATTGCACCCACGTTTCCGGCAAATATATATATCGAACCCAAGCACACATTCAAATAGTTTTGTCTGAGTTTGAGGACGTAATTTCCGGTTTTACTACATGTCATGAACACAGCATAAAACCAGTTACTCAAAATGTATGTGTGTGTGTGTGTGTGTGTGTGTGTGTGTGTGTGTGTGTGTGTGTGTGTGTGTGTGTGTGTGTGTGTGTGTGTGTGTGTGTGCGAACACATATGTACTGTACGTGTGAGTGTGCATGTGTGGTCATAATAACCAGAAGGTGTACAAACTGATTTAAGATGATTATGTAACATTTTTAAGTCTTTGTGTTGAAAACTGAGAATTTTCTGAGAAATTTGGGCAGCAAAGAGCTTTTAAAACGTCTAACTTTGTCCGTGTGCTACACAGACGACATAACTTTGTGCTTTGACCAGGATCAGCTAACAGATGGTAAACGTGTTGTCATCATTAATGTTCTTTGGGTAAATCTGCAGTCGTGGCTACAGGAAGTTTCCACTGAAGGCAGCGAAGCTTCTAAACACGTGATGCTGATACAGACAGGCGTCTGATTCCTGGATAGATGGACAGATAGTGGGATGGATGGACGGATGGAGACATGGACAGATGGACAAGCTGCTTTAGGGCCGAGGGATCTGTGTCTTTATTTATAAGCGACCTTTTTTTGTCTGGTTGGCTGAGCATCAGCCTGTCAGTCTGCTGCCAATCAACCTTAAACAACCAATCACAGCCTTCCAGGAAAAACCACTTGATGTGGATTTAATCAGAAATCCTCACAAGAACCAGATTTGATTCTGGTTTTGATTTTAGCTCCAGGTTATAGAAATAATGCTGATGTCAGAACATTTCCACTGTGCTGCTGGTTTGTCTCTGCTGACGCGGGTCACCTGAGGGGTGGGCGGAGCCAGAATCCAGGACGATTCTACCACCTGGCCCGTCGGACTTCATTCAGCCTGATCAGGCTCAGTCTGCGCTGCACGTCTTATGTTTCAGGGACAGACTGACAGCACAATGTTATCTCTTTTGTGGGACAATGGGGACACCTGATGCCTGGCCCCGCCCCCTCAGGTGACCCACAGGTGCAAACAGTTTATCGTGTGTTTTCTGCTCTGTGTGACCGGTTTGTAATCACATTTTATCTGCACCTTCATTCCAGAGTAAAACATCTCACAGTCAATGCTGATAAACCCCTGACTGTACATCTAGCGCCACCTACAGGTCACAATGTCCACGTGTGTTATCATCAGTATGTTAGCGGGCATCGTTAGCTTGAAACATGCTAAAAACATGACATGATCCTTAGACAACAGATCTGCACAGCTATTAATAAGTGACTGAAGTAACTGAGGATTGATGAGAAGTTCCGTGCAGCGAGTAGACATACCCAGGACAGCAGCAACAGGTTGCACCTGAGTGCACCGCAGTACCCCAACATGGCCACCAGGATGAGAAAGCAGCACGCCGTGATCACCACCGGATGGACAACCGGAGAGTACGTGACAAGTGCCGCCTCTTCCAGCCTGCAGAGACACAGTCACTCATTCATCAGCAGGTTCACTCATTCAACAACTTCACTCGTTCACCAGTAGCTTCACTCATTCATCACCAGGTCTACCCGTAAGTCAGCAGGTCCATTTGTTCATTAACAGGTTCACTCATTCATCAATATGTTCACTCCTTCAACAACAGGTCCTCTCGTTCAGCAGCAGGGTCACTCATTCATCAACAGGTTCACTTGTTCACTCATTCATCAACAGGCTCACTCATTCATCAACAGGTTCACTTGTTCATTCATTCATCAACAGGCTCACTCATTCATCAACAGGTTCACTTGTTCATCAACTGGTTCACTCGTTCATCAGCAGGTTCACTTGTTCATCAACATGATCACTTGATCATCAGGAGGTCCTCTCGTTCAGATTCAGGTCCACTCGTTCATCAACAGGTTCACTCGTTCATCAGCAAGTTCACTTGTTCAGCAACTGGTTCACTCATTCATCAACAGGTTCACTCGTTCATCAACAGGTTCACTTGTTCACCAACAGGTTCACATGTTCAGCAACTGGTTCACTCGTTCATCAGCAGGTTCACTTGCTCGTCAACATGATCACTTGTTCACGAACGAGTTCACTTGTACATCAACTGGTCCACTCATTCATCAACATGATCACTTGTTCATCAACAACTTCACTCGTTTACCAATAGCTTCACTCATTAATCACCAGGTCTACCTGTACGTCAGCAGGTCCATTTGTTAACAGGTTCACTCATTCATCAATAGGTTCACTCCTTCAACAACAGGTCCTCTCGTTCAGCAGCAAGTTCACTCATTTATCAACAGGTTCACTTGTTCAGCAACTGGTTCACTCATTCATCAACAGGTTCACTTGTTCACCAACAGGTTCAACTGTTCATCAACTGTTTCACTCGTTCATCAGCAGGTTCACTTGTTCATCAACATGATCACTTGATCATCAGGAGTTCCTCTCATTCAGATTCAGGTTCACTCGTTCATCAGCAGGTTCACTAGTTCATCAGCAAGTTCACTTGTTCAGCAACGGGTTCACTCGTTTATCAACAGGTTCACTTGTTCACCAACGGGTTCACATGTTCAGCAACTGGTTCACTCATTCATCAGCAGGTTCACTCGCTCGTCACCATGATCACTTGTTCACCAATGGGTTCACTTGTACATCAACTGGTCCACTCATTCATCAACATGATCACTTGTTCACCAATGGGTTCACTTGTTCATCAACCGGTCCACTTGTTCATCAACATGATCACTTGTTCACCAATGGGTTCACTTGTTCATCAACTGGTCCACTCGTTCATCAACATGATCACTTGTTCACCATTGGGTTCACTTGTACATCAATTGGTCCACTCATTCATCGACATGATCACTTGTTCACCATTGGGTTCATTTGTACATCAACTGGTCCACTTGTTCATCAACATGATCACTTGTTCACCATTGGGTTCACTTGTACATCAACTGGTCCACTCATTCATCAACATGATCACTTGTTCATCAACTGGTCCACTTGTTCATCAACAGGTTCACTTGGTCATCAGGGGGTTTATTTGTTCATCAACTGTTCCACTCATTCATCAGCACTTTCACTCATTCATCACCTGGTTCACTTGTTTATTAGATAATATTTGATTTAATTTCTAACATTTCGTGTCTCTCCTGGCTGATCTTCAGCTAACGTTCTTGGAGAACTGAAAGCTTCATGAATGTTAATAACAGTGGTTTCGACAAAGAATCTCATTTATTTGTTATAATTTGTTTGTTAGAATGAATTATTTGTTCAGTTATAATATTAACATTATTAGTTTTTTTTAGTGCAATGATATTTCAAATACAACATGGTGTTTAAGTTTGATTGTTGGATAAAATGATGCTAGTTTCAGAAGCTTGTTAAAAGATTTTGTGTTGGGTACGAGAACGATGGATGCTGTGTCAGAGCCAGGGTGAAGGAAAAACCTGAAAACTCCAAAAATATCATGGATCTAGAACCTCTGTGATACAGGTCAGACCAGCTCATATCCAGCAGGTGTGTTAACCTGAAGTCAGACTCACCTGGTGTGGGCTGTCATGGTTAGGACGGTGTTCAGGACATCCCGGATCCAAGCCGCCACCCCCAGGACACATGCTGACATCAGCTGGAAGAGAGCGACGCCACCAGAGATCAGTTTCTGCTGCCCACAAATAACATCAGAGCATGTGGACCTCAGACTCGCGTCACACTCTGACCCACTTTAGCTGCAGCTAATATGAAGGCTTCAGGTGTTCGCCATCCAAAACCACCTCAACAACAAACCTCTAAAGTAGAGATCCCTGTTATTCATTTTTTTATTGATTGATTTATATATATATATATATATATATATATATATATATATATATATATATATATATATATATATATATAGACAAGCTGCATGAACTTCAGTTCATCATTATTGCTGTTTGTCTGTTTGGTTGTCAACAGGATTTTTCAAAAAGGCAGGAACAGCTGAGTGGCTCAGGTAACTATGGAAGTACTGAAGTAACTGTATATGTGTGATGTAAATGAACATAACTCACTGAAAGCAATTTGGTGACCGAGAGTAACTAAGTTACTTTAACAGTAACTCAGCAACTGCCCAAGTGGTTAACCTGAGTAAATGGCAGTAACTGGATATCTGTGAGTAACATAAAAGACTCTGGCTTGATAAATTATTTTTGCTTTGTGATGTCATGAAGGCAGAAAAAGTTCTTGTCCCATGATATCATAAAGGAAGACCATATTTTCTCACCCCATGACATCACTGGAAAGGAAAACCTAATGTTCTCAACCGATGACACTGTAAAGGAAAAATCTAATGTTCTTGCTCCATGCATGACATCATAAAGAAAGACCTAATGCTTTCGCCCCATGACATAGTAATCAAAAACCTGATGTTCTCTCCCTTTGACATCATAATATTTTCACCCCATGACAGTGAAAAAGAAGGCCTCCTGTTTTCAAACCATGACATCCTGAAGGAAGACCTCATATTCCCACCCATGACATTATAGAGGAAGAACTAATGTTTTCTCAACCCTGACACGGTAAAGGAAGACCTCACATTTTCACCCTGTGACACTGTAAAAGAAGACCTAATGTTCTCACCCCATCATATCATAAAGGAAGACCTAATGTTTTTACCCTGTGACAATGTAAAGGAAATCCAATGTCCTCTTCCCATGACATCTTAAAGGAAAACCTAATGTTCTCACCATGTGACATCATAAAGGAAGACCTAACATTTTCACCTTATGACACGGTAAAGGACGCCCTAATGTTCTCACCCCATCATATCACAAAGGAAGACCAAATGTTTTTACCCTGTGACAACGTAAAGGAAATCCTATGTCCTCTTCCCATGACATCTTAAAGGAAAACCTAATGTTCTCACCATGTGACATCATAAAGGAAAACCTAATGTTCTCACCATGTGACATCATAAAGGAAAACCTAATGTTGCCACCTAATGTTCTTGTCAGATAACATGTAAAGGAAGACCTAATGTTCTCACCCTGTGACATCATAAAGGAAAACCTAATGTTCTTGCTCTATGACATCCTAACATCCTAAAGGAAAACTTTTCAACTACTGTAAAGGAGAGTCAGGTTATGTTTAGTTTTCTGGGTCGTCACAGCAGGTATGTAATGTTGATTTGGCACAAGTTTTACACTGGATGCCCTTCCTGATGCAACTCCACACGGCATGGATTCTGGGCAGGGGTGAGCTTGAACCGTGAACCCTTTGCTTTGGAAAGAAGCGCACTAACCGCTTGACCACTTTATTTTATTTATTCAAGAGTAAAATTGATCGCCGACACACATCAGTACTCGTGGAACGTCGCCTGCTTACCCAGAAGAGCACGTTGAGCGCGTACAGCAGACAGCGAAGACACCTCAGCGCGTCCTCACGAGCCATTGGTCCGTCCTGATCTTCATCTCCAGCCCGGTCACCATGGCAACAGCCCCCTGTCCACAAACAGATACCCCAGTGCGTCCTGTTTTAGCGGCGCGTGCACGTCCAGGAGACCTCGGCAACAGGTGGTTTCTCACTTTGGCGCAGCACTTTTTATTTTCCACCTCAGCCACCCGCCAGAAACACGCACGATAATAAATAATAATTGTAAAAAAAGAATTATTTCATGATTCACAAACTTAAAACGCAAACAAAGTGGCTTTTAGTGACTTTTACGCACAAACTGACTTTGCGTAAATTCCAAACGCGCGGATTGTGCAGGTCCTTAAAAGTGACTTTGTAAAGTCCAGTTTGAGGAACGAAGTCCGGTTCCGACGGGCTCCAGACCAGTCTGACGGGGGGCGGAGCTGACGGGACGAACAGAACCTCAGAGATGAAGAGGAGCCTCATCATCACTCGGGAGGCGGGGCAGCTCCGCTCCGTGCGAAGGACTCTGCTGCCACCTAGTGGTCATTTAGAGAACTGAAGCATTTCACCTTTTAACCTCAGATCAGGGAGGTTCTGTCTGCCTGTCTCTCTGTCCTTGTGTCTGTCTCTGTCTGCCTGTCTGTCCATTTATCTGTTTCTGTCTGCCTGTCTTTCTGTCCATGTGTCTATCTCTGTCTGCCTTTCTGTCCACTTATCTGTTTCTGTCTGCCTGTCTCTCTGTCCATTTATCTGTTTCTGTCTGCCTGTCTGTCCATTTGTCTGTCTCTGTCTGCCTGTCTCTCTGTCCATGTGTCTGTCTCTGTCTGCCTGTCTCTCTGTCCATTTATCTGTTTCTGTCTGCCTGTCTGTCCATTTATCTCACTGTGTCTGCCTGTCTCTCTGTCCATTTATGTTTCTGTCTGCCTGTCTGTCCATTTGTCTCTATCTGCCTGTCTCTCTGTCCATGTTTCTGTCTCTGTCTGCCTGTCTCTCTGTCCATTTGTCTCACTCTGTCTCCCTGTCTCTCTGTCCATTTGTCTGTCTCTGTCTTTCTGTCTATCTGTCCATGTCTCTGTCTCGGTCTGCCTGTCTCTCTGTCCATTTGTCTCACTCTGTTTCCCTGTCTCTCTGTCCATTTATGTTTCTGTCTGCCTGTCTGTCCATTTGTCTGTCTCTGTCTGCCTGTCTCTCTGTCCATGTTTCTGTCTCTGTCTGCCTGTCTCTCTGTCCATTTGTCTCACTCTGTCTCCCTGTCTCTCTGTCCATTTGTCTGTCTCTGTCTTTCTGTCTATCTGTCCATGTCTCTGTCTCGGTCTGCCTGTCTCTCTGTCATTTATCTGTTTCTGTTTGCCGGTCTGTCCATTTGTCTCACTCTGTCTGCCTGTCTCTTCTGTCCATGTGTCTGTCTCTGTCTTCCTGTCTCTCTGTCCATTTATCTGTTTCTGTCTGCCTGTCTGTCCATTTTTCTCTCTGTCTGTCAGCCTGTCTGTCCATTTGTCTTTCTCTGTCCACCTATCTCTATATCAATTTGTCTCTGCCTGTCTATCTGCCCATTTGTCTCTCTGTCTGCCCTGCATATTTTTTCATTTGCCTTTGTCTGTGTCTTTTGTCTGCCTCTGTCCATTTGTCTGCTTGTCTGTTCACTTGTCTGTCTGTCCATTTCTGTGTGTGTCTCTCTCTGTCTGTCTGTCCTTTTCTGGATTATGAGTGTGACTTTGCTGTTCAGCCACAAAATGCCTTCTTTCTTTAATTTCCTTTACTTTATTTATATCTTTTCTGCTGGTACATTGACACAATAGACACATTAATCATATTATCTTCAAACAGACTCTCTGCCTCATGGAAGTCTTGGAATCTGGATCCAGATCTGGCAGATCCTCCAGAAGAATCGAGCCATGGAGGAATTATAATGTAATCAATTTGAATTTATTGTGGTATGGCAGTGATCAAGCACAGTAATCAGAATACAGTAATCAGATTACAGTCTAATTCTGTCCCAAATGTTACCATCCTGCAGAAGCATTTACATATACATGAATATTAAAGTTATATTACTTTATATTATGACTGATAGTTTCTGTTCTATAGATTTTCTCTCTCTCTCTCTCTCTCTCTCTCTCTCTCTCTCTCTCTCTCTCTCTCTCTCTCTCTCTCTATATATATATATATATATATATATATATAGCTTTAATGCTTTATTGTGCATTGTCGTCGTCTAAGGGGACTTTAAATTACATCTGTCTGTCTGTCTTCGTTATGTTAAAAAACGTAATGAAAATCGCATTGAACTACATCTCCCATGGGGCATCTGTCCGAGCACACGATCAACACTTTGTCGTCACAGACTGCGGTTTGCTGGTATCCAATCAGTATGCAAAGCGCCATTTGCGTCACTGTCTCTGACCTCAGTTTACGGTGTATTTTTTGTGAAGCGCATAGCTGCTGACGGCGCCATATTGAAAGACGTAAATACTTTGATAAAACGGTTAAAAACTCGACTTTCCGCGCCATGCTGTACTTAGAGGATTATTTGGAGAGTGAGTACGAGTCTGTGGTGCCATGTAATTTAGTTTAATGTGTTTTTGTTCTGTAAAGGTGTGATTTTGGCGGCTGTTAGCCTCACCATGCTAAAAGCTAACTGTTCTTTCTTGTGCTGGCAGTGATCGAGCAGTTACCCATGGATCTCCGCGACAGGTTTACGGAAATGAGGGAGATGGACCTGCAGGTTCAAAGTCTGTACCGTAACACAGTGCTAACAGTTACCTCAGCTAGTTTAAACTGTGGCTCACTTTGAACTCATGATACTTGTGTGTATGTGTGTCATGTTTATGAAGCATTTTGAAAAGTGGAAGTCCATCATTTAACAGTGAGTTTAGTTTTTAATTTAGCACCCTAGCGAATGTCATCTGGTGTTGTGGTTCAGAATGTGTCCGTGTTATCTGGTGCCTCTGCCGTTACGCGCTTTTTAAATTTAGGATCATTTTTCTTTCGTATATTTATTATTATTTGAAAGTCAGTTTTAATTTTGGTTCAGAAAATTAAGAAATTACCTCACTACCATTCCATGAATTAAATTTAATTAATTGCCTTCTACAGAAGGCACAATTTCCCCCCCCCCAAAAAAAAGATCCCTCAATAGAAAAATCAGTTAATGTTTGAAAATAGTGGAAAAATGCTTAATGAAATTTCACTGAGCTGATGGTGAATTTTATACTGGAAAATTTTCTTCATGGCTTATAATTTTCTTCAGGACTATATTAGGTCTGACATTAAATATCCTAATCAGTAGAGTACGACCAAAACTGACTCCTAAATAGCTGGAAGTTTGATGGACACAGTCTGTCCAATAATAGCTTGATTAATCAGGTCCGTCATACAGTCATGTGGACACTGTCAATTATAGATTCTTGCTGATGGATACTGGTCCAGTCAGAAAATTACTTGACAACAAATCTGTCCATCCTAAAATGCCCCTACACATAACCTGTCTTTTTTTTTTTTAAGCCATGATGGCTATCAGCCCATCTGTCCTACAATGTCTCAACAGATGCTGCTATATATATATATATATATATATATATATATATATATATATATATATATATATATATATATATATATATATATATATATATATATATATTAATAAAATGTTTGTATACTGAAGTGTCCCACCAAACACCAGTCCATCTGATCTCAAATGTCCCAACAGATGCTGGTTTGTTTAAAAATGTTTTGGAACACATCCATCTAATCTAAAATGTCTGTTAGTATCAGCACATACTTTGTAAAAAAGAAAAAGAAAAATGAGTGTAGTAGATCTGACCTAATACCAGATGGACAGAAATGCACCTCTTAAGATACAGTCCTAAATGAAATTAAATTATGAATGAAGACAGCTTTAAAAATAAATTTTGATGAATGTTGACAGACGCGTCCCAAGTCCAACACAAAATCCAAAGAGAGACAAAGTTAGATGTTTGTGTTATTGGTTGTATCCTTTAAGTGGGTGGTTATGATATGAAGTGGTTTTCTCATGTGGTGGTCTTTGCCTTTTTGACATGGACTTTGTGACCATTGTTGTCTCATCTGGTTTCAGATGCCACAGACCAGCTGGAGCAAAAGGTAATTGAGTTTTTTGTCAATGCCAAGAAGAACAAACCAGAGTGGAGAGAAGAGCAGATGGAGGTTATCAAGAAGGTTAGAAAATCTTCCCCAGCAACAGATGATGCTCCTGGTCACAGCATTTCTAATGCTGTTTATTTGCGTAATTTCTGTGTAGGTCAGCGATTTGTCTGGATTTATGATCATTAATGTGACATCAGGTTGTGTCTGGATAAAATCCATTATGCGATTTGTTTATTTGCTCTGTGACATTCGTCTTTAAATGAGCTTATCTTAGACCAAATGTTACAAGTTTAAACATGTCAACATTCTTCATTTTCTTGATGCAGTAACTGCATATTAATTGATTATCAGAGCATTTGATTATACTACTTTTAAGGATTTACTGATTAATCCTTGTTTGATTTATTAATAAGCATCAATGCACCAGAAATCACTGTCCTGAAGTTTGATCAGATGTAGCAGGAACTTTGGGGAGTTTATTATTCATTTATTTTCTGTTAAATGAATCTGCAATTCATGTCAAACATGAGCAATATTTCAGAAGCGTTTCAGACTTTTATCTATTTTGAATGAGATATTCAGATTGAAGCATTGATATTATACAGATATTTAAATCATGCTTTATGTGTGATAGTAAATCCAGAGCTGTTCTTCTCTTTCAGGATTACTACAAAGCTTTGGAAGATGCAGATGAGAAAGTACAACTGGCCAATCAGATTTATGATCTGGTGAGTGTGAGATGATCTCTGATAGAAATTGCACATGAAACCTGCCACAGAAAGTCTTCAGAGCTGAACTTCAGTGAAACATTTCCAAGCTTAAGCATGCCATGGCCCATTTTGAAAATCGTCCGAGGCCTACAAAAATTTTGAATCACAATTTTCATTGACAAATGAGACTAAAATTAAGTACTTCCATGTATGTATATGATATTAAACTAGGTCAGATAAATGAAGAATAACATCACATGACTTTGTTTTCTTTCTTCTGGTTGTATTTTAAAATTCTGAATATTTTTGTGTAATTTTAAATGTTACTTAAAAATTGAAAAACAGACATCTCATGCTCTCAGCTGTCTAGACAGTTTGTACATGGCCCACTGGGGGCCACAGCCCACACTTTTGGCGCTTTTCTACTTCACAAAAGTAGCACTACTCAGCTCGACTCCACTCTTTTTTCTTTTTTTTTTTCTTTTTTTTTTCTTTTCTACTAGGGTTAGTACCTGGTACCGGGTGCTTTGTTAATCACAGAGCTAATTGTTGCACTGTTTTATTACTCTGACAGGAAGTTATCATTCACATTCCACAGTGAGGGGGAAAAAGTGTGATGCACCAACAGGCCTTCACTTTTTACATGGATTTTATCTGTTAGCTTTGAACATAACATGGGGCAGGGCTGCCACCAGGGGGAGGGAAAAAAATCTTTAATTTAGTGCAGTGCATGGGTGTGGAAAATTTTTTAGAATTTCTGACTTCAAAACGGCCATTCCGAGCAGGTATAGGTGATAATTTGAAGTGTTTTTTGTAAATTGCTGATCCATCATAATTTCTTCAATGAGCCTGGTAATGGAGACATTATTGCACTGTTGATAAAGGAGAATTCTAATCCTAATTGCAACGTTGGCTTTATTTTTAGATGTATTAAGGGTCATCTTCGTACTTTTTAATTATTTATTCATAATGCAAACACTGACCATTCTCTGTGTAATGTGGAGTTGCATTAAGAAGGGAATCTGGTGTACAACCTGTGCCAAATCAACATGCTGATGCACCTCTGATCTGCTGGTGACTGAGTAAAAAAAGCAAGAAGCCAAGGGAGTTATTTACTAATACAGACAACACATTTGCAAGCAGGAGCTAATGAGCTAATTAATGTTACTGTATGATGTAAACAGAATCTGTAAACTGCTTCTTGTTGCATTTGAACAGACAAAAAAGTTGTTAGAAATGACCAGATGTACACACTACTTCAACGCGGAACTAAACATATATGCATTTACATCACTAAATGTAAATAAACTATTTTTAAGTAACTGAATATATAGTTAGCCTTCCCTTAGCCTAGCCATCCTCTTGTTGCAGCTGCAAACAAGTCGTGTGCAAAGTAAGAGCTCGTTGTCTATGATCTAGCCCTTCCTCCTCGTTCAGATCGGTGTATAGGAGCAGCGTTTAGTTGTCACGTGTAGTCTGTGGCCATGCATGATAATGCACTATACTTGAGACATATGTGTTGCTGATTACACAACTGAGTGTGTGTGAATGGGGCGGGGGGGTTCAAGTTCAGGTTACTTTATTAATACCCGTAAGTAGATTTGCTTTGCAATCACAGAAAGCGTCCAACTTAAAGACCTGACACCTTCAAAAAAGTGCTCAAAGCCACATCAAAGCACAGCTTAGAAACTACCTAAATTGGTGCTAATTTTCCTACTATAACTTATTTATCGGAATTATAGCAGCTGGAATAAAGCTGTTCCTGTAGCGCTTTGTTCTGCACTTTGGGACTGCAAACCTCCGACCAGAGGGGAGAAGCTGAAATTCCCCATATAGAGGGTGTGAATAGTCATGTAGAATTGATTTTGTGATCCTATTTAGCTGCCTAATATACAAGGGTAGGCTGAAAAGTTCTAAGGCTTACTATAATGCAGTTAATGCATTACTCCTTCATGGGGATGTACAACGACTCAGGGCTAAATTGTAGCTCTCCAATCAGTTTCCCTGACTACTTCACAATCTGCATTAGTTTGTTCCTTTCCTTCACTGACAAAGGGGGAATATGTTAACCTGAGTTTGGGGATTCTTTAGGGGCACTGTGCTCTGCTGATGTTTTTGTTCTGAGTTTGTTTTTAATAAGTACATCATGTTTGAGTGTTGTTTGTGGTTTCATATTGCGGGGACATGATTAACTGATTGTGCTAACAAAAATAGGACATTCTTCTTCAGGAACTGTAGCTTTTTATTTAGTGACCAATTCAACCTTGTATTAAATAACTGTCTCACTTGACCGAGTTTGGCCTTGTTTCATTCTGTAATGGGTATAGTTACCAAGGCTGTACATGACTCATTCTGCATCTTGTTGCACAGTTATAAGGTTTTTCAGGGTTGATAGTTTGCATGATTGATACATAGATGGATAGCTTGCTTTTTTTTTTTTTTAATGAATCAGGTATCATTTGTCAATTCCCCTGCAGGTGGACCGTCACCTGCGTAAACTGGACCAGGAACTAACCAAGTTTAAGATGGAACTGGAGGCTGACAATGCCGGTATCACAGAGATTCTGGAAAGACGTAAGTGAATGAGTATGGCAGCTGTCAATCACCGATCAGGATGACGGCCATATTGGTTTGATGGTGTGATGCTGTTTGCTTGTTGACTTCTCAGGGTCTTTAGAGATGGACAGTCCGTCTCAGCCGGTCAATAACCACCATGTCCACTCTCACACCACAGCCGAGAGTAAGTAGGGATCAACTCATCCATGCAAACGTGTGTGTGTGTGTGTGTGTGTGTGTGTGTGTGTGTGTGTGTGTGTGTGTGTGTGTGTGTGTGTGTGTGTGTGTGTGTGTGTGTGTGTGTGTGTGTGTGTGTGTGTGTGTGTGTGTGTGTGTGTGTGTGTGTGTGTGTGTGTACACCTGTCTTCAAATTCTGATGTGCTGTTACTAAGGATTTCATGAACTTAAAAAAAAAAAAGTGAAACAATATATGTCCTTTAACTGTGGCATTGGTGCGCTTAGACAGGCATGAAAACAGCAGATGTCCAAATGTCTGCACAAAATAGTATGAATATTTCAAACAACATAAGCACTGACATCTTCTTTCACTCTTAAAACTTGAATAACATTTTAGTTTGTATTCATATTTTTTCCCCAGAGGGAGGAGCCCTGAAGTTGACCCCTAAAACATAAATAAATGCGTATATATGATGTTTTTATTCATCAGAGAGAAAGTACAACACGCCATCTCATCACACAACTGAACACATTCCAGAGAAGAAGTTCAAGTCTGAAGCTTTGCTGTCCACACTCACATCTGATGCTGCAAAGGAGAATGTTCCAGGTACAGCCGTGTGTGCACCAGCTAATCCTGGCCTTTTGGTGTAAATATTGCTGCTCTGGTGGTTCAGAGTTTAGAGCACTGACCTCCTGTGCAGATGTTCGCTGGTGTCTCAAAAGATAACGAGTACAAATCAGAGTACTCACAAGCCTGCTCATCCCTCTCTTTGATCTCTGACCTCCTCAGGTTGCCGAACCAACAGCACATCTGCATCCTCCACCAACAACGTGTACAGCGTGAACTCCTCCCAGCCGCTGGCCTCCTATAACCTGAGCTCTCTGCCGGCGGGGCCTGGGGCCGGTGCTGGGGCCATCACCATGGCGGCTGCTCAGGCTGTCCAGGCCACTGCACAGGTGAGACACAGCCAGAGCCGTTTGTCCCCACAGACACGTTTGCACCTGTCAAACATGTTGTGGTTAGCATGCTAACATTGTGTAAGTATTGTTTCTTCAGGTGTGTGAGCTGTGAGCACTGATGAAAGCTTGAGCGCTCAAACATCTGCTCTTTGTTTCTTGCTTTTATTTTCATTTGGCAGATTACAAATGAAATAAATGTATATTTTTTGTTAGACCCCTGAGGATGACCTACTTTGTCATTGTGCAGTTTTCCTGCTCCCCAACATTAAAAAAATCTATATAAAAATCAGCATATCATATGTGCTTCTTTTTTTATTTGTTTGTGTAGATGAAAGAAGGCAGGAGAACGTCCAGTCTGAAGGCGAGCTATGAGGCCATCAAAAACAACGACTTCCAGCTGGGCAGAGAGTTTTCTCTATCCCGGGACACAACAGGCTACACCTCCTCCTCTGCTCTGGCCTCCACCCTCACGCAGACCCTCACCCCGTCCGCCTCCTCTGACTCCCGGGGCCGCAAGTCCAAGTAAGTCCGTGGGCTACTGAGCACCTGAAAACATCCGTGTAGACATTGACAACTGGCCACCTCGATGTCAGACGTCTCTTATCTGTCTGTGAGCTCATAAATGTTTTTGTGATCTACAGAAGCAGCATTAAGGCTTCCAGTCATCAGTCCTCTTCATCCTCCTCCTCATCCTCACTGTCATCCTGCTCATCATCATCAGCACTGGCTCAGGAGCTTTCCCAGCAGGCCTCAGCATTACCTGAGGCTGAGGCCAACAGCCAGGTAGACTGGACCTATGACCCCAATGAGCCCCGATACTGTATCTGTAACCAGGTATGTGGACGTTAGTGTGCTCGTGCTTAGTTCAGGGACAAATGGAAAAAGTGCAGTACTTTTATGTAAAATGTATTTTAAAAACTAATAATCTAAATCTAACTTTTTTTCCCCTCCCAGGTGTCTTATGGAGAAATGGTCGGCTGTGATAACACAGACGTAAGTATCGGTTTTGCCTTGGGGAGGGTGTGTTATTATACTCCTGATATTTACATAGTGTGCTGGACAGTATATCGTCTGTGTGTGCATTTGGATGCAATATGTGGTAAATACTTGATACACCATAGGTACACCTGTGTACTAAATGAACTATTTTCTGGTTGTTTGATCATATGAAGTGTTTTATTAGTATTAAAGTTGTCCAGTGTATTAATGTTCTCTGTCACTGACGTCATGTCTCCCTCCCCTCCAGTGTCCAATCGAGTGGTTCCATTACGGCTGTGTTGGCCTGACGGAGGCGCCAAAGGGCAAGTGGTACTGCCCCCAGTGTACAGCCGCCATGAAGAGGAGGGGCAGCCGCCACAAATAGACTGAACAGTGTGTTTGTTTTTTAAACTCTCAGCCTGTCTACAAATGTGGTACAGCACAGAGTAGAGGTCAAAGGTCAAAGCAGGATGTTGCATTTGTTGGCAGGAGATTTTTAAATGTGATCTGTGATACAAGAAGTGGGTGGAGTTAAAAGTAAAAAGTCAAACTTCTTTGGTTGTTGTGATAGTTTATTTGTTATGTGATGCTTTTCACATAATGTCACTGTTAGCTTAAAAAAAGACTAATTTTTTACAAAACGGTGTTTAGCCTTGATGGTTGGGTGAGGAAGCATGCGGTGTGTCGCCACAACTGCTGCAGAATGGAACCGGCTTGGGTCCTGGATGGTAACCAGCTGAAGTGTTGGGTTGGTACGTGAGGAAGTCGTCTGTACTAGTCCTCGTGTGGTCACAGTTGGGAAGTTGCAGGCTGGCGATTGGTTTGGGGGCGGAGCTGTGCCAATAACAACAATCCATGACATTCAGTGATTAATAGAGCTGTTCCTGGAGCTTACCTCACTCAGACGTAAGGTCGGTAAAGAGTGCACAGATAGCACAAGGTTTATCAGGTATGGGTGGAACTTGGACAGATATGGGAGGGGTCAGGTGGTCTCCAGAGCAGAATTTTCACACAAAGTTCTGACTCCCAGTTCTGTTAGCTTTTGTCTTGTCCTGCCTGAACCATAAAACCAGAACGACAGCTTTAGCATTAAAATGAACAAGAAACATTATGACTTTTCAAATCTTTGTGGAGAACCATCTTACTTTGTGGTTCTGCTTGTGGACTTCAAAGCTGGAATCAGAACCACTTTTGGACCTACACAGCCTGGACTTTTTGTCTCATGAGATGATTTTGACCTTTGAGCACTGAAGATAAACCTGCTGAGCTGCTACGACATGTAAACATTTCCTACGTTCATTTAAACAAAAACCTGCAGTTTGTCTTTCTGCACAAAACAAAAAAGTCCAATAAAGAAATGAACTCTAATAGATAACATCTTCACAAACAATATAGAAACTAAAAATAAGTGGTTTATTGATATGTGACATAACTGACCATCTTCCTGTGTTCACTGTGTATGACTCCAATTGTAATTTTCAAGTAAAACCCCCAATACTCTGCATTTAAATGAGTAAGAACCCAAAAAGCAATAGATCAACTCAATAATGACTTAACAAAACAGGATTGGCATACTGTGTACAGGGAGAATGATGTGGATTGTGCCTTCAATAAATTTCTAGACATTTTCAGTTCATTATATGAGATAAACTGTCCAATAGGCCAAGTCAACGAAAACAGTACTGCCGCCAAAAGTCCATGGTTAAAAGGTATACAAAATGCTTGCAAAAAGAATACATTGTACAGACAATTTGTTAGACTAAGGACAGAAGAATCTGAACTTAGATATAAATTATATAAAAACAAACTAATATAATTAGAGCCAGCAAGAAATTATACCAATCTATTAAATAATAATAAAAATGACACCAAGAGAATCTGGGAAATTCTTAACACTATAATCAAAAATAAGGTAAGAGGTAATTCTTATCCCAATTATTTTATTGATAAGAACAGTGACATCTATAATATAACATAGTTAATGGTTTTAATAACTTCTTTGTTAATATTGGACCCGACTTGGCAGCAAAAATTCCCAAAGGTTGTAACGAGCAGGAATCACTCATAAAAATCAATCCAAACACAATGTTTCTCTCCAGTGTTAATGAAGCCGAAATAATAGATATTGTTAATAAATGTAGAAATAAAAAATCAACTGCCTGTTATGACAGATATGAAGCTAGTAAAAACAATAATTAAAAGCATATCAAAACCCCTGACTCAGATATGTAACTTGTCATTTCAAACTGGGACATTCTTGAACAAAATGACAAAAGTTATTCCACTATACAAAAATGGAAATAAACACATCTTCACAAACTACAGACTGGTCTCTCTACTTCCACAATTTTCCAAAATTTTAGAAAAGCTTTTTAACAACAGGTTAGAATCCTTTATAGAAAAATATAACAATTAACGAAAGTCAATATGGGTTTAGGTCTGGAAGATCAACATCACTTGCAATAATTGAAGCAATAGAAGAGATCACAAACACCTTAGATAGTAAAAACTATATAGTTGGAATATTCATTGATTTAAAGAAAGCGTTTGACACAATCACTCAATTCTACTCAATAAACTGGAAAGATATGGTAGGGGAGTGGCTTGGAACTGGATTCAAAGCTATTTAACGGAGGGACATCAGTTTGTGCAGATGGGTGCATTTAAATCTGGATGTTTGGGCATCACTTGTGGGGTCCCACAGGGATCCATACGGGGTCCACATTTTTTTAATCTTTATATAAATTACATTTTTAATGTCACAATTATTAAAGTTATTATTTGCAGATGACAGCAATATATTCTATTTCTGTGATAATTATAGCAAACTTATTGTGGTAAGTAGTGAATTAAGCTGAAAACCTGGTTGAATATTAATAAATTATCCCTAAATATAAATAAGACTAAAGTCATGTTTTTCAGAAATAATGACAATTTGAATTTACCAATAAATATAGACGGTGTTGAAATAGTGTCAGAAATCAAATTTTTAGGGATGTCTCTATTATGTACAAAGCAAAATATTTTCTGGATCATAATGCATTATATTTATTGTATTGTTCTTTAATCTCTCCTTATTTAACATACTGTATAGAAATCTGGGGCAACAATTACAAAAGTTTGCTACATCCTTTCTGTATACTCCAAAAGCGTGCAATAACAATCATCTATAAGGTAGGATATCTTGATCACACAAATAGTCTCTTTTTGCAATCCAAATAGTTCAAAATGCCAGATTTGGTTCATTTCTACACTGCACAATTATATAAAGCCAGTAAAAACTCATTACCTACAACCCCTGGCAAAAATTATGGAATCACCGACCTCGGAGGATGTTCATTCAGTTTAATTTTGTAGAAAAAAAGCAGATCACAGACATGACACAAAACTAAAGTCATTTCAAATGGCAACTTTCTGGCTTTAAGAAACACTATAAGAAATCAGGAAAAAAAAAAAAATTATGGCAGTAACGGTTACTTTTTTAGACCAAGCAGAGGAAAAAAAATATGGAATCACTCAATTCTGAGGAAAAAATTATGGAATCACCCTGTAAATTTTCATCCCCAAAACTAACACCTGCATCAAATCAGATCTGCTTGTTAGTCTGCATCTAAAGAGTGATCACACCTTGGAGAGCTGTTGCACCAAGTGGACTGACATGAATCATGGCTCCAACACGAGAGATGTCAATTGAAACAAAGGAGAGGATTATCAAACTCTTAAAAGAGGGTAAATCATCACACAATGTTGCAAAAGATGTTGGTTGTTCACAGTCAGCTGTGTCTAAACTCTGGACCAAATACAAACAACATGGAAAGGTTGTTAAAGGCAAACATACTGGTAGACCAAGGAAGATATCAAAGCGTCAAGAAGAAAACTTAAAGCAGTATGTCTCAAAAATCGAAAATGCACAACAAAACGAATGAATGGGAGGAAACTGGAGTCAACGTCTGTGACTGAACTGTAAGAAACCGCCTAAAGGAAGTGGGATTTACATACAGAAAAGCTAAATGAAAGCCATCATTAACACCTAAACAGAAAAAAACAAGGTTACAATGGGCTAAGGAAAAGCAATCGTGGACTGTGGATGACTGGATGAAAGTCATATTCAGTGATGAATCCCGAATCTGCATTGGGCAAGGTGATGATGCTGGAACTTTTGTTTGGTGCCGTTCCAGTGAGATTTCTAAATATGACTGCCTGAAGAGCACATGTAAATTTCCACAGTCATTGATGATATGGGGCTGCATGTCAGGTAAAGGCACTGGGGAGATGGCTGTCATTACATCATCAATAAATGCACAAGTTTACATTGATATTTTGGACACTTTTCTTATCCCATCAACTGAAAGGATGTTTGGGGATGATGAAATCATTTTTCAAGATGATAATGCATCTTGCCATAGAGCAAAAACTGTAAAAACATTCCTTGCAAAAAGACACATAGGGTCAAAAAATAGTCCGGATCTTAATCCAATTGAAAATCTTTGGTGGAAGTTGAAGAAAATGGTCCATGACAAGGCTCCAACCTGCAAAGCTGATCTGGCAACAGCAATCAGAGAAAGTTGGAGCCAGATTGATGAAGAGTACTGTTTGTCACTCATTAAGTCCATGCCTCAGAAACTGCAAGCTGTTATAAAAGCCAGAGGTGGTGCAACAAATTACTAGTGATGTGTTGGAGCGTTTTTGTTTTTCATGATTCCATAATTTTTTCCTCAGAATTGAGTGATTCCATATTTTTTTCCCTCTGCTTGATCTAAAAAAGTAACCGTTGCTGACTGCCACAATTATTTTTCCTGATTTCTTATAGTTTTTCTTAAAGCCAGAAAGTTGCCATTTGAAATGACTTTAGTTTTGTGTCATGTCTGTGCTATGCTTTTTTTTTCTACAAAATTAAGAATGAACATCCTCCGAGGCCGGTGATTCCATAATTTTTGCCAGGGGTTGTAGTAATATTCTGTCTCTTCACTCAGAGAGAAGGGAGCTATAATTTTAGGGGATGTGGTAACTTTAAAGTCAAGGCAGTGAGAACTACCAGGAAAAGTTTCTGTGTGTCCGTGTGTGGCATTAAGCTGTAGAATAGTTTGGTACCTCAGCTCAAGCAATGTGTTGGGAAGGTGTCGTAGCACGGACCCACAACAGGGGGCGCAAATGAACGGACAATGAGTAAACCAAAATGCAACAATTTACTGTTGTGACAATACACAACTAAATGCACAGAAATTGCAAAGTCAATTAACACCAGGTGACGTGTGGGCAGGCTCGAAGATAGAAGACCCCGACGAGAGAGAGACCGCGCTCCACACGGCCTCCACCACCAACGGTCTGAAGAACACCGGAGCCGCCAAGTCCCGAATCCCCAGGTGACCTCTGTCTTCGGCTGTCGACCCTGGTACTGCTGGCAGAAAGCAGAGAAAAGATGAATGAGTGTAACTCCTTACACTCAGTGGTCTATAGTCTGTACACAGTTAGGAGGAGAACCTCCACCTCCGAATCACACACTCGTGCAGCTCCTGGTGTGACCACTTATCTGTAGCGCGGTTGTCGTCGTCACGCTCCACGCCACTTCCCAGATAAGGGCGAACACCACAGGATACCGGCTGCAACAAAAGTTCAGGTTATTACTCAACGTATGAGACAGCAGAGAAATTACCTTACGGTAGTCGATTTCTCGGCGAGGAGGTGGAGTCACGATCCGGCTTTTAAGTTGGTGATGATGATGATGAACGAGTGACAGCTGGTGCAGGGGAAGAATGACAGCTGTCACTTCTTCAGGGTCCGGCGCCCTCTCGTGCTTGGAGCCCGCACTCCAAGCAGGGCGCCCTCTGGTGGTGGTGGGCCAGCAGTACCTCCTCTTCAGCGGCCCACATAACACAATGTCCAAATATCCACCAATTCAAACAAAGATACAAAGAAATGGTTCTGTTGAAATACATGAATGAGGAGAGAGGTGCGTGATCATTACGTTTTTTTAATTTATTTCTACTTAATTTACCTTTGCTTTTTTGCCTTGTCAGCAATAGAAGGGGTCCCGCTAGGACACACAAACTTTCATAAAATACCTGGAATTATACTGTACATCAATTTAATTATATCATAGCCATAATTATAAATTATATTATTAAAAAAAGAAAATAATAATAATAAAATCTTACTATATGTTTGTTAATATATGTTAACATATTTGCATAATACCTGTTATTGCTGGTGTCATAACCATGGTCAAAATTATTATGAAGTATGGTGCCGATGGTAATAACTTAGAGAGAGGGGGAACATATATATATATATATATATATATATATATATACACCTCGTATATGTGTGTGTGTATATATATATATATGTGTGTGTATATGTATATAATCGTATGTGTATGTGTATACATGTGTGTATATGTTTATGTGTATATATATATATATTTATATTTACATTTATATAAATATGTACATATATAAATTTATTAATACATAAAAATACTTTTATTTTTCTTTCCTCCTTGTTTCCCCCACTTGCATCACTTACATCACTGTCACCAGATCAGGGCCGGCAAGTGGAGGTCTGTTGCTCGAAGGTCTCCCCCTTCTGCCAGCAGACTCCAGAACCTTGTCTTTTAATGCAGAGCCTAGGACATTCAGCAAATGGTGGACCTGTGTCAGGGGGCAACCCCTCTCTGGCAGCAGGTTTACAAAATACTTTGCATCGTTTAATGCACCACACACAAGACGAATGGGGAAGGAGGGGAAGGGGAAAAAAAAAGACAAGGTAATAAAATAAATGAAACATATTTGTATATATATGTATGTATGTGTATACATGTGTGTATAGGTGATGTATGTGTGTATTTTGTGTATGTATATCTACATATATAATATATATATATATATATATATTGAGACAGAACTACCATTGACGCATACAATAATTCTTCTAAATAGTCATTCTCTGAATAAATGTGGGAAACTTATTGACATATGAAAATGACTCAAGGAATGACACCAGCAATATCACCTAAAAAAAAAATTGACAATAATAATATTGTTGTTATTATTACTAACTATTATGGTGGGAATTTCTTTTATTATTATTATTATTATTATTATTATTATTATAGATATTCATCACTAATATATGACATCAATTACATAATAATAAAAAAGGAATATTGGTCACACTCGGTAGTGGTAATAACGTATGGGTGTTTGGGGGTGGGATTAAATAAGATCGTCTTCTTCCCACCCCTTTTCGGGCTAAATGCGCGTGTATGTATGTATGTACGTATTTCCTGTTCTTTTCAACCCAATGTAGGTAAATGTAAATGTGAAAGAAATGCTTATTTTGTAAAGCTCGAAATAATCAATCAATCAATCAAAAAACTGTTTTCTGTTTGTTTTTACATCCAAAAAAGAGAGAGGTTTAATGTCTGAACATGAAACTGAGCTGATGAGTAGAAACATGGATTTCAGTTTTATTATTGGGTGGATCTCACCTGTCAGGTGAACACTGACCGGCGGCTAAATGTCATGTCTGATGGCTTCTGATTGGCTGAGTTCATTATCACACTAAACGCTGCAGATGGAGTCAAAAGGGGCAAAAAGAAATAGAGAAATTATGTAGCAAAGAAGGAAAAAAAAAAAAGATGGGCAGCCAATGATCAAAACCTGTCACTGCCTCCAGGTGGCACCAAAGACATATTACCCTCAGTAAATATTTAACATTTATCAGACAAAAACATTTTCCAGCTTCATTCTGAAATAGATTCAAAATTACAATGAAAAAATAAAATTAACCAAATTGCAAAAGCAATAAGGAATATAAGAAATGAGCTTAAAAGATCCACCCTTTACCTTTAAATTGTCAGTTTTATGAGGACATACTGTTTCCTCCTGTCTGTCTTCAGTAAACGTCCACAGTAAATCAGGCTCTTGTTTGTTTCTTTAATGTGCCAATTGACGATATTTAATATCTTTACATCATGTGTCAACTGTTATCTTACAAGCGTTCAGCCTTTTAGCCAGAATTTGAATTGAAACGCCCTTTAAAGGAGAGAAAAGTCAGATGTCTGAGAACTATGCTTTTATGTATCTGTTGCTTTAAATGCAAAGGAGATGCTATTGGCCACGCCCACTTCACTGACATTCTGTCTCCTTTTCTCTGAATGGACAGATTGGCCCAGTGGGTGTGTCACTCATTTAAATTTTAATTTAACCAGTTTTTTGACTAAAATATGTTCAAAGGCCACATTTCCTCAAAACCATCAGGTTTTTTTCTCGTTGGTGCACCAGCAGCTGCACAAATACAAACATCTGTTAATACTGACTTCCATGGGTGCAATTTGGTGGGGGATAGAGGGGACATGTCCCCCCCACCTTTTCAACCAGGGGGGACAGAATATGGTATGTTCCCCCCACCTTCTGACATATATGTGTGTACTTGAAACATGCTATGTCAGTCTTATGTGCAAACCATCTCAGAATAGTATCTTTGTTTCTGCGAGTTTGTATTTTTAGCAGCATTGACTTGTTTACAACACCTGTTTCTTGTTTGACACATTCTGAATTTTCTGGGACTGCATTTGCCCAGATTTGAAACCAAAAATAGTTGCCTCTAGGGACTAGTATCTACACATAAGTATCAATGGACCATATGCTAATTTAGTAAATTCTGAAAGTTAGAAAAGGTAATCAGAAAAGCTATCTGGGACCTCAGAAAGCCCATCTGCAATTATTGCTTGATCTCCAAAATCAGTCTATGCAAGCGAAATAATGTTCAGTATGAGTGTTGTCATTAGTGCCACTTCGAAAATTAAATTCATGATAAGTAATTTATCCTAAACTTATGAGCTGTTGTTTTTTTTTTCAAACTTATGCAAAAACAAATCTTGAGGAAAAAAAATATACAGTATGCGATAGTTAATAATTATTAAAAGCCTGTTCTTTCATATTTATGAATACATTTTACCACATTGCAGTTTTTTTTTTTTATGAGAACTCAACCTATCATTCTTTTTGAGTTCTACACATGTGGTGATACCTTATTTACACCAGGATGTTAATAAAATCAACGCTGGCTATTCTCAGAATAAAGTACTTATATCCACAGTTTCAAATTGCATAAGTTAAATGGTGTCCACTTTATGGTCTACAAGATACCATACAACAGACTCACTAAACGCTGGGAGCAACTAGGGGATGAAGGAACTTGCCAAGGGTCAGGCTGGGATTTGAACTGAGGATCCTCTGGTCTCAAGCCCAACGCTTTAACCACTAGACCATCACCTCCCCCAATCTGGGTTTACACTGTGGGACAAGGTGAGAAGGTTGACTAAAGGAGCAAGCTGAGGTGGCACCTGGTGAGGATGCCCCCCGGTCTTCTCTCTATTGAGGTCTTCCAGTCACGTCCAACTGGAAGGAGGCCACGGGAAAGACTTAGGACACACTGGAGGGATTATATTTACCAGCCCCGCTTAGCAGCAGAAAATGAAAGAATGACCATTCAGTGTTCAGTATTTCTTAATATGCTTTTTTTTTTTTTTACTGCAGTATTTTTACAGGGTTTTTGTTTTGTTTTTTACTCTTATTTTTTGCTGTATAGTATTTAAATTTTTTTAACTGCAGTATATTTTTATTGTTTTACCGTGCTGCTTTCATAGATGCTTTTGTTTCTGTGTATTTTGTTCTACTTTGACACTAAAAACCACATGTGCGTGTGTGATGCACGCGCACAAATTTTGTGTGTGTGTGAGAGACAGATTGTGAAAAGTTTTGCACTGCTGGACCACTATATCACACGTGCACGCACGCACACAGTGATGTGATGGCACGTGCGTGCATGCGTGTGATCCACAAATAACTCGTGGGAGGAGGAGGAGGAGGAGGAGGAGGAGGTGCGGACCTCCGACCGGGCTGTCAGCAGACCTTCCAAAACCCGAACCTGGTCCAGCTGAAGAAAAACAAAGCAGACGGTGAGCCGGTCTGAGGGATCCGGATCCTCCTTTAGGGTTTAACGCAAACCAGATGGTCTGTGTGCAAACTTTGCGCACATTTGGTTCTTTTGTCTTTTGACCCGCAGCTTCTGCTGCCTTGTTGTGACGGTTCAAAGGACTAAACCAGAACCGAGTCTGACTCGGTGACGATGTCTGACTGCTCCGGTTTCTGCTCTGCGCCTTTGGACTTGTTTTGGACCGAACAGAGTCCAGAACGAAGAGGAGGATGAAGTGGATCTGCAGAGGAAAGTAAACTTTCTTCTCATGCTCCTCCGTTTGGGTCGGGTTCTGGTTCCCGAGGTCGGGATGCTGCTCCGCCGCCGGTCCTGCTCCGGGCCGCTGGTTCTGCTCGGGGTGGCCGTTTGTCTGTTCTACCAAACCCTGATGGTGGCCCGGAACCGGCTCCGGTCCGGACCACCAGCTGATGTTCACAGTAAAGCTTCAGATGAAGTTCTGCTGGACGGAACCGGACGACTCGTTTCCGCTCTGGAAAATTTACACAGACACGTAAGTGCAGTTCTGACCATGAAACGGATTTAGGTTTGTTATGCGTCATTGATCTTTGATTATTGATGGTGGAAGGGGTCCACTCGCCCCCCCAGCCCACTCCCCAAGTAGACAAAGTAATAATGTTTTTACCAGGGACTCGGACACTTTCTCAGTGTGTTCTTACAAGGAACTCAGCAGTTTCTGAGAGTGTTTTTATCATGGACTCGGACAGTTTCTCAGTGTTTTTACAAGGAACTCGGGCAGTTTCTCAGTGTGTTTTTACAAGGGACTTGGACAGTTTCTCAGTGTGTTTTTAACAGGGACCCGGGCAGTTTCTCAGTATGTTTTTACAAGGATCTCGGACAGTTTCTCAGTGTGTTTTTACAAGGATCTCGGGCAGTTTCTCAGTGTGTTTTTACAAGGATCTCGGACAGTTTCTCAGTGTGTTTTTACAAGGATCTCGGGCAGTTTCTCAGTGTGTTTTTACAAGGATCTCGGACAGTTTCTCAGTGTGTTTTTACAAGGATCTCGGACAGTTTCTCAGTGTGTTTTTACAAGGATCTCGGACAGTTTCTCAGTGTGTTTTTACAAGGATCTCGGACAGTTTCTCAGTATGTTTTTACAAGGATCTCGGACAGTTTCTCAGTATGTTTTTACAAGGGACTTGGACAGTTTCTCAGTGTGTTTTTACAAGGATCTCGGACAGTTTCTCAGTATGTTTTTACAAGGATCTCGGACAGTTTCTCAGTATGTTTTTACAAGGATCTCGGACAGTTTCTCAGTGTGTTTTTACAAGGATCTCGGACAGTTTCTCAGTATGTTTTTACAAGGATCTCGGACAGTTTCTCAGTATGTTTTTACAAGGATCTCGGACAGTTTCTCAGTATGTTTTTACAAGGATCTCGGACAGTTTCTCAGTGTGTTTTTACAAGGATCTTGGAAAGTTTCTCAGTGTGTTTTTAACAGCGACTCGGGCAGTTTCTCAGTGTGTTTTTACAAGGATCTCGGACAGTTTCTCAGTGTGTTTTTACAAGGGACTCGGACAGTTTCTCAGTGTGTTTTTATCAGGGACTCGGACAGTTTATCAGTGTGTTTTTATCAGGGACTCGGACAGTTTATCAGTGTTTTTACCAGGGACTCGGACAGTTTCTCAGTGTATTTTTACAAGGGACTCGGACAGTTTCTCAGTGTGTTTTTATCAGGGACTTGGACAGTTTCTCAGTGTGTTTTTAACAGGGACTCGGGCAGTTTCTCAGTATGTTTTTACAAGGATCTTGGACAGTTTCTCAGTGTGTTTTTACAAGGGACTCGGACAGTTTCTCAGTGTGTTTTTATCAGGGACTCGGACAGTTTATCAGTGTTTTTACCAGGGACTCGGACAGTTTCTCAGTGTATTTTTACAAGGGACTCAGCAGTTTCTGAGAGTGTTTTTATCAGGGACTCCAACAGTTTCTCAGTGTTTTTACAAGGGACTCGGACAGTTTCTTAGTGTGTTTTTATCAGGGACTCAGACAGTTTCTCAGTGTTTTTACAAGGGACTCGGACAGTTTCTCAGTGTGTTTTTATCAGGGACTCGGACAGTTTCTCAGTGTTTTTACAAGGAACTCGGGCAGTTTCTCAGTGTGTTTTTACAAGGGACTCGGACAGTTTCTCAATGTGTTTTTACAAGGAACTCGGGCAGTTTCTCAGTGTGTTTTTACAAGGGTCTCTGCAGTTTCTCAGTGTATTTTTACAAGGATCTCGGACAGTTTCTCAGTGGGTTTTACAAGGGACTCGGACAGTTTCTCGGTGTGTTTTTACAAGGGACTCGGACAGTTTCTCAGTGTGTTTTTACCAGGGACTCGGGCAGTTTCTCAGTATGTTTTTACCAGGGACTCGGGCAGTTTCTCTGTGTTTTTACAAGGGACTCGGACAGTTTCTCAGTGTGTTTTTACAAGGGACTCGGACAGTTTCTCAGTGTGTTTTTACAAGGGACTCGGGCAGTTTCTCAGTATGTTTTTACCAGGGACTCGGGCAGTTTCTCAGTGTGTTTTTACAAGGGACTCGGACAGTTTCTCAGTGTGTTTTTACAAGGGACTCGGACAGTTTCTCAGTGTGTTTTTACAAGGGACTCGGGCAGTTTCTCAGTATGTTTTTACCAGGGACTCGGGCAGTTTCTCAGTGTGTTTTTACAAGGGACTCGGACAGTTTCTCAGTGTGTTTTTACAAGGGACTCGGACAGTTTCTCAGTGTGTTTTTACCAGGGACTCGGGCAGTTTCTCAGTATGTTTTTACCAGGGACTCGGGCAGTTTCTCAGTGTGTTTTTACAAGGGACTCGGACAGTTTCTCAGTGTGTTTTTACAAGGGACTCGGACAGTTTCTCAGTGTGTTTTTACCAGGGACTCGGGCAGTTTCTCAGTATGTTTTTACCAGGGACTCGGGCAGTTTCTCAGTGTGTTTTTACAAGGGACTCGGACAGTTTCTCAGTGTGTTTTTACAAGGGACTCGGACAGTTTCTCGGTGTGTTTTTACAAGGGACTCTGACAGTTTCTCGGTGTGTTTTTACAAGGGACTCGGACAGTTTCTCGGTGTGTTTTTACAAGGGACTCGGACAGTTTCTCAGTGTGTTTTTACCAGGGACTCGGGCAGTTTCTCAGTGTGTTTTTACAAGGGACTCGGACAGTTTCTCAGTGTGTTTTTACCAGGGACTCGGGCAGTTTCTCAGTGTGTTTTTACCAGGGACTCGGGCAGTTTCTCAGTGTGTTTTTACCAGGGACTCTGACAGTTTCTCAGTGTGTTTTTACAAGGATCTCGGACAGTTTCTCAGTGTGTTTTTACAAGGAACTCTGCAGTTTTTCAGTGCATTTTTACAAAGTACTCGGCAGTGTTGGTTATTTTGTTTTACAAACCACTTGCGCTTTCTGAGAGTGTTTTTGTGAGCGACTTGGCAGTTTATGAGTGCGCGTTTACAAGGGACTTGGCAGTTCATGATTGAACATTGGTGTGAGTGTCTGTGTGAATGGGTGAATGTAAGGCATCATTGTAAAGCTCTATGAGCTTCTGATTCAGATGTAAGTGCCATATAAATGCAGCCATTTACCATTTTGTAAATAAGGGACTTGACAGTTTATGATTTTTTTTTTTAAATAAGTGACTCGACAGTTTATGAATGCGTTTTTAAAATAGTTAATATCCAGGTGGTTGGCATGGTGGGTTAGTAGTTGGCACTGACACTGTTGCCTCGCAGTAAGAAGGTCGTGGGATCGCATCCCACCTGGCCCTTTCTGTGAGGAGTTTGCATGTTCTCCCATGTGTGTGGGTTCCTGGGACTCAGGGCTCTTCCCGCTTCCGAAGACATGGAGGTTCGGTCGAGTGTAAGTGTGATTGTGTTCATCTGTCAATATGTGGCCCTGTGATAGATCACATCCTGTGCAGGGAGCCTCACACAGTGTCACCGGTAGGATAGGCTCCAACCCCCATGACCCTTGATGATGTAAAAAATGTTATTCTTATGAAATACGGCATTGTCTTATATATATACAGTAGTGTTCAGAATATTACACTCAACAAAAATATAAACGCAACACTTTTGGTTTTGCTCCCATTTTGTATGAGATGAACTCAAAGATCTAAAACTTTTTCCACATACACAATATCACCATTTCCCTCAAATATTGTTCACAAACCAGTCTAAATCTGTGATAGTGAGCACTTCTCCTTTGCTGAGATAATCCATCCCACCTCACAGGTGTGCCATATCAAGATGCTGATTAGACACCATGATTAGTGCACAGGTGTGCCTTAGACTGCCCACAATAAAAGGCCACTCTGAAAGGTGCAGTTTTATCACACAGCACAATGCCACAGATGTTGCAAGATTTGGGGGAGCGTGCAATTGGCATGCTGACAGCAGGAATGTCAACCAGAGCTGTTGCTCGTGTATTGAATGTTCATTTCTCTACCATAAGCCGTCTCCAAAGACATTTCAGAGAATTTGGCAGTACATCCAACCAGCCTCACAACCGCAGACCACGTGTAACCACACCAGCCCAGGACCTCCACATCCAGCATGTTCACCTCCAAGATTGTCTGAGACCAGCCACTCGGACAGCTGCTGGAACAATCGGTTTGCATAACCAAACAATTTCTGCAAAACCGTCAGAAACCGTCTCAGGGAAGCTCATCTGCATGCTCGTCGTCCTCATCGGGGTCTCGACCTGACTCCAGTTCGTTGTCGTAACTGACTTGAGTGGGCAAATGCTCACATTCGCTGGTGTTTGGCACGTTGGAGAGGTGTTCTCTTCATGGATGAATCCCAGTTCACACTGTCCAGGGCAGATGGCAGACAGCGTGTGTGGCGTCGTGTGGGTGAGCGGTTTTCTGATGTCAATGTTGTGGATCGAGTGGCCCATGGTGGCGGTGGGGTTATGGTATGGGCAGGCGTGTGTTATGGACGAAGAACACAGGTGCATTTTATTGATGGCATTTTGAATGCACAGAGATACCGTGACGAGATCCTGAGGCCCATTGTTGTGCCATACATCCAAGAACATCACCTCATGTTGCAGCAGGATAATGCACGGCCCCATGTTGCAAGGATCTGTACACAATTCTTGGAAGCTGAAAATGTCCCAGTTCTTGCATGGCCAGCATACTCACCGGACATGTCACCCATTGAGCATGTTTGGGATGCTCTGGACCGGCGTATACGACAGCATGTACCAGTTCCTGCCAATATCCAGCAACTTCGCACAGCCATTGAAGAGGAGTGGACCAACATTCCACAGGCCACAATTGACAACCTGATCAACTCTATGCAAAGGAGATGTGTTGCACTGCATGAGGCAAATGGTGGTCATACCAGATACTGACTGGTACCCCCCCCCAATAAAACAAAACTGCACCTTTCAGAGTGGCCTTTTATTGTGGGCAGTCTAAGGCACACCTGTGCACTAATCATGGTGTCTAATCAGCATCTTGATATGGCACACCTGTGAGGTGGGATGGATTATCTCAGCAAAGGAGAAGTGCTCACTATCACAGATTTAGACTGGTTTGTGAACAATATTTGAGGGAAATGGTGATATTGTGTATGTGGAAAAAGTTTTAGATCTTTGAGTTCATCTCATACAAAATGGGAGCAAAACCAAAAGTGTTGCGTTTATATTTTTTGTTGAGTGTAGTAGTGCTATGTGACTAAAAAGATTAATCCAGGTTTTCAGTATATTTCTTATTGTTACATGGGAAACAAGGTACCAGTAGATTCAGTAGCTTCTCACAAATCCAACAAGACCAAACATTCATGATATGCACACTCTTAAGGCTATGAAATTGGGCTATTAGTAAAAAAAAAGTAGAAAAGGGGGTGTTCACAATAATAGTAGCATCTGCTGTTGACGCTACAAACGCAAAACTGTTATGTTCAAACTGCTTTTTTAGCAATCCTGTGAATCACTAAACTAGTATTTAGTTGTATAACCACAGTTTTTCATGATTTCTTCACTTCTGCGAGGCATTAATTTTGTTGGTTTGGAACCAAGATTTTGCCCGTTTACTAGTGTGCTTGGGGTCATTGTCTTGTTGAAACATGCATTTCAAGGGCATGTCCTCTTCAGCATCAGGCAACATGACCTCTTCAAGTTTTTTGACATATCCAAACTGATCCATGATACCTGGTATGCGATATATAGGCCCAACACCATAGTAGGAGAAACATGCCCATATCATGATGCTTGCACCACCATGCTTCACTGTGAACTGTGAACTGTGGCTTGAATTCAGAGTTTGGGGGTCGTCTCACAAACTGTCTGCAGCCCTTGGACCCAAAAAGAACAATTTTACTCTCATCAATCCACAAAATATTCCTCCATTTCTCTTTAGGCCAGTTGATGTGTTCTTTGGCAAATTGTAACCTCTTCTGCACATGTCTTTTATTTAACAGAGGGACTTTCCGGGGGATTCTTGCAAATAAATTAGCTTCACACAGGCGTCTTCTAACTGTCACAATACTTACAGGTAACTCCAGACTGTCTTTGATCATCTGGGAGCTGATCAATGGGTGAGCCTTTGCCATTCTGGTTATTCTTCTGTCCATTTTGATGGTTGTTTTCCGTTTTCTTCCACGCATTTCTGTTTTTTTGTTTGTTTGTTTTTTTGTCCATTTTAAAGCGTTGGAGATCATTGTAGATGAACAGCCTATACGTTTTTGCACCTGCGTATAAGTTTTCCCCTCTCCAATCAACTTTTTAATCAAACTACACTGTTCTTCTGAACAATGTCTTGAACGTCCCATTTTCCTCAGGCTTTCAAAGAGAAAAGCATGTTCAACAGGTGCTGGCTTCATCCTTAAATAGGGGACACCTGATTCACACCTGTTTGTTCCACAAAACTGATGAACTCACTGACTGAATGCCAGACTATTATTATTGTGAACACCCCCTTTTCTACTTTTTTTTTTTTTTTACTAATAGCCCAATTTCAAAAACCTGGATTAATCTTTTTAGTCACATAGCACTACTATTATTCTGAACACTACTGTATATATATATATATATATATATATATATATATATATATATATATATATATATATATATATATATATAATATATATATATATATATATATATATATATATATATATATATATATATATATATATATATATATATATATAAAACTCACATGACCCAGTAAATGATCAGATTAATCAATAATGTATGTGATCAGTGGTGCTATTTTTTCTGGACGAGTTCTTTGCTGACTGAGGCTCCTCCTCTTTACTTTTTAGCTGATGGGGTTTGATTGACAGCTGTAGGAGCCAATCAGACGGTGACATTGAGCTATCCCTGCAGAGTATTTTAAGAGTGTCCCTGAAATAAATGTTTGTTCTGTTCATCAGAACCAGAGTTCAGCTTCAGTTCAGCAGAGAAACCTCAGCCTGGATTTATTTTCTAACCAGTTAATACGTTTATAAAATGTGATTTGTTTGTTTATTTAAAAATCAAAGAATTTGTCTTTAAAGTTCTTTTTGAAATGACGTTTAATCTGCTTCACGTGTGTTTTTGAATGTGTTCCATGTGTGTTATCAGTGTGACAGCTGAGGTCACCTGTTCTTTGACCGTTGACCCTAAACTAGCCAGGCTCAGTGAACCTCCCGGTTTTACAGCCGAGAACCGATTCTGAAGAATCTGCTCTTAACCCGGTCTCAAAACAGGCCACAAAAATCTGTTATCAATCAGTTTGATTATGAATTCTTCTAAAATCCACATTTATTCCATTAGTAAAAGCCTGTTTATAAAACATTTACTCATTTTAAAACTTAAAACAGCTGATATTTGGTTTAAAGCTCATTTGAACTCAGTCTGTCCAGTTAAATCCAGTTAAGTGGATCGACTCAAGTCTGGGAGCACACACCGGTGCTGCATCCGCGACACCACGGGACGGTCCTAGGTCCTGGATGGCAACCACCCAGACAAATGGTACATCTCCACCTCCCCAAAGTAATCGTCCATCTGCTGTGGTTGTTTAATTTTTTTTCTTATAACATTTTATCCTTTGCATTTTTAGTGGAATTAGTTTTAAGTTTGTAAAACATGAAACAATGATCTTCTTTATACGTGTGAGAGAGAAAATAAAGTCAGAGTGGAAACAAAAGAAGCTTCTGTCAGAGCAGGATGAGGACTGAATATTAACAAAATCCAAACACATCCAAAAACCCAGACTTTAGCCGCTCTCACGTCTTCTGTCTTTAACTGCAGCCTGAGTGGCCACAATGTGGCGCTATAACACACTTATAACAAATGAAATACATAAAAATCTGCAGAGTGCATCTGGATTGGAGCCACAGCAGAACTCTGGGTAAAATATTAGATATTTTTAATTGTGTTAAAAAAAAAATTCTACATTGAATTTTTTTTAAAGCTGCTCTTTAATCTCTGTGATAAAAAATATATAAATTAATATTTTTTTTTCGAATGAAATAGAAGAATCCATAAGTAATCCTTTGGCCCTGAAGAGAACAGAAATCGTCACTTTTACAGCCGACTGACAAACAGAAAAGAGAAGAAAAAGAAACATGAAACTGAAGAAATCCTGTGGCAGAAGCCAAAAAAGTTGGGAAATGTAAACTTTTCTGTAATGTGTCTAAGAACCGCCAGCTCAGGCTGACCTTTGACCTCCCAGCTGTTTTTTTTTTCCCTTCTTCTTGTGATGTTGACTTTAACGCTCAAATCATTTTGACATTTTTATGTCCATCAGCATTCCAACAAAAACAGAACTTTAAAAATTGTCTTTTTTTTTACTTTGTCTTGTTTTAACCAGAAAATCTATTTTTATATATTTTTATCATATATAAAATTAAATTTTAAAGCCGTGTTAATTGTGAAACAATTTTTTTTACTTCTTCAACTTTAATCCCTCTCTTTAGACGGAGGAGGCGGGGCAGTGGGCGGGTCACAGGCGGCAGGCCGTGGTTCTGACCGGTCAACACGCCGCCTCGGACACAGAGGTCCAACTGTACCAGCAGGTTCTGGAGCAGAAAGGTTATGAGGTTCATCTGTCCCAATACGCCGAGACCAGCCGCATCCTGAAAACCCGTAATGGTGAGTCTGGATCCGCAGAACCATCAACACCAGCCATGACTCACATCTCAGTCACAAATCTCATACATTTCATGTCTCAAAGCCCTTTAGACTCGGGTTCAAAACACTGCCTCTAGTGGTTGGAGGAGGAAATGCTTTGTCAGAAGTGTGCACTCTATAATGGCTCTTCTAGCTGATTAGACATTTGAAAGAAAATAATCAGTTGCTTTGAGCATCAGTTAATTTTTGTACTTGACAATAAAAAAAAATGAACTGTTTGATCTCAGAAGTTTCAAATTGAAACTTTCCTTTTCTGAGATGTTCTGATTTAAATGTTTGTCAAACTGTTGTTCTGGTTTCAACATCAAGCTGGTTGTTAATCCGATTTCGTCTGTTTTCAGTGGATTTTATTCCACGTTCAGAAGCGGCCAAACAGAGTGTGTAAAAACCAGATTTCTTCAGAAGTCGCGGTAAACGGCGAGGTCGGCTGGAGGAGTTTCCTGCAAACAGAGCGAACCAGATCAGTGCCAGAAACCCAGCAGCTCATTTCCTGTGAACAAAATCACTTCCACATGTTCTACTTCTGCGTCCATGTTTGGACAAAGCTGTTCACCCCCCACACCCCTTCCTGCGCTGTAAAAAAATAAACAAGTAAAAAAACCTCGAGTTTTTCAGAAGACAGGAACAAAAATAAATTGAGCCGCACTCAGAGAATCTCAAGAGCCATAATAATAATAATAATAATAATATTATTATTATTATTATTATTATAATCATCGTTGTTATTATGACTTTATTTCTGATTGACTACAAACGTTAAAACAGTGACAACCTTTAGACAGCGTGGTGTGTGCACACTTTACACTTTTATGATGTCATAAGGTGAGAATGTCAGATCAAAGGAACATCTAACATAAAAAAGAAAGATGATGAGGTGGATCTACATCAGCGCGACACAGCGACCTCCTCCACAGTCCACACCAACTATCAAAAGGCTGATTTATGAGAGGGCGAGCAGCGACAACGGCGGTCATCAAAGGTTCTCTTTGCTTTAAGACTAAATTTCAAACATATTTTGAGATGTTCAACATTCTTTCGATTTTCGTGTAAATGTCTTTGTTTTACATTTCTGAGTGACCTGGAGCTCAGTCGTGACATCACAGCGTGTCATGTGACCCTTCGTGGTTCCTGCTGAGAAGAATTCACAGTGTTTACAAAAATAAACCTCATGGTGGCAGCCATTAGCTCTGATTGGTGTGTTTCAGCCGGTGGGTGGAGCCTCTTGCTGTGTCTCCGCTCTTCAGAGCAGAGTTGTCGTCGTAGAGTCTCCGCCTCTCACCTGCGGTCACGTCACATGGTGAGACTCACCGGGTCAAATGTGAGCCAATCAGAAGCAGTGTTGCAGAGGTTGTGTGAGGTCACGTGTGTGGGTTTGTCCTCAGGTCAACATGGTGGCGGCGCTGACTGAGGCGTTCTCTGATGCTGGCGACGGCCGCTGTCACGTGATCAAACATGCTGCAGGTGCACATTTATTTTTCCTTCTCAAGCTTTTGGCTTCTTTTCCTTTTTCAGCCTGTTAACATTCGTGTTTCCACAGTCAAGTTGCCCGTAAGTCCTCACGCCTGTGGGTCGAGCAGCGAGCACTTACAGACCGCCACGGGCTCACCCGAAGCCAGCAGGTGAGAGTCGGACGCTGTTCCACGTCCATATCAGCTGACCTTTGAGCTCATCGACTGGTTGTGTCGCAGCCCCTCAACAGGTCAGGCCACGCCTCCTCACTCTGTTGCCATGGTGACAGTGTATGTCCTGGTGACATCAGCGACGCCGCTGACCGCCTTCCTGCATGATGTCAGTGTGGTGTCGACAAATCGTGACACAAAGAGGCGGTCCGTGCAGGTAGACCTGTCAATCATTCTGATTAGCTTTCATGTTTCTTGATATTAGCCTGTTAGCATAAAGGTTATTTATTGTTATTTTATTTGATGCTATTTTTAAGACTTGTAGTTTTTCTGCATTGTGTGTGAGCTGCTGCCACCTGCTGGTCAAATGTATAAAACACAGCTCCCCTCTTGCCCCTCCCCCCAGCTGATGTCATTCCTCCTGCAGACATTTGGACCCTCAGTGTCCCATGTTGCTTTGGGGCGGGTCAAGAAAGTGATCGGGGAGGTGCTTCAGGCAGCTGTGTTGACCAATCAGGAGGCTCACAGGTAACCTTCGTCTGTTTTCATCTGTCTTCATCTGTAGTCGTTTGTGTGTATTTGTGTGAGACACCGTCATTCACCCTGACATGTTTTCTTTTTTTTAAGGTGTGTTCTGTGTTTCCAGCTGCTCACATTAACTCTGCATCTCAGTGAAACTCTGACACCCATCATCCTGAAGGTAACGCCCACTTTGCAACTGACACTCAAACGTTCCCAAATCACTGGGCAACATCTCAAAGACACTGCAGTGCGTGTGGGAGCTGCAGGGCGTGCACGGGCCACAGTGCATGCACGGGCCACAGGGCGTGTGGGAGCTGCAGGGCGTGCACGGGCCACAGTGCATGCATGGGCCACAGGGCGTGTGGGAGCTGCAGGGCGTGTATGGGGCGCAGGGCATGTGGGAGCTGCAGGACGTGCACGGGCCACAGTGCATGCACGGACCACAGGGCGTGTGGGAGCTGCAGGGCATGCATGCACGGGCCACAGGGCATGCACAGGCCACAGGGTGTGTGGGAGCTGCAGGGCATGCATGGGGCGCGGGGCATGCATGGGCCACAGTGCATGCACGGGCTACAGGGCATGCACAGGCCACAGGGCATGTGGGAGCTGCAGGGCATGCACAGGCCACAGGGCGTGCACGGGGCCACAGTGCATGCACAGGCCACAGGGCGTGTGGGAGCTGCAGGGCGTGCACAGGCCACAGGGCGTGCATGTGCCACAGGGCGTGTGGGAGCTGCAGGGCGTGCACAGGCCACAGGGCGTGCACAGGCCACAGGGCGTGCATGTGCCACAGGGCGTGTGGGAGCTGCAGGGCGTGCACGGGCCACAGGGAGTGTATGTGCCACAGGGCGTGTGGGAGGTGCAGGGCGTGCGCAGGACATCTTCCTGTTTGTGTTCTCTGTGTGGTCAGAACTAGTCGTCAACCATTAGTTGTTAACTAGTTAACAACTAATCCTGACAGTAAATAAATAAGGTCAAATCTTGGCAGTGAGACTCCAAATCGACTTTAATTTAAAAGATAACAATAAAACTAAAAGTTGGAACACAGTGAATTACATGGAACCAAAGTTCCAACATGGTTCCTTTCACTGAAGTGAGTTCTGGCTGCTGCTGGATGTTTGTTCCTGTGATGGTTCCTGTCTGATCTCTGCACAGGAACTATGAGAGCTGTGCAGAAGAAGAACAACAACAACAACAACAAAAACTCAGTTCGTTGAGTAATCATGTACTTGCCAGTTGCAGTTAACTATTATGACTAGTCATCATAACCTTAGTTCTGTTTGTTCAGCTGAGTGCAGCTCAAGGGTGAAATCACAAGGGGGCGCTCTGACAGAGTACTGTATACTTGAAATGAACAGCATTTCTAACACACACACACACACACTGATGTCAGCGTGCTCCCGTGCATGATGCTCACCTTACACCAGGAGGAACTTGAGGATTAAGTACTTTGCCTAAAAGGGCCCTTCTTCATTTTCTGGTCTGACGGGG
Source organism: Thalassophryne amazonica (assembly GCF_902500255.1). Lineage (NCBI taxonomy): Eukaryota > Metazoa > Chordata > Actinopteri > Batrachoidiformes > Batrachoididae > Thalassophryne > Thalassophryne amazonica. Next base: position 6,304,269 of record NC_047124.1, read on the forward strand.
TTAGGATCCTTTTGCACCTTTAATCCATCACGTCCCCGTTTGGAGTAATAGTTTATTTAGTGAAATGTGTGAGAGCCTTTAAAATCTGAAAGTACAAACTTTATTTTCAATGATCTCTAGTCTTTAAAGATGTTTATTTTAGCCTTTGACACTTTTAACTGTAAAATGTATTTTACAGTTTTATTTGATATTATTTTAAGTTGCTGAGTTTTCTTTTTTAATGGTTTTGTTGTTAATTATTGGTGCATTTTTCTTAAGTACCTTAAATATAATTTATTAAATGTATTTATTTCACTTTGATCTTTCTTTGGCTGAGAGAACTAAAGGCAGGTGTACCGAGTGCAAATGTCCACTAGAGGTCAGTGTGTCCTCATGACTGTGGCTTCACTCTGTTTTATGGCGGCACGGTGGATTAGTGGTTAGTACTGATGCCTCACAGCAAGAAGGTCATGGGATCGCTTCCTGCCCTGTCTGTGTGGAGTTTGCATGTTCTCCCCGTGTAGGTGTGGTTTCCTCCCACAACCAAAAACATGTTATTTATGGTCTTCATCCGCATCAGTATGATTCTGCGATGGTATCCTGTTTGTTCAGGTCGACACCGATGTGATGTTTTCGTCTCTGAGTGACGATGTTTTTGTGCAACGGATCAGCAGAGAGATGGTACTCGAGGACGCGCTCAATTTCCTTCTTCCGATGGAGAGTGGACAGGTAAAAACTCACCTTTATGATGTCATCACCACACCCAGCATGTGACTGAGGTTCACATTCAGCAACAAACCTTTAATATTTTTTTAAAGTCAGAACTTAGTTTCTTCTTTGTGGCATTGATTTTGTTTTTTTTAACACATTTTGTGCTTTAAAAAATTATCTCACCACCAACAACTTGAATATTTCATAATAAAATAAAAATAACTGTCCCATTTCATTTGATTTTGACCAGTTATTTTGATATTACATTTGAAAATTAAATAAATTTAATATGTATTTAAATCAACTTAAATAAACATTACAAGAAGAAAATTTCAGAATATTTCTCCTAATATTTAGCAGCATTTATTTGAAAATAGTAAAAAAAACAAAAAAACAAATATGATTCATTTTGGTAAATAAAATACATCAAAGATACTTTTTTATATTTAATACCACTATTCTGTTGTATCTGAAAATAGAATTTCACAAAACCACATCTTACTTTAAACAAAAGTGAGTTGACTTTTCACCATTTTTCTTAAAGTAAAACAAAAATAATTTAAATACTTTAAAATCACAGAAAGAAAATCAGTTTTCAGTTAACCTTTTATTTAATTAATGTATTTATTTGGGAGCGTACAGTGAATGTTACAAAAAGAGTTACAAAAAGTGTAATTTCAAAACATGAATCGATTTTTCTAAATAAAATGTTAAATCTAAGCTCAGTTTGATTTAAACTAATTTATTTTAAAACTTTTTTAAGCCTTCACATAACTGACTTAGACAGCACAATGATATTTAACATTTCAAAAAAAGGTTTGTTATATTCTTCTCCTCCTGCTGCCAACAGACCATTTGTAGAATTTGTAAAATTACTGTAAACATTTGAAACTGTTTTTAATTATTAATTAATTAATTTATTTTATTATTATTGTGTTTACATTCACTGTATTTTATTTGTGGAATTTTTTTTGTTGTTTATGTATGTGTGTTTCAGTACGGTGGCTGCAGAGGGACATTTGATGTCTGTTTGTCAGAAGACGAGCTGATGATGTTGCTTCAGTTTCATCGTCAGATAGCCACGCCCACAAATTTTCAACTGGTGCAAATTTTTTAAATCTAATACTGCTTACACAAAAATGTGCATGCATGCAGGACTAGTTATCCTGTTTAACTTTGGTTAACATAATGATATCAACACTTCCAACACTATCAACACAAATATAAATACATTGTTTTGTTGCTGTTTTAAGCTTCACTGAAAAGTTTTTTTCACTACATGGATGGTAACTTGTGTCCACTGGGTGGTAGTATCACCAATTTACAGAAAAAAAAAACGTAGACAACAATTCTGTTATTTCAGAAATAAACATGACATAAAGTTTATTGTTGGTTTTCTATTGTTGTATGTTTAAAGTTATTTTCAATCTGTTCATGCTAATTAACATGTATGCTTAAAATGGAATAGGTGGTTTTAGCATGTTGGCAAGTTATTCTAATGATGAAGTTAAAATACTGTAGAAACCCCTAGCATATCACAGAATTAGCGTGCTAGCACACAAATATTTTTTATCCAAAACTTTATTTCAACAAATGCAATAACAAACAGTAAACGAACAAAAACAAGGTCACAATAACGTTCTCAGTATTATCATGAGAAATAGAAAGATTTAAAAAAATAAAAAATAAAAAAACATGCAGATACCAGCCAGGGCAGCCATGGCGTTCCACTGGGGGGGCGTGCCTGTTCTGAAACCTGCGCCATATGCCCCCAACCAGGGTCGCCTTGGACTGTTCAGAGGACAGGTTGGAGGGGGGTTTTTTTTCTTAACTAATTAAGAAGAAATTGAATTACAACATCTCGTAGAGGAGACAAATATTCAAACAAAAACAGACAAAAATAAAAACAAACAAACAAGAACAAATTCAAAAGGGCCATTACCCAGTGACAGATAAGGAGCAAGGAGCAAGGTCATTTCATAAAAGTAACATAGAGTTTATATCCTTGTGGATTTTACACGCCAGCTTAGATTTCACTTTTTGGAGAGACAAGAAAAATAATTTAAAGTCATTAACAAAACCTACAAAGGAGGGCTTATTGTTTCTCCGTTTACAACAGTGAATATAATATTTACCCATGAGTATGACAATATTTACCACATCAGAAATAGAAGACCTTAGATTGTCCATATAAAAAAGAATGTGAGAGATGACAAAAGGTAACATATCAATTACTTTCACAGATAACCAGCCAAAATATCCAGCCAAAACGTCCTAGATACAGGGCATAAATAAAACATATGTTCTAAGGTTTCCTCAGCTACATTACAGAAGGCACAAGGCTCTACTTCAAACCCAAATCTTCTTTTAAGGAAATCAGCAACTGGATAGATTTTATTTATTATTTTAAAGTGAGTTTCTTTTACCTTAGGTGAAACAGGCCATTTCACAAATTTTGTGTGAGCCTTTTCCATAACTGACAAGGACACTTCATCAGTTATTCTGAACAAGGCTTCATTGAAGTTATGGAATAGCTCTACTTTAAAGGCTACACTAACAAATCTGTTATCACATTTCTGATTGTTTATTTCATCTATAATTAACTGAGGTAAATGAGATCTAGCATTAGAATTCTTCTTAATATTTTGTATCAATCTAATTAAAGGCAGTGGGACAGTCTTGCAGATTTTGTTATATTCATATTGAGAACATTTTAACTTATATTTAGATGAAAAGACACTGTGATTCAAAAATTCACCATCCCCATCCATTATATCAGTAACAAACCAAATGTCTCTCTCATACCAATCCTTCTTAAAAAGTGACTTTCTGTTGATGTTAATAACTCTGTTATTCCATAAGGTTGCTCCGTGAGGTGAAAAATTATGGGTAAATATCATTTTCCAAAAGTGAAGAATCTGTTTATGAAATTTTGAAAGTTTCAAAGGAATCTTACTGATATCAAAATCACATTTTAAAAGAAAATCAAATCCTCCAACTTTATTGAACAGTGATCTAGGTATGTGGAACCACATAGAATCAGACTGGGCCAAAAAGGTTTTAATCCATTTAACCTTCAGAGTCCCAACCATTGTTTCAAAATCTGGAGCTCTGATACCACCTTCTTTATACTCTTTAATAAGCTGTGATCTTTTAATGTAATGTGTTTTATTCTTCCACAGAAACTGAAAAATAATAGAGTTGGCTTTTTTAATATTGTTGGGAGAAATATAAAGTGAATGACAAGGGTAGATCAAATTTGAAATGCCATCTGCTTTGGAAAGAATCACTCTGCCAAAAATGGTTAGGTCTCTGGATAACCATCGGCTAAATTTTCTTTTCATATCTGATATTCGGACAGAGATATTGGTGTCCTCTCTTCTGAGTATGTTTTTGGACATTGTTAGTCCAAGGTATTTAACTTCAGATTTGACTCTAATTGAAGCAATAGAAGAATCTGTGCATGTATGTAAAGGAAGCAATTCACACTTTTTAGTATTAAGGATTAGCCCTGATGCATTAGAAAAAATATTAATTATGCTTAAAGCTTTTTCAACCATACATTTATCTTTGAGGAAGATGGCTGCATCATCAACAAACTGGCTAATTTTGAATTCTTTGTCAAAAATCGTAATACCAATTAAATCCTGATTATTATTAATGAGCAGTGCTAATAGTTGAGTAGTCAAAATAAATAATTTATGAGAGATAGGGCATCCTTGTCAGATGCCCCGCAACACCTTAAACTTAGGAGTCATTCCTGGATTCAGGCAACAGAACTGTATATATTAGTATAGAACATCTGTACTATATTGCAGAAACTTTCTCCAAAACCTAGGAAATTAAGTGCTTTTAATAGGAAGGAATGCTCAACTGTATCAAAACCCTTGTAAAAGTCAAGGAATAGTATAAGACTCTCACTGAATATAAATTCATTGTAGTCCAACATATCTAATATTAGTCTTGTGTGGTTATGGATATTCCTGCCTTTAATGAATGCTGATTGGGATTCATCAATTACAGTCATTAAGCTCTCATTTAGTCGATTCGCATAGACATGTGCCAACAACTTGTAATCGTTACATAGAAGTGTTACTGGTCGCCAACTGTCTAACAGGAGTGAATCTTTATTAGGTTTTGGAATTAATGTTATGAGACCATGTTTCATAGTGGCAGACAAGTTTCTATTTGATATACATTCTTTAAAGGCTTTATGCAATAATACTCTAATTTCACTCCAAAAGAACAAATAAAACTCAGTAGTTAGCCCATCAACTCTTGGCGACTTTCCTTTTGCCATGTTTGTTATTGCCCTATCTAATTCTTCGATTTTAAGATCGTTTTCCATGTTATTACTAAAGTCATGGTCCATCTTTTTTTTTAATCTGCCAATTTTCTCTAAAAGTAAAGAGCAACCTGACTCTGAGAACTGAGAGTTATACAAGTTGCTATAAAACGTACTTATTTCCTCATCAATATCCATTTGATTATCACTCACTTTACCATTTATATTCAATTTTTGAATTTTCTTTTTGACTTGTCTTTGTTTTTCAAGATTAAAAAGTAGGAGGAGTTCTTTTCTCCTTCTTCAATCCAACGGGCTCTTGAACGTACAAAAGCACCCTTGGCTTTTTCCAGATAAAGAATATCAAGTTGCTTATGAAGATTGTTCAAATTATTTTTTTCATCTTCAGCTAAATTTGATTTGCTGCACAACTGATTAATGTTCTTTATAATATCTTGCTGTTTTATTTTTTTAAGCTTACATATCTGTTTACTGGTATTAATTGCCATCTTCTTTACCTGAAATTTAAACCATTCCCATGTGCTTAGATTTGACATATCCAAGCCCTCAATTTCTTCAAATAGTTGTTTAACTTTAGAACAGAAAGGAACATTTTGTAGTAACATATTGTTAAATTTCCAGATATAGTTTGGCACAAGCTCATATCCATACAAGAACAGAGATAAAGCTACAACAGAATCAAATTGTCTGAGATTAGCCAATAATCTAACCTAGAGCATTGACCATTATTTGCTGCATTAAACCAAGTATACTGCTGTGTACTGGGATTCTGCATTCTCCAATAATCTGTCAACCCTAAATTTGTGACTAATTGTAGAATAGTTACATCATAATTGTGACAATTTGTTTTAGTAGGCATATGATCTAACCAGAGATCCGGGACCGTATTAAAATCCCCTCCAATAATAACTTTATCAGTTGTATAATGTGTCTTCCATCCTTCCTCAACGATGAATAAAATGATTTATTCTGTACTTTTCTGTTAAACCCGTAGACACACAGTAAGATGTAGTTTACTCCATTCATTTCACCAACCACCATTACCCAATGGCCCATATCATCACTTTTATGGTCAATTACATTACCAGGAAATCTGTTCAACAAAATCATCACGCCTGCTGAGTGTGATGTACCATGACTAAGAAAAAGAGTGTCCCCCCATTGACTTTTCCAAAATGTTGAGTCATCTGTGACTGATTGAGTCTCTTGAAGAAAAACACAATTAACCTTTTGCTCCTTACAAAAAAGAAAAATAGCCTTTCACTTTACATTGTCCCTTAGCCCCCTAGTGTTTAAGGAAATAAATGATAGCACTGAACGATTCATTTTGAACAAAAACACAAGGTTTAGCTGATGTGCAGGAATGAGTAACTAAATTAGTCCTTATAAAAAATTACCTCATATGTGCGCTATAACCCTCAATAACCTTAGGGCAGTATGCTAAACAATCAACCTCACATTAGACCTTAGAGTCGTTAACTTGCCTAAGTTGAGTCTATTCTTTGGTTATCAATCATCGCATATCCCTCCTTCAAGAAAGCTCGTTTCCCCTTTCTTCTTGCTTCTTCCACCAGCGGCCACAGCTTGCTACGAGCCTCATGATCCTCTTTTGAGAAATCTTCTTTAAACCATATGTGCAGTTCCTTGCACACTTTGGCATCCTTCGATCTCCTCCATACATCAACTCACACGGTTCTCATGGCAAACTGGATGATGACTGAGCTTGCTATGTTGTTAGACGTAGCAGCATTCCCTTTTTTACCCATGCGATGCACTGTATCCACCACATCCCGCAATCGTTTGACAGAAATAGGTACCACTCTCGTTAGAATGCCAATGACCGTCTCTCTTGCATCTTCTCCATCTTTCTCTTGCAGACCGGTCAACCTCAGGTCCCATCTCCTCTTGTATCGGGCTTGCTCCTCCAATGCACGCCTCATGGATTGGTTTTGTTTCTGCAAAGCATGTATTTCATTTTGCGCTTTGATAATTTCCCTTTTGTTTTCTTTAGCTGCAGCTGTGTTGTCTTCAATGCGTTTTTCAAAACGTTTTAAAAGTTCAGTTTGTTCTTCCATCTTTTTAGTCAAGGCTTGGACAGCATGAAGAATCACTGCTCCGGTGCTTTCTTTTGCTTCTTTTTTTGGGGATGTGGGCTTTTAATTGGTGTGTGGTCGAGGTTGACTTTCTGTTGTTTTGAAGCTTGATCCACCTCTATTTCTTCGATCAGTCATCACGCCTTGTGTAGCCCTGCCAGAACATAGTTATGTTCACTCATGCTAGCAGCAATCTTAGCAGATCTCTCCGATGATAATAATAGCGTTTCAAAGTAAAATTCAAGGCTTGGAGCTTATCGGCAGTCAGCTTAAGAGTTCCGTTTTTACTTCAGTCTTCGTATTTAAAGAGTTACAGCACGACGATGTCACATTTCAAGGACTATATAAACTTTTACTAAGAGAGCCTGCAAAAAGTCTGCCACTCACTCTGCCATCTTAGCTCCTCCTCGCTAGCACACTAATTGCAATGGTGAGGTTAAAATACTGTAGAAACCCCTAGCATATGGCAGAATTAGCGTGTTAGCACACTTATTGCAATGGTGAGGTTAAAATACTGTAGAAACCCCTAGCATATGGCAGAATTAGCGTGTTAGCACACTTATTGCAATGGTGAGGTTAAAATACTGTAGAAACCCCTAGCATATGGCAGAATTAGCGTGCTAGCACACTTATTGCAATGGTGAGGTTAAAATACTGTAGAAACCCCTAGCATATGGCAGAATTAGCGTGTTAGCACACTTATTGCAATGGTGAGGTTAAAATACTGTAGAAACCCCTAGCATATGGCAGAATTAGCATGCTAGCACACTTATTGCAATGGTGAGGTTAAAATACTGTAGAAACCCCTAGCATATGGCAGAATTAGCGTGCTAGCACACTAATTGCAATGGTGAGGTTAAAATACTGTAGAAACTCCTAGCATATGGAGATTTAGCATGTTAGCATGCTCATTGGAATGTCAGCGTTAGGGAAAGCACAACCACTAAGCTTAGAGTTTATGATGCTAATGTTTGTGATGCAATGGTTAGGATGCCTGGATGGTTCTTTGAATGATTAGCGTCAGCATTATGGACTTTGGGCTCATTGTGGTCTCTCTGCTTTCTGCAGCTGTTTCCCTGCTCGTCTTGCTCAGCGGGTTCTGATCCTGGTTCTGGTCTGTCCGGTCTCCTGTTTAGACTCAGTCAGTACTATGAGCAAAAGAGGAATCACAGCTCCAGGTCTGTCTGTCTCTCTGTCCTTGTGTCTCTGTGTCTCTCTGTCTGTTTCTCTCTGTCTGTCTGCGAGCTGTAGCTCCACTCTAAGTTTTGTTCAGCTAAACATAAAATGACCAGATTTTGTGACGTGAGTTCAGGCTGATGATGTCTGTCACAGATATGACCACATGGACGTGTTGACCAATCAGAATTCATCCTTGACATCTTCTCTGCATGCCGCAGGCCGAGGTAACGTGACAGCTGTCAATCATCTATAATATTATCTCTGTTTGTCAAATGATCATTTCACATATCTTTAATCATTAATCTCCATTAAGAAAAACAAGAATGAAGAAAAAGAATAAGAAAGATTATGAAAAAGAACAGTAAAAACTAGGACTGCAAGCAGTCATATACGGGCCCTCGTTCCGCGCAACCACCTACCCAGGCCAGTGGGTGCCCTTGTGACCACATGTGGGCATGTGCATACAGGGGCAACCACTCTTCACGCAGTTAAAATTTTAAACAAATCACACAATGCATCAAGGAGTTATGACATGTTGATTGTTCATCCACTAGGGGGCACTCAGTGTACAAACAGAGGGGTTGGGTGTGTTCAGGTGCCAACCGTCATCATACATGTGAAGTTTCAAGTCAGTCAGGCAAAGCATGAAGGAGTTATCATGACTTGATGTTCCATGGCAAAGGGTCAAAATGGCGGCACCATAGCGGCCACACCCTTCAACATAGAGAAAAGCTTTCGATAACTTTTGGTCAGTATCAACTTTGGATGCTGTCAAAGAAATTTGAAGTGCATTGGACGAAATCCCTAGGAGAAGTTCGTTCAAATACAACATGTGGAAATCATTTCAAAATGAGAAGAAAATGCAAAATGGCCGACTTCCTGTTTGGAGTAGACTCATGGTGCAAGAGACTTTTTTGTACATCTATGCAAGTCACACATGTGTACCAATTTTCATCTCCCTACTCCAAAAAAACCCCTATGGGGAGGGGTTTTGGAAAGTTTCAAGGGGGCGCTATTGAGACATTTTGCCCCACCCATGGGCGTTGCCCCTATGAATTGTAAGAGGTTGTCGTGCTTGACCTGTGTTTCAATTTTCATGATGATATGACAAAATTAAAGCCGTCAAAAGGAAGAACGTAATTTAATGGCGAATGGGCAATATTCGGCACGCCGCCACACGGATGCCGTTACTCGTAACTTCACGGCGATCATCGCCTACGTTCACCAAGTTGATCTGCATGTTTTAGAAGTGGAAGGAAGTTGATGGGGTTAAATATGTGACTTCAGTACCTGTTTAAGTATAATGTTCATATGTCGAAGGGTCAAAATGGCGGCACCATAGCGGCCACACCCTTCGACATACAGAAAAGCTTTCGATAACTTTTGGACAGTATCGTCTCTGGGTGATCTGGAAGAAATTTGAAGTGCATTGGACAAACTCCCTAGGAGGAGTTCATTCAAATACATGTGGAAATCACGCCAAAATGAGAAGAAAATTTAAAATGGCCGACTTCCTGTTTGGAGTAGACCCATGGTGCAAGAGACTTTTTTGTACGTCTATGCAAGTCACACATGTGTACCAATTTTCATCTCCCTGCTCCAAAAAAACCCCTATGGGGAGGGGTTTTGAAAGTTTCAAGGGGGCGCTATTGAGGCATTTTGCCCCGCCCTTGGGCGACGCCCCTATGAATTGTAAGAGGTTGTCGTGCTCGACCTGTGTATCAATTTTCATGATGATGTGCCAAAATTAAATCCGTCAAAAGGAAGAACGTAATTTCATGGCGAATGGGCAATATTCGGTACGCCGTCACACGGACGCCGTTAGTCGTAACTTCACGGCGTTTATTGCCTATGTTCACCAATTTGTTCTGCATGTTTTAAAAGTGGAATGAAGTTAATTGGGTTAAGTATGTGACATCAGGACCTCTTAAAGTAAAAATAGGACATTTCCCGCCACCAACGGGGGGCGCTATGGCGCAGGTGGGAACCTAAGATATGTAGACGTTCAGGGCGGAGCCCTCATCATGTCCAGCAAGTATGAAGGATCTACGATGAAGTATGTGGGCGTGACAGCCGTTTGAAGTGAAATGGCGTGCTCCGAAAAGCTCGCCAAAGTTTGACGACCCCTAGCAGCCACGCCTTTTGACTTAATTAGAATCTTTTGATAACTTTTGATCACCATTGTGTTGTGATGATTTTGACCAAATTTGAAGTCAATCGGATGAAATCCCTAGGACGAGTTCGTTCAAATGTAAATAGTGGAAATGGCCAAAAATGGCAAAAATTTGCTCAAAATCGAAACTTAAAATCAAAATGGCCGACTTCCTGTCGATATTTCACCATGACAGTAAGAGACTTTTTCGTGCGTCCTGGCATGGAAAGCTTGGTGAGTTTTTGAGCATGGGAAGAGGCCGAAATTTCGATTTCAAGAGTGAGAATAATAATAATAATAAAAAAAAAAATAATAATAATAATAAACAGCGCAATTACAATAGGGTCCTCGTAGGACGTTGCCTACTCGGGCCCTAACTAGGACTGCAAGCAGTCATATACGGGCCCTCGTTCCGCGCGACCGCCTACCCAGGCCAGTGGGTGCCCTTGTGACCACATGTGGGCATGTGCATGCAGGGGTAACCACTCATCACACAGTTAAAATTTTAAACAAATCACACAGTGCATCAAGGAGTTATGACATATTCATTGTTCATCCACTAGGGGGCGCTCAGTGTACAAACAGAGGGGCTGGGTGTGTTCAGGGGCCAACCGTCATCATACATGTGAAGTTTCAAGTCAATCAGGCAAAGCATGAAGGAGTTATCATGACTTGATGTTCTATGGCAAAGGGTCAAAATGGCGGCACCATAGCGGCCACACCCTTCAACATAGAGAAAAGCTTTCGATAACTTTTGTTCAATATCATCTTTGGATGCTGTCAAAGAAATTTGAAGTGCATTGGACAAAATCCCTGGGAGGAGTTCGTTCAAATACAACATGTGGAAATCACGCCAAAATGAGAAGAAAATTAAAAATGGCTGACTTCCTGTTTGGAGTAGACTCATGGTGCAAGAGACTTTTTTGTACATCTATGAAAGTCACACATGTGTACCAATTTTCATCTCCCTACTCCAAAAAAACCCCTATGTGGAGGGGTTTTTGAAAGTTTCAAGGGGGCGCTATGAGGCATTTTGCCCCGCCCATGGGTGACGCCCCTATGAATTGTAAGAGGTTGTCATGCTCGACCTGTGTATCAATTTTCATGATGATGTGACAAAATTAAAGCCGTCAAAATGAAGAACATAATTTCATGGCGAATGGGCAATATTCGGCACGCCACCACACGGACACCGTTACTCGTAACTTCACGGCGTTCATCGCCTACGTTCACCAATTTGTTCTGCATGTTTTAGAAGTGGAATGAAGTTGACTGGGTTAAGTATGTGACATCAGGACCTCTTTTTCGTGCGTCCTGGCATGGTAAATATGTGTACCGAATTTCGTGAGGCTATGACAAAAAAAGCCCAATGCGGAGGGGTTGTCGAAAATTTCTAGGGGGCGCTATTTCGTGATTTTTCTGCGACCATGTGCGACGCCCCCAAAATATCGAATTTCGGATCCGGCCGGACGACTTTGGAAAGTTTGGTGAGTTTTTGAGCATGGGAAGAGGCAGAAATTTCGATTTCAAGAGTGAGAATAATAATAATAATAATAATAATAAACAGCGCAATTACAATAGGGTCCTCGTAGGACGTTGCCTACACGGGCCCTAATTAAAACAAAAAAGAAAAGGAACAAGAATAACAGCAACAACAAAAGATGAACAAGAATAACAAAATAATGCATGACAAGAACAAAAAGAAGAAAGAAGAGGAACAGTAACAAGTATAGCAAGAACAAAAAAAAATTAATAATAATAGTAATAACAGGAACACACTACAAAACAGCATTTTCTCTGTTTCTGATTGTGAGAATATCAGTGAGTCGTCTGCGTATAACCCCAAAAAAAGGGCTCACCAAGACTTTGATGTCATCTTTATTCGGTTGTATCCATACATGATGATTATGTACCAACATGAATTATGGCCTGGTGGTGGCCCTACAGGAGAAAATATTGGGTTATCAAAATCTTTGTTGATAGTCTTCTGGGGAAGATGATCAGATCAGAGATTATCTGTGCTGGAGAGACGTCTTGCTCTGAGTCCGTCTGCTCAGTTATGAAGCATCACCAGCTGTGTTCTGTGATGTTTTCAGGATCCTGCGTGACCCCTCACCTCAGGCAGATCTACACTGACCCCCCGCTCAGTCTAACTCCCTCCTTCAGCCCCTTCGTGAAGACCTATTACACAGAGGTGACCTTTGACACTGTGATGGTTCGAATCCGGCCAGAACCCATCAACTCAGCCTGCTACGTTCACCTCGATGACCACAACGGACCCAGGTGACTATGCCTAAATACTACAGTTGCGGTTTGTAGTAGAACCCGACCGATGCGATAACGATATTTGGATGAAAAAAATGCCGATAATTGATAAATCGGCTGATTTGCCGATAGCCGATACATCAGCTGATATATATATATATATTTTTTAAATGAATAAAATGTTCTTTTTTGGACCCTTAACAAAAAAGGTATGAGCTAAAAGCTGATGCTTTGTCCTCATATTGATTAACTTTATAACAGAGAAGAATTTGCAAGTTCAAAAAATGCAATCAAGAATTAAACCTTTGTGAAATTAGCAAATACATATCCTTAAAAAGAGCTGTGAAATACATCTGATCTTGTACCTCTTGTTGCTGCAACTTAGATATAGGTTCAGGATAAGGATATAGATCCTTATAAACTTACTTGTATGCTTTTGTCAGCCGATCAGTGCAGTGTGACGGCGAACTGCGGGGGCCAGTGATGAACACATTTAAGCAGGGGTGTAAGCAGCTCTCAGTTGAATGGAGTCAGAGCTCCATCTACTGGACAAATGGACAACATTTTACATTGCTGACACAAACATTATTTCAGTAATTGTTCTGTTTATGAGAAATTATCGGCGTTCTATCGGCAAAATTTCAGCCGATAGTGAGTACTTTGAAAAGGGCTTATATCGGCCGATAATATCGGCTGGCCAATATATCGGTCGGGCTCTAGTTTGTAGGTATGTTGACTATAATTTTAGAACACTTAATAGTCATGTTAAATATGCAAACTACAGCAGAGACATGCTAATAGCTGTTAAACTGTTGCACATGCTAATATTAGTTAGCTCATGCTAGCGCATTATTCGATGTGGTATCACTAACATGCTAACATCAGCGTTCTTGCAAATGTCGTATCTTGATGGTATGCTTACATAAATGCTACAGTTAGCATTTAAAAATCCTAACATAAAGTTGTCATGTATATTCCCACATAGCCTGTATCTAGTTTAGAGAGTTTACTGCTAACTATATATATCCCTAATATCTATCTGATATTAGCACGTACTGTAATGTACTGATGTGATTGTTTGTGATGTCACCAGGTTTATTGTTATCATGTTTAGAGAACACGGCCTCCCCGATCTGAACCCGAGTGGTGTTCAGTTGTTGGACTTCTGTGCTAGTCACAGTTTGTCCATCACGAACACCATGTTCGAGCACAAGGGTATCCATAAGTGCACGTGGCACCAGGACACCCTGAGCCGGAGGTCGATGATCGACTTTGTAGTCGTATCATCTGACCTTCGGCCACGTGTCTCGGACACTCGAGTGAAGAGAGGGGCAGAGCTGTCGACTGATCACCACCTGGTGGTGAGTTGGATCCGCTGGGAGGGTAGGAAGCCGGTAAGACCTGGCAGGCCCAAACGTATCGTGAGGGTCTGCTGGGAACGACTGGCGGAATCCTCTGTCAGCGAGGTCTTCAACTCCCACCTCCGGGAGAGCTTCTCCCAGATCCCGGGGGAGGTTGGAGACATGGAGTCCGAGTGGACCATGTTCTCCACCTCCATTGTCGATGCAGCTGCTCGTAGCTGTGGTCGCAAGGTCTCTGGTGCCTGTCGCGGCGGCAATCCCCGAACCCGGTGGTGGACACCGGAAGTAAGGGATGCCATCAAGCTGAAATAGGAGTCCTACTTATCTTTGTTGGTAGGTGGGACCCCAGAGGCAGCTGACAGGTACCGGCAGGCCAAGCGTGCCGCAACCCGTGCGGTTGCAGAGGCAAAAACTCGGGTCTGGGAGGAGTTCGGGGAGGCTATGGAGGAGGACTATCGGTCGGCCTCGAAGAGATTCTGGCAAACCGTCCGACGCCTCAGGAGGCGGAAGCAGCTCTCCAACAGCACTGTTTACGGTGCGGGTGGGGAGCTGTTGACCCTGACTGGGGATGTTGTCGGGCGGTGGAAGGAGTACTTCGAGGATCTCCTCAATCCCATTGTCACGTCTTCCAAAGAGGAAGCAGAGACTGGGGACTCGGAGGCGGACTCATCCATTACCCAGGCCGAAGTCACCGAGGTGGTTAGAAAGCTCCTTGGTGGCAAGGCTCCTGGGGTGGATGAAATCCGTCCTGTGTACCTTAAGTCTCTGGATGTTGTGGGGCTGTCTTGGCTGACACGCCTCTGCAACATCGCGTGGCGATCGGGGACAGTGCCTCTGGATTGGCAGACCGGGGTGGTGGTCCCTCTGTTTAAGAAGGGGGACCGGAGGGTGTGTTCCAACTATAGGGGGATCACACTCCTCAGCCTCCCCGGTAAGGTCTATTCCAGAGTACTGGAGAGGAGAATTCGACCGATGGTCGAACCTCGGATTCAGGAGGAGCAGTGTGGTTTTCATCCTGCTCACGGCACACTGGACCAGCTCTACACGCTCCATCGGGTGCTCGAGGGTTCATGGGAGTTTGCCCAACCAGTCCACATGTGTTTTGTGGATCTGGAGAAGGCATTCGACCGTGTCCCTCGGCGCACCCTGTGGGGAGTGCTCCGGGAGTACGGGGTCCGGGGTCCTTTGCTAAGGGCTATCCGGTCCCTGTACAACCGCAGCAGGAGCTTGGTTCGCATTGCCGGTAGTAAGTCAAACCTGTTTCCAGTGCACGTTGGCCTCCACCAGGGCTGCCCTTTGTCACCAGTTCTGTTCATTATTTTTATGGACAGAATTTCTAGGCACAGCCAGGGTGTAGAGGGGGTCTGGTTTGGGAACCACAGAATCTCGTCTCTGCTGTTTGCGGACAATGTGGTTCTGTTGGCTTCGTCAAATCAGGACCTTCAGCGTGCACTGGGGCGGTTTGCAGCCGAGTGTGAAGCGTCCGGGATGAAGATCAGCACCTCCAAATCCGAGGCCATGGTTCTCGACCAGAAAAAGGTGCTTTGCCCTCTTCAGGTCGGTGGAGTGTCCTTGCTTCAGGTGGAGGAGTTTAAGTATCTCGGGGTCTTGTTCACGAGTGAGGGACGGATGGAGCGTGAGATCGATAGACGGATCGGTGCAGCATCTGCAGTGATGCGGTTGCTGTATCGGACCGTCGTGGTGAAGAGAGAGCTGAGTAGGGGGGCAAAGCTCTCGATTTACCGATCGATCTACGTTCCGATCCTCACCTATGGTCACGAGATTTGGCTCATGACCGAAAGAAAGAGATCGCGAGTGCAAGCGGCCGAGATGAGGAGGGACTACATCTCTCGGCTGGCTTGGGATCGCCTTGGGGTTCCCCCGGAGGAGCTGGAGGAGGTGTGTGTGGATCGGGAGGTCTGGGCGGATTTGCTTGAGCTGCTGCCCCCGCGACCCGACTCCGGATAAAGCGGAAGAAAATGGATAAATGGATGGATGTTTAGAGAAGTACGATAACAGCAAAATTAACATAAGACTGCGTGTTTCATGTGCTAGCATGGTGGTACCCAAACTCAAAAGCAGTCAGTTTTTCTATGTATTAGCGTTTGCGTGGTAGCATGATGATGTCATTCTGGCACACGTATAACCACACAACCTAAAGACGGTTTACTTAGTTTAAATCAGTGTGTCACATGTTAGCATATCACTGCATTATACTAGAATATTATCATTAGCTTTAGCATGCTAAAATGCTAATATCAGCAGATTAGTTTCTTAGTTTCTTTTTCCAGGATGGCTCACTACCCTATTGGCCTCGGGAACAGCAGGATTAGCATCCTGGTGATGGATGAAGTATCACCAGAGCCTGTTGCCATGACGATTTACACCTTGTATGTGTACCGTGAGAGCCGACCCAGTTTGCCGATGTTTGGGGATCATGTCATGTGCCGTTTTGTGCAGGTATGTCAGCTGTCTTTTTTTATTGGATACAGGGTTGATGTGAGCAGGGCATGAAGTCTTTGACTTACTAAATAATGGAACCTTGAAGTTGTCACGTTATGCACATAAAATGCGCTCCCTGCTGACGACACAGCATCTGCGGCGTGATCCAAAACACACATAACATGTATGACGCTGTTCATTTGGAGGCATCCAGACATCCTGAGACTTCACAGGATCACAGAAAATACTGTGAGTGTTTGCACAGAGTGGAGGCGGGGTCTCTGACGTCCTCCCAGTGAATGCTGGTGTTCCCACTGTTCTGTTCCGGGTCCTACTCTGTTCACTGCTTGCATGGATAAGGTCATGGGGTCCAGTGACCTCTGTGCCTTTGATGGTGAGAAAAGGTTCGCTGTACTTGACTTTCAGATGTTGATGTCTTTAGTTCTACATCCTCAACCCAGTGTACAGTTGCCTTAGAGGACACTAGTACCACGGTCAAGGATACGCCCAAGTCAGCTTGATGTGGCGGATGGACGGTTGCTTTCAGGAGACACGGATCAGCTGTACCTCATCAGGATGAAGTGCAGTTCTGTAGGTTGGTGAGTGCGTGCTCCTGGACCTGGACTTGGACCTAACGTGACCTGGAGGGTCCAGGTGCTGCTTATTGTGGTTATTGTGGTCACACCCACTACACAACTGGCCAGTGGGCTCAGACTTGATGTGATGACCTTTTTGAAACCACATCAGAGAGGCTGAAGACGATCAGCGCTTTAATAAATAATCCTTCCGGGTCAGTGAAGCACTCAGTAATCTGCCTGGTGTCGTGTTTCATCATCTTACCTGTTCAGCTCCATTAGCCGCACTAACAGGCTGCTTTGGGCCACAGACCGCTGCCCCCAGGACAACAAAGGGCCCGCTGACCCAGGATGCGGTCTTTGCTTTGAAGTCTTGAATCTTTTAATAAGTGTGCGTTATCTGGACGGCTCGACCAGCAGGTGTTTAACCTCACATCCACCTGCACGTGTACCCGCCCACTCTGGAGTTTGAGAGTTTATGGTCTTTTTTTTTTTTTTTTTTTTGGGTATTAGCTAAACCACAAACACTGAGTCCTGTTGGACCTGAGTAGATCCACATCACCTAACTGGAGTTTTGCTGCTCTGGATCAGTCTGGAAAGATTCAACAAATGGTCCATCCAGGGTGCGAGACCTGTCAACAAACCAGGTCTGCGCTCTTTGAATAAAGCGGGCGAGCTGCAGACCAGAGGATCTTCAGCTCCTCTTCACCACAAGTCCATCGAGCAAAGTCCTTAAAACCTCAAGTCCCTCCCAGTGTGTCATCGAGCCTCGTGCACGGAAAAGTGTTGACATCAGTCACTAAAGCATTTTTTAAAAATTATGTGTGTAAATTCAGGCAGTAAAATTTCAAACGTTATAAAGAAGCTGTTTGCACAACTAATGTGCCAAAGGTTTTAGTTCTTCAACGTTTTTAGTTTAACCTTAAAAAAATCATTAACCTGATAATTTACATTTTAGGAGAAAAATATTTTCATAATATTTAAAGCTTCTTGATGGAACCGATCTCAGATATTTTCCTTTTTTAAACCTCTACTGTGAATAAAAAATGTTAAAGCCGTTGGCTTTTATTGTTTGTGTGTAAAGTTCTGCGACGCGGCAGCGATGAGGAATGAGCGAGCGTGGGGATGAAAGGCAGCGGCCCTCGCTCTTTGAGCATGTGCTCCGTGTGCACGTACGAACAAGAAAATCCCTGTAAAGTTTTCTTGTGGCACTTTGTTGTGAGCTGCGATGCCACCGTGCAGAATGTGACGCCGCCTCGCCGCTCCAAGGAAAGAAGGCGGTTTGTGTCGGCTGCCGCTCTGAAGTCCACGCCAAACGTAGGGGCTCCCACAAGGAGCTGGTTGGTTTGTTTGACCTCTGACCTTTAACCATTGGAGGCCAATGAAGCGACGATTGTCGAAACATTTGGACACATCGAGAAAACATGAAAGAGACCACAGGGATGCTCTGATTTATTTATTTTGTAAGTGAAATGGAAATAATCAGACAAAAACAAGATGATGTAAGGAAATAATTTTGTTTATCCACAAATTATCTTCTTTTTTGTTTGTTTGTTTGTTTCTGTCTGATTTCAACTCCAACAATTAATTAGCTTCTGTGTCTACGCATATATTTTTAATTACCTGTTTCCTGGCGTGTCTTCTGGTTTCGGTTTCAGGACTGTGGGCTGTTGGTTCAGCTGGATCGGCCCTGTGGGCTGCAGCTGGTCCCTGTATCTCAGAATCCACGTGAGATCTGTAGTTCTGGGGACGTCCCAGGTTTGTATTCACTTCTTGCCAGTGCTCAGAATCTGCTCATGAGATTATGTAGTTTTACAGTCAGGATGTCCAGACCGGGTTCCCCCAGTCCCGAGCCGACTCATTTAATATTAAGTATCTGCCAATAACCTGATTCCTGATTCAGTACTTTTCCCGACATATTACACTTGCACAGAGCACACTGAAGTCAATTTGAGGTACATGTTCGACAGTTTAACAGCTCTGCCTTTCATAAAGAAAAGCCCACCTTCAATGCAAACTGTTCACTAATGTTTTTATTTTAAACGGCTCATCAATTCCACTTAGTTTAAGTTGTTAAAAATATTATTATTATGTTGGGGGGATTTTGTCCACTCGCCCCTCTGGCTACGCACCTGTATAGTGTCTGTGAGCGGGAATAAAACAGACATTATGACGGGAAAATCTCATAAAACCTTTCTGGATTGGCTAGAAAGAAACATATCACATGTGCCCTCCAACAGAAACAGACTTGACGCATATTTGAAGTGAAGGAGTGTTAAATAGATTTTGAACTGGCAGAGAGCAGCTCATTCTCGCTACGTCGGCACTGCGCTATGAAACCCAGCAAGGCCGATGTGCATTGTTGATGATTTGTGTGAATAAAATAGAGTTGTTGCATATTTAAAGCGAAGGTGAATGTCAATCTGCTTTTATTACGTGCAGCTTCAGAGCTGAGTGTCTCGGTGGCTTCCCTCACTAGTCTCCTTCCAGCATGGTCACTCAGTTTTGGAGAACAGCCTCCTTGGCACCTTTACCGTACAGTACCACATCATTTGTATGGGTTAGGATGAAAATAAAACGATGTTGTAAACTAAAAAAAAAAGTCATATTAAAAAATACTGAAATCTGCAAACATAAAAAAAAAATTAATTCAAAAAATTCAGAATGTGGTGTGTTTGTAATAAATTGGTGCTGATAGCTCATACTACAGTAGTATTGATTGTTGAGGTCTGTCTCAGGTTTGTGGGAGGTGCCTTGTCTCACCTGTGCTGATAACAGGACGTGTGATTGGAGGGAAGTTGCCTGGCAACCTGAGGGCTGTCATTATCCTGTGCTGGACGGCCCACAGCTGCAGGACTGCATGACGGACAGGAAGGTGAGGTCACCT
Organism: Thalassophryne amazonica; assembly: GCF_902500255.1. Classification (NCBI taxonomy): domain Eukaryota; kingdom Metazoa; phylum Chordata; class Actinopteri; order Batrachoidiformes; family Batrachoididae; genus Thalassophryne; species Thalassophryne amazonica. The sequence goes on from NC_047124.1 coordinate 6,324,219, forward strand.
AACACACCGGAAGGCATATTCCACCAGAAATCATGTCAATCAGTCAATCAATCAATCAGTCAATCTGACTTTTCTGCCAGTGACACCAGCATGTTGTTGTAAATGAAATACAATGATTAAAAAATGACTTTGAAAAGAGAGAAAAGTATTAAACAACGGTCTCTGTGGGATTTTTCTTTTCCAACTAATGTCATGTTCATGTGGCTCCGCCCCCCCAGCTGCTGTTCATCGGTGACTCCACAAACCGCGGGATGATGTACTTCCTGGTGGAGCGGGTCAACTTGAGCCTGGAGGACTGGGGGAAGGCTCACGACACGCTGACCTACAACCACCTGAACGCGGGCCGAACCCACGTCAGCTACTCCTACTACCCGCAGTTCTGGCTGGAAAAGAAGCGCCGGCCCACCTTCAGGCAGGCGCTGGAACAGCTGCTGCACAGGTCACAACCGAAACCAAAAATGTGAAAAGCAGACAGTATTAGCTTTTTGTGTTTTATGTATCCAGGCCAGTACTCTTTTAGGAAGGATGGCAAAGACTGGCTATATATATTTTTTTAAATGCTGAGGGGATTTCTGCTTTACTAAAGGTCGCGACCCCTGGTGAACTCCAATCTGACTGTGCTGGTGGTGGGCGGAGTCCAGTGGCTCAACACTAATCACCTGACCATCATCAGAGACCTTTTGGAAAGGTGAAGATGAAAAAAAGTGATGTCACATAGGAAACTCTGCAAGATTATTATAATTAATCAAAATTTCACTGATGTCTAAGAATATTAAAATGATAAATGCTAGCATATTAATGTAAACATGCTAAACTTGTAAATAATTTATCAGATTTTTTTTAATCTTGTTCTTTATTCTCAGAGAAACTCTCACCAACATCCTGGTGGTGGTCAAGTCTCTGGGGATGGGCTTCCATCTTCCTGGCGAAGACGTCCGCTCCCTCAGCCTGGTACATCCATAAATCTATTTTAAAAAAGACTAATGTGGCACTCTGCCTTTCTAATTTGCTATCCCTGTGGCACTCTGCCCCGTGGCTGTTTGTGATACTCTGTGGCACTCTGCCCCTGTGGCTCTTTGTGGCACTCTGCCCCTGTGGCTCTTTGTGACACTCTGCCCCTGTGGCTCTTTGTGATACTCTGTGGCACTCTGCCCCTGTGGCTCTTTGTGACACTCTGCCCCTGTGGCTCTTTGTGATACTCTGTGGCACTCTGCCCCTGTGGCTCTTTGTGACACTCTGCCCCTGTGGCTCTTTGTGATACTCTGTGGCACTCTGCCCCTGTGGCTCTTTGTGACACTCTGCCCCTGTGGCTCTTTGTGGCACTCTGCCCCTGTGGCTGTTTGTGACACTCTGTGGCACTCTGCCCCTGTGGCTCTTTGTGGCACTCTGCCCCTGTGCCTGTTTGTGACACTCTGTGGCACTCTGCCGCTGTGGCTCTTTGTGGCACTCTGCCTGTGTGGCTCTTTGTGGCACTCTGCCCCTGTGGCTGTTTGTGACACTCTGTGGCACTCTGCCCCTGTGGCTCTTTGTGGCACTCTGCCTGTGTGGCTCTTTGTGGCACTCTGCCCCTGTGCCTGTTTGTGACACTCTGTGGCACTCTGCCGCTGTGGCTCTTTGTGGCACTCTGCCTGTGTGGCTCTTTGTGGCACTCTGCCCCTGTGGCTGTTTGTGACACTCTGTGGCACTCTGCCCCTGTGGCTCTTTGTGGCACTCTGCCCCTGTGGCTCTTTGTGGCACTCTGCCCCTGTGGCTCTTTGTGACACTCTGCCCCTGTGGCTCTTTGTGGCACTCTGCCACTGTGGCTGTTTGTGACACTCTGTGGCACTCTGCCCCTGTGGCTCTTTGTGGCACTCTGCTCCTGTGGCTCTTTGTGGCACTCTGCCTGTGTGGCTCTTTGTGGCACTCTGCCACTGTGGCTGTTTGTGACACTCTGTGGCACTCTGCCCCTGTGGCTCTTTGTGGCACTCTGCCCCTGTGGCTCTTTGTGACACTCTGCCCCTGTGGCTCTTTGTGGCACTCTGCCCCTGTGGCTGTTTGTGACACTCTGTGGCACTCTGCCCCTGTGGCTCTTTGTGGCACTCTGCTCCTGTGGCACTCTCTCTTTGTTACATAAAGCCAGGATTAGTGTTCTCAGGTCCTACAAATCAAAAATACTCTGTGTGGATTCTTTGTTTGTCTATTGATGTTTCAGAAAGAAATTCAGCAGCTTTACCATGACAACCACAACATCATAAGTGCAGCAAAGCATCTTGGGTATGAGGTTATTGACACATTCAGCATCACAATGGGTCGATACAAAGAGTTCCTGCAGGGACGATGTGCGTGCCATTTTCATGAGGTAAGCTAACATGATTTGTTGGGACTTCATGTATTTATTTATTAACATTTAAGTCTTTAGTTTACTATTTTCAGAACAAGGTGGTATATATCAGATTTTTTTTTCCAGATTAGATGACACTGCTGTTTATTTAATGCTGTAACTAAAGTCACATGTCAACAAGCTAGCATAGAAACAGCGACATAATAACACGCTAGCAATAACTGTAGCATTGTGCTTGAATGGAAAACCTTTGCCTACATTAGCATCCCGAGCTATGGTGCGCTAAAAACATTCTGCTAATTGTACAGTTGATACAAAGGAATCTAGAACTTGCTAATGCAATGAAAGTTCACAGCTAATGCAAAAGGATAACATGCTAACATATTGTTCATTAATACTGACAATACTAACATGTTAGCATGCTAACATGAAGTTAGTATGTTTGGTGTTGATGACATATGTGTAAGTAAAACCAGCATTCTGGGCTCTGATCAGATTGATCAAGAACACTTCAGGACACGTTTCTTTTTCAGTTTAAAGTTTGAGATTAATTCATTTTTGAAAAATTTACCTCTTCTGTGGGATCCAGGTGGAGAAGTTAAGATCTTCTAAGGCTCCGCCCCTCAGGAAGACAAAGAACCTTCATCAAAGTGCCAGAAACACAGAATCCAAAATTACCAGATCCAGACCTAGTCTCAGTAGCCAGTCCATGGCCTTGGACACAGACCAGTGGGCGGGGTCTTACAGCTCATCCTATCACGTGACAGGGCCAGTAAACCAGGTGTATTCTGAGATCCTGCTGAGCCGCCTTTGCTCCGCCCACAGGTAAAGCCCTCCTGGAAGAGTCAACAAATCAGGACTGTCAGAGTCCTGAGGGTTCAACTGGTCAGCAGCTGTCAAAGGTCAGCAGGGTCAAAGGTCATCAACTGTAGGGATGAGATGACAAAAACTTTGTCCTGTCCAAGACTGAAAAATACCAACAGCGGGGAAAAATCAAATCATGGTGATAGCATTCCGATGGCATTCCAGAACAACAGCTACGTGCTGGTTGGCTGAAATCACCAGAGTGACACATGATCACGTCTGAGCTTTATGGAGTCATGATTTGTTTTTAGTGGAGTCATGGTTACAAGATGTTGACATCATCAGTTCACGTGTACGTTCCCGTGTTAGGATGTTGGCCTCACGTTCTCTCACGTTATCTTGTTCCAACACAAATTATGGATTCAGAATCACTCCATATTGATGACATCATCGTCTCCTTCCCCTTACACTGATTTCATTCCCACACATGATGATGCCATAATAATGTTGTAGTGATGTCATAGTTATGTGACATTCCTGTGAATGATTAATGATTTCCACGAGTTATCAGTGTTTAAATCCCATCAATAATCAGGTCAATGGCCTGACCACAAGATGTGAGTGCCGCACTTCCTGTGTGAGCGCTACGTGTTTCCTGTGTGAGTGGCGCATTTCCTGTGTGAGCGGTGCATTTTCTGTGTGAGCGTCACGCGTTTCCTGTGTGAGTGGTGCATTTCCTGTGTGAGCGGTGCATTTTCTGTGTGAGCGTCACGCGTTTCCTGTGTGAGTGGTGCATTTCCTGTGTGAGCGCCGCACTTCCTGTGTGAGCGCTACGTGTTTCCTGTGTGAGTGGCGCATTTCCTGTGTGAGCGGTGCATTTTCTGTGTGAGCGTCACGCGTTTCCTGTGTGAGTGGTGCATTTTCTGTGTGAGCGTCACGCGTTTCCTGTGTGAGTGGTGCATTTTCTGTGTGAGTGGTGCATTTTCTGTGTGAGCGTCACGCGTTTCCTGTGTGAGTGGTGCATTTTCTGTGTGAGCGGCGTGCGTTTCCTGTGTGAGCGACGCATTTCCTGTGTGAGCGTCACGTGTTTCCTGTGTGAGCACCTGCATTTCCTGTGTGCGTGCTGTGTTTCCGAGCGCTACATGCCCTGTGTGAGCGCCGCGTTTCCTCTGTGAGCGTTGCGTGTCCTGTATGCTCACTGCGTTTCCTGTGTGAACATTACATTTCCCTGGTGCACACTGCATTTCCTGCATCAGCGCCACATTTTCTGTGCGTGCACCTTGTTTCTTGCATGAGCACCGCATTTATTTTTTAGGCGTCATGTTTCCTGTGTGAGAGCGCCAGTTCCTGTGTGTGTGCCTTGTTTCCTGTGTGCACCTTGTTGTTTGTCACCATCCCTTTTTGTTTTGCTGTGTCACTTTTCAGCGTTGTGTTTTCTTTGTGGGCGTTGCTTTTATTTCATTGTAACCACGTCGTGCTTGTTGATAACTAACTCCGTGATCAGGTTGGAACTTTTGGTGTTGTTTGTAGTGTCTGAGTGCTCTTCTAGTTTCTTATGCTCAGAAATCACACACATTTTTCTTTAGAATTTTTTTTAAGTTGATTTCTGGGTTGGAAATAAATGAATATTTGATACCAAAAACAAACTGAGGTTTTATACCGTAAAAATGTCTTAATGTGTCAGTTCGTTTTCTATATTTTTCTACATATGTTTATTTCTATATTTAAATAAGATGGAAAGCAGATTAATATTTATACTTTAACATGAGCAACATATAAAATTTGTAACAGCACAGGTCTTCACTTAAGTCCTAATCTTAAAATCTGTTTCCACAGATTTTATATAAATGCTTAAATAATTGCCTATATTTGTTTTAATTAACTTTTAATAAAAGTAATTTGTCTTATAACCTGTTATTTTCTTTTTGTATAAAGCTAAACAAATGCTTGGACACCAGAAGGTCACAGGTTATAATGTGAGAAAGCCATTATATATGAAGGTGCCTTTGAGCAAGGTGCGCATCCGTGTGTCTGTTAGATTTGGACAATTTTGTAAATATTTGACATCTGTCATCTTTTTGCTGTATGTTGTTTTGTTTTGGTTTTTTTAGATCATTTTGAAGTAAGAAAGAAACATTTTGGATATTTGTCATGAATATAGCTTCTTTTTTATTTTTACCTTAATTGTTTTAATTTCAAAGAATAACCTGGATATTTATTTATTGAAGTATTTAATAAACATGATTGAACATGTGACAATCAAACTGCTTCCAATCACACAAATAAAGTCACAATTTCACCAACAATTTAGGTCATGTTTCATTTTCCTTGAAAGTATTTTATTATTTAAATCCTCCTTTGGTTCAAATACAATTTAAGTGCACTATAACTACACACACACACACATACATATATATATATATATATATATATATATATATATATATATATATATATATATATATATATATATATATATATATATATATATATATCCACCAGTAACAAATACGTTTTAAATGGTAATTTTTGAAAATAATTTAAAGAAAACTAAAGGAATTCCAATTACAATCCCTTTGTCCCTCCAACGAGTTTAATTTGCATTTTTATATCATTTCACTTTACATTTTGTTGCTTTATTCATAACTTTGTGTATGACGTTTATTTATATGATTTTTGTTAAATCTGAGAAATTCCATATGATAAAAATTCAATGCTGAAATAACATTTTTCTGATTTGTTCACATTGTTTTTTTTTTTTCTCAAACGTTAAATTCGTTAATCTGAGGCGCTGCAGACAAAAGTGCTCACAAGGCCCCTGAACCTTTTTTAATTTAATTTAATTTAATTATTATTTACGTTTTTGTTCACTGAGACTCTCAGATTGAGATGAATGGAAACGTTCATGTGTCTCCGATCACTTATCAATACTTGTAGTTTGGTCTTTAACCAGACGTGGATCCAGATCAGGTGGACCAAAACTGTGTGACAAAAACTGGTTCACTCCCCAACCGCCGACCCCAACACACACGCGCGCGCACGCACTTTATGTTGACGTGTCAATAACGTTTTGATATTAATCATTTTCATTTCAATCGTAACATCAAAGATTGGAACATCTGAACAATATGCAGGAGTCAAGTCTGATCCTGATTTGGTGGTTACAATCTTAAATTAGTCAAATATTAAAATCTATAATAAAATAAGCATTAATTTGGTGGTGTGATGGTTGAGAGTTTAAAGGCTTGGATTTGAGTAAATTCCTTAATCCCCAAATTGGGGGATAAGGCTGTTTTTTAAAAATAGAAAATAATCAACATTTAAAATGTGCATTTGCACATATTCTCAAACTGTTGATTTTCAGTCTGTTTTAAACAATATTACACGGCATTAATATTAAAGTGTAAAATACAATTAATGTTAAATAATTTATATTTATTCTCTGTTTATTCTGAACCCAGTCTTGCTTAATGTCTAGAAATTTGACGTTTAAACGTCCTGATTGGATCTCAATCAAACTTTTAAAATCAGTTTTTAATTTTTTATTATTATTATTTATTATTATTATTATTATTATTATTAAACCTGGACAGTCTGTTGTCTTCTCATCCAATCAGCGTCCATCGACGAATCTGTGAATCCTGAACCAGACCAATGGGGGTTCTCCGGGGTTCCTACTGGTTCAGCGGGTCCAGAATAAAATCCGGTCCGGAGGTATGAAGCGGCTCCTTCAACACGGATTAAAGGCAGGACGCGCGCGGCCAAGCAAAACTCATCGGGTCCTGGTTCTGGTCCTGAGCCGGTTTCATTGCACATATGGATTTGTGGTCTCTATGGACACGGTGAGCGCGTGCACGTGAAGCGGCCATGCGGAGCGCTGGAGTACGACACGTGTGTGCGTTCGCCGCTTTGCTGCTCGCGCTCTGTCCGCTTTGTGCCGCCAGCTGGATGTGAGTATGACGTCATAAAATAACCTTCCGAAAGCGCAAAAATTCAACAAAACTGTCAAATAAAATCCGCATCCGAGTTTATCCGGAGACCACAGACAAGCCAAAGAAAAAGTTTAATAAAGAATGCTATTATTATTATTATTATTATTATTATTATTATTATTATTATTATTATTATTATTATTATTATGTATTTGTTTGTTTTTAAAGCCCACCTTCCTCATTCTCCACGTAATGTGGAGTTGCGTCAGGACGGGTATCAGGCGTAAAAGTTGTGCCAAATCTGCATTAATTTCCATAACAGATCTGCTGTGGCGACTCCAGCAAAAGGGAGAAGCCAAAGGAAAGTTACTTACTAATATTGTATTTTTGTTTATATAATAACACAGCATATTTGTGTTAATTATAACTGCTAATAATGGTAACGTATTTGTAATAATGTAGGAAATATATTGGTAATAATGAGCATATAACGAGTGTTAATATGTTGTTTTGCGTTCAAATGTGTTTTAATAGTGTTATTGACTGTAGTACTAATAGTTATAATATTGTTAACATGCAGGAACCTGATGCGCAAACGTTTTATGCACAATAGAAAAGGTAATAAATGCGATGTTTGATGTTTTTCCATTAATGTGTAAACAGAAAATCCAATTTAAAATGTCCCAGTATTCCTTTTCAACAAAAATCAAAGGTGAGATTTTTTTCCCCTCTTCATTTCAGTATTTATCAAAACGTAGCTTAAATTTCAAACTTCATTTTTAGATTTCCTTAATTTTCTTTCTTTTACACAAAGATAAAATTAATACTATATCAATAAAATCTAAAAATGAATAATAAAACGAATAAATACTTGATTTTCTCAGAAATTGCATCAGATTGCCGAAAACATTCTTTTTAAAAGTCAGTGTCACATTTTTTTTTTACTTTATATTTATTTCTAAATGTTATCTAAATTGCTGCTTTTAATTTTTTAGGTTTTAGTTGAATAAATGTACCTAACACCTTTACAATAACATTAAAGTATATCATGCAGTATTTTGTTGCTGTCATATTTTATTTAGTTCAATGTCTTTGTTTTGCTGCTGAGAACTTATTGTAGACTTTATTTATATTTATTTGTGATGATTCCTGAGACAGAAAAAGGGAGAAGTTGAAGGGAATTAACTATCGTTTATGTTTTGTGTGTTTGTTTGGATGAACAGTCTTCAATAATGAAAAATATAATTTTAACACAATAACACTGCTGCTTTTCAACTGTCAGGGTTTATGGGGGAGACCAGGACATGATGTACTGAATGTGTGTGTGTGTGTGTGTGGGGGGGGGGGGGGTACAGAGGTATGTGGAAAGGGGTTTGTGTTGAAGTGACTATTGTAGGGGAAACCAGGACATGATGTACTGAATGTTAGGGGGGTATGGAACCGTGTTGGACAGAGTTTGTTTTCAAGTGTCTGTTGAGATCGGGTCATGTGATCCTGGTTTTTGAAGGTCTGTCGGACTGGATCGTGCTGCACTAACAGTCGATGCTCTGAGCAGGTGGCTGGGCGTGACCTCAGCTGGACTTGCAGAGAAACTGGGCTGCATGAACCTTCCTCTGAGCCACAGGCAGAGGGAGCTGTGCCGAAAGAAGCCATTCTTGCTGCCCAGCATCCAGGATGGAGCGCTGCTTGCCATCGCCGCCTGCCAGAAGCAGTTCAGACATGAGCGATGGAACTGCTCCACGACCAATGACCACACGGTGTTCGGCTACGAGCTGACAAGTGGTGAGTTTGTTAGCTTGGAAGGTTACAGAAGAAATTTGATCATTTCAGTTTGCTAATATTATTTTCTTGCTATTAATTATAATTAAAATGGAGTATTTGTTTGTGGAATACCACCTTAAATTTTGTCATGATAGGGGAGACTGGCGATGGTTATTGAACTATTGTGTTGCTGCTGCTGTGTGTTTCAATTTAAAAAATAACAATTTAAAAAACACCAATATGATTATTTGTGTTGCCTCGATGAAGAGAAAGAAAATATTTTTTTCTTTAATAATAAATCATTTTGAGAAATTAACAACAGTGAAAGCCACAATGCACTTAAAAATGTTTTATTTATTTAGATGATGGTTCCATAATTATAGCTCTTATATTTATACTCCAAGCTTTCACCTCTGACCCTGAAAACATCAAATATGTCTGATGTCAACCTGAACGCAAATATCTAGTCCAATCAAAGGTGATTGTGTTTGAGCAGCTGGTTCCACCCATCACATCCAAACCATGTGTGTCCTCGTTAGTCCTCATTAGCTCATTTTTGGTGGAATCGCAGAAATAAACAAAGTGAATAGAGGAGAAGATGGTCAGCATGGCCGCCATCTTATGTAGGTAAAATGTGCTTGGCCTCAAGATGTGATTAGATCTGTAATTTTTTTTATAGCCTCGGAACAGCTTGTAATGTGAATGTAGTTTCTTACCACAGACACACACACATCACATGAACACTGTAACATGTGCACGCTTAAAACACACTCAGTTTGCCCGACGTGGAAAATGAGAAATAATAAAGCAGTTATTTCTGTTTATCTCAACACAGTTATTTAAAACTCCTTTTATTCAGAATAACCTGATACCTACAACACATTCTGACTCTATTTTAGCTATTTAAATCCAGACTTGAAAAACTTTAAAAATTTTAACTTGCAGCTAGTTATCTTCATTATTGGTAGAACAAATACAAAGTTTTTCTTGATGGTCTACTTTTATATATATATATATATATATATATATATATATATATATATATATATATATATATATATATATATATATATATATATATATATATATATATATATATATTTCATTTTCTTTTGACTCTCTTGTTCTTTTTTTTCTGAGGTATAAAGTTTATTTCATAATGGATGTGATGTTTTAATATATGATTTTATGTGCAGCAGTTTTCTTCTTGCTAACATACTGTATAGCATGTAGCTTTTGTCGTGTGTGTTCTGATTAGCATTAGTCAGTTTTGTCTCTTTTTTGTACTACTATATGCTCAGATAAACATGTTACAACTATCAATTAAAAAGGCAATCATTAGTATTTAAGTTTGGGTTATTAGCAAGTAGCTTTGTCATGTTTAGGATGTTTTAGATTACTTTTGACAAAATGCTGCCTGTAATTAAAGCTGAACGCTAACCCCACCATCTTACTGCTAGCAGTTAAAAGTAATGCAAGTATTATTTTATTGTGCTAAGCGTTAACACACAGATTTTGCTATGTTTAATATGTTTTAGATTACTTTAGGATAAATACCTGCATTTAGAGCTGAAAGCTAACACTGCCATAGCAATTCTGTTAGCAATTAAAAATAAAGAAAGTAGTATCATTTTATCGTGTTAACAGTTAGCACATAGCTTTCGTAATGTTGTGATGTTTCCATCAACGCAAGCTAGATTTTGTCAGTCTCTCAGCTGTTAGGCAAAAGCTAACAAGAGCATGCTACCATGGTAACATTAAAGGGGAATCATGGGATTTTTCAACCTGGGCTCTATTTTGAGATGTTCTTAGGTTCATCTTTTCACTTGGGTGAAAAGTGGTTTTAATTGGTCCAGTATTGATTTAGAACACAAACACCCATCACGGGCTAAACAGTTACATAATGGAATTGTATGGGGCAAGCTAAAAACACTTGTGGTCAACCGCTTGAAGAAGAGAAAATGTCAGAAAACACTTTCCACAGTCATGACAAGTCGACTGCGGCTTGTTCTTCATCAGTAAGTGGATTCTAATGACTCAGTTCGCCTGTAATGTAATTTTATACTAAACCTGCAGAGTTTAAATGAATGCACGCTGACCTTTGACCTCTTATATTCTCAGAATGTTCCACTCTGTGTCATCCTGTAGGAACCAAGGAAACGGCATTTATCCACGCTGTGATGGCGGCTGGGTTGGTCCACGCTGTGACACGCTCCTGCAGTCAGGGCAACATGACGGACTGCAGCTGTGACCCGCGGCGGCAGGGCGTGGCCTCACAGGCACCCAGCTGGCACTGGGGTGGTTGCTCTGACCACATTCAGTACGGCACCTGGTTCAGCCGCCGCTTCATTGACAACGGCGTCAAGAACATGTCGACGGCCCGCGGAGGCTACACTCTGCTCACCATGAACCAGCACAATAGTGAGGCTGGACGCCAGGTGAGCTTAGAAGAGGTCAAAACATTTTCCACTTGCTCTAAGCTTTCATAAATAACTATTTCAGTATTTTGCTGTAATGAAGACTGAAGCCTGTAGGGGGCAGTGCATTAAAAGTAATGTCTGTGTCTCTGTCAGGCCATTGACAGGACGATGTCCACAGAGTGTCGCTGTCATGGTGTCTCAGGTTCCTGCGCGGTAAAGACGTGTTGGCGCACCATGGCACCATTTGAACGGGTGGGCTTTTACCTAAAGGAGCGCTACGAGCAGAGCGTGCAAGTGCCGGACCGATCCAAGAAGAAGACAAAAAGGAAGGAGCAGCGCCACGTCCCCATCAACAAGCATGAACTCGTCTTCCTGCACAAATCGCCAAACTACTGCCTGGAGGACAAACGCTGGGGCGTTTCGGGCACCAGGGGGCGCCACTGCAACCGTACATCCCAAGGCCCAGATGGATGCAACCTACTGTGCTGTGGGCGGGGCTACAACACGCATGTTGTGCGACACGTCGAACGCTGCGAGTGCAAGTTTGTGTGGTGTTGCTACGTACACTGCAGGCGCTGTGAGAGTATGAACGATACCCACACGTGTAAATAAAAACAAACAACGAAAACCTGAAAGACGTAAACTTAACACTGACAGAGAATTTCAAATGCGACTTTGACAGCGCTGTTTGTACGACTGTTGGTTTGTGCGTTATAATACCTGGTTCCTGTTTTAGTTTTATGTTGACTCAACAGCGCCCCCAGCAGCAAGACCCTGGCAGAAGTCGACACTGAGACAGCTCTTGATGTGTAAATGTATGTTTTGTGTGAAGTTGATAGATTTAAAGGTTTTTCCACCAGGGGGCAGAGTAGTGTGACGTCAGCAGAATGTTATTTTGTTTTAAACTCTTTATGACATATGTATAAACTCACGGAGGAGGGAGGAGCTTATGTTAAAGATACATGACAGGCTTGAGTTTGGAAAATGCATTTTTTTTTGTGGGGATTCAAATGTCCCTTGAAATGTTTCCATTGACCTGCTTTTAATTTTCTGGTGTAATAACAGCTGCCCTTTATTACCGCATTGGTCTGAATATAAGACGCGTTTTAAAAAGGTTTACTGGAAATACATCTGAAAAGAAAGGGTTTTGTTTTGTGTTGAATGTTGAGACTTTTACATATATACATACACAACAGTAGGTGGTGCTAAATAGCCATGAAACAAGTGCACCTCCCAGGACTGAAGCGACCCGCCCCTCTTACTAGCTTACAATGCTACATGATCATGGCTCAAAAGTCAGGCATGTTTGAACCAGCAGTTGAGCCGGTGTTATGATACAAACACTAAGCTCCAAAAATAATTTTCCAACAATGCGCCTTGAAAAAAGCGATTCGTCTTATAATCAGAACAATACGGTAGTTTTATAACAGGTGTGTTCTCGGAGTGCTCCGCTAGTTTACTGAGGTTCTGCATGATGACCTCATGTACAAACTCAATATCGCCTCAAAATGTCCCACCTTGTTTGTCTTGTTTTATTTGCTTGTGCGTCTGTTTTTGAGTACATTGTTGCACTGCTGTCATGATTATAGCGCCCCCTCATAGCTAATGGAAGCATTACAAGTTCTAGCGAATTAATTTTCGACAATCCACAAAAAAGAAAGCAAAAGAAATGCCGGACCTGTTTCACATCGGTGTAGATACAACTAATAACATTTATACCTTTAATGAAAACATTTGAAAAATCGTGTTCAGTCAATAAATCAAGACATCAATAAAATCAAGAGAAATCTCCATCTGCTGACTGAATAAAATGTCAGATGTTTTAAATACAAACCTCTGCCGTGTGGATGATTATTTCTGTGTTTTGTTTACATTTGGAGTTCAATCTCTTAGACTTTAATTAACATTAATGTACGTGAGAGCGCAAACGTTTTGACTTCTGTAAATTTAATAATAAGCGTTCTACTGCCCCCTAGTGGACTGAAAGGGAGAGAGCAGTGTGCAGTGTACAGGTTCAGACATTTATAGAGATGTTTTCCAGAAATTCAACAGTTGTCCCTGCTTTTACAGTTTCTTGGGGCTTCTTTTTAAAAAATCTATACTTATGTTTGTTGTTTGTTCTGAAAGATAGACGGGAAGGCGTGAGACAGCTTGGGAACTGAACCAGCAAACTCCTTAGCCTCTCTTCCATCACAATAATGCAATAATTTATTTTAAAATTCAGACAAGATGAAGTGATTGACTCTGATCTGGTCTCCAAATGATTCAAAATGCTGCTGCTGCTGCTGCTGGAGTTTTGACCATGAAGAGAAAGTTTGATCATGTTACCGCGATTCTGGCCTTCCTCCACTGGCTTTTTAAAGTCAGATTTTGAGGTTTTGTTATTAACAAAGAAAATCCTTCATGGACTCGGGGCTCCTATATGGCTGACCAAATTAAACCTTATGCATTGACTCGCGTTCTGCGTTCTCAGGAGGCACGATTACTGTGTGTTTGTTCTAAGGGTCAAAAAGAAGTGGGCAGGTCACAGAGTTTTCTCTGTTCTCTAGAACATTCTGCTTGTTGAGATCAAACCTGTCTGATCCTCTGGAGTCATTTAAAGGCTTCTCAGATCTTGTTCATAATCATCTTGTTCTTAGCCACACTGAGTCATTAACTTTCATCTCAAGTCTATTACTCACTGATGGGGAAGGACTCAGATTCCTGGAATTACTGCTAGTTATCATGTTACCTGTTAATTAGCTGTTACAGGTGATATTAGTCATTCTGATTGATTGATTGATTGATTGATTGATTGATTGATTGATTGATTGATTGATTGATTGATTGAATGAGATTTGCTCTCTGTCATCCTGCCTGCATGAGGTGAGTGGAGGTCACTGAGCCACCACTAGAGGAACCAGCAGGTCGACCCCTGAGGTTGCCGATAGAGTCCAGGGGTGGGCGTCGCGGGCCGAGACACTGCAGGTTTTCCGTGTAACCAATCACCTCAGCAGGTGGGTTGCTGATGAGCTTCTGCTCTGAACATAAACACCTGGTTGTCTATGAAATCACCTGCTGAAACACCTGATCTTTAATGAAATCACCTGCTGAGGTGATTGGTTGCATGGAAAACCTGCAGTGTCTCGGCCCTTTATGGCACATGATTGCCCACCCCTGCGATAGACGATGGAAGATAGATGGTGACAAACTTCCTGTTGCACTGAGGAGCATCGGTGGGTCACGTGGAATGAGCCTTGGAACGGAAAGAACCAGTGACTGTGAGTAAATGATTTAAACTCACTGGTGGGCTGGGTCAGGGTTAAACCTTGGCTCATGGACTGGGTCAGGGTTAAACCTTAGTTCATAGGCTGGGTCAGGGTTAAACCTTGGCTCATGGACTGGGTCAGGGTTAAACCTTGGCTCATGGACTGGGTCAGGGTTAAACCTTGGTTCATAGGCTGGGTCAGGGTTAAACCTTGGCTCATGGACTGGGTCAGGGTTAAACCTTGGTTCATAGGCTGGGTCAGGGTTAAACCTTGGTTCATAGGCTGGGTCAGGGTTAAACCTTGGCTCATGGACTGGGTCAGGGTTAAACCTTGGTTCATAGGCTGGGTCAGGGTTAAACCTTGGCTCATGGACTGGGTCAGGGTTAAACCTTGGTTCATAGGCTGGGTCAGGGTTAAACCTTGGCTGGTGGGCTGGGTCAGGTTTAAACCTTTGTTCATGGGCTGGGTCAGGCTTAATCCTTGGCTCATGGGCTGTGTCTGGGTTAAACCTTGGCTGGTGGTCTGGGTCAGGGTTAAACCTTGGCTCATAGGCTGGGTCAGGGTTAAACCTTGGCTCATAGGCTGGGTCAGGGTTAAACCTTGGCTGGTGGTCTGGGTCAGGGTTAAACCTTGGCTCATAGGCTGGGTCAGGGTTAAACCTTGGCTCATAGGCTGGGTCAGGGTTAAACCTTGGCTGGTGGTCTGGGTCAGGGTTAAACCTTGGCTCATAGGCTGGGTCAGGGTTAAACCTTGGCTCATAGGCTGGGTCAGGGTTAAACCTTGGCTCATAGGCTGGGTCAGGGTTAAACCTTGGCTGGTGGTCTGGGTCAGGGTTAAACCTTGGCTCATAGGCTGGGTCAGGGTTAAACCTTGGCTCATAGGCTGGGTCAGGGTTAAACCTTGGCTCATAGGCTGGGTCAGGGTTAAACCTTGGCTCATAGGCTGGGTCAGGGTTAAACCTTGGCTGGTGGTCTGGGTCAGGGTTAAACCTTGGCTCATAGGCTGGGTCAGGGTTAAACCTTGGCTCATAGGCTGGGTCAGGGTTAAACCTTGGCTGGTGGTCTGGGTCAGGGAAAAGGTAAATACATAACAATGATTTAAGTTCTTTTGGCTCCTCCCTTTTTGCTTGGGGTCGTCTCAGCCGATCTGACTTGGATTAAATAAGTTCTTACAAATTTTGTTTCAACAATCTTAATTATTAATTAGTGATCAAAAAAATGCTGATTATTTTGATGACAGATTTAGATTTCCTCACCAAAAGTAGCTCACTGTGTTAAAGTGCAGGTTTCTTTTTTATTTGTTTTTTTCTTTTTTAGATCAGAGTGAACGTTCAGCACAAAATGTTTTCCCTGAAAGTCCTGACGGCGCACAAAGATCCAGGAACATCAGATTTACACGCCAGGAAATCCTGTCATTATGTGAACTGGCACAAATCTGATCCCAGACCAGCGGTCACAATGTGTCACTTTACTACCGTCATGAAAATGAACAGATTTCACTGACGGTAACATGTCAGTTCAAAGTTCTTCACTCTTTAGGACAGAAAATCAAAACGCAAAACAAAATAAAGTATTGGAACACTTTAGTACGAGACAGCAAACATCTACCTGAACTGCAGGGACCTTTGACCCAGAAATGATGTGACCTTTGATGGTTTCTGCACTCACTCATGTGATCAGACTGACACTGTGAAAAACTAAAAGTACCTGAAAAGAAAAAAAAAGGTTGTTAAGTTTTATGACACAGTAACTTCACCTTTAACCTTGCCTTTGAAGTTTGACCTTTGAGGTTGATTGTTGACAGTGACCTTGCATCAACATTAACCAAATTGTGGCAGCATGGTGACTTAGTGGTTAGCACTGTTGCCTCACAACAAGAATGTCATGGGATCGATTCCCACCTGTGGCCTCAGGGTCCCCCGGCTTGTGAAAATGTGTTGTTTTCTTTTCTGTAGATATCCTTATACCCCCCCCCCCCACCCCTTATTAGTTTTATTTTATTTTAGTATTTATTTTAGAACTATAATTAGCATTAAATGTTCTTGAACATGTCTTCCATGGTGCTGAGTGTTTTACGAGTTATTGTTTCTAAATTAATTTTTAGTGTAGTGAAACAGCACCACCTGCTGTCAGCACAGCTGAGGACTGATGGGTTTGGCAGAAGTATGTGCGGTGAGTGCTCTTCTTCTTTGGTTTATTTGGAGTGGGTGCGTTTTTCCCTTTATATCCACATTGATTGATTGATTGATCGATTGATTGATTGATTGATTGATTGATTGATTGATCAACAGTTGGATTATAGTTTTTGTGTTTGGTTATGAATCAGGACTCAGCCGGTTTTTTGGAGGGTGGGGGGTGAGCTGTGTGTGTGTGTGTGTGTGTGTGTGTGTGTGTGTGTGTGTGTGTGTGTGTGTGTGTGTGTGTGTGTGTGTGTGTGTGTGGTGAGATGGGCTGGTGTGTGATGAGGGAGGCAGGAAATGACAGAGTGAGAGAGGAAGAGAGAGAGTTCAGATAAAGAGACGGAGGACAGAAGACGACAGAAGACGACATGGCGTCCACTCCGAGCAGCGTGTTTGTGTCTCTGACGATGACGATGATGATGACGATGATGATGACAACGAGAAGCGCACCTGGACAGGTAACAGCATCACTCATCCATTCATTAAAGGGATTTTTATGTCTCGTATGAAGTGTGACATGTTGACATAAGTGACGTTCCTTTAATGTGTAAACAACATGAAAGACTTAATTAATCAAAGATATTTCATGTTTTTTTTTCTGGCCAACTTGATTTAATTTGTTAATATTCAACCATTTCTTTATTAAAGGACGTAAACACTCCAAAAAACAGGATGGGGGCAATTTTTGCTAAATATAATGATCAAGTCATCACTTTTACAGCCTTTATTTGACAAGTCAGGGGGATGAACACAAGCATAAACATACAATATTTCTTTATATTTACATCAAGACAGATCAGCTGTAAACTACATGATTAATTTGACTGAAGTTCACAGACCCGGTGAGTGTGTCAGGACCGGTCCACATGTTGGACCCGGACCACATGTTGTTTTTTTCCTCTGCACATTGAACTATTGATGATATCATAAAGTGGACGCAATATCACCAAAACGATCAGGCAGCAATGACGTAACTGTGTGTGTGTGTGTGTGTGTGTGTGTGTGTGTGTGTGTGTGTGTGTGTGTGTGTGTGTGTGTGTGTGTGTGTGTGTGTGAGTGACAGGTGTCAAACACCTTGCTTGTGAAACTACGACACCTACTGGAAGTATGTGTAATGGTATCTAATTAACAGTTTTGCAGGAGAGACAGAAAAAGATTGTTTCGTTTTGTGTCAGGCAACATGATGGTCACGTTTTGTCTGTTTCTTACAGAATTTCTGTACCAACACGACGGTTCTGAGGACGCAGACGACGTGTCGCTCGTGCAGCCTGAACGCTTTGACCATCTGTCCGGCTGGCTTCACCAAGAATCCCACTCCTGAGGACTGTAGGTGAGTGTGGCTAAACTGGAAAGCGACCAGCAACAGACGGTCAGTTAACATTTGTTCTGTGTGTTTCAGTTACTACATCCGCACGGCCAGTCTGAAGCTGGCCATCAAAGGCTGCTCCTTCGTCTGTTCCCGTCAGGTCGAGCAGACCAGCTGCTGTCCCGGGTACTGGGGCCAAGACTGCATCGGTGTGTACTGACAGGTCAAAGGTCATCCACACCCCGCACATCTCACCACCGCCTGTAGATGTTTCTGCTCACAAGGTTTTATTTCACACAAGCTGAATGAGACAAAAACTACATCAGAGGCTGCAGACCCTCGACCCTGCTGCCTGGTTAATCTCGTCTACACAGAGCTTTGTTTGATTTGCAAATATCTGCACGCACGCACGCACGCACACACACACACACACACACACACACTGACAGGCCCACTCTTGAGATCTTGGTGTCCTTGCAGCACTGTGTTGGTTAAGTGTGATTTGCATAATATATGAAATATAATGATGGTGCTTCACTCTGGAGAAAATGTGCTCAAAGGAGGAAGGTCAAAGGTCAAAAAGCTCCTGAAACTGGACAACGTGACAGAGGGGTACCAAAGCAGACAGGAAAGGAGAGGGAGACTCCGCCCACCTCCAGGATGCAGGATGCATCTTGGGCTCTTGCGATTTGAGGACTTCCATCCTGTCCTGAGGATCTGGTGGTCAGCAGATGGGGAATGTGCTGAGTCGGAGGCCCTGATGTTTCCTCAGCCGGGTTGGTGGCGTGTTATCGCCGTGCGCGTGGATGAGTTTGCAAAAATGATGACCTCCAGCTGATGCTCTTCAGCAGGTCTCAGAGCAGGTTTGGGAGGTTTCTGCTGACGTGACAACAAACAGGGAGATTGAGCGGCGCACTGTGTGCAGTCACAGACAGAGGGTGCTGCAGCAGCCTGCAGAGCACGTTGACCTCAGAGAAAAACTGTGACCTTTTGTCATTTAAACGCTGAATCAGTGGATCAGGTGTTATGTTGGTGAATTTTATTTGGTTCAAACCAGAATCCCAGAGTTTATTTTCCATCCTGTTCTTTAATCTCGTATTTGTGAAGCAAACAGGACATTTTTCAGAAACGATGAAACTCACGTTGACACCTTTGTTCTGGAGCCAAATCCATTTAGTTTCAAACAGAGGTGTGTGTTTTTATCAGACACCCCCCCCCACACACACACACACACCCACACCCCCAAAAAGAACCCCACAGAAAATCCAAAATGTTTTGAGACATTCCATCATCGCAACATGTGACAGACATCTGAGCGTGACTTTGTGTTTCAGAGTGTCCTGAAAATGCAGACAAACCGTGCAACAACAACGGACGCTGTTTAGATGGCATGGGAGGAAATGGAACCTGCAGCTGTAAGGTAACGACATTGAGTACACACAGAGCACACACAAACAGAGTTTGCACACACAGAGTGCACACACACAGAGTACACACACATAGAGTGTACACACAGAGTGCACACACACACACACACAGTGCACGCACAGACTACACACACAGTGAGCACACAGAGTACACACACACACACAGAGTGCACACACAGAGTGTATGCACAGTGTACACACACAGAGTGCACACACAGAGTACACACACAGAGTGTACGCACAGAGTACACACACAGAGTGCACGCACAGAGTGTAGGCACAGTGTACATACACACAGAGTGCACACACAAAGAGTGGACGCACAGAATGTATGCACAGAGTGTATGCACAGTGTACACACACACAGAGTGCATGCAGTGTATGCAGAGTACACACGCACAGTACGCACACACAGAGTGTATGCACAGTGTACAAACAGAGTGCACGCAGCGTATGCAGAGTACACACGCACAGTGTACACACACAGAGTGCTGTACATACACAGAATGCACACACAGACTACACACACAGAGCACGCACAGAGTGTATGCACAGAGTACACACACAGAATACACACACAGAGTGCACGCACAGAGTGTATGCACAGAGTACACACACAGAGTACACACACAGAGCACGCACAGAGTGTATGCACAGTGTACACACACAGTACACACACACAGAGTACACACACACCGAGTGTATGCACAGAGTACACACACACACAGAGTACATGCACACCGAGTGTATGCACAGAGTACACACACAGAGTGCACGCACAGAGTGTATGCACAGAGTACACACACACACAGAGTACATGCACACCGAGTGTATGCACAGAGTACACACACAGAGTGCACGCACAGAGTGTATGCACAGAGTACACACACACACACACAAATTTAATTTTGGTTTAATTCAGATTAAAGTCATGTTTGGTTTCAGTTCACTTTAGGCTGTAGTAAAGGTAGCTATGGGTTAGTTTCTGGTTAGTTTTTGTTTTGTGGAGAATGTTCTGGCATCAGTGTGAGGTCCCCACAAGTTCCTAAAATTCTCTGTTGGGTTCAGGTGGGTTTTGCAGGATTTGCTTGTGAGGACTGTGAACCCAATCGATATGGACCTTCCTGCAGCTCAGGTACCATCCAGAACTAAAACACCTTTCAACTGTCGTCCACATCTTTATTAAAAATGTATTAATATTCTTGTGTGTGTGTGTGTGTGTGTGTGTGTGTGTGTGTGTGTGTGTGTGTGTGTGTGTGTGTGTGTGTGTGTGTGTGTGTGTGTGTGTGTCAGTGTGTAGGTGTGTTCATGGTTTGTGTCTTTCTGGATTGAAAGGTCACGGATCGTGTTTATGTTTTTCGGGATATCAGGGACTAAACTGTGACCAGGGTGAGACTCTAATTTAAAAACTTTAATTAATCACATAAATTATTTGCAAATGTAATTTTGTCTGTGGGGGGCGGGGTTCTGTCCCACCTGGACAAGTGGACCATAGTTTTTTTTCTTTTTTTAATCATACAGTGATTGAGACAGTAATTGTTTAAAGTGTGTTTACCAACATCAGTCATGTGGCCTCCCAACAACTGCAGTACCAGCTTCCAGCAGTAGGTGGTGCAAATGAGTAAATATTTTGATGGCTGTGATCCGATTGGTTCCTGTTTTTTTTTTTTTTTAATCATGAAATCATCTTCAGCCTCGTTTTACGTCTGTCTCCATGGAAACGTATCACCTGCTTTCAGAGTCACCTGAGTGCTCGGCGCTGCGCTGCCAGCAGAACGCTCGCTGTATGGAGGACGCTCTGAGCAGACAGCTGATGTGTCAGTGTTTACCGGGTTACCAGTACTCAGGAGGACAGTGTGTCTGTGAGTCTGTCTGCCCACTAGGGGGCAGTAAAGCTTTGAGGTCAATGTGTAGTGATGACCACACTGGTTTCTTGGGACTCTAACATCTCCCTGAAGGACTTTGTGTTTGTGCATCTCCTCAGCCATCAACCCGTGTCTCCAGCAGGTTTGCCACGCCCATGCCACCTGTGCCCACACTGGTCCCAACAAACACCTGTGTAATTGTAACGAGGGCTACAGAGGGGACGGACGTGTCTGCATGGCCATCGACCGCTGTCAGACCAACTATGGAGGCTGTTCCGCTGACTCCACCCACTGTGTGAACGATGGACCTGGAAAGGTAAAACTGACTGATCTGGATCAAATACAGATTTGAGACCAGGATTAGGACTGAGACTAAGGTCAGGTTTGTGTAGGGCCTGGAAGTGTTGTTGGGAAGGCTGGAAGTATCAGGATGAGTATCAAGGATCAGGATCAGGATCAGGCTTAGACCAAGAAAGGGTTTTGGCAGATTTGGGATTGGTACTGGTGTTGGTTTCAGAACAGTTTCTGTGTTTCCTGTCCTACAGTCTCACTGCGAGTGTCTTTATGGGTTCCATGACCTGCAGGATGGAGTCCGCTGCAGTCTGAGGGATTCTTGCAAACCAAGTTCCTGCCACAGGAATGCCAACTGTTCCACTGTGGCACCATATCAAGTCGAGTATGTGACTTTATTTCAGGGAACATATCCAGCAGCACCTCAAAACCTGAGAAACCTCAACCAGGATCATAAACCGAACCAGAGATAACTGAAGATTACAGTTTCCCAACATGATTTTAATTACAGTCTGATGTTAACAAAATTTATCACAAATTTAATCACAACACAATCACAGGGTTAAACCTTCCATGGCCCATGAGCAAGCACCTTACATGACAATGTCAAGAAAAAAATACTCCTCCTCAGGAAGAAACCTCCAGCAGACCAGGCTCAGTGGGGTGACCATCTGTTATTCCTAATATGACAAAATACAGACAAGATAGACAGAAATGTTGCAGCTAAACTACCTCACGTAGAGTTCACAGTGATGGGTTCAAATGTGAGGTGAGAATTAGAGTCCCGGTGAAACAGGTCCACCACTGAGGCAGGAGATTCCCCACAGCTCACAGCAAACCAGACAGACCTCTAACCCCTCAACAAAGTGCCCTGTCACCGAGCAAAACCTGTTCAAATGTTCTCATCTAGCCTGCACACATATCAAGTTCACACACACTGAGTTCCAAATTCTAGTTTCAATGATGCTCAACCTTGATCCAGAGAGTCCTCATGGTCATGGCACAGCAGGGAGCAATCACATGGATCAGCAGATATGATCCATCTCACACATTTCATTGATGTCTCTCACACATCTTTCAGATGTTGCTTTCATGTCTTATAGATGTCTCAAACATGTTTCAGATGTCCTTCACGTCGCATAGATGTCCCTCTGATGTCTCTCAGATGTTTCGTAGATGTTCTTCTCATTTCTCATAGATGTGTCTCCCACATGTTTCAGATGCTCTTCACATGTCTCATAGATGTCTCTCTCACATGTTTCAGATGCTCTTCACATGTCTCTTAGATGTCTCTTCCACATGTTTCAGATGCTCTTCACATGTCTCATAGATGTCTCTCAGATGTTTCATAGATGTTCTTCTCATTTCTCATTGATGTCTCTCCCACATGTTTCAGATGTTCTTCACATCTCTCATAGATGTCCCTCGGATGTCTCAGATGTCTCTCACATGACTCACAGATTTTTCTCTCATGTCTTCTAGATGTCTCATAGATGTGCCAGTATGTCTTATTGATGTTTCATAGATGTTCTTCTCATGTCTCATAGATGTCCCTCTTATGTCTCATAGATGCCTCATTGATCTCCCTCTCATGTCACATATCCCTCTCATGTCTCATAAATGTCCCCCTCACGTCTCATAGATGTCCATCTCATGCCTCAGTGATGTCTCATTGATGGTCCCCCTGATGTCTCTCACATGTCTCATAGATGTTCCTTGCATGTCTCATAGATGTCCCTCTGATCTGTCTCAGATGTCTAGATGTCTGTCATAGATGTCTCTCACACATGTTTCTCAGACATCTAATAGATGTACCTCACTTGTCTCATAGATGTCTCTCACATGTCCCACAGATATTCCTATCATGTCTCATAGATGTCTCTCACATGTCCCGCTGATGTCTGTTACGTGTCTCATAGATGTACCTCTGATGTCTCTCAGACATCTAATAGATGTACCTTACTTGACTTATAGATGTCTTTCGCATGTCCCATAGATGTTCCTGTCATGTCTCATAGATGTCTCTTTCATGTCCTGCTGATGTTTCTCACTTGTCTCATAGATGTTCCTCTCATTTCTCATAGATGTCTCTCAGGTGCCTCATAGATGTTCCTCTCATTTCTCATAGATGTCTCTCACATGTCCCGCTGATGTCTCTCACATGTCTCATAGATGTACCTCTGATGTCTCTCAGACATCTAATAGATGTACCTTACTTGACTTATAGATGTCTTTCGCATGTCCCATAGATGTTCCTCTCATTTCTCATAGATGTCTCTCACATGTCCCGCTGATGTCTCTCACATGTCTCATAGATGTACCTCTGATGTCTCTCAGACATCTAATAGATGTACCTTACTTGACTTATAGATGTCTTTCGCATGTCCCATAGATGTTCCTCTCATTTCTCATAGATGTCTCTCACATGTCCCGCTGATGTCTCTCACATGTCTCATAGATGTACCTCTGATGTCTCTCAGACATCTAATAGATGTACCTTACTTGACTTATAGATGTCTTTCGCATGTCCCATAGATGTTCCTGTCATGTCTCATGTCTCATAGATGTCTCTTTCATGTCCTGCTGATGTTTCTCACTTGTCTCATAGATGTTCCTCTCATTTCTCATAGTTGTCTCTCAGGTGTCTCATAGATGTTCCTCTCATTTCTCATAGATGTCTCTCACATGTCCCGCTCATGTCTCTCCCTTGTCTCATAGATGTTCCTCTCATTTCTCACAGATGTCTCTCACATGTCCCGCTGATGTCTCTCACATGTCTCATGGATGTCCCTCTGATGTCTCTCAGACATCTAATAGATGTACCTCACGTGTCTCATGCATGTTCCTGTCATGTCTCTCAGATGTCTGTCTGTCTTTCAGATGCACCTGTCTCCAAGGTTACATCGGTAACGGTAAAGTCTGCTACGGGAACATCATGCAGCGTCTGAACGACCTGAACACGGAGCCCGACAGCCAGTGGAGGGGTCAGCTGACAAGCAGCATCACGCTGTTCGGTATGAGATGATACACGGAACAATTCCAAAGCGTGATCCTGCTCCCAAACCAGAACCTCCATGTTCACTGACCCACATGACTAACGGTGTTATAACGTAATTATAGGACGGGTGCACTATGATTTACCCTGTAACATGAATAAAGTCGGTTAGAACATGAAGAACTGAGCAGTCACGTTTTGTCTTTCAGGTTCGGTGTCATGGTCTCTGCAGAATTTGGGTCCATTCACCGTCTTTGTCCCGATCAATAAAGGCTTTAAAGGAACTTCTGTGAGAAGATGGAATTCAAATAATTTTTCATGTGACTTAAGTGTTTTAAAGTCTCAACTTTAAATTTACAATTGATGAGCCAATGGGAAAAAAAAAAAAATCCAGTTTTATTACCACAGATGTTCAGTACTCGTGACGCGATATTCAGAACTTTATAATCCACTTTGACTTTGTAATTTTTGTCTATCTTTACAGGTGAAGTCTCTGACCTCTGACCTTTCCAAAGCGAAATACCTGTGTAACCTGCACATTGTTGCTGGTATGATGCCCTTTGACAGCCTGAAGAAAACTGACGTCTACTACACACTGACGGGGAAATCAGCCGAGATGGACACATCCGAGGGGGTGAGACAGCAACGTGTCCATAAAAAAAAAAAAAAAAAAACACATTTCTGACATGAAATATACAGTCAGCGTTGAGTAAAAATCATCATAATAAGGGTTTGAAAAAATATGTACAAACATCTGAGTGGAGAAAATTCATCATTTACTGGACAAAAAAACACACACGAAAAAAAATCCTTCTTAAAATTGATTTTTTAACAGGACACTCAGACCAAAATCCGTATCCATGGCAGCAGAAAGAAGGGCGTGGTCATCCAGTCTGATGTCATTGCCTCCAATGGTGTGATCCACATCATCAACAAGCTGATGGACAGCGTCTCTGCTACTGTGGACAGTGAGCGCCAGGTGACGATGCGCTCATGTGTTCATGCGGTTCATCCACTCACCCTTGGTGCTAATGTCCAACATGTTTGTCCACAGGAGAACCTGATGAAGATCATTTCTGACTACGGCAAATTTGACACCTTCAAGTCTTTATTACAAGTACGTCTTCTTTAGCTCACTGACTCAAAACGAAAAGAGTCTGGACCAAAGATGACCCCGCCCCCAGGCCAAACACATTACATTACACATTGTTCTGTATTTGCATTGTGGCCTGTAGGGGGTGCTGTGTTGTAAGGTATTGGTATGTTTTGCAGAAAGTGGACATGTTGTCTCTGATGGACATGGCGGGTCCTTACACTGTGTTCGCGCCCACTAGCTTCGCCTTTGACACGTTGCAGGACGGCTACCTGCAGTACTTCAGTAGCCCTCAAGTGAGTCTGCACCATGTAAAGTTCCTTCTTGCACCCATGAACTGACTGAGTGTAAATTCAAAAAGCACAAATGTGATGTCATAAAGTACAACCATTTATACTTTGACTGTGATTTCAGCAGTTTGTCTCATTTATAGTCTTCATGCTAAGCTACGCTAACTGTTATTTTCTGACAAATCTTTCTGTGTAGGCTCTCAGTTGTCCAGGTGGTTTCCATAGTAGAGAAGCTTGAATCTTCGACTGGACTGGGTTGCTTGATGCGAGGACGTTTCGCTTCAAATCGCAGAAGCTTCCTCAGCTAAAATTCTTGCTCTGGAAGTCTGACTTCTGTTTGACTCTTGTAGAGAAGAATAAAACAGAAGCCAACAAAAGCTGGAGTTTAAAACCTAACCAGACCCCTCCTACTGAGAGGCAGACTGCTATAGGCTAGTGACTAAACAATAGCTCTAATTAGCAACTATTGTGCTGTAGTTAGCACACCTAATGGCAGGACAGCTGTCCCTCTAATGATGGGATGGATGCCTTTCTGATGGCTCCCTTGATGACGTGAATGACTCATTACCATGAACAAAAGACTGAAACTCCTTTGACCTGAGTACCCCATTGTAAACAGGGGATAAAGTGTGTCTCAGACCCCCTCCCGGTTAAGGCTGGGTTTCAAACGTTTCACAAAGAATGCCTCCTTGACCCCTCTCTCAAACCATTTCTTCTCTCTGGCTGATATTTTAACTTCCTTGTCCTCAAACGTGTGGTTAGTGTCTTTAAGGTGGAGGTGAACCGCAGACTGAGGTCCACTGGCACCCTCTCTGCGGTGCTGGTATAGCCTTTTGTGTAAAGGTTGCTTCGTTTCACCTATGTAGTGTTCGTTACAGTTTTCCTGACATCTGATAGAATACACTACATTGCTCTGTTTGTAACTAGGGATCATGTCCTTAGGGTGAACTAATTTCTGTCTCAAGGTGTTAACCGGTTTAAAGTAAACTGGGATTTTGTGCTGTCTGAAGATCCTCTGTAGTTTTTCCCCTACTCCTGCTAAATAAGGGAGAGACATTCCTCTTCTTCTTGTCTCCGTCTCCTGTCTATCTGGTCTCTTTGTTCTCTGGGACTTCTGCACTTTGTCCAGGGACCATCGTGGGTACCCACATACTGTGAGGGCTTTCCGGACACGTTGTTCTTTAGCCCTTCCATCTGCAGTTGTGGGCACCTGTAGGGCTCTGTGTTGAAGCGTCCTGATCACCCCGAGCTTGTGTTCAAGGAGGTAGTTTGAGCCGAAGAGCAGATATTGGTCAGTGTGAGTTGGTTTTCTGTAAACCCCTGTCTGGAGCTGCCTGTTCTCTCCTCTCTCTCCTCAACTTGCTGTTGCTTGTCAAAATCAAGCAACAGCAAGTTGAGCACTTTACAGAACACATCAACTCGGTGGACGCCAATATCAAGTTCACACGTGAGGATGCCAGAAACAACCATTTAGCCTTCCTGGACTGTGATGTTACAATTGGAGAGAACAGGCAGCTCCAGACAGGGGTTTACAGAAAACCCACTCACACTGACCAATATCTGCTCTTCGTCTCAAACCACCTCCTTGAACACAAGCTCAGGGTGATCAGGACGCTTCAACACAGAGCCCTACAGGTGCCCACAACTGCAGAGGGAAGGGCTAAAGAACAACAACATGTCCGGAAAGCCCTCACAGTATGTGGGTACCTACGATGGTCCCTGGACAAAGTGCAGAAGTCCCAGAGAACAAAGAGACCAGATAGACAGGAGACGGAGACAAGAAGAAGAGGAGTGTCTCTCCCTTATTTAGCAGGAGTAGGGGAAAAACTACAGAGGATCTTCAGACAGCACAAAATCCCAGTTTACTTTAAACCGATTAACACCTTGAGACAGAAATTAGTTCACCCTAAGGACAGGATCCCTAGTTACAAACAGAGCAATGTAGTGTATCATATCAGATGTCAGGAAAACTGTAACGAACACTACATAGGTGAAACGAAGCAACCTTTACACAAAAGGCTATACCAGCACCGCAGAGAGGGCGCCAGTGGACCTCAGCCTGCGGTTCATCTCCACCTTAAAGACACTAACCAGACGTTTGAGGACAATGAAGTTAAAATATTAGCCAGAGAGAAGAAATGGTTTGAGAGAGGGGTCAAGGAGGCATTCTTTGTGAAACGTTTGAAACCCAGCCTTAACTGGGGAGGGGGTCTGAGACACACTTTATCCCCTGTTTACAATGGGGTACTCAGGTCAAAGGAGTTTCAGTCTTTTGTTCATGGTAATGAGTCATTCACGTCATCAAGGGAGCCATCAGAAAGGCATCCATCCCATCATTAGAGGGACAGCTGTCCTGCCATTAGGTGTGCTAACTACAGCACAATAGTTGCTAATTAGAGCTATTGTTTAGTCACTAGCCTATAGCAGTCTGCCTCTCAGTAGGAGGGGTCTGGTTAGGTTTAAAACTCCAGCTTTTGTTGGCTTCTGTTTTATTCTTCTCTACAAGAGTCAGACAGAAGTCAGACTTCCAGAGCAAGAATTTTAGCTGAGGAAGCTTCTGCGATTTGAAGCGAAACGTCCTCGCGTCAAGCAGCCCAGTCCAGTCGAAGATTCAAGCTTCTCTACTTCTGACAAATCAAAGAATTTCCCTTGAACTCTGATCTCCTTGGTGATTTTGAGAAAGGAGGGACTTACTGCTCTTTATGACATCATGGAAATGACAGAAAATTGAATGTGGCTCATCTTTAAGTGTTCTAATGTAATTTATTTTCCAGTTGATGTTCACAGAATTAGAACGGGAACAAAAAGCTTGGAAAAAAAAATGGTCCAATTTGATATCAGAATCGATTTTTAGGTCAGAGTTCATTTTGTGAAAAATAAATAAATAATTACACTTCCGGCTGATGTTTGAGAGAATCTGAGCTTTTAGGGGACCTTCTATGTGATTGGACTCTTATGTGTTGGACATCTCAGTCCACCTGGACTCTCTGACGGCTGTTCTTGAACCTTCAGGGTCATACCAAACTGCTGGAGCTGCTCAGGAACCACGTGGTCCCGTCCACCGCGGTGAGTGTGTCCTGATATTTGTCCTGTTTGGAATTTGTCTTTAAATCCAGGATAATAAATCTTACTTTTGCTCCTTTGAAGCTGGACATCTATAACGCCGCGTCTAACCCGAGGATCATGACCTCAGCCAATCAGATTCTCGTGTTTAACGTGACTGGAAATGTAAGTAAAGTTCTAGTTTCTATTAGCATTATTATTATTTCTTGTCTGGTGTGTCAGCTCCCATCATGCACTGGGGCAGTGTCCTGTTAGTGGTAGTTAGTCTGTGTTAGTGTTACTAGTTGTTATTTTGTGTCCTCTCTGTGAAGAACCGCCTGAGGTTTAGTTTTTTGTGTTTCCAAATCAACCTTTTTGTTCATCTGAGGCTGCTTCCGGTTTCACCGGGTTCCTTGTTGTGATCTGTCCTCCAGAAGAAGATGGCAGAAACACGACGAGATGTTTAGTAGCTTTCAGGTTCACCCCTGGATATCTCTCTCCTGGGAGACTGAGAACCATAATCGATAATCCCAGATTACCAGATCAGGTTTTTGGATTATGATTCAATCTGAGGAGATATCAGCCTGGAAGACTTCATGTCTGTGGTCAGAGTTCATGTCCATGAGAAGATGACACCTGTACTGGAGTAAAATCCAGGAGGACAGTTCGGAATGCAGGAGCCAGGAAGTGGTAGTGAAGAGGACCAGATGGAGACCCTCGTCTCAGACTGAAGGTCTGACCTGTCAGATCATATGGCCGTATTGGTGACAGTGGGTTTGTTTGGACTTACCTTGGAGGTCAGGTGTGTCTCCACAGGGCGGTTCTTCAGACGAGCTTAATGACATAACGTTGACTTCAGCAGTCGGGACTTTATTTGGTCCACGAGTTGTAAATGTTGTTTTAACTTTGTGCTTCGTGTCTGACGTTGCTTCCTGTCAGGGTCAGATTCTGGTCAACGGTGCGGCTGTGGTGGAGGCGGACGTCGAGGCGAAGAACGGACGGCTGTATGTGCTGGACGGCGTTCTGATTCCAGCCTCCATTGAACCGGTGCTGCCACACCGATGTGACCTCACAGTCACAGAGATCATCAGCGTGGGTTTCATTCAATCATTCGACACGTTTTGACTTCATACACTTGTCTAATTTTTAAGTACATTTTATTTCTACACTTCTTACTGTCTGGTTCTCAGACTTGGACTCTAACCAGTGACCTAAGGTGACGACTGGATGTCGTTGGTAGCAGGTCAGTTTGGAGGATCCTCGGGAACGACTTTGTGTCTTTCCAGAGGATCCTCCAAAATTGGTTACTTTAGCGAGGCGGCGATGGACCAGTTGTGTGTCTCAGTGGTTGCCATCCAGGACTTATACCAGACTGTACTTTACTTTCCAGTTTCTTTTTTCAACCTTTGATTTCTTTCAGCACATGTGTCTTGATGGTTTTGATAGACTTTCTCCACACTGTGTGGTGCTGAACCTCCTTTACTCTGTCCTTCTATCCTTCAGCTTTCTTCTCTTCCTCTTCCCCTCTTCTTCTCATCTCTCTTTCAGGGACATATCCATTGTCTCTTCTGTCCCACGTCCAAACCTGCTCAGCCTGCTTTCCTGGATGGTCTTGTTTTTTTATTCTGTCCATCTTTGGAACTCCACGTGTTCTTCAGCATTCAAATTTCTTCTTCTGCGCTCCCTTCACAGCTCATGTCGCAGGTTCTTACATCATTACCAGTCTTGTAGACCTGACCTTTTGACCTGTGCCTGAACTCTCACATCCCTCCAGTTGTTCCATTCAGACTTTACTTTGTGGATTATTTCTGTTCTCAAGTCTCCATCTTCAAGCATTTAAACCTGTTCACTCTTTTCTGATCTGAACTGTGATCTTCATTAACCCCCTCAGATACTCCCTCCTCTTCCTGTCAACTTTCCATAGCCTTTTTCTGTCATTCCAGTGTCCTCTAGGTCCTTCTGGAGCTGCACAACACAAAGTCATCTGCAAAAATCTGCAGCAGGAACATCCTGAAGATCTGTTACAGCAGGGGTCACTGACCCTGCTGTTGGAGGTCACATGTCCAGCTGATGTGAGCTCACCTGTGTTAATTAGTTAGCAGTGGGTGGAGCAGGACAGGAGCAGGGTCAGTGACCTTTACTGTTTGTGAAATGGGGTGTTACTGTAGCTATGAGAGGGCGGAGCTTACTGAAATGAGGGTTTGACAGCTGTGTGTTTGTAATAATGCAGCATGGTTTGTTTTTCAGGGTCCATGTATGAGCTGCTCAAAGATTAAACTGATGCAGTGTACGTCTGGAGTTTTCACAGTAAGACGTCTCACTCTGCTCATTTTTCAGCAACTCTGATACGTCACACAGTCACACTCTTATGACATCACTGGAAAATTGGTGGGACATGTGGGAATGAAGAATAAAGTAATTTATAAAAAATAAAAACAGTGTTAATATGACAAAAAAGTCATAATTAGATTAGATAGAACTCTATTAATCCCTTGGGAAAACATCCTCAAGGAAACTGAGGTTCCAGCAACATTGTATAGCAGCACACAGGGTAAGAAGCACACAGAGCATCAAAAGTGAAAGTTAAAAAAGTTTGCATATATAAATATAAATGCCAGATATACTGATTGCTACTGGTTTACTGGCTACTACTGTTCCTCTCCTTCCCGTCCCCTGTCTTCCTGTTACTCCTCCTCCCCCTGAGTGAGGAGTTGTACAGTCTGTTGGTCCTGCACTTGGGAAGGAGCAAATAACCCTCATTTTGCAAAAGATTCTAATGTGAAAACAACACTTCTTTTCTTTTATTATACTGTAATGCTGATAAAATATTAAATTCCCTTTGAGCTTTTTATGTGCCTTTTTATGATATCAAGAGTTCATATTACAAAATCAGAAATCTGATCAAGCTCCAAATGAAGAGTAAATGCAAGTTAGCACCTTCATTATGTTGTTGATACGTGCAGAGAGGATCAAAGTGACTCCGCCCCTTTCTCCATAAGCTGAAAATAAAATTTACATAAGTAATATTTAAACAGACATCATTAGTTTTATACAGTTTTCAGCAGATGGTTACAAAAAGATTTACTTTGAGTTCAGTTCAATCTGTTATTAGAGTCTCCTGTGTTAAATGTCAAGGAGACAAGTGAGGGAAGCCACCAAGACGAGCTCCAGTCAGTGGGTGTGATTGGAGAGAGTTTTATCGGTTATTCACCAGTCACAGCTTCAAGGGAAACACAGAAAGCATGTGCTTAAAAAAAAGATAAGTGAAATAATGTGAAATAATGTAACAGCTTGATTGGGATCTCCCACACCGTTCAGCTGGTTTGGAATTATTCTCAAAACATGCACTTTGACCTGAAACTCATCAATTTATAAAATTCTGTAATATTCTGTGACTGACAGATAAATAAGAATAAATCTATTTTTTCTTCTTCTTGTGTTTTTAATCAGGGATCGAACTACGGCTGTGATTACATGTTCTCCATCAGTTCTCCAGGGTTTAACTTCCCATTAAAAGGCTGCTCGCCGCTCTGCAACATAACCTCCACGGTACAAACACACACACACCACACTGACATCAGGTCAGATCCCAGAATGTGTTCCCACGATGGGTGCAAAATGTGATCAGATACGAATGTTTCCGTGAGGTCATAGACGCTGTAACACACGTGGCCTGCAGCCATGAACAGGGTGCATTTTTCTGCAGAAGCTCCTCCTCCTTCTGGCCTGTCATTTTTGAAGCTGGGCCATTTACTGGAGCAAAGTGTGCACAGAACGAGAGAGACATACATGTGCACGGTCATTCCTATCACAGGATTAAACAGACTGTATTTTACACACCTCTTTAAAGGTGGAGCTTTGATTGGATGCAAACATTTTCATCTGATTGCCATCATTATATCAAGTTTTCTGTAAAGGTCAAAGGTCAAGC
Organism: Thalassophryne amazonica; assembly: GCF_902500255.1. Taxonomy (NCBI): domain Eukaryota; kingdom Metazoa; phylum Chordata; class Actinopteri; order Batrachoidiformes; family Batrachoididae; genus Thalassophryne; species Thalassophryne amazonica. The sequence continues at coordinate 6,357,123 of NC_047124.1, forward strand.
ACTCTGAATGCCTTCATCTTTTAATGTTAAACATTGTGATGGTAGCGGAGCATTAATTAAGCTCTGATTGGTTGGAACTGATCCTGAGAATGCAGTAATTTAAAGTTTAATGTGTAATTTTTTTTTTCTGTGCAGACTCCAGCGTGCTGCAAAGGTTTCTATGGTCCAGACTGCAGCCCCTGTCCAGGAGGATTCCAGAAGCCCTGCTCTGGACACGGTCAGGTCAGAACCCTTTCCTCCATTAGCACGCACCATGTTAGACCCGATTTAAAGCAACATCTCCCTCAAAAAGAAGCTGCCTCAACACTTCCAAAGAAGACTGACAGAGACCCAGAATATGTAAAGACTGGAACCAGGGTGGGAAGGACCAGGGTGGGAATGATTTGGGGGGGGGCTAACTAGGTTAGCAATGACCAGGTTGGGAATGACCACAGTGGGAACAAAGAGGTTGGGAAGGACCAGGTTGGGAAGAACAGGAGCAGGGGTGGGGGGTGGACGACTAACAGGTTGGGAAGGACGGGAGTGGTGACCAGAGTGGGAAGGACCAGGGTGGAAATGATTGGGGGGGCTAACTAGGTTGGCAAGGACGAGATTGGGAATGACCACGGTGGGAACAAAGAGGTTGGGAAGAATGAGGGCAGGGGTGGGGTGGTCAGATGACAAATAGGTTGGGAAGGACGGGGTGGCAACCAGGGTGGGAAGGACCATGTTGGGAACAACCATGTTGGGAAGGACAAGGATGGGCACGACCAGGTGAGAAGGACCAGGTTGAGGACGTCCAATGTGGGAACGACTGTGTTGGGAACGACAAGGGTAGGAATGACCAGGTAAGAAGGACCAGGGTGGGAATGACCAATGTGGGAACGTCCACATTGGGAAGGGCAATTGTGGAACAACCAGGTAAGAAGGGCCAGGGTGGGAAGGACCAGGTTAGGAAGGACCAGGGTGGGAAGGACCAGGGTGGGAATGACCAGGGTGGGAAGGACAAGAGTAGGAATGACCAGGTGAGAAGGACCAGGGTGGCAACGACCAATGTGGGAACGTCCATGTTGGGAAGGGCAATTGTGGGACCAACCAGGTAAGAAGGGCCAGGGTGGGAAGGATCAGGGTGGGAACGACCATGTTGGGAATGACCAGGTGAGGACCATGTTGGGAACAACCAGGGTGGGAACGACCAGGGTGGGTGCGCCAACCTTATTGTTGTTGTTTTGTGACAGTGTGTTGAGGGAATCACAGGAAATGGAACCTGTATCTGTGAACCAAACTTCAGAGGGTCCCGCTGTCAGTACTGCTCCAACGCCAACAAATATGGACCCAGCTGTGACCGCGGTATGTCTGTGAGCTTTGATCCCCTGACAGCTGACAGACGGCGGGCATCCCTGAACCTGGTCCGTGTGTCTTTGTCTGCAGTGTGCGGCTGCATCCACGGGTTATGTGACAACCGTCCAGATGCCGACGGACGCTGTAAAGTCGACTCGTGTTTGTCAGGTTACACCGGACCATACTGTGAGCGCCAGACCCAGGCCTGTGGCATCCATGTTCAGTTCTGTCACGCCCACGCAGACTGTGACTTCAGCCAGGGGGCGCAACAGTGCGTATACTGCACCTCACCACAGCGATGTGAAAGCAACTTTTAAAGCAACACATTTAGAAGAACATCTGCAGTAATAAATGTGTTAATGTAGAATATTTATGACCTCACTTATGAGGTAAATAAAAAATAACAGCAGGGGGCAGTATAAGAAAAACAGGCAAAACCTAAACATTTATCAACTAAATTGTCATAAACTAACCCTGTTACTATAGTGATCATTCGGCGTGTCTGCTGTTTTTTTGTTTGCAGGTGTGTCTGTAAATCTGGTTACCAAGGCGACGGCATCACTTGTGTGGAATTGGATCCGTGTGCGCCGCCTCAACGAGGAGGCTGCAGTGTGAATGTAAGTCAGATCACATTTCATTTTACGAAATCCAAAACCAGTTCAAACCCGGAGGCATAGAGACGAGTCACGTAACTTGGACTTGAACCAGAGTGAAATTTCAAACCAGATTTATTTTGCTTGGGGTTTGTGATTAGCACTGGACCTGAGCTTCATATCCTCAACCACCAAAAATCAGGAACTGTGTCATAGAAGAAGAAGCCATTGGTATTGATTGGTATTCCTGGATTGCACAACTTGAAACTGGTGAGGGTCTGAGATTCACCCTGCACAGGATGCCATGCCCTGGCTAGGTGGATGGGACCATGCAAATGATCTTGTTTAAGGACACAGACAAGTAGCAGGACCAGGAATCGAATCCAGGTCTACGTATTGGAAACCGGCACAGAACGGAACTGGGTGGAATTGAACTCGGGACTTACTTCTTGCCACTGTTGCAGCTAATCACATAACACACCAGGCATGTTGGACAAGTCTCCTACGCTGTTCAGTCTGTCCATGAACTGAAATATCATGGAGTCCAGCAACTTGGATGCCTTTTCATTGGTGAGGAAACGTTTACTGGCCTTGACTTTGAAGTTGATGCTATGATCATTGTGGTATCAATGGATACCCTTAGTGAGGAATCAGCGTGTCTGGATTTGACATTGTCCTGGATCCAGACTAAGATTCAGGCTTTCAGTGATTCCCTGGACTCATCCATCAGAAATGTATCCGTATATGGTGAAAGTGTTGAACTTGTAGAGACATTCACTGATCTTAGCGGTGATGTTCATGTCTCTTGGTCTTCAGATTTTGAGATCCAGTGATGGTTGGGAAGATCTTATGAATGCAAAGGTCAGAGGTGTTTGGTGACAGTGATATCTTTACCAGAGAATGAAGGTCTAGGTCTTTAGGGTCCTGGTGCTTCCTGACTTACTCTATGGTTGTCAAATTGGACTTTAACCAATGAGCTAAGGTGATGCCTGGATGTCTTTGGTACCAAGTGTCTTTGGGCGATCCACTGGTCCCCTTGTTTCAAATGAGAGGTTACTTTAGTGAGACTCAGAATGACTGGGCGGGGGGGGTGGGGGGTGGAGAGATTCTGGTTCCTCCCATTGTGTAAACACACAGAAGAGGCTCCTCCCCCTGAATTTAATGGTATTGCTTGGTCACATGACCATATGTATCTTATATTTCTGTTATGCTGAACTCTTCAGGCTCTATTTTGGGACCATGTGAGTTTCTCCTCTTCTGCTAAGTCGTATTTGATGGGTCTAAACTCTTTTCTGCCCCCTACAGGCAGAGTGTATAAAAACAGGTCCAAGCACACACCGGTGTCAATGTCTGTCAGGATGGACGGAGGATGGGGATGAATGCCGGCCAATCAACATATGTGACGGTCCGGATAGGGGCGGCTGCCATGTCAACGCTACCTGCATCTCCGTAGGACCCGGACAGGTAATCTTGCTTTAAAGGACTCGGAGCTGTGGTCCAGTAGAGACCCCAGGGAGTGATTAGTCTTGATCCTGTCCTTTTTATACCAACAGCGTAACTGCATGTGTAAGGCGGACTACACAGGGAACGGGCGGGACTGTGAACCCCTTAACCAGTGCGTTCTCCAAACTGGAGGCTGCCATTACCTGGTGAGGAGCTTAAATCCCAGACGTGGGTCCGCTGGACATTAATATTTACCTTGTTTTGTGAGCGCACATGCACAGAAAACCAGCAAAATAACAAATCTGCAGAGATTTAAAGGGTTTTCATCACGAGCTGATGTTTGTTTGTGCAGGCTGACTGTCGGCTGATCTCGGGTCAGTGGAAATGTGTTTGCGAGGACGGATACGCTGGTGACGGGAAAATATGTTACGGCACCGTGGAACAGGTCGGAATTTTAATGAAAATAAAACAGATCTGGATTTGGACACGAAGGCGAGAGACAAAATTATAATAAGACTAGAGATGAAAGTAGAGATTTTAAACAAGATACAGATTAGAGCAAGGCAACATGTCAGTCGTGATATTTTATTATTTTGCTGTTTTATTCTTACTGAGTGACACAGAATTAATTTGTGGGATTTTTAGGAGTTGATGACGCTACCAGATGTCTCTGAGTTCCTCACCTGGATAACTGTAGGTCTCATTTTCATTAATCCAACACAAAAAATACTTAAAAATGCTTGAGATGGCCTGTAAACCACCTTCATGTCCTCCACTCGGTTTTGTCTTTTTGTGTTCGTCCTGTCCCAGGACTCTGGTCTGTCCCAGATTCTGTCGGAGCAGAACATCACCCTCCTGGTTCCGTCTTCTGCTGCCGTGGCTAAAATGTCTTCAGAAGACAAGAAGTTCTGGACGTTAAAGGGCAACTTGCCAAGTCTTCTCAGGTCACATGGTTTTCTTTGGAGAGATGGCAGCTTTAATTTTTGAACAGTCACAAGTTCTAATGTCTGTTTTTTTCATGGATACGTCCTGAAATGAAATATCAATCTGCTCCCTGACAGAAATCACATGATTCCAGGAAACTATCCATCATCCAGCCTGAGCAGCATGTCCTCTGTGACATCACTTCTCAGGACAACACTTCCTTTATCAACCAATCAGGTGAGACTACAGGTGGCGAGGATGAAAGAGTCCATCCTTACATGTACCAGACTTGTACATGTGCTGAATACAGGCCGTGTTTAGCCTAGCATAGCACAAAGAGAGGAAGCAGGATGGAAAAATGCTAGCTTAGCTGAGCTTAGCTTAGCTCAGCAGCTTGAAGTATCCACATGAAGCATTTGAATAGGGTTAGCAACGCTGTGAAAGACACCCGAATGATCGCTGATATCATAATAATCTGTTTGCTCTGTCAGTCAACAGTTGTGGGAGGAGCCACCATTACCATATCGAATATAGCTGCAACCAATGGACTCATACATCTCATTGATAAGGTACAACGCCAATAATAATAGCAATAATAATAACAAGAGCAATAATAACACAATAACAACAGCAATAGCAACAACAATAATAGCTATAATCACAGCAATAATTATAACAATAATAATAACAGCAATAATAACACAATAACAACAGCAATAGCAACAACAATAATAGCTATAATCACAGCAATAATTATAACAATAATAATAACAACAATAATAACACAATAACAACAGCAATAGCAACAACAATAATAGCTATAATTGCAACAATAATTATAATAATAATAATAATAACAACAATAATAACACAATAACAGCAATAGCAACAACAATAATAGCTATAATCACAACAATAATTATAATAACAATAATAATAACAACAATAATAATGTAATAACAGCAGCAATGGCAACAACAATAATAATAACAACAATAATAACGTAATAACAGCAGCAATGGCAACAACAATAATAGCTATAATAACAACAATAACACAATAACAGCAGCAATAGCAACAACAATAACAGCTATAATAACAACAATAACAACACAATAACAGCAGCAATAGCAACAACAATAATAGCTATAATAACAACAATAACAACACAGTAACAGCAGCAATAGCAACAACAATAATAGCTATAATAACAACAATAACAACACAGTAACAGCAGCAATAGCAACAACAATAATAGCTATAATAACAATAATAACACAGTAACAGCAGCAATAGCAACAACAATAATAGCTATAATAACAATAATAACACAATAACAACAGCAATAGCAACAACAATAATAGCTATAATAACAACAATAATTATAATAACAATAATAATAACAATAGTAACACAATAACAGAAATAGCAACAACAATAATAGCTATAATAGCTATAATAACAACAGTAATTCTAATAACAATAATAATAACAATAATAACAACAATAATAGCTATAATAACAACAATTATAATAATAACAACAATAATAATAGTAACACAATAACAACAGAAATAGCAACAACAATAATAGCTATAATAGCTATAATAACAACAGTAATTATAATAACAGTAATAATAACAACAATAATAACAACAATAATAGCTATAATAACAACAACTATAATAATAACAATAGCTATAACAACAATTATAGTAACAATAATAATAGCTATAATAACAACAATAATAACACAATAACAATAATATTTATAATAATAACAATAATAGCTATAATAACGCAATAACAGCAGCAATAGCAACAACAATAATAGCTATAATAACAACAATAATAACACAGTAACAGCAGCAATAGCAACAACAATAATAGCTATAATAACAACAGTAATAACACAATAACAGCAGCAATAGCAACAACAATAATAGCTATAATAATAACACAGTAACAGCAGCAATAGCAACAACAATAATAGCTATAATAGCTATAATAACAACAGTAATTATAATAATAACAATAATAATAACAATAGTAACACAATAACAACAGAAATAGCAACAACAATAATAGCTATAATCACAACAATAATTATAATAATAACAACAACACATGATGTTAAATGTGCATGTTTGTTTTTGACCAGCATGGTGCCTAGCAACAGTAACCATGTCAACGTCTCCCCAAACAACTCACACATACACACACACACACACACACACACACACACAAAACTCATCCACACACAAACATTAATTATGGAGAACAGTACACATGCACACATACATGTGCATACACACACAGACACACACAACAATCAACAATTAAGATCAAAGCTCAGTGATCAGACACATAATCTGATGTTTCTTCTCCTGTGTGCAGGTTCTGGTTCCAGATCAGAAACTGAGTGATGGTCTGCTGGCGTCGCTCGCTCTAAGGACGGAGTTTTCTCTCTTCAGATCGTACCTCATTGTACACACACAAATTTGCATTTTCACACAGCATGCACTTTTTCTTATTTGCATTTTATGGTTTGTTTGTTTGTTTGTTTTTCAGGAACACAATCTAACAAATGAGTTCACACAGTCGGACTGGTTCACCGTCTTTGCACCAACGGACGCCGCTGTCACAGAATACCTCACCAAAATGGCTGCCACTTCAATGGTATAGATAAATTGATAATTAATAATGTCCAATACCAGTATTACCTCCACCAGCCAATGGAGGAGGGCAGTTAGAATGTGTTTTTTTTTTTTCCCATCATGCCTGTCTGCATTTACATGGAGACTTGAGGAAATTTACTACAAACACTAGATAGGCCTTTATGATGTCATAAGTTACATGTGTTACAGCAGAGAAACAAAAGAAGACTATGTCATGTTGTTAAACTTTGTATCTGTCTTCACACACGTTCTGAAGCCTGTTTTTCTTTCAGGATATAAACACCACTCGTTACCATGTGGTGGCGTCAGAGCGCCTGCAGCTAAGCGACCTGCAGTCTGGAGGATACAAACAGACTCTGCTCGGATTCTCCTTCCAGCTCGGATTCTTCCCCCGAGATGGAAAGGTCAGAGAGAGTTGTATATCCAGCTTCCTGCGTCTCACCATAATGATATCGTGGTGTTTTTGTTTTATTTATTTATTTTGCACAACAGAAATTCCAAGTTCTCATTTGCCACTGAATGCAGCATATGTGTGTGTGATGTCAGTCAAATTTGGCCAAATCTCTAACTGATGCTAACGCTGTTGTTCATCATGTTGATGCATCATGATCTCTGTCCTCCTTTGGGTGTTGTTGATGTTCTGTATATTAAAACAAAGGAGACTGTATATCAGAATAAATGAGATTTAAACATATAAGATGATTTATCTTTGAGATTAGTTGAAATAATTTGTCATTTCGCAGTCATCCTGGGAAGAAATTTCGAAACGTTTACAGGAACTATTCTACAGGTTTGTCTCCAAAAAACACTGAAGAAGCTTCTTGGATGAGAAGAGAAACAAATTCAGTTGCAGTAAATGTTTGCATAAGTTGAAATAATGTTGCGCTGGCACTGTATTTTTTTTAATAAAAGAATAAATAAGACAATAATTTATCAGTTTGTATGTCAGGAAACAACAGCATTCTGTATTTGGCTTTTTTTTTTTTCTTGCTTGACTTTATTTATTTCTTGACTTTATTGTTTTTCTTGAACAAAGTGCTTGTTTGTTTTGCAGGTGTTTGTCAATGAAGCTCAGATCAACGTGTCGGACATCCTGAGCGGTAACGGCGTCATTCACGGTGTGACGGCAGTTTTACAAATCAAAAGAAATCGCTGTGATGACATTAGTTACGACAGCGTGAGGGTAAAACATCACTATCATTTTGTCTTTATGTCTGGAGAAAAGTTTGAAAGTTTTAACCCCTTAACGCCCATCGTCGCATATATGCTACAATCTCTGACTCAAATATGCAACTTACCAACTTGACCTGTATGCCCGTTGTCGCAAATTTGCAACATACCATCATTATTATTATAACATTATAACATAAAGTCATTACCAGAATACCCAATATTACTATCTAGTTTTTGTGCAAAAGTGAAATTAATAATCTCAACATTATTTACCATCTACTTAAAGGCAAAAACACACACAAAACTTTTAAATTTTTTATATACAGCTATATAAATTCAGGCATTAAGGGGTTAAATGTCATTTCAAAAGTAAATAAATCAGTGAAAAAATGTCTTTCTCTCTGTGCAGGGGCTATGTCTGGATTGTGTCTTTCCACGAGACAATGTCTGCCCAAATGGACTGACTCCAGACGTAAGAACAAATCTGACCAAATGTTCAGGTGGTCTGTAAACGGATCAACTTCTCCGATAATTCAATAACAACTATAAAACCAAACTTTAAATACAGTGTGTCAGAGTCTGTTTTTTGTTTTTAGAAATCCGCACAGACGATGCCATGTCTCTTCAAGAAGATGCTCAATGGAAAAGAAGTGCTGGCTTTGGGCTGCAGGACAAACTGCATGAAGTCACACATCGTACGTTTAGAGTGACTTATTTTTTTATTATCATGAAACACATTTGCATTCACACCTTTGCATTCAGACTTTGAGTCGACAATATAAAAACTTTGTGTTTCAGGTTCCTCTGTGCTGCAGCGGGTATTTTGGGGAGCATTGTGAACGCTGCCCCGGACCAAAGGGTCAGCCATGCTTTGGGAATGGACTTTGTATGGATGGAATCAACGGGATGGGAATCTGTCGGTGTAACAAGGGCTTTAATGGGACGGCCTGCGAGACCTGCAACAGCAACAAATACGGAGTCCACTGTGACCAGGGTTTGTATATCCACTGTGATTATAGTTTGTACAACCCCTGGCAATAATTATGGAATCACCGGCCTCGGAGGATGCTCATTCAGTTGTTTAATTTTGTAGAAAAAAAAAGCAGATCACAGACATGACACAAAACTAAAGTCATTTCAAATGGCAACTTTCTGGCTTTAAGAAACACTCTAAGAAATCAGGAAAAAAAATTGTGGCAGTCAGTAACGGTTACTTTTTTAGACCAAGCAGTGGAAAAAAACATGGAATCACTCAATTCTGAGGAAAAAATTATGGAATCGTGAAAAACTAAAGAACACTCCAACACATCACTAGCATTTTGTTGCACCACCTCTGGCTTTTATAACAGCTTGCAGTCTCTGAGGCATGGACTTAATGAGTGACAAACAGTACTCTTCATCAATCTGGCTCCAACTTTCTCTGATTGCTGTTGCCAGATCAGCTTTGCAGGTTGGAGCCTTGTCATGGACCATTTTCTTCAACTTCCACCAAAGATTTTCAATTGGATTAAGATCCAGACTATTTGCAGGCCATAACATTGACCCTATGTGTCTTTTTGCAAGGAATGTTTTCACAGTTTTTGCTCTATGGCAAGATGCATTATCATCTTGAAAAATGATTTCATCATCCCCAAACATCCTTTCAATTGATGGGATAAGAAAAGTGTCCAAAATATCAACGTAAACTTGTGCATTTATTGATGATGTAATGACAGCCATCTCCCCAGTGCCTTTACCTGACATGCAGCCCCATATCATCAATGACTGTGGAAATTTACATGTTCTCTTCAGGCAGTCATCTTTATAAATCTCATTGGAACAGCACCAAACAAAAGTTCCAGCATCATCACCTTGCCCAATGCAGATTTGAGATTCATCACTGAATATGACTTTCATCCAGTCATCCACAGTCCACGATTGCTTTTCCTTAGCCCATTGTAACCTTGTTTTTTTCTGTTTAGGTGTTAATGATGGGTTTCGTTTAGCTTTTCTTTCTTACAGTTCGGTCACAGACGTTGACTCCAGTTTCCTCCCATTCTTTCCTCATTTGTTTTGTTGTGCATTTTCGATTTTTGAGACATATTGCTTTAAGTTTTCTGTCTTGACGCTTTGACATCTTCCTTGGTCTACCAGTATGTTTGCCTTTAACAACCTTCCCATGTTGTTTGTATTTGGTCCAGAGTTTAGACACAGCTGACTGTGAATGACCAACATCTTTTGCAACATTGCGTGATGATTTACCCTCTTTTAAGAGTTTGATAATCCTCTCCTTTGTTTCAATTGACATCTCTCATGTTGGAGCCATGATTCATGTCAGTCCACTTTGTGCAACAGCTGTCCAAGGTGTGATCACTCCTTTTTAGATGCAGACTAACGAGCAGATCTGATTTGATGCAAGTGTTAGTTTTGGGGATGAAAATTTACAGGGTGATTCCATAATTTATTCCTCAGAATTGAGTGAGTCCATATTTTTTCCCTCTGCTTGGTCTAAAAAAGTAACCGTTACTGACTGCCACAATTTTTTTCTTGATTTCTTATAGCGTTTCTTAAAGCCAGAAAGTTGCCATTTGAAATTACTTTAGTTTTGTGTCATGTCTGTGATCTGCTTTTTTTTTCTACAAAATTAAACAACTGAATGAACATCCTCCGAGGCCGGTGATTCCATAATTATTGCCAGGGGTTGTAGATCCACTCTGATTGGAGTTTGTAGATATATACAGTACTGTTCAGAATAATAGTAGTGCTATGTGACTAAAAAGATTAATCCAGGTTTTGAGTATATTTCTTATTGTTACATGGGAAACAAGGTACCAGTAGATTTAGTAGATTCTCACAAATCCAACAAGACCAAGCATTCATGATATGCACACTCTTAAGGCTATGAAATTGGGCTATTAGTAAAAAAAAGTAGAAAAGGGGGTGTTCACAATAATAGTAGTGTGGCATTCAGTCAGTGAGTCTGTCAATTTTGTGGAACAAACAGGTGTGAATCAGGTGTCCCCTATTCAAGGATGAAGCCAGCACCTGTTGAACATGCTTTTCTCTTTGAAAGCCTGAGGAAAATGGGATGTTCAAGACGTTGTTGTACACACTAGTACACTGTGGTTATACAACTAAATACTAGTTTAATGATTCACAGGATTGCTAAAAAAGCAGTTTGAACATAATAGTTTTGAGTTTGTAGCGTCAACAGCAGATGCTATTATTATTGTGAACACCCCCTTTTCTACTTTTTTTTTTTACTAATAGCCCAATTTCATAGCCTTAAGAGTGTGCATATCATGAATGCTTGGTCTTGTTGGATCTGTGAGAATCTACTGAATCTATTGGTACCTTGTTTCCCATGTAACAATAAGAAATATACTCGAAACCTGGATTAATCTTTTTAGTCACATAGCACTACTATTATTCTGAACACTACTGTATATATCCACTCTTATCATGGTTAGTAGATCCACTGTGTTTGGAGATTGTAGATCCACTGTGATCATGGTTTGTAGATCCACTGTGTTATGAGTCTATATATCCACTCTTATCATGGTTTGTAGATCCACTGTGTTTGGAGATTGTAGGTCCACTGTGTTTTGAATTTGTATATCCACTCTGATCACTGTCTGTAGATCCACTGTGTTTGGAGATTGTAGATCCACTATGTTTGGAGTTTGTATATCCACTCTGATCATGGTTTGTAGATCCACTGTGTTTGGAGATTGTAGATCCACTGTGATCATGGTTTGTAGATCCACTGTGTTATGAGTTTATATATCCACTCATCATGGTTTGTAGATCCACTGTGTTTGGAGATTGTAGGTCCACTGTGTTTTGAATTTGTATATCCACTCTGATCATTGTCTGTAGATCCACTGTGTTTGGAGACTGTAGATCCACTATGTTTGGAGTTTGTATATCCACTCTGATCATGGTTTGTAGAGCCACTGTGTTTGGAGAATGTAGATCCATTGTGATTATAGTTTGTAGATCCACTGTGTTTGGAGTTTGTAGAGCCACTATGTTTGGAGTTTGTATATGCACTCTTATCGTGGTTTGTAGATCCACTGTGTTTGGAGATTGTAAATCCACTATGATCAAGGTTTGTAGATCCACTGTAATCATGGTTTGATCCACTGTGTTTGGAGTTTGTAGATGCACTGTGATCATGGGTTGTAGATCCACTTTTAACATGGATTGTGGGTCCACTGTGATTATAGTTTGTCGATCCACTGTTATCAGGGTTTGTAGATCCACTTTAAGTAGGGATTGTAGATCCACTGTGTTTGCAGATTGTAGATCCACTGTGTTTTGAAGTTGTATATCCACCCTAATCATGGTTTGTAGATCCATTGTGATTATAGTTTGTAGATCCACTGTGTTTGGAGTTTGTAGAGCCACTATGTTTGGAGTTTGTATATGCACTCTTATCATGGTTTGTAGATCCACTGTGTTTGGAGATTGTACATCCACTATGATCAAGGTTTGTAGATCCACTGTAATCATGGTTTGATCCACTGTGTTTGGAGGTTGTAGATGCACTGTGATCATGGGTTGTAGATCCACTTTTAACATGGATTGTGGGTCCACTGTGATGATAGTTTGTCGATCCACTGTTATCACGGTTTGTAGATCCACTTTAAGTAGGGATTGTAGATCCACTGTGATCATAGTTTATCAACCCACTGTGATTTTTTGTAGATCTACTGTTATTTTATTAAATCTACTGCAATCATGTTTTGTAGATACACTGTGGCTTATACACCCATTGTGATTGGGGTTTGTAGAATTAGTGTGAATAAATATTTATGCTGGGGTGGTGACCAAGAGGTTAGTGCACTTGGTTTCAGTGTGGAAGGTTCTTGGTTCAAACCCCACCCCTGCCACATTTCTCCATGTAATGTGGAGTTGCATCAGGAAGGGCATCCAGCGTAAAACTTGTGCCAAATCAATATGCAGATCCACCTTGGATTGGCGACCCCTAGTGAAAAACAAGGGAGCAGCTAAAGGGACTTACTTACTTGCTATGAAATGAATATTTGTGATTGTTGACAGATTTAAACTTCTTAAAATCTTCTTTGCAGAGTGTTTGTGTAAAAACGGAGATTGTAACGATGGACCAAATGGTGATGGGACTTGTGAATGTGACCTGGGCTGGAAAGGCATCCTGTGTGATGAAAGTATGAAAATAAATCTTTAATCTGAGATAATCTTGACACACAGAGATACAGCTGAGATAATCAGCAATAACATGAGAATTTTTTTTGAGATTTGATAACAAGCGTATGAGAGAAATTCAGAGATGTGAAACTTGAAGAAGAAAACTTGAGATCTAATAATAATGATGAGACAATGACAAGTAGTAAACTTGAAAATGAGAGATACTAAATTCAGGATATGAAATAGACCAGAAGTGTGAGAAACAAAGGCATGTTAAATGACTGAGATTAGAGATCAAATTGAGATGTGAAATGACTTTGAGATTAGACAAGACTGTAAAAGGTGAAATGATCCTGAGATTAGAGATAAATTGTGGATGTGAAATTACCTTGAAATTGGAGTTAAATTCAACATATGAAACCAAAAATTAGAGATAATTATGAGATGATGCAATCGCATCACTCTAATCTGATTGTTTGTTTGTTCATCTCAGAAATTGAATCTGCACCTGATGAACTTTGTGGTTCTGTTAAATGTCACACGAGTGCAAAGTAAGTGAATGTCTCTTTGTCTTTTGACTTTAATGTGACTTTTGAAATATTTCAATATGTCAGCTATTTCTCTTGTGCTATGATGCAACATTTTTACAGTAACATGGTTTCTTTACAAAATGATGTTTTGTTCTCAAATTATTGCAGTTTGGAAATCACAGATTTGCCTTTCAGATTGTACCAGTGACACTCTGACATATTTTGACTAAACAACTAGAGTGGAGACAATTCACGATGGTCGACAACAACTAGCTAGGACTCGACTAGTCGTGGAATGTTCTTATAGTTGACTAGCTGGGTGATTCATATTTTCCTGCACAGCTGTCAAAAACAGAGACCGGTTTCCTGAGGGCTTAGATCAAGCAGGAACCAGCACAGGAACCAACACCCAGCAGTAGCCAGAACTCCTTCACTGAAAGCCTGAAGAAATTTCAGAACCACAAACTCTGGTTCCATGGAGTTCACCACATTAATGCCATATTTTCAACTTGTACCTCTATTGTTTTGTTTTTGTTAATTAAAGTTAACTTATGCTTTTACTGCTTAGATTTGGCCTCATTAATGTATTGCCCAGATTAGACTCCTATGACTCAGATTAGTTGGTTAATCTTGATTAGGTGGGACTAGCGCATGCTGTTGTTTTTCTGGTCTGTAACTTTTGTGTTTCACATCTTTTCTTAAAATGTTCTGGCTCGTTCACAGCTGTGTCCTCAGTCGGTTCGGACCGCGGTGTCTCTGTTCTGCTGGATTTCAGGGAAATGGAACCATCTGCACAGGTGAGAATAAGAACGCATCACCAGGTGTGTCAGGGATGTGTTCAGGTGTCACCTGTCCAAGTTATTATGTTTTTGGTTTATTTGTGTCTGCAGCTAAAAATGCGTGCGCGGTGAATAACGGAGGCTGCAGTCTCTACGCCATCTGTAAGCGGACTCGACCCGGGCGGCGGGACTGCGTTTGTAACTATGGTTACACTGGAGATGGACTGGTGTGTGTCGGTATGTGGTTTGGATGGACCTCTGGTCTGTTGTGGCTGGCGTGCCTGGCTGGCTTTTGTGTGTCTTCTGTTTCTGTCTTTTGGTTTTCCTCCCAGGTGGTGCGCATTTGGGACTGAGTGGCTGTGTAGCTGAGTTTATCAGGACCTCACCCTGATCACCTGAGGCTGATCACGTGCAGCTCGTCAGGACTCACAGCTGTGGTGGATCTACACGGATTGGAACATGGTGGCATTTAAGGCTGGAGTGCACAGTGTGTGTTGGCCAGAGACTCGACCTTGTGACCAGACGGGTGAGATCGTCGTCTCTAGAGCCATCTCCCATCAGTGGATGCAGAGAACGTCCAGGTTTGATGCATGGTCTGTGAAAGAGGAGGGGGTGAGGTCTCAAGCTCGTCAGCACACTTCCTGAGGTACGTTTGGTTTTGTGACTAACATTTATACAGTCAGTAAATGTGGTGTCCCTCACACCTTATTATATTGAGCTGTATGTTAGTCGTTTAAATCAGCTTCCACTGCAGTGGAGTTTTGTGAACGGGGTGTTCTATGCCTGCAGGGTGGGAAGCTGATTTGCAATTAAGCCAGGAAGTGTTTGCTGTTTGTACACCTTTGAGTGTTCTCTCTGTGTGTAGAGTGTGGACTCACATAATGATTTCTTCTTTCACAGACTCGGTTTGTTGCGGCCACCTGGGGGGTGTCGGCGGGGTCCTTGGGTCCGAACAGTTTTCTGGCTCCGGACCGTTAGCGCTGCTGGGGAGCGCACCGCAATCCACCACGCCAGACCGCGCACTCTTTTGTTGTTTACGTATCACTTCACTGTTATGTTTATTAAACTCTGTTATCCTTTGTACCGTGCTCTGCTTATTTCATACTGGGTCCTTCAAACGCTGGTCGGTTCTCCGGGCTGCGTCCGACACATAACATGGTCCACTGATGACCGATCAGGATTCAGGGCGCCATCAAGCAAACAAACCTAATTTTTAGAAATAACATGAAATAAGAACATGTTTGTTATTCATTTGGTTTAAAATATTAATGGTATTAATACAGTTCATTACATTAATTTATTAAAAATAAGCTCTAGACTTTAACTTTGTTTACTGGTTTTTAGTAAACAGCGACATCTGCAGGATTTTTTTTTGTGTTTTTCCACAGAGATAAATCCGTGTCTGAAAGGAAATGGAGGTTGCCACGTCAATGCAGACTGTGTTCATATTGGACCAAACAAAGTAAAAATTTATTTTCATACTGCCCACTAAGAATGTAAAATACAGACAACAGGGGTGGAGACAGAAATTCACTTTGAGGGCTGGGGTCTCACCATCCACCAGGTGACACAATCACTGGATCTCAGTCAGTCTGAAAGAGTTGGTTCAAAAAGTTTGATTTTTTTGCATGAGTCAAAAAGCCCCTGGTCTAATTTTGATGATCAGTAAAGGTTAAAGTAAGTTTCAGCAGATATAAAAAGAAAGTGGATTTCTTTTCTCTGCTTCAATAGAATTTCTGCATGTTTTTTATTATTATTATTATTATTATTATAAAAAACTCTTATTGTAATATACAAACATTTTCTTTTGTTTCTTTTCCACAGACTTCTTGTGTCTGTAATCAACATTACTCGGGCGATGGACTGAACTGTGAGCTCATCGACATATGCAAAAAGGTTTGATTTTATACATATAATAAGCATGCTCCAGAGGTGGGCGGAGCCTTTGTTTGAAGTGATGGTGATCGCATAAAAGCCAAGTGGCCTCGTATTGGAGCTGGGCCTTTAATTGAAGCGGCCTTACATTGAAGACAGGCCTTTAACTGAAGCAGCCTCGTATTGGAGACAGGCCTTTAAATGAAGCAGCCTCATATTGGAGCCGGGCCTTTAATTGGAGCGGCCTCATATTAGAGACAGGCCTTTAATTGAAGCCGCCTTGCATTGGAGCTGGGCCTTTAAATGAAGCGGCCTCGTATTGGAGCTGGGCCTTTAATTTAAGCGGCCTCGCATTGGAGACGGGCCTTTAACTGAAGCGGCCTCACATTGGAGGCCAGCCTTTAATTGAAGCAGCCTCGTATTGGAGCCGGGCCTTTAATTGAAGCGGCCTTGCAATGGAGTCGAGCCTTTAATTGAAGCGGCCTCGCAATGGAGACAGGCCTTTAACTGAAGCGGCCTTGTATTGGAACCGGGCCTTTAATTGAAGCAGCCTCGTACTGGAGCCGGGTCTTTAATTGAAGCGGCCTCGCATTGGAGACAGGCCTTTAATTGAAGCGGCCTCGTATTGGAGACAGGCCTTTAATTGAAGCGGCCTCACATTGGAGACAGGCCTTTAATTGAAGCGGCCTTGTATTGGAGCCGGGCCTTCTAAGCCTGTATATCTCATCGATGGGAAATTTCACTTTTTATTTGTGCAATACTGACAAGTGAAAATGAGGCGGGTGGTAGGGGGTTAATTGAAGCGGCCTTGTATTGGAGCCGGGCCTTTAACTAATTCACCGTAAAAACTCTGTGATTTAATTGTGCTTTGATGTGTTTCTAGAAAAATGGTGACTGCCACAGGCTTTCCAAATGTAATATGACAGGCCCGGGTGTTCGCACATGTACGTGTCCCAAAAACTACATCGGAGACGGATTGTCCTGCAAAGGCAGCGTGGCGAGAGTGAGTGCAGACAAACAAATTTTAAAAAGAAGTTACAGAGATATTTGAAGTCATAATACTTTGTTTTGGGACAGGAACTCCTGATCATGAAGTTAAGAGGCTTCTACATGTCTTTGGTGGTACGTAACAAACACGCTTCATTCTGCTGCTTCCAAAACGAGAAAACAAAAGGGCTCCATTTTGTCCTCAGGTGGCTGACATAAACCTGAGAGGTCGCGGCCCGTACACGGTCTTCGCTCCGTCCGAGGAGGCATACGCAAAGGACAGACAGTTTGAAAACAAGGTGATGAAATTCCTTCATTTGGTTGATTTGACTCATTTTTGCATCAAACGTGCTAATGCTAAGCTAGCATGTGTGATTTTTGTGTGAGACCACAATAACTCAGAAAGCAGCAGACAGATGAGCCTGTTGATACATTCTAAGATAGGACCGTTTGTTCCAGATGAAAGCACTGCAGTCCAAAAAAAACCAACAGGCTTATTTAGACGTCGTGTGTAACCACATCGTCTTGTGCCACACTCTGCTGCCCGGCGACCTGAGCCAACCCCGCAACCTGACTGCTCTGTCCGGCCGTGTCCTGACCACCAGCTCCATTCAGGTATCCAATCAGATGGCTGCATGGTCTTGTTTGGGTGAACCACATTTGAATGAAGGTTTTTTGGATAATTTCAGGGCAGCCTCTTTCTCAACAACGTTAATGTGATGTACAACAATGAGGTCGCTGTCAACGGGATCATCCATGAGGTCGACACCATTCTTTTTCCTCCCGACATCGACAATCAGAAGGACTCAACAGTGCCGGTATGTAGAGACTCACAGAGACTCTGTACAACACCAACTCAAACCTCAGCTTAGTCATGTTAGCATTAAGCTAGTCTGGTGTCTGCATGAAGGCATGCCTCACTCCACCATCTCACTCCACCATCTCACTCCACCACCTCACTCCACCATCTCACTCCACCACCTCACTCTACCATGTCACTCCACCACGTCACCCCACCACCTCATTCTACCATGTCACCCCACCACCTCACTCTACCACCTCACTCCACCACCTCACTCTACCATGTCACCCTGCCACCTCACTCTACCACCTCACCCTGCCACCTCACTCTACCACCTCACTCCACCACCTCACTCTACCACGTCACCCCACCACCTCACTCTACCACCTCACCCTGCCACCTCACTCTACCACCTCACCCTGCCACCTCACTCCACCACCTCATTCTACCATGTCACCCCACCACCTCACTCCACCATGTCACCCCGCCACCTCACTCCACCACCTCACTCCACCACCTCACTCCACCACCTCACTCTACCACGTCACCGCACCACCTCACTCTACCACCTCACTCCTCATCTCACCCCACCACCTCACTCCACCACCTCACTCCTCATCTCACCCCACCACCTCACTCTACCATGTCACCCCGCCACCTCACTCTACCACCTCACCCTGCCACCTCACTCTACCACCCCACTACCTCACTCCACCACCTCACTCCTCATCTCACCCCGCCACCTCACTCTACCATGTCACTCCACCACCTCACTCCTCATCTCACCCCGCCACCTCACTCTACCACCTCATTCTACCATGTCGCCCCAGCACCTCATTCTACAACACCCCACCACCTCACTCTACAACCTCATTCCACCACCTCACTCTACCACGTCACCCCACCACCTCACTCCACCACCTCACTCTACCACGTCACCCCACCACCTCACTCTACCAGGTCACCCCACCACCTCATTCCACTACCTCACTCTACCACGTCACACCACCTCACTCACCACCTCACCCCCACCACCTCACTCTACCACGTTACCCCACCACCTCACTCCTCATCTCATCCCACCACCTCACTCTACCACCTCGCTCTACCACGTCATCCCACCACCTCACCCCACCACCTCGCTCCAAGACCTTGGGTCCTGAACCATGCAAATCTGTGATCCAGCCTTATTTCCCAAAAAGTAACCAACTATCTGCTACAACCAGGTGTGGGTGCTGCCCTGGTCTGGTCCAGTTGCTGTAATCCTCAGCAGTGAGCCACCTGCATCCACCACATGACTGTAGTTTGACAGCTGATGCTCCCTCATGGTGTAGGTACAGGTCACGTTGAGGGGCTCCTTGTGTGACACAAAGTAATTTGACTGGTACCCAAGAACAAACACGTAGTCATTGTCCAGGTATCACAAATGTACATTAACACCTGGAGCACCAACAGATCAAAGGGATGGGCTTATGTGCTGCTGTTAAGGCTTTGGCATCACACTTCTATCCAGTGAACGCTTGACTCCATATATCCTTCCTAGATGTCTTTTAACCTTCTAGGCTGAGTTCTAGAGACACCAGTATCATTGCCGACTTCCAACACTCTCATCACATACAGACAGTGCTGATGGCTAAGTTCAAGAAGTCATTGAAAGCCAAGATCGGTGACCCTTCCTGAACTGATACATATATCAGTACCACAAAACCCTGTGACCTTTCACAACATCCAGTTCATATAGATGTCAACGAGAGGAGGAGACAGAACACATCCCTGAACAACAATGCTGCCCACATTCAGAGCGGCATACCAGACACATTGGACCCCCTGCAATATGCATACCGGTGTTGCAGACCAAATTGCCCCCTTAAAAATCGGTCCGCCCTACCTTCACTGCGCATGCGTCATTAGCCGCAGTTCACTGATTAAAACCTCGTTTCTGCTTCAAACTGCCTCCAGTCATCATCTATCTTAGCAGACTCCTACTTCAGGATATTCTTTTTTTTTACTACAGCTCGGCCTTCAGACTCACCCACAAACTGCTCACACTTGGCAGGCACCCCACCCTCTGTGACTGGCAGGCCCTAGTCTGTCAGGATTAATAACAGGACTTCAGCCAGCATCAACACCAATACTGGCACCCCTCAGGGATGTGTCCTCAGCCCCATCATCTCCACCCTCTCCACCCATGATTGTGTCACCTCCCACTAGGACAACTTCATCCCGAAGCAGTGGGTGACACTGCAGTGGTCGGTCGCATCACTGGAGGTGACGAAGCGGCCTACAGGAGGGAGGTGGCCGATTTAGTGTTACGGTGTGAGTACAACAACCAAGTTCCTGTGGGCGTCAGGAACTCCACTGCATCCCACAGCAATCTTCTTGCTGAAGGTTTCCCACTTTTCATCGTGGTCACTGGTTGTATCCATACCTATAAGAGTAACCTCCTCAGAAACAACCTGGTTTGGACTCGAGGTAAATTAAATCTGTAAGCCCAAACCCTCCCAGTCAACCTGATTTTAAATCATTCCTGTGGGAAACAACATCTGCTGTCACAAACCAGCAACGTCTATGGACGTTAACTTGTTAATGTGGGTGAATTATTGCGAAGTATTGATTTGATGTTTCTGTATGTGTTGTGTCTAACAGCTGAACCTGACAGATATCGCCAATCTGCATGGTTATAAAGTCTTCTACAAACTGTTGGAGGTAATAAACACATATCTAACCAGTCATGGTTCAATCAAATGACGGTTTTGGCCCTGGGTTTCAGTCTGTCATGTTTTTTAGGACGCCGGTGTGATGGACCTAATAAATTACAAGATGTACCAGCCTGTGACCATCTTCTTGCCATCTGATAGCGTCATGGCGTCTCTGCCGCAGAAGCAGAAGGACTTCCTGTACCACCAGGACAACCGTCCACAGCTGCTGGAGTACTTGAAGTACCACATCCTCAAGGACCAGAAGGTGAGAGTCCATACCAGAGAGACATGAGCACCAACAGAGATCACAGTAATGAAGCTGCTCTCTTAAATACTATAATTTATTAAATTATGCTAAACTTCACCAACTACCGGTATATGTTTCCATGATAAAGTACTATATAGACCCCGAGACCCACTGGTGCCAGTGTTGATCACCGGAATCCGTAGCATGAAGCAGATGAGGGTCTGACCCTCCTGGTCAGGATGCCAAAGTCGCTACCCAGTTACAGCCAAGTGGATTGAGACCATGAAGGTCAAGGATACAAACTGAGCACAGTGTTATGTTCTGGTAGCCCACAAAGTCAAGTTCAGCCCACATCAGCTGACTTCCTCACATGTTTTTAGTTGGCACATTCGTATTGAACCACCACACTTGGCACAGCTGCCTCCTCCACAACTGAAGGTCCTCCTGTTTTTCGCTTGTTGTTGGTGGTATTCCATTGTCTCTGCAGCCTGATCTGATCCCTGTACTTGGGGGTCTTTGCTGCCACCTCCCTGTTATAGCCTTTCCATGTAGGTCCTTGGAGGCACGTGGAGATGTAGGGAGATGCTCTCCCTGCTGGTAGGCTTTTGCAGAAGAATAGGGAGGTTCCATGTAGCGCCACGCCCTCATAGCATATTGCAATGAAATAAAGCTAAAGTGGTCCTGACTGAAGTGTTCTTTATCCAAACTCAGGTCAACGCTGCGTTCTTTATGCATATGGAAGCGGTGAGGACCCTGCAGGGCTCGACGCTCTCCTTCAGCTGCGGAGGAATTGACAATATCGTAAGCACACCGCCAATAAAACACACAAAGAAGCAATGACGGTGGATCTTTACATTTCTTTTATTCTTATCCCAACAGGGAGAGATCTTCATTAATGGTGGAACGTGCCGGATCATTCAGAGGCACCTCCTCTTCAGCAGCGGCATCGCTTACGGGATTGACTGCCTGTTGACTCCGCCCAGCCTTGGTGGGCGCTGTGATGAGCAAATAAGCTTTGAAATGACGGTGAGACTCCCAATGTGTTGTGATGTAACTAACTACAAACCGTGATCCAGAGTGTCTGAAATCAAAATTTCTTCTTCTGTGGTAGTTGAAATGTGGACTATGTGCCTCCTTGGCGACTCGCTGCCCACATGGCTCCAAACAGAAGGTTTGTGTCAGAAGATCAAAAAAAAAAAATGCTTGAACCTGTGATGGTTGGAGTTTATTCTTCCTCTTCACCTTTCCCCAGCCTGTCTGGGGATTTGAACCCACAACCTTTAATGTTCTCTGGTTTATCCAGGAGGTTCACAAATGTGATCTACCCTACTTACACATGTCATCGGACTCCAGCTGTCGCACCATTTGCACAGTCAATTCATGGCAGCCTAAGTGTTGTCCTGGATACTATGGACGAGACTGTCTGGGTAAGTCCTGACCCAGACCCACCTGTGCTCACTGGAAACACAATGGAACAGTTGTTTCTGGTGATAACGCTCCTGTCCGTCCTCCATCCAGTCTGTCCAGGCGGCTTGGGCTTCCTCTGCAGTAAACATGGGAAATGTGATGACGGTCACTTTGGCAACGGGACCTGTACGTGTGACCCGGGTTTCCATGGTGTGGCCTGTGAGCTATGTGCCAAAGGATTCTTTGGACCCACCTGCAAAGGTAAGCAGCACTTCCTGAGTGGCGCCTGTGGATTTTTTTTCATCCTTTTTAAACTTTTATCTATTTATTTATTTATTTATTTATTTTTTACATTCTCAGCCTGTAACTGCACAGAACATGGGTCATGTGATGACGGCCGTAAAGGGACTGGTTCCTGTTTCTGTGATGTGGGCTGGACTGGAAAACGCTGTGAAACCCCACAAGGTACGTGAAGGACGTGAACCGGTCCAAACAGGATCGACTTTGGACTTTAGACCTTGATGAATAAAGCAGGTTGATGTGGATTCAGTTTTTGGTTTAACAGAGAATCACACTGTGTGTGGGTCCATCAGTCCCAGACACCATCCACTAGTGCTACATGTCACCTAACCCGCCCACCACAGGACAGCTCGGGGTTCTGATTAGTATCCACCCAATCAGACAAGTAACAGGTGAAACGTGGGCTTGTCCATGTTCAGGTGAAATGTGGATGTATCCATGTCCAGGTAGAACGTGGGCATTAGTGGTCATGGTGTCATGTTTGGCGACCTTTGCCGTTACATTTCACCTGCTTTTAAATCTCGTCCTAACGCCATTTTGATTTTAACTGATGTTGTCTGTCCACCAGCTGAGATCTTCGTTTGCTCACCCCCGTGCTCTCCAAAAGCGGTTTGTCAGGAAAACAACACGTGTGTGTGTCGGCCATTTTACGAGGGTGATGGCTTCACATGCACAGGTAAGTCAGTTGAGTCTGTTACCAAAAAAAAAACAAAAAAAAACCCTGGCGCAGTTTTCTAACTGACCTTGTCCCTGTACGTGTCTCTGCAGTGATTGACGTGTGTCAAATCTGGAATGGGGGATGTGCTGCAGGAGCCAAGTGTTCTCAGACTGGACAGGAAGTGACCTGCACCTGTCCTCCAGGTCACTCTGGAGACGGCTTCTCCTGCCAGCCCATTGACCCCTGCGCGTCCGGGGACAACGGTGGCTGCCACGAGCACGCCATCTGCACCATGATGGCGCCAGTAAGACCCAAGACAGACTGCAACTAACCTCAGCTTCCAGACGCTCCTAATGCTGATATTTAACCTGTGTGTGTGTGTGTGTGTGTGTGTGTTGTCAGGGTAAGAAGAGTTGCAGTTGTAAAGACGGTTATATCGGTGACGGGGTCACCTGTGAGGTCAAACAGCTGCCAATCAGCCGATGTTTCCTAAATAATGGACAGTGTCACCAGGATGCCGTGTGCACCGACCTCCATTTTGAAGGTATTCAGGCTGAACTGCTATTGGACACTGGCGGGGGGAGGAGGGGCTGTTGGGCCATTAGCAAAGGGAATATTGTGGTGGGTGGGGTTCAGGAGTGATTTATGCTTATTGTGATTCTGGGCTTATTGTCATTATGTTTAGTGTTTATTTATTGTTTGTTCCCTTTGTTGTCATGTTAAGAGTAACTTTGTTTATTGTATTTGTTGTCGTGTGTGTGTGTGTGTGTGTGTGTGTGTGTGTGTGTGTGTGTGTGTGTGTGTGTGTGTGTGCAGATAAGACAGTGGGTGTATTTCACCTCCGCTCAGATAGGGGGCACTACAAACTGAATTTCAGTGCTGCTCAGCAGCTTTGCAGAGCAGAGGGAGGCACTCTGGCTACATACACTCAGTTGTCCTACGCTCAACAGGTCAGTGAACATAACACAATGCTGGTTGGCCAAATCAGAATGAATTTTTTTGTGATTTTGAAACCAGCTGCACACTTCTGGAATTTAAATGAGGTTCTAAGATCATGTTTCAGTTACACATAACTTTCGCTTAAATGGTTTAATTTATCTGAAATATATACTCGTAAAAAGTGAAACAGTATTTCCAGATTCATGCATTGGTTTGAGGTTTTCTTGAAGTTGTACAGTGTTGGAATTCTGTGATGGTCCAGATCCACTTCCCAATTTGAATCAATTCCTGTGCTACACTGAACAAACAGAATGTGACTAATACTGCTCTATAGTGCCCCCTGTCGGGAGCTGTGGAAACTGCACCACTGTGGTTCGACTACATCAGTTTTAACCAACGCTGCTTGGTCAGTACTGCTGGTTCTGGACTGTGATGGGTTTGGGTCCTCAGGGCGGGATGCACCTGTGTGCTGCCGGCTGGTTGGACCAGGCCCGAGTGGCCTACCCCACCACCTACTCCAGCCCCAACTGTGGAGGCGGGCACGTTGGCATCGTGGACTACGGAGTGCGCAAAAACCTGAGCGAGACCTGGGACACCTTCTGCTACCGGCTGAAAGGTGAAAACCACTCTGATTTCATTTGGACGTGCGCATATGATCATAATACTGCCTGAGAAAACAAAAATACTAAAATGTTTACAAATTTGGATTTTAAGTGGGTTTTTTTTTAGTTATAATAATAAATATTAGAAGTCTGTAGTGATTGATCACAGATGTATTGATCACCGGTTGGTCTGTGGTACGTTTCAGAGATCCAGTGTGAGTGTAGGTTTGGTTTCGTCGGTGATGGTTTCATTTGTTACGGAAACCTGTGGCATGTCCTCGGCTCCACCCCCACCTTCTCCAACTTCCTCACTGTGAGTCACATGACCTACAACAAGGATTTTTTATTTATTTATATTTTTATGCAAACAAGTCAAGTCATTTTGGGTGTTTGTAGATCATCTGTTTTGAACTGTGATGTTAATAAGCTCAGACTTCATTGGTTCCACACTGGGAAAATTCACCTGTTACAGCAGGAGATTCAGTAAAAACAAAAGTGGAATACAGCTGATACAAATTGGACAGAATAGACATGAAATTTCAGTAAGGTATATCTTATATAGTATATTCCAATTCTAAGGCGGAACTATGCTAGTATACTAAGGTATATCTAAAAAGGAAGAGTAAAATAGAAGAGTAGAAAAGAGGAGAGTAGAGCCACTTAGGTGCCTGGTCTTGGGAACCAGGGATGGTAGGTTGAAAAGCTTTTTTATCCCATGGGAAACTCTCCCTACCCACCCAAGCAGCTCAAGAAAAAAAGGTATAATAATAATAATAATAATTAATAAGACATAAGAAAGATAAGACATCATATATATAACTTATATTTAAATATTAAGGGTAATAAACAACATATACAATAATTATGGTACTATATAATATAAAGGAGTAGGTATTAAAACCTAAATATTAATATAGAAGATTGTAGTATAGGTAATTTAGTATGTAGACTAGTAGTAAAATAAATTATAGTTAGTAGGCTAAGCTATAAATATGGTATTTTATTATAGAAACAGAAGCTATGATGTAATGTGCATTGGTATCTATCTAAAGTAACTCTGCTAGCATACTATAGGAAAATAAAAAGCGTAATCTATATGTTATCAAATGGAAACCTAAGAACTTAGGTACTATATGTTGATATCTTTAAAAGAACACATAAACTGATGAATCATTAAAAATCTACACCATGTAAAATAAAATTGTAAATAACAAAAATAAGCTAGTTATAGTTAGAAGAGCTAAATTAGCCGTTAATAAGCTAACTGTACCTAGCAAGCTAACAAGATAAACAAAAACAGTAATTGGTGTATAAAGTATAATAGTGTAGTTAAACCTACAATAACGGTATTAACAAATACATATAAAAATAAATGTGGACAAAAGTATGAATTAATGTGGGTTATCAAACAGGAAAGGACCAACTATATTGTACGCTACGATAAATGGTGCTACAGCCAGCTAGATAAGCTGTTAGCTGTTAGGTATAACTAATTGTACCCCACTCCTCCAGTATTTCCATAAAAATAATAATATTAAAAAGGGGGGAACAAGAAAAAGTAAAACGTGTTGAAATGTATATGGAGACATGATATAAGTACCTTAGTGAAAGGATATAAAAGTGGATTATATTCCCGGCTAAAGAGAGCTTGAGGCTTGTGGCTGCAGCAACATGTAGGCTAGGTTAGCCTATAACTAACATGATGGAGAGGGATAAATTCCAGGTAAGCTAACGACATGTATGTAGCTAGGTAAACAGTAGTAGGCAATGTAACCACTTAAACGTAAACATTAAACTGGCATATATATATATATATATATATATATATATATATATATATATATATATATATATATATATATACAAGGTGAATGAGGGTGAAACAGGTTATTAGATAATTAATAGCTAATAGGCTAAGCTATAATTGTAGCAGTGTAACTATATAAACAAAAGCTCAGATATAATATGTTATAGGTTTTATCTAAAGTGTATTTTAATTGTTAGGTTATGGTTAGCTAATATAGGTAGAAAAAATTCCATCTTCTACATGCTTTTTAATGGGAACCCCAAACTTAGATATTATTTCTTGATATCCATTAAAAAAATCTTTTGAACTGAAGAACCAATTTGTTATACAGAAACTCTTGTTTAACTAATCTACTAGTAAGTTTATGGTGTCTAGTGGAAAAACTTTGGCAATTATCACAGATTCGACCAATTCTGACTAATTGAGAGGTGTAAACACTGTATGTAGGTTTACTCGTTATGTTACTATTCATATCAGAAAATTTTACAATATGAAAGTTAAAATCATCCCGTTTGTCAAAAACAGCTGTTCTAAACTGTATAAAACATATAATGTATAAAAACAACCAACAACATAAAAAACTATGTACAGTGTATACAACATGGAATATTTTGTATAACTACTAATATAAGCAACAGATTGGTCATCATTGGTGGTGTCACATAGCACCCTATATTCAAGATTCTTGAAATGGAGCAGTATCTCCACCTGGTGGACATTTACAATTAATCCAGTTACAGTAGAGTTTCAGCAACAGTTCTAGTTTATTTATATTTATCTGTGTTTATATATGTATACACACGTGTGTGTGTGTATGTGTGTGTGTGTGTGTGTGTGTACATAAACATTACAGATTGAGGAAAAAAACAAAATGTGCAGCAAACAAAAACTGCATGAGGGATTTAATTGCACTGATAATGAACTTCAGTGGAAAATTTATCTGGTAAAAATAAACATAGATTGTAGTGCGGTTGGATAAACGGTGCAGAACGGTGGAAGAGACGATGATTTTTGCTCATGTACAAGTAGAACATATTTCCTAGTTTAAATGGTGTGTGCACGTCACAGATACCAGTTATCTCTTAACATTTGATTGAGTGCTGTTTTAATAGTGAATAATTCATCTGTAGGTTACAGTTAGACTTCTTCATGACTTAAATAAAATGTCTTTGGGCATTTTGCGATTATTAAATATCAGTCTGAAGGGGAGACGATTTTGTGTTGGATGAATAGTTTCAATTTCTTCCATTGTTTGACAATCCTATTATTAGGATCAAATATTGACTTTTGATTGATTTACAGATATTTCAGTTTGGCATTTTCCTCCATTAAATTCACTTTAAAAGGGTCTGAAAGTACATTTTTATGCTGCTGAT
Source organism: Thalassophryne amazonica (assembly GCF_902500255.1). Lineage (NCBI taxonomy): Eukaryota > Metazoa > Chordata > Actinopteri > Batrachoidiformes > Batrachoididae > Thalassophryne > Thalassophryne amazonica. Next base: position 6,385,410 of record NC_047124.1, read on the forward strand.
GTTGTTGTTTACTGCTTAGACTGTCCTGAAGCAAACTTTGAGATGGTTTATTTTTAACTGAATTTGTCTTTTTACGTTTTTATTCTGCAGCAAATCCTGAACTCTTCTCTGGTGTCAGACTCTGGAAAACGTTTGGTGAGGATACTCAGCGATCCGACAGTTCAATCCACTTTGTTTGTTCCTGACAACAGTGGACTGCCTGGCAATCAGGTCAGAAACACACACACACACACACACCGGTTATAAACTTGTGTGCATGCACATACAAAGTCACAAATGCACATGTTCTCGTGTTAAGTGCCCCTGCTGTCCACACCCATCTTTGGCCATGAATGGATGTACACACACCCTTAATCATTTGCAGATAAAATATGCCATGTGCACGACCCCTTAGCCATAAAGAATTAATTGAAGAAGCAAAATGTCCTCAGAAAGGTGCAAAAAAGGAAATGTCTCACTGATTTGGTCATCTGAGTTCTGAAATCAGAGCGCTAATAAAACAAATACAAATGCCAAATGTGAGCTTTCGGTCATTCCTGTTCATCAGCTGAAGCCGTGCATCAAACTCTACATTTTAATCAGTTAATGAAGAGATATGAGGCCCACTTGACCTTTGGCCTCACCTGTCCCTGCAGACACTGTCTCAGCGGGACATTGAGTTCCACCTGTTGGAGGGACAGGCTCTGCTCCTCGGGCAGCTGAAGAACGGCATGCAGATCAAAACCCGTCTGGGCAGCCTGACCGTGATCGGGGTCAGGGACCTGCTTGACCCCTCGGCTCTGGTAAGGCTCACTTCTGTTTTAGACATTAAAGGCTGCCCCCTACTGGATAACGCAGAATAATTCAGCCAGAAAACAGCTGATTTGTGTTTTACTTGAGTGATGTAATTAGAGTTAAGTCAAATTAATGTTAACTTTATGTGCACTGGCCCACACTTATTTTGGAGGCATTAATGGGATGTAGGAAATGACATCATTTCCTGTTTTATCTCAAGCTGCACATTAATGTCCAGTAATTAACTCATTAACTTTGCCAGTCTTAAATATGGACACATGGACTCTGCAGGTGATAACACACTGTTAACACTGAATGCAACAATTTAGATTCAGTTCAACTATTTACACTGAAAAGTACTCCAATATAATCACTAAAAACCCGGTGAAAACCAAGTTTAAAAATGAACCTTTTTTATTAAACACTTTCACCTCCGCAGTCGTCCTGCTACATCAATGACCGTTTTGTCATCTCCTCCAACATCGTGGGATCAAATGGGGTCATACACGTTCTCCAGGGACCTCTGAAAGCCCCGCCCCCTCAACATCAGGTCAGTCACCCTCAGACTAAAATGACAAAACACCCACGAGTCTGGGGAACAATGTGAGCAGACCAGTGAGTTGGGATGTGGAGGGATCACCTGAGCCGGAGACGCCGGTGATCTACTATCCCCAACGAAACTGGATCCTCCAATCATATTGCTCCCCAGACGAGGGGTGCTTGTTTTTATACCTCAGCTGTGACTGTATTTTTACAAAACTGATACATTAAACATCATTGGAGATCCATTTTGTGAGGATCTATTTGTCCCTCTGCCAACAAGATGGCCGAATTAAAGTAGTTCAGCACAATGTGGATCCAGAAAAAATGGATACGTGGGCCAGGATTCGGTAGTAAACCCGTGGTTCCACATCCGGCTGATGTATAACTGCTTTTACACTGTTCATGTTTACCCTGACCTTTGACATCTTCTATGACTGGCTCTGTAGCTGCATGCGTCCCACAGGGCGGGTCTGGGAGTTGGACTGATTCTGCTGGTTTTACTGGTGGGCGTGGTCATCTTTGTGGCGTATCGTTTCTACAACAACACCATTAAACCGTTCCACTTCCACTATTTTAAGGTTTGTTCGTTTCCATTTTAGCTTAGATTTCACAGGTGAATCTGTTTTTATTGCCAAAAATTCCAAAAAGTGTGGCAGATATTTGCTAATGAAGAAACGCTAACAATTACAGCATTCTTCAGTAGTAGGTATGCTAATGCCAACTGGTAAAAATACAATATGCTTGCTAGCTAATATGGTGGTGCTAATATACAGTAGTGTTCAGAATAATAGTAGTGCTATGTGACTAAAAAGATTAATCCAGGTTTGAGTATATTTCTTATTGTTACATGGGAAACAAGGTACCAGTAGATTCAGTAGATTCTCACAAATCCAACAAGACCAAGCATTCATGATATGCACAACTCTTAAGGCTATGAAATTGGGGCTATTAGTAAAAAAAAGAAGTAGAAAAGAGGGTGTTCACAATAGTAGTGTGGCATTCAGTGAGTGAGTTCGTCAGTTTTGTAGAACAGGTGTGAATCAGGTTCCCCTATTCAAGGATGAAGCCAGCACCTGTTGAACATGCTTTTCTCTTTGAAAGCCTGAGGAAAATGGGACGTTCAAGACATTGTTCAGAAGAACAGCATCGTTTGATCAAAAAGTTGATTAAAAAGTTGATTGGAGAGGGAAAAACATACGCAGGTGCAAAAAATTATAGGCTGTTCATCTGCAATGATCTCCAATGCTTTAAAATGGACAAAAAAAAAAAAAAAAAAAGTGTGGAAGAAAACGGAAAACCATCAAAATGGATAGAATAATAACCAGAATGTCAAAGGCTCACCCATTGATCAGCTCCAGGATGATCAAAGACAGCCTGGAGTTACCTGTAAGTGCTGTGACAGAAGACGCCTGTGTGAAGCTAATTTATTTGCAAGAATCCCCCGCAAAGTCCCTCTTTTAATAAAGATGTGCAGAAGAGGTTTACAATTTGCCAAAGGAACACATCAACTGGCCTAAAGAGAAATGGAGGAATATTTTGTGGACAGAGTAAAATTGTTATTTTGGGTCCAAGGGCAGCAGACAGTTTGTGAGACGACCCCCCAAACTCTGAATTCAAGCCACAGATCACAGTGAAGCATGGTGGTGCAAGCATCATGATATGGGCATGTTTCTCCCTACTATGGTGTTGGGCCTGTATATCGCATACCAGGTATCATGGATCAGTTTGATATGTCAAAATACTTGACGAGGACATGCCCTTGAATGGGTGTTTCAACAAGACAATGACCCCAAGCACACTAGTAACAAGCAAAATCTTGGTTCCAAACCAACAAAATTAATGCCTCGCAGATGTGAAGAATTATGAAAAACTGTGGTTATACAACTAAATACTAGTTTAGTGATTCACGGGATTGATAAAAAAGCGTTTGAACATAATAGTTTTGAGTTTGTAGCGTCACAGCAGATGCTACTATTATTGTGAACACCCCCTTTTCTACTTTTTTTTTTACTAATAGCCCGATTTCATAGCCTTAAGAGTGTGCATATCAGGAATGCTTGGTCTTGCTGGATTTGTGAGAATCTACTCGTACCTTGTTTCCCATGTAACAATTAATATACTCAAAAGATGGATTAATCTTTTTAGTCACATAGCACTACTATTATTCTTAACACTACTGTAGGAACCTTAAGGCAACTGAGTGATGTATTAGCAGGTTTGATACATTTAACACTATAACTGCAAGTGTCACAAGCTAATGTTAGCTAGAAATTTTATGACTATGACTAGCCTCTAGGAGCTTAGCAGTTAGCTAACCTTTGACCACTTTGTTGCAACAGGATAGTGAAGAGGAGACAGCGCCTCCTGCAGACTGCAGCCGTAATGTCTGTAACCCGGTTTATGACGCCGCAGCAGAGCGTGCAGCGTCCCATGATGATGTCATAGTGAGTCAGATCACATGGTTTCATCCACAGGCTTTAGTTTTGGTTTGTTGGTGATGCGTTCACTGTCATGTTTAGGTGGAGGACAAACACGAAGTGGAGAACAGCGGCTCATACGACCTGCTGCATGACTGAATGGACGGATGGCGCTCAAAGTTTCCGTTCCTAATCTGGTTGTGGATGTTTACAGTTGCTGTGGTTACCACTTCAGGATCCTGGGCCCAAATAATTGTCCAGACAATTCTAAATTACATTTAAAGACCAAATCTCAATGAAAGCTTTTTGAAACTAAATCTTTCAAAAATCGAGTCAAATGTTCAACTCTACAGCACCATCTAATGGACATATTCCACCTGTATTTGTTCAAAGTTTGAGTCACTTTTAACTGACTTTAACGTTGAATAAAATGAAGTGTTTAGTTACCAAGTCTACTGTACTCAGATGATCAGTCATCACTTTAACCAAACCGTTAATGATTTAAAACCTCTGGATGTAAAAATATTAGTTTAGGCTCCGCCCACTGGTCAGAATGCAAACAACCAAAGTACCTTTTAATGCATTGAGCTAAATTTACACCTGAACTTGTTCCTGTGATCTGAACTGCTGCTTTCTCAGAGACACACCCACTGAGCTACTCTGGGCTGTGAGGGGTGTGGCTAACTGCAGCTTCTTTCAGTTTAAAGCTGCAGAAACAGAATACTTTTATTTGATTTTTATTCAGTTTATTAATATGCTGAAATGCTTGATGACTGACAGTTTGATTGTATAGATTGAAATGTCACCTATTTTATAAAGATGTCAGACATTTGTTACATTGGTGATCCAGGAGTGAAAATCTGGGATGCTAGAATAAACAGCAGGCTTTCTGCCATCACACTGCGAACTGCCCCATGTGACCACACCGAAAAGGAAGAAGGCGTCACGTTTCCGACAGAACAGCGGAGCTCCAGGATCACCCTGAAAATAGTCAAATCAGGGTTTGAGTTAGCTGGAGACAAAACCTCTGATCCAGAACAGGGACAGAAAAATGTGTCAGCATAACGTAAAAATGTCACTGTTTTGTAGTAAAAGCGTAACAATTTTGCACAAGTAGAAAACTACACATTGAATGTTTCAGGCACAATAAACCTCATTGGATACAAAATATGGTTTACCATACAGGAGGCGGAGCCAGCAGGATGCACACAGATGTGGGAGTCTTTGAGGCCCCACCCCCATTTCTCAGTGCAGATTGACCTGTTGACCAGAGTGAGGTGGGCGTTGTGCAGCCGGTCAGGGGACACATTCACTGTTTACAACAACAAGAAAAAGTTCTGACAGTAAAGTGCAATGACACCTTGATTTGAATAAAAATGAATGAACAGAAATTGACCTTTGTCACCATTTTTGCTGTTTTTACCTCATAATGTTCATAGTCTAAACTACACCTTTTTGGAATCCCTGTGATCAGACAGATTATGTGGTGGACTTGTCAGTATGATGATTTGAGCATTTTAAAGCATTGATCCCTAGCTGGATGGCCACCGTACTTTTTTTGCGCCTAGGCCGTGGTACAGCAAGGCTGGACCGCCAGTGTGGTTTGGGCACCTCCACTGGTAGGATTAGGTCATGCACTAGTACAGTGGTGTGCATGGTCCCAGACCTGACCAGAGTTCAGGACCACATACCCACCTGTTGTGCTGACGTTCCCCCAGCCGGCAGTGAAACAGGCCCAGGTGTTGTCCAGCTCCTCGTCTTCATCAGGGACACAGACTGGAGCCACGATGGAACCTGGAGACAGGAGGACAAGTGTCAAATATTTCACTTGGACTAACCCAGCTCAGTTGTTTTGCATTTTAGAAGGTCAGAATGGAGGTCAGTACTCAGTCTGACGGGCACGCTGAGGCGGAGTAGCGACAGGTCGTGTTTTGGTGGAAAGCTGTTGTCCTTTGGCAGGTCAAACACCTTGTCCACCAGAATCGTTTGAGGTGCCCAGAATTTGAGGTCATGAACTCCCACAGTCACTGTGTCCTCTTTGGCTCTGGAAGGTGGAGGAGAACGATGTTTAATCAGGGATGTGACAACAATCACCATGTTTTAATCATCCTCCGCTTCAGAGCACCGTCAGGCAGATAGATTTTAAAGTCTACAACATTTTAAACTGGTTTGGTAGCTGCTGTCCCACCGGGTGTGGCAGTGGGCGGCGGTCAGCACCCAGAGCCTGTGGACCAGGGTTCCGCTGCAGTAGTGCATTTGGTTGGACTGCAGGCTGACCTGCCAGGGCCAGAAGAAGGGGCAGGACTCTGTCACGTTAGCCAGCAACACGTCACCATTCTGGTTCAGCAGAAGAGCTGCAGGTCCTGGAACGAGGTCACAGTTGGAGTTCTGCTGCCGGCCGCACACGTCATCTAATTCAGAGTCAGAATCACAGCAAGAGGAGAAGAACCACGTCACATATTTTACCTCTTCATTCAAACCATTAAGTCACATGACCATCTTCCTCATTCCCCACTTGGTTCTGTGGTTATGATCCACTTTCTCTGCAGACTCCTGAGCCTCCTCTTCCATTTTGATGTCATCTCGTCCGAACCACCTCAGCCTTCATTCCTGGACTTAGATGATTCTCCTCATTTTTGTCTTCCTGATTTTGGGCCTCTCATTTCTTCTTCTGCACTTCCTTCATTGCCCACTCCCTCAGCCCAATACTGGTTTTAAAATCCTGACCTTTGCACCCAATTCTTCAGTTCCCAATGATCCTGCAGATTTCACTCACTTCCAAGTCCTGAGCTTCATGATGTCATCTTGATCTCTTCAGGTTCTCCTTATCTGACTTACAGGCTCATTCAGTTTTCCTTCACACACACGTTCTTTTAAATACTCAAAATTCAATGAAGTTAAAGATCAAACTCACCTTTGGTCTCATCTTCCGTGTTAATTTGTTTCTGATTATCTGAAAATTAATGGTGATGAGAACCTTCAGACCATGAAGAACCACAGTGAAGTTGTATTAGACCAGCTGGTTGTTTCAGCTCCAGAATTTTGTGAGTAACTTACCGATTGTGTCAGTGATCCACTGAATGTGCTGCTGCACTTGGGTGTAGACGCCTGGTTTTTGGGCTCGTCCACATCCGACTCCCCAGCTGACCAGACCCGCCAGCTCGTACCTGCTGCCGGTGAAGCAGGACAGAGGGCCTCCAGAGTCGCCCTGAGATACACACACTGTGACGGCTCATTTCCTGTACGCACTCTGCTCCTGCACAGGGAGTGCTCCCACCTGACAAGCGTCGGCGTTTCCTGATTCCTTCCCGGCACAGAACATGGAGGAGTGCAGCCTCTTGGTGTAGTACTGCATGCAGGCGTCCAAGGGCAGGACAGTCACATTGACCTCATGCAGTCTCTGAACTCGCGGACCATCTGGGGAGAAATACGCCACCACAGAGAAGAGGGAAAACTAAGATGCTTTTACCATGTGCCCCCGGAATCAGCAGATCTGAGAGGATTGAAGTTTTCTGCAGCATACTCTCTCTGGTGGACCCCCAGCCGGTCACCGTACACATCCCGGAGACCGGCAACGGCGTCACCCAGATCTGGATGGGTCTGACGAACTGATTGAACTGCAGCGGCGCCTGAAGCTTCAGCAGGGCCACGTCAAATTCTTTAGTCTGGACGTTAAAGCTGCTGTGACTGATGATCATGGACACGCCCACCAGCTGGACCACAAGTTCAGACGGGTTATTTTTAAAATCATGAGGGTCATAGAGTCAGTTCACATTTGTAAATTAAATCTGAAGTATCACCACTCCTGGACGAGAAAGAGAATTAAAATAAACATTGAAGCACTTTCCTTTTAAATCATGAGCCAATTAGGGAGAAAATAAAAAGTTATAGAGCAAGAGTTTTTATTTTGGATCAGGAAACATCAAAAGCAATAACAGACACCAAGTGCCCTCAATAACAATTTTACATTTCTAAAAGATTTGATGTTTCAGGTGTAATTCAGTCAAACTGCCAGATGGTGGCAGCAGATAGCCATTTTAGAGCAAGGAGGGAGCTGCTAGATTGTTGGAACTCCTCTGATATTTCACAAACTGATGAAGATGCCCCTCAGAGTGTTTTCCCCCAACAAGTGGTCTTGTCACAAAATTAAAGCACCCCCTGGTGGATTTCAGGAAGAAATTGTGTGTCATCAGGCGTCACTGACCTGTTGTCCGTATTCCTGAGGATTCTCCAGGTCATGTTTTCCAGCCAGCACCTTCCACAGAGAAGCTTTATTGTGTCTGCCAACATTGTTTTTCTTTTTAATTCCATACATGGAAACAGATTTGTGGAATTCAGATTAACAGTTTGTGTTCTAACCGTATGAAGCAGTGCGCTACAGAGATGATCCACATGGGGCCGATAATGGCTCCACCACACACAGACAACTTGATGTACTGAAGTGAAACCTGCCAAGGCCATGAGTGGGCCCAGGCCTCCAAACCACCCACAATCCTTAGCTCCTCCTCCTGGTTCACATTAAAGACTCTGATCCCTGCCAGTTCTGTTCCACACCAGTTAGTCAGATTTTATTTTCAGTGTCAGACTCACCCTCACCGATTGTGGTTTTCAAACATGTCTTATGAATAAACATTCAGCTTTGTTCGTACCATAGAATCCATGCAGAGCAGCAACTTTCTGACTGATGCTCACATTCTGATGATTCTGCATGTGTGTAACGTTTTCATCTGAAAGAAAAAGTTAGTTAACCTTCATATTTTGTGTTCAACTGCTCCAAGAGAATCCGATTCTGGAGTCCCGTCCGCTACAGAGTCAGGCTAACCCGCCCAGGTCCTTGAGCTGACTGCACTAGCTGCTAACATGCTAACTCCCAGTCAACTTGAGTTGACTGAGCTAGCTGCTAACATGCTAACCCCCACAGTCGCCTGAGCTAGCTGCTAACATGCTAACCCCCACAGTCGCCTGAGCTAGCTGCTAACATGCTAACCCCCACAGTCGCCTGAGCTAGCTGCTAACATGCTAACCCCCGCAGTCGACTGAGTTGACTGCACTAGCTGCTAACATGCTAACTCCCAGTCAACTTGAGTTGACTGAGCTAGCTACTAACATGCTAAACCCCACAGTCGCCTGAGCTAGCTGCTAACATGCTAAACCCCCACAGTCGCCTGAGCTAGCTGCTAACATGCTAACCCCCACAGTCAACTGAGTTGACTGCACTACCTGCTAACATGCTAACTCCCAGTCAACTTGAGTTGACTGAGCTAGCTGCTAACATGCTAAACCCCACAGTCGCCTGAGCTAGCTGCTAACATGCTAACCCCCACAGTCGACTGAGTTGACTGCACTAGCTGCTAACATGCTAACTCCCAGTCAACTTGAGTTGACTGAGCTAGCTACCAACATGCTAACCCCCACAGTCAACTTCAGCTGACTGATCTAGCTACTAACATGCTAGAAATAAAAAAAAGTCACCTCCGGCCAAGCTAAACCACACACAGCCACCTCCAGTTGACTGAGCTGGATGCGAGCAGGCTAACCAGTCTGTCATTACTTCATCTGACTGCGCTAACTGCTAAATGGTGGATGCTTACCTGAGTGGACTGTGTGAATCCACACTAAAAACTGGACCCAGAGAAGCAGAATCATTCTGTCTGCAGCATAAAATTAAATTGATGTTATTAGTTCAGTGGCTGACACCTGTCAATCACAGCAGATCAATAAAAACTACCTAAAGGTTCGTGAGGTCAAATACCTGGTGAACCTGTTTGAATTGTTAACACGGGGTCACTGACCTGCTCCCAGAAATCACCTGCGTGTTTTCCAACTGGCTGTTCCACCCATTGCTAATTAATTAAACAGGTGTGATCAGCCAATCAGGATCGTGGAAACACGATGAAGGTTGGTGATCACGACTGAACCTGATCCTGATCCTGATTCTTGAGTGAGATCAGGATCAGTTGTCTGAGACGACAGCAATGGCCCATATTTTAATAGGGTTTTTTTTTTACAGAAGCGTAAAATGCCACAATATGTCACGACATATATATGGTCAGATTACATGAGTGGAGCTGTTTTTTTTTTTTATTTGTTTGTTTTGCCTGTTGTTTTCATGGTGCACTTGTGTCTGTTGTGCCTTAATTGTCCCTGGTCCCTGCACGAGTGTCCATGGTGCACCTGTAAGGTAGTTTTTTTTATTATTATTTTTATTAGTAGTAGTAGTATTTCATCTGCTAAGAAGGCAACGCGCATGAGATCGCCCGTGATGTTTTATTTATTTATTTATATTTTAATGCTTTTAGACTCCACCCCCTGCAGATGACATCATGCCAGCCAGGAAAATTTTTAAGTCGTCTTTCTGTTTGGGTGTAGTAAGATGGCTGCCCTCACTCTTCCGGGGGCATCGCTTGCTACAGGTGGGCGTGACATAAAGCGGGGATTTATAACAGATCAGTAAAACGCCACAGAACCAGTTTAGATCTGATCTGGTCCACCATGAACAGCGTACAAATTCAGTTCGCTACCAGGCTGCTGTGTTCCAACGGGGGCTCCATGTCCCTGGTCCAGTTCCACCAGAACCTGCTGCAGAACTTCTCTATCAGTGATCCAGACTTCCTCTTGACCGTGGATCAGTGCTCCAGGTTCCTGGTGGTGGACGGGGACCGGGTGGAGGATGGGACCGTGGTGGCCCAAACCTCTTTGAGACTGTGCAGTAAATATTGCAATGAGGAGTGTTCCGGGTCCGGATGTCAAGACCTTCACCTGTGCAGGTACTTTGTGTACGGGACCTGCAGGTACAGCAAGGCCAGGTGAGTCCGGGTCAGGTCACGCCCATTTTATCATCATGCGACATTTTAAGAAATTATTTGCTTCATTTTTTTTTTTTTTTTTTTTTTATCACGATGACTCAGAATAATCACACACTCACTCATCTTCAACCGCTACTCCAATTAAAGGTCACAGATCTTAAAATAATAATAAAAAATAAAATATTTATATGAAAACAAAAGAAACAGATGAACTCTTTGGGATTTTTTCTTTCTTTTAATCACATTTAAAGGTACTACTTTCAGATATTCGGTGCTGCGGAAGCTTACAGTGACGGTAGTAACAAGGCAAAGTGAAACCTAAGGAAGCGCAGGAAAAAAATATATATTTAATCACATTTTGAGACGATTTATGTCGAATTTTTTAACTTAATTAAAAATGTTTATGTTTGTACATGAATGAGTTCAAAACAAAATTCTGAAAGTCTATGCATGAATCTAAAAGCTCAGTTTCACTTTACACTGAAAAGAAACTGAAATAAAGGGAAATAAGTTTCAAAACACCATGTTTAAAAAAACAAAACAAAACAAAAAGGTTCAGTCACTGGGGCTGGATTCAATCCCAGCAGTCACAGAACATGAGGTGGGGTTCACCCTGGACAGGACGCCAGTTTGTCTCAGGGCCAAAACACATTCACACCTATGGACAAGTTAAAGTTTCCATTCCACCTAACCTGCGTGTCTTTGGATGTGGGAGGAAGCCGGAGCACCCGGAGGGAACCCCCGCAAACATGAGAACATGCAAACTCCACATAGAAAGGCCACAGGTGGGGAATTTTACCCATGACCTTCTTGCTGTAAGGCAACAGTGCTAACTACTAATCCACCGTGCAGATTTAAAAGGTTTTTGGTGGAAAATGTCAAATGTTTTCTAAATCTTAACATTAAATATTTTTTTTTTTTTTAAGACTTTTAAGTCTTTTAAGACTGTTATTGTGGAATTCTGCATTAAGTTTATATATATATATATATATATATATATATATATATATATATATACACGAGTGTATATATATATACACACACACACTGAGTCTGTATGATTAATAAATATTAATTAATATCGTGCTGGTGTTTATCACAGAAAGCCGTGTAAGTTCTCCCACGACATTCATTCTGATCACAACTACCCGTTACTGAGAGAGTGCACGCTGGATAACCTTAACGAAAGTGAACTGTTCCTCCTGCTGCTGCAGAACGACACCACCTTGCTACCCCAGGTAACCACGGAAACCACATGATCATCATCGCGGTTACAGCTCCTTGTACCTGCAGATTTTTTTACGCAGGCATTCCTGTCGTAAACATTCAAAATGCGTCTTTTGAGGTACTTGAAAAGATCATCTGAGTGAAAATAAGTGTTTCTTAAAGAAAATTGTGTCCCAGAACGATTTAAATCAGGTTTTGTTATTATTATAACCATCAGCGATCTTTGTGTAATGTCTGATATCTAAGCAGGATGGTGTCTGTGCCCTTTGTGACCTCACACAGTTGTGCTGTCACTACAATAAAGGCTCGGGGCCCTACGGAGACTGCCGCTTCCTGGAAAAGTGCACCAAGCTGCACCTGTGCAAGCACTTTGCCCACGGCGAGTGTCTGTTTGGGCACAAGTGCAAGCGTCATCACACCATCGACGAGGAGGTCCGCCTCATGCTTCAGGGCAGAGGCCTGAGCGGTGACATCATTCCTCATCTGCCCACCATTTACCAGAACAACCATCACTTGCATGCTGACTCCGCCCTCTCAGGTGAGCAGACCGTTACAGCGCCGCCCACCTGCAAATAAATGGAATTTGTTTTAAAATGAGCTGAAAGAGTGAACGTTCTGTGTGTCAGAGATGAGTCTGGATTCAGTGTTTAAACTGTCCCAAAGTGACGACCTGGATCAGATCTGTCTGCACTTCTTTCTAAAAACCTGCAAGTTTCAGGGTGAGTTTGTTTTCTTCTACCTGTTCAGCCGTGATTATTCTGGTAGCGACAAACATGTGGCTCCATGAAGCCATTTCATTTTTATTTGCTGTGTTTTGGTTCAGAAAACTGCACGCGTGTGCACTTCCACCTGCCGTACCTGTGGGAGGTGTTTGATGGTGACATGTGGATGATTCTACAGGACATGGAGGATGTGGAACGAGCATTCTGTGACCCGTGCAATACAAGAAGGTCTGAGGTTAAGTGTCAGGGCTGTTTACTTCTCCTGATGCTGTTCATTTATTGTGCAAGTCTAGTAGTTCAGCCAATCAGAAGGTGATTTGGATTGTGGTGTAGGCAGAGCAGGGAGACCTGGTTCAGTGCCTTTATACAAAGAAATGAGAAATTTAAAGAAGAGAAGGCTAACTACACAACCCTGAGGCACTCCATATTTTACTGTAGTAAATGTTCCAAAAACATTTGGGTTTTGTTAATATACAAAACTACACTGTGCAGAACTTTTTAATGCCACACCCTCAACTTTATTATGCCAACAAAAACCTTATGGCATATATCATTTTTTTTTGTTTTCTTTTGGTTGTGGCAAATACTACAACAATCCAAGCCACAGCATCTATCAGAACGTTCCATTCATTGAGCTGACGCATTTAACCAAATCGGTTATGAGTGAAGAATCACAAGTTACAGTTGAAAGGAGCCACTTTGTATATATGGGTGGAAAGTGTCATATAAATGTAATATAATTAAAAGTACACACACTTTTATTGTTGTTATAGCTTACCCTTTAGTACCTTGTAGCATTAAAAGTACTGAATGGATTTACTTTCAACTGGTACAAAAACTGGTACAAAAAACTGGTGCTCGAGCACCACCCAAAAAATTAGGTACCAAAATCGTATGATCGCGCCTTCATGCCAAAACATCGTTTTCTTCTTCTTGCATGATTCTTCCATAAGATTTGTGCTTAGTGCCACAAAACAAAACACTAAACCAATTTTCACTAAACTTTAACATGTGTTAGCTTTAGCATTAAGGTTTCTTGTACAGGCGCACGTTAGCATTAGCATTCCTTAAACTCTGTTTTCCGTGCTGGGTTTGTAGCTCGGGCCCCTGGCCTGTGGATTTCATCACGATGACACAGGATGGCAGACCTGTCCGCCGTCTTTCTACCATTTCCTCGGTAACTAAACCGCTTCACTACCGCCTGACCACAGAGTGGCGCTGGTTCTACCAGAGCAGCGGTGGGAACTGGGTGGAGTATGGCGAACCGGTGAGACACATTTACATTTATTAATGATTTAATTAATATGATTGAGTTGTATAAACTTTTATTTATCTACAAGTTATTTACACACGTTTGTTTATTTGTATTTAAATAACAGCTTTTTCTTCATTTGTGTGCAGAATCAATGTTCATAATGCACATTTGTTAACATAAATTACTATATTATTAGGCTCAGGAAACCTAAATTTTGAATTATGCAAATGTTAGAAGCAGTCAAAGAACATGGATCCATCAGTTGTCATTCTTGGCAGTAGGTTGACTTATAACCCTGGGGTTAGAGGTCAACCTGGTCTTCAGTGTCATGAGAAACTCTGCTCAGCACGGAAACCTGAAGAAGAATTCTTCATGTTTCTGTCAGGACGAGCACCAGAGAACAACATCAGTGAGCTCACGGCTTCTGGAGGAGGCGTACCAAGCCAACAGAAGGGCAGAGGTCAAGGTCATCAAAGGCAATAAAGAGTATTTAGTATGCTTCACAGGTAAGACTTCCCATCAGCACCTGCTTTCAGCATAACACAAACATAAATAAAGTATTTCTCGTCTTTTTGTTCAGATATGAGGCAACGGAACTTAAGACAAAACACCAAGAGGAAGATTCGTCGCCGTCCGCGCTTTTTCTCTGCCACAGATGTGGAAAAACAAGTGGCTCAGTAAAAAAAAAAAAAAAAAAAAAAAAAAAAGTTATTTTCACCAACAAAGTTGGGTGGTTATGTTTTTACTTTGTTTGTTTGTCTGTTTGTGAACAGCCTGTAACCAACAATTTTTCATGTCACTATGATTTTTTTTTTTTTTTTTTTTGAGGAGGAGGAGGAGGATTCATATCCTAGTAGGCAAGAACTGATTCAGCTTTCAAGGTCATAGGTCAAGGTCAAAGCCAGGAAAAATCTTGAAAAATTGGAAAAATCCTAATTCTTTAATATTGAATGCATATTCAAAAATTCATAGCTCTGTCAAAAAAGATTGAATTTCTTTCATATTTGAGAGCATTATGTAGGATGGTATCCTTTGTCAACTGACAAAGTTTGTTCCGGATCTGATCCAGATCCATTAAAATTTAACATTGAAAACCCCATTTAATGTATATTTTACATTATATCTTAATCAAACTTGCCCCAATCACTGTCATATTTGAAAGTGAGGTGCAGACTGGCACTCACTATTACCTGACAAAGTTTGATCCAGTTCTGATCTTGATTGTGGATTTTGTGGACATTTGAATTTAACATTGAAAACCCTATTTAATGTTTATTTTACATTATATCTTAATCAAACGTGTCCCAATCACTTTCATATTTGAACGTGAGGTGCAGACTGGCACTCGCTGTTGCCTAACAACGTTTGATACAGATCTGATCTGGATTGTGGATTTTGTGGACATTTGAATTTAATATTGAAAAGCCCATTTTGTGTACATTTTGCATTATATCTCAATCAAAAGTGCCTCAATCACCAAAATTGGATGGCGGTTTCAATTTTCTGCCTGTTTGTTTGTCTTCCAGTTATCAGTCAGAAACTAAGTGCCAAAAAGCAATGACTAATTGTGCAAAGCAGAGAAAACCAATGTTCTGTAAAAAAAAAAAAATTATCTGAAAAAGAATTCAGAAACTGAAAAAGTTGAAAAACAAACAAACACCACAAAAAAATTGATCACATCTAATTTAGCTTATGAAAAACACTTCTAACAGGACTTTGACGTTAAATTTTTTCCAAGGTAAACATTTGTGGAATTGGAAACTAGCGTTGGTGGAGTTTTGTGCTCTACAAGCGTGGAGGTTTTGTTACAGTAAACATAGTTCTGTTTTTACACCTGCACCTTCAGAATAAGAAACATCACAACTATCACATGAGCTGTTAACTTTATAAAGTCACATTTTAAAACATTTACATATTTGATACTTTTATAGTTTGAGACAGTGCTTTTAAATGTAGATTTTTATTTAATTTGATAAGGTTAGACATTGGCTCAAAGAAAACTGGTTTAAATCATTTTTTTAAATTATTTTATATATAAATGTACATTAGAATGAGCTGTTAGCTGTTTTTCAACTGATTTTAAATAATGTCTAAACCAATCAGCATTAAGTTTTACAAATATGTAGCATTTTGTATATATAACTTTTAATAATCTGTTACATTTTAACTAAATTACCCATCAAAAATATAATGACAGTATTAGCATGCAAACACGAGCACATTACAATGCTAATGCTAGTGTTGGCTAACTTACTCCATTTTTTTAATGTTGATGTTTATAAAATGTATAATAATGAAATTTGCAACTATAAACATGATGTAACAGAGTTAGGAACTATGCTAGATTTGGCTAACTAAAGCATGTTTTTGTTATTAATATCATTTTATGCACAATATGTTATCTTATTGACAAATTAGCATGCTAACAAGTTACAATGCTAATGTGTTAGCTGACATAGCATGTTTCCCATTCTGTGTTAATGATGCATTTGTCAGATTTATTACAAAAATGTTAGGTATTTCTTGAAAAAAAAATAATGTGAGCGTGTGGAGTCGTGAGTGTTACATCAGGACCTCCAGTCTGCACTCAGACAGCTTTGGACAGCCAACACCATGGTTCTTGTCTGCTGTGTAGAACACTTTGCCCTTTGGACTTTTTATAGACATTGGTAGGATTTCTGGAGGGGTTTGGACCTGTGCCTCATGACGTACTCTCTTCCTGGTTCATCCTGATGTTGTATTCTTAGAAGTTCCTTGTTTCATCTTGGATCGTGGATCTGATGCTCATTAGCTCTTGGCCACCATCTTTACACTCAACATACAATCTTGTGGTGCTGTACTTTGGGTGGAACCCACCGACACTGGGAGGAGTTTTCTGTGTGGCGTTGATGTCCTCCTGGTATCTTGCTTCTCGGGACCCATCTTACTCTCTGGAGATATGTGGCTAAGGATGTCTTCCTTGTTCTTCATGGTTTCCAATGTTCTTTGGGATGCTGTCTGGTCCTTGGCCCCGCCCACCTTCCTTTTCTTCTGACCACACCTGTCCAGGCTACTGTTCATCCTTTTCAGTGTCTTGTTGACTCTTGGCAAACACTTCAACCTGTCCTACATGTTTCCCAACTCTTGCGTCAGGAAGGGCATCCAGCATTAAAAAAAAAGCAGCCAAAGGGTCTTACTTTTTGGCTTGATCAACTGCTAATTAAGTCAGGTGTGCTCAGCCAATCACAAGCTGGGAAACTCCAGATGTGACCAATCAGCTGTGGTTGCAAAAGGTCAGGTTAGGTGATGCCTGATGTTTGGGAGAGGGAGGTCAAAGTCAAAGGAAGACGTGGAGTGTTCTGAGCTTAGTGTGACAATACTTATGATGTCAGGTTGAAGATTTGACAGCATTTTGAAACACATTAGACATCGAAGACATGAAGTGGTGAGTCCAGCAGCCAGGTGTCGTGGGCGTGTCCTTATCCTCATCCAATCAGCACTCAAGCATCTGGATCAGCTTATGTTCTCTCACAATGTATAAATAGATCTTTAAGAAAAATTAAAGAATAAACAACACATTTACTGTGAACATTTTTTTTATTTGTTTGTTCAACAATCTGTCAAACACCAGAAAGATTCATCGATCCAAACCACCCAAAGGTTCAGATCAATAGTTTCACGCCTGGTTCTGGTTCTCCTCAGCGTTTATTATTACAGACCCACTGAAACAATGCGGGTCATGTGACAACTCACGAACCAATCAGGGCTCACACTAAAAACCACCAATCACTAAATGATTGATAAAATCAAGAATTTCATTCTTTCTTTTTGAATATTTGATTTGCATTGTTTTTTTTGTTTTTTTTCTCCTAATGAATCAGATGTATCATTAAATATTCTGACTAGTTTTGTCATTTTGTTTCACTCCAACATTCATTGGACTGGTCATGTTTGTTGTTGTTTTTTTATTTGTTTGTTCATAACGTTTTTTGTCGTAATCGTCACACGGTGAGGAACACCAGAACACAAAATCAAACTTTGATTTTTACAGCTGATGAGTGGGCGTGACCAAGTCCTACAGCCTGACTGACAGGTGCATGTCTGTGGGCGGGGCTTATTGGCACTGTTGCAGAGCTTTGTCTGTTCACAAATAATAGATCCTAAATAGATTATATTTTCTATACAACACCAACTGTTGAAGATTTTCAGTTACATTCAAAGTATCTTGTGTAAACAAAAACAAGCTCACATGGTGTATTATCTTGTCTGTGATTGGATGATTGATGGCTGATGTCACTGTGACGTTTGCTCACTCTGAACTCGATACGTAAACTTTAATTTTTATTATTATTAATATTATTTTTTCAGCAGCATGCCTGCACACGACATCGACATCACGATTCAAAAGGTTAAAGCACAAATCATCCTCTCAAACCTCAGGAACCAAATCAGGATTAAACTGACTGATTTGAAATACACGTCTGTTTCAAAGAATCAATCAATCAATCAATTTTATTTATATAGCGCCAAATCACAACAAACAGTTGCCCCAAGGCGCTTAATAAAGAATCCGATCACAGATTCACAAATTACAGAACCACATAGATCCAATCATATTCATTAACACACAAATCAAGAATTTTCCAAAACTAACGTATGCAGCTAAACTGTAAATTCATGTTCTGAAGTTAGCTTATTATTAGATTTGGTTTAAATTTGGTACTTAAAAAGGCACATGGTAAAATGTACATGCAAATAAATTACCAAGGATACCAAATAAAGTGTAAAACACTTATTTCGAATGTGGTCCTTCTGTTAGCAACAGCATTAGCATGTTAGCATGAGTACTGTTAGCAGCTTTATTTAATCTAACAACTTTACCCTGTACTTTGTCATGAATATTACAGCCCAAAGGGGGCACTGCCTGGCATTTATAATTTGCAGGTTGTGGCAAAAGCTGTTGAAGTATTGTCTAAATATTGGCAAAAAACGAAGGGTGCCACCATTTTGAAAGGTCGCATGATGTGAGCTAAAATAGCGTGGAGGAAGAATTGATTCTGTCCGGTTTGCTTCCACGTCAGACTAGTCACCGGCGTGACAATATGTGGCTGTATTTATGCGGCATACAAGGCTTTTCCTTAATTATATTAGTTATATTAGTAATTATTTGTTGTTAGCATGCTAATGCTAGCATTAATACAAAGAATAGGTAAGACACTTTTTTGGCCAACAGGTCTGCAGTCTAATCCATAGACTCCAGGGGGCGCTATCATGGCTGCAGAGGTTCAATTTGGTTCCATCTGGAAGGAATGAGAGTTATTTGTGACACATGACTTCCTGTAATTTCTGTCCTTAAAATAAATAAAAACCCTGCAACAAACTCGAGTGCTTTGAGAGCAACAAACGTTTACATCAAAGCTGTTTTTTAATGTTCTTGCCACTAACACGGACAAACGGGCGAGCGGCTATGCTAAGCAACGTTAAAAACCCAAACACGAGATCAAACACAAGAGGAATACAGCCATTAAACAGCATTTTGGTCATTTTTTTCTCTCAAAATAAAATTTATATAGAAGCAAAAATAACTTGCATACATACATTAATATTGTGCTCATTGGGATCTCTTACATATAATATATATATATATATATATTTATTATGTTTTTTTATTTGTTTTATATAGTTACATCTCATTTTTCGTAAACTGAGCAGCTGTCGACAGTGTGCCATCTCGCCAATATGGCTGATGGCGGCAAGTTTATTCTGTGAAATTTTCTGGGGAGAAACAAATTTAAAACCCTAAAAACAAAAAGTTATTTAATTTCCATTTTAAAAGTTTCCATCATAAAAACCAGACGTTTTTTTTTATTATTATTATTTTACATTCATCTCCAAATTGTAGCTGCAGGTTTTATTTGTGCTTTTAAAAAATAAACTGTCTTAAAAAAAACTCCTTCAAACTGATTTTAAATGTAAACTGGTTTAAATTGGTTACAAACATAAAATATTTTTTTATTTAATTTCCCTGCTGATGGAAATGGTACAAATTTGTTTTTCTGGATTAATTTTAGAATTTCACAATGACACTGACACAGTTATTTAATTAATTTGTAAAAGGAGATATTAAATACCAAACAACGTATGGGTGGAGCTGATGAAGGCAATGTGTGGTCAGTAGGAGGGGCCTATAGGAGGCTGACATTAGCACCACAGGAGGTCGGGGACCATCCACTCTGGGAAGCACTTTGATGGAAACACGAGGAGACAAACTCCCGTCCAATGAGAGACTGAGCTGAAGGACAGAGGACACGGACCCTGTTATGTACCGTTTGAGTCAGAAGCCAGATGTGAGTTGTTGTCCAGAGTCCTTTGGGACACAGATCTAAGTCATCCAGAATGTTTACCTGCTGAGGGTGTTGATCCGGTTCTGGCAGCCTCAGACCGGGTTTAAAGGACAACGGTTTGGTCCTGTTCAGCGGTTTAAGGGTAGCTGGTGACTGCGGCCTGTTTCTGGGCCAGGCGCCGCAGCTCCTCTCTGATGGCTTTGATCAGAGAGGCGGAGGTATGGGCGGACGGCGAGGCGTCCTCTGGTAGGTACTCTGGTGTCGGAGAGGTCAGGAGGAGGGGCGGAGCTGAGGGGTCCCGCATTAAGGAGGCGGGCATCTGGAAAACGGAGGAAGAAGATAACTCGGGAAACGACAGCACCTGCAGGGAGAAAGACAAACAAAGCCCAAAAGTCCAAACCCATTTTCAGTTTAATTTCCTTTGGACAGCTTTAGACCATCAGACTCACACTCTCTCTGCTGGCTCCTGGCCTGGAGAGGTCCTGGTCTGAGTGCTGCTGGTTCCAGCTGGAGCCCGTGGGGCCTGACAGGCTGCGGCCCACCGCAGGATAGACCCCCATCTGACTGGACAGACCCACCTGGGTCAGATGGTGGAGCTGCGCTCCTGCAGGCCGTTGCAGGATTTAGTCTCAGTTATTTTAGTGGAAAGGAAAATTAACAACAAATAATGTCTACCTGTACTGCCCCCTACAGGCCGAGGTCTGGAGGAGGATGGAAGGTCATCATACTGCCCCCTGTTGGAGTAAACCGACTCCTGCAGCTGGTCTCCAGTCGAAACAAATCCCGCTGAGCTCAGTCCCTGTCTGAACACGAAAACGAAGAAACGAAACCGTATGAAGTCCAGCCTGAAACAAAAGGCGCTCTGTGTCGAGCCTAAAACCAAAGCTGGACTGACCTGTGCAGCAGACCTTGGACTGACGTGGGAGACATTCCTAACTCAGCGTATCTCTGGAAGAAGAAGATTGAGACTGTGACTCCTTCAGAGCTGTCTGTGCGACGTGCTGGTTTCACTCACTAGTCTCCTTGAGAACAGCCTTTTCCAGACCGATTTACACACAGTACCATGCTGTTCGTATTCCTAAATTCATTCACTCATTCATTTTCTATGTCTACTTAATGAATTAAGGGTCAAGGAGAGGGTGCAGCCTGTCCTGGTGGTCATTGGGCGAGAGGCGGCGTTTACCCTGAAGAGGCCACCGGTCCATCACAGGGCCACATACAGACAGACACCTTACTCACCACTTCACCTAACCTCTATATCTGTAGTAATGGGAGGAAGCTGGAGTGAACATTGGCGGTGCCAGGAAATTTTTGTTGGGGGGGCTGGGGTAAAAGTTGGAGGGGCTCCACAAAATGTCATCAAAATGAACAATATATAGTAAATTGCTTTATAAATACCAAGGTATACGTATGTTTTAGTCACCCGTGCTCCTCTAAAATGTGGTATCAATGCACACACACATCACTTAGAATGATATAAGTATAAATAAAGATAAGTGAAGTTTTAAGAGTGGCCATAATAAATATTTAGGAAACCTAAATTTTTGGAGTATGGAGTTAAATTTGTCTCATTAATACTTGCAAATGCACAGAGGGTGATTTACAAATATCCTTTGATTTCTACACGTGCTTTGTGACCTACAAACACAAATTTCTGATTTGGAACTTGTGTGTGGGTTTTTACAAATAAATGTTTATTTGCATAACTGAAAATTCTGTTTGTGAAGGGTGATTCAGCATTGGATCACTGAACACACACGTTCATCACTTTGCTCAGTTACGCAATATTGAGACATTCTCAGCACAGATATGTCAGTCAGAATTATTGGGGGGGCTGAGGGGGAGCTTGGCTCATTATTGGGTGGGCTTAAGCCCCCTCCAAGCCCCCCCTGGCGCTGCCACTGGGAGTGAAGCAAGCGATCTCACGACCTTTTTACTGTGAGGCAACAGTGCTAACCACTACGCCACCGTGCCACCCATATTTCTTAATGATTGATGAAAATGTTCATGTCCTCACTGGTCAGAGAAAACTGGCTGCAAAAGTGAAGATTTTTATTAAATAATATTTATATTTATTTTTGTCCAGTGACTTATGGTGTCTGAAAATAGAGGGACTGTATAAAAATGTCTAATTCCTTAACAGTTCAAGTGATCTTTTTGTTAAATGCTTTGAATTAAAGCTGAAAGTCGAGACAAGATGGACATCTGGATCGTTGTCCAAATATTTATGGACCCAACTGGCACTCACCACAGAGAAAGGGCTGTGAGAAGGGGCTGCTGGGTAAGAGCCCCACTGCCGTCCGGGAGGCTGGCCCTGAGGGGAGGGGCCAGGCAGGGCGGGGCTAACACCGCTCGGGCCGGCGCTGCCCTGTGACGATGGCGACACGAGGGCAAACGCGTCGTCCAGGAGGGAGTGCATCTGCTGCCGAGCCTCCTCAATGGAGGGTTGGGGTGGCATGTAAGGGGGTGGAGCTGAGGCGGAGTTAAACACTTCATCGGTGGGGGAGGGGCTGGCGTGGCCCAGGGGCAGGTCAGGGTCTGACTGTGAGACAGATGAGTGTACAGGGCATCAAAAACCCTCATCTGATTCTGAGACACAAACATTCTCACATTGTTTGACATGACTGTAGACGGATGCTAATTCTTACATTTTGTTTTTAGGTCAGTCATATACTAACATTAGCATTTAATGCTAACACATTCCTATAAGTAACGGTGACATTACTATGGATGTTTCCAAAAGCTAATGCACACCCCGTACATGCTTTGAGTTCTGTCACATGCTAACATGAACTTTTTATGCTAACATATTCCTCAAAGTAATGGTAACATCGCTATGGAAGGATGCTAATGCTAATTCTTGATAGTCTTCGAGCTCTGTTACATGCTAACTTTAGCATGTATGTCTTACCATGTATGCCACATTGTTGAGACCTGGATATTTCCTGTAGGTGGCGCTCTGATCGGTGAGGAGCCGGTCTCTGTCTGTGTCGGGAAGACTTCCAGGTCCTTGCTGAGGTCGCTGACCCCGAGGAGAGCGCCTCCCTCTGGAAGATTAAAATAATATTTGTATCGGGAAATGAAACATGCTTCATAGTTGTTCCCTGCCTGACTCGAAAATCACTAAGGGCCCTTGGGCAAGGCCTTTAATCCCCTATTGCTCCCGGTGTGTAGTGAGCGCTTTGTATGGCAGCACCCTGACATCGGAGTGAATGTGAGGCATAATTGTAAAGCGCTTTGAGCGTCTGATGCAGATGGAAAAGTGCTATATAAATGCAGTCCATTTTTACCATTTATAGTTACATTCTCAGCTAAGATTTTATCTTTAAAACAGTTGACACAAACAACAGTGACCTCTAGTGGCGACCAGGATGCTGCAATTAGTAATGAAGCATCACAGTCTATATTTGATTTATTTTTGCTTTTTTTTTTTGCATGTTACGAGATGCCAAAGTGGACCAGGGTTCTACCTAGGATCATTTTAGTGCCGGTAAATTATGTGATTGCCGCTCATAGCTTCAGGGAGCCACGGGCCCCTGGATCTGCGGCCCCCCAGAGCTATATGGTTTTATACCACTAAAACATTCTTGGCAAGTCTTATTTTAACTAATTTTTGGTGGTTTTAGATGCACTGAATGCAAGAATAATAAACAAAAAAATTATATTTATGTTGTAATATATGTAAGATCAAAGTTATTTTTTGCATGTTTGTTAAAAAGTCTAAGTTAATAAATTAAATAACATTGAAAATGTTAAAAACACATGAATATTTAATGGACATAGCATTTACTCTCTTCTTCAAAAATGACAAACAGTGGCCTTTAACTCAGTGAAGCAGGCAGTTTTTCTCTCATCCTGAGTTTTTTTTTCTTTCAACAGTTTGAGTGGGATTGCATTACTTTTTCTTTTTAAACAATATAACACCTAATTGCCTTGTTTGAACAACAGCTGAATCTGGACTGATTTGTCAAACCTGCTGATTTAAATGAAAAAATTTGTAAATGAGTTTCATTTTCCTCTTTCACTGGCGCTGTGCCCCTCCCCTCCTCCTCCTCTCTCTCTCTCTCTCTCTCTCTCTCTCTCTCTCTCTCTCTTGCGCACGCGCATCTTCTGTTTTTCAAACTTGGAGCTTTTTGGAAACATGAAGCCTTTCAACTGTAAAATAAACCAAATTTCTGAACTCAGATACAGATACAGAAGGACCTGGATTAATGGCGGATTTTCATGGTGGCTTTTTTTTAGCTCAGAGAAGAGACGCTGTTACCAGCTGCGGCACTTCACAGTGCGCCGCTGTGGCCACAGAACGCGCAGACTCTCTGATCTCTCAGTCTCAACACTGCATTTAATCTATTGTTAGACTCGATTGGCTTTGCTCAAAATGTAAATGAGTCCACCCACCACTTTAATCATACCTTAGATCTTGTTCTGTCTGACTTATGGTATGGAAATTGAAGACTTAACAGTATTCCCTGAAAACCCCCTTCTGTCTGATCATTTCTTAATAACATTTACATTTACTCTGATGGACTACCCAGCAGTGGGGAATAAGTTTCATTACAGTAGAAGTCTTTCAGAAAGCGCTGTAACTAGGTTTAAGGATATGATTCCTTCTTTATGTTCTCCAATGCCATATACCAACACAGTACAGAGTAGCTACCTAAACTCTGTGAGTGAGATAGATTATCTCGTCAGTAGTTTTACATCCTCATTGAGGACAACTTTGGATGCCGTAGCTCCTCTGAAAAAGAGAGCTTTAAATCAGAAGTGCCTGACTCCGTGGTATAACTCACAAACTCGCAGCTTAAAGCAGATAACTCGTAAGTTGGAGAGGAAATGGCGTCTCACTAATTTAGAAGATCTTCACTTAGCCTGGAAAAAGAGTCTGTTGCTCTATAAAAAAGCCCTCCATAAAACTAGGACATCTTACTACTCATCACTAATTGAAGAAAATAAGAACAACCCCAGGTTTCTTTTCAGCACTGTAGCAAGGCTGACAAAGAGTCAGAGCTCTATTGAGCCAAGTATTCCTTTAACTTTAACTAGTAATGACTTCATGACTTTCTTTGCTAATAAAATTTTAACTATTAGAGAAAAAATTACTCATAACCATCCCAAAGACATATCGTTATCTTTGGCTGCTTTCAGTGATGCCGGTATTTGGTTAGACTCTTTCTCTCCGATTGTTCTGTCTGAGTTATTTTCATTAGTTGCTTCCTCCAAACCATCAACATGTCTATTAGACCCCATTCCTACCAGGCTGCTCAAGGAAGCCCTACCATTAATTAATGCTTCGACCTTAAATATGATCAATCTATCTTTATTAGTTGGCTATGTACCACAGGCTTTTAAGGTGGCAGTAATTAAACCATTACTTAAAAAGCCATCACTTGACCCAGCTATCTTAGCTAATTATAGGCCAATCTCCAACCTTCCTTTTCTCTCAAAATTCTTGAAAGGGTAGTTGTAAAACAGCTAACTGATCATCTGCAGAGGAATGGTCTATTTGAAGAGTTTCAGTCAGGTTTCAGAATTCATCATAGTACAGAAACAGCATTAGTGAAGGTTACAAATGATCTTCTTATGGCCTCAGACAGTGGACTCATCTCTGTGCTTGTTCTGTTAGACCTCAGTGCTGCTTTTGATACTGTTGACCATAAAATTTTATTACAGAGATTAGAGCATGCCATAGGTATTAAAGGCACTGCGCTGCGGTGGTTTGAATCATATTTATCTAATAGATTACAATTTGTTCATGTAAATGGGGAATCTTCTTCACAGACTAAGGTTAATTATGGAGTTCCACAAGGTTCTGTGCTAGGACCAATTTTATTCACTTTATACATGCTTCCCTTAGGCAGTATTATTAGACGGCATTGCTTAAATTTTCATTGTTACGCAGATGATACCCAGCTTTATCTATCCATGAAGCCAGAGGACACACACCAATTAGCTAAACTGCAGGATTGTCTTACAGACATAAAGACATGGATGACCTCTAATTTCCTGCTTTTAAACTCAGATAAAACTGAAGTTATTGTACTTGGCCCCACAAATCTTAGAAACATGGTGTCTAACCAGATCCTTACTCTGGATGGCATTACCCTGACCTCCAGTAATACTGTGAGAAATCTTGGAGTCATTTTTGATCAGGATATGTCATTCAATGCGCATATTAAACAAATACGTAGGACTGCTTTTTTGCATTTGCGCAATATCTCTAAAATTAGAAAGGTCTTGTCTCAGAGTGATGCTGAAAAACTAATTCATGCATTTATTTCCTCTAGGCTGGACTATTGTAATTCATTATTATCAGGTTGTCCTAAAAGTTCCCTGAAAAGCCTTCAGTTAATTCAAAATGCTGCAGCTAGAGTACTGACAGGGACTAGAAGGAGAGAGCATATCTCACCCATATTGGCCTCTCTTCATTGGCTTCCTGTTAATTCTAGAATAGAATTTAAAATTCTTCTTCTTACTTATAAGGTTTTGAATAATCAGGTCTCATCTTATCTTAGGGACCTCGTAGTACCATATCACCCAAATAGAGTGCTTCGCTCTCAGACTGCAGGCTTACTTGTAGTTCCTAGGGTTTGTAAGAGTAGAATGGGAGGCAGAGCCTTCAGCTTTCAGGCTCCTCTCCTGTGGAACCAGCTCCCAATTCAGATCAGGGAGACAGACACCCTCTCTATTTTTAAGATTAGGCTTAAAACTTTCCTTTTTGCTAAAGCTTATAGTTAGGGCTGGATCAGGTGACCCTGAACCATCCCTTAGTTATGCTGCTATAGACGTAGACTGCTGGGGGGTTCCCATGATGCACTGAGTGTTTCTTTCTCTTTTTGCTCTGTATGCACCACTCTGCATTTAATCATTAGTGATTGATCTCTGCTCCCCTCCACAGCATGTCTTTTTCCTGGTTCTCTCCCTCAGCCCCAACCAGTCCCAGCAGAAGACTGCCCCTCCCTGAGCCTGGTTCTGCTGGAGGTTTCTTCCTGTTAAAAGGGAGTTTTTCCTTCCCACTGTAGCCAAGTGCTTGCTCACAGGGGGTCGTTTTGACCGTTGGGGTTTTTCCGTCATTATTGTATGGCTTTTGCCTCACAATATAACGCGCCTTGGGGCAACTGTTTGTTGTGATTTGGTGCTATATAAATAAAATTGATTTGATTTGATTTGATTTGATCTCTGCTGCTTGTGATTTGATACAAAGAAAATGAGAAATATATTTCTTATTACTTTAATTATTGGTTTAAAATTGCAAAACCATGCTTCTATAAGCTTGAAGTATGATCGAACTGGTACATTTTCAGAAACATTTCACTTCATTTTTCAGAAATTCTGTGCTGGGTGGCACAGCCAATTTGAACTCGAGAGCCGGGCGGAAATTTGCAGTACCGGGCAAGGCCGCCCAGCGCTGCCCACCGTGGCTAGAACCCTGAAGTGCAAAAGAACATGGAGGTTGAATGGGTCTCACCTGCATCCATCAGAACCAAAATTTCTCAACTGAATAAGCATCAGTTTTTAATGGAGTTACTTCTAAAATAAATAAATGAATTAATTTCCATCAACATGGTTTTACACACGCTGCTGACTTTTTGTGTCACATTCATTAATGCGTGCTGTAAACCACCACACAAATGAGCAGTGATTTATAATTGATTCATTGATTCTTTACCACAGTCTTGATTTGGGTGCACATGGACACAAGCAGGAACAAACTTGCTGTATTAATCTGTCCTGTTCTGCTTTGATCTGATGCATCAATAATCCGTTTTTAATTAAATATCTTTAAGCAGACCATTATAACATGTGGGAGTGTCTAAATGCAGAAGTGCTGTGTAATGAAACAACAGACGTTTTTCCTAATATATGGATCAAATGGCAGCTTTAAGGAGCACTTTCCACCTCTTCCTGGAGTCCACAGGGGTCGGTGGCGAGTGGGCGTCGGTTTGCAGGATGCAGTCCATGTGGTCGTGGGCGGAGCTGTAGAGACGTTGTGCCGCTTCACTCTGCACGGGGCCGTCGCCAAATGCATCCATGATGTCATCCATGGATGGGAACTCACACTGGCCTCGCCTCTTGGAGCGTTGTCGCAGCTTGTTCCTGTGGTGCTCCATCTCCGACTTGTGTCTCAGCGCCACCTGCAAGTCACACAGACCATGACAGCTGTGTTCAGAACATTTTGCATGGTGAAATTCTCTCACCTCTGTGTTGACCTTCTCGGTGAGGGCGGGGCTTGGCTGGCATTCTGTGTGCAGCGGCAGCGGCGGGCTCGGTCGCGGCTGCATGGCGATGAGCTGCACCTTGTTGGCCTGGCGGCGCACACCATCAGATGAGCCACGGGACAGGCGGTCCACGTGGTCGAAGATGGAGGACGATGACAGCAGCTCCTCTGGACCGCTGCCTGGTGATGTGTGGGTGAAAGGTCAAAAGGTCAGAAATAGGCAGTCAACCTTTTCAGAGTAGAATATTTATTAATGTTACCACCATGCTAGCTAAATGGACACACCCCCCGAAAGGTTTTTCTCAGCCACGCCCCTTCCAAGTCATTTTATGAAAAATCAAAACTTTAGCTCCAAACACAAAGAAAAAAGTCTACATACCGATTTTACTTCTGCCTGCGGTCCACAGCAGACAGCAAAACAAAAGAAGAAGACAGGTTAATGAACCTCCAGTCACATGATCACCTGACTTCCTGCTAACGCAATCACTCACAAAATTACAAAGATTGAAATAAATTACTATTTTTAAATCATTTAATAACCTGCATGTCAATCAAAAAGCTCTCCTACCATTTTTGGACAACTTTTGGTGCGGTTTCCCCTCACTGGGCGTGGCTACAGGCCGGGTGCTTTCCTCTGCAGATTCTCTGCCGCTTGATTGGTCGCTGCCCAACGAGTCACCATCTGATGGGCTGAGCCTGATAGCAACGTGTGGACACGAGTTAGCATGTTTTAAGTGCTAAAACACATGACTTTAGTTAGTATCTTGTTTCTGGGATATATGAACAGATATAAACATGCTAATGCTAATGCACTCTTAAACTCAATCATATACCAAATGTCTGTTGTACTATAAGTACTTTAGTCTTCATGTTATAAGGTATATATATGTGTGTATGTATGTATATATATATATATATACACGAGGTCTGTCAATAAAGTATAGGTCCTTTTTATTTTTTTCAAAAACTATATGGATTTCAATCATATGTTTTTACGTCAGACATGCTTGAACCCTCGTGCGCATGCGTGAGTTTTTCCACGCCTGTCGGTGACGTCATTCGCCTGTGAGCACTCCTTGTGGGAGGAGTCATCCAGCCCCTCGTCGGAATTCCTTTGTCTGAGAAGTTGCTGAGAGACTGGCGCTTTGTTTGATCAAAATTTTTTCTAAACTTGTGAGGCACATCAAAGTGGACATGGTTCGAAAAATTAAGCTGGTTTTCGGTGAAAATTTTAACGGCTGATGAGAGATTTTGAGGTGATACTGTCGCTTTAAGGACTTCCCACGGTGCGAGACGTCGTGCAGCGCTCTCAGGCGCCGTCGTCTGCCTGTTTCAAGCTGAAAACCTCCACATTTCAGGCTCTATTGATCCAGGACGTCGTGAGAGAACAGAGAAGTTTCAGAAGAAGTCTGTTTCAGCATTTTATCCGGATATTCCACTGTTAAAGGAGATTTTTTTAATGAAAGATGTGCGGACGTGTCCGCGCGTCGGGACGCAGCCGGCGCGGTGCGGCAGCACAGGAAAAACACCTCCGTGTTGATAACCATTTGTAAAATCCAGGCGGCTTTTGATGGCTTTCAGTGGAGTGAGTATATGAGAAATTGTTTAACAGCTGGACATGTTCCAACTTGTCCTTAAGGCTTCCAACAGAGGTGTTTTTCCTGTGGCAGAGTGTCTCGGCGGGTGCGAGCCGACGCTGCAATCCGTCCGCACGTCTTTCATTAAAAAAAATCTCCTTTAACAGTGGAATATCCGGATAAAATGATGAAACCGACTTCTTCTGAAACTTCTCTGTTCTCTCACGACGTCCTGGATCAATAGAGCCTGAAATGTGGAGGTTTTCAGCTTGAAACAGGCTGACGACGGCGCCTGAGAGCGCTGCACGACGTCTCGCACCGTGGGAAGTCCTTAAAGCGACAGTATCACCTCAAAATCTCTCATCTCTCATTCACCGAAAACCAGCTTAATTTTTCGAAC
The DNA here is from genome assembly GCF_902500255.1 of Thalassophryne amazonica. Taxonomy (NCBI): domain Eukaryota; kingdom Metazoa; phylum Chordata; class Actinopteri; order Batrachoidiformes; family Batrachoididae; genus Thalassophryne; species Thalassophryne amazonica. The sequence continues at coordinate 6,415,669 of NC_047124.1, forward strand.
TGTGTCCACTTCGATGTGTTTCACAGGTTTAGAAAAAATTTTGATGAAACAAAGCGCCAGTCTCTCAGCAACTTCTCAGACAAAGGAATTCCAATGAGGGGCTGGACGACTCCTCCCACAAGGAGTGCTCACAGGCGAATGACGTCACCGACAGGCGTGGAAAAACTCACGCATGCGCACGAGGGTTCAAGCATGTCTGACGTAAAAACATATGAATGAAATCCATATAGTTTTTGAAAAAAATAAAAAGGACCTATACTTTATTGACAGACCTCGTGTATATATATATATATATATATATATATATATATATATATATATATATATATATATATATATATATATATATATATAGTTTTATAGTTTGTGTTATCACTAAATGTTGTGTTTAGCTGGTTTCTGATAAGGTTTAAATTGTCATTTTTTGTAATGTCAGTCCTGCTGAGTTAAAGCTATCGTTTAGCTAGTTCAGTGCTACTGATAATATGCTAATACAGATAATTAACATCATATCTGCTAAAGTCCAGTGCTAATGCTGTGTTTAGCCAATAAACGTGAGTGTTAACACCTCAGGGGAGCTTATGTTGATTGTTAATGCTAATTCACAAACACACACATATACATGCTAAAGTGTTCCCATTTATACTCCTGTTAAAGTGATGATGGCAAACACAGTGCTAATGCTATGTTTGCTAATAAACTTAGTGTTAACACTCCAGGGTAGCACGTGCATGCACGCACACACACACACACACACACACATATATATATATGCTAATGCTACATGCATTAAGTGTTCCCTTTTATACGCCTGTTAAAGTGATGATGGCAAGCACAGTGCTAATGCTATGTTTAGCTAATAAACTTGAGTGTTAACACTCCAGGGGAGCTTGTTTATGTTGATTGTTAATGTTAAAAACACACACACACACACGCTAATGCTACATGCTAAAGTGTTCCTATTTATACTCCTGTTAAAGTGACGATGGTAAACACGGTGCTAATGCTAACAGCGAGACTTTAGCTTGCGGGCTGACCTGCCCCTGTGGTGCACGGACTGCACCGCTTTCGTGGATGATCCCTTGGATTTTGGAGTGTTGAGGTCTCCACCATCAGAGGGTGTGGCCTCCTTGGTGGGGGCGGGGATTGGCCCTGGTTCCTGGATGACCATGATGTCATCTTTACTGTGCTGACCGAGGTGGAGCTTTGCGAAGTCGAAGCCCTTCACGGTGGGGGCCTGCAGCTGGATGGAACCAGAACATCAGGATCACGTCTCTGTGCATGCGCTTTAAGTGTGTGTGGGGTGTGACCTCTAACCTTCTGCCTCTGCTGGATAGCGTTGATGGCGTCTGGCTGGAACTCCAGTTTCTCGGAGCCGCACAGCTTCCAGTAGAGGATGATGATGATAAAGACGGCAAGCAACACGGGGACGACCACGCCCACAATCAGCCAGATGCTGCTGCTCTGCGTCTCTGCTGGTGGCACAGGCAGCGTCTCCGCAGCTGCACAGGTGAGTGACATCACAGCATCGCGTCACGTGACCACTTCTGCTTCCTGTACTTCACTTTGTTTTTATTTAATCTCTGCTTCCTTTCATCATCTTCTGTGTGACAAAATTTTCTCTTAGCAAAATAAATAAATAAATATGATGATTTATAATAATAATAACAGTCCTGTTTTCACATCCACTGGGGTTCTGCTGTGTTTCGAACCCGTTACTCACGCTGGGCCAGTGGTCTCTGGACTCGGTGGCCCAGGATGATGGCAGCTCTCTGCAGGTCTACGCGGTTTAGGGTGCTGGCGGTTTCCTCAGCGGGGACACGTTCGCCACCTGGACCCTCCACAAAATACAACACCACCAGGGGGCGCTCCACTCCTGCCAACCTCTCCAAACGCACCACCTGGAAACCAGATGACACTTGATGCCACCTGCATGGATCCGGTCTGCCGTGAGGCTTAGACCGACCATCACTGACCTGCAGGTTGTTGTTGCCCACAGCTGTGGCTCTCTTCCAGCGCCCCCTGTTGGTTCCTCCCAGTCCCTCCTCCAGCAGCAGAGCCAGGCGTCGCTCCAAACGAGCCTTGAAGCTTCGCTCAGTAACCGTTTGATCCTGAACACCCAGTAGCACTAAAACACACACACACACACACACACACACACACACACACACACACACACTGTATAAATGTGGAAAACAAAAACCAGACCAGGACTGGACTGAAGGTGTGAGGTGGTCTCACCTGTACGGACCCATGTGGAGCGAAGGTGGTGAGATGTGTTGAGTTCAGGGTAGTAGAACGCTGTGGGCACATTTCAGGAAACACACAGTGAGGACACGCCCACTCCATACTGTGTGTGTGTGTGTGTGTGTGTGTGTGTGTGTGTGTGTGTGTGTGTGTGTGTGTGTGTGTGTGTCGTACGTTCTGCGATCTGCACAGCAGGAAATCCCACGTAGAAGCTAAACTCCACCAGGCTGAGCTTCCTCAGGTGTTCGCTGACCTCTGACCCTGGCAGGTAGCCTCGCCCATCACGCACAGCAAAGGTGATGTCTACTGGAACCTTCTGCTCTGGTACCACCCGGGCCACACCTGTGGTGATGTTAAGCAGCTGGACACAGAAAGTTAACAGCATTTGCAGGATGGAGAACCTGGATTTGGGTTCTGGGTGAACTCACCTGTACCGTGACGTTGCCCACTTCGTGTGAGCGCTGGCGAGTCGCTGAGTATGCCTTCTGCAGACCGCTCTCCACTCGCTCGCTGAAGTTACAAACTCGAACATCCACGTGGCTCGGAACAAACTGCAGAACCGAGTGGATCTGGTACCTGAGGTCTGGTATGGTGTAGAGAGGTGAGACAGAGGGTATGGGCACAGAACCTCTCACCGGTTGACGGAGGGCGTTAATGACAGACATGGCGGTGTAGATCAGCGGTCCTGACACGGCCCGGAAAGCAAAACTGGACGGCGTTCTCAGGAACTGATTGGAGAACAGATGAAGGAGGCATAATGTCAGATGTTCCTCTTTGTTAATGACGTTCTTCTTGTTGGGTTTACAAATACAATTCTCTCTCTCTCGCTCTCTCTCTCTCCTGAAAATATATTTCCACACAGCTGTGATGAGAGAACCAATCACAGCTAGTGAAGCTCCCAACTCATTCGGACCTGACATGGCTGTCTTGGTGGCTTCCCTCACTATTTAAACTAGTTCCTGACAAACGAAATTGACTTTAATGAAGGAACAGGAACGTGCACAGGAACTCTGTGACTAGGTAGTCGTAGTTGACCTTAACGACTACTGATCTTAACCGACCTCTGGGTCCCAGTGAGAGAGAATGAAGAACTGTTTGTGAACCGTTTACCTGCAGCTCGACGGATCGGTTGAAGCTTCGCTTCAAAACATCTCTGACGTGACTGAAGCCAGGAGATGAACCTTTGGAGCTCACTGAAGGACACACAATAAACAATCAGCCAAATGAAGCAATCTGAGACATTAACACATGATTCAAAGACAAATGAAACCTACTAGCTCTCAATCAACAAAATGCAGAAATTTACTTTCGGTTTGTTCAAACCATTACATTTTTGTTTGTTTTTTTAGATACAGTGCATCCAGAAAGTATTCATGGGGCTTCACTTTTAATGCATTTTTTAATGTTACAGCCTTACTCCAAATGATTTCCATCATTTTTTCCTCAAAACTCTACACACAATACCCCATAATGACAATGTGAAAAAGTTTTTTTTATTTTGTAACGTTATTAAAAATAAAATAATAATAATCAGTAATAATAATAGAAATCACATGTACAGAAGTATTAACAGCCTTTGTTATGAAGCTCAAAATTGAGCTCAGGTGCCTCCTGTTTCCACTGATCATCCTTGAGATGTTTCTACAGCTTAATTGGACTCCACCTGGGGTAAATTAATTTGATTGGACATGATTTGGAAAGACACACACCTGTCTACATTTAAGTTCCCACAGTTGACAGTCAGAGCACAAACCAAGCATGAAGTCAAAGGAATTGTCTGTAGACATCAGAGTCTCAAGGCACAAAACTGGGTAAGGGTACAGAAATATTTCTGCTGCTTTGAAGGTCCCAGTGAGCACAGTGACCTCCATCATCTCTAAATGGAATGATTTCTGATCCACCAGGACTCTTCCTAAAACTGACCGCGCGTCTAAACTGAGCAATCAGGAGAGAAGGACCTTAGTCGGGGAGGTGACCAAGAACCCGATGGTCACTCTGTCAGAGTTCCAGCATTCCTCTGTGGAGAGAGGAGAAACTTCCAGAAGGACAACCATCTCTGCAGCAATCCACCAATCAGGCCTGCATGGTAGAGTGGCCAGACGGAAGCCACTCCTTAGTAAAAGGCACATGGCAGCCCACCTGGAGTTTGACAAAAGGCACCTGAAGGACTCTCAGACCAGGAGAAACAAAATTCTCTGGTCTGATGAGACAAAGACTGAACTCTTTGGTGTCATGTTTGGAGGAAACCAGGCACCATCAGCATGGTGGTGGCAGCATTATGCTGTGGGGATGTTTCTCAGCAGCAGGAACTGGGACACTAGTCAGGATTGAGGAAAAGATGAATGCAGCAATGTACAGAGACATCCTGGATGAAAACCTGCTCCAGAGCGCTCTTGACCTCAGACTGGGGTGACGGTTCATCTTTCATCAGGACAATGACCCTAAACACACAGCCAAGATATCAAAGGAGTGGCTTTAGGACAACTCTGTGAATGTCCTTGAGTGGTCCAGCCAGAGCCCAGACCTGAATCTGACTGAACATCTCTGGAGAGATCTGAAAATGGCTGTGCACTGACGCTCCACATCAAACCTGATGGAGGCTGAGAGGTGCTGCAAAGAGGAATGGACTAAACTGCTCAAAGATAGGTGCACCAAGCCTGTGATATCATATTCAAGCTGGCTTGAGGCTGTAATTGCTGCCAAAGGTGCATCGACAAAGTATTGAGCAAAGGGTGTGAATACTTATGTACATGTGATTTCTTAGTTTTTTATTTTTAATTTGCAAAAATAAAATTTTTTCATGTTGCCATTATGGGGTCCTGTGAGCAGAATTTTGAGGAAAAAATAATTCTATTTTGGAATAAGACTGTAACATAACAAAATGTGGAAAAAGTGAAGCGCTGTGAATACATTTCAGATGCACCGTAACAGAAAATCACCACCTGACCCTGAACCAGGTCAAAGGGTCACCAGGTCACACCCTGACTCCTCCCTTGGTTCAAGAATGACCCTGTCCTTGGTTGCATTTCTGCAATCAAACGATGAAATGAACACTTACACCTGAGATCTGTAGGTTAATTAGCCCCTTTAATCCTGACCTGGCACCCACATCATCATTAAGCCTTTTATCAAGTTTAACTTATTATGTTTCTGTTCCAGTAAAAGAGCAGTAAATAGTTCAGATTATTATTATTCAACACTTAAATCTGATTGGTGTGAAGCCAAAGAACTGTGTCCTTTCACTCTTTTTTCAAGAATGCTGACCAGTCGGCACTATTTCACATTTCAAAACCATGAAAATCAAAAGCTGAAAGACAATCACATGTTTTGTGGGTTTATTTAAAAATAGCTCTCTTTCTTTTTTTTCCTCCTTGCTGTTATTACTTTTAATACCAATGGAAAAAATGTTTCAACTGGATTTTACTTCGCAATAAAAAGAAATAAAAGACAACAAACTCGTAAGTCCCTTCAGCCTCTCCTTTTTCCCCACTTGGGGGCGCCACAGCAGATCTGATATGAATCTTCATGCTGATTTGGCACAAGTTTTACAGCGGCTGCCCTTCTTGGCAACTCCAAATTACACGGAGGCTGGAAAGGGGTGATCTTGAACCAGAATGTTTCTGCTGTGGAAACAAGAGCACTCACCGTTTGGGCACCACATTATAACCTGATGGGAACAAATTTATAAAAATGGCTTTAATCTGTCCAGATAAAACTAATAAATAATCTAAACGAACACTACACATTGGCATGGGTGAAAACTGGTGAAACCAAACATGACCTGATTTTGAAATGGTTTTAAAGTAAACTGTTTGAATTTGATATAATGTGGTTATGTTTGGCTCTTCGTTGGGTTCCGAGCGGTTAATCTCACTTATAATAACAGATTCAATATCTGATCATTAATCAGAACCAACACGTGCGTCCTCTTACCAACTCTGACGAGGTACATCTCCGGTTTGGTGACATTGCACATGTACTGTCTGGAAGGCGGAGTCTGGACCACCCTCGGCGTGGTGACGGGCGGGGATCTGGTCAGGCTGATGGCTGTGATCTGGGTTGTGGTGGTGATGGCGGTGGTTGATGTGGTTACCTTGGTTGTGGTGGTTTTGTGCCTGGGGGGCAAGGTCTTTGCTGTGACGGGCCCCTGGGACTCTGTTAAATTGTGATCTGAAGGCCTTTCGGACCGAGTGGGGTGTTCTGGTGGAGTCGGCGGCGGAGCGCGGCTGGTAGTGTCGGGTGGAGCTCGTGCAGGATATTGATCCAGGATTGGTGGTTGTGGTGAAGGTTTGGTGGAAGGCGGTTTTAAGGTGGGAGTGGGTGCTAACAATTGGACTGTGAGAGTGGGTGAAAGGACAAGAGGAGGGGTGGGGCCTACTGGTGTCAAAGGTCGTCTGTCTTCAGGCCCAGGCGGAGGCCGTGAGCTTGGGGCCGGAGACGGAGGTTGCAGGAGTGTGTGAATGGGTGTGGTTATTGTCGTCGGACTGATGGTGGGTTTGGAGGAAGGCTGCTCAACCACGCCCTTTTCTGGGCGAGCCTCTCGATTTCTGGCACGCTCTCTTTCACGGGCGAGGAGGTTGGTATAGTACTCAAAACTGTTCATGTCCGGAAGCAGCAGTTCCGTTGGCTCCAGAGGCATCAGGTCCTCCAGGTCATAATCCTCCTCCTCCAAGGCGGGGAAGGTGTCTATCTGGACCATGTGGGTGTGCAGCCCCGCCCTGACAGGAATATTTGGCACAGAGGAGGAAGGTGAAAGGAGGAAGGGGGAAGAGAGTGGAAGTGTGGGTCGGGTGGGGAAGGAAATGTTGAAAGAGACCCAGTGGTCCCCCTCGTCTTTATCGTAAGGGCCATTAGGCAGGGGTGTGGCCAGAGACAGCTCCTCGCCATCAGGAACCATGAAGGACAACGTCTCCAGGTAGTCCCCAGATCCCCACGCCTCGTCCAGGGTGGGGCCCTGCCCCCAGGGTGGAGGGGGAGTGAGCGTCTGATGGATAAGAGGCGGGAGGGCTGGGGGAAGGCTCGGGGACAGGAGGTCCGGGGGTGTCAGCAGCAGGTGGATCCCTGAGCGCCTGAGTCCTCTGTCAAGTCTGCACTGGCACCATTACCATGGTTTCCGGCATCTGTGAGTGGGCTCTGAGCCAGGGCGCCAAGGGGGGAGGACGAGGGTGATGAAGAGGCAGCAGCAGTCCTGTTGAAGTCCAGCACACCTGCAGGGAGACAGAAAGACAGACTGTGTTCAAGGTTGTGCGGTCACAGCAACCAAGTCACATCTCTATGAAACATGTTGTTCATTTCTGGTCTACAGCTAAATCCAGATGGATTCTGGACCACCTGCAGATTTGTGGTTTGGGTTTGGGATTCGGTGCCACAGTACCCTTTGATTGGTCCACCTATCATTCTGTGAGATGAAACATTAATCGATCAAATTCTAATCCATTAATCTCAATGACAGCTGTCAGTCATCCACATGATCTGGATCGAAACCTGGATCCAGATCACGACCCAGATTGCTCAATTACAATAACACATGACCCGTCTGTTCTGTCTTCAAACCACCACATCTGGATGCGGAACAAAACTATTTGTGGTTGTAATTACTATGTTTCACCTGAACTCTATTCTGCCCCCTACTGGGCATCACAAAGAGCGACCCACAAAGTCAGTAGCATCACAGCAATTAAGAGTCTCCACCCCTGAGTGAAGCTCCACCCACACAGCTGTCATATTGAGCATCATCAGTACACATTCTCCTGGACCAGCGTCCATCAGTGTGTTTATGGTTTGACCTTTTGACCTCAGAGGTCAGAGGGTCACTGTAGGCATCCGGATCCAGTGCAATGTCGCAGTGAGATGTCTCTCTCTCTGGACCACATTCTGCACTCGCGCCTCTCATGATGTGCAGACTGTTGCCATGGTAACGCTCCACTTTGCAACGATGAAAAGATCAGACGAAGTTTTTATCTTAACTGCCGATCACAGCATGCTAGAGTTTAAAATAAATCATGGGACTGAACTCAAAGTGCAGACTGCCAGCCTTAATATGAGGACTTATAGATCCGTTGTTTATTTTTCAGAGACCAAAAGTATTTGGACAGCTGGGTGCTGCTTCCTGTTGTTCCCTGATTATTTCAGTGAACTGTTGTTGTTGTTATCTGACAATGTGACGTCCAAAGAGCTGTGACGCAAACCATCGAAGGAACACATCTGAGCTCAGGAAGAACAAAAGGCCAGATCAAGAACACACTGCAAAGGAACAATTCTGAGCTCAGGAAGAATAAAAGGCCAGATTAAGAACACACTGCAAAGGAGGTGTTTCTGTGTCAAAGTCAATCAAGAGATGACAGTCAATTTGCATGGTAACAGACTGTCCATAAGCATCTTTAAATAATAATAATAATAATAATAATAATAATAATAATAATAAAAAAGCCTCAAATCCTAAATTCTTCTTCCAGTGCCACTGAACTTTTTTTGTATGCAGGAAATGAGAGAATGAGTCAATTAGTCAAGTAATCAAGGCAAAAACAAAACAAAACAAAAACAAACAAAAATGCAAATACTGTTTAAGGTGGTAATTTAATTTAAAAACATGGAAACGAGATTTTCTGCAGCTTTGATAAAAAAAAAAAAAAAACAGTGACATCATCAACAACAAGAAGAACATTTTTCATTCTGATCTTTAAAATTTCAGAAGAATAAATAAATAAACAGGACAGAGCAAAGAGCCTTAAAAAGTTGTGGTGAGTCAGGCAAAAAATAATAATAAATGAATTTCATGAAACTTGGTGAAAAGTGAGGTCTATATAAAGGGGCGGGGCCAAGATATTTTATATATATCCTTTTTTCTTTTTTTACAATTTTATAATTTTCAACAGTACATTATTCACAAAACATTCCAGCAGTACACTATTCTGTGCTGTTCATTTTTATACACCAAACCCCCAACAACTGGACAAAAAGCGAATGAGAAACATAAAAATCTACACATAAAGAACCTAATAAATGAAATAAATATAAATTAAAATAAAATAAATTAAATAAAATAGAATACACAGATTGATTCACTTCACAGCTAACTGTAAAGTATATTAGTGATTTGGTTTCAAGTCATGGTAAGGTGTCATTCTAAATGTTTCCATACATTTCAGAAAAGGCTGCCATGCCCTGAGAAATTTTTCAATTGAACCTGCCAGGGTAATTTTCAATTTCAATTCAATTTATTTTCATTTATATAGCGCCAAATCACAACAGAGGTTGCCTCAAGGTGTTTCACACAAGTAAGGTCTAACCTTACCAACCCCCAGAGCAGCAGTGGTAAGGAAAAACTCTCTCTGAGGAAGAAACCTCAAGCAGACCAGACTCAAAGGGGTGACCCTCTGCTTGGGCCATTGCACAGAGCAATTCACAAAATGAATATACAGGAAATATCTCATTTTTTTCTAAATGCAAAAACCTCATGAGCTCTGCAAGCCACTGCATATCCTTTTTTTATACTGCAAAAAATATGTTTTTAATTATTTATTTTTTTTTCCATTTAAATTTTATTTATTTATTTTTTACTTTTTATGATGATCAGGTCACTGAGCAGTTGCTGGTGCAGCACAGATCCTGACTGACAGCCACCCAGGTTCATCCCAATCTCTGCAAAGTAACCACTGTTGGGCAGTGTACCTCATGGCATTCCAGAGGAGATATGAATTTAGCAAAGCATTGTCAAAGTTAGAAAGAAAAGACATCAAATTATATTGTCATTTATATCATAGATACTATGATTATACTAAAGTTATCAAAGTAGCAAATTGGCCATAAGACACACTACCCAACACCATCCTGCTGCAACCATGTAAAACATGGGCGTGTACTTGACCAGGTGAAATGTTCTCCAGCCGCTGGGGTCCTGTGCACTGAGGCACCTGCATGCTGGATCATGTCCAGAAACGCACCACATGGAGAGAATGCAGTACCTGATGTTCCCTCAATGTCTGTGATCCTCTTCATCTGAGTCTCACTAAGTAACCTTCCATTTGACACAAACTCATTTCAGTGTGACCCAACGATCTTCTACAGAGACCTAGTACCAAAGACATCCAGGTCTGACAACCATACAGCACGTCCGAACGCCCAGGGGCCTCATGCACAAAGGACTTGTGTGGATTTCCTACTGAAACATGGCATACGCCAAAACCCAGAAACTGGCGTAAGCACAAAAATATCCAGATGTATCAAAGTGTGCATACGCATGGATCCAAGCACGTTCCGTTTGTACATCCCACTGAAAGTGGAATTGAGCGCACATGCAGAAGTACCAAAATCCTCCCTGTACACAACCCTATTTAAATATGCAAATATATTAAAATAGGCCCTGGGACCTGGAGATTTGCCCCTCCGTCCAGAATGATCACATCAAGAAAAAGAATTTAACTGAGTGTGAGCTGCAGATGAAGTGAAGTAAATGATGTAAATGAAGTGGAGATACACAGTGGATATTTTATTTGGTACCCTGTCAACCGGAATAAACATGAGCGGAAGCAGCGCACACGAGCTGAACACACACTGCCTGGCTACCTGAATACACACTCATGCACCATTTGCAAGGTCCTCTAACAACGCTAACGCAGCCACCGTTAGTGCCACATGCTTTTATATCTAGCCATATAATTGCAAACACGTGGGTGTGTTAAATGCTCATCAGTGTCTCCAATGTGCATATCACTCTGATGACTTAATGTTTTCACATTTTTCATGGTTCCCAGCATCATCTCCATGTGGGAAGTTGACCAATAGCTGTAGAAACGTGTGTACACCAGCCAGGATCTTTGCGTGACTCACCACACAGTTCCACGGTCATTTCACTTTTGATACATCTGAAAGTTAGTGTGGAGACAAACGTACGTACACTACATTTTTGTGCATATGCACGCTTTGTACATGAGGCCCCAGGATCCTAAAGACTTGGACCTTTGTTAAAGATATCAGCATCATCAAACACCTCCGACCTCTCGACTCTGTCCATTCGGATTCTCAAAAGCCGTGGAACCAGAGACATCTTACCTGCAGCAGATGAGCTTGAGGTCGCCATGGAAACCAGTGTGCTGGCGATCAGCAGGAGTGCATTGAGGGTGCAGGTGGAAATTTGGGATTCCATCACAGGTTCCATCCCTCCTCAAAACTCCGCCTGTTGGTGGGCATGACTGCTCACGGTGGGCGGGTCAGGAAGCCCTGCACGTCATCACAGCAAAAACGTATCAAAGTGACAGTATTTAAAAATATCAATGGTGCTTTTTCATAACATTTTCAAAACTTTGGGAAATAAAGTTGCATCTGCAAGAACTATATTTGGTGATGCTGTAGAAAAATTATTTTATAATCAATCATCCTCTGTGGTGGAAGTTATTTGAATGACATTACCACAATCAAATTTAGTAAAAATCACAAAAGTTAAGTGGGTGGGGCTAAGTGAAGTTTACTCCACCTACTTATTAACAAAAAACAAAACAAAAATGCAATTTTGTTGACTGATCTCTGATCTGTCGGTCATCTGACCACTGATTGGATGTGTGCGCCCCCTACAGGACACGTCATTAAACCTTTTATTACTCATTTTCCGTAAAGTGAACAGATTATTTTATTTTATGTTTTTCTTGTTTATATCTCCAGTAAAATATTTAAAATAAGAACAGGAATCTGTAATTTCTCTGAATATTTGAAGAATCTCTAAAATGTCAAGGAATTTAAATTTTACTCAAAGTGCTTCAGTCTTATTGGCTGGTTGTAGGTAAAACTGGAAATATGGGCGTGGTTTCATGTTTGGGACCCAGATTGTAGGTTTTTTTTTTTTTATTATCCCCCCCCCCCACAAAAAATAAATAAATAAAATAAAATAAAATAAATAAATGTGATTTTCAATAAAACTGGAGCTGCACAAAATAAAGTCCAGTTTGAATGAAAATCCTCAGACCAGATTGTTTCCAGGAGCAAAACCATCCCTGAAACAGATTCATAAAAATCCATAAACGCTTGTGTGATCCAAACCCACCAGAACCGACCAGGTGGAGGTACATCTGTAGACCGGTTCTGATGGCCATAAAGTCTGATGTCGGTCTGTCAGAGCAGAACTGATCTGGACTGACATGGCCTACATCCATCGAGCCGTCTGATCCGGTTCCGTTTCCTTTAATTGTGGTACCTGGAGGACTGACTCCATTATCGGACGGATAACCCACATAGGACCCGGTCTGTCTCACCGGCCCCCCGTCCCGGTTCTGGCTCGACGTAACGCCGGTGTCCTCCTTACACCGTTACTGAGACTGTACCATTAATGCTGATCCGGATTGGGAACCGAAACGGTTTGTGTCGAGCTACATTTTGAAACCCGCCTCCAAAACCGTTCCGAACTGTATCCCGGATCAGAACCGCGGCGGGGATGTGGGTCCGGACGCAGACCTACCTGACATCCTGGAGATCCGGTTCGGCTCGACACGCCTCTTCAGCGGGGAGGAGCCGAACGTCCGCAGAACCAACAGAACCGGACCCGCAGTGCCGCGCGCGCTGGTTCCGATCCACACGAGGATTAACAAAGACACGCCAAAAAAAAAAAAAAAAAAAAAAAAAAAAAGATTCGATTTTATCTTTCAAGATTTTAAGTGATGTTTTTTTTCCTCCTATATATATATATATATATATGAAATGTCAATTTATATTTTATGAATTAGACAATTTTCATTTTATTTTTTAATTGGTATTTTTAAATTATTCAGTCTATTAGTAACAGTAAAGAAAGTACTTTTATGCAGAACTAACACGTGACCCAGAAAGAGACTTCGGCACAAAACGGTACCCACAGTATTGTATGGGGGCGGGGTTAAGGGACCTAAAGTAATTGGACGGCTTTTTTTTTTAAATCTGCAAATTAAAAAGTAATTTTAAATATCTGACGTCAGAGTCTAGGAATTCACTTAATTCTGGATCCTGAACCAGGACAGTGACAGACCCTGGTGGATGGACTCAACCTTATTCCACGCAAATACTCAAGTCAGTGCCAAAACACATCCTTGGAAAATGCCAGAATTTCCTGAGGTCAGAGACTCCGCCTCCACACAGTACCTGTGCAGGTGTGAGGTCATCGTGTGACCTGAACTCAACAAACGACTTTGTGTTTCATTAAATTGAGTAATGTCACATTTAAGTTGTACAACCTTTTTTGTGATTGGATCCAGAGTTCTGTGTGTGCATGCAAAATAACACTCATTTTATTTTTAACAGAAATTTATTTAACTGAATAAATCCACAATTTCACATTTAAAAGAACACCCACTTGGTCCAACAATTACAACCATTATTAGACAAAAGCTGTTTTATATTTTTTGTTAAACACGTTTAGTGTTTGATTTCAAACTTTCTCCAAGTAACTGTACAAAACAGAAAAATAAAAGTATAATACAAAAAGGTCGTTGCTGACAGGCCCGCCCATAGAAGGTCACGTCTTTGAGACACGCCCACAGTACGCTTGTCCTGAAGATCTTACGCAGTTCTTATTTTGCTGTCAATCAGGATATCAGCGCTTGAAGTTAATAGGAAAAAATGTTTAGAAAAAAAAAAATAAAAAATTTCCTATTTAAATCACTCAAAAACAAAAAAATAATTCTTGTGATATTTAAGATGGATGCATTTTGATTACATTTAAGTTTTCTATCCATTTGGATTCAAGTTCTAAGAAAAGCAAACTAATACATTTAATATGATGCATAATTTATCAAACTGGTTCTCATCCATTTGAATCTATTGACGATTAATGTGTAAATCAGACATGTTGAGTTTATTTGTACTTTTCCATAACTGTCATTCATTTTTCACACATGTACCTCACATTACGTTAATCCATTTACGCTAAAATCTTGTAATCCAAAAGGAGGGACATTTTCATATGCAATTAAAATACATATAGATCTTAAAAAAAAACAAAAAACAGAATTATAGTGCAGAATAATTCAGAGAAAAACTGAGATGTTGAATAAACGCATCCACACACTGCGAACCCCAGAAAGTGTGATAAAACTGATTGTTATGGTCGATGTGGTGAAAAAAGAAACCAAAAGAATTCCCGAATCATCAGATGGCTGTGATCAAAGAGGTCAACAGATGTGACATCATCCTGGAGAGGAACGAAGAAGAAGAAAAAATAATAAAAATGATATAAAAAGGTTAGGCACCAATCAGTGAATAATAATAACAACTCACCAAACTGAGTCCATACTGAGTTACATGTTTATTTCTGTGTAAGAAAAACAAAGAATTAAAAACATTAGTTTTTCATGGAGCTGATATTCAGAATTCAGCACATTATTTCTGTATTTGTTCCCTGATATCTGCAGGGAACAGTTCTTAAATTCAGTGATGTGTGGCTGCTTACGCCAGGCGTAGTCTTTGGGCACGCCTTGATGAGTGACCCGGCACAGATACACGTCATCCTTCATGGGCTTGAAGGCCACGTTCTTCATCAGATGAAAGTACCAGCCCTCCCTGAAGGCCAGGTCGGTCTGCACGGCATTGGGGATTTCCTCGCCGTTCCTCAGCAGCTGGATCTCGATATTCGGTGGGTGGAACCCGGTCACATAACACATCAGGATGTTATCCTGCCCAAACTTTCCGGGGTAATGACTGTACACCTGAACCTTAGCTGGGGCTGCATTCAAGGACGACAACAACAACAGGAGCAGTAAGTCTTTGTCACATGACCTCCGCCCTCCTCTCCTGATTTGTTGACTCTCAAATGAAGGGGAATTACAGCAGCACTTATGAAACTAAAAGCAAACTGGATAAAAACAATCAAGTGTGGATAAGCTGGTCATTGGAATTACTGTGAATGAAACAAACAAGAATAAAACGACACATTTAACTTTCTCCATTTAGATTTTTAGGAGTATAAAAACTGTTTCATGAACATTACAACTACCACACATAAAACTTTGAAAAACCTCTTAAAGTTTCACATAAAAACAGTGGAGCTGGAGTTTTTTTCAGCCTGAAAGATGTGAAATCATATTTACTATTGTCGTTTTTAAATTATCATCACCTTCATGGGTGCCACCAGAGGGCGCTGTGAAACCGAAAGTATTCTGAGTTGTATTTTATTCATTTTAAGCGTAGAAAAAAAGACGACACGTTTTAAAATGTGTCCTGGAACGAACGAACGATCGAACAACATTTCCTGATCGATAATGACGAACATGACCACTTTAAACACCATTTAATACACTTTGCCTGGCTTTTGCTACGAGTTATTCTTTACAAAACAACAACAACAACAAAAAACCTCACCTGTTTTGGACTCTGTTGAGCACCAAAGTGCGAGGACCACAACTATCAGAACAACAAGCTTCATGATGAAGACAATAACGCGCAGAAACGACACACTGAGCTGAGCGCGATGAACGCAGCAAATAAATCCACACCCGACGGCACCGCCCACCTGCACGCAACAGCCAATAGGAATTTTCACAGGCTGTTACCAGGCAGAGCATAACTGAACAGGTTTGGTACCAGCTTGAAAAGACGAAATGTTGAACAATCCTCTTGTTTTAAGTTTAAATTTATCAGTTTTGACCATAACAGATGACGTCACTGTATTTGGTCAGTTCAAAAAATCAATATAATGACACTGTGGACAACATTAGACTGATGGTCTATGAACAGGTTTGTATCATTTCGAGTATTTACTCGTCAGACTCACTTTGGTTTCGCCACGGGACAAAAAAAAAAAAAAAAAAAAAAAAAAAAAATTACGTCAGGACACAGCACATCAACATGATGACGTCATGGTAGTTTAAGTAAGAAGAAGGTGCCTTTGTACAAGGTCGTTAATCCTCACGTTCTATTCATGTTTACAAAAGTTAAAAGAAAAAAGTTTACAAACGTCGAGGACAGACGTTTTTCTCCACTTGAAATGTGCATTTACGTACTTTTACACAAGCCAATCAAATGCTTTGATGCAGGTCACGTGACCCACTGCAGCCTGACCAGATTGATGAAGAAAAACCAAAAGATATCCATATTTAGTGACTGTTTGGCCAGTAGCCGCTGGTCACTAGAGGGCGCCAGAGTGCTGCTCCCCTCAAAACATTGAGAAAAGAAATGCACTCCAACATAATTAATACGTAAATCAGAAATAAGTCTGGTTTGCTCTAAGAGACATAAACGTACTTTTTATTAGAGCCCGACTGATACAGATTTTTTTTAGGCTGATGCCGATAACATTTGGATGAAAAAAATGCCGATAGCTGATAAATCACCCAATATTTTTTTTTTTTAATGAATAAAATGTTCTTTTTTGGACCCTTAACTAAAAAAGTATGAGCTAAATGCTGAAGCTTTGTCCTCATATTGATTAACTTTATAACATAAGAATTTTCAAGTTCAAAAAAATGCAATCAAGAATTAAACTTTGTGAAATTAGCAAATACAAGTACATATCCTTAAAAAGAGTTGTGAAATAAATCTGATCTGTTACCTCTTGTTGCTGCAACTTAGATATAGGTTCAGGATAAGGATATAGATCCTTATAAACTTACTTGTATGCTTTTGTCAGCCGATCAGTGCAGTGTGATGGCGAACTACGGGAGCCGGTGATGAACACATTTAAGCAGATTTAAGGAGTCAGAGCTCCATCTACTGGACAAATGGCGCAAGGACATTTTACATTGCCGACACAAACATTATTTCAGTAACTGTTCTGTTTATGAGAAATTATCGGCATTCTATCGGCAAAATTTCAGCTGATAGTAAGTACTTTGAAAAAGGCTTATATCGGCCGATAATATCGACCGGCTGATATATCGGTCGGGCTCTACTTCTTATTGGGGTCGACTGCTGTATGAAATTTGACAGAAGGTCATAAACCTTTTACGCAATCGCGCAGGAGTTTCATTCACCTGCTGGACAAATTATCAGTACGCTTCCAACCGCAGTAGCTTTTGTTTAAAATCCAATTTACCTTTGTCTTTCATCTGTCTGCTTTTATGATCATCACACAAACTTACATAATTAAATGAAAAGAGCAACGAAAAGCTCCCATTGGAATCTTGAAGAACATTTCAATGTTTTGAATCGAAACATTTTACTGGTTTAATTGAAAGCAATATTGAGGACTAAGAAGAAGAGTATATATTTACATTTTGCAAATTGTTTCTTACTTTTATTTTGGATACTCTGTGTGCTTCTTACCCTGTGTGCTGTTATCCAATGCTGCTGGAACCGCAATCTCCCCGAGGGAATCTTCCCAAGGGATGACTAAAGCTCTATCGGAGTTATGAAATCAATGTTAGATATCAAGGTGCAATATCACATAATTTGAAGCAAAAATTACAGCTATTATGTAAAAGTCATCACACACACACACACCTGACTATCATAATATCCCATCAGTAGCAGCTAAAAAAAAAAAAAAAAAACAGGCCCACAACTCAATGTTGGACCCTTAGATTATTTTTAATGACATAAAATCTAAATAAACATCCTTTGCACAGAACTGCTCTATCATCAGTGAACCAATATAAAAACCTCACAACACAGTGCTGCGCCAGTCACAACTTAATGAGTGAAACACTAAAATACTAATCAAATCTCAAAGCCATGCAGGAAACAAGTTCAGATCTCATCCAGCTTTCTTCAAATCAAAAGCAAAGCCTTTGTTCCACTCTGCCATGAAGGCAGGACTGAAGAGACAACATTAAATTCCTTCTCCTTGGTGGCTTCCCTCACTCCTCTCCTCTTTGCACACTCAGCTCTTGAGGACAACATGACCTACACACTTTTAGTATACTGTGTCTTAATTGACTGTAAAAGTGATGATTAACTTTGAAACTGGGCATCATACTTGATATTATAAAGCTAAAGTTTAAATACTGATTTGATATTCTAGAAATACATTTTTAAAGGTGCATGATTAACTGAGTGCAGCACACAAACTATGTTGAAAGTAAAGGCACCATATTCTAGACTCTGAGGTCAAAGACTTTATACCAGTTAACATCTGGGACAAACTTTAACAGAAAAAAACAAAACACAGCATCTCAAAGTGTTTCAGACGTGTCACTTTGATGGAATCTCATAATCCTTCTTCTATATTTCATTCAGAGTTCATCCTGTCGGTCACTGACGGAGCTGCTGGTAGCTCGCCCTTTGAGGTAGTGGCAGTAGCAGCAGCATCGGCGTCTTTGGGCTGGAAGGCCAGCGAGGCGGAGTTAATACAGTAACGTTTTCCTGTGGGTCGCGGCCCGTCATCAAATAAGTGTCCAAGATGAGCCCCACACTGAAACACAAAGAAAGCGCTGATTGGGCTCTGTGTTCTCTGTTTTTGTGAGATGTGATTGGGCGTAGCGAGCAGCGTGGTGCCACCTGTTGTACCTGGCTGCAGGTCGTCTCCACTCGGTGCATCCCGTCCGAGAAATCGTCCGACAAGCTGACTGACTCTTCCTTCAGGAGGTCAAAGAAGGACGGCCAACCTGCACACGCATCATGTAGAAATTCTACCGTAAGATTAAAAGCCCACTAATGTTAAACAGACGGAAGACAAAAGGACTAAAACTTACCTGAGCCCGAGTCAAACTTAGTGTTTGAACTACAAAAGAAAGTGAAGATTAGAAAAAAAAAATAAATTACAGTGAGCTAAATGATAAAATAAATGAATAAAAATAAGGCAATCAATTTAATCTCTCAATTCTACAAAATCTAATGTATGTCCTTTTTATAGATAGACAAATAGTTTACTGACAATCAGTATTATTTATATTGTGTATAGATTGTAAATACTATATTTACAATCAGTGCTGTTGGCATTTTAATTAAACTAATAACTGACATTTTGTTTTAAATTTTCTATGAAGACCAAACAAACAGTTAAAGCACAGCTCCCTCTAGTGGCTGCTGAACATTGTTTCTCCGCTTTCCCATGGTCCGATCACCTATTGATAAGGCCAATCATTATCTCACAATATAAATGGGCTGCCAATGCAGACAACAGGAAAAGCGTTCATTCTGGTGACATTTGTTTTGGGTTTTATTTCTTCCAAAAATTCATTGAAAGCTGATAAAAACTTCAAGACTGTGGTGTCGGGTGCAAAGAAACGGGTGAGGTGACGTACCTGAAGAGAGGCGCTCCACACACCACGCACGTGTACACGCCCTCTTCATTATGATGGGCGAACTCGCCCGTGAAGGCTCTGTGGGGAAAATGTCAAATCAGTGCAGCTGAATAAAACAGATGCCTCACCTCAAAACAAAAACAGGTGACTGATTCCAGACAGTCTGTCAAAGCTGCAAACATCTGAGCGGCATGAGGCAGCATCAACAAAAATCCTCATCGTGCTGTGACTTTGTTCTTGTAGAATCATCACTGCTGTTGCTATTTAAAAAGGATTTTTGTTGTTGTTGTTGTTTGTTTTTGCAGATTATGTTCAGTCAGGTGCCACATGTTGCTGACCTTTGACCTCATTACTCCATCTCATGACTCTATCAGGATCTGGCGGAAGCAGACATGGGCCCAAATACAAAAGTATTTGTATTTGAAAATACTTAAATACATTTTTCGGAGTATTTGTATTTTCCGATTTTGAATTCAAAGTAGTTGTATTTCAAATACATCGCCGATCCCAAGTATTTCCAAATACTTTTTCAAACGTCGGAATCTCTGTGACACCGTGTTGAGACACACCAGACATGACATTTTATTATTGTTTTGTGATATGGTGGATACAAAAGGATGCAATATTGATGGAAACAGAATACATATTGTGATAGTTTGATTATTGGCTGTGATATTGTAGTGAATTTGTGATAAAACATTCAATCCTTTACTTATCAATAGTATTTGGTCATGCTATTTTCACAATAAATTGTCACTGGTTTATCAGTTTGTGTTGATTTGTTGTTTATAGTTCATAGAAAGCATTTGTATTTGAAATACTCTAAACATAAAGTATTTGTATTTGAAAAAGTATAAAGTATTTGTATTTGGAATTCGAAAATCTAAAGTATTTGTATTTAAATACAATGCAAAGTATTTGACCCCATGTCTGGACGGAAGGTAAAAACCTCTTAATTCATTCTAAAGTCAGTTTTAAGCAGAAATGAGGTGAAATTCCATGACGCTTTGAAATGTCTGACATGCAGTGAACACATCAGCTAGCAGCTCGAGTAGCTGCGGTGCATGATTGCTTCCGCCGCCTTTTATGATGAAATAATGCTGAATTTATGTGGAAATGATTGTTGTACAAAAGCTTCAGATATCTGTTGCTGAGATAGATGATGACTGGTGTGCAGTTTGAAGCAGAAACGAGGTATTAATCCCTGAACCGCATCATCAGGGGGGACCGTTCGGTCTGCGACACCGGCACTGTTCAGTGTATTTAAAGCAGCACTTTGATTTCTTTGTCGTTTACTCTCAGCTGGAAGGCAAGCAAACCGGTGTCCAAATACATATGGACCTGCATGCACGTTGTGTCAGTGATCAGAATTAGAGCCACACTGGAGACCTAGGAGCTGTCAGTGTGTCGGTACCTCTCAGTTCCTCTCTGCTGGGTTACTTGGTACTGCTGTGGTGTGAGACGGTTCTTCAATTCCTCCTGGGAGAACTTCACCGGCCACGTCTTCTTGCTGCGACAAGCTCCTGAGAGACAGGAAAGAAAAAAGAAAAATAAGAGTTTGAGTTCAGACCAACAAAGGAAGAAGAGCATCACAGCGCCCCCTACAATAAAAAAAAAAAAAAAAATACATACTGTGCTTTCGGTACAAAATAAATAAAAATCACTCAAAACAGATTTTAAAAAAATTGCTGTGATCAGGATCCCCAGTGATGCCCGGGGAGCCCTTCTGTACTCTGAATGTCTACTAACTTCTAAACAAATACTTCCACCCACAAGTATCTGGACAGCGGTAAAGCCGTTACGGTAGCTGTCAATGACATTCAAAAGTAAACTGCGAAAAAGACCACCTTAGAGTCTCAATTATCACATTAACATCTGATCAAAGTGCAATAATTATAACAACCTGATCAGCTTTTCCTGTCCAGGTGTGTGGTTTTAAAAAAATAAAATAAAAAGAATGACTGTGTAGTAAAGTTGTCAAAAACCAAGAGTGCAAGATGTGAGGGAAGCCACCAAGACACCTACAGCAACTCTTAACAGGATTACAACCTGCAGTGACCGTGCACACGGGTGTCTGGGTGTTCAGGTCAGACAGCATGCACTGGTGCTGTATCCACCACATCTCGAGTCCTGGATGGCAACCACCCAGGCACAGAGAAACACACCACTTGGACAAAATGTGGTAGCTGATATTCCCTCACAGAGTCAGTGATTGTCCTCATCAGAAGATCACAAGTCACCATTAGTTTGACACAAAGTCATTCCAGAGGGACCCAAGGATCCTCCAGACAGCCTCCAACCTCATGACTCCCTAAGATCCTCCCAGGTTTCTCTGCATCTCAAAGGCTGAGGAACCAGAGATGACTCTTAGCAGCTGCCATCAGAGTGTCCAACCACAGCATGATCTGTGAAGGCAAAGAGGTTGGTGTCTGGGATTATACCCAGAGTCCGCAGTCTACAAGACTCCAGTCCATCAAATGTTCCTTCACCTGGGTGGACTGGGACGATACAGGCTGTGTCTTGTCCAAGGACACATGAATCAAACCCAGGTCCACATACTGGTAACACAATGCTCTTTTTAAAAAAATATAATCCCTGTCATCCAAATCCCTGATCACTCTGATGGACAGAGAAACATCACCTAATCAATATTTAAGATCTGTCAGTTAAAACGACAACTTAAAGCAACTCATTGTGTGAAAGCTTTCAGCTAAGCAGTGATTCATTAGTCTGCAAGCAACACACACTTCAGCGTCGTATCAGCAGAACCTGAACTGGACCGAAAAAGTCGCTCTTTTAAATTTGCTGTGGTGTGTTGGCGACGTGTCGCCTGCAGAGGGCAGCCTCAAAAGTTATACAATCCAGTAATTTGTCTTTTCTATGACTTAATTTGGATCATGATGTACAGACAAAAAGTGGAAGGAAAAATCCCAGAGAATGTTTCAATTTAAACACACAAAAACCTGGAAATTTAATTTGCAGTTCACTAAAAATCCACTGCACACTGTCTGACGGTGGCTTTAAACTCAACAGGACAAAGTGTCTGCAGATATGAAGCATTAAACAGACCGATCAGTGACGCACATAAAGGGAAATGTGCAGAAGCAGCTCACATAGTGGACATGCTGACACAGCAGAAAGGTTTAGAGGGGCACAGCAAGCACACAGCACACCGCCAGGGGACCTGAAGGAAGTCCGCAGGCACGCTGACTCTGGCTGATCAGGTGCAGGAGGTTGAAGCCCGACATGATCCTCAGCGAGGCAGCAGTTGCAGAAGAGGGGCTGCAGGAACGGGAAGAGACAAGACGACACAGTCACCCAGAGGAGGCCTGATCCAAAAAAACCCTGAGTGGAACCCTGAACTCGGGAGTAAAGCATGTGCACGAGGACATCAAAAAGACCACATCGCTGGAACAGGATAGCGGGAAAAAGGCTCACTGCTGTCATTTTTCCCCACAGTGGGGTTAGAAATATTAATCAATATTTATGCAGAATATCAGCAAATATTCCAGGGGCTTTGAGAGAGTTTTGAGCCTGAAAAGTAGGGGGTGGTTCTCCAACACTGCACCCGGTGAGTCAAAACTTCTCACACACATGAGAAATGTTGGTTTCTCAGAATGCAAAAAGATGGGGAACCTCACCCTACTTTTTCTGGGTCAGACTCAAAACCTTCTCCATCGCCCCTCGCTTTTATTGCACATTGCAGGAAAAGGAACAGGAGCTGGTGGCAGAAAATTACAAAGCATTAAAAGAAGAAGCTTTATCGAGTGTTACAGTTTGTCAACATTTTTCGTAATAAAAAGAAGACATTCAGACAGACAGATATTAGAGGCGAACACCTGTCCAGAGGCTCCTCGGTGTATCTTAAAATCTGCAGGTGGTTGCTGGTATGCAGTTAAATGCCGACATCAGCGTATGTGTGAACGTGTCAGATAAGAAACTGTTGTAGAAACACAGATTGCTAACAAATCAATCAGAAACATAATCAATAATTCACATATCAGCAATGATAATGTCTACATTAATTATTTGATCAAAACGCAAAAATTACCAAATAAATAATAATAATAAAAAAATACATGAACTCCTCCTTCAACCTGAAGGGGGCGGGGCAGCCCAAGAACACCTGCCAACAAGCAGGTGCATGTTACCATGGTGACAGGCAGGCTTTTTTTTTTTTTTAAGAAACAGAAAACTAAACCAGTTTCCTCCAACAGGACCGCAGAGTCATTTGGACTTTTACCTTCAACTTGTCCAACTTGTTCTGTCAGACTGTGAGCAAAAACCTGCTCTGCCGCTTCACCGCCACCACCTCAAAATGACACAAACACAAGAGCTCCTCCCACCAAACAGCTGCTCACACCACCAAAAACAACTTTATTATTTATGTCTTCTCTTTAATCAAAGTCTTTGCTGGTTCTCCAGTTAAAGGGGAAACACAGATAAAAAAAAAACAAAAAAAAAACTCTTTAACCACAGCTAGCTTTTAATGTCTTCAGAGCTGCCACGGTTGTCTTGGTGGCTTCCCTCACATGCCTCCTTCATGCTCACTTTTTTTTTTGAGGATGTCCTGCTCTGGACAGATTTATTGTTGACTTCACATTTCTTGATGGATTTGACTCCAGTCCAATAAAAAGTTCTTGCATCCATCGACTGACTTGTCTAAAGACAAAACTGTTCTGTCAAAGTGCCTGAGTACTTGTGTAAATTCAACAGCCTCACCTTTAGAAGATGATGCAGAGAGTTACTTTAGTCTGTGGTTAAAGAGTCTAATTTTGTCTAACTGTATGATAAGGATTTTTAGATCATAAACAATAGAAATGAGTCAGAGGGTTTTCAAATCAAACCCAGTGGAGTCAATGTAGTAGAAGTTCTGGTTCTAACTCTTTTATAAAGAACCACCGATTCATATTACACACACACACACACACACACACACACATACATATATGAGACCTACTAAGTACCACCTCGGGTTACTCTACCTAGCAGCAGTGCAGGGAGGCAGCCTGTGCTGCTGCCTTGCCAAAGAGCACGATGACGGGCCATGAAGAGCCCACACCTGAAGAGGGCAGCCATGAGACAGTCACGCTGAAGAAAACGAGAGAGAAACAGCAGCACAGGAGGAGCTGGATTAATCCAGAACACAAAGTAGGTCCAGAAGTATTTGGACATTGATAAAGCGTTTGTTATTCAAAAGTAGCTGAAATCAAACTATGAACATGAGCTCAGGGTGCAGACAGGTCAGAATCAGGTCAGTCAGCTAGTTCACTTCACGACACTACAGAACCAGCCTGCATCCAGGTCACAACCACCCAGGCAGACCAGCTTCCTTTAGTCACTGGTTATAGTCCATGTCTGACAACAGGACAGTAAGACAGGAAGCACCAGGACCATAAACACATCAACAGCTGACCTTTGACCTCATGACCACATCAGATCTTACCAAGTGTCTCTGGATCTCAAAGGCAGAGGACCCAGAGACATGAACATCACTGCTGAGATCAGTGTATGTCCTAACAAGTCCAACACTGTTACCACATACAGATACAGATCACACATCAGCTGATTAAAATGCTTGGATGTAATCTGAAGTACTTCATTTTTACAGTTGTGTTTTAGTAATCAAAGTGATATTCAAATAAGCAGAAGTGGACAAACAATATATATTAAATGAGTTTCTGTTTCGACATTCAACTTGACAAAACAATAAGTGAAAGTGAAACGATGGACACTGTTGCTTCACCGCATATAAAACAGAGCGAGACAGCACAATGTATCAGTCGGGCTGTATACAGTACTGCATTGGGTTATTACTGGTCCCAGTCTTAGGGGGTCTTAGGTAGGTGGTGGTGGTGTAACGGTTGCAGGTTGGACTGGAATGCCAGCAATCTGGGTTCATTTCCCGATCGCAGCCAGGTTCCCAACTGGCACTTTGAAGAGGTGTGCTGGGGAGGAGAAGAGACATGTGCAGTGGGCCCTTCTGGAAATAAGTTGTAAATAAGTGGTTTTGTTGGGTACCACGTTAAATAAGAACCTTTTCTTCCAGTTCAATAATCACTAAAGCCAAAATACAACAATAATTCACTTTAATTGTGCAAAGAACGTCACCGTGATTACTTTAAATGTATTGTTTTTTTTGTGTTCAATTAATTTAACAAAAAGGATGGAAGGTTCATCAGAACCATGACAATGTCAGTATTTGTGTCTCCATATTCACTCCTGGTGGGGGTATGAGAGAACTACAAATATTTACCAAGTTTAACTGTGTATCAAAGCAGGTCAACAAGGCACATAGTTTAGACATAAAAGACAGGATGCACAAAACAAAACCATGTGGGTGCCTTCAACTACTTTCACTTTCACACTTTGTCACCTGCTTTCATGTCATGTCTGATGCAAGTGACAGTAACACCAGATTTTGGCGTTTTTCTATCACTTGCGGATCAACACACTAATACGTGGTTTTGTTTTCACAGAGTGAACCGGAAGTAGCGCTTTGGTGCAAAATGAAATAGATCATCTTTCTCTCTGGGTGGATTTCTCGCAAGTATTTTTTTTTTTTTTTTTTTGCCCTGGCATAATTTAGGCAGGCCCGAAACAGCGCCGCCTGCTGGCCTGCACATGTAAATGAACGCCTTAGAGAAGAAAAACCCCCCCCGAAAATACTGTTTTACGTCCTTTAGTATAAAAGCATAAAGAACTTTTAAGCTTTAACCACAAGGACAAGTTTTCTAAAAAACAAACAAAAAACCCGATTTAAGTTGGACTTAACTAGCGTTAGCCAAACATGCTAACATACCGGAAAGAAGCACCAGCAATAAAGTGACGATAAACCGTTGGACGTTCGTCGTTAATCCGCGTTTGTCAGTCCGGTACATCGGCTGTTTGTTAGTTTTAACAGCAGCTTTTGTGGAGCCTTTTAAACGTCAAGCAACAAAGATATTAATAAACACTTCCATATATGGTCAAAGGCTTCTTTTTCTTTTCATAACACGTTTTACACACGAAACTCTGTTCTACACTGGCATCTAGTGGACAAATGTAAGAAGCGCAGCAGTTGGACGAACGATAAAGTTCAAAATTGTTTCGGCTGTTTGAGTGCATTACTCCAAATAAATAAAAATATAAGTCTCCTGTAAGCTGTGCCTTATTGATGAGCAGAGTTTTACATTAATTTCGTTTTTATCTAAAGTGATTTAACTTGGGGATTAAGTGGGTTTCTGGGCTGAGGGATTTGAACCAAGGATCTTCTCGTCTCAAACCTACAATCCATTTTTTTGGGGGGGAAAATTTTTTAGTCTTCATACATGAAAATAAAAAAAAGAATGTGCACACAATAGATTTTAATGTTAAATATTTCTATACCCCAGTATGTAGAAATATTCTGACAGCGCCTGCTTTTGCTTGAGGGTCATGTTGATTTGCCACAAATTTCCCACCGGATGCCCTTCCTGACAAAACTTCCATTTACAGGATGAAGCAAAAAGTGGACCGACTCCCTGACCTCCACACATGCCTGGGGGTCCCACAGAGCCTCCATCCATCCATCACCTGAGCAGCAGCTCTCAAATCGACAACCACCTGATCCATGACACTGAGCAGCAACCGCAAAAGCTCGGGAAAGTAAAGTATGCAAAGTACAGAAAAGTACCAGACAATTACAAAAACCCTAATAAACTTTTAATTGAACCATTTGTACAGGTGAGTCCCATTAAAGCCTCTGGATTATACAGTGAGCAGGTTAAAGAGCAAAACATGGAAATACAGGATTTAAATACATATCTTCAAATGTACAGCGTTTACAGAAAATACAGAGAAGAAGAAGAAAAAAAAAACTACACGTCAATTCACCCTCTAATTACAATCCGAGGTTGACGTCACGCTGAAGGGAGGAAAAAAAAAATAAATTTTACAGTGATACACTGAGATACAGCAAAATTATTTATTTATACATCCTGACAAGTTTAAAGCTGACGGAGTTCGATGGACAATGACGTGTAACAACTGGAACCACAAAAGAAAAAAAAAAAAAAAAAAAAAAATCATACAGAAATCAAAAGACAGAATATAAAAAGGAAACTGCTACAAAAGACCAAGATTCAAAAATGTCTGGAGAAAAAAAAAAAAAATCCAACTACAGCAGGTTTCACCCACCAGACTGAAAGCAGTTAGAGATTTTCCGGAACCCGGTCCATGCCACTCCAAAAAAGCATTTAAGGCACAAGTGGGTCGTCTGGAGCAAAACTAGTGCACCAGTTTGTAACGTGTGCATCGTTTGTACAATTTAACACTACAAGTACACAATTCAAACATTCATTGCATTTAAAAAAGGTTCAACTCTCTGACTTTTTAGTGTTTTCTGTAAAAACAACTGCATTTTAAATACACAAAGAGTGAGGTCAATCTTCTTACACAGGGGGCGCCGGGTGTGTGCGTGTGAGGCATTCAGGGGTGGGGGGGCAAAACGCGTGAGTCGAGAAATTAGAGCACCGTCCTCAACAACACGACGACATGAAAACATTAAGACCAGTGACAAAGACACACTGGCAGTCACCTGACCACTCAGACCGCCACCGGTCGGTCACCAGGCGCCATGGCCGCAGACTGCAGCTTAGATTTTATGTCTAATTTTGTGTATATTCTGTTCATGTCCCATCTGCTGTTGCGTCTCAAGAAAATGGCTGCAAAAGTGATGATGTAGTTTTTGGATGAGAGGGCGAACCCCCTGCTGTTTAGAGTTTTATATCTTTAATTTGGATCACATTGTGGTGATTTTGTTTTCACTCTGAAATGGGTGATTTATTTATTTATTTGTTTTAAATAAAAAGGCCAGATTACTTGGTAATATTCTGGTTTGTTGTCTGTAAATAAAACATGTAAATAACTTTTTACAGGAAGTCAAATTAGACTTGGATGTACAGACACCAAAGAGAAATAATTCAAAGAAGAAATAATATACGTTGGGAGTAAATTAGAATATAGGCAGGGAAAAGCTTCAAAGGACTGTGAATCATCTTTATATAAAAAAAAAAAAAAAAAAAAAAAAAAAAAAAAAAAAAAAAAAAGTCACCTCCCCAGAAACGACTCAGCAGAAAACAAATGACTGGAAGGAAACTAAGATGGCGTTAGCGTCATATGATCCGCTTGAAGACGTGAGCAGCTCGTTGATTTGATGATCCACGTTTATTTAAACGCCGTCTGATGTTCTAAATAACACAAACATGGTGTTGGAGCTGAAGGCTTCACGTCTCTCAGACAGGCAGGGTCCACGTTTCCACCAAAGCCAGAACAGGGACGCGGTTTCCTGCTGGAGTCCAGTTCTGACAGAAAAACAGAACCCACTGAACAGCTGCTGCATGTCTTGATGCCCAAACCCACCCAGTCCCACGAAAGCGGTTCTGATCCTAAGCCTAGAGAAGAACCTTTCCTCAGCTGCAGCGCTGCAGACGGGTCGGAGTGTTCTGGTTGGAGCTGGATGCCTTCAGGGGGGTACTACAGCCCTGGGCCTGAGGGAACCGCTGGTGGTACCGGTCCAAACGCAGATACTTTACTGTTACCAGCTTACCTGTCAAACAAAAACCAAGAGGCCATTTTATATCAATGTGCAGTTTAGCCAGAAGGGGGCGCAATATGAACGCGTTAGTGCACTGAATTATTCATAACACTGGAACAGAATATAACCAGAGTTGTGATATGGGCGAAACACCCCCCCAACAAACTTGAGGGAGAAAAATGTTGGGGTTTTTTTTGCCTATAGCTTTAGGGAAAACATTTTAATAAAAAATATTTTAATAAAAAAATAACATTTCATATAAGTTTAGGTAAAAAAACAAAAACAAACACAAAAAGCAAAATAAATGAATACATTCAGTTAATTTAGAGGGGATTCCCACATTGTTTGACACTAAAGTACTGCAGATATCAGCCAAATAAAAGTTTAGCACTTTCTATCAGCGCAAATCATTAATAATGAAAATTAGATTAAACACAATGAAAATGACTAAATTATATACATGACAATAGCAGACAGCAATATGGAACATGTTAACAGTATTTAACAATAAAAACAGACAATTAATAACTCAAGAAGTTTTGAAAATGTGTGTCTAAATTACTCCACAATTTAGAGTCAAACTTTAATGTCTAGATTCTCTTCAGATTCATTTAACCACATCAGAAGAATTTAAACTTTTCTCTGAAAGCTCTCTGTAATTGTTCTTATATCAAATTATTTAAATATAGTATTTAATATTCCTTTAATGATTATTTCCTTATAAATTATAGCAAAATAAAGGATATTCATTGTATGTATTATTTAAAAGTGCTGAGACATAATTTCACCGAATGTCAACAGATTTTCATACAAGAAAAATGACCGAGGATAGAGTCTCCCATGTGCCTTCTAGCAAACTGCAGCTGAAATTTCACATCTTGTGTTGCTTTATATCTCATGATTTCACAGACTGACCAATAAAGAATATATGTATATTTTTTTGGGGTTTCCTGTGCATTTATCTTTCGTGACACTCGCTCTGACTGTGTTGGGGTTTGGGTCTTTGTGACAGGAAGTCTCATTGCATCACTTACCATCAAACCAGGAACCATGCAGAGCTTTGAAAGCCTTCCCCGAGTACTCGGCAGACAAACACTTCACGTACACACAGCCCTGTGAGAGAGCACACACAACCCCGGGTTAACACACCCACACACACCGGCAGAGGTCAAAAGTCGTCTGCAGCACGGCAGCACACCTCCCGGGAGTTCTTGTCGACAGCAATGTGGACAATGCCGTCGTTGTCACTGCACTTCTGCAAGATGGCTTCGTGAATCGACAGGTCCCAGTTCTCACCAACCTCCCTGAAAACCAGACCAAGACAGAACCTTTACATCTCCAGGCCTCCAGGCATGTACCAGGAACAACAACAGTGCAGCTGAAAGTGCTCACATGATGGGGTCAAACATGTTTCGGATCTTCAGACATGGCGTCAGGCTGTTGGGAGGCGAGTTCCTCCGGTCCAGAGGGAATGCTGAAGACATAAACATCAGCTGTTAGTACTCGCTCTCTGAGAACTCTTCTAGTTCTCCGTGTGTTCAAGTCAATAACGGAGAAGTTCCACTAGGTGGTGTCATACACACGTTTGTAGGCCAGATAAGTCGCTCACTTTTCTGAACAAACGACTTTTTTTTTTTTTTAAAGTCTGGAACGCTGAGTCTTTGTGAGCAAAGACTGAACAGTCCTACTTTAAACCCTTTTACCTTTTCCCTGCCAGACTTTGGAGGGGATCTGGGAAAGTTTATCACAACTGACGGGAGACTGAGTCCACCTCCAGACCAGGAAGTCGGCTCCACCAATCCTCCGAGACTCCTTTTGAATCCTGGACTCGTTGGCACACAGGAACCTCTCAGCCCGCTCCCAAACCTTCTTCATCTTCTTTCTGCAAAACGGGACAGCCTCTGAGAAAGATTCATCTCAGAAATGTAGGAAAGTAAAGGAAATAATGGATGTTTTCTTCTGAAAAATGGTGAATTTGTTGTGTTGTTCTTCTGCTGAATTGAAGTATATGTACTGACCGGTCCTGAGGCGGCACCAGAGAGTCTCTGACATGGGGAATGGGCAGGTAGGGCTGTAGGTCTGGGTTCTCTTGGCATGCCTCAGTATGGCTCCTCAGCACATCTGAACACCACCACCAACAAGAAGAAGAATTCAAACATCAAGCTTTAAATAAAGTTCACAGAATTACTGTCCATCGCTGACCCGATATGGAAGCAACAAGCTCAAGTTCATAGTCTGCTTTCAACTCTAACATGCTGTGAATAGCCGCCCGTGTACAAATAAATATTATGGTCCTGACTGTGGTGTAGTTCCATACCAATGATCCTCTCCACCATGTCGTACATCTGCCTGGTTTCTTCCTCCTGTCTTCTCCACCGATGCTTCATGTAGTAGATCACAGCCAACAGGGAGCCTAAAACTGAGATCAAAGAGAGGGAAAATAAATCAAAACTAGCATGGGATCCCGCAGGGATCCACGGGCTCTAGATAGTGTTTAAAAAATAGGTAGCTGACATTTTTCAAGGGTGATAATAAATTATGTAATGTTTCTATAATGAGTTGGAATGGCGTGAGTCCAGAATGTTTTTAGAAGCTTAGACCTCAATGGTTTTCAAAAGAGGAACTCAACCCCTTTATTTTCTGTTTATTATGTAGTTTTTTTAATAGTAGAGAAGCTTGAATCTTCGACTGGACTGGGTTGCTTGACGCGAGGACGTTTCGCTTGAAATCGCAGAAGCTTCCTCAGCTAAAATTCTTGCTCTGGTAGTCTGACTTCTGTCTTGACTCTTGTAGAGAAGAATAAACAGAAGCCACAAAAGCTGGAGTTTTAAACCTAACCAGACCCCACCTACCGAGAGGCAGACTGCTATAGGCTGGAGACTAAACAATAGCTCTAATTAGCACCTAATGTGCTCTAGTTAGCACCCTGCTAATGACAGGGCAGCTGCCCTCCTAATGATGGGACTGACGCCTCTCCTGATCAAATCAAATCAATTTCATTTATATAGCGCCAAATCACAACAAACAGTTGCCCCAAGGCACTTCATATTGCAAGGCAAAGCCATACAAGCCATACTCTCTGATGACGTGAATGACTCATTACCATGAACAAAAGACTGAAACTGCTTTGACCTGAGTACCCCATTGTAAACAGGGGACAAAGCGTGTCTCAGACCCCCTCCCCGGTTAAGGCTGGGTTTCAGCTGTTTCACATAGAATGCCTCCTTGACCCCTTTCGCAAACCATTTCTTCTCTCTGGCTAAGATTTTAACTTCCTTGTCCTCGTCCTCAAATGTGTGGTTAGTGTCTTTAAGGTGGAGATGAACTGTAGACTGAGGTCCACTGGCACCCTCTCTGCGGTGCTGGTATAGCCTTTTGTGTAAACGTTGCTTAGTCTCACCTATGTAGTGTTCGTTACAGTTTTCCTGACATCTGATAGAATACAATACATTGCTCTGTTTGTAACTAGGGATTCTGTCCTTAGGGTGAACTAATTTTTGTCTCAAGGTGTTAACAGGTTTAAAGTAAACTGGGATTTTGTGCTGTCTGAAGATCCTCTGTAGTTTTTCCCCTACACCTGCTAAATAGTTTATGTAAATTTACTGCCTTAATGTCCGTTATTCAGTGTCGTTAGCTAATATGTGTAGCTCTTCTAAAAATATTACTTCTATCAACGTTCCGCTTTTATGGCGTTCATCCTCAACCTAAAATACTAAAGGATTATTAACCGACCGTGAGGTCGGTACAGAGTAATATCAGACTGACGTGTTGTTAGTACAGACCGAGCATTCGCAAGGTCCATGTGAAAAATACGGAGGTGTGATATCCCTGTACAGGAGCAAGCGAGGTTAATAATTCGTTTATTATATGGCTATGATATATATGAACTTGCAGTATCACCAGAATATGAAAGCTGCTGATGGCTCATTGTTAGCTGGTAAGCTTTCAATCTGTGTTTTTTCGGATGCTGTTTAGATATTTACGTTTATGTCCAACTTGGCTTTTCTCATCTTGTTTTTAGCTTCCTGGTTTGTAAAAAAAAAAAAAAAAAAAACACGTGTTGCGGACTGACTATCATGGTAACTGGTCTGGATGTGGGAAAATATCTGACCAGTAATCAGCCAATCAAAGTGCGTGTACCGTCGCAGCCATAAGCATACCAAACGGCAAATATCAGCTGTCCACAGTTTGTCCATGATTGAAGTTACACACACGCACGCTTTTATTATTACATACCCACAGAGACGGTGGCAGAAGACATCAAACCCACTATCCTTCTCACTTATGGTAACGGCAACATGATGCTTAACTAAACGGACTAAGCCAATTGAACTACAAAGACACAATGAATCAATAACACTAACAACACTGTTAAACCAATATGAACCACAATAACAACATTTAAAACCCAAAACTCTCATGGTACATTGCAGCACAATGCTGTTAGCTAACATGGCTAATTTCTTGAAAAACATCAGGCCTACCAACTTTCCCTTTTTCATATTCATATAGTTGGGGGGCAGCTCTTTAGCGGGTGGGACAAAAAAATAAACATAATTATCATAGTAAAAAAATAAAGTAAAATAAACTCCAGTTCTTCACAGGAAGGAAAAAAAAATCATTACAAATTTTCTGATATATAAATCAAAAGACAATCACAAGTAAATGTTCTGATATATAATCAATAAATGACAGTCAGTAAATGTTCCGATATCTAATCAATACATGACCCTAAATGTTATGATATATAATCAATAGCCCCTGTGGATGACCTTGACCTTTGCTGTACATTTACATAAAGACCAGAGTCACAAACGTTGTTGGTATTTCGTGTGTTTCTATGTTTTTGTGTTTTTTTAAGCTCACCGGCTGCACAGAGGAAGACTCTGCTGGCGACGACGAGGAAGGCTCTTTGGAAACGACACATGAACGGCATGTTTGGATGTGTAGACTCGAGCCATGTGACCTCAGACACATCAGTCACGGGCTCATCCACAGTCTGTCCTATCAGTCTGTAAACACACACGCAGTGAGTTTAGGCATGCAGACCGACTCACACACCAACATAACATTTTGTTTTGTTTACCTTATCCCCACGTCCTTGTCTGTGCGGAGGATCCATTCCAGAGAAGTGTGAATTAAATCTTCAAAATCTCTATTCAGTCTCTACACAACAAAAACATGAGCAATGATGACAACAAGAAAAACAACTTTTTCTAAAACCCATCCATCCATCCATCCATCCATCCATCCATCCATCCATCCATCCATCCATCCATCCATCCATCCATCCATCCATCCATTTTCTTCCGCTTTATCCGGAGTCGGGTCGCGGGGGCAGCAGCTCAAGCAAAGCCGCCCAGACCTCCCGATCCACACACACCTCCTCCAGCTCCTCCGGGGGAACCCCAAGGCGTTCCCAAGCCAGCCGAGAGATGTAATCCCTCCAGCGTGTCCTCGGTCTTCCCCGGGGCCTCCTCCCAGTGGGATGTGCCCGGAACACCTCTCCAGCGAGGCATCCAGGGGGCATCAGGAAAAGATGCCTGAGCCACCTCAACTGACTCCTTTCGACGTGGAGGAGCAGCGGCTCGACTCCGAGCTCCTCCCAAGTGACCGAGCTCCTCACCCTATCTCTAAGGGAGCGCCCAGCCACCCTGCGGAGGAAACTCATCTCGGCCGCTTGTACTCGCGATCTCGTTCTTTCGGTCATGAGCCAAATCTCATGACCATAGGTGAGGATCGGAACGTAGATCGATCGGTAAATCGAGAGCTTTGCCCCCCTACTCAGCTCTCTCTTCACCACGACGGTCCGATACAGCAACCGCATCACTGCAGATGCTGCACCAATCCGTCTATCAATCTCACGCTCCATCCGTCCCTCACTCGTGAACAAGACCCCGAGATACTTAAACTCCTCCACTTGAGGCAAGGACACTCCACCGACCTGAAGAGGGCAAAGCACCTTGTATGGGTCGAGAACCATGGCCTCGGATTTGGAGGTGCTGATTTACAACCCGGACACTTGACACTCGGCTGCAAACCGCCCCAGTGCACGCTGAAGGTCCTGATTTGACGAAGCCAACAGAACCACATCGTCCGCAAACAGCAGAGACGAGATTATGTGGTTCCCAAACCAGACCCCCTCTACACCCTGGCTGAGCCTAGAAATTCTGTCCATAAAAATAATGAACAGAACCGGTGACAAAGGGCAGCCCTGGCGGAGGCCAACGTGCACTGGAAACAGGTTTGACTTACTACCGGCAATGCGAACCAAGCTCCTGCTGCGGTCGTACAGGGACCGGATAGCCCTTAGCAAAGGACCCCGGACCCCGTACTCCCAGAGCACTCCCCACAGGGTGCGCCGAGGGACACAGTCGAATGCCTTCTCCAGATCCACAAAACACATGTGGACTGGTTGGGCAAACTCCCATGAACCCTCGAGCACCCGATGGAGCGTGTAGAGCTGGTCCAGTGTGCCGCGACCAGGATGAAAACCACACTGCTCCTCCTGAATCCGAGGTTCAACCATCGGTCGAATTCTCCTCTCCAGTACTCTGGAATAGACCTTACCGGGGAGGCTGAGGAGTGTGATCCCCCTATAGTTGGAACACACCCTCCGGTCCCCGTTCTTAAACAGAGGGACCACCACCCCGGTCTGCCAATCCAGAGGCACTGTCCCCGATCGCCACGCGATGTTGCAGAGGCGTGTCAGCCAAGACAGCCCCACAACATCCAGAGACTTAAGGTACTCAGGACGGATTTTATCCACCCCAGGAGCCTTGCCACCAAGGAGCTTTCTAACCACCTTGGTGACTTCGGCCTGGGTAATGGATGAGTCCGCCTCCGAGTCCCCAGTCTCTGCTTCCTCTTCGGAAGACGTGACGATGGGATTGAGGAGATCCTCGAAGTACTCCTTCCACCGCCCGACAACATCCCCAGTCAGGGTCAACAGCTCCCCACCCGCACCGTAAACAGTGCTGGTGGAGAGCTGCTTCTGCCTCCTGAGGCGTTGGACGGTTTGCCAGAATCTCTTCGAGGCCGACCGATAGTCCTCCTCCATAGCCTCCCCGAACTCCTCCCAGACCCGAGTTTTTGCCTCTGCGACCGCACGGGCTGCGGCACGCTTAGCCTGCCGGTACCTGTCAGCTGCCTCTGGGGTCCCACCTACCAACAAAGATAAGTAGGACTCCTCCTTCAGCTTGATGGCATCCCTTACTTCCGGTGTCCACCACCGGGTTCGGGGATTGCCGCCGCGACAGGCACCAGAGACCTTACGACCACAGCTACGAGCAGCCGCATCGACAATGGAGGTGGAGAACATGGTCCACTCGGACTCCATGTCTCCAACCTCCCCCGGGATCTGGGAGAAGCTCTCCGGGAGGTGGGAGTTGAAGACCTCGCTGACAGAGGGTTCCACCGGTCGTTCCCAGCAGACCCTCACGATACGTTTGGGCCTGCCAGGTCTTACCGGCTTCCTACCCTCCCAGCGGATCCAACTCACCACCAGGTGGTGATCAGTCGACAGCTCTGCCCCTCTCTTCACTCGAGTGTCCGAGACATGTGGCCGAAGGTCAGATGATACGACTACAAAGTCGATCATCGACCTCCGGCTCAGGGTGTCCTGGTGCCACGTGCACTTATGGACACCCTTGTGCTCGAACATGGTGTTTGTGATGGACAAACTGTGACTAGCACAGAAGTCCAATAACTGAACACCACCCGGGTTCAGATCGGGGAGGCCGTGCTTCCTGATCACCCCCCTCCAGGTCTCACTGTCGCCACCCACGTGGGCATTGAAATCCCCCAGGAGAACAATGGAATCCCCAGTCGGAGCGCTATGTAGTACCCTTCCCAGGGACTCCAGGAAGGTCGGGTACTCTGCACTGCTGCTTGGCCCGTAGGCCGAGACAACGGTGAGAGACCTGTCCCCGACCCGAAGGCGTAGGGACGCGACCCTCTCGTTCACCGGAGTAAACTCCAACACTTGGCGACTGAGCTGGGGAGCAATAAGCAATGCGACCCCAGCTCTCTGCTTCTCCCGTGGGCGACGCCAGAAAAATGAAGCGTCCAGCCCCTCTCCAGGAGTTGGGTACCAGAGCCCAAGCTGTGCGTGGAGGTGAGCCCGACTATCTCTAGTCGGTATCTCTCAACCTCCCGCACAAGCTCAGGTTCCTTCCCCCCCAGCGAGGTGACATTCCATGTCCCAAAAGCCAGAGGCTGTGAGCATGGACCGGACTGCCGGGCCACCCGCCCTTGACTGCCACCCAATCTTCTCTGCACCCGACCCCCATGGCCCCCTCTGCAGGTGGTGAACCCACAGGAGGGCGGGCCCACATCACTCTTTCGGGCTGAGCCCGGCTGGGCCCCATGGGCTAAGGCCTAACCACCAGGCGCTCGCGCGCGAGCCCCAACCCCAGGCCTGGCTCCAGGGTGGGACCCCGGCTCCGCCATACCGGGCGACGTCACAGTCCTTGATCTTTTACTGGTCATGGAGGTTCTGAACTGCCCTTAGTCTGACCCGTCACCTAGGATCTGTTTGCCTTGGGAGACCCTACAGGGAGCACAAAGCCCCCGACAACATAGCTCCTAGGATCATCCGGGTACGCAAACTCCCCCACCACGATAAGGTGGCAGCTAGAGGGGGAGGGAATCTAAAACCAACAGCTGGAATTCCTACATTATCCCAAACTTCCCCCAACTGTGCAAGTGACCCAGACAGGCAGGATTCAGGACTGTATAGTCCAAGAGATCCACAGGAAACTAGAAGTTTGGAAAACCCAGTCTTCGTCTTCAAGGATAACAGGAAAATGTCAACATACCAGTAAGTACTCTGAAGCCTCAGCCATGGACACACTCCTGTTCACAAGCTGCTTGTTGCCACATTCATGTTGCCCTGAAAGCACAAACAACACTAAGAGCACAGTTCAGCACACACAGAATAAAGGTGTCAGCATCATTAATAGAGCAGTTCTCAAACTGCTGTAAATGTTGCACAGAATCTGTCAAAAAGATGGATTATGTAAACTGTGGAATATCCAGTGTGGAAAAATAATCACTATAAATAGCACTTAATGAAAAAAAGACAATCAGGATTACAAACAAAACTAAAATCTGATTTGTAAAGTGCTGCCACACATGTTACAGTCAAAGTTCAACTCTGAATGCAAACCATAACCAGCTACATCTAAAATATGACAGAAATAAGCGCAACGGTTACCAGCAACGTGGGCCAGGTGGTCGTGTAAGTGGAGCAAAAGCTTCAGGATCAGGCCCTTCTCTCTCAGATCCTGAAGAATCAACATGTTGATAACACACACTTCCAACGTTTCATCAAAACCAACCACAACTGAGAAGTGAGAGAGAAACAGAAATATCTACTTACATATGTCACGTCAAAGTCACTGCCAAAGGGATGATTCCCAACTAAAATGAAGAAAGAATCTGGTCAGGAGATGAAAACGTCGCACAGCACACTCACATGAATGAGACGCTGATGTGAACGCACAGACGCAGATCTTCACCACAAATCTCTGTCCAAACCCTGCTCATGAATCAGGTCTCTGTGGACACTTGGTAATTAAGCACAATTCAGATTCTTATCATGTGCATGAACTAATCAAAGGCATCTTTTGCGCACACAGTAGAATTTGATAGAAAACTTTCCTTTTCGCTAAGGCTTATAGTTAGGGCTGGATCGGGTGACCCTGGACCATCCCTTGGTTATGTTGCTTTAGACGTAGACTGTGTTTCATAATTATTGTATGGCCTTGCCTTGCAATGTGGAGCGCCTTGGGGCAACTGTTTGTTGTGATTTGGCGCTATACAAGAAAAAAGTTGATTGATTGATTGATTGATTTCTCGAATGAATAGAGCTCTGCAACACTGTGCACCGTCCTTCTCTGAGGGGGTAAAGACACGCATAGAGAGGTGTGTGTGTGCGGCAATCTGTGGGTCCTCTAAAGTACGTTTTGCTTTTATGTTGATAAAGCTCAAGCGTGACGTATCATGTGGCCGATTTTATGCACCGATTCTCAACAAAAGATGCATGTATCAATAAAGATGGCTGATGTTATTTCATTTTTTTGGTGATCAATCTTGTATTTGCTTTGAGATTGTTCGAGCCAAAGATGGACAGAGAACCTGATTCAAGTCTTTTATGGATTTAATGGTTTATTAAAACCTGATCCATATTTGAGACACTGTTGAATCTAGGGGTCAAAGTGATTATTTTAACTTATCTCTGCAGTTTGACAAAATGTGGTCTGTTTTTCACGAGGACAATCGCCAAAATCCTCAGCGTTCTGGTCCTTTCAGTCGTACTGTACAACGTTGAGACCTGGAAAACAGATTTCTTTTAAGGGGAACGCTGGTATTTTTCCAACCCTGGGTCCATCTTTTTAATTGGGGCAAAAAAAATTTGTAATCAGGCAGCTGACCGATATGGGGAAATCTGAAAACACACTCAATAAACCGCTTCTCACCTCAGCTTTCTGGCCATCCGGTGGCGCCGCTCTTCAGCCAATACAAGCCAACATTTTTTTTTATTAATTATGCAAAATAAATATTTACAACAAATATGACATAAATAACAGTTAGTTCTCCAATTTAACATAGTGCCAGAACAGGCTATTTCAAAACAAAGAAGTAAAAATAAGGGAAAATAAGATAAAATATATGAGTATATATTTACAAGTCGACAATTAATGAGCTGTTTGTTCTTCTGCAGGAATGAGTCCTCAGACGCTTACTGGGATTTTAGCTTGCTATGTCCAATTCTATCATGTGACTGTTCAGCCTTTGATACTGTTTGAGTTCTAAGTCAGACTGATTATTCCTCTTTAACATGATGGACACGCCCACTCTGTCAGTATTGTGTGTTTTGTTTGTTTGTTTTATATGATAACGTTGTGATTAGTGAGTCTCTGGTTCAAGAAATATTTTTTTACATTGTGGTGATGATCTGAGGACCTTCTTTATGACATCACAGAGTTGATTCCTGGCTCCTTTCACGACTTTGTCACCTAATGTTTCATGGTTTTGGGGGTGAAGCTGGAGAGGGACTTACTGACGACGCTGGTCTCCGGGGTTCCAGAACCCCTCATCCTCAGGTACATGAGGGCCAGCAGCAGGAAGAAGAGGCATGCCGCCGTCAGGAGGACCATGGAGAGATAATGAGCACTGAAGCTCCCAGAGGAGGTCACCTCCTCACCCCGGAACTGTTGGAGCAGCTCCTCCTCCCGGACCGACTGTCTGGAGGTGTGGTTGGACCCGCTGTGGTTGGTTTGGGTCCGGTGTCTTAGCCTGGAAGCCCCGTCCTCCACGTTGTCCACGTGGTGGTTCCTCGTAGTACTTCCGTGGTTCTCGTAGATGGACCTCCTGGAGAAGACCACGGGAACTCCTGCCGGCTTCTCCTCCTTATCCTCCTCCCGCAGACTCCCCACCTTGTCGGGTCTCCGGGGCGGGTTCATGCCTTCCTCGGTCTCTCCGGACGCGGATCCGAGACCCGATCCTTCAGAGGGCGGCGCAGGTCTCGGGGTCGTCCTCCTCCTGGTCTCCAGCCGGTCCCGGTCGTCGTCTGAGTCGGAATAATCTCCGGGAAGTTTAACGGGAGCAGACCGGCGGCCGTTCACAGACCGACACTTTTTCTCGGTTCGATCATCCTCGGAGTCGAGTCCCCAGGCTGCGTGTCTGTCCGGGCCCGGAGAAGAACCGTTTGACGGGCTCTTGTGAGCGGTCCGGACCTTCTGGTTCGGACCACTTCTCCTCAGCGGGGCCTCAGCGTCAGACTCGTCCGAGCTGAAGCCCAGAACCGATGACTTCCGGCCCGGTCTCCTGCTCGAGTTGAGCTCCGTGACGTCACGAGCGGCTGGCCCGGATCCCGCCGTGGAGATGCTAACGGGCCCGCTAATCCGGACTTTCCCGGTCCTGGAGCCCCGCTGCTGCTGCTGCCACTCTTCGCGAAGCTTCTTCAGTTTCTTCAAATAAACCGGACGAGTATGTTCGGTGACCGGACCCGGTGTGAAGCCAAAACGCTTTAATTCGGAGATAAGCTCCTCATCTGTAAACTGCGTGGACGCCATGTTGGCTAAAACAGAATAGGCTGTGCAACGGAAGTGACGAACGTTATTAGGTTACTCAAAAGCCGAACAGCGCCACCGGCGGAAG
This sequence comes from Thalassophryne amazonica, assembly GCF_902500255.1. Taxonomy (NCBI): domain Eukaryota; kingdom Metazoa; phylum Chordata; class Actinopteri; order Batrachoidiformes; family Batrachoididae; genus Thalassophryne; species Thalassophryne amazonica. The sequence continues at coordinate 6,456,775 of NC_047124.1, forward strand.
CGAACGGTACAACGATGACGTCATAATTAAGAAGGCCGCCCATGATGCCTCAATGCTACATAACTCCAAAATGTCATAAACTCTACTTATATAATACTTAAAAAAAAAGAGAATTAATGTTAAAGTATCAATTTACTTTGGTAGTTGTACAATTTATTTTATTTTTCTTTTCTGTCTCTATTTATAATGGTAATACTGTGAACATTATTGTGGCCTTGTCTTTTGTTTGTTATTGTATTTGTTAAAATAAAGTTTTGAAAATTAAAAAGCCTCAGTGCTACATTAGTGTGTTTTACTTCTCTCTGGTCCTGTTCCATTATTTCTCTCTTCCTGCACTTCCTGTCCAAATATTTGTGACCCACAAGCGCTACATTCCTCAGGTTTGGGAACTCTCTCTCCTGAAATCAAATCCTGCTTCAGTGTCACCCAACATAGCTCTGGCTGTAACCTTTGACCTCCTCCACTTCACGCTGTGGGTCTTTGCTAGTGATTTTCTTTTGCACTTTCATGGAACCAGACTCTATGACGTCACAAACTCCTAAACTACAAACTGGATTACAACAAATCCTCCAATTTTCCTGGGGAATCTCAAGGCATTCCCAAATGACCTGGGAAAAATAATCCCTCCAGCGTGTCCTGGACCTCCCCACCACATGCCTGAATCACCTCAGCTAGCTCCTTTCGATTCAAAGAAGCAGCGGCTCTACTCAGAGTCCCTCCCAGACAGTTGAGCTTGTCAACATGTCCCAGAGTGTAAGCCCAGACTTCAGACATAGGACTCTCATTTCCACTGCTTGTATCCTTGACCTTATCCTTTCAGTCATTACCCAAACTTCCTGAACAAAGGTGAGGAAAGGAGCCAGGAAGTGCCCAGATCAATGAAGAAAAAAAAAAAAACCCTACACACCCTTTACTGTTTCATTTGCTTTATGACATCACATTGAAATCTGGAGTCAACTGTATTTACATAAAAAGCTCCTTCAATCACAAAGTTAATCACAGCTCTGTATTATAACAACAGTGTTTTAACATGAAGAAAAAAAAATCACTTTTACAGCCGGCTCATTTCTCTTCAATCACAGCTACCGAAGAGTCGCATCAGGCTTCATACAGAAACAATCCACTTTTGTTTTTGAAATTTAAGATTGTCATTTTTATTAAACTTAAACAGTGTTGATTTTTTCTCTCTTAACCACTTTACAATTTGAAAACAAGCTTTTATACTGCAGATCAATAACATTATTAACAGTGCCAAAATTCAAACTATGCAGATTTTTTTTTCATTGATAGAGTGCAGAAACAGGCCGATATTGGAAAAACAACAAAAAAAGTTTCTGTACAGCATTCAATCAGTGATTAAACTCAACTGTTCCACATCATCTGTTCATTTGACCCTCTTCATAAAGATACTGTTAACTTTAAAATACAAAGTTAAAGGGATCATATTACTTCAACAAGCTAACAGATTTCAGGAGGTATTTAAAAATAAGATACTGAAGTTTGGAGCCAAAACTAAAATGAAAGAAATAGCCCCTTTTTTTTGTACCTGTCATTTTAAATGAAAAGGACCTGATGCTGGCCACGCCCCCTCCCGTCTCCCTTTGTTTCCTGTCACACAGCTGATTCAGTGTTTGTCGAAATCATTTCAGATGTAAAGTCTGATTGGAGCAGCAGACCTGATTCAAATCTATTTTAAACATTGTGGCTACTTTAATCAACTTAACGTTTGGATTTCAGACTCAAACTCACACAAAATCAGGTAAATTTTTTATCAGAGGCCAAAATATGGCCATTGGGTATTGCAAAGACTTTGCATGCGTGTGTCCTTTGGTCTGTGCGCAGCATAACTCCAGTCCTATTACTGTCTTTAAATTCACAGGGAGCATTCTTGGGACACAGATCTTGGAAAAGTTAAAAAATGGCTCACCTTGACCTATTTTAAGAGGTCAAAAGGCCACATTCTTTTATTGATTACATGCCCATATGGCCAAAGGGTACTTTAGCATCGAGTTCTATAGAGTTCTATTTTTTTCCCCACCTTTTACAAGTGAATGCTTTGCAATACAATATTTATCAAAGTGAAGCAGGAACTGACATAATTACATCACAAATAGAACAATTTACATCTGCAACATTTAAAATAAAAACTCAAACTATTCAAATAATTCTGTTTATGAAGCAGAAAGTTCAATCAATCAATCAATCAATCAACTTGTTTCTTATATAGCGCCAAATCACAACAAACAGTTGCCCCAAGGCGCTCAAAGTTAAACGAAAAGTTTAGCTGGAACCAACCTGGTAGAAAATACCACAAATTAACAGACTGTGACAATTCAAAGCAACGGTGGTGAGTTTTAACAAGCACCACGTGTCAAGTCCTGGAACGCTAACCATACAGTTCTAACAGAACCAAAGAACAAGTTGGATTCAAAAGCCCTGAAATTAATTAGTTCAACTTCCCTTAAAGATTGAGTTCCCTCAAGTCCTTCAATTGTAAGAATTCCCTCAGCCCAAACTCAGAGTGGAACCACTGGATGGGCACGAGCCTCAGTGTTTCTTCAAGGATTCAAGGAGGCGCAGAAGGTGCAGGAAGAGGTTCACAATGTCCAGGTAGAGGTTGATGGAGGCCAGGATGTGTTCCTCGGGGGATAGGTGCCTCATCAGCAGGTTGGTGTCGTAGATGATGAAGCCGCAGAAGACCAGAGCACCAGCTGCAGCCAGAAGCAGGTCCAAGCTGTCAGAGTGGAAGAAGAGCTGCAGACAGACCAGCATGAAAACAGACACGCCTCAGTCTTCTACTGTCCAATCAAAGTGGAACAACAACAAATAACACTACAAAAAGACGCAGTTTGTGAGCTTTGTCCTCGCTGGGACGGACAAGATGACAGCGTCTGACGCTTTTGAGTTACTGCTGACAAAGGCTGGAACGAATGAACTCACCAACATACTGACACACCAGCTCAGATAAAAAAAAAAAGTAATGGTCGTTTTACACAGTTTATCTCACACACACACACACCTGAAGATTCAGTGAAATAAAAGTCCATCAGTGGTGTACTGTGAGCACAGATCTGACCTTTTAATATGCTGTTGTTCAAAAATCACAGAATGTAATCGATAGCAAAGTCAGTGCACTGACCTTCATAACACCTGCAATGATCAGGATCCACAAGCAGGCGAACAGTCTGCAAGACAACATAAGGTCAGCCAAAAATAACACGTTAAAAAAGGGTTTAAGAACAGGGAGGAATGTCTTCCACTAAAGGAGGCTTAAGAGACAAAAATAAAAATGATGGCGACTCCCAATGAAAGAAAAGTGAGGGTGACACCGACTAAAGGAGCCTTAAGAGACTAAAGAAAAGGGACAGCAACTTCATCTAAAAGGAGCCTTAAGGGACTAAAGAAAAGGGACAGCAACTTAATCTAAAGGAGCCTTAAGGGACTAAAGAAAAGGGACGGCAACTTCATCTAAACGAGCCTTAAGGGACTAAAGAAAAGGGACGGCAACTTAATCTAAAGGAGCCTTAAGAGACTAAAGAAAAGGGACGCAACTTAATCTAAAGGAGCCTTAAGAGACTAAAGAAAAGGGACAGCAACTTAATCTAAAGGAGCCTTAAGAGACTAAAGAAAAGGGACAGCAACTTAATCTAAAGGAGCCTTAAGAGACTAAAGCAAAAGGGGTGGCAACTTCCTGTAAAGGAGCCTTAAGAGACAAAAATATAAATGAAGGCGACTCCCAATAAAAGAAAAGTGAAGGTGACTCCGGCTGAAGGAGTCTTAAGAGACTAAAGAAAAATGATGGCGACTCCCTCTAAAGGAGCCTTGAGGGACTTGGGGAGGATAGAGAGGGGTCGGTCCAGAGGTTGTGCTAGCAGAAAGCTGTTCTAAAGTAATTCAAATGAACGAGTCAGTAGCAGAAATGTCACCTGATTAACTGTTACCCCTTTTGAAAGTGTTTCTCATTTAACCAACAAAAGAGATTTCACAAATATCCCGTTTGTCACCAAAATAAAAGTCAAAGATGTTCACTGCAAGTGAGGCACATCTTCTACTTTCAGTTCACATCCAATACTTCAAGAAACAGCGAAAAAAAAAAAATTCACACTTCAAAAGCATTTTTAGATATTTGGCACAAGTAAAATTACTCACATTGATCCCATTTTACTGAAGTCTCGTTTGGTCTGGAAGGTGAAAGCAGTCAGTCCAACAAACACGGCACAGGTCAGGAAGAAGGCCTGCAGTACTGTGGAGTACTCATAGAACGTCACTGTGGGACAATACAGTACTGAGTACACACAGGACACAGACTAGAGTCCACAAAAAAGCTGGATCTGGTTCAGGTTTTAGGGGGATTATGAAATTTTTTTTTTTTGAAAACATTCAGATGTTTGATTCAGTTTTCTCAGAAAAAATGATTTTGGGGATTTTGCCACAGCAGATTTTGTGCAGTTTTTGAATGATGTCAGACGAAACAGATCCTGGTGCAAAGGTACTGTCAGTGGAAGTGTGAACAGAAAGGACAGACTGGATGGTACTGGATCTGCAATCCAAATCCTTCTGTCTTCTTCTTTTTGGCGGGGTTTGACCCAGGAAGTTCTGCATAGTCTGGGTGGTTTCAGGCTGATGTGCGGTCCTTGATACTCACTGACTTTGGATGTCAGCCCGGTTTTGTTGGTCCGAGGAGAACTAGAAGAATAAGACCTGGTTCTTCTGATGACCCCCGGTGGTCTCGTCAGGATCCTGGATCAACCATAAAATCCCCTGATGAATTGATATCTAATCAGCAATATTGGGAGTCCTTTCAACAGTGGAACCACAAAACCAGGACTCACTGACTCAACAGTACCAGAAGAAGACCCACCAGGACTTCATGTACTTTAAGTATTTTTTATCTTTTCTTAATTCCCCAAAAAACTGAACCACGTGAACTAAAAACACTTACCGGCTGTTGCAACAGAAACGGCCTCCAACAGAGTCTGCAAAGCAACATACAATTAACACCATTGAGGAAGAAGACACTCAGCAAGTCAGCGGCTGTGTCCCAATTCAGTGGCTGCAGCCTTCTAAGGCTGTAACCCTCAGCTGCGGTGCAACAAGGCTGTCCCATTTCAAAGGCTGCTTATGAAGAAGCCGATGCTCACATCCTGCTTCTTTCACCCGAAAATAGTTACTGAGTGACGCCCCCCAAAGATAAAAGTTGGCCAAAAAAAAAAAAAAAACCCACTCATAAACAAGTAATATTTATAAGTATATATAAGTACTAAAAAATGGTTAGTAAACTAAGGCTTACACCCTCAATGCTAGCTTGGTGCATGCAGCTGTTAAGGTTGCCAGGCAACAGGAGGTAGAGGTGGGAAAACATAGTGACACAACAGCAAGATGCTCCGTGGGCTCTTGATGTGAGAACTTTTTTTCTGGCCTCCTCTGTGTCTGAAGGGCTGAAGCCTGAAGAGCTTCATGGGACTCAGCCCTTAGAAGGATGCAGACCCTGAATTGGGACACAGCCCTTAGAAGGATGGAGACCCTGAACTGGGACACAGCACTTAGAAGGGTGCAGTTACTGTGGAGGACACAAATAAATGTATATTTGTGAAACGGTGCTTCAAACTTACCTTTGTTCACAATGGGAAAAACAAAAATGAAACATTTTCACTGATTTTAAATTAGAAATCTCCCTGCACGTCATAAAGAAGGTGTACGTCTGATTACTTACAAACGTAAGCAGGAGGTAGAGATTGGCTGGATGCTGGTGTCGATAAGCAGCCAAAGCCACCAGCAGAACCAGAGAACCCAGAGCTGAACCCAAAACCACAGCAGGGCTGACAAAGGAAGATCACATGGCTTTTATGACATCACAGAATTCCTCCTCAGGAAATGAACGCAATCCTCCGTTCAATTTAGCATGTGGCTGCTCCAATCACGGCCACATACTCAAACGGAACATTGACAGAACAAATTTTACATAAATTTTTCCCACAAAAAGCACAACAACTATTCAAGCGGTAATCATAAGTCATGCTAAACTGAAGCGCACTCACCTAGCATGAACAAAGTCTTTGATGGTTTGACAGAACATGAAGAGTCCAGAGGTCGCTGTGGTCAGGACCATCTGTACGGTCAACAAGCTGTAAACCTTCCGCAGGAAGTCTGAAAAACAAAACCCACAAATATCATAGGCCGGCAGATCCACCGTCAATAAATAAATCCACATCAGGACTGGGATCCAGGCCTTTGTCTCTGTGACCTGCTGTCACCTGGACTGGTTTCCTTTACGGTGTGGAAACAGGGAAACATAGTAAAAAGCATCCGTTTAGAAATCTGGTCTTAAATTGGAGGTGGTGTTTCTCTCTGGTCCTGATCCAGCAGGTGGGTGCATCAGCGTTGAGGACTCCAGAGACTGGAGAAGACCAAGGACATGCCCACCTTTACACATGGCTGCAGCAGGTAGGTGAATATTCTGGTGATATGGGGATGGACCAGGCTGGGTGGTTGTCATCCAGGATATTGCAGTGGATATGATGAATGCCATTAAGGAAAGAAGCCGGAGGTCCTACGTACTATCTCAAACTCGTACAACGGTTCGAGTTTGAGATAGTTTTCAGAATAATAGTAGTGCTATGTGACTAAAAAGATTAATCCAGGTTTTGAGTATATTTCTTATTGTTACATGGGAAACAAGGTACCAGTAGATGCAGTAGATTCTCACAAATCCAACAAGACCAAGCATTCATGATATGCACACTCTTAAGGCTATGAAATAGCACTACTATTATTCTGAACACTACTGTATATGACATGATCTGTCTGTAACTTCAGTGACGTCTGTAGTATTTTGATGGGTTTGTGATTTTTAAATCTAAATACATCGTCAGTTCAAACATGACGTCATAAAGTTTAGAGTCCAGTAGGTCATAAAAGACTGAAAACATTTAAACGACATTTTCACAGACGTGAGTGAAGCCCGACTACCTGTAGTGACGTCAGAGGCACTAATGACGTATCTTACCCATACGTATCTGAATGCTCGCAGTGGCAACGTTTGTGCCATAATTAAAGTCGTCTTCAATCGAAGATCTAGACTGTTTGTCCGCGCTCATCGTGTCTCCTTCGCTTCACTTCAGGGCGGTTCGGTTCGGTACCGGATGGAGCTTATTCGCTAATTAAAAGTCGACGATCGAACGTCGAGAATCAGGAAATGCTGCTGTTCGGCTTCGACTTCTTCATATGTTTCAGTGAGCAAACATCACCGCCACCTACTGGACTGGAGTTGAACCGAGGCTTTTCAGGTTTCAAATCCCGCAAAATGTGAGAGGTCGCTGCGCTGCGAGATCTCAGGAACATTGAGAACTGCATTGATAGTGCAGCGGATAACTGAAAAAAAAGCTTCAAATGCAAGCACCAAATTTGGCACACATACTCCTTAGACATTAGTCTTAAAAATGGCGGGTACCCACGTGAACTTTCAATAGGTGGCCAAGAAGGGGTCAATTGAAGTACCAGGGGTCAAAATTTAAAAATGCTCCAATCATATTGAAAGGTATTCCATATTATTTGTCTGCTCATAAAGATTCCAAAAAGGTATAGTTTGGACTATCTGTGAATGAATGGTCTGGAGTAAGAACACTGAGAAAGGTCAATTTCAGTTTGTACAGGGGTCAAAAGTTAAAGTTGCTCCAATTTTGGTAAAAAGTGGTGCAAATTACTGGTTGAGCTAATAGGATTAATAAATGGAATAGTTTTGACTGTGTTGTGTGCTTGGTTTGCAAAGTAAAGGTTAAACAATATCAGCATCCATTGGATTCTATGACATGTGACATATGCTACCCTGTAACATGATAACTAAGCATGATACATGATGCAAACTATTCCTTTTTAAAACCGTATTCACCCAACTAATAATTTGCATCACTTTTTACCAAAATTGGAGCAACTTTAACTTTTGACCCCTGTACAAATTGAAATTGACCTTTGTCACTGTTCTTGGTGTTTTTACCCCATAACTCCAGAACATTCATTCACAGATAGTCCAAACTATACCTTGTGGAATCTTTATGATCAGACAAATAATATGGAATACCTTTCAATATGATTGGAGCATTTTTAAATTTTGACCCCTGTGTAATACTTCAATTGACCCCTTCTTGGCCGCCTATTGAAAGTTCATGTGGGTACCCGCCATTTTTAAAAGAGTAATGTCTGAGGAGTATGTGTGCCAAATTTGGTGCTTGCATCACCATTTGAAGGATCCCTCAGTAAATATTCACTTATCTGCTGCACTACGATACGCTCTGATCACACTTCACTTTAACCGCTGCACACGGACAACACAATTAACATCACAACATAAAACTATTTTTATATTGTGCCTAAAACCCTTGTGAACATATTCTCTGGGTTTTTAGATGTTGTTATTGTGTTTATTTTATGTAAACATGCGAGAATCACACTCCGTTATTTTCATTGGGAGCTGCTGTGAGCTCCACTTGCTTCCTGTTCATGTCATTCTGGGGGAAAGTGAAGTTTGCTCTTTAACATCTTGATTATTGTTCTTTACAACACTGTTTGTCCTCTTTGTTCCAGACTAATATATATAATATGTCTGAAATTCAGTTTGCGCTTATTAAATTCCACACAGATTAAATGTAGCAGACAGGGATTTTTTTGTTATAATTGTTTTAGCAAATTTTCAGGGTATCATGCAGCAGTCTCTTATTAACATGATGAAAAGCATAAAAAAAATGACATTTTTGTAGTATAATATTCATTTACAACTGTCATCGTGTGGATTCTCTATGTTGTTTTGACTGCAGCGACTCTCTGGCACGCAAGGGATTATGGGATATGTGAAAACTCAGAATAAAAAAATCTAAACAGTTCAAAAAGTGGACTGTGTTAAGTTATGAAGTGTTTTTATTCTTGTATTCTTTTATGGTCTTTTTTTTATTGATTTTAAATTTTTAATTGTTTTTTTTTTTGTGTGTGAAGCGCCTTGAGACGATTTTATCGTGAACTGGCGCTATATAAATTAATAAATTAGAATTTTGAATTTAATGCACCACGTAAAGAAATAAAAACAAAACAGGCAGTAAGCAATGCACAACGTAAAGAAATAAAAACAAAACAGGCAGTAAGCAATGCACAACGTAAAGAAATAAAAACAAAACAGGCAGTAAGCAATGCACAACATAAAGAAATAAACAAATAAAGCAGGCAGTAAGCAATGCACAATGTAAAGAAATAAAAATAAAGCAGGCAGTAAGTAATGCACAACATAAAGAGCAGGCGGTAAGCAATGCACAGCATAAAGAAATCAACCAGGCAGTAAGCAATGCACATCATAAAAAAAGCATTCGCTAAACAATGCACAGTGTAAAAAATAAAGCAGGCAGTAAGCAATGCACAGCATAAAAAAAAAAAAAAAAAAAAAACAGGCAGTAAGCAATGTACAACATAAAATAAAGCAGGGAGTATATAATGATACACACAGTAAATAATGAAACAGGTAGTAAATAACATATGTCTGATCTGAAATCTGTAGAGAAGAGTTCAGCTGAGGGCGTCTAAGTCAATAATAAGTCATAATAACTTTATTTCTATAGAGCGTATAAAAACAACCAAAGCAGACAGAATAAAGTCATTTCAAATAAAAAGACTGAAAGACATGGTGACAAAAGAGCATCTTTAACACGAACCTGGTCATCTGCAGTGGCCAGGAGGATCCCAAATGGTGATCAGGCACATTAGAGACGAGACCTTCAACAAAATCCTTCAAATAAATGGTCAAATTTACATGCAGCCAAGAGTTAATACGCTCAGTTCTGTTTGTGCTCAGACACTTCACATTTCATTTTCAGTAAATTTTTTGGAATAAGAAAAAAAAGTGGCTGATGGTTTGATTGTTTGGAGTTTTTTATACCCTGGTCAGGACACCAGTCTGTCACAGGGCTCAATGAAATACATTTTCAGATAAATAACCAAAGAACTATTGTTCACAGGCTGCTTATAATCACTAAAAACATGTAGCCATATTGTATTCAGTTTCTGACTTTAGCCCCCACCCACAATCCTGTCAAGTAAAAAAGTCCAGGGCAGTTCCCCCCAACAAATAATCCTGATCACAAACCTCAAACAATTCTTTGCTGTTGAGATCATTAGGAAGAATTTAATTGTGTATAGCTGAGGAAGTGTGGCTAGAAAGAGAAAAGAAAAACCAAACCTGAGCTCCATACAAAAGAGGAACTGAGGGGAAAAAAGACATAGACAAAAAGCTAAATTGATACAAAAAACAAGACAAGACAAAAAAAAAAAAGACAGGGGGAAAAAGAAAGAAAAAAACTGACAAAAACAACTGAAACAGGAAAAACTAAGACTGCAAAAAAAGGATGAACAATGAAAAAAAGAGATGACAAAAAAGACAAACTGAGACAAAGAAAACAAACTAATCCCAAATAAATAAATAAATTTAAAAGAACTGAGTAAGTTATTATGGGTAAGTTAAGAAGTTTTGGGTTACAGTGCTTCGGCAACAGTTTAAGACAGAATGACGATTAAACGCCTTTAAATGCTGAAGATTCTCAGAAGGTTCAGTCGACTGGAAGAGTTTCTATGTCGCGATGTTTCATTGCTCATTCACGCGGCTGAAAATACGCCACACAGCAGATCAATAAGGTCATGTGACGAGGGGTTCTGGCAAAGCAGATCCAGGATCAGGTATGTTTGGAATAAATGACCGTCCGGGCTCTGATCATATATACAGATGTAATTATTATTGAGTATGTGGTCAAAGGTCAAATTATAGCTGCTGTGACCGGACTGCCACCCCCAGAAGGTGACGTCATTGGTGAGTCAAAGAGGTCACTTCCTGTTCACTGGGTTCCCTCCGTGGACGTTTGGATTTCATGAAATCACCACAGGAAGGAGACAGACACCGAACTGCCTACCGTCAACATGAACTCAGGTTACCCAGCATCGATTAATGGCTATAAGGTCATGGGTTCCAGTTTTATTTTGTCGCTATGTCTGTTCGGGACGCCCGTCTCTACCCAGTTTACTCGTCCACACCAGAATGTTTACTACTGTGGTTCTGATCCAACCCAAAAATCTTGCCCGTGTGAAAGATTGCGAGCAGAGAACAAAGTTTAGAGGAAAAGGTCAGATGGTCTGTGCGGCGTTCAGAGCGTCAGCGTCAGCAGATTTCCTGACACGTGTGCACGTGACCTCAGACTGAGCAGTGAAACATCTGGAAGACAGAAGAAAAAAGAAGAAGTCCAGTGGATCTGAACTGAACATCTAAATAAGTTCTTGTGAGAGTGTTCGTGAGACTCCAAAATAAACACTAAAAGTCTGAATAAGCTGTTGACCAATCAGCAGTCTGAACAGGAAGGCGGGACTGTGCCTCAAATGTCAAATCCCTGAGCAGCTTCAGAACCAGTCCACCCTGGTCCAGCTCAGGAGGAGGCCCAGCTCCAGACTCGGTCAGGATCCTGATGGAAAACCCTCCCACTGAGTAAAAGGCTGAGAGCGGTTGAGGTATTTGAGCTCAGTGGCGAGGGTGGGAGGAGCAATAGTGTCTGGGGGGCATGCAGTGGGCGGGGCGGCCGACAGAGCTGCGGTAGGAGCTGGAGGGAGTCAAAGGAGAGAAGGAGCTGTGATAGGAAGGAGTGTGGAGGACAGAGGAGTGAGACACGCTGGAGGTGGACTGGGTCTGCAGCATCGGGCTCCACATGAAGCGTCTAAAGTCCATGACACGGGAACAGTATGAAGGAGAGGGGGCGGAGCCTGGCTGGAGAGACCTGGCAGTAAACGGGGAAGAGGAGCGGTGCAGCGGTGGGGCACAGAGCCGAGACGTGTTCAGAGGAAGAGTGTTGGAGCTGAAACTGTGAGAGTCGACCTGGAATGGCCTGACAGCCAGAGTCCCCTGGAAGTGGGCGGGTCTTAGAAGGGTCGAAGGCGGGCTGCAGACTGATGGAGAGGTGGGGCTCTCGGTCGGTGATGACAGCCTGCGGGGGTGTATCTGTGATGTAAGGGAGGTAACAGCTGGAGATGAGGCTGCACCAGCTGCACTGACACTGGCAGGACTGAAGGGGGCAGCACCGGGATCCTCGGGAACAACAGACTTCGGACTAGTGAGGCTGGAGGAATGGGGGCTGCTTATGGTGGATTCTTCAGCCAGGTTCGAGGCTGAAGCTGAGGCTGGAGGCGTTACTTTACTGGACTTTAGTCGGGTCAGTCTGCCGCTGTGGGTGTGGTGTGTCTGCTCCTGGTCGAAGGCTAAGTCGTCCAGGCGCTGAGTGAGGGCCACTTTCTGCTGGATGGCCATTCGAAGGAGTGAGTTCAGCGTCTTCTTCTCGTCCTCGGCTGCAGCGAGCTGCCGCTGCATCTCATCCAGCTGAGTCACGTACTCGTCACACCTGAAAAAGATTCACACAAGCATCAGGAAACACCAAATCACCAAAACCGTCAGCTGATTATCCAAAATTACACCCAATACCCATTTTTAAACCACCAAAAGCTACTGGAGAAGCATCTCCAGGACTTTACTCTGTTTATGACCCACGTCTCCTGCAAGTCAGTGAAATCATTCATTAAATGACAGTACAGTAAAGGTAAGTGCACCAGACAAGTGAGGGAAGCCACCAAGACAACTGTGAAGGACACACAAACTTCAGAAACGTTCTTCTGCTGCTTCTTCATGACAACACAAAGATTTTATAAAAATAAATTCCAGCTTGATGGAGAAATGAGCTCGTGTGTTTTTTGTGTGGCTTCTGACCTGGTGGCGAATATGGCTCTCAGAGAGGAGAAGGTGGCGGCGTCCTCCTTCAGAGCTTTCAGCTCGTTCCTCAGCTTCTTCATGGTATTCGTCACCATGGACTTCTCTGCCTCGTATTTGCTCTTGAGGTTGGTCAGTGCCCCCTCAGCTGTCTACATTCAAACAAACAGACAAACGTGTCAAAAATCACATTTTAACACTAAAACCAAAAACACCACAGTACATGGTGTCATAATAACGGGCAGGAAGACGTTCCTGTTGGCCACGCCCACAGCAGTGCGGTCCAATGGTTCTGCTACTAGCCTATAAATCAAACTCCTCCTTGGAGGGAAACAAAGAGTGGGCATGCCCGGTGGGGGCGGAGCTTAGCCTCACCTGCTTGTTAGCTTTGAGGATGAGTCTGAGGGTGACGATCTGCTCCCTCTTGGTGCTCAGCAGAGATCTGAGTTTCAGCATCTCCTCCGCACAGCTCTCTTTGTCCTCCAGCAGAGGCCCGGCTGCTCTGTGTCTGCACAGCTGTAGACACCTGTCCACCGCTCCGTGGAGGTGCTGCAGCTTCCGGAGAGAGGAGGAAAGACCGTCAATGCGTGAGCCGGTTCCCCGAGACAGACAGAGGACAGAATGCAGGCTTACCTGGTCTTTGATGATGGCGCTGAGGTTGGAGATGTTCATCGGGTCTCTCTGCAGCTCACTGGGTGATGATGATGATGATGATGAGGAGGCACTGGTGCTGGCTGGGCAGGTCGGAGGCGAGCATGGGGGCTCGGACGCAACCTGCATGTCCTCTGCAGTCCTCTGCCCAGACAAGGACTCTTTGGAAGGAGACTCAGAGGGGCTTTGAGGTTGGTCTGCAGTGACGGCCAAATGCCTGGCGAGGCGCGGCGTGAGAAGAACTCTGTTTGTGTCCGAACACGCAGCTTTAAGGCTGGCACTGAGTGCCCTGATGCCTCGGCCTTGTCTTTCAAAAAAACAAAACAAAAAGACCAACGTCTTTTTTTGATCTGCAGAACATCATGGTACAAATCTACAGAAGGTCTCAAATCTGAACCTTGACCCTTAAAGACCACACTGTTGACACTGAGGAGAGATACTTTGAAACATGTTTAACGTTTCTATAAAATAAATTGAAAAACTGAATTGTTGGGTTTAAAGAGATGTAGAAAATCCACAGTTCAAAAACTGTTTGACCTTCTTGAAGCTAAAGAAGCAGTTCTGACCGACCTGCTGCATAGTGAAGTCCATGGAGTTTGGGAGTGAAAAACCTGCACTCGTCTTACCCTCATGACTAAGGTTCCCTTGAGCAAAATGCTCCAATCCCAGTGTTGCATTTGCAGCTGAGCTCCTTGTTCTGGTGGAACCGAAGCAGTTTACCAAGTTGACCTTTGACCTCTTAAAGCTCATTGAAGGCTCCAATGTGAACGTGAAGATCAGTAGTGCTGCTATGCAGCCGATGATTTTTCAGAAAGTGTTTAAGTTGGTTGAACAAGCTGTTCTCTTGGACATTCTAAGAATTAGCAGGATCCCCAATAAATTGTTGGACGTCGTAGTTGCTACCCAGATTCTGAGGGTCATCGAGTGCAGTGGCTTAGGCACTTTTGATGGTAAGGAAAGATTCGCTCACCTTGACTTTGTGGATGATAATGTGATCTTTGTGGAATCAATGGACAGTTGAGAAGCTGAGTGAGGAATCAGAGTGTCTGGGGTTGTGATAGTCCTGGATCCAGATTATAATCCAATCTTTAATTGACTTCCTGGACTCGGCCATCAGAAGTGTGGTGAAACCTGATCACTGATCTCAGCAGTGGTGTTCATGTCTCTGAGTTCTCAGACTTTGAGATTTTGAGACACCTGGGAAGATCTTACAAAGTTGATGCTATTTTTTTCAGAAGGTCCTTACGGTCCTGTGGCTTCCTGTTTTATTGTATGGTTGTCAGACTTGGACTCTTACCAGTGACTTAAGGAGACGACTGGATGTCTTTGCTACCAGGTCTCTGTGGAAGATCTTTGGGTTCTGCTGGAACAGCTTTGTGTCAAGTGAATGGTTACTTAGTGAGTCTCAGATGAGGAGGATCACTGACAATGTGAGGGAACATCAGCTACCACATTTTGTCCATGTGGTGTGTCTCTCTGGACATGATCTAGCATGCAGATGCCTCAATAACTGAGGACCCCAGTGGCTGGAGATGATCAAGAACATGTCCACATATAACCTGACTGCAGCAGATAGATGACTACAGTACTTTCAGTAGGTGAGGGTGGACTGGAGGTATGTCTGGATATCTACCCATCAGGACACAGGGTGGGCGTGTAAACTAGACCTCATGGCAGTGCACAACACCAGGACATGCTCCAAAACCTGACTTGAGACCTGCTCCGGTTTAACATAATGTAACGGTGGTTTCAAACAACTTAAAATGCCTTAGTGGAGCAGATAATTGTAACAATTGTTCATTTGTGGAAAGAAGCACCAAAGTTGGCACAAATGCTCCTTAGACATTACTCTTTTGAAAAAACTGAGTAGCCACTTGAATTTTCAGTAGGCGGCCAGGTAGGGGTCAATTGAAGAATTACACAGGGGTCAAAATTTAAAAATGCTCCAATCATATTAAAAGCTATACCACATTATTTGTCTGATCACAACAATACCAAAAAGGTATAGTTTGGACTATCTATGACTAAATGTTATGGAGTTATGGGGTAAAAACAACAAGAATGGTGACAAAGGTCAATTTCAGTTTGTACAGGGGTTAGAAGTTAAAGTTGCTCCAATTTTGGTAAAAAGTGGTGCAAATTATTGGTTGAACTAATAGGATTAATAAATGAAATAGTTTTGACTGTGTTGAATGCTTGGTCTGCAAGGTAAAGGTAGAGCAAGGTCGACGTCCATTGGATTCTATGACATGTGACATATGTTACAATGTAACATGATAACTAAGCGTGCCACATAGTGCAAACAATTCCTTTTTAAAACCCTATTAACTCAACCAATAATTTGCATCACATTTTACAATATTTAGAGCAACTTTAACATCTGACCCCTGTACAAACTAATGCTGACCTTTGTCACCATTCTTGTTGTTTTTACCCCATAACTCCATAACATTCAGTCATAGATAGTCCAAACTATACCTTTTTGGTATCGTTGTGATCAGACAAATAATGTGGTATAGCTTTTAATATGATTGAAACATTTTTAAATTTTGACCCCTGTGTAATTCTTCAATTGACCCCTACCTGGCCGCCTGCTGAAAATTCAAGTGGCTACTCAGTTTTTCCAAAGAGTAATGTCTAAGGAGTATTTGTGCCAACTTTGGTGCTTCTTTCCGGATTTGAAGGATTCCTCTGTAAATATTCTGTTATCTGCTGCACTACCTCCAGCAGCCACACAGATATGTTTTAAGAAGTGAAGGCCAGAGCTGTGAACGTGAACCAAAATGTTCTTCTGAGCATGTGCAGTGTTCTGACCTGTAATAATCCAGCATGACGTGGTTGGGCATCTCGTTATTGCACAGACAGATGTGGTGGTAGAACTGGGCAAGCTCCTCGCTCACCATCATCAGCTGATCCTGGGCGGCGTTCAGCGCCTTCTGGATATTGCTGGCTGCTGCAGAACGCTCCTGCAGAGCCAACTCTAGGCTGCATATCTGAGAGGAGAAGCTGCTCTTACAAACAGTTATCAGCGCCTCTTTAATTTTGTCCAGACTCTGCATTTGTTTTATCGCAGCGAGATCTCAGAATGGTTTTCCTTCATATTTTTTGCTGGGTTCAATCCCAAACCTCAACAACATCTCAGTGCGGTCAAACTTACAACTTATAACCAACAAACATTTAAAGTTTACTGGAACTTTTAATGTAGATATTTACTGCCCTCTACTGGTTATATGAAGCCCATGAGGGAACACTGCAACCCTGGCTGTACAGCGCCACCATGGCAGCTTGGTGGAACTGCACCTGCTACAATCCAGAGCTTTGAAGACAGAATCCTGGCCATAACTATGGCATATAGTATGGCCTATATGTCTGTATAGCACCATCATCTGGCAGTTTGATGGAATTACTCCTTAAACATCCATTATTATGTTGTTATGTTTCCTACATTCATTCAATAATGTTGCCATGGTTACCTTCTCACATCCCTCCTGGTATCTTTTCTCCAGTGAGGCCAGCTGACACTCTACCTTCGGGAGCGGAGTGCCCCCTCTTGGTTGCTCCTCCTCACGCTGAGCCAGCCTTTCCCGTAAGGCTTTTAGCTCCGCCTTCAGCTCCATTCCTTCAGTCACAACCATATGGTACTTGACCTGCAGAGATTCCAGACTATTTGTTGAAGTCTCAGTCTCCTGCTCCTCCCTCTGCGGGTCCGTTGGGGCCTCCTCGGCCAACAGAGCCCTCGTTGGGACGGGTTCAGCAACCTCCTCGTGCTGCTCCATCAGAGACTCCTGCCTGTGCCGGACATGAGACTGAGATGGCTGCAGGCTGGACATCAGCGCTGCCTTCTCATTTTCAACCTGCAGAGGGCAGCAACCAGATCAGTTAAATAACCCTCACAAGATGACGGTAAAATTTGCCAATAATTAATCACTACAGTTATATCAATTCTATGGTGACAGTAAAAATCACCAATAATCAATCACTACAACTATATCAACATTCTATGATGACAGTACAAATTACCAATAATCAATCACTACAATTATATCAACATTCTATGATGACAGTACAAATTACCAATAATCAATCACTACAATTAGATCAACATTCGATAATGACAGTAAAAATGACCAATAATCAATCACTACAATGATATCAAACATTCTATGATGACAGTACAAATTACCAATAATCAATCACGGCAGTAAAAATCACCAATAATCAATCACTAGAACTATATCAACATTCCATGATGGCAATATTCCAAACATGGCTCATGCAGAAGACCCATGGACCACAAAAACCTTTACACACACACACACACACACACACACACACACACACACACACACACACACACACACACACACACACACACACACACACACCACTGTAACACTGTAATTAAATTACTATAATTTTCAGAATAAAAGTCGCACTGTTTTCTGTATCATTCACCCGCTTACTCCAGTTAAGGGTCACCAGGGGGTGGAGCCTATCCCATCTTTTTTCACGACTTTTATTCTGGAAAATACAGCAGGGGGATCAGCACCAACACAAACGGACTCACAGAGTCCACAAAGAGCTGACCGTCATCAGCTGCTGCTTCAGGATCTGGATCTCTGTCAGGCTGATCTCACTGGACAGGTTTAAGGTTGGAGACCCCTCCTGGGTCCGAGCTGACATGCTGCGCTCGCGATTAACTCTGGACATCAACACTGCTCCCGCCCCACCATGGAGAAGGCTGTTACACCTGACCAATCAGAGCACAGAGAGCAGACACCGACCGTAAACGTCACCACATGCAACAAACCGCCATAAACTCAGACTGAAGATTGAATCTTTTATGGATGAAGGTTGGAGCACCTTGGTGGTTCTTCTGCATTTGGGGAGAACACTGAGGTGGGCGTGGCAGCACCACTGGGCGGAGTGGAGGAGAATGTCAGCAGAGCGGTGCCGCTGTAGGCCACGCCGCACTGGCTGAGGTGATGGACCAGTTCTCGCCGCAGGTGGTTCTTGTGCTCGCGTTCGTTCTTCAGGGACTCCAGGACTTCCTCCAGGTGGGCCTCCGAGATGTTCTTCAGACGCAAAGCTTCCTGTAACTGGCTGCTGAGGAGCTCCGCCTCTTCCTCCAGAACTTTCATCTCATGCTTCAGCCCTTCATACTCCACCTTCAGACAGGAACAGCGACAGGAGCAGCTGATTGGTCAAAGCACATGAAGGAAGCCATTGATTGGTCAGGAAACCTCTGACGTGATGTTCCTACAAAGAGTCCTCACTGTGCTGAGGGGCTGTGGTCAGGTTCCATCACAAAATAAGCACTTAAAAAATATGTTCTTAATTTTCATGGTGAAAAACTCAACAAAACTCAAATAAATATCCAGAGTCCCACAGTCTAACCCTGTGATCCACAGTCTAAGCCTGAGGTCCAAAGTCCAAAACTGAGGTCCACAGTCCCATAATCTAACCTGATGGTCCACATTCTAACCTTTTGGTCCACAGTCTAACCCTAAGGTCAACAATCTAACCTGACTGTCCACAGTCCCACAGTGTAACCCTGAGGTCCACGTCTAACCCGACGGGCAGCAGTGTTACCTGATTGTGTTTGAGGGTTGACACCAGCTTCTGGAGGGAGATGTTCTCCTCCTCCAGCTCACTACAGTCCTGCAGCAGCTGAGACTCTCTGAGCTTGTACTCCCTGATCTCCTCCTGCATCCGGCTGTGCTGCAGCTCCAACACATCATTTCTCTGCTGAGACAGAAAAACAACAGGAAAAACAAAACAAAACAGCTGCATGTGACTTATCATGTATAATGGGCGGGGCATTAGACACAACTCAAACTGATTTCACTTTGAGTTCTTGTTGTTTTCAGGATTCTACTTTTATTTTTTTTCATAACTGTGAGGCACTTTGAAAGGTTCTAATCCTCAGCCAATCACCATGTGGTGAGGAGGTGTGGCAGGGTTGTTGACCTTCTGACCCATCGTACCTTCTGCACCTCCTGCAGGATGGCACTCAGGTGCTCGTTGTCGGCCTGCGCGTTGGCTAAGGATGCGCGGCTGTTGATGAGCTCTGACTGCAGCTGGATCAGGCGGCCCTGGTAGTACGCGTCCTTGCTGGCGGACTCCTGCAGCAGCGTCTCCTCCGTGCTCTCTCCGTCTTGTGCCACCTTACGCTGGGTGGAGTAGGCGTGGCCAAAAGCCTGGAGAGCAGAGACAAAAAAATCCGTTTGAAGGTCAATGTTTCCCAGCAGCCTTTGCTGCAGCACCAAAAGCCCAGCCCACATCAACAGAATGAACAAGTCAAAAGTGAGCAGCATGAATGTTTCTTGGATCGCCGGGTGGAAGTGGTGGTCAGTTTGATTCCCCTGCCACATGGATGTGGGTAAGGAAGGTGAACACTCATCTCCTCCTCATTAGCGCCACCTGCTGATCACGTTTAATTAAATAAACTTTAACTCAGTGGTCACAAAGTGGTTCCAGAAACCACATGACATCACTGAAAAACTCCGCCCCTCACCTGGTGGAGCTTGGTGTTTTGTACCTTTTTCTGACCTTTTGTAGCTGATCTGGAACCATTTTCAGTAACCTGGTTGTGTTCTGGTAACAGTTCCAGTAACCTGGCTGGGATGAAGTACCTGTTCCGGAACCTGTTTCTATCTGGTTTCTGTAACCTGGCTGGGATTAAGTAAATGTTCTGGAGCCAGTTTCTATCTTTGTTTCTGTTCTGTAACCTGGGTATGACAAAGTAACTTTTCTGAAACCAGTTTCTGTCTGGTTTCTGTAACCTGGACGGGATGAAGTAACTGTACTGGAATCAGTTTCTATCTTATTTTTGTTCTGTAACCTGGGTGTGACAAAGTAACTGTTCTGGAACCAGTTTCTATCTTTTTTATCTCTTTTTTTCTCTCCTGCACACACTGACTGTTGCGCACGCAGATTCATCAAAGTCTACTCTCTGTCTGTAAGAGCAGCGCTGCGCTGTGTCACACAACACAGAGCAGCGCACCCTTGTATTGTGGTTTGTCAGCCCTCTACCTCAGGAGATTTTGTTTTAAGTTGTGTTGAGTGATTTTTTTTTTTAAACAAAAATGATGATTGTGATAATAAAGTATTTTGTTGTCACGTACATTGTTTGGCGAAATTCTGTCCTAGGTCTTTTGGATCCTTTGGCTCTATGAAGTTTAAATATGAAAAAGTATCGGTATTGGTATCGATATCGGCGATACTGGGCCTGTATTTACTTGGTATCAGCTCAATACCAAAATTCCCGGTATTGCCCACCTCTACTGGCTGTGACGCAGTAACTGTTCTGGAACCAGTTTCTATGTTTTTGCGGTTCTGTAACCTGGCTGTGACAAAGTAACTGTTCTGGAACCAGTTTCTATCTGGTTTCTGTAACCTGGCTGGGATGAAGTAACTGTTCTGAAACCAGTTTCTGTCTGGTTTCTGTTCTGTAACCTGGCAGTGACAAAGTAAATGTTCTGGAACCAGTTTCTATCTGGTTTCTGTAACCTGGATGGGATGAAGTAACTGTACTGGAATCAGTTTCTATCTTATTTTTGTTCTGTAACCTGGGTGTGACAAAGTAACTGTTCTGGAACCAGTTTCTATCTTTTTTTTTCTGTTCTGTAACCTGGCTGCGACAAAGTAACTGTTCTGGAACCAGCCTCTATCTGGTTTCTGTAACCTGGCTGTACTAAAGTAACTGTTCTGGAACCAGTTTCTATCTGGTTTCTGTAACCTGGCTGTGATAAAGTAACTGTTCTGGAACCAGTTTCTATCTGGTTTCTGTAACCTGGCTGGTAGAGGTGGGCGGATCGATCCTAATATCAATACCAATGCTGGTATTGATACTGAACGATCCTCGTGTAAAAAGATTGATACTCAAGCTTTTTTTCCTCTCCTGCACACACTGACTGTTGCGCATGCAGATTCATCAAAGTCTACTCTCTGTCTGTAAGAGCAGCGCTGCGTTGTGTCACACAACACGGAGCAGCGCACCCTTGTATTGTGGGTTGTCAGCCCTCTACCTCAGGAGATTTTAAGTTGTGTTGAGTGATTTTTTTTTTAAAGAAAAATGATGATTGTGATAATAAAGTATTTTGTTGTCACGTACATTGTTTGGCGAAATTCTGTCCTAGGTCTTTTGGATCCTTTGGCTCTATGAAGTTTAAATATGAAAAAGTATCGGTATCGGCGATACTGGGCCTGTATTTACTTGGTATCAGATCAATACCAAAATTCCCGGTATTGCCCACCTCTACTGGCTGTGACGAAGTAACTGTTCTGGAACCAGTTTCTATCTTTTTGCGGTTCTGTAACCTGGCTGTGACAAAGTAACTGTTCTGGAACCAGTTTCTATCTGGTTTCTGTAACCTGGGTGTGACAAAGTAACTGTTCTGGAAACAGTTTCTTTCTTTTTTTTCTGTTCTGTAACCTGGCTGCGACAAAGTAACTGTTCTGGAACCAGCCTCTATCTGGTTTCTGTAACCTGGCTGTACCAAAGTAACTGTTCTAGAACCAGCCTCTATCTGGTTTCTGTAACCTGGCTGTACCAAAGTAACTGTTCTGGAACCAGTTTCTATCTGGTTTCTCTAACCTGGCTGGGATAAAGTAACTGTTCTGGAACCAGTTTCTATCTTTTTTTTCTGTTCTGTAACCTGGCTGTGACAAAGTAACTGTTCTGGAACCAGCCTCTATCTGGTTTCTGCAACCTGGCTGTACCAAAGTAACTGTTCTGTAACCAGTTTCTATCTGGTTTCTGTAACCTGGCTGTGACAAAGTAACTGTTCTGGAACCAGTTTATATCTGGTTTCTGTAACCTGGCTGGTAGAGGTGGGCGTATCGATCTTAATATCGATACCAATGCTGGTATTGATACTGAAAAGATCGATACTCAAGCTTTTTTTCTCTCCTGCACACACTGACTGTTGCGCACGCAGATTCATCAAAGTCTACTCTCTGTCTGTAAGTGCAGCGCTGCGCTGTGTCACACAACACAGAGCAGCGCACCCTTGTATTGTGATTTGTCAGCCTTCTACCTCAGGAGATTTTGTTTTAAGTTGTGTTGAGTGATTTTTTTAAACAAAAATGCTGATTGTGATAATAAAGTATTTTGCTGTCACGTACATTGTTTGGCAAAATTCTGTCCTAGGTCTTTTGGATCCTTTGGCTCTATGAAGTTTAAATATGAAAAAGTATCGTATCGATATCGGCGATACTGGGCCTGTATTTACTTGGTATCAGATCAATACCAAAATTCCGGGTACTGCCCACCTCTACTGGCTGTGACGAAGTAACTGTTCTGGAACCAGTTTCTATCTGGTTTCTGTAACGTGGCTGGGATGAAGTAACTGTTCTGGAACCAGTTTCTGTCTGGTATCGTTCCTGACCTTTTGGAGCTCCTCCAGCTCCGCCCTCAGCGCCTCCTGCTCGGCCTCCAGCTCCGCGCACTGCTGCTTCAGGTTCTGGTTCTCCTCCAGAACCACCAGCCCGCACTCTGCCGCTCGGATCTTCTCTCGGTGGGCCTCGGCCAGCTCCCGGCTCAGACGGTCCACCTCGGACCGGCACTGGTCCGCCTCCTCCCCGCATCCTGCCGCACCGGCGGCCATCGGTCCCAGTTCGGGTTTCGGTCCGTCCTTAAAGCACAGACCCCGCCGGAGGGACACGCGGATCCTCACAC
This sequence comes from Thalassophryne amazonica, assembly GCF_902500255.1. NCBI lineage: Eukaryota > Metazoa > Chordata > Actinopteri > Batrachoidiformes > Batrachoididae > Thalassophryne > Thalassophryne amazonica. Next base: position 6,479,880 of record NC_047124.1, read on the forward strand.
CTAACGCCACCCAATGACTCCTCGCGCGCCGCTCCGTGACGAACGAAATGATGCAGCATCTTTTTCCGATAACTTATCCGGTCACATCCCGACCGCGGAAATCTTTTATTTATTTATTTTTAAACTTCGGTAAATGCCGAGTACGTCACTCAGTCCGTCTCGTGTGCATTAATCGCATGGCCACGCCCATTAAAGATGTTTCGGAAGGCAAGGAAAGAAGGTGAGGACAAAGGAAGCGTCCTTCTGACGTCACATACGGATTAAACTGATTTTGATTAAAACGTGTGGATTTCAAAAAAGTATAAAGCACACACACACACACACATATATATAAAATGATGCACACAGACTCATGAGAAAAACAAAAGTGTCTTTAAAAATATTTTTTATTGTGATTATAATAATTTAGGAGGAAGTAATTCAACTTGAACCTGGGCCGATATAATTTATACCTAAAATTAATTCACCTCCAGAATGTCTATTTTCTGACTTTCCGTGAAATAACGAAGTTGTAATAACTCGCAGCAGACCGTTGCCCAGTTACCAGGTCAGGTGACCTTGTAGGTAAGCGAAACAGCCTGCTGAATCTCTCCAGCCCAGTTGGTGGCATTATGGCACAAATAAACTGGTTTTTCAACTGCCAATAGTCAAGAAGAAGAAGCAGCCTCCGGAACGTAGAAGAAGAATGGCTGGGCTGCTAAAGAAGGTAAAAACCATCGAAGGTCAAATTTTTTGTTAAAATACTTCAAAATTTATGGTTAGCTTTCTGAGGTCACGGTTCTGACTTTATAACGTGCGAACCCTGAAATAAATGTTTGAAATTCAACTTGTTACGATAACAAAGAAGCTTTAAAACCAGAAATATGTGTTAAAATTCAGCTCCTGTTGTTAATTATTTGAGTAGAATGAATTCATCATCAGTTTAAAACAACAAAAACCATCATTTTATAACTCGGCCGGTTAAAATTGTTTAGCTGTTTGGTAATTTATGACATTCAGCTGCACATAATTATGCTGTCCTAAATAAATGGCTATTATCATTCAAAGATATGAGATAAAGTAATTCAAATTTCGTAAAGTTTGATTAATCAGATAATATATATATTTGGTATTGCTGCAGCAAAATAAAATGACGACCTTCCAAGAAGAAAAATATTAAATATCTATAAAAAAAAGACCATTAAAATAGTTATAGTCACATTGTATATGTGATCATAGTGAATTTAACCCATAAACCTGTTTAATATGCAAGAAAGTACAGAATCATGCATCAGATTTGCACACTTCCAGAAGTGAATTTTGATATGGTTCTGGTCCTTTTCTGTAAGAGTACATCAGACCAGCTTTGTTTTATTATTCTGGTGCATCAACGTTAATCAGATTTTAATCTGTTGATTTTGTAAATTTGAGTTGACCTCTGCTGCCTTTGAATTATCGTGTTAAACTGGGGATGGACTCACGGCACTTTGCACGTATGTGCCTCGGTTTGGACCGAAGTGGTGTGGCTTCGATTAGAGCCACTAAATATGGACCTGACCAGAATTGTCATGTGGGATCTTGTTTATGAAGGGTTTTTGCACACTCTAAGGTTCCAGGTTAGAGTGCATGAGGCTTATAATTCTAAGACAACAGAAGTGACTTTGTGTTTTCTTCCAGACGACTGGCCTGGTCGGCTTGGCGGTCGCCCACAATCCACACGAGGTAAGCTGCCTCCTGAAGTCAGCTTTATTCCACCCTCCAGATTCTGATTAATTTTCTGTCTCAGCGTCTGAGGATTCTATATGGAAAGATTCTGGCAACACTGCAGACCATGCCACAGGACGCTGCCTACAGGAAGTACACAGAACAGCTGATGAATGAGCGGCTCAACCTGGTCCATACGGTACAGAACCAACCTACAGATGCTGGTGCTGCTGAGGTTCTGATTTAATAAAGAGTTCTGTTGCTCTGCAGGAGCCTGACGTGGAGAAACTGGAGAAGAAGATAAATTGTGGACAGATTGAAGAAGTCATTGTCCAGGTACACAGTCTTTATTGGCGTCTCAACAGTGTGTCATCTTTGCCAGGACGTCCCATCAACAATCATGCCAAAATAAGTCTTAAAATAAGCCTTTATTATTAATCATTTACATTCATTCTGAAAGACCTCAAACTTCCTGTTCTGATGCATTTCACACAACATGTCATGTTAAAAATACTTTTATTGTGAAACATGGATGTTGGCTCATTCTTCGCATAATTTAGCAGGTAAGTGAGGGGAAAAACTTGCAGAAGAGCTCATTTTGAGGCTTATGGATATTTTAATTATTGGTTTCCCTCCTGAACACATAATGGAGATGCTGTGAAACAAACAAACCTTCAATCAGTGTAAAAAGATCAGTATTGGCTGGCTAAAGTTAGACTGTCATGTTGTGACTTTGCGTTGATGGACATAGACCACTCTTGAAGGGGGGATACGGATCATGTCCAACCAGTTGGGTGGTTTTTACACAAATGAAATGTTGATGGATTCTTTGGATCATTTTCAGATTAAACTGAGTATGTTAAACACCGTGTCAACGATTCCCCTTTAAAATACTTTAAGTTCTGTTCCTGTGATGTCACAGCAGTGGTTGGAGTTGATGATGTGATAAAAGTACTTTATGTAACGCTGAAGTACTACAATTACATGGTGATGTTAAAATGTGTTTGTGGGTGTACCTAATAAAGTGGCCACCTAATTCTTCCTACAAGTGCTGGTAATGTTTATTGTCTTGAACGCAGCATTGCTAAGCTCATGTGACCGCTGTGTGTGACCACTGCAGGCCGAACAGGAACTGTATCTATCCAGGAAGATGATGGAGTGGAAACCATGGGAACCGCTGATAGAAGATGCTCCGCCCAACCAGTGGAAATGGTTTGCTTGACTTCTGACCTGTCATGTCATCACTCTGCTAACAATAAAAAAAAGAATTTCTGATCAATTTTTCCTGCCAGTCATTTCAAACATTCAATCATTTATTAGAAATAAACTGTGATGTCATTGCTAATGCTAGGGATGATGTCACAATGACACCAAAGGAGGGATTAAAGCCAATGCCCTCGTCAGACTTGGATATTCTGCGCTCATCCGTTGGTGGCTCTCTGTAACAGCTGGAGCATGATGGGATAGACTGGGGCAAACTCCTTCCCTTCACGAGCCCTCACTGATTGGACGTAGGCCTCCAGGGCACCCCTTAGAGGATAGTCGAGAAAACACACGATGAGTTAACGCTTGAAGAAAAAAAAAAAAAACCTGACGTTCACTACTGCTGCACCTGAACGCATCACCTGGTGTCAACAGTTTCAGGTCTGGATTGCTTTTTTTGTTTGTTTGTTTTTTTTGGGGGGGGGGGGGGGTACCTGATTAAGCTGAGCCGGTCTCTCTCAGACGGGTGCTCGTCCAGCCACTGTGAGTACCGGCTGATGGACCACTCGGCTCTCTGTGGGTCACAAGCCGGTTAGACTTCAGCCGTCAATTTACACAGTAAGTCGCTGAGGCTGTATGTTACCTGGTGAGGTGACCTGAGCTCAGGTGGAGCTCTGGTGAACAGGAAGTGGAGCACAGTGCTGTATGGGATCAGATCACCCACGGCTGGACTGCAGCCAATCAGCTCGCTCGTCTGAAACAGCAGCGGCCTGTGACACAAAGACTTGTGACCTTTTCAGTGAAATTAGGATGGTTTAAAGGTTCCTGAAAGCAGCACAGATTCTGTTTCACTGCCACATTAAAATGGAAGGTTCTAATCTCGAATATTTGAGCATTTCTTAATTCTTCCAATCTTCACCTGGTGTGGACTTAGTGACAGCTGATTTCAGAAAGCTGTCGATAAAATACTCACCTGAAGGAACGCAGCATTCTGTACGGTTTGCCCAAATCTGACACCCTCCTGCACAGAGGAGCCACCGACATCTCCATCTGATAGAAACGACAGCGACATCAGACTACCAAACATCACAACAGCGACCCCTACAGGAGCATCGTTACCTGTGCAAAGTCAGCTGCCAGCCTCATCTTTCCCCCCTCTCCCAGGGGACGGAGCAGGCTGGCGTGGCGTATGAAGAGCTCGATGGCTCTGTGCGCGATGGTCTCGGTCTGCTCGTAGATGAAGTCCACACACCGGAAGTGAAGAAAGTACTCGGCCATGGCTCTGGAGATGAAGCCCTGCAGCTCCTTCATGTAGAGGGAACAAGGGACGTCGGGGTTATCGGGGCTGGACAGTGGCCTGCCACACAACCACGGTGCAAAAATCAGTCCGAACATCCTCAAATACAAGAATGTCCTGTGCTTTCTTCAACATTTAATGTTTAAAAATTCCGGTCAGCTTAATGGACCCGGATCCTGCTGATATTTACACACCCGATTAAAGAACAAAGGCAGTGAATTCTTTGTTTCACTTAAAATGAGGTGATCTTGAATTAACTGACCCTGAGAAGTCTTCCTGGTGCATGGTGATGATGATGGCCTCGATGGAGTCGCTGACGGACTGCAGGAGGGGCTGCAGAGCGCCGCTCATCAGAACCTGCAGCTCCTGAACACAAAAACCATTGTGACCAAGCTGGGCTTGAACATGCGGCTGAGATCACATGTACATCACCTTTATTCAAAGCTTCATGGTGCAGAAGAATAACTTGCCAATTGCCAGAGGACTCATGCTGAGAAACCTGGGTGACGAGCCTAGATTTGATCAGTTTGAGTTGATGATAAAGTCTTTCTGTGGTCCACTCCACCATGAAGCTGTGACTGAGCAATAGACAAAAGTCTCTCTAGTCACAGCCACAGAACCCTGGAAGTCCTTCAGAGTTGTTGATGCGACCTTCTGTCTGTCTGTTAGACTGTCTGTCGGTGGGACTGAGCGGGTGTCTTTCAGAGCTCAGGGTGGTTCTACTCAACCCGACCAGATCAAAACAGCCCAGTTACAGCAGAGTTTCAGTTTCCACATTCTCATCAGAATCTTCTTTTGGCTGCTCCCAATAGGGGGCGCCACAGCAGCTCAATCGTCTCCATCTCACCCTGTCCTCTGCGTCTTCCTGTCTCACCAACCACCTGCATGCCCTCCCTCAGCACATCCATAAACCTCCTCTTTGTCCTCCGTCTTCTCTTCCTAACTGGTGGCTCCATCCTCAGCATCCTTCTCCCTATATACCCTGGGTTTCTCCTCTGCACATGTCCAAACCATCTCACCTGTCCCTCTGATATGTTGATTCCTAATCCTGTCAATCGTCATCATTCCCAAAGAGAATTGCACCATCTTCAGCTCTGCCTCCTGTCTTTTTGTTAGTGCCACCGTCTCTAAGCCGTCCAACATAGCTGGTCTCACTACTGTCTTGTAAACTTTTCCCTTCACTCTTGCAGATAGTCTTCTGTTATAAATCACTCCTGCCACCTTTCTCCACCCTGCCTGCACTCTCTTCTTCACCTCCCTACCACACTCTCCATTATTTTGGACAGCTGATCTCAAGTATTTAAACTCATACCAGAATCAGAATCTCATCAGAATAAATGTCATAGCAACAGTTTAAACAATTAGAAAAATCAGCAGCAGTGAAAATGTTTTGTTTTCTTACTTCCAAAGAAGAAGAAAGCACATGTCCAGCAGCTGGAGGGCACGAACCCAATCCTGAAATTATCTAACAAAAACAGGTCAGAGGTCAACAACAGCATTATACTCAGTTACACATCTCTGATTTAACTGACTGGAAAAAACCCCAAACAAACTAATTATCATGTTGGACTAATGTTGATATTTGTTCATTTCTTTAAGGTTTCAGTCTTCAGTTATAAATAATTAAACATAATACTTTAAAAGTCTCAGGGTTTTTTTTTTCTGTTCATGAGATGAACCGTAAACATTCCTCTTTCCTCAAACTGAACACAAACGTCTACGAACTGAGTGAAATGTTAAATTTTGTGACATGAATCCAAAGCCAACATTTGTGATACAGATCAATCATGTGATCAGGATCATTTCAAACAGAGACTAATGATCAGCGATGGTCTTATAGCTGTATGGACATGATACAGCCACTGGGTGGCAGTGTTACATGTAGTATCAAGATAAAGTATTTGGAGGAATAATTCAATTTATTTACAGAGGGCCAAATCACAACATAAGTCACCTCAAGGTGCTTCACACGAGTCATGTCTAACCCTACCCAGCCCCTGAGCAAAACCGCCTCAGCCGTTTGCTGATTACAGGAAGAAACATCAAGCAGACCAGACTCAGTGTGGTGACCATACAAACAACAGCAACGGATGGCTAACAACGACTTAGACAATTGTCACTGAAGAAATATGAGCTTTCTGGTTGTCAGATGTCCTACCTTTGCGACGGCCTGCTGCAGACGGTACAGTGAGTTGACCACGGCCACGTTCTTCTTCTGGCCGTCTGTTAACGGACCGATCACCTGACTGGCGTCAGCCTGCATACACAGCTACAGACACCCCAAAAACATTAGTTAAAAGTTAATGATTAATTTAACAATTACAAAAACACACACAAACACACACCAGCTGCTCAGATTTCACACAGAACAGTTGGACAGTCTTGGCCGCATTCTTCGCTACAGCCAGTGAGAGGTTTGGATCCACTGATGCCACATTCAGCTCACTGTAAACAAAGAAATGTCCTTTTACAAACAGTGCATGTGTGTCGGTATCATCAGTCAATCATCAGGCCCGTTCCCACACCTGCTAACTATATGATTATCATTTTGTTTTATTTATTTGTTTGTTTCCCCCTGGCAGAAAAGCGCTGTGAGCGCCCACTAATGCTTCATCCCAGCGGTTTCAGCATTTACACTGGATGGTAAAAAAAAAGTGCTCCTCTCGGAATTTGTTTCGATGACAACAATAAACAACTAACATATAATGTATGGCTTGTAAAGCACTCACCCTCAGCAGGAACCAAGCGTCTATCCAAAATGCTGTGACAAATGAGTTCTTTTTTGTCTCTTTTTTGTGCTAAATTCTGAGTCGCAGCTTTTTTTCTTTTTTTTTACTAGTTTGGGGGACCCAGTGACTTACAGTAGTGTTCAGAATAATAGTAGTGCTATGTGACTAAAAAGATTAATCCAGGTTTTGAGTATATTTCTTATTGTTACATGGGAAACAAGGTACCAGTAGATTCAGTAGATTCTCACAAATCCAACAAGACCAAGCATTCATGATATGCACACTCTTAAGGCTATGAAATTGGGCTATTAGTAAAAAAAATTATTATTATTATATTATTCTGAACACTACTGTATACTCCAGAAAATACAGTATTTATTCAGAGCAAAGCTTTTTAAATTTTTATTTGTTTACTCATTTTGTGCAGCTTCTCAAAGGACTTTTAAGGCACTGCAATGTCACTGCAGCACCATTTCAAGAAAATGGGAGGAGAGGTTTTATTTTTGCTGATTTGTCACTCAGAATTTCACACAATAGAGACAAAAAAGAACTCATCTGTCACAGCAGATTCGACAGATGCTTGGTTCCTGCTGAGGGTGAGTGCTTTACAAGCCATACATTATAAGCTAGTTGTTTATTGTTGACATCAAAACAAATTCCGAGAGGAGCTATAACTTGTACTCCGGTGCAACTTGTATCCCGAAAATTCACGTTTGCTATTAATAAGAGCAATTATAATGGCTATTTATATAGAACTTTCCCAAGAATCAAAGCACTACAAAATAAACTCCAACAATAAAATAATTAATGGCAGTAATAACAAATACACGACAACAGGACACAAACATTCCAAATTAAAGAGCTCATAACAGATAAAGAGGCATTTTTTGACAGGTGCGACTTATACTCCAGTGCAACTTACACTCTGGAAAATACAGTACACTTCGTTCTCATTCAGAGAAACTGAGGAAAAAAAAAAAAAAAAAAACGATTTCGACACATGGCCTCAAGTGTTAATCATTAGTATTAATTACTGCAAACACGCTTCACATTTGAAGGGACACAAGGAAGGAGTTGCCTGCTGATGGTCTTGATGATGGAGTCCAGCTCATCATTGGACGGCGGGTTGCGGCCTCCCACAGGAAACACAAGGTTGATGGGATCAAAGAGACGAGACAGCGACTTGGACAGATAGGCGGACTCGTACGGCCGCAGTGAGCCTTTAAGGGCGTCCTCGGGGCTGAAACACACACACACACACACACACACACACACACACACACACACACACACACACACACACACACACACACACACACACACACACACACAAATCACAAATAATGCAACAGACAACAGCATACACAGCGGTGTTTCTACATGACGTTTATGTACATCCATGTGTGCAAATCTTTTAGGCACGTTCCGATTTAAGATGTTCACACGTTCATTTAATGAGCTGTAATTAATATGTAAATTAATGCTCTGAACGCTGCCTGAATCAGATCGTTCCAGACGTCGGCGGCATAATTATCATATCTTCAGGGCCTGACGGCAGTGACATCACAGCTCTCAGCTCCTCACTTGAGTGAAGAAATAATTGTTTACTGTGCTTCAAGTGCAAACAAACTGGGTCATATGCCACGTGGGTGGGGCCGTGAGACAAGCTCATCTCCTTAACGAACGTGCATTAATCACTGAGCCGTGTCTATTTTTGTGGTCCGTCAGTGGCTTAATTATTCCTCACTGATAGAATGATGCTCACTTGTAGTCCTGTCTACTTTGTGTAAACAGGTCTCGGGACTCCGTCTCTGTGGTACCGACGTCCAGACTGGCTTCTCCACTATTTGTTAGCGCCCCCTGTAGGCTGGCACTGTACTGCTGTAGGCGACGCCACAGTTCATTATACAAACGCAGCAGTTTGGGATATTCTCCTTCAAACGCCTGTTTCAGGAAGGAAGAAGCTGCAGAGAAAGAAGAGGAGCAGAGAAAGAGAACAAAGACAACTCAATAACCTGGTCAGGTTTTAGTGATCCTTAATCAGTCCAACAACATGAACAGAGGTTATCTGGTGAAAAATGTTACGATTCAACAAAATGCTGGATAACGGAGTAACGCAAAAAGTGAAGCACATCAAAGAGCGTCCCGCAGTGAACGTGACGTGCAGATGTTTTACACTCGGGTTCGGGTTGGACAGGTGACCTCTGCAGCACGATTAGTGTTGGAGGTTCGATTTCCACAAACACAAGGAAACCTTATGTTCCTTCGTGCCCTGAGGTTACATAATGTGTGTGTGTGTGGGGGGGGGGGGGGGCTGTGTCGAGCTCATCTGTCAACTTCAAAAAGTCCACTGACATCAAAGATTTAAAATTTATTTTCTTTATCATTATGTTTTATCTCATTTTAACTGTAGCTGCTGTCTTTATGTTTAATTTTAACTTATGGATATAGAATTTTGTTTTTCTGTTACAGTTTGATGTTTCATTATGTTGCACACAGTTCAGGTTATGCACACATTAAGAGGTTTAGGACTACGGCTTCAGACTGGATCCAGAATATCTTCACTGCGCAATGAGCTGAATAAGAGTTTCAGTGCTGTGAAAATCCACCTCTCCTGTTCTGGTCTCGTTTCTCTGAACCCACCTCTTCAAAGGGCGCTCAGTAACTTCCACCCTCCTGCACTTCGCCTTGTTGTTAACTTTAGAATCTGATGATGACTCACTGAGCCACACCCACCAGTTTGTTCCCAGCAGCAGAGAAGCAGCTACCAACTGTACAAGCACTCATAAGCAGAAACCGTTACTTTAAACTGGTATCTGTAGCGGATAAGAAGACAAAGGCCCAATCCTACCTTCAGTTGCTTGATGAAACTCTTCAGTGAGCGTGTCAGTTACATTGGTCCAGAAGCTGTGCAGAATATCAGGGTGTCCGTCCTGTTGCATATAAAACACACACTGACGGTCCAGCTGTCCTCGATAAAAACTCACATCAACTCTATTTGTGCACTAATTTGAAACATGCAATTAAAAAAATATATACATTTATGATGTCAATGTTTTTATTGTTTTATGACATCAAACAAGTCAAGTCCGGTGTTGCAGACCGAAGGGTCCGTCCCAAAAAATCGGTCCGCCTTTTGCATCTGTGCATGCGTGGTTTCGGACCACAGCAAGTCTGAGATGGAGTCTCTTTACCCAAAGTGACCAAATGGATTAATGGGATTATTAACCATCAGATGATAAAGGTAAAATCTCTTAAATCATTCTAAAGTTAGTGCTAAGCTGAAACGAGGCTGTTTTAAGCAGAAACAAGGTGAAATTCCGTGATGCATTAAAATGTCAGACGCACAGTGAACGCATCAGCTCGTTTAGCCATGGTGCTCTGATCGCTTCCGCCGCCTTTTATGACGAAATAATGCTGAATTTATGTGGAAATGATTGTTGTACAAAAGGTTCAGTTATCTGTCGCTGAGATAGATGATGACTGGAGTGCAGTTTGAAGCAGAAATGAGGTGGTAATCCGTGAACCGCCTTATCGGGGGGACTGATTTTTAGGGGGACTGTTCGGTCTGAGACACCAGGAATATGCGCTGGTGCTGCGCTTTGCCCCATTCACAACACCACGGAACCGCCATGAGTCCTTGATAGCAACCACCCAGGCAGTCCATTCTCACATCGCTAAAATGACCATCTGCAGTCAGGTCAAACATGGGCGTCCCCTTGACCTCCTCCAGCAACTGGGGTCCTCAACACTGAGGGACCTGTGTGCTGGTTCATGCACATGTTCCCTCACAATATCAGCAGTTACCCTCCTCATCTGAGTCTCACCCAAGTAACCATTCCAGCAGGACCTAAGGATCTTCCAAAGAGATCTGGTATCAAAGGACATCCAGTCATCACCTTAAGTCACTGTTTTAAATTCCAAGTTTGACAACCATACAGTAAGATAGGAAGGGAAGCACCAGGACCCTAAAAGCATCAAACCCCATTCAAAATTAATGCTTAGGATTTATTCCATTCCTGCTCCCTTCTATTCTAACACACCTCACGATCAATCACTGCAGTGTGAACAATTTTATCATTATTTTGAACATTTTACTGTTTGTGAAAATGGCTGAAACAAGGGAAAGGGTTTCTGTATTTTTTTTTTTCAAAGGAATTTAGCTATTTGTAAAGTGTACTGATTTTATTCTTGCCAATAACTGAAAAAAGTGACACATTTATGTTACTTTGCAAAAAAATCTGCTAAATTAGGTGGAAACATGATGACGAGTTCCAGAATGAACACAAAATCTTTGGAGGTAAAAACAACAAACCAAATATAGTTTCAAAATATTTTCAGTCAAAATGACAGAATGGGATAAAAGAGTCGAGTACGTATATTCAGAATGAGTTGGTGGTGGATTGGTTTACAGTTCAGTGTGCACGTGATTCAGGACAAACACACGCACTCTCTCAGAGATTACTATGCACACACAAATGGTGCGCCGTGCACAGCCTCGGGGCGCCCATGTGAACGCGCGGTCACCTGGGGGAGCGCAGAAACCTTCGGAGGATGTTTATGCTCTGCTGCACTCTGAGCTCATATGCAGGACTTCATATAATCAAAGTGTGCAGAAGCTTCTGATCGTGTCCATTAAAGTCCAGCTCCTCTGTGATTGGTCCACAGACAAACTCTGAGCCTTCTTTAAGACGGCTGTAGGTTTGTCAGCAGAATAAGTAATGGAACACTTCTACATGTCATTAGGTCTCCAACTCACACCTCCATCTCTGGGTAACTGCTGAGACCGGTGTTTCCATAGCAACAGTCTCCCAGTCTGATTTGTACCAGTGTGTTTCTGAGTGAGACGATGGTAATGAGCGCTATGATTACAACAGATACTACAAATACTACGACTGATGAGCTCCAGCAGCTCAGTACAAAAAACCCCAAAAAGCCCAGCTGTCAATCACTCATTTCAGACAAAAACTGCAAAACTGTTCAACAATTTCTTCAAATGTGATTAATGAGCATCAGGAAATACAACCATTTCATTTGAACAGCTCTAGGAAAAGGGGTGGAGCCACATAACATGTTTAATGAGTATGCTCTTATAACCAAGTGGCCAAAGAGTACAAACACATTTCCTCTAATTTAGAACATGACTTCTTCATACTGACTTACAGAATGAGGGTAAAATTATTTTTGTTTAAAGTAATATTGATTCATTCCAGAAATCAGGGAGGTGAAGCCCCACCCACCTTGGTGATGTCATCAATGAAGCATATGTGGGTGACAGGGTCTCTCTTTTTCTCCAGAACCTTCTGCAGATGTTGCACCTGCAAAAAAAAAAAAATCAGAAGTCATGTCTAATTTAGTGAGTGTTTTCAGGTTTTAATGACTTATTCAGCACTCCACTGTACCTGTCTGCAGGCCGCACAGATCTGGTCCATCAGTTTTTCCAGGTTGGTCCACAGAGCTGCACGGCAAGCAGCCGTGTTCCCGGGAGTGGGCAGAACCGCCCGGCCCGGTGCACCTGCAGAGGACAAAACCAAAAAGTGGACTATAGTTTGGGCCACAGGACTGATCAACATTGAACAACACTGTGCACAGGAGCCCTGGTTGCCAATCTGGGCTATCAGACCCCTGTAGGGGGTCGCCGGAGATCACAGTGGGATTGTTAGGTTTTGTCTGCTCTCAGGTTGTCAGACGTGCACACATAAATAACGCATCAATTCATAATAACTGACTGACTGGAAACTCAATAAAAAATAAAAGATCACTGATTCTCTTTTGATGAACCAAAGTTCAAAGTTGCATAAGAGTAAATTCACAATAAACAGACAAACAAAAACTGCAATCAGTTCATTCTTTGGTGGTGAGTGTGAGTGGATTTCTGCGTGTGTGTGTGTGAGCATGCACTAACCTCTGGAACTGACCGGCTGTGTCAGGCCCTTAATATCCAGAGCACTGCTGATGTCCTCCTGGATGCTGGTCCGATAACCTGCCACCACGGTACTGATGGTCTCCCTCAGACTGCCGAGGTTATAAAAGACCTGCAGGGCGGTGCCGACCTGGGTCGGGTTCTATTAGGCGAGAGGTGTTGTGTGGTTAATCTTAATTGGATTTTCATCAGTAACACATTGGTCTGGAATCACTGATCAAAAAATGTATTGTGTACAGAGAAAAAAAATTATCAGATTGGACAGAAATGTGGCTGTGAGGGTGCGAGCTTTCAACACTGTACACACCTCATTTAATTAAAAAAACAATGTAGACACACACTCCTAGATACTGGAAAACATTATAAGCTTTGCTGATGCTGTAAGTTTCCATACTGTCAGAACATACAACAGCCATGAAACAGACAGCAGACTTTTTTTTTTGAGGTGGGGGGGGGGGGGGGTTCCTTTTCACCCTTTGGCCTGTGCCACGCTCAGGCCTGGTTGAGTTGGAAGTGGAAAGAATAATGTTTTTAATTTAAACATATATATGAGGGTCAGTTGAGCTCCCACTCAACAGATGGATTACTGGGTCTCTGCTGACCCAATCAGAGCGCTGAAGCGTAAGGCGCTCCCACAGCATATGTCCAACTGTTAACAAACCACTCAGTAAACTCGATCCTGCATCGAGCTCTTATGCTGCATTCTACTTATCTCGGAAGTCGTAAATCGCAACTGGGATTGACGTCACACCTGAGGGAAAACTGTTCCAGTTTCCACACAATAAGTTGGAAAACAAGTTGGATGTTGCCAAGATTTTGGAGTATACAGAGCTACAAAAATATTTGGTCCACCAAAGAGACATCCTGGAAGAGGACTGATGGCGTTTTTAATTACTGCTGTTTGTAGTGAGGTGCAGACAGACATTGGTGCTAGCAGCGTCTACCAGGTTAACAGATGGACAACACACCATTTGGCCATTATGCAGTATTTCACGCACAAAAATACTGTAGTAACATGTCCACAGACAGCAGTAGGACAGTACTATCTGTATGATTTATCAAATTAGACATAGAAAAAAAAAATGCTAAAAAAAAAAAAACATGCAAAAGTGCTGAGAGCAGCCAACTGGGATTGTGAAATTGAGGCTTGTGACGAGTTGGAATTTTGATTTCAGGGCATAACTGGAAGTTCACGCCTCCAATTACAACTAGAAGGCACCATTACCTTGTGTGGAGATAAAGAATCATATTTCAGCCTATTCTGATGGGTAGCAATTTAATGTAAAAAGTTACCTGGATCTCCATGCCCTGTTCCAGCAGTCTCTTGGCCTGGTTCTCCACTTCCAGCCGGGCTCTGCTGATAAGCAGCAAGTCATTCTCAATCACCTCGATGCCACTCAGATCCACGCCTTGTGACAGATAGTCTGGGTCACATGAAACGACACAGCAAACACAAATTACTTGCAAGTTTACACAACTGCTGGGTTCCACAACCCAACCCAACAGAGTCTGTACAAGCATTGAAACCAATGTAGGAGTCAAAACACATCCCTGAGGAACACCACAAATCACTGAGAAGAAGCCAGAGACTCCGTCCCCACTCTGCACAACACACACAGCCCCCACGTGTGTCAACCAGCAATGATGTGCAGCAATTTGTTGGGAATTTTCTGGATGAACTAAAGCCACAACATCCCCAATGAGCAATACAATTCATCAAATGATAGGGCCTACATGACATTCCGAGGACACGTTAGCCACATCTGAACATTTTTTTCCCTGAAATGGTAACTTCTGGTAACTGGAAATGGTAACTAAGTGAGCAGCTAAAACGCTGTGGCACAGTATTGTGAAATTTCATCAACACATTTTTGTGATTAGCACTTTCCTGTTCATTACTTTGCATCTTGTTAAAACGTTGACAGCAGGACGCGTCAGCTCGCCAGATCTGTCAGCACCATTTGATTCAAAAGCACATCGCACTTCTGACTTTGTGTTTTAAACATTTCCATTCTGCTTTTGCTTTGCTTGCCCACCCACCGGCTTTGGAAAGAATCCCGGCACACAAGCAACACCGACTGCTGTGTTGTCTTTCTATTCTCTTTTGATTTGTTTTTAAATGGTGTGGCTCTAGTCATTGCAAAACCATTTTTCCAGCTTCAAACCAGGTGTGATACTTATCTAACATTGTCAAAATTTATTGTAAATATGTACAAAACTGATCAAACTGCAGTCCTGATCAGATATTTCCACAATATTTTTTGTTAACATTTAAACTGGGGTGATTTGCAAACAATAGAACATTATTACGTTTGAAGTACATGTGAGATTTTACAGACACACACGACTTTTTCTTGTCTACGATTATTTAATGAAGTACCTCAAAATGAATGAGTGATGTATTCCATCATATTTCTGAAGGAAAATTTAAAATATTCAAAAGAAAAAGTACCTAAAAGTCTTTTAATTTAGGAACTGTTGTACAATTCTGTTTAATTCTTTGAACAAAATATATAAAAATCTTTATATATATTACTTTAAAAAAACAAAACAATAGAATGGTCCATCCAGCCTGATCGGCGAACAGAGGTATCAGTTTTAAATGGGCTTCTTGATGAATTTTAAAGACTTTCATAACGTCATCATCATCATCATCATGAGTTCATTTTCAGCCTTAACAGTGCAGCTCGACCCGAAGCAGTCACCAAACGCCTCACAGAACCAGCACGTTCTGTGAAGTCAAACTCAGTCGGCTAATATGAAACTAATTAATTAAATCAAAACGACATCATGCAGGGACAGGAGACAGCTGGAAACATCTCCGGCCGTCTGCAGCTTCACATCCAGGCTTAAAGGCCTAAAGGTCGGCTTGAAGGAAGTTCACCTCATGGAAAACATCCAATCATAACACCGACTTCCCTGGCCCCGCCCACCTGCTGAGGTTACGCTCTGAAAAAGCCACCACACGGCCACACAGCATTGCTGCTGTCATCATCAAATCTGGAGTCAAGTTACAACGTAAAGGACCAGATAAATGATCAGCGGTTAGTTCATTGCAGATCACTGGATCCAGACTTAAATTCCAGAATTTATTAGGCTAGATGATTCTCCGACTTTGTGACTTGAATATTTAGCTTGAAATGTCCCTGAGACTAAGCAGCCAGAGGGCGAGAGGTGGGGGACAGACTACTGATGTAATATTACTTGTCTTTGCGGTGACTGAACTGTGACAGTGTGACGTTTGTATCTCATTTGGGTGTGTCCGTATAACAAGAACTCATTAAAAGGTTCTGGCATAAGATCAGGAAACATGAAAAAAAAGGAGGTGGGTGGGAGGGGAGCTAACAGCTGGCAGCTCTGAATATGCTGTTGCCATGACAATAACCAGTCCTAATTAGTTCACTAATGAGTTACCTTGCAGATCTGCTCACCAGGTAATCACAGCTACACACCAACTAATCCAACAGCAGCAAAATTGGGGACATTTAAACAGCGGCAACTGCAGGACAGACACAGAGGAGGGGCTAAAGTCCTGACAGGATGTGGTCATAAATATCGTCACGGCTACCGCTGTCACACAAACAGAACAACTTATAGACAAAAGGTAAGGAAAGAAGGATCAAATGTTCTTCACGCATTCTGGAAACTGAATTTATCCCTGTTATTACTACAGGAGGCAGAAAAAAAAGACAGCCTGTCTTAAATCCTCTGAATTCAAACAGACACGGAGAAGGAGGAGAGGGAGGAGAGAGGAAGAGTAACTGAAGGAGGGGAGAGAGTGTGAGAGAGAGAAAGAGAGCGAGTGAAACAGAGCGAGTGAGCAAGAACGGGGATGGATGGTTTATTGGAGGAGAATGACAGACAGAGAGGAGCAGCAGCGTCTCCGTCGTTCCTGCCGGTTCTGTGGATTTCTACCTTTCTGATTTGCAAACAGCAGCAGAATCGCTGATGTGCGGACAAGTCTTTTTCGTGTAACAGGTAAACGCTGGTGCAGCGTGGACGTGCCGCGTGAAGGTGACACTGTCTGACACGCTGCGGAGTCTGTGTGTGATTGTTATTATTATTATTGCTGTTCTGAGAGGAGAATAATTAGACTAAAGAATGAGCCGTAATCCAGATCAAACAGTGCTCCTGCTGCAGCCTGCTGAAGGCGCTGAATGTGTCCTCACAAATAGGTTATCCAGAGGACGCTTAATAGAAAATTCCAGCTCAGGGCAAGATGACAAAAAGAAGCACTTAGGATAACTTTTCCAACCAGCAGTAATCTGAGCAGCCAAATCAAAAAACAAAAAACAAAAAAAAACGCACCCTCTATGAAGTGCATCAGAGTAATAAAGCAAAAGTAAAGACGCTGTGATGCCAGACGAAATGATGCCTGCACTGATCTGCTTTGACACCTGATTTAAACCTATGCCTCGAGACGCTGCTCAGAGTCCATACAGTACTGATGAGATGAGGATGTTTACTGTTGGTGCACCTTTTGTTCCCGAGGCTGGACTTAGTCAACAATGAGAATTCAGACTGAAAGCCACTGTTGCCTTAAACGTATTAATATACAGTCTGTACCAAACTGCAAATCACTGCCTCATCTGCAAACTGCTTATGACTGCACCAGCTACATAGACCCATCGGACAGAAAACCCGAAGACCACACACCCAAACCTACAAAAGCAATCCAGTGTTTGTGGATTCAGCGTTACATCAGAGAAACCAAACAGTCATTCAAACACACGAACGGCCCAACACAGGGTGGCCAAATCCTCTGCTCAGGACTCAGCCATCTACTATCTGAAGGAAAAAAGCCCTTTGAAGATAACAGGGAAGATGGCTGGAAGCTATACCTTTGTTAGGGTTGTGATGAAACCTTCTCTCAACAGGGGTGGGAGACTGAGATACCACCTCTCTCTCACCTATAATTCTATCCGTTCATTGACACCACAGAGACTCACAGATCTTTCTCACCTCTCCTCCAGCAAAGCTAAGAACATCAGTAACTCACACCTGTGCTCAAGTGACCTCCAGTCACCACGAAAGTCAGACATCTGTTACTGACTTTTCTTTACAGAGAAGCAACTTGCTTTAAAAATGGTCACAGAACAATCTGAAGTATGTTTTTGCATGTGTGATATTCACATGCAGAAATAATGAATTAAAACTTTAAAAGATAAATTTCTACAATGTTTTCTGGCACTACATGAGGCCTACTGGGTGATGAGAAGACGGGCACGACTGTGGAGTTGTCATGAATAAACACAATAAATGCAGCGTGTGATGGATCGAGCTAGGAAACAATATGGCTTCAAATCGCTAGTTGTTGCCCATCTGTGTACAAACCCTTCCTTTTACTCAGGGAGGCTCCTCCCCTGCTGTGACAGACTGACAGCAAAGGCTCCGCCCCTCACTGTGGCAGCCAGCGAGCGCATTATTTTATAAAGTGAAAGACTTGAGAATGGCAGGAAGATCAAAGACGCAGGTATCGCGTCAATCTGATTAATCACTCCCACAGAGATGGAGCCACCTGTCTGGAGGCGACGTCTGCTTTGAAACCAGCTGAAGATGGCGTGCATCTTGTCGACTGAGAAGAAACATTTGAACTCACTGAACTCTTACATCCTTTTTTCTCTCTGCAGGAGCAGCGAACAACAGTGAAGGAAAAGCATCATTTGCTTCAATGAGAACCTCTTATGGGATACGACTGCCCACACATCAGTGTCCAGAGGACCTCCTGGTCACAGACTCCGCCCCCTGGGCTCACAGGGGTGCCGAGTGGGTTTAAATTGGGCTGTGCAGAATAACAGATAAGCGAGTCTGTTCTCTCTTCACTTCTATCTCTGCAACACACGTCGTCACCGAGCACAGCTGGACTTTAGAACCCAAAAGGACAGCGTGTATAGTGGACCCAGGAGGAACGATGACAACTGTTATGGCCTTGCAGTCGCTTTCACGACGAGATGACACTGGATGCAACAGTCCAAGCTCAACAAACAATGAGGAGCCAGAGCTGTGCATGAATGAACGCATTGATCTGATGGTGAAATAACATGCTGCCCAAATAGGGGCGGGTATCTACCAGCGCAGTCAGTGATACTGTCAAGATCACAGACGACGGTCCAAAGCCCATCATGGACTGAGTGGACACCGAACACGTTAAGTCAGAGTACGCTGGGATGGTCTGACTTGCTCCAGCTTCCACGTGCTGCACAACAGGACGGGATATCACACTTGCAGGTAGGAACCAGTAAAACATGGCTGAACAGCGCGTTTTGTTCAGATTCAAACTGCTGAAATCAAGCTGACTAGAGTCACTCTGAACTCAGATTTTATCCTGTTAAACCACCATCAGTTATTTTACCAAAAGGTCAACACCTTCTGAAGGTGCACCCAAACTGTAATATGGATAACATTTATGTTTATTTGGTGATGCGTCACCACCTCATGGGGCTGCTTTGGGCAAACCAGCAGCAAGTGAGGTGACATGTGGGCGTGTCCTCAGCCTTATCTGGGGTCACTGAGGTCACTGGATCATGTTCATGAAAACACATCAGATGATTCTAACAATTAGTGCTCCTTCATTATGCACACCATTATTCCAGTCTGTATCTGGGTCTCTTAAGAGCTCAGAAGTAAAAACAAAAAAAAGAGAGATCCACGCCAAACATGGATGGCATATATTCCACCAATATCAGGTCATTAGTTTTTTTAGATACCTTATGTTTATTTTGTTCAGGTCTTCCTCCTGTCAGGAGGATGTACACAGTCCAAGTATTCATGTCTGCGGCCACGATGACAAACATGACCGTCCAAGACCATGCTGACCCCTATGACTCCATCTACCCAATCAGCTTCCAGGTACACAGCCGCCATATTTAGCATCAGACCGCAAACATCTGTGCAAGGTGCATTTAAAAATAACTCAATTCAAAAGGCGCTGCATCCCTAATGGGCACACTGAAATATGCAAATGAGCACCGATGAAAAGATAAGAGGAACATTGTTTAAAAATCTATTCTTATGTGCCATTTACAGCCGACATTCCTCATCATTTAACTGAGGTTTTGCGCGTCTGTCTTTCGTCATACAGTCAAGATATTTCTACTTCAGAATCCATCTTTCTGTAAGTGTTAAAAACATTCTGATGGCTGCTCCCATGCAGATGCTCATTTAAATTCATTCACACCCATTAGTAATTATGAGAAAAGTTACTGATGTCACAACACCAGTTTAGCATTTAGGCTAACCCTAAATGCTAAAGTTTTTTTTCCCCCCATTTCCAGCTGTCGTTACAGTGAAAACAGCTCAGTCTGCACAATTTAGAAAATAATATTTTACCGGAATATCTCCATCTGCCGACTACGAATCTCCAAATAACATTTTTTTCTTCCTAATAATCTTCCAAAACAATCATCTGAGGAAAAACTTGAAGAGCTGAAGAATAGTTCATTCTGTCGTTGCTCAGTATTGTTGGATGCTGTGAGGAGACTTCCTGTATAGATACTTTTAATTCTGACAAATGTCACAGATTTCTCTGACAGCCTTCCTGCTTCTGGAGATCGTTCTGGGGCTCAGCTCCAACCTGACAGTTCTGGTCCTTTACTGCCTGAAACAAAACCTGATCAGCTCCGTGTCCAACATCATCACCATGAATCTGCACGTGGTGGACGTGCTGGTGAGTCCTGAGCACAGTTCCACAAACAATATGATCCTTTAATCTCCAGTTTAGAAATGCATTTTGTTTCCAGGTGTGCATATGCTGCATCCCACTGACCACCGTGGTGGTCCTACTGCCTGTAGAGGCAGAGACTGCCTTGATCTGCTGTTTCCATGAGGCCTGCATCTCCTTTGCAAGTGTAGCTACAGCCGCCAATGTCCTGGCCATCACTGTGGACCGCTATGACATCTCGGTGCGTACGGCAAACCGTGTACTGAAGATGGGCCGAGCAGTGGTTCTGCTGGGGTCCATCTGGACTCTATCCTTCTTCAGTTTCCTGGTTCCCTTCATAGAAGTAGGATTCTTTGTGGACTCTGGATCCAACTTGGGGAACCAGACTGTGGTGGCGATGGTGGCTCAGGACAATGAGTTCCGCACAGAGCCGGGTCAATACTACCACCTGCTGGCTCAGATCCCCATATTTTTTTTCACAGCTGTGGTCATGTTGGTGACGTACTACAAGATCCTTCAGGCGCTCAACATTCGCATTGGAACGCGCTTCCAGCACAACCTGCCTAAGAAGAAGAGTAAGAACAGCATATCTTTGAGCACGTCGGCACGGGCGGAGTCCGCCGAGGCATCACAGAGCAGCACAGGCGTCCGAGAAGGTGGGAATGCTCCACTGGGCATCAGGGCGTCGGTCTCCGTCATTATTGCACTCAGGAGGGCCGTGAAGCGGCATCGGGAGAAACGGGAGCGACAAAAACGTGTCTTTAGGATGTCTCTTCTGATCATCTCCACGTTCCTGCTCTGCTGGACGCCGATAACCGTCCTCAACACGGTCATCCTGAGCACCGGACCCAGTCGATCCACAGTCCGCCTCCGTATGGGCTTCCTGCTCATGGCCTATGGGACCACCATCTTTCACCCTCTCCTCTACGCCTTCACGCGACAGAAGTTCCAAAAGGTTCTGAAGAGCAAGATGAAGAAGAGGGTCGTGTCCGTCGTGGAAGCCACGCCCACCCCCAACAACACGGTCATTCGTAACTCATGGATCGACCCCAGGAGAAATAAGAAGGTCACTTTCGAGGACACAGAGGCCAGACAGAGGTGCCTGTGCACACAGGAAGCGGACTAACGCCTAAAGAGAAAGTGATACGCACAAAGCTGTATGAAGCTGCAGACGACAGCCAACTGCCATAAAAGCCACAAACAGAAGACGGTGTAAGGTTGGAAATATTTAAAGTATGACAGGAAACAACTCTCTCTCTTTTTTGGCAGTTAATTATACATTCACTTGAAAGAAAATTTCCATATATCAATGCAATGGTGAAGAAGACTTTTAAACCTTTTGAGATATTTGGTGTTATTTTGTAGTTAACAACACACTAACTTGACATCAGCTAAATTTCTGAAGGTTATTTGACAAGCTGGATTTTTTTAATAGTGGAAAAAAAAGGTTGGATTCTGTTTTGATTTTGGAACATTTTTTATAGTTCATTTTATGTTTCATGTTTTGAATCTGCAAAAAGAAACACTTTAAATCAGTAGTAATCAACAGAAATGCTGTTTTGATTTAAACTGATAGACTGCCACCCACAACAAAATAAAAATAATTTGTTCCACAACGCCCACATCAATCAGGACGTCGCAGGATCTTTTTTTGTTTTTAAATTGCAAAATCTTGTTCTAAGCACGTCATGTTTAATAACAACTTTACTGTGATACAAACATACAAGTAGACGATGGTACTAGTACACAGTATATTCAGAGTAATATTGTTGTGTACTACAGCGCATCCAGAAAGTATTCACAGCGTGTCACAGCCTTATTCCAAATTTGAGTAAATTCTTTTCCCCCCTCAAAATTCTACTCTCAACAGCCCATATAAACAACATGAAAAAAGCTTTTTGGACATTTTTGGAAATGTATTAAAAATAAAAAAAATGAAGAAATCACGTATACATAAGTATTCACACCTTTTGCTCAATACTTTGTCGCTGCACCTTTGGCAACAATTACAGCCTCAAGTCTTCTTGAAAATGATGTCACAAGCTTGGTGCACCTATCTTTGAGCAGTTTTGTCCGTTCCTCTTTGCAGCACCTCTCAAGCTCCGTCAGGATGGATGGGGAGCGTCAGTCTCAGCCATTTTCAGATCTCTCCTGAGATGTTCAATCAGATTCAGGTCTGGGTTCTGGCTGGACCACTCAAGGACATTCACAGAGTTGTCTTGAAGCCACTCCTTTGATATCTTGGCTGTGTGCTTAGGGTCATTGTCCTGCTGAGAGATGAACTGTTGCCCCAGTCTGAGGTCAAGAGCGCTCTGGAGCAGGTTTTCATCCAGGATGTCTCTGTACATTGCTGCATTCATCTTTCCCTCAATCCTGACTAGTCTCCCAGTTCCTGCTGCTGAAAAACATCCCCACAGCATGATGCTTCCACCACCATGCTTCACTGTAGGGATGGTGCCTGGTTTCCTCCAAACATGATGCCAAAGAGTTCAATCTCTGTCTCATCAGACCAGAGAATTTTGTTTCTCCTGGTCTGAGAGTCCTTCAGGTGTCTTTTGTCAAACTCAGGTGGGCTGCCATGTGCCTTTTACTAAGGAGTGGTTGACCTTCTAGAAAGTTCTCCTCTCTTCAAAGAAGGAGCTCTGACAGTGACCATTGGGTTCTTGGTCACCTCCCTGACTAAGGTCCTTCTCCCCCGATCGCTCAGTTTAGATGGGCGGCCAGCTCTAGGAAGAGTCCTGGTGGATTTGAACATCTTCCATTTACAGATGATGGAGGCCACTGTGCTCATTGGGACCTTCAAAGGATCAGAAATGTTTCTGTACCCTTCCCCAGATTTGTGCCTCGATACAATCCTGTCTCTGAGGTCTACAGACAACTGCTTTGACTTCATGCTTGGTTTGTGCTCTGACTGTCAACTGTGGGACCTTATATGTAGACAGGTGTGTGTCTTTCAAAATCATGTCCAATCAACTGAATTTACCCCAGGTAGACTCCAATTAACCTGTAGCAACACCTCAAGGATGATCAGTGGAAACAAGATGCCCCTGAGCTCAATTCTGAGCTTCATGGCAAAAGCTGTGAATACTTATGTACATGTGATTCTTTTTTTTTTTTAACTTTTAATACATTTTCAAAAATGTAAAAAAAAAAAAAAAGAATAAATAAATAAAATTGACATTATGGGGTATTGTGTGTAGAATTTTAAGGAAAAAAAAAGAATTTCATCCATGTTGGAATAAGACTGTAATGTAACAAAATGTAGAAACAGTGAAGCGTCGCGAATACTTTCTGGGCGCGCTGTATCTAAGACACTTTGATATGCTAAAGTCGGTGATACAACAGCAGTGTGTTTTTTGTGTGGCTGCTTCCACATCACAACAATTACAGGTGGGCGGGGCTTGCTTCTTTACAGCAAAATGTCTAACTAGCTTACATGATGGTATGAAAGCTATACAGTGCTTTTACTTTGACACACAAATGATCAATGCTGACTGATCAGAAGTAATAAACACACAAATACATATTTGAAAAAATATTTCTGCAGTGACAGTTATAATAATCATAAGCTAATGATGACCTATGAGAGACTTTATCCTAATTCAGAAGAAATTCAGCTGAAGAATGTGTATTTTCATCCAGTTG
This sequence comes from Thalassophryne amazonica, assembly GCF_902500255.1. Classification (NCBI taxonomy): domain Eukaryota; kingdom Metazoa; phylum Chordata; class Actinopteri; order Batrachoidiformes; family Batrachoididae; genus Thalassophryne; species Thalassophryne amazonica. Next base: position 6,504,020 of record NC_047124.1, read on the forward strand.
TTTTTGCCTGCATTCATTATGAACTAATAGTCTTTTAGGAGGTTTTCTCTCCGATTGGCTTCCTGGATCCACCACATTATGTCACTGCTCTGGGTTCTGAATGGCAACCAATCAGGTCCAATTAGTCACTCACTCACTAGGAACCAGAGCAGGTGAAGAGTTCTGAGATGAGAATAAAATCTGGAATCAAAGCGTGATGCCAGAAAGCAATCAAAGACAGACTCAGTTATTGAAGTCTGGTTCAACTTTCACAAATATTTAAAGAGCTTTTAACATCCACAATGTCAAATCATTCTTACTGTTAGAGAATATTTCACTTACAGGAGAAGTAATGAGTCGCGGCTCCACTACAAACATAACAACATTGAAACCGTTAGACTTTGCAGACACTGAACCAGGCCAAAGCTTTTCGCAGCCAGTGGAAATTCTGAGCACGTGGTTGGAGAGCAGACAAACAGATGCAGGCTGTCAGAAACACTTCTCAACGATAACACCAAGCACTCTGATAAGTAACACGGAACATAACTGAGGTCACGCCATCCTTCAGATAAAAACCAGCCATAACTGAAGGTGGTGACCTCACTGTCTACAAGTCAGCAATCAAAATCTGATCCATCGCTTTCATTACTGATAAAGAGCGAATGTGACCAGCAACAGCTGGACGCAGAGCACAAATAAAAATCAACAAATACAGCAAATACAGCTTAATAAGCGCAGCCAACAGAAACACATGCACTAGAGGTCAAAGGTGAAGGTGCAGTAGCGGGAACCGCTTGTTTATAAGCCGCAGACAGCATCACGTATTACTGAAACAGCATACTGTATGTACTAGTACCACATACTCCAGTACTGTGGTGGTGTTGTTGTTGTAATTTCCCCCTGGGATCAATAAATTATTTCCCTCCTTTCTGTCAAAGTAGTTTTTCTTTCCACGACCAGTACAGCGAAGACGAACACGGCTAATGGCTCTGTGTGTTTAACGGCAGGCTTACAGCCTGAGGCTGGTCTGATTGATTAAAGCGTGCACTAAAACATGAACACATGGATTTTGCACACCGAGCACTCCACTGTCTAGAGTGCAACAGTGCGCACAGATGAACTTTAAGGATGGTGACCTGGTGAGCATGTGAATCAGATGGCTCGAAGGACAAACAAACATTCAGCACTCGAGAAGAAGGAAACAGTGATGTCACATCCTGTTTGCAGCCGCCTCTCTGACGCCGCTAGCTTTTAATCCATTGTCCAACAATCAGTTACACTGTGCACATTAAGTAGTGAAGTTTTTCTTTATTAGTGGGTCAACAGAAAATCTCATTTTAAATTACTTAAAAAACAAAACAAAGCTCTTATTAAATTACAAGCTTTATAAGGGCCAATCTTCAGTGTGATGTCAGTGTAACGTTGCTTATCAAGCTTCATTTATGATTGATAACCTCAACACAACACAGACACCATCTAAAGTTAACACTTTAACTTTGCCCAACTCTAACACACGCTTTCTTTGAACATCTTTAATGACATCACAGGAGTACTCGTCCCTTTGACTGCTGGAAGAGTTGGTCCCAGAACCTTCTGCACAGAAGCTCAGTGCTCAAACCACTGAATCACCACGTCCAGCTTTACTGTGACACAAAAGTGCTGAACTACGGAGCACGCTGCCCACTCTGACCCACAAATACAGAATAAAGATGAAGAAAAAGAAGAAGCTTCACTTACTCACTTTACCGCAAAACTGAAATTCTTTTATTTATTCACTTTTAATGACATCTCATGCAGTTACTTCGTGGCCCACCAAGGGTCAGCAACCCACACTTTTGGAATTGGTTCTTACCCAGTTCGTTGAGACTTTGAGCAGCCTTTGTGATCTCTCTGCTGCCGCCCTGCAGCTGACCCTGAAGCCTTTTGCTCAGATACAAAATTCTAATGATTCGCCGCAGCAGGTCACAGGCCACCTGGAGGGGAGGAGGAACAACTACATCAACTTTATCCTTCTGCTTCTGCCAAGCCAAAAACCAGAATAAAAAAGTCCTGTCGTCATCTGGTTTCACAGATTCCATCCCAAACTTAACAGTTTCTATTCCTTGTAGACTAACATTCGCAGAAACCTCTGTGAAAATACAGCAAATGATGAGTTTAGTAAGAACCTACTCAGTTCAGGTCCCTCTTTGCTGAGAAAAGGTTTAAAGGACACAGATGCCATAATGTCAGAGATGCTCACACAAAAAGTTCAAGTGTGTGGTGGAGGCTCACCTGCAGCCTTGCAAGCTGGGTAATACGAGCCATAATCTTGTTGTACGGGTCAACAATCTTCATCCTGATCCTGGAAAGTCATGCATGGCTTCATTGTTCCATTCAGAACCACAAGTGTACAAATTACAGGAAACATGACAAACTTGTGCTGCAGTCTTACTAAACTGGAAAAACTTTAAATCCATTTTACAAATGTTGGCATCTGACTTAACGGTGGGAGACAATCAAGACGATGTGATTCAGTTTGGCTCTGAGACCAAAAGATACTCTGAGGGACTTCACTAATGTCAACAAATAAAATCAGTTCAGAGAAGAGTGTTGACTATTCACAATATTATTCCTACAGAGAAATGCTTAGCATGACTTATTTTATGTCATTTGTATGTACACAAATGGAGCAGAGCCTGTGGCTGCTGAGAACGTGAAGCTTTCTGATGTAGGGAAGACCGGTTTACCTTTCAACAGCTGCCTGCAGAGCACTGATCCTCGTTTGCATCATCTGAAGCACACCTGAAAACAACAACATTCCTTTAAGTTCACTTTTTTAAACTACACCAAGGACCACCTTAGGCCATGCAGGACCATGAGTCTTCAGATTTTCATTCCGACCGATCAAGTCAGCACCTTGAGAAGACCTGCTGAGAGGATCAGCAAGGTCACCCAGATAGATTCACACCAGATTAATGGTAATATCTTACAGATAAATGGGGAAGTGGAGCAAAAAAACAGTATGGACCTTTAACAGAATGCTGAAAGGTTACTGTGTTTATCTTCATGTTACAATATGTTTATTACCTTCGAGTGACTCAATGCCAGTTGCCTGAGCCAGTAAGTCTTCATGTCTGGCCACCACCTATCAGTAAGAAACGCAGTGTGGATGAAGGGTTCACATGACTAAATGCAAAACAGGAAAAAACCTTGATGTGGAGCTTTATGACATCACTGTTTCAGAAAACAACTGTGGTTCAGCATCCAAAATGAGCAATCTTTATTGAAAAAAGCAACTCCATCCATTAGGGTGCACCCTTCAGCAGAGTTCAAGATTCTTTTATTACTGTTTGTATAGAATAATTTTCCCCCAGTAATTATATGCTGTTAACAGACAACAGCCACATTTGAAAAATTACAGTGATTTCTTTTTATATCAGCCACCAAGGCCCAAATCCACAGGAAGCCTATAAATAAAAGTTAGGCTATTTATAGGCAGATAAAAAATATATCATGACCCACAGCCAAAAGTATAGGGTGGGAAAAAAACAAAAAACAAAACAAAGCTGAACAGCTTCCCATAATCATATTTCAACAAACATTGACATTACATCCTGATCAAACATCACACTAAAACACAATATTGACACAGCATGCCAAAGCCACGTCGCCACATGCAGTTATAAATGCTCTCCGCGAATCTGCCTTAATGAGGCACTGGAGGTACATGTGGGCAGGGCCCATGGGCTGGCGTTCTATGATACCTGGCTGTGCAGCTCCTTGTCCAGCTGGCTGATGCCCTGCGCCAGTTTGGCCAGCTGTTCGGCGATGACCGCATGATGAATGGCTTGTGCTGTGTATGTCTTCACATCAAAGTCCTCAGAGAGAAAGTCAGAGTAGCACTCTGCAAACACAGCAACACATCATTCTGTGTGTCACCGTATCGTCAACACACCTAATAGGTGTGGGCAGAGCAGCTGATGACATTTATAACCAACAAAACTTTAAACTGTGATAGTATTTGCAAAAACAGCAATTTACAATTTGACAAATTTGTCCAGGTAACTGAAGAACAAAGTCAAGCCATCGGGCCCGGTAGTTCAAAAGGTTATCATTGCAATTCAATAGATCTACAACCAGTAAGCCTCATTCTTTATGCTATACCAATCAATCTTGAATATTGGTTTGCTATCAACTGTAATAGCTGTACTGTTCCACAAAGTTTATTCATCATTTGATCATTTTCCATAAATAATGAATGCCTGTGGAAATTTGACAACAGCAATATTAATCTTGTTCACTTCATTACCACATTTTAAAAGAAACTCAAGCCTTCCTAATTATTTTAACAGTGGTCTTTAATATTACACATAAACGCTTCGCTTTTATTTTTTTCATACAGCAAAATAAAATCAAAATGATTATTTATTTAACATGATGTTCCACTCTTTATTGACATTTATAAGTTTGTAAGATTAGGAAAGTGGATATTAAAATATTTACTTAAAATTGATTTTAAAAATACTTATTTGTAAAACATAAAATAAAATAAAATAAAATAGCATTTTCCAAAAGGTGATTATTAAAGTTTCTCATAAGGTTAAGGATAAATATATTAAATATATAATAGATTATCGGATCAAATTAAAATCTCCTCATCGTTAATATATCGTACACTTTTCCCATTTTCTGCAGTTTAATTAAGGTTAATTTTATTATTATTAAAACAAAAATAATCCAGTAATTAGTCGGTGATCATTAAATCTGTTCAAGCACCTCATCTGAAACGTTTCATTACAAAATAAACTAGAGCCCTCAAAATTGCAGCTTCCAGTACTTTGTCTCAATAATTTGATTAAAATATGACACATAAAACTACTTTTTGATATAAAACTATTTACCGTCTGACAGAAGACACTTTTTATTCTCCTCCATGTTGACACTTCCGCAAAAGCCAACCTTTTTTTTTTTCGGGATCATTGGCTGTTGTCAAACATGCGTTACTGCCACCAAGTGGTCAGGAGTATGAACAACCGCCTTAAAAATAAATCAATCGATAAAATCAAATGAAACTCCTGTTGTACTGACACGTGCTGATCGCTAGAGGCCCGCTTTTTCACCCTCATGCATGTTTCACTTATTTTTTACCTAAAAGTGAAAATTTGATTGAAATACAGAGCTCTAAAACCTCTGACTGACTCATTGTCTAGTTTGACCAAATCAACTTTTTTATTCTAAATAAATTAATGTAAACTTTATAAACTTTGAAAATATTATTGAGGAATTGAAGATACTGAAAATTTGCTTCTCATTCATCCGTTTCCATAGTAATTTCTGCAGTCTTATTTCAGAAGTTATAAAGACAGTTACCGTTATAGACATTAATTACAGCCATTATACACACACAATTACCTCTACTGGTGGTTGGCTCTCACTGCGGTATTGTATCACTTCCTGTTCCGGAGCACAGCGGTGTTTTTCTGTATCTGTTAGCTGTTTAATCTGCGCAGTTAGATTGATCTAGTTATCTAGATTACGATTTGTTTCACAGTGTAATCTGTACGTGCCTTAACTAAAGCACTCCTTCTGCTGAATCACCTCTAAATTATTTACACATTATTCACTTTGCGTGTCTTTAGGAATCTGCTATTTTAGCGTAGCTACTAGCTCTTAGCCGATTTAGCATGGCGGCTTCTCCTGTCTCTCCCGCACTTTTCTGCTCTGGGTGTGAAATGTTTAGTTATTCCTCGGCCTCCTTTAGCAGTAATGGTACTTGTAATAAGTGCATCTTATTCGTAGCTTTGGAGGCCAGGCTGGGCGAATTGGAGACTCGGCTCCGCACCGTGGAAAATTCTACAGCTAGCCAGGCCCCTGTAGTCGGTGCGGACCAAGGTAGCTTAGCCGCCGTTAGTTTCTCTCTGGCAGATCCCGAGCAGCCGGGAAAGCAGGCCGACTGGGTGACTGAGGAGGAAGCGTAGCCCTAAACAGAAGCCCCGTGTACACCGTCAACCCGTTCACATCTCTAACCGTTTTTCCCCACTCGACGACACACCCGCCGAGGATCAAACTCTGGTTATTGGCGACTCTGTTTTGAGAAATGTGAAGTTAGCGACACCAGCAACCATAGTCACTTGTCTTCCGGGGGCCAGAGCAGGCGACATTGAAGGAAATTTGAAACTGCTGGCTAAGGCTAAGCGTAAATTTGGTAAGATTGTAATTCATGTCGGCAGTAATGACACCCGGTTACGCCAATCGGAGGTCACTAAAATGAACATTAAATCGGTGTGTAACTTTGCAAAAACAATGTCGGACTCTGTAGTTTTCTCTGGGCCCCTCCCCAATCGGACCGGGAGTGACATGTTTAGCCGCATGTTCTCCTTGAATTGCTGGCTGTCTGAGTGGTGTCCAAAAAATGAGGTGGGCTTCATAGATAATTGGCAAAGCTTCTGGGGAAAACCTGGTCTTGTTAAGAGAGACGGCATCCATCCCACTTTGGATGGAGCAGCTCTCATTTCTAGAAATCTGGCCAATTTTCTTAAATCCTCCAAACCGTGACTATCCAGGGTTGGGACCAGGAAGCAGAGTTGTAGTCTTACACACCTCTCTGCAGCTTCTCTCCCCCTGCCATCCCCTCATGACCCCATCCCCGTAGAGACGGTGCCTGCTCCCAGACTACCAATAACCAGCAAAAATCTATTTAAGCATAAAAATTCAAAAGAAAAAATATAGCACCTTCAACTGCACCACAGAATAAAACAGTTAAATGTGGTCTATTAAACATTAGGTCTCTCTCTTCTAAGTCCCTGTTGGTAAATGATATAATAATCGATCAACATATTGATTTATTCTGCCTTACAGAAACCTGGTTACAGCAGGATGAATATGTTAGTTTAAATGAGTCAACACCCCCGAGTCACACTAACTGTCAGAATGCTCGTAGCACGGGCCGGGGCGAAGGATTAGCAGCAATCTTCCATTCCAGCTTATTAATTAATCAAAAACCCAGACAGAGCTTTAATTCATTTGAAAGCTTGACTCTTAGTCTTGTCCATCCAAATTGGAAGTCCCAAAAAACAGTTTTATTTGTTATTATCTATCGTCCACCTGGTCGTTACTGTGAGTTTCTCTGTGAATTTTCAGACCTTTTGTCTGACTTAGTGCTTAGCTCAGATAAGATGATTATAGTGGGCGATTTTAACATCCACACAGATGCTGAGAATGACAGCCTCAACACTGCATTTAATCTATTATTAGACTCTATTGGCTTTGCTCAAAAAGTAAATGAGTCCATATCTTAGATCTTGTTCTGACTTATGGTATGGAAATAGAAGACTTAACAGTATTCCCTGAAAACTCCCTTCTGTCTGATCATTTCTTAATAACATTTACATTTACTCTGATGGACTACCCAGCAGTGGGGAATAAGTTTCATTACACTAGAAGTCTTTCAGAAAGCGCTGTAACTAGGTTTAAGGATATGATTCCTTCTTTATGTTCTCCAATGCCATATACCAACACAGTGCAGAGTAGCTACCTAAACTCTGTAAGTGAGGTAGAGTATCTCGTCAATAGTTTTACATCCTCATTGAAGACAACTTTGGATGCTGTAGCTCCTCTAAAAAAGAGAGCTTTAAATCAGAAGTGCCTGACTCCGTGGTATAACTCACAAACTCGTAGCTTAAAGCAGATAACCTGTAAGTTGGAGAGGAAATGGTGTCTCACTAATTTAGAAGATCTTCACTTAGCCTGGAAAAAGAGTCTGTTGCTCTATAAAAAAGCCCTCCGTAAAGCTAGGACATCTTTCTACTCATCACTAATTGAAGAAAATAAGAACCCCAGGTTTCTTTTCAGCACTGTAGCCAGGCTGACAAAGAGTCAGAGCTCTATTGAGCTGAGTATTCCATTAACTTTAACTAGTAATGACTTCATGACTTTCTTTGCTAACAAAATTTTAACTATTAGAGAAAAAATTACTCATAACCATCCCAAAGACGTATCGTTATCTTTGGCTGCTTTCAGTGATGCCAGTATTTGGTTAGACTCTTTCTCTCCGATTGTTCTGAGTTATTTTCATTAGTTACTTCATCCAAACCATCAACATGTTTATTAGACCCCATTCCTACCAGGCTGCTCAAGGAAGCCCTACCATTATTTAATGCTTCGATCTTAAATATGATCAATCTATCTTTGTTAGTTGGCTATGTACCACAGGCTTTTAAGGTGGCAGTAATTAAACCATTACTTAAAAAGCCATCACTTGACCCAGCTATCTTAGCTAATTATAGGCCAATCTCCAACCTTCCTTTTCTCTCAAAAATTCTTGAAAGGGTAGTTGTAAAACAGCTAACTGATCATCTGCAGAGGAATGGTCTATTTGAAGAGTTTCAGTCAGGTTTTAGAATTCATCATAGTACAGAAACAGCATTAGTGAAGGTTACAAATGATCTTCTTATGGCCTCGGACAGTGGACTCATCTCTGTGCTTGTTCTGTTAGACCTCAGTGCTGCTTTTGATACTGTTGACCATAAAATTTTATTACAGAGATTAGAGCATGCCATAGGTATTAAAGGCACTGCGCTGCGGTGGTTTGAATCATATTTGTCTAATAGATTACAATTTGTTCATGTAAATGGGGAATCTTCTTCACAGACTGAAGTTAATTATGGAGTTCCACAAGGTTCTGTGCTAGGACCAATTTTATTCACTTTATACATGCTTCCCTTAGGCAGTATTATTAGACGGTATTGTTTAAATTTTCATTGTTACGCAGATGATACCCAGCTTTATCTATCCATGAAGCCAGAGGACACACACCAATTAGCTAAACTGCAGGATTGTCTTACAGACATAAAGACATGGATGACCTCTAATTTCCTGCTTTTAAACTCAGATAAAACTGAAGTTATTGTACTTGGCCCCACAAATCTTAGAAACATGGTGTCTAACCAGATCCTTACTCTGGATGGCATTACCCTGACCTCTAGTAATACTGTGAGAAATCTTGGAGTCATTTTTGATCAGGATATGTCATTCAAAGCGCATATTAAACAAATATGTAGGACTGCTTTTTTGCATTTACGCAATATCTCTAAAATCAGAAAGGTCTTGTCTCAGAGTGATGCTGAAAAACTAATTCATGCATTTATTTCCTCTAGGCTGGACTATTGTAATTCATTATTATCAGGTTGTCCTAAAAGTTCCCTAAAAAGCCTTCAGTTAATTCAAAATGCTGCAGCTAGAGTACTGACGGGGACTAGAAGGAGAGAGCATATCTCACCCATATTGGCCTCTCTTCATTGGCTTCCTGTTAATTCTAGAATAGAATTTAAAATTCTTCTTCTTACTTATAAGGTTTTGAATAATCAGGTCTCATCTTATCTTAGGGACCTCGTAGTACCATATCACCCCAATAGAGCGCTTCGCTCTCAGACTGCAGGCTTACTTGTAGTTCCTAGGGTTTGTAAGAGTAGAATGGGAGGCAGAGCCTTCAGCTTTCAGGCTCCTCTCCCGTGGAACCAGCTCCCAATTCAGATCAGGGAGACAAACACCCTCTCTACTTTTAAGATTAGGCTTAAAACTTTCCTTTTTGCTAAAGCTTATAGTTAGGGCTGGATCAGGTGACCCTGAACCATCCCTTAGTTATGCTGCTATAGACGTAGACTGCTGGGGGGTTCCCATGATGCACTGAGTGTTTCTTTCTCTTTTTGCTCTGTATGCACCACTCTGCATTTAATCATTAGTGATCGATCTCTGCTCCCCTCCACAGCATGTCTTTTTCCTGGTTCTCTCCCTCAGCCCCAACCAGTCCCAGCAGAAGATTGCCCCTCCCTGAGCCTGGTTCTGCTGGAGGTTTCTTCCTGTTAAAAGGGAGTTTTTCCTTCCCACTGTAGCCAAGTGCTTGCTCACAGGGGGTCGTTTTGACCGTTGGGGTTTTACATAATTATGGTATGGCCTTGCCTTACAATATAAAGCGCCTTGGGGCAACTGTTTGTTGTGATTTGGCGCTATATAAAAAAATTGATTGATTGACAATTACTGCATTAAGAGACATTTGTTACTATCGAATAATTAACTACTGCAGTTATAGCAACATTAGTTACTGTGTTATAGGTACATTAAAGTTGTAGGGCCTTTTAACTTTCACAAAACTGAGAAAATTTAGTTTCTACCAAAATCCAAACATTATAATTTAGCTTTATTTTTGCAACATGTTGCAAAAATACAACTCATTTTAATGAAGTGCACATATTTATCTGCAGGAAAATTTCATAGTGGATATTGTCTTCTCCTTCATTGCTGTCATGCAGTCAAACTACAGGAGGAAGTGTGAACACGTGTGATTTTTTGAGAATACTTGTGATGTATCTTACACTAACATCCATAAGCTTTCTTGTAAATTACTTCCAAATCTACCAAATGTTGGTCATAGCATATGATCCCTTGAATTTCTCTCCCTCAGGGGTTGAAATTCTAAATTGTTTCCAGAGAGCATGAATTTTGATCATATTGGCAATATCGTATTATGAATCCCTTAACTAAATGATAAAGAATAAAATTATAGCGGTGCCAAAGACTATTCTTTTTACGACTTAAATCTTAAAAAAAAAAACAGTGGCACTATACCTTTAAGTACGGCAGTCATATACATTTATTACAGCAGTTAGTCAATAATTACTATAATAGACATTTACAATGTTATAAAGACATTTATTACTGCAGTTAGTCATTAACTACTGTTATAGAGACATTGATTACAACAGTTAAAAATAATTATTGCAATAAGGAACTTTTATTACTGCAGCTATAGTCAATTACTGTTATGGACATTTATTACTGCAGTTATAGTCATTAATTACTATGTAACAGGCATTAGCTACGGCAGTTATACAGACAATTACTGCAGTAAACATTTTTTACTGAAGCTACAGAATAATTAATTACTAACTAAAGTCATTAATGGCAGCAGTATTATTTCTGCAGTTATAGTGACAGTACTGCAGTTAGTCAATTACTGTAATTCCAGTAATTAAGGACTCGTGTTGTGAGTGGTCAGTAGGGGGCGGTAGGGAGCAGCACTGGGCTTAGTGGTAAAAATGGTTGGTGCTGAGACAGAACAGTCCAGATGGTTGAGTGTACGGTTCTGTTGGACCAGCTGCTTTGAGCTGTTGTGAAACAGCTGATTCAGAAAACTGTTGACTGAAGTCACTTTATTTGACAGACTTGGATCATATGATACATGTGACCATCTTCACTTTAATGGATGCGGATCGGCCCTACTTACCTCAGAGGGCAAGGTGGGGCCGCCAGCAGGTCGTCTTCAAAAACTGAGTGAGCGTGCATCAAGGAGGCGAGTGGGAAAAGCCACCAAGATGACGCTGAAGGAGTCACAGCTGTAGTGGCTGTGACTGGAGAGACTGCTGCTGCTTCTCCAGTCACAACTTCATTTTAGTGCAGAACACAAACACTTTGTTTAAAAAATAACTTTTTTTTTTTTTGTCAAAAGACACTTTGGCAACTGAAGCTTCTTCATGGTTTAACACGCTGCTGCAAACAGCTAAAACTTAAACCTGTCAGTGTCCAAATATATCTGGACTCCTACACCTGCACACACCATCACCATCACCCATGATGTCATCAGCGTCAGTAATGGGCATGAACTTTTCGAGCACAACGTGAACACAGACTGAATCTGTTTTTACACTTCATGTCAACTGAAGCAGTCTTCATGAATCTTCTCACAGTTTGTAGCTTCTTGTACTTTTGATGCACTAAAGCAGGACATTCAATCGAGTGATGACGTTTCACACAAACGTCCACTGTGCAATGTCAGACAAAAATAAATAAAAGTTCACACTCTAGGTCGAGACAATGATCCCCCCGACACCAGCAGTCCTGACATTCTGCTCTCACACTGGTCCACTTTGGTCATCTGTCTGACGGTGTGGCGAGGCTCCAGCGGGCTGGGAAGTGCCTCGCCCACTGCTGTCTTTGGTCCACAGGGGTCTAGACCTCTTCTGCAGGTCTCCTCTCCAGGCGGTCCAGCTTGGCAAGGTTCTCCTTCAGCAGTCTGGAGCCTGGACTGAGCAGCAGAGCTCTCTGATAGTACATCCTGGCTGCAGCATAGTCACCCTTCAAACACAGTCAGAAAAACACTTTCATCAAAACTGCACTTGCAGCGGTTCGAACCCAGTGTTGTGACTTTTGGATGTAAACTGTACCCTGATGTGTTGAATCCCTCCCATGTTCATCCAGGCCTGAGACTGGTCAGGTTTCAGTTCCACAACGAGTTTATAATTCTAGAGGGCGAGAAGAAGAAGAAGGACAACATTCTGTCAACCCATTAGCCAAACCAAAAACAGTTCAAGACTCTTCAGCATTCAAATAAAATGCATTACTTCATGGAACATGAAGCCATCTGAAGGATCAAAGTTCTTCAGAGCTGTTACAGATAACTTTGCAACGTCCATTTAATTTGACATCTGATGCTGGAGCCGAATGTGTGTGACAAGGTAGATCAGTAGAAGAAGTGCTGGACTAGACACCCAAATGACTGGGGTTCAAATCCCGCTGTAACTTGTCTGTGTTTTTGGACAAAACACTTCCTCCACATCATCCCGGTCCTCCCAGCTGTACTGGTCTTGGCTCAGGATCTAACATGTGATGGACTGGTGTCCTGTCCAAGGGGAGTCAGACTATATAGGAACCTCAGACCCAAGGACCTGGTCTGCTGAGTGACTGAATCTTGCAGGAAGACTTGTATAGTATATGTTGTTTTTGTTTGTTTTATCTTGTTACAAAGCCAATAGCAGTCTAAAGTATGAAGTGGTGGTCTTGAGACAAGAGTATCCACAGATCAAATCCCTGTCAGTCTTGAAAGCTACTAAAGACTCTTGGGCAAAGTCTTTAATGCCCATGTTGCTCCCGGTGTGCAGTTGAGTGCCTTGCACGGCAGCACCCTGACATTAGTGTGTGTGTGTGTGTAAAATCACTGTGATTGTAAAGTACTTTGAGCTTCTCCTTCAGACGTCCTTGTATGGTCATGAGTCTGGTCTGCTTGAGGTTTCTTCCTTGAATAAAAAGCACTGATGGAGTTCTTCTTTGGGACCATCACTGATGTGTTTGTTCATGGGTTGGGTAAAGTCTGGATCTACATATCTCGTGTATAGCGACTTATTTCACGCCACATCCAGACAAAAATAAAGTTTTCAAGCAAATTTAAGGGTCTTTTCTTGCAAACACTTTCCACAGCTGCTTGTTTCTGGTGAAGTGCTTGAAAATAATCTGCACAAAAATGACAATTTTTTTTTAACCTTAATTCTCTCCAACTCAAAGAAATGTGCTGACATCAGAAATACAACAAGTCCTACATCAGTGAAGGAAGGACAGAACCTGGAAGGCCTGGTCCAACTGGTTCATCTCTCTCAGCTGGTTTCCTTTGGAGAAATAGAGTTCTGCTCTCACAGACACATCACCGGGATTCAGCTGTAGGGCTCGGTCCAGAGCATCCAGAGCCTGGAAAAGTCCAGAACACCCTCATTTAAATCCTTTGAAAGCGTCCTCTGGTTCCACCTATCATGCCCCCAGAAACTAAAAGTGTAAATGTCCAAATAAAGAGGAGTCCGACACGTACCTGTGAGTGGTCGCCACGTTTGCTGTAAATTGCAGAAAGGAGTCTGTAACATTCAATACATCCATCTTCTCTGGATATAATGTCCAGGGTCATGACCTCGGCATCATTAGTGTGACCTGCCATCACCAAAACCTGAGCCTGAGAGACAGAGACAGACAAAAAGATAGATAAATAAATAAATAAGCAGCCAAGTGTCTGATGTCCCTGATCATGGCTCCACAAGCACTGGATCCATGGAGGCAGGTGTTTACCACAACAACAGCAACATCAGCAAGAAGGAGCAGAAGAAGATCAAGTCCCAGGGATTGAAGTAACAACCGGAGAAGTTGAGGAAAAGTAATGTTCAATGTGGTCCGAGAGGTCATAGGAGCATTAGAAGCCCAAACTGGAAGACTGGCTCCAACAGATTCCAGGCACAACCTCAGAGGTCTCTGTATAAGAGGGTGTGGTCCTAGGAACCTTTAAGATAGTGCCCAGAACCCTCGAAGTCCCAGAAACCCCTAGACCCCTAGTAGAAGACCCCAGCTTGAGGAACACCCAAACATTTAAAGACCTGACGTACGAGTCCAGGACAGATTAGAACATATATCATGACAGGGTCAAAGGTCACACAAAGATCTGGTTCCTGTTTCTTGTTTGTTTTATGATGATGAATCACAGAAGGACCAACTGAAGCCAAAGGCCACAGTCTGTGAGGTCAAAGGTCAGCGATGAGCTGACGAGTGTTTTACTGCAGTCAAACCAGCGCTGCGGTGTGTGTGTGTATGTTCTCACCAAAGCCAGCCAGATGTCTGTGCTGTTGGGCTGCAAGGTCGAGGCCTCTCTGTACACCTGCAGGGCCTCTTCGTAGCGACCCGTGTTATAATATAGCGCCCCCAGTGGCGTCAGGATCTCTACCTTCCTTGTCACCTGCAGTGCCCTACAGGCAAAGGTTAAAGGTCAACATTAAACCAGGTCCATACTTTTTGTCGAGTGTGCGACATCTGGATAAGCGTCTGTGTGTTGGCTATTTGAAAAAAACAAAACAAAACAATGAAGGCTAATTTGAAACGTAATAATTTCATACCTCAAGTTTTAAAAACACTTATTCAGTTTAAGCTCAATAAATCCTTCAGAAAATCCTGGTATTTGTTTGTTTACTGATGTCACCGTAACCTGGATCCTGGATTGTTTTCTCACCTCTTGTACCAGGACTCCGCCTCTTTGTTCTCATTGGAGGAGCGGAGGAGGCGGCCCAGGTTCACCATGGCAACATAGTGAGCTGGTTTGAGTCTAATAGCTTGGTGGTAGTGAGCAGCAGCCAGCTCGCCTCTTCCTGCAGGAGGAAAGACGACAAAAAGAAGAAAAAAAGAAACGATGGAAGCAAAAAAAGGATAAGAAAAAGCCAGAAGGAATGAAAGAATAAGAAATAAAAGACAGAAATGTGAAAGAAGGAAGCAACGCCTGACAGTACAACTGTAGATAATTTGAATTCCGCTGTGATGCAGCAGTTTGTCCTCTTTTCCGAAGATCAGTTCATTTCTGTGTGAAGTTTATAGAACTACAAATGTGTGATCCAACATGGCCTTTTGATTTGCATATTAATGAGGTTGTTAGGATGGCCCATTTTTCAGTGATCAGATCTATTCCATCTCTGACAGATGCTGAAACACTGATTCATGGTATCGTGTTCTCCAGAACTGACGTTTTATGTTCCAGTTCATCATATACGAGTCTGAGATAAGACACTAAAGGAGTGAAACCCAGCACGACCCTTTAATTAAAATCATGTTGATAGCGAGGCAGCGGTTTACCCATCAGCCCCGCGAGTTCTACAGGAACAGTGGACTGGTCTCACCTGTATCCACCAGAAAGACTCCGTAGTTATTATGCAGGTCGGAGCTCTCGGGACAGTTCTCGATACCTTTCAGATACACTTCACTGGCTTCAGCAAAACGTTTCTGCGGGAGAATCAAACAGGATTAAAAAGGAACTGAACTGGATCCGGGTCACAAAGAGTCCAGGGTGCACGCAGATCAGCCATCAAACTTAGGTCATTATTAAAAGCTGGTAAATGTAGATTTTGACCTGTTCAGCGTACATCGATGCCAGGCTGGAGTAGGCATCGGCGAAGTACAGGACCAAAGACGATGGAGTCCTTCAACAGAGCCTCGGCCTCTTTGTCTTTACCCTGAGACCTGGACAAAAGCACAGAACTGTTACACTATTAATCATGTCTCATTTTTTAATTATCATACTATCAGAAATATGAGTTTTTGAGTGATGTGATCTTTGACCTTCAGGCCATGTGATCCAAAGATGATACAGAAGGAATGAATGCCTCATAACGTGTATTATGATTTTAAATGGCTGAGAATCAGAGCTGCTGTGCCAGAAAGACGTCAGTTATTACACTCAGGAAGATGAAACTGTTTGCTGCTGTCACAGAGAGTAAATTTAACTTTTGAAAAGAATCAGAGTTATAAGAAACGACCTGTTTCATATTTGGAGTGAACCTTAAAGTCAGTCAAACTGGATCTCACACTGGGCGCTCGTAGCTGAGGGGTGACCTCTGAAAGCCTGGTTACTTCTGCAATCCAGCTAAATCAAGAGCTTGAGAGACATCTTCTGGAGTTTGGAATGGGGTAAATGTCTGGACGTCCAGATGCTTCCAAGTAAAGTTCTTGATCTCGTCTACCAGGTTGACAGAGAACCTTCGTGGTCATGGTATTACACAGTGTGCTGGTATTTATTCATGCTGTGAGACAAAAACCTGTTTGTAGTGTCAGGTCTTCTGTGGGGGAAAAGTTTGTCCTGAAGAGGTAATCATTGATTTTTAGTGTTTTCTGGAAGGAACAGGATTAGCTTTGGGCTGCGGATTAGACATGTTGTAGTTTTGTTACAGGTTAGCCACTTGAATCTCAGACAAAAACCTGTCCAACTTACTTGAGAAGGTTCCCTAGGTTGAAGAGAGCTCGGTTGTGCTGAGGGTTGGTGTCCAGAGCTTTCCTGTAGTAGCGTTCGGCCTCATCCGGGTCGTGTGTTAGAGTTCCCAGATTGTTCAAGGCACTGGCGTGTCGAGGGTATAGTCTGAAAGACAAGAATCAAACAAAGTCCATCACGTTTTGGCAGAAACCTCACGATGACAATCTGCAGTGCCACTCTAGACTTTAATCCAGATGCTGTGATGGTCAATGTTCATTTATTTATTGTTTTAACTGGATTAGAAAAGTATGAACAGGATTGACAGGAGGCAGACCTGAGGGCATTGTTGTAGTGGTGAATGGCCTCCGGGTCCCTACCGATGTCTTTCAGGAAGTTGGCGAAGTTGTAGTGGACTTTGGCGTTGTGAGGAAGACTTTGAATACCAGAGCTGAAAAGAGAAGGAGACGTGGCGACGGCTCAATTTAAAGATGGGGAATGGACTGCAGACACGAGACAACAAACCTCCGAAAAAGAGGTCTATAGGGTAAAAAATAAATAAACAATTGCACCACGTGTCAGCTCGGTCACCCTGACTGCTATATAGAAACTGGTACAACCAGTTCAAGGCTGGCAACTAAACTGATTCAACCCTCCGGTTTGCTTTTGGACTTGTTGCTGATAACCGTCTAGCTGGTCCTTTTTGTCTTCTGTCCGAAACACACGGCATGTCTTTCTTCCAGCAAAAACCTGGAATACTGATTCATCATCTGACCACAAAACACATTTCTCCTGTGTGGCGGTCCAACTCAGATGCCTCCACATTCAGAGAAGTCAATGCTGCTTCTAGAAAAGGTTAACCTAAAGCTTATTTTATGCACAGTACACTTTTAAGTGGCATTTGTGAATTCCACACTGTAGCGCTTCCTAAAATAACCTCTTGCCCATGTGGTTATATCAGCTATTGATGAATGACGGTTCTTGATGCAGTGCTTTCTGAGGGATTGGAGATCACAGGTGTTCATCTTTGGCTTGCACACTTGCCCTTTACGCAATGAAATTCCTTCAGATTCCTTGAATTGTTTAATGATATTACGCACTGCAGAGGAAAACAAAATCCAAATCCCTTACAATCTTTCTTCCAAAAACATTTTAAATATTTCCATAATTTTCTCACATTTGTTGACACACTGGAGATCCTCTGCACATCTTTGCTCCTCAGACAATCACCTGTTTGAAATATTATTCATTTCAACTCGCCCTAATTCATTGGTCCAGCCAAATGCTTATGGAATGTGTTGCAGGCCTTAAATGCAGGAATGGGTGTATATTAACAAATGAAAGGAAGCTGTCTGCAGTGAAATAAAGGTCAAAGTAAATAAAAAAAAAAAAACACTGCTCCCCCCAATTTGTATTTCCATATCTTCCTGCCTTTTCTGATTTATGGTTGTAAATTGCTCTTCTTGGGATTAATAAAGCTGCAGAAGTCATCATCATAGAAGTAAAGACGAAATATGAGAACAGAGTTGATATGTGTCTCTGTGCTTTACCGAAAAAGTGCTTCCCTGGACAGCCAGACTTGGTTCTGTTGGACCGTCTTCCAGGAGAAGAGCAGCAGAACCAACAGCATGGACACACTGAGAACTGTGGCCCCCCAGCGACCCAGCGCCGAGCCCAGTCGACCCAAACCATGGGCCACCAGGATGCAGTAACCCATACTTCAGGCCAAGGTACAGAGGAGAAACAAGAAAACCCAAAGAGTTACAAACGGCAGGAGGAGGAGGGTTACAAAGCAGGACACGACTGACGAGTTTAAAAAGAAGGCAGCAGAGGTGGAAATACAATGAGCATCATGAGGGGAGGGAAGGAAGACTGAACAGGAGAACAAAAAAGAAGCATGTGAAGATATAAATAAGGACTGATCAAAGTGAAGGAAGGAGGAGAGAGAAAAAGAATTTAAGCGGTGAAACCAGAACAACCAACAATTCATTTCTTTTCAATTCACCCGTAGATGTGAAGCACAATTCTGGTGTCAAATTGACATATTTTTTTCCCCCCGTCAGCATTTAGTGTTGATTACAGTTGATTGGACCCATTTCCAACAGAACCAGAGGTCAGAATGTTCTGACCCAAAGTGGGCCATAAGTGGTTTAGTTCAACAGAACCTTTATCCAGTGGAGCCATCATGAAGTACTCATAAGTGTCAAGTCACCAACCAAACCAGTGGATAAAATCCGATATGTCAGAGACTCTCCTGGATAACCTCAGATTTTTCAGAGATAATCACCTGGAAAACCTGATTTGTCAGATCTGGGCTAACCTCAGATGTGCTATATTATCTTATTTTTCAGAAATGATCTCTGAGACAAAACATAATTTGTCAGAGAGTATCTCTTGCATAACCTCATATTTGTTAGAGATTATTTTTTTGATAAACTCTGATTTGTCAGAGATCATCTCTTTCTTAACATCAGATTTGTCAGATATCTCTTGGATAGACTGATTTTTCAGAAATGATCTCTTGGATAAACTCTGATTTGTCAGAGATCATCTCTTTCTTAATATCAGATTTGTCAGATATCACCTCTTGGATAGCCTATGATTTGTCAGAGATCATCTCTGGGATAACCTCTGATTTGTCACAGATTTTCTCTTTCCTAACATCAGATTTATCTGAGATTACCTCTTGGATAATCTCTGATTTTTCAGAGATTATCTCATGGAGAAAAGATGATTTGTCAGATTATTTTCTGGATAACCTCTTATTTGCCAGAGATGATCTCTTTCTTAACATCAGATCTGTCAGATATCATTTCCTGGATAGCCTCTGATTTTTCACAGATGATCTCTTGAATAACCTCTGATTTGTCAGAGATTATCTCTTGGACAAAAGATGATTTGTCAGAGATTATCTTTTGCATAACCTCATATTTGTCAGAGATGATCTCTTTCTTAACATCAGTTGTCTGAGATTATCGCTTGGAAAAAACTGGGAATAAAATCGTAGAAAACCATGATTCTGCCTATGTGAGGAGAAATTCACAAATAGGTCACCTGTCTCCGGTGGACGACCACAGGCTAGGGGTTACATGTTAGCGGGACAAACACTTCCAAGGCACTAATCACTGAAATGTAACAATGCAATGAACAAAGACACTTTTAGTGCCCGTTTGCTGAGTGAGTCTAAAAGAGCACAACAGACACCGGCTCACCTCGGCATGTAGAGAACTCGCTCAGCAACGACAAACCCCACCCTGAAGAACAGGTTACTGGCAGGGATGAAGGGAAACATCAGGAACAACAGTCCCACCAAAACCTCGCCACTCTGATTCTGGACACACAGACATCAAAAAGTGGATCCCATCAGGTGCTTTGGAAGCTTCCAGTGATGTCGAGAAGACTCTGGATCCCAGGGAACAGGCCCTGAGTGGGTTTCTGTTCCATCAAATCAAACATCTGAAGACTGACAGGTGTCATAAGGCTAACCTGCAGCGCGGTCGCGCAGCGCCAGCAGAGAGCGACCATTGCCAGAGCCAACAGCAGCGTGGCCAAATTCCGTACATCAGCCAGCGACTCCACCAGCGGAATGCTGCCCACCTGCCAGTCGTAGCACAGCACCACGGGCGCTAGCAGCAGCCAGGCATTAAAGGACAGCAGGTACGAGTAGGTCAGAACCCTGCAGCGGATCACAGCAGCACACGTCAGTCACAGGCCAACGGTTTACATACACCCTGTTCAAAACGGTCCAGGTGCAAACAATTAATGTCACCAAGCACCGTAGAAAGTCAGAAGGTCAACTTTATTACCAGGCAGGAAATCAAAGAACAAACATCACTTGGTTACATTTCCAGTGGGGTCAATATTTTACTTGAATGCATCTTTAAACAGTGCAGAAGTTTCCAGAAATAGGCAGAATTTTTGCTACAGATGTTCAACGGAATCTCAGCATCACAATTAAGGAACTGATGGAGTTGTAAACATCTTATAATACGTAATTCCTGGCAGGCATCTGTGCGTCTGTCACGCCGAGGTTTTTCCAGACAGCCTCTCAGTGGTCGCTGGGCCGACCTGCTCACCAGTTGGCACACAGGTTCGTCTAGGGGTGGAGCAGGGCATATGCCGATTGGTCTGCAACCTGAAAAGTTATTAGGGTCTGGAAAAAAAACGCACACTTTTTCCTTATGGGACCCAGCTCAGCCAAATTTTGTATGTGGGTTCGGCTGTGTGCTGCCAGGTACGTGCCTGAATTAGGCCCAATCGGACCAAAACCTTGAAAGTTATTGGGGTCATAAAAATCCACCTCCTCCCAAAGCGGAAAGTTTTTCAACCTTTCCAGTGCTTCTTGTACATTCTATGGTGAAAACACAAACCGTATTTATCTGTAAATCTGGGGCGTTTATTATGAGTAACAGTTTCTGCCAACTGCACCAAACATTTCTACACATCACTGAAGCTAATGACGGGTTTCTCCTTGTCAGACAGAAACATGACATCATCCAGGTTTAAGAAGAGCGCTCAGACGCCACGATCGGAAAGGATGGCGACCGAAAACAAAGCCATTTATCCAAAATCAGTTTGCCAAAAGGCACATGGGAGACTGGAGCCCAGATCTGATCACATTTCTTTTTGCCCAGCTGCACTTTGTATGTACGGTGGCCTGTGAAGGACAAAATTACCCAGTGATTACATATTTTTTATCTCTACCTGATCAGGACAGAAATAAGCCGCTAATTAAGTTTGTGTTTGAAGTGCGTTTCGTGGAGCCAGAATGTTCGGTGACCGAACAGCAACTGTTTTCTGTCCCGAGTCCCGACTCTGATTTACTTGCTGCGAAGCAGCAGAAGTTTGTGAATGTTCTCACATCAGGTTTTTTTTTCTGGACTGATTTAGTTCCATCGCTGACCTTGTGAGCAGGTGAGGTGAGAAGGAGGCGGGGTTGTCCTGTTCGGAAAAGAGAGGCATGGATCCTCCCATCAGCCACAGCCTGAAAGACATGATGATCACCACCTGGGAGACACACGAAGGACACGCCTCAGCTTACCGACAGGAAGTCCTCCACCAGTCGCGGGTATCGTGGGAAAGTGCAGAACTATGGCATGAACTCACATAGGAAAAGATGAGGACAACTCGCTTGAAGAAGGGGCTGCAGGTACACAGGAGGTCCTTGATTCCGGAGCTGGACAGGTGACTGAGGAAGAGACAGATACATGACGGTCAGACGGCAGCTCAGAAGCACCGTAAATCACCCCGCTAACCCGCCAGAGATGGAGAAAGCGGCGCGCTTACTGGACGAGCGGCTTTCGGCACAACACCATGGCGTCGTAGAGCACGCACACGCCGAACACCGTCACGCCCGTCTCCTTCACTAACATGGCGCAGGTGCCCAGCAACAGGCAGCCAATAAGGGACCACACAGACACTGTGGTGGGCAGAGACTCCACAGAGATGGACACTCCCACACTCCTGAAACCAAGACGATGACATAAACGGCATGAAAACGTAAAAAAAAAATAAAAAAAATTCAGGCTGTAAATTTAAGTCCTGTAAACAAATCTCAACAACAAGACAAAAATTAAAGAAAATCTGAAAAGTAAAAACGATGATGTACGTTGATGTATGTATGTTTAACAAAATTACATTTACAGTTTTGTTTTGTCACTGACTCTGTGTTTGTCTTCGTTAATACAGTGAATGTGCAAGGAGAAGACAGACAGACATAAATGTGGCAGAATATTTCCAAAATGGACATATAAAATGATAAAAACATGAAAGATGGTTGTTTCATTGTGTAAAAGATAAAAGCTGTGAGACATGAAGCTGCATCTTTAATTCGTCCACGTGTGGACGCAGTCGTCTCACCTAACGAAGGACAAGAACGTCAGCAAGAACAGCAGACAGGCTAAGACATCAGCTCTGCCCACGACGCCGGACACCTGCAGACACACAGACGACACACAATTCTCACTACGATTAAAATAAAAAACAAACTTTAATCACTGCTCATACTGCAGGTGGCGCCAACATCTGGACTAACTGTATACAAACATTAACATAGATTCCTCTCAGTACAGCACCACCTGCTGGCTCCTGGGAAGGGAAGCTTTCCCTTCCAAGATGGCGCCACGTGAAGGCGCCCTGGTATTCTGGTGCTCCCTGTTTTATCTGTTTTTGCGCGTGAATCGTGTGTCATCGTGTCCCTACACCCGCGAGGAGCTTCTAAACATCAAATCATCAACACCCACGGACATTACGCCAGTTTTTTTAGTGCCTGCAGCTGAACTGGATCACTTTTTGGCCAAAAAAGTGAGACGACAGCGGAGAGGAAAACGAGCTGGAGCTCTCGTGCACCTCAGACGAAGGGGCACGCGCACGCCCCTACCTGGGATATTTCTCTCCAACGTCTGCTCACTCCACAACAAGATGGATGAGCTGGCACTGCTGATGAAGAAGAACAGAGATTTCTCCTCATCTTGTGTACTGTGCTTCACGGAGACATGGTTAAATGCACAGACACCGGACTGCGCGCTCCAACTAGAGGGATTCCGACTCCTCCGCGCAGACAGAGGCCGAGCACTCTTTAGTGGAAAAACAAGAGGTGGAGGACTCTGCTTCTATATCAACAACGCCTGGTGCTCCGATGTGACTGTGATCTCCCAACACTGCTGTCCCTCTCTGGAATATCTCCTCATAAACTGCAGACCGTTCTACTCTCCACGTGAGTTTAACTTTTCATACTTTGCTCTGTGTATATTCCACCGAGCGCGGACGTGCACGAGGCCGAGCGCGCACTTGCGGATCAGATTATGAGCGTGGAGAGAGACTTTCCGGACTCTCTTGTTATAATTCTCGGTGATTTTAACAAAGGGAATCTCAGTCAGGAATTACCAAAATACAAACAGTTTGTTAAATGCCCGACCAGAGAAGGGAGCACGTTAGATCATTGTTACACAACAGTGAGCGGCGCCTACCGCACGGTGGCCCGTGCAGCTTTGGGACTCTCAGATCACGTGATGGTCCATTTGATCCCCACGTACAGACAGAGACTTAAACTCTCTAAACCTGTTGTGAGGACATCTAAAGTGTGGAGCAATGAAGCTGTAGAGGAGCTACGCGCGTGCTTGGCCACCACGGATTGGGATATGTTTGAGGCTTCAACAGACAGTCTAGATGACTACACGGACACTGTGACGTCATATATTCATTTCTGTGAAGACAGCATCATCCCTCAGCATACCAAGTTGAGATATAACAACGACAAGCCCTGGTTCACACCTAAACTCCAGCAGCTCCGTCAGCAGAAAGAGGAGGCTTTCAGAGAAGGAGACAGAGACAGCTATAGAGGTGCAAAGTACAGATTTAGTAAGGAGGTGGCAAAGGCTAAATCCATGTACAGTTCACGTCTGCAGCAAAGGTTCTCTGCCAACGACTCGGCCTCTGTGTGGAGGGGGTTGAAAGAGATCACCAACTACAAGCCCAAAGCACCTCGTTCTATTGACGACCTGAAGCTGGCCAACGACCTGAACGTCTTCTATTCACGCTTTGAAGACAAGGACTCACACCTCCCCACCCCCCACACAACTGAATATTCAAACACTCTGGACCTCCCCCCTCTCACTGCTGCCCTCCCCACTCCCCCTGTTGCCCTCTCGGTCCAAGAGGAGGACATGAGGAGACATTTCAAAAGGCTGAATCCATGTAAGGCCTCTGGCCCAGACTGTGTCTCTCCTGCCACCCTGAGACACTGCGCTGATGAGCTGGCCCCAGTCTTCACGGGGATCTTCAACACCTCCCTGGAGTCATGCCATGTTCCAGTCTGTTTCAAGTCCTCAATCATAGTTCCAGTCCCCAAGAAACCACGCATCACTGGACTTAATGACTACCATCCTGTGGCTCTCACGTCTGTAGTCATGAAGACCTTCGAACGCCTGGTTTTATCCCACCTGAAGTCCATCACCGACCCCCTCCTGGACCCCCTGCAGTTTGCCTACAGAGCCAACAGGTCTGTAGATGATGCCATAAACCTGGCCCTGCACTCCATCCTGCAGCACCTGGACTCCCCAGGAACCTACGCTAGGATCCTGTTTGTGGACTTCAGCTCTGCATTCAACACCATCCTTCCAGCTTTGCTCCAGGACAAGCTTTCTCTGCTCCACGTGCCCAACACCACCTGCAGGTGGATCACAGACTTCCTGATGGAAAAAATGTCTCGAACACTCGGGCTCTCAGCACAGGATCTCCACAGGGCTGTGTCCTTTCCCCTCTGCTCTTCTCCCTCTACACTAACTGCTGCACCTCCAGCCACGACTCTGTAAAGCTCATCAAGTTTGCGGACGACACCACCCTCATCGGACTCATTTCGGATGGGGATGAGTCTGCCTACAGGAGGGAGGTGGACCGGCTGGTGACCTGATGCAGCAACAACAACTTGGAGCTCAATGTCCAGAAAACAGTGGAGATGATCGTGGACTTCAGGAAAGCCACAGCCCCCCCGCCCTCCCTCGCCCTCACCAACAGCCCCATCACCACTGTGGACTGTCACCGCTTCCTCGGCACCACCATCACCCAGGACCTCAAGTGGGAGTCAACCATCAGCTCCCTCATCAAGAAGGCCCAGCAGAGGATGTACTTCCTGTGGCAGCTGAAGAAGGCCAAGCTGCCTGTCCAGCTGATGGTGCAGTTCTACACGGCCATCATCGAGTCCATCCTCTGCTCCTCCATCACGGTGTGGTACGCCGGGGCCACAGCCAGGGACAGACACAGACTGCAGCGCATTGTGGCCTCTGCTGAGAAGGTGATCGGCTGTAGCCTTCCATCTCTCCACGACCTGCACGTCTCCAGGACTCTGGGCCGAGCAGGTCAGATCACAGCTGACCCTTCTCACCCTGCACACGGTCTATTCAAACCACTCCCCTTGGGCAGGAGGCTACGGTCCATCTGGACCACAACCTCCCGCCATAAGAACAGTTTCTTCCCCTCTGCCGTTAGACTCATGAACTCCTCATAACTCAGTCACCTTAAGCTTAACTCTGTCACTTTATCATTTTATCACGGGTCACTTTAGACAATGTACTTTGGTTTTTAATTGCACTCCTCCCACTGCACTGTTTTTTCTGTTTCTCTGTTGCACACAGCCTTTCATATTTCTTTTTTTTTTATCTTATATTTTATGTTATATTTTATCTTAGCATTTTATCTCTTCTTAATGTTGCACCATTGTACTGAAGCAAATTCCTAGTCTGTGAATCCTGTTCACTGGCAATGGCAATAACCTTCTTCTGATTCTGTGTGACCCTGCACAAGTGGCTTTTGTGGACTATCTGATGTTCTTCTTTTGGGAGGTGCAGCAGAAACACACGTGTGGACTCACAGCCTCGGTGTGGACCGGGTGGACAGAGAAGAGCAGCGCCGTGACGAAGGCCAGGCGACGGTCTGTGAACACGCAACACTCACACGTGTGTAGGAGCAGACAGGTTACGGCGCAGTGCAGACACGTGTTGACCAGGTGGAAATAGAACGGCTTCATGCCGCCCAGCAGCACGTTCAACCTGACAGGAAAGAAAGACATGTTTTAATCAAAATCTGTTTATTAACACACACGATACCAAATGATCTCCAGAGGTCACCGAGCTTCCAGGAAGAACTTCAAAGTTTCTGTGAAACATCACGTGTAAAAACTCCAAACGTTCATTTAAAACCACACTGACATTCATGTCTCTGGGTCTTCAACCTCTGAGACCCAGAGACGCCTGGGAAGAGCTTATGGAGACATGAGGTCAAAGGTCAGAGGTGTCTGGTGATCCTTATATCTTTACAGGGGAAAGAAGGTTCAAGTTTTTAGTGTCCTGGTGCTTCCAATGACTTGGACTCTAACCAGGACGACCAGATGTCTTTGGTATCAGGTCTCTGTGGATGATCTTTGGCTCCTGCTGGAATGATTTTGTGTCAACTGAACGATTACTTACTGAAACTCAGATGAGGAGGATAACTGACATTGTGAGGAAACATCAGCTACCACATTATATCCATGTGGTGTGTTTCGCTGGACATGATCCAGCACATAGGTCCCTTAGTGCAGAGGACCCCAGCTGCTGGAGAAGGTCATGGACACGCCCACGTTTCCACCAGGCCGCGGACACGCCCACGTTTCCACCAGGCCGCGGACACGCCCACATTTCCACCAGGCCGCGGACACGCCCACATTTCCAATGACCAGAGATACACCCACTCTCCTCCAACCTGGTCAAGAACACGCCTACTTTTCCCCTACCACTCCCCAAAGGCATGCCCACTTTCCCACTGAACAGGAATATGCCCACTCCCGCCCCCTTAACCTGGCAATGGACTTGCCCACCCCCTTCGACTAAGGACACGCCCACTTTCTTACTGGCCAAGGATCTGTCAACTTATAAAGTTGTCTGGATCCGAAACTTTTGCACAGAACAGGATTAGTGAAGGTTACAAATGATCTTCTTATGGCCTCAGACAGTGGACTCATCTCGGTGCTTGTTCTGTTAGACCTCAGTGCTGCTTTTGATACTGTTGACCATAAAATTTTATTACAGAGATTAGAGCATGCCATAGGTATTAAAGGCACTGCGCTGCGGTGGTTTGAATCATATTTGTCTAATAGATTACAATTTGTTTGGGGAATCTTCTTCACAGACTAAGGTTAATTATGGAGTTCCACAAGGTTCTGTGCTAGGACCAATTTTATTCACTTTATACATGCTTCCCTTAGGCAGTATTATTAGACGGCATTGCTTAAATTTTCATTGTTACGCAGATGATACCCAGCTTTACCTATCCATGAAGCCAGAGGACACACACCAATTAGCTAAACTGCAGGATTGTCTTACAGACATAAAGACATGGATGACCTCTAATTTCCTGCTTTTAAACTCAGATAAAACTGAAGTTATTGTACTTGGCTCAACAAATCTTAGAAACATGGTGTCTAACCAGATCCTTACTCTGGATGGCATTACCCTGACCTCTAGTAATACTGTGAGAAATCTTGGAGTCATTTTTGATCAGGATATGTCATTCAATGCGCATATTAAACAAATATGTAGGTCTGCTTTTTTGCATTTACGCAATATCTCTAAAATTAGAAAGGTCTTGTCTCAGAGTGATGCTGAAAAACTAATTCATGCATTTATTTCCTCTAGGCTGGACTACTGTAATTCATTATTATCAGGTTGTCCTAAAAGTTCCCTGAAAAGCCTTCAGTTAATTCAAAATGCTGCAGCTAGAGTACTAACGGGGACTAGAAGGAGAGAGCATATCTCACCCATATTGGCCTCTCTTCATTGGCTTCCTGTTAATTCTAGAATAGAATTTAAAATTCTTCTTCTTACTTATAAGGTTTTGAATAATCAGGTCCCATCTTATCTTAGGGACCTCATAGTACCATATCACCCCAATAGAGCGCTTCGCTCTCAGACTGCAGGCTTACTTGTAGTTCCTAGGGTTTGTAAGAGTAGAATGGGAGGCAGAGCCTTCAGCTTTCAGGCTCCTCTCCTGTGGAACCAGCTCCCAATTCAGATCAGGGAGACAGACACCCTCTCTACTTTTAAGATTAGGCTTAAAACTTTCCTTTTTGCTAAAGCTTATAGTTAGGGCTGGATCAGGTGACCCTGAACCATCCCTTAGTTATGCTGCTATAGACGTAGACTGCTGGGGGGTTCCCATGATGCACTGAGTGTTTCTTTCTCTTTTTGCTCTGTATGCACCACTCTGCATTTAATCATTAGTGATCGATCTCTGCTCCCCTCCACAGCATGTCTTTTTCCTGGTTCTCTCCCTCAGCCCCAACCAGTCCCAGCAGAAGACTGCCCCTCCCTGAGCCTGGTTCTGCTGGAGGTTTCTTCCTGTTAAAAGGGAGTTTTTCCTTCCCACTGTTGCCAAGTGCTTGCTCACAGGGGGTCGTTTTAACCGTTGGGGTTTTTACGTGGTTGTTGTGTGGCCTTGCCTTACAATATAAAGCGCCTTGGGGCAACTGTTTGTTATGATTTGGCGCTACATAAATAAAATTGATTGATTTATCAGGGACACGCCCACTTTCCCCCTTCACTTGCAAAGGACACGCCCACTTTCCCACTGACCAGGGATACGACCACTCCCCCCAACCCGGCCAAGGACTCGCACACAGCCACCCTTCGACTAAGGACACGCCCACTTTTCCACTGGCCAAGGACACGCCGACGTCCCCACTTGGCTCCAGCGGGTAACTTTGTACCGTCTGTTGTCCTCCTGGACCTTGGGATGGTTCGCGGTCACACAGACCTGATCTAAGTTAGCTGCACCTGTTCGAGTTTGGTGATAACTTGTCTCCGAGTGTCTTACTTGAAGCTGAGGACACACAGCGGTCTGTAGGACTTGTGACTCGTATTATCCGCCATCCTTTTGCCCCAGAAGTCGTTGCTGAAGATGTTTTTCAGACTCGATCCGGGTCTGACGTCCGGATTGTTGACGATAGCCCAAACGTCGTCGTGCACGAGCTCGCCATGCAGACTGTTACTGTAGCAAAGCGCGCACACGGCGGCCAGCGCCACGTAACCACACAGCGGTCGAACCCGCTGCTCCCGTGAGGACGCCGTCATGTCGAGTCTTGCTCGTCCCGCGGAGTGACGACGAAATCCGTTCGATATCTGCGCAGAACCGCCATTTGTCAGCGACAGCTAGAAAGCTAACTGCTGCAGCCAGCCGCACCGGAAGTAATCAGCGCCGTGAGGCGTTCAGGTTCACTCGGACAAAGTGAGGAGTCTTGAGGAATTGGAAGACGTAAAAATTGGAGTGGGGAGAAATGCATCATGTACAAAGTCTGTGTTTTGTATATATATATATATATATACACAACCCCTGGCAAAAATTATGGAATCACCGGCCTCGGAGGATGTTCATTCAGTTGTTTAATTTTGTAGAAAAAAGCAGATCACAGACATGACACAAAACTAAAGTCATTTCAAATGGCAACTTTCTGGCTTTAAGAAACACTATAAGAAATCAGGAAAAATAATTGTGGCAGTCAGTAACGGTTACTTTTTTAGACCAAGCAGAGGGAAAAAAAATATGGAATCACTCAATTCTTAGGAAAAAATTATGGAATCATGAAAAACAAAAGAACGCTCCAACACATCACTAGTATTTTGTTGCACCACTTCTGGCTTTTATAACAGCTTGCAGTCTCTGAGGCATGGACTTAATGAGTGACAAACAGTACTCTTCATCAATCTGGCTCCAGCTTTCTCTGATTGCTGTTGCCAGATCAGCTTTGCAGGTCGGAGCCTTGTCATGGACCATTTTCTTCAACTTCCACCAAAGATTTTCAATTGGATTAAGATCTGAACTATTTGCAGGCCAATGACATTGACCCTATGTGTCTTTTTGCAAGGAATGTTTTCAGTTTTTGCTCTATGGCAAGATGCATTATCATCTTGAAAAATGATTTCATCATCCCCAAACATCCTTTCAATTGATGGGATAAGAAAAGTGTCCAAAATATCAACATAAACTTGTGCATTTATTGATGATGTAATGACAGCCATCTCCCCAGTGCCTTTACCTGATATGCAGCCCCATATCAATGACCGTGGAAATTTACATGTTCTCTTCAGGCAGTCATCTTTATAAATCTCACTGGAACGGCACCAAACAAAAGTTCCAGCATCATCACCTTACCCAATGCAGATTCGAGATTCATCACTGAATATGACTTTCATCCAGTCATCCACAGTCCACGATTGCTTTTCCTTAGCCCATTGTAACCTTGTTTTTTTTCTGTTTAGGTGTTAATGATGGCTTTCGTTTAGCTTTTCTGTATGTAAATCCCATTTCCTTTAGGCAGTTTCTTACAGTTCGGTCACAGACATCGACTCCAGTTTCCTCCCATTCGTTCATGTTTTGTTGTACATTTTCGATTTTTGAGACATATTGCTTTAAGTTTTCTGTCTTGACGCTTTGATGTCTTCCTTGGTCTACCAGTATGTTTGCCTTTAACAACCTTCCCATGTTGTTTGTATTTGGTCCAGAGTTTAGACACAACTGACTGTGAACAACCAACATCTTTTGCAACATTGCGTGATGATTTAACCTCTTAAGAGTTTGATAATCCTCTCCTTTGTTTCAGTTGACATCTTTCCTGTTGGAGCCATGATTCATGTCAGTCCACTTGGTGCAACAGCTCTCCAAGGTGTGATCACTCCTTTTTAGATGCAGACTAACAAGCAGATCTGATTTGATGCAGGTGTTAGTTTTGGGGATGAAAATTTACAGGGTGATTCCATAATTTATTCCTCAGAATTGAGAGTCCATATTTTTTTTCCCTCTGCTTGGTCTAAAAAAGTAACCGTTACTGACTGCCACAATTATTTTTCCGGATTTCTTATAGTGTTTCTTAAAGCCATAAAGTTGCCATTTGAAATGACTTTAGTTTTGTCATGTCTGTGATCTGCTTTTTTCTACAAAATTAAACAACTGAATGAACATCCTCCGAGGCCAGTGATTCCATAATTTTTGCCAGGGGTTGTATATTCTACAGTAGGCATTGTATGCGTTATATGGCGTACATTCAAAGTAAGTTAGATTTTAGTTTGATCACACTTGATTCTATGAACTTTAACCAGTTAACCCCATTGACATTGAGAACTCTTACAAAGGAGACCTGGGCAGTTAAGTTTCCTAACCTGCATGTCTTTAAATGTGGGAGGAAACCCACGCCAACACAGGGAGAACATGCAAACTCCACACAGAAAGGCCACAGGTGGGAAATGATCCCATGACCTTCTTGCTGTGAGGCAACAGTGCTGCCATTAAAAAAACATTCTAAACTTTTAAAATCGAAATGTACATGATTCATGTTTAATATTCATTTTGTACTTCTGAAAGTTACGTTACTCTTACCCAGCTGTCTACATGGCATCCAGGACTGTTTAGTGCTGTTGAGGCAGCCTGGCAGACAAGTGAACTTCCTGTATATTAACATATGTCAAAGTATGGTCCATTCTAATGACATAACCATAAATGAAGGCTAGGCGTTAGGTTTGATTTCCTGCTTTGTGTCCAACCTGTGAAAGCAGCACAACAAAAAGCTGAAGCAACGAGATGGGGAGCAGATTTTTCCTGGGAATTCATTTATTGCCAGGAATTGAGAAAAGCAGATGTGTTTCTACACAGGGATTCTCCCCGATGGCTCAACCCGTTCTCTTAAAGGTAAATATACAGGTGCAACAGCAGCAGGCGGCCACAAACATAAATACAGAAATGTGAGGCTTGAAGTTGTGGGCTGCAGGGTGGGGTCACTCCGTCAGGCCCAGTTTCTTCTTGAGGGACTCTGGCATTTCAGGAGGAGGAGGGCGGGGCAGGCGGAAGTAGACTTTAACGGAGTCGTAAATGAACCACTGCAGGGCGGTCAGTGTGCCGATCATGATGATTCGAGCAAACAGGCCTTTCCACACACCTGAGTGCAAGAAAGAAAAAAATGCTCAGCATAAAAGTTAAAGCCAGCAAAGAGAAACTGCAATGAATCACCCCTCCCCCCCCCAAAAAAATATGGGATGAGATCCCACTAATACACCAACACCACTGTCCATATTCAACCTGCCCTCCAGCGCCCCCCCTCTGATCGACACTATGTTTATACCTCTGGGTCCGAGCCGCTTCAGCACCTGTGCGGCGGTGCTGCCCTTCTCCTTGTTCAGCACAGACACCACGGAGTCTGCAGGATGGGACACGATGGCGCAGAACACACCAGCTGCACACAAGAGGAGAGATTCAGCAGGTCAATAGAAAGGAGCACAGCCGCATCAAAAACTCCAAACAGTCCAACTGTGAAGTCTGCATGAGCTCAGCGACAACAGAAGGAATACTGAGAGCTCAGAACCAACATTTACACTTTGCTGCTTCAAATACTCCTCACAAAACCAACAAAAACCCACAAAACAGAGTTCGTACTGCAGCCAGTAAATATTTGTTCAATCCTTTTCAAGAAGACACTGATATATTCTTCAGTAACAAGTTTTGACTTTTAAAAATAACTAAGTCTCTCTCATCAGCAATAATTCACATATTACAACAAAAGTAGTTTAATGGTACAGAAAAAATTTAAATGACACCTTCACTGCTTGAAATAAATAAAAATTCAAACTAGTCACAAATTCCAGTATTTAGCAGCTCACCAGATTAAATAAATATTGACTGAGTGAACCTGAAACCCACTCAGTGGCTTACATTTGAAAACTTTCAGAAAAGTTTTGGAAAACTTCTGAATTGATAACCAAACACAATCAGCAATTCAAATTCTCAGCCTGACTGAACGCCCAGAAGCAGCTTCAGAATTTATTCTTATTGAAAGGTCATTTTACAGCTGCACTTCATCCTGAAATCATACTAATGTCCGTTCGTTTCCTCTGCATGCTCAGTACTGCCGATGCTGGCAATTAAAACTATTAAATATTAAACTCAGTTAAATAAATTATACTTAGAGCGGTTTTGCCTTTTCTGGTATAATCTGTCATCCAGAACTGTGCCTGTACATGATCGATGTTACACCCAGACTAGCACAGCCTAATAACTGGAGCCAAAAAATGACTCAGGCATGCAGTTTAATAACGCAAAATATGGTAAAGATGTTGGTGTGGACTAATATTATTTTGGCTCCTAGGATGTTAATGAATGGAAGCAGTTTGGTGTCACAGATACTCACCAATGTAACCGGCCACAAAAGTGACCACCAGCTGCTCGGGTTTGCTGCACTCGCTGCGAGGTTTTGGAACAACGTATCTGTAGAGCGTCTCCACGGTCCGCTCAAAACAGGCAAACTTCATCATGGTGTAGGGAATCTGTCTCATCCACAGCGGCACCACACCCTTATAGAAACTGCATTCAAAGGAGACACACATCTTCAGAGTTCAGCCTGTACACTGCCTCCTTTCACAGCTCTATGACATCATAAAGCGTCTCAGTGGCTGCTGTTAACACAGATGGAAACTATGTCTGTCCCACAGACTTGCACAACTGGGAGCACCCTGCCTGTAGAGGGCAGTGTTGCCAGCTGTGCAGACGGGCTGAAGGACAGGTGGACTGCTCTTACACGCCAATGACTCAAGCACCTCCAAATGTACAGCTGAAAGGCTGCTGAGGGGCTGTTCTGCAGAGCAGATGCTCCCAGCACAGCGCCCTCTAGAGGTGGATCTAAGGAGCGTGTTGAAGATTCATTTTTATTTACATCACTGTTACCCTGAACGTCCTTATCTCAACATTACCCAGAGGAGCTGTGTGAGAGAATCGGACATTAAATGCCACGACTGAGTGAGCTCATGTAAACAGAGTGGCTGAATGGTGCAAAGGACTCACAGTGACTGAAGGGGGTGTGTCCAGGAGGTTTCCATCATGCGACTGATGAGAAACCAAAATAGAAGAGCCACAAAAATGTTTACTGGAGTTGGACAAATTTCTGGAGTGATGCAGAAATTCAAGTCAAATTCAAAGAACAGTAAAGGTTTTTTTTTGGTACTTTCTGCCTCCTGTGTGTTTTACTCAGGCTCCACCCCTCACCAAAAATGAATAGTACTCCCAGTGCATGAGAGTGCGTCTGACATGTCCGATCTCCTCAGGTGTTAAAAATAAACTCCAGGTAAGTAAAGATTCATGAGGGTTGAGCTTTATAGTGCAGCAGATAACTGAAACAATCGTACAAATGGTGATACAAGCGCTAAAGTTGGTACAAATACTCTTTAGATATTACTCTTTTGAACAAACCGACTGGCCACTTGAATTTCCAATAAGCAGCCAGGTAGGGGTCAATTGAAGAATTACACAGGGGTCAAAATTAAAAATGCTCAAATCATTTAGAAAGCTACACCAAATTATTTGTCTGATTGTAAAGATTCCAAAAAGGTATAGTTTGGACTATCTATAACAATGTTCTGGAGTTATGGGGTAAAAACAGCAAAAATGGTGACAAAGGTCAGTTTCAGTTTGTACAGGGGTCAAAAGTTAAAGTTCCTTCAATTTTGGTAAAAAGTGATGCAAATTATTGGTTGAGCTAATAGGATTAATAAATGGAATAGTTTTGACTGTGTTGAATGTTTGGTCTCCAAAGTAAAGGTCAAACAAGGTCAACGTCCATTGGATTCTTTGACATGTGACTTATGTTACCCCGTAACATAACTAAGCATGATACATGGTCCAAACTATTCCTTTTTAAAACCCTGTTAACTCAACTAATAATTTGCATCATGTTTTACCAAAATTGGAGCAACTTTAACTTTTGACCCCTGTACAAACTGAAACTGACCTTTGTCACCATTTTTGCTGTTTTTACCCCATAACTCCAGAACATTCAGTCATAGATAGTCCAAACTATACCATTTTGGAATCTTTACAATCAGACAAATAATGTGGTGTAGTTTTCAAAATGATTTGAGCATTTATAATTTTGACCCCTGTGTAATTCTTCAATTGACCCCTATCTGGCCGCCTATTGAAAATTCAAGTGGCCAGTCGGTTTGTTCAAAAGAGTAATATCTAAGGAGTATTTGTGCCAATTTTGGTGCTTGTATCACCATTTGCATGATTTTGCTCTAAATATTCTCTTAGCTGCTGCACTATTAGTAAATAAGTGTCGTTTCACTTCCTAAACGTTTTCTCAAACTCACGCCCAGAGGCCCTCCTCTGCGAACATCTTGGGAGCCGCCTCTCTGAGGCTGTTGGCGTAACCCGGCTGGGTCTGGATACGAACTTTAACAGCCTCCATGGGAGCCAGAGCGATGTCAGCAAAGAACTCTGCGCTGGCTGAAGCAGCCAGGTACAGCGACGTCCTCCACAGGTAGGCATTCTCCTTTTGGGGGGGGGGGGAGCAAAGAATCACATCAGCCGATGAAAACGCAGCATCATTAAAACTCCTTTAATCTGACTGCCATCTATAGCAGCTCACACTCATCAATAAGTCCGTTTATTAATCAGGACATCATGTGTTCCCACAATCCCGTCCTCCTCCTGCACGGGGCTCACCTCTCCCAGTATGTCACTGTAGAGGATCTTGAAGATTTCATAAAAGCCGAACTTGCAGAGGCCCTGCATAGAGTACCCGATAAAAGTAGGAGCCCAGCCCTTGGCCAGCCCCCGGACGCCGTCCTCCCTCACAGTCACAGCGAAGCCATTACCAATACTTCTGTATTTATCGGGGTTTACCTGACAAGGAGAAAGATTACACTGAGGAAGAGTATCAAAAGCAGCTGGGAGCTGTCAAAGGTGACGGTTCAAAGATCACGAGCATGTGCTGTGGGCGGGACTTTAATATCTAAAACTGATAAAACAGCATCATTTAAAGACTGTAACAGCAGATTTACAACATCACTGTAATCAGAAAGTGGCTGACAAGTCTACAAAATGTGCTCTTTTTTTGTTTTCTTCTTTCTCTGCCAACCAATTGAGCAGGGTGGAAGTTATATGGTCACAGCCCAGTCTCTCTGTTAGAACAAAGAATCAGGCTTTAGTTTCCTTTAGAATCAATTTGGTTTAGAGCTATTTAGCATGCTAGCTTTCACTTAGCTTCAGATTCATTCCAAACCAAGCCCCTTCCCGCGGTATGTTGTCAGTTAGCAGACATTTGAATACAGAGTACAATATAGTGCGACCACTGTGGAGCAGCTGGTGACTGGGCGTTACTGAGGTTCCGTACAAACCTGCAGGCGACACTTGACAAGGTCAAGGGGCACCACAGCCGTGTGTGTGAGGCCGCAGCTCAGGATACCACCAAAGCCACACAGGGCATAGAACTTTAAGGAGCCAAACTCGCAGCTGACATCCTCTGTGACGACAACAATAACAAAAAACATGCAACATGCAGGATCACATGCAACTCAAAGAATTAGCGCCAAGCCAGAGCCACATAGCAGAAAAGCTGTGACAAGAGGAACACTTTGATTTGAGATATGACTGGAAATTACGGTCAGTTTACACCTGGATTCACAGTCACAGCTTTTCTAGTATAGATGCTCGGCTACGATCACACCACCAGCAATTTCATAAATCACTTATTGATTTGATCTTGCTCAGAGTCTTCATTCATTCAAAACAAACAGGAATTTTATCCACAATTAAAAACAGCTTCCAGAGATATGAAACCTGCTGAGCATCAGCAATGAACAACAAATCTTAAATTCAAATCTATATACTACTAATGCTGAACCATGTCACATCTGGTCCTAGTTTAACTTTTACTCGGAATCCTCCCAGAACACAAGCATCAGATCACAAGAGGAAATGGATCACTTCAACATGTTTCTCCGTTATGTGAGCAATGGAACGCCAATGACATTTCCATCCAGCCGTGGAGAGAAGTCCATCCTGGAAGAAGTAGTAGTGATGGTGCTAAGGCGACGGGTTCATTAGTGACGTTGGCTCTTAGGCTCTGATACAATCCAACAGCTTTAACACACAAGGTTATAAGTTCAGAGTTCATCAACAAGCTGACATTTATTTAACGGTTGGTATACAAAGTCTAAAACAGCACAACACACAGAGACCAGCAGTTCATTTCAAAGTTAGCACTTTAGTCACAAAACTAATTTAATTCCACCGAATTGTTCTTATTCTGAATATTTATCTGCTCGTACCAAATTTTATCTGCAAAGTCCTAACATCCATTAATGGATTCGTAAATGACCTTTTGAGGTCAATCATAGGTTGAACTCATTAACATCCTGATCCCCACAAGCAATCTGGGTATTTACCGCAGGCAAAGCCAAAGTTCCTTTTGAACAACCTTTGACATTTTCTTTTATTTCAGCAGATTTAGCCATCATCAGGCTGTAGAGTAAGTTCAGATCAAAGTGGACTCTATGGAAGCCATTAAGACCGGGTCAGGTTAAGTGTATCCACAAATGTAATACAAACAAAAACAAATTAAACACAATATGCTGCAAACTCTGAAGCAGCAGCATGCAGCTAGGTTAAGGGAACGCCACATCAAAATCATGATCACACAGATGAAAATAAAATCAGCACAGGTGGGATGACATATTATATGTCCCATGCAAATTGGTGCATTCCCAACCAATAAATAAAATGTGGATGACGAGTGCTGTTAAGACGACGGCGCCTGAAGAAACAGACCTGCATCCGGCATTTGACCAGGTCGAGGGGAACGACAGCTGTGTGTGTGGTTCCGCAACTCAGAATCCCACCAAAGCCACACAGGACGAAATACTTCTGAGAGCCAAATTCACAACTGTCCCCCTCTAAAGAAACACACACGACACTTTAAGAACATGTCAGCACACAAACTCACTGAACTGTTGGGGTGTCTGCAGCACGCATGGGCTGACTACTGCTTTGATAATGTTCCAAACAGGGCTGGACAATAAAGATCACAATAAGCTATTTACATCAATAATGGCAAACAAGAATTCGCATTGCTGAAACGTCTGCCACAAAACTAGAGAATCACGGTTCCAGAAGAGGAGATTTTGGTCATGCGTAAAAGCCGACTCTTCCCTTGGGTAGGAGGGATCACTGGTCTTTTCCCTGACTCACTAAATGGTCCTGGCTAAAGCCCAGTATACACTGTGCGAAGTGGATTAATTTAAAGGCATGACTCCAAATTTGATGTCTGCAGACTCTACAATGTAACAGAATGGTGGGACAAAACGTCATCACATCACCTTGACAATGGACTGCACTTGCCAGTATGTTACACAAACTTTATGAGAGCAGATTGGACAGACTATATGTTTTTGGTGAGGGTGACCACCTTTATCAGTCATTTAGAAACACATTCCACATTTTTATTTTTCCCATTTTTTTTTGTGAAAGGACAGACGAAGTCCTTCTCCACACTTTGCCTGTGCTTTTCTGCCAGCGAAAAGAAAAAAAAAACAAAAAAAAAAACAAGAAAAACAAAAAAACCCTATACACAATGCCTAGTTTGCATCAATTCACGCCACATTTCTACCTGTAGGTTGTAGAATTTCATAAGTGTGATATTTTTTACCTCCACCAAGGAGGTTATGTTTTCGGTTGCGTTTGTTTGTTTGTCTGTCTCTCAGCAGGATAACTCAAAGTTTTGAACGGATTTTGATGAAATTTTGTGGAGTGGTTGGAAATGACAAGAGGAAAAAGTGATTAAATTTTAGTGGTGATACAGGAATTTTTTAAAGGGTTCTTCACCATTGTGGGATAGGGGGAATTTTGACATTCTAGTTTCTAACTCCACAAAAACAAGGCAGAAAGGCTTGAAAAAAATTAGGGTGTAACATAGTCAAATGTTCTATCAAACAACAAAGTTTGGGGATGATCGGATCTGGATATGGTGATCCAGAATATGCAAAAATATAGGGAAAATAGAAAATGTGTCAGTGTGAGGTGACAAATGAAGCTAGAGATGCACAACTAACACCAAATTGTAGCTGAATCTGTACTGATTCAGTAAGGTGTCATCAGATTTGATGTAGCTTCAAATGTTATGGAGCTAGACCCAGAAGAAAACTGCCATTACCGAAAAATCGTTTTTATACAATAACGTTTGAACTAATAAAGACATAAAAGTGATTCCAAGTTCTAGTGGTATGTTTTCATGGTCAAGGATGTCAAATTTACAAGAAAGAAAAGTGTATGTATCATAGTTTTGGTTGTAACACTGAATTGTTGAATAGATCACTGTACCAAGGAGGGAATCTCTTTAGGGTCAGTGACCCTATGGCCTTAGTGGAGGTTTGCACCCTCTGAGTGCTTCTAGTCTGAAACTGTCTTTGGTCACGAATGCGAGACAACAGCTGTCCTTGAACTTGCCACACAGTCCAATGTGAGACCACTGTTTCAGAGACATGACCAAAGATAACGTGGTTTCTTTTGGCGATGCTAATCTTTCATCTGTCACAGCCGAAAAATCGCACAGTGCATACCGGTGTTGCAGCCCGAACGGTCGCAGCTAAAAATCGGTCCGCCCCGCCTCCACTGCGCATGCGTCATTTCAGAGTTCTGAGACAGAGTCTCTTCACCCAAAGTGATCAAATGGATTAATGGGATTTTTAACCATCAGATGACAAAGTAAAACCTCTTAAATCATTCTGAAATCAGTTTTAAGCAGAAACAGTAAACGCACCAGCTAGCAGCTCTCGTAGCCGCTGCACTCCTTACTGTTTCATCTTTCTTTTATGATGAAATAATGGTGAATTTATGTGGAAATGATTGTTGTACAAAAGCTTCAGATATCTGTCACTGAGATAGATAATGAATGGAGTGCAGTTTGAAGCAGAAATGAGGTGGTAATCTGTGAACCGCGGCCAATAATGCATACGCAATGAAGGCAGGGCGGACCGATTTTTAGGGGGGACTGCTCAATCTGCGACACCGGGCTCAAAGCACACATCTAGCATAACGTATGTAGCCCTAATAATTCTATGACCACATGCCCAACTTGTCCTGAAAGTGTTTGGGTGTCTGCGTTTCAGTTGGGTGTTTATTTTTCGGCTGTGATAGTCCTGTGTCCCTGCACTTTGTGACACAACAAAGTCTGACCCTAATTACAACATCTTCTAAAATAATAATAAAAAAAGATACAAGCACAATGGGTGATAAACTGGCTACATCAAAACCAACTACACAGCATCCAATGTGACGTGTCCCAGAAAGCGATGTGGTGTGACAACACCATCCAAGCTCGATACACTGACAAATCGTTAAGTTGTGCCGTGGCAGGGGCGCCGCCAGGAATTTTGCGTCCTGTGAAAAGAAATCTTACTGGGCCACCCCCTATATTATTTTGTTACCATTTTAATTCTATTAGGGGCCTCTCCGGACCCCTGTCAATCATGGGCCCCTAGAATCCTTCTCCTTATTCTCCCCTTTTCGGCACCCCTGGTCGTGGTATAATATTCCGGTTTGTCCTTCATCGTCCTCCACTGGGATCTTATCACATAGTCGTCATACAATCCCAACGACATTTTATCCTTTATCTCCGATCAAACAAGTGCTACTGAGCAGTAGAATATGTATTTTAACAACGTGCTAAGCTTAGCTTAGCCCGCTGCTCTTTACCTTCCACGACGGCGGACGCCGCAGCGAGTTTGCGTCTCTGCTGTCCAAGGACCACTGATCCGGGTTCTTCCACCTTCTGCAGAGTGAACAGCGGAGCACTGAAAGGGTTGCTGCGGGCCAGCTGCGTTACAGACGTCGGGTACATGGTGGCCGAGCTGCAACAGGTTAGAATGCGGGGTTAGCACAGGAGGCTAACAGCGTCACGTGGTCATCGGCCAATTTCAACTTCAACATTTGCACCAGCGACGTAAACAGATTTTAGTTTACTATACAAAATATGCGTTTCAGCAGCTTATTGGTGTTTAGAAAGACTTTTCTTTTAAACTATTTCTGATGTATGTAGTACCGATCTCTACCAGCAGGCTGCGGAAACAGTTCAACACAACGGTCATTTCTAGTGTTCGGATCTGGCTCCGTTTGTACATTTTTTTTATCTAAACACTCATAATAATGCGACAAAATATCTTATGATACATTATTATTATTACCAAAAAGGCAACGTTTCTGGCGTTGTTTAGCAGCTAAGCTAATACTGTTAGCCATGAGCTAATTTGACCGCTTCAAGGAGGAAGGTCAGGAGAACAGGAACCATTCAGAACTCATACTTTAGTATAAATGTGTCCAAAAACCATAACTACATTCAAAGTTAACCTCTGAGGTTGATTTTAAGATTAAAACATTAAAAGCACTCACTGCGTTAAGATGGCGCTTCCGCTTTCTGCCACCGGCGACAGAGAGCGAATGACCTCACAGCAACTCAATTTGCCCTTCAGTGACGTCACTACAGACTGGGTGGAGCGAAACAGACACTAGTGGGGATAGCACGCTCCTTTCCGCGTTATTTTCGTCCGCCATGTTTGGCAAGGACAGATAACCAATCTTTTTTTTTTTTAATTATTTAACACAATAGAACAGAACATATAAAAACTTTCTTCTTATCGGAAGAATTATACATTTTAATACAATAAAAGTGTTGTCAAAATGCAGAGAAATATAAAATAAGAATTTCATAAGTAAAAAATAAAGGAATGGGTTTTGCTGATCACAAGGCATTCAATATTATTAAAAAAGAAGAAAGGAAGCAAAGTCATGGGTATAATTGAAATAAGCAACAAACGAGATATATTTCCACAGATCTTTCTAGCTATGTTGTTTGTGCTGTTCCAAGATTTCAAGGCCCAGTCAGGGACTGCAGGGTGTTCTGTTTGGTCACCTCAGAGTTG
The DNA here is from genome assembly GCF_902500255.1 of Thalassophryne amazonica. Classification (NCBI taxonomy): domain Eukaryota; kingdom Metazoa; phylum Chordata; class Actinopteri; order Batrachoidiformes; family Batrachoididae; genus Thalassophryne; species Thalassophryne amazonica. The sequence goes on from NC_047124.1 coordinate 6,545,771, forward strand.
CGTATCTCCTTTTTGTGGATGACGTTGTTCTGGTGGCTCGATCATCTAAGGTCCTGAAGTTGTAGTGGACCGTGCTGGTGAAGAAAGTGTGGTGACACTTCACATCACTAGACACATCACTTTTACTTAAAAAAAAAAAAATAAATAAGAAAGAGCCGAGCCAGAAGACCCTCAATATGTACACGTGTCCTCGCCTGTGATCATGAGAATTGGGTAATGATCATAAGAACAAGGTTGGAAATACAAGCAGCAGAAATTAGGTTCCTCTCTCAGGTATCTGAGCCTACACTCTGGGAGAGGGTGAGCTTGATTATCCCTGCAGGACTCGGGAGTAGAGCCTCTGCTTTTTTGCATCGAAAGCACTCAGTTGAGGTAGTTCGGGCATCTGATGAGGATGTTTCCTCAGTCGTCTTCTTGTGGGGGGGTTCCCGGCATGTCCAACTGGGAAAAAGCCTCAGGACATGCTGGAGGGATTATATCTCCCAGGTGGCTTAATGGGAAAACACTTTTGAGATTTCCCAGGAGGAACTTGAGGACTTGGCTGGGGTTTAGGAAAGGATGGGATGAGCTGCCTGGTCTAATGACACTGTAATTGGTACCTGGATAAAAAGTAGAATATGAATGTTTTATTTTTAATATATGTCTGTTCTCTTAAAACATAAGAAAAAGCCACATAAATAGTAACACTAATGCAATTCAAACATTTCTGCTGTTAATATGACAGAAACAACAAGCGTTTTCTTTACACAGTGGAACATTCCTTTCCTAAGATGGCGGCCTAAGTCCTCGTTACTGGCTGCCTTTGTAAATGGCGATGTCCGCTCTAGTCATTATTAATCTCTATGGGTGCTAAATTCTCCAATTCATCTTCTATTAATGGTGGTGGGCAGCCTTAAGGTGCCTTATCGCCACCTTCTGGTTCGGAGTAAATGGTAAATGGACTGCATTTACATAGCGCTTTTCCATCTGCATCAGACTCTTAAAGTGCTTTACAAATAATGACATTCACCCCGATGTCAGAATGCTGCTATACAAGGCGCTCGGTACACATTGGGAGCAACAGGGGATTAAAGACCTTGCCCAAGGGCCCTTAGTGATTTTCCAGTCAGGCTGGGATTTGAATAGAGGATCTTCTGGTCTCAAGCCCAACACCTCTGTTGATTCAATTTGGTTTAGAATCCTGTAGCCTACATTGGCCATATGAAAAAGTAAATATGGTAAATCGATACACATGGACACATCACTTTTACTTAAAAAAAAAAAAAAAAAAAAAAAAAAATATATATATATATATATATATATATAAAATGCTGAGGTGACCGAATGCTTTCCGGATGCACTGTACATCACATTCTCTGCAGGTTTTTCAGTTTCCATAATAAGGAGACTACTCTGAACCATTTACCTACCAACTGAAGTTCAAACCCTGCATGACATTTTCAAATGTGGAGGTTTTTACAGTGTGCTGAATTTTTACAGTGTGCTGAATTTTTACAGTGTGCTGAATTTTTCAGGATGACAGACATAAATACTTCCAAAAATAAAACACTGAGCCTAAAAATTCCTCTGACCAAGAACACGGCCAGACTAGGATCCGCAAACGTCCGACTTTCCCTGCAGAGCCTAGACTTTTTAAAAGGCTCCAACTGCCATTCCTTCTTGTTGATGTGAAGAAAGATTGAATGGAGCTACACCTTAAGACTCATAGTCTGCCCCAATAAAAAGCACAATAAATTTAGAAAGAAAAAAAAAAAAAATAAAATAAAAAAAAATATATATATATATATATATATATATATATATATATATATATATATATATATATATAGTGGAGTGTAGCAAGAAAATTAATATATGATACACAATATTTTTCTTTTTTTTAAATGAATTGTTTTAATCTGAATTTTTTTTCAATTTTATTTTTTTTTCTCCAAGATTTTACAATATACATATGAAACAAGAAAAACAGAACAAGAAGTGTGTTTATCTGTTTTACATTCAATGTGACTTCAAGCATATGGCTCATACAAATTCTGGCCGTCTAGGTAGAATCTAGGTTTTCCACTTCACCCAAATTCTGTCAAACTTGTCCATTTGAAGTCTTTTATGGAAAAATGATACGTTCCATGATAAATATCGAATAGACAGTAGCATGCCAATCATCAAGGTTTGGAGGTAATAAATTCAGCCATTTCTTGGTTATACATTTTCATGCTGCCAGACTCAATATCCCAAACAAGCATTTTGTCTCTTTATCTGTGTCAACAGAGTGTAATAGTCCAAATAAGTTTGTCCCAGCTTAAAGTTGCTTGAATATTCAAAATTATTTTCACTTCAGTTTGCACTAAATTCCAGAATGATTCCAAGACCGGGCATGACCAAAACAGATGATAATGTTTTACTCCTTGTGCACCACAATTTCTCCAACAAAAGGAGGAACCTGAATAATGAGAACTCTGTGCTGGTGTGATGAAATATCTAATAAGACTCTTCCAACCAAAACTTCTCCATGCATTTGAACTAGTGATTTTCCATTGGAAAGCACAATGTTTTAGCCAAATATTATCTATTATTACCTTTTTGGATTCCCTGTCCCATTTCTGCTTAATATAATTTGTGTTTTCCTTTTTTATCTATTGTAAATCTTGATATAATCTTGAAATCAATTTAGAACCAGAGTCGGCTTCATATGTTAAGAATTTCCAAAATGGGTATCGCTTTGTTGTAAAACCATTTATATAGTGACAGATTTGTAAAAACCTGAAAAAGAAAAAAAAAAAAAAAAAAAATCACTATCTTGTAAGTGATGCCCTCTCACAATTGATTGAAAATTTCTTAATGTTCCATGATGGAAAAAAGTACAGTATGCTGACAGGCCTTGGATTTGCCAAATTTTAAATCTTGCATCTTCTTTACCAGGCACAAAATCAGTGTCATAAGCCCAGCACAATATTTTTATCTCTTCCTGCAAGTTGTTTGTATTTATATATTTTAACTATAGTTTCAATGAGACAATCCAAGGATTTTCTTTCTGAATCTGATCCTTAATAAGTTTCTTATCTGCAAGTCTTGCTTGCACTGGGTAATCTCCAGGCATATTTATTTCAATTTCTTTCCATCTTGCTTTATAATGTGAGTTACACAAACACACCCAAGTTCTGAATTGGGCTGAAGTATAATAATCCTTCAAGCACGGTAAAGCCAGACCACCTTTCTGTTTTGATAACTGAAGGATTTTAAAACGCAATCTTGGCCTCTTTCCTTGCCAAATAAACTTGGAGATCATTTTGTCCCATTCTTTGAATCGTTTGTCTATGATACTAATGGGAAGTGTTTGAAACAGGCATAAAAACCTGGACAGCATGTTCATTTTTACAATTTCTATACGCAAATCAAAAGTCAATAGGGGTATTAAATTCCATCGTCTGTCGTTATTAATCTGTTGGCACAATGGTTTAAAATTAACTTCATATAGTTTTGATAAATCCTTTGGGATAGTTACTCCAAGATATTTTATATAATCTAATTTCCAATTTAAATTTATCTGGGATTTTAATATCTGGCTAGGTACATAATTAAAACTTAGTAATTGGGTTTTAGTAATATTTAGTCCATAACCTGAAACAGAGCCAAAACCATTTAGAAAAGTACTAAGATGGGTAAAGGATGAGTCCGGGTTTGACAAGTATATTAAGACATCATCCGCGAAGAGAGAAAGCTTGTGTTTTTGTCCAAACAGTTGTACACCTGTGATATTTGCATTCTGAATAACTCCCTGACTTAAGGCCTCATTAAAAATTGCAAAGAATAATGGGCTACTCGGGCACCCTTGTCTGGACAAAATATTTTTCTGAAAGCACAAATACAAGTGTTCTAACTGCAGCTTAAAGTTGTAAAAGCTCATCTGTGCTAATTATAACGTAATTACCAACACAAAGTTACATGGGAAAAGTCAGACTTAATTTAAAAACAAACAATTTTTTACACTGTAACTTTAATGTTTAATATGACAGAAGTCATTCAATTTGTACATATTTCCAAAATAAAATGAGCCCGTCAGTCTGTTTATTCTGATTACAGGCGACAACAGCAAAGAAAAATACCAAAAAAACCAATCAGCATCTGGAAACCTAACCACAACTGAAGACAACAGACTTTCTAATCACAAAGTAAGATTTTCTCACACTGTGGCACAAAGCAATGACGCGGCGCGGTGTCTCCGCGCTCGTTAATGAAAGCATTTAGCGGACAGAAGTGGGCATGTCAGAGCGGAAGCAGGCAGCCGTGACTCCAGCATCGCCGTCATCACAGCTCTACTGCTTTATTCTACAAACCCGACCTGTCCGCGGGACGGCCCAAATCGCTCGGAACCGCCCGAGTCACTGTGAGATGGTTTGGTCTACGACGGACGTTAATTTTCACTTCCTGAACGAAACGCTCCTCATCCCCCGTCGGCGCAGACTCGCCTCAGGCTTTGATCTCAGGAGCTGCAGCTGGTAACTGCTCAGAATTCTCCGCCCCCAGATCCTCTGAGCAGGAAAACAAACAAACAAACAGGAAGTATTATGGAAAACAGTCCACATTTATGACCGATAAAAAACAATAAACAAGACAGAATGTTATGACTTCTCCATGTGGTCAGAAGAGCCGCGACAGACCCAGCGGGGGTCCATCCCATTCCAGTCCTCTCGAACCTCGTCTTTACCTTTTTTGCATTGTGCATGTCTCTTTAAATAGAAATGATTGTGACATCCAGTATGTAGCTCTGACTCAAAACCAAACTTTTAGCCCCCCATCCCCCCAAAAATGAGGATGATGTCATAATAAAATTGTGGCATGTCCTTGACCATTTCTGGTCTCTAGGGTCCTCAACAGTGAGACACTTATGTACTGGATCATATCCAGAGAAACACACAACATGGACAATGCAGGAGATAGTCCTCATCCATAGTCTCCTCCACAGAGACCTGCTACCAGTCATCACCTTTGGACACTCAGAGCCCAACACTAGCAACCAGACAGTAAGACAGGAAGCACCAGGATACTAAAGACCCAGACCTTCATGACTCCATAAGCTTTTCCAGGTACCTCTGGATTTCAAAGACCCAGGACCCAGAGATGTGAATGTACCTGCATGCTCAACACTTTCACCACATGCTTCTGATGGATGAGTCCAAGAAGTCACTGAAAGCCTAGATCACAGTCTTAATCCAGGACAATCAGCATCGTCCATGAAGTCCAGGTTAGTGAATCTTTCCTTGCCAACATAAGCACATACATCACTGGTTTCTACATCCCAAACCAACACCCAGTCCATGCAAGAACTGAACATTGTAGGAGCCGGAACACATCCCTGAGGAACACCAGTATTCATGGTGAAAAATTCAGGCTCTCTGCCTCCACCACATACAGCACTCACAGCATCTGTGTCCAGGCTGGACGTGAGGATATCCCAGAGAGCAGCCTGACCGACTGAATCAAAGCCTTTCAGAAAACCAACAGAGGCTACAGTGCTGACAGACAACAGTGTAATTTCTCTCTAATTCAGGCAATCAGCCTTTTGTTTCCAGAGTGAGACGTGTCCTTTCTTCCAGTCTGTTGCCATGATACCAGTCTCACAGTATCACTGCTCGTCTGAAGAAGACCACAGCCGACTGCAGGATAAGACTCGCACAGCTACTCACACCAGCCGGTCCAGGAGGTTTGAACCACATCTGTCAGAACTGTTCCATCACCTTAACTTGACTCTGGCTTAATGATGTACCAAGATGTATCAACATTTTATGTATTTAACAATTCTGTGACCTGCCCTGACCATCAATTAATATTCCAAATCTTACCAGGTAGGACACATTTCCATAGTCCGTAGGTTTTCCCCACCGCGGTCTGCCACAGGCGGAGCGTGCCGTCCTCTGAGCCGCTTGCATACAGCTCACCATCAGGGCTGAAGCGAACACAATGGACCGGACCAAAGTGTCCTTTATAGGACTCTGCAGGCCAGGAAGACGGGGACACAGTTAGATGGAAACTGCAATAAATTTGGATCGATGACCTCAAAGTGATGCTTTTCACGCTGAAATTGCTCGACTAATAGGGCCCCGCAGTCTCATTTGAACCATGTGTGATATCGCAGGATTTGACCACTTATGGGGACAGCTGACCCCGTTGTGCAAGATATACACAACATAACTTCACATTATGTTTTCGGCTGCAATCACCGAAGCAGTCGCGAAATGTGTTTTTTTTTTTTTTTCCAGTTTCCAGTGGAGAAGGGAAGACGAGGCAGATGGGAGACGTCGTGTCGGTAAGTGTCAGCTAACCAGAGCAGCTACAGTTTCTCGCCTGCAAAACCGCCTCGACATGTTTGTGCTCCGGTTCATAAACAAACTGCAGCACGTCCACTTTCCCACCGCACTGTGACTTTTTCTTTGCATTTTAACTTTCTTGGGAAAATTACATGCAAACAAACTCAGAGAAAATGCTGTGTTTTTCCAGAGAAATTATATCACATTTTACCCCGTAGCGCCCAATATCTCTGTGGATTTACAATAACGCATGTGCACAGAGCTGCTGCTCTCTGGATCAGGTTCTGGGGCCTCACAAAGATCATGCAGGTTTATGATGTTTGTGTTTAACTTTTTTTTTTTCTTTTTTTTTACTTCATCAGTAAAATAGTCACTCAAATTAATTTACGAATAATCTAATATTATTAAATTAAATTATTGTATTTAATAAGCTCAAATGATTATTAATGTAATAAAAATGATTTCATATTAAATCATTTAATTTAACAATACTAAATTATTAATAAAGCCTTTTAAAATATACTGTGCATTTATTTAAAAGAGTGTATTAAGTTTTCTAGGTCCGCTGGGCCTCCATCATTTCTGTATTGGCAGAGTACAAACAAATTTAGGTACAAACATATACCCGAATCCCATATTTGTGAACCACATGTGCATATGCAGGGTTTAAGTTCAGCACGTTTAATTCAGCTCCTTACCCAGTTCTTCTTTGGTGCTGAAGTCAAATTTGTAGAGCTTGAAGTCTTCACCACCCGCAACAAAGAACTCTTTGTCTGGGTGCAGAGAGGCTGAGTTAATGGGAGCTGGAGCCTCCACAGTCTTAATCAGGTCCAGGCTGGAAAAGTAAAAATTGCATGAACAGAAATCTTAAAAATCGACGAGAACAGAGTCAGAGGGGAAAGAAAAACTCAATTACTTTGATCTTAAAAGAACGCCACTACTACTCTGAAAAGTCTTTTTTTTTTGTGGACGTATTTGTTTGTCTCTTACGTCAGAGCGTTGTAGAAAGCGATGGTTTTTCCATACGTGATGACAAGAATCTCTCCATCAGCTACATACTCCATGCTGCTCACGGACAGGTCAAAGGTCAGCGTCTTCACCTCCTCCAAGGAGCTCCGGTCCCACAGCCTGGAGCCACACAAAGGCACTTTCAGCAGAGATCATTTTAGCGAGGAAGATGGGGTTAAGTGAACGAGAGGGACTGACCGTATGGTTTTGTCCTCTGCAGCAGACAGAATCTGCCTGTCGTTATTACACCACAAAGCCTTCTTGATGGCCGAAGTGTGACCTGCAATCTCCTGAAGAGCTACAGGACATAGAAAGACCCAACAGTCAGGACACGAGTCTCATGGCAACCAGCCCCAGAATCCGGAAACGGGTTCATCAGTGACACCGGACGACTCACAAGCGCAATCAATGGCATCATCTTTACAGAAACCAAACTGGTGATCAGCAGGGGTTCTGATCGTGGCAGCACAGCAACTGGCACTTGGCACCCGGTCAGTAAAAACTGAGCTCCACCACACCAGACAGGACCACAGCAGCTAAACAAGTCTACAAGGACATCTGTGTCCAATATGGACAGGAAATCACCAAGACCAGATGGTAGACACCACCAAAGGTGGCTGAAATGGAGAATAGAAGCTGCAGAGTGACAAGCAGGTGCTGGCCAACCAATCAGACCTTATGGTGGTCAACAAGGACCCAGAGGGCATCAGTGACTGATGTCAGCAGTCCCATCTGCAAGAGCAACATCAACAGTTCAGAAATACTAAGAACTCGAACAAACATAAAATGCGAAGCCCAAAGTGGTGGAAAGTGGCTCCAGGAGAATCCAGGAGCAACATCTAACGTCTGGGTCCACCAGGATCAGCCAAGACAGTGTGATACCATCAAACTCCAAGGCATGTGGTTGACCACCCAAGCTTCAAGAATTTACACACACATGCTTTTTAAAGCTTTTCTGTTTCTTATTCCATATTAACCTGATGAGCATAATAGCTACAGGACTCAGCTCTCCACCTTTTATGCATTACTGCTAGGGCTGAAACGATTAGTCGAGTAACTCGAATAATTCGATTACAAAAAATGTTCAAGGCAAATTCTGTGCCTCGAAGCTTCGTTTAACATTGTAGTACATATGGCAGGCCTGTGTGTCGCGGTGCAACGTCCACAGGAAAAAAAAAAAAAAAGCAGAAGAAGACTGGGCCATAACAGCTAATGAAATTAGCAACGATAGCGACCGCTTTCCAGCGTAACACAGAGTAAAATAAAGGCTTTTAAGAGATAGATGGTCCACGCCGATCATCTGAAATAGACTTACTGTGCATTTAAAGCGAAGCAGCGTGTTTGTCTAGTTTTAAAAAACACACGGTCTGCTCTACGTGGGGAGGGACGATGGCTGGCTGCTCTCTGCACAGTGTGAGGGGCTCTCAGACCGGGCGAGTCACAGCTCTGGCCCCGGCTACATTGACAAACAGCAGAAGTCCACTCTTTGATGACTCACACTGTTTGACTTTTTAATTTTTTTCTTTTTTGGACAACACACAACACTTCACAAACACGGTGACTTAAGGGTGATTCTTAGACTACGGGCACTTATTATGTCCTTTGATCATATTGTATGAAAAACAGAAAAAAGGGGAAATTTCACACTTTTATAGTTATCTTTACAATGAAAGTGTGTTAAGAACTTTGTTCTAGTAGTCTATGATGACTTTTTCACCTTTTTTCAGCATCATTATATGCAAATATTGCAGTTTTGTGCTTGTCCCACACCCAGACTTTTGATCTTCAATGATAAAAATGAATGGTAAAGAAATGTTTTTTCTAATGTTTTAAAATATCTCTGAATAAAATATCAGTAAAATAATCAAAACATAATTGTGGTATTCAATGTCATACAACTGTTGTGATTTTTTTTAAACAAAATGTAGTTGTCCCACACTATTGCCGTAATTTCCACCACAACACTGTAATGTCCCTTTAAACAGTTTGTATGAAAGATTGTTTGGGTAGTTTCTATGGAGATAAACAGTGACATCAGAGCACATGTATATAGCGCCAAATCACAACAAACAGTTGCCCCAAGGCACTTTATATTGTAAGGCAATGGTGTGGTGGAAATTACATTTACAAGGCCAATAGTGCCTGTAGTTAAAAAATCACCCTTAAATAAAAAAAAAAAAAAAAAAAAAAAAAAAAAACTGACTGCGAGGCTGCATGTTCAACCTCCAGCTGAAATGCATCTGCTGAATTGCAGAGGAAGAGGGGAGGGGAAAAAAAAAAACAAAAAAAAAAAACATCACACAGGGACCCAGTCCATCAACCTTAATAAAAACAAAACAAAAAAAAAAAAACTTAAAAATGGTTACATTTTACAAGTTGGAGAAAACAAAACAGAAAGCCACATCCCATCGCCATTTCAGCAAAATGCCAACACTTTGGCGCAGTGACATTGTGCCATTGTTTAAGGAGAGCCCTGGACTATCGATGTTGTTTAAAAACACAAAAGTACGTTTTATCCGATTACCCAAGTAATTGCCAAAATAATCGATAGAATACTCGATTACTAAAATAATCGATAGCTGCAGCCCTAATTACTGCGATTCAGTGTTAAAAAAAAACAAGTTACAGATAAGCTGCACGTGCAAATTTGGTGAAAACACTCCTTTAACTGTTCCTGACTGAGGCACAGTCTGTGGACCTGGATTTGGTCCCTGGGTGCTGCACACTGCCCCTAGTGGTTGGACTGTGTATCACGTTAATTAGAATTAATTAGAAAGTACAAAAAGACCATAGCAATGTGTGCCCTATGACGGTGTTAATTACAACAGATGGGAGCAGAAACTACAGGAACAAGACGGAGAACTGATCACCGCCGTGTGGTGTTTGGGTTTCCTTCACTCACCTGCTTCGGGGCTGCTCAGGTCGTAGATACGCAGCAGTTTGTCATTTCCTCCCGTCAGCAGACACTCGCTGTCCTGACGACAAACACAGGGACATGTGTTTCATGTCTCACAACATTACCACTGTGATTTAACTGACCCATGTCACTCACAAACACCAACACCGACTTTTTACACACAACAATCAAAGCTATGCTAATTTGCACTTATTGAGTTCGAGATCTATTCTCTAGATCTATCCACACCCCGAGGCCCGTTGATTCCACCGACTAGTTTTGGAGGTCCAGCGACTTATGCGCCAAGTTTTTTTTAATTAGTAACAGTAATTATAATATTTATATAGGACTTTCTCAGGAATCAAAGCATTAAACAAAATAAACTCAACTCATAATAAAAATGCCAACAATCAAAAGTACACAACAATGCACAAAAATCCCAAATTAAACAGCTTATAACACAGAAAAAAGTGCATTGTATACACGAGAGAAAATATGGTAAATTTATCTTATTTTTGAACTCACTCTCACACACAGATTGTCTGTTTTTTTTCAGATAAAAGGGATGACAATAAAAATGTTGCCCCAATTTTTTTTTTTTTTTTTTTGCACATGACCCAGATTTATATATGCTGTACGGACACGGCACTCACCTGAGTGAAGCTCACGGTCCTGACGATGTGTTTGTGTGCCAGCGTGAGGACCTCGTCTCCACTGACCGAATCCCACACTTTACTGGGGGGGGATAAATGAAACTCCTTCACTCACAAAAACAAGAAACTGACAAGAGAGACAAAACTAGGCAACATCTTCACAAATCAACAAAAGAGCAGACAGAGATTTCAAAAGAACACAGCAGCCACAGAAGCCTGTAACTCCTTCAGAGCTGTCTGGGTGTTTTGATGGCTTTCCTCACTAATCTTTTTCAAAACTGTCTGGGTAGCTTCCCTCGGTCTCCTTCTTGAGAACTGTCTACTCCATACAGAATTAATGACATCACTGTCCAAATACTTCTGGACCATTGTGCATGCATGCATGTTAGAAAGATATTTAAGAATAGTTCATTTGGTTTTGGTCCAACAGCTGGAAAGACGTGATTTGATTCTGGATAGGCGAAGTCAATGATCAGGGTCAGAGGTCACCGTCAGATCTCTGACCCCATGCTAACGTATTGAAAAATGCTCAAGCTCAGATATTTTATCGCCAGTCAATCTGCCTGTTAAAGGCTTTTACCTGCCTGATTTTGAAATGTGGCTGTGGCATTGCTTTGATCTCAGGTGGTTGCGCCCCTTGACGATGCCCGGTAGATCCACTGCTTTAGCGCTTTGAGACTTTACTTACGCTGTGAAGTCGGCTGCAGCAGTGGCGGCCTTCGTGGCGTCTGTATTCAGAGTGGCTCCCCAGACAGCACCTTTGTGACCCAGAAACGTTCCAATCCAGTCCCCTGTGTCTCCGTGGCGCAACATGGGCTTGCCATCTGGGGAAGAAAAACAACCGCCACTCAAAACTTAACAGGTTTACGTCCACACCCTTTGGTAAAAACGATTGGGCCCGCAACAAAACACAAAAAAATAGAATGGCACTCGGCGTGCACACCTCCACCACGGTCCAAAAGTCAGCTGGTTACACACTTTGATCTAATTTTCTTTGTGAGATCCATTTGTGAAAATTGGTGTTCCTCAGGGTTGTGTACTGGGTCCTACACTGTTCAATGCTTGCAAGGACTGGGTGTTGGAAACCAGCGATGCTGTGATCTTTATGGATTCAATAGATACTCTGCTTGTAGCATTCGGGAAGCTGGGTTTGTGATTGTCCTGGATCCAGTCTAAGATCCAGGCTTTCACTAACTTGCTGGTCTCAGCCATCAGAAGTGTTTCTGTATGTGGTGAACATGTTTAACCTGTAGAGACAGTCACTGATGTTTACAACTCCAAGTCCTAAGCTTTTGAGATCCAGGGACACCTGGGAAGATCTTATGGGTCATGTGGTCAGAAGTGTTTGGTGAAGCTGATATATTTGCAAGAGAATGACAGTCCAAGTCTTTAGGGTCCTGGTGCTTCCTGAGACTTGGACTCTAAACAGTGACCTAAGGAGAGGAGTGGATGTATTCAGTACCAGGTCTCTTTGGACGATCCTTCCTACTGGAATGACTTTGCATCAAACTAAAGATTACTTAGTGAGACTTGGATGAGAACTGACATTGTGAGGGAATGTCAGCTGCCACATTTTGTCCATGTGGTGCATTTCTCTGGACATGATCCAGCACACCGATAGGCTCAGTGTTGAGGACTCCAGCAGCTGGAGGTCAAGGACACACATTTTACCTGGCTGTGACAGGTAATGATTATTAGATCAGTGTCAATGGACTGGTTGTATGTCTGAGTGGTTGCTATCCGGGACCCAAAGCGTTTCCATGCCTGTACATGCTCCCAAACTCGACCACTGTTCTGAGTTGTTTTCTTCTTTGTACCGCACTAAGGTGAGTTTGTTTTTGCTGTGATCCCATAAGGTGACACGTTGATCCAAATTACTCGTCACTGACTCTCGTCTTTGATCCTCAAAAGGGAGGTGGGGGAAGGGTGGTGTTGTTTTTGTTATGACCCCCTAATCAAAGGGCACCCATAGCTTTAGGTATAACAGGCTCTGATGAGAAAGCAGCTGGAGGGTTCTGAGTGCAGAGTAAATACGACACTCCAGACCGGAAACACGTCTTGCGCTGTTGATGTGACGTATTTCCGGGCACATGTGGAACTCGGCGTTCCGAGTCTGGATCTTACCTTTGCAGGCACTGATGAGGAAGTATCCGTAAGGAGTGATGCCACTGAAGGCCAGGTCGACCACGGGCCGGGTATGACCGGAGCAGGTCAGCGGAGTCTGTCTCATCGCCATCCAAGCTAACGATGAGCTAGCCGACTCGATCGACGGACAGCACGCTGACAGAACCACTCCGAATGACCGGGACTCGGTTTCCGAGTGCAAACACGATAACACCGAGTTAACGGCAGCTCTCACTCCCGGACAGTTATCGTGCTAATAGCTACAACATTGCAACTAACTAGCAACGTGCGGAACCAGCGTCGACGGACTTCTTCTGGTCTATGTACAGCCGGGTTGTAGAGAATCAGCCGGTGCAATGCCGCTACCGCCACCTGGTGGCTGCCGTGTGAAACACAGGACAGGTCTGCGCAAAACGCGTTTCATGTTCTGATCAAATTATTTGAAATCAGCCACTGCGAAGTCATTTTATGTCCTTCAAACCAACATGATGCTCTGACTGAATAAACAGTTAAACGACAATAACCGACAGATTACGTCACTATGACTTTTTTTTTTTTTTTGCTCAATGATTTTCATTTTTTGGTAACATTTCCTTGGTCACTATGCCAAGCTTTGAGTTTGCTTTAATTGACTTAATTACAGTTTGTAATGACAAACCTCTCGTCTTCATAATAATAAACAACCATACTTTATTTCTTATCAAAATCAATAATTTATTTGACAGAAGTTTTTTTTTTCCAAAGGGCTGCAGCTGTTTCCATGACATCATAAAGGGTTAACTGTCATTTTAACATTTGGATCCCCAAAAAAATATCAATTATTGTCTTACTTACCCCCCCCCAAAAAATGATGAAACGTAAAGGACAAATTAAAAGCACATGAGCCTGTTTTTATTATTATTATTTTATTCAGCCAGTGGCCACAATTCATTCTGGTGAAATCAGTTTACTGGTGCTTGAAATGTTGGAAAACGTGTTGCGAAAAGTCAAAGTGAATCATTTTTTTTTAGTTTATTGCACAAATGTAACCAATTACAGCTGCAAATACATTGTGTGTATGGGTGAGCAGGCACACACAGACATGCAGCAAAAGACGCCCAACTTCAGTGATTAGTGAGGGAAGCCACCAAGACACAGGCTGCATGTTTCTATATGATTCTGTCATGACATACATTCATGTTGTTTGATCATTTATTTGTTTTTAGGTCTCACTAAGACCCACCTGGTCCTGGAAGTTCCAGTGTTTTATTGCTGACCCACATGACACATTAAGACTGAGCATCTGTCACTCAGCTGATGTCACTAACTAACCCCGCCCCCATCTTTTCTGCTCATGTGGTAAATGTTTAACTGATGAGAAATGATGCACTTCAGGTAGAAATGGTAAAAGTTTAATGTTTGAGCTTCATCAGCACATATTTATCAGTTAAAAAAAAAAATCCATTTCAAAATTTTTGTCAAGAAACCGACATCTACAGCAAAAAATATTCAAAGTATAAAAATATATTACAAATCTGAAGTATTTACAAAGATGAACGCCGGCTACAGTTTCATTCTAGCTGTTACCTACAAGTCCTCCAAAACTACTAAGGAAGAAATAACTAAACTCCCAGCATCCCTCTGGGACAGCGTGGACACGGTGGGACAGAGACATTTCCTGTCAACCGCTCAGAAGAACATCCTGTAGGGGATAAAAAACCCTGTCAGTGCTCTGTGGATCCAAACTGGAGCTCAGGGTGCCGCTGCTGTGCATGTTACCTGTAGACGTTTGGATCGAGGAGGACCGCCATGTCTGCGGGCAGTTTGGACAGATGGACCACCTTAGTTTCCTGCTGCAAGTGCTCGCTCTCGTTCACCCAAACATCTGGCAGTCTGACACAGTTTGACACTTTAAACACTGACAGTGTTCACATCTGCACAAAACCAGCTGAGGACAAACTCAAAGAAGAGCGCGCCACATCTGTCTGAGGTCACAACGTTCAGGTCAGCCGTCGCTCACAAGCATGCACGCCCCCAGATGTCAAACTGACAGTGTGTATTTCTAAAGCGTGCACGCCCTCAGATGTCAAACTGACAGCGTGTATTTCTCAAGCATGCACGCCCTCAGATGTCAAATTGATAGCGTGTATTTTTAAAGCGTGCACATCCTCAGATGTCAAACTGACAGCGTGTATTTCTCAAGCGTGCACGCCCTCAGATGTCAAACTGATAGCGTGTATTTCTAAAGCGTGCACGTGCTCAGATGTCAAACTGATGGCATGTATTTCTAAAGCGTGCACCTGCTCAGATGTCAAACTGATAGCGTGTATTTCTAAAGCGTGCACCTGCTCAGATGTCAAACTGATAGCGTGTATTTCTAAAGCGTGCACGTGCTCAGATGTCAAACTGACAGCGTGTATTTTTAAAGCGTGCACATCCTCAGATGTCAAACTGATAGCATGTATTTCTAAAGCGTGCACGTGCTCAGATGTCAAATTGATAGCGTGTATTTTTAAAGCGTGCACATCCCCAGATGTCAAACTGACAGCGTGTATTTCTCAAGCGTGCACGTGCTCAGATGTCAAACTGATAGCATGTATTTCTAAAGCGTGCACGTGCTCAGATGTCAAACTGACAGCGTGTATTTCTCAAGCGTGCACGTGCTCAGATGTCAAACTGATAGCATGTATTTCTAAAGCGTGCACGTGCTCAGATGTCAAACTGACAGCGTGTATTTCTCAAGCGTGCACGTGCTCAGATGTCAAACTGACAGCGTGTATTTTTAAAGCGTGCACATCCTCAGATGTCAAACTGATAGCATGTATTTCTAAAGCGTGCACGTGCTCAGATGTCAAATTGATAGCGTGTATTTTTAAAGCGTGCACATCCCCAGATGTCAAACTGACAGCGTGTATTTTTAAAGCGTGCACGTGCTCAGATGTCAAACTGATAGCATGTATTTCTAAAGCGTGCACGTGCTCAGATGTCAAACTGACAGCGTGTATTTCTCAAGCGTGCACGTGCTCAGATGTCAAACTGATAGCGTGTATTTCTAAAGCGTGCACGTGCTCAGATGTCAAATTGATAGCGTGTATTTTTAAAGCGTGCACATCCTCAGATGTCAAACTGATAGCGTGTATTTCTAAAGCGTGCACGTGCTCAGATGGCAAATTGATAGCGTGTATTTTTAAAGCGTGCACATCCTCAGATGTCAAACTGACAGCGTGTATTTCTCAAGCGTGCACGTGCTCAGATGTCAAACTGATGGTGTGTATTTCTAAAGCGTGCACGTGCTCAGATGGCAAATTGATAGCGTGTATTTTGAAAGCGTGCACATCCTCAGATGTCAAACTGATAGCGTGTATTTTTAAAACTTGCGCAGTTTTCCTCCTCTGGATGATGTGGTTTGTTGTGCAGAGATGTGTGATTTTGTTGGGAATAAACAGAGTGAGTGGTCTGACTTACATGTCCTCGGGCATCCAGTGTAACAGCACCTTTACTTTTCCAGAATCTTCTTTCCTCTTTGCAATCACCTGAACAAACAACCAAGCAATGAGGGAGTGAGGAAGACGTCACACCGCCGCCGTGTGTCGCAGCAACAAATTCTCAAAGTGTTTTTGAAGCATGTTTCTATCTGTCACACACACACACACACACACACACACACACACACACACACACACACACACACACACACTGTGGTGTCAGCATGCTGTTGTGCGCACCAGGACTGCCTTCGTGAATTTCTTGTCTGATGGGACCTGAACCAAGCACCATGTGGTCACATCAGCTGACATCAAGTTCAACACGCTTAGTGACTGAGCAGTGACCTGTTGTGACCAGCAGCGTGATGACGGGAACAAATGTCAACTTTGACCTTTTGTGTGACATCACAGCGTTCACACCAGCTGGAATCCTTAAGCACTGAATGCTAACGTTGCCGTGACATCCCTGACTGTGCACGTGACTGTGCACGCTGATGGACAGCTCGTTTCTGAAACGCGTGAGCTCACCGTGCTGCGGAACACGACGCTGTGTCCATTGCCCATGCTCTCGATGTGCGTTACCAGGTTGAGGCAGATGGCTCGATGGCGGATGGCGTCCATGGTCTGAGCATCGAAGAAGTCATGAGGTCGAGCTGAAAAAAACACACGAAGTATTAAACAGACTGCAGCCAGTTAATGACATATTGATCCTCCTGATGTCTTCCATGGATATGGACCTGGTCCAATGTTTCAAAGCATTGATGGACTGATTGAGATCATTTTGACACAATCTGAACGTCTCTAGGACTGGACACGCTGCCGGGCTCACAAAGTACAAACCTGATGAGCATGGTTGATTGCAGGAGAGAACCCACTCAGACAAGAACTAGAACCCTGGACATTCTTGCTGTGATGTCACCATGCCACCTGCTGATCCACCATGTCTTGGTTTGTGATGGCCCTGGATCCAGACTAAGATCCAGGCTTTTAAGGACTACCTGGACTCAGCCACCAGAAGTGTATCTGGATGTGGTGAAAGTGTTAAACTTGTAGAGACAGTCAGTGATGTTCATGTCTCTGGGTCCTCTGCTTTTGAGACCCAGAGATGCCTGGGAAGAGCTTATGCAGACATTTTTGGTCCACGTCTTTTGGGTCCTGCTGTTCCGGCTGGTCCTGTCTCGCTGTACAGTTGTCAGACTTGGGGGTATGACTGGATCCTTGTATCCTGATGGAATGACTGTGTCCAGTGAGTGGTTACTTACTGAGACTCAGATGAGGAGGATCACTGACATTGTCGAGATGCATTTGGAGTCAAAAAGGAAATAATGTGCACCAATTCTGTTGATCACAGTTCTTCATTTCTCTGAACTCAGTCAAATCTCAAAGTAACAAACAGTGTGTGTGTTTGTGTTTGTACATACGTAGGGAACGTCTGTGCTTGTTCTTCAGTTTCTTCCTCTTGTTTAGCCCCGCCTTGGATGGAGACTCCTCCTTCATTTTGCCATTGGATAATTTAGATGAATTTTGTGAGCTGAAGTGGGTGGGCACATGGCGCGCTAGCCCCCCCTGGGAGGCAAATGTGGCATTGCAGCCTCCAACCACACACTGCAGGAAGATAATTAATGGTAAAGTTGATCCAGAGTCAAAGTCCAGATATTAAATTGTGTAAATTTTTTTTTTGTTACAAAAAAAAAAAAAAAAAAAAAAAAAAAAAAAAAACAGTTTTGATGAATAAGTCCCACAATTCCTCACATACATGTCAAAATGATGAAAACCTTTCACCCTGAAATGACTTTGGGTTTCAAAATGAGGACGATGTGCACCCGTTTTCCCCTTGAGTCATTGACATGGTCACATGGTATTTGGGTGAGAGGGGGCGTGGATCTTTCCATTTAATCTAATGAGCTACATTAATATTAACCTGTTAAAGCTCTAAAATACCACATTTTAAGGAGGAGTGAACGCAGCATCGGGCTAACAAGCAGACGTCTGGAGAAACAGACATCCAACCGACAGGTAGCACGAGCGGGATTCAAACCCGGGTCTACATATTGGCAGGCCACCTCCTGATCCGCTCAGCCTCCCGCCCTACAGTAACGTGTGCGCTGGCGTGATGTGCACTGTGTCACCTTGAAGGGTTTGTCTCCGCTGTGGGTCAGCATGTGTCTCTGCAGCCAGCTGGGACTGGTGGACGGTGTGTTGTAAACTTTGCAGCCCTTCCACAGACACACAAACACCTTTGCACACAAACACAACACAAAGTCAGAAAGCAGCAACACCCAGCGAACATCCTGAAAAAGACACAGACACACGTACGCCTCCCCGCTGCCCTTCCACGTGCGTTGCCCGGATGTGCTCCGCCAGGTCAGGGCTGCTGGTAAACTGCAGCTGGCAGTGATCCCAGCAGCAGGTGTAGCTCAGGGACTTGCCGCTTGCCGTCGCCGCGCCTCCTCCCACCACCACAGGGCCGCCGTGACCGTTAAGCATGGCAGGAGTAGAACGGCCGCTGGACACCGTGCTCTCCATGTCCATCAGTGTGCTGCTGATACTGCAAACAAAAACGCTCCAATCTGTCAGCGAGCGCTGCACGACAAACGAAACAAGAAAGACTGAAGAAGAAAGACATTTCAGATCAAAGAAAACGTGTGTGACTGAAGAAGAGCAAAAAGTTGCAAATAAAACAAAAAGTGACTGAAGAGAAAAACATGTTTCAGCTGAAAGAAAAATCAGTGAAGGTGAGAAGAAAAAAAAACATGTTTCAGCTGAAAGAAAAATCAGTGAAGGTGAGAAGAAAAAAAAACGTTTCAGCTCAAAGAAAACAAGTGACCGAAGGGAAAAACGTTTCAGATGAAAGAAAACAAGTGACTGGAGAAGAGGAAAACACATTTCAGGTCAAAGAAAACAAGTGAAGCAAAAAGTGTTTCAGATCAGAGAAAATGAGTCACTGAAGAGAGAAAAAAACATTTCAGATCAAAAAATGAGTGACTGAAGGAGAGAAAAAAAAAAACATGTTCAGCTCAAAGAAAACATGTTTGAGATCAAAGAAAATGAGTGACTGATGAAGAGGAAAAACATATTTCAGATCAAAGAAAACGAATGACTGGAGAGAAAAAACCCATTTCAGCTCAACGAAAAGAAGTGATTGAAGGAGAGCGAGAAAGAGAACAAAAGTGTTTCAGGTCAAAGAAAATGACCTAAGGGGAAAAAAAAATTCAGATGAAAGGAAACAACTGACTGATTAAGAAGGGGGAAAAACATTTCAGATAAAAGAAAACAAGTGTGACTGAAGGAGAGTTTCAAATCAAAGAAAACCAGTGACTGACCAAGAGGGGGAGGAAAAAACAAACAAACAAAAAACTTACCAGGTCAAAGAAAACGAGTGACTGAAGAAAGTAAAAAATAAAATAAAAATAATAAAAAATAAATGAATTTCAGACAAAAGACAATGAGTAGGCCCGGCCACACGGCACTTAACGAAGGGCAATGAAGCCCAAACAAAACAAGAAATCTGGACTTTCGTTGACATCGTTTAACCTTCATGCAGGGAAGGGAAGAAAAAAAAACAAAAAAAAAAAAACTTTATTTGCTAAACATTTCCCCCCAAACTAACCTCTGACCTCACAAAATTACTAAGCAGTTGCAACTGATAGCTCACACATTCTCTGTTTGAAATGGTAAAATTCAAAACATGGACTTTAACGCCACAAACGTCTCGTCTCAGATATGACCTTTGACCCCACACGAAGGCAATGTTTCTGTGCACTGAACCTGAATTTGGGAATCAACTTTTCCAAAACATCAGCTGACAAAAGGGCAAACGAACAACCCCACTACAAACGGCCGCGCGGCTATCGGTTGGCGTTTTCTCGCCCAGCTACAAAACGCCAGCAGATAACCTCACTGGAAACGTAAAATACCTGGATGACTGTTCTACCTTCACAGAGTCAGGTCAACTCAGGTCGAGGAGTATCTGACGGTGCTCCGGCCACCAGTCCACACAACTGTCCTCGGTTCAGACTGGACTATCAGACAGACCGGAGGACCGCCCCGATCTCCAGAGTCAGTGGTTTGGTCCTGAGTCCAGTCTGTGACCACAGTTGGGGGGGCAACTGTGCACTGAGAACGCACCACCTAACAGACCCTACAGACTTTGGGGTTTAGCCTTGCTGTCTGGTCTGCTGTCCGAAGGAGTTTGTCCTGACCACTGTAGTCAATGTCCTCTAGAGGATTGTTGGTTTGGACATTAACCTTGTGAAGCATCTTGAGGAGACTCGGGTTATGATTTTGGTGCTATATGAATAAAATGATTTCACAGTACAGTGTCAAACACAACGCAGGTCCAGTTTTTCCCTGTCCCAGTCCATCCAGACTGTCTCGTCCAAACCCTCCCTGTCCCAGTCCAGACCGTCCCTGTCCCAGTCCAGACCCTACCTGTCCCAGTCCAGACCGTCTCGTCCGAACCCTCCCTGTCCCAGTCCAGACCGTCTCTGTCCCAGTCCAGACCGTCTCGTCCGAACCCTCCCTGTCCCAGTCCAGACCGTCTCTGTCCCAGTCCATCCAGACTGCCTCATCCGAACCCTCCCTGTCCCAGTCCAGACCGTCTCTGTCCCAGTCCATCCAGACTGCCTCATCCGAACCCTCCCTGTCCCAGTCCAGACCGTCTCTGTCCCAGTCCATCCAGACTTCCCCGTCCCAATTGTCCCTGTCCCAGTCCAGACAGTCCCATTCTCAACACACTCTGGCCAAATTCAGACCATCCCAGTCCCAGTCCCAGTCCAGACCCCCTCTCTTCATGTTTCCTTCACCCATCACTGGGCGTCACGTGACAGCTGCGGGTTCCCAAAGTGCGGTTTGGGGTCCGTCAGGATCACTTCAGCTCGTTACGGTTACTAAAGCAGGATCTCCTGAAAACTAGTTCTTGTTCTTGAACTCTGAAGGAAAAAGTTCTTAGATTTCCTCCCGTTTTACTCTGAGGTTTGTCCAGACCCAGTAAGACCCCGGGCGGGTTCCGATGGTCCACTAACCTGTCCTCTGAATCCAGTTCCACGCTGTTCCGTCTCTTCGGGACTCGGTCCGCGGGCTTCGTCAGCTCGATGCTCGGTCCCGCTCTTTGTTCTTTAAGGACCCGGGAACCCTCGTGTCCGGACCCGGGGCTTGTCGCTAAAGTCTCCGGTACGGGACTTGGGGCCCCCTGGCAGTCCCCGGCGCCCGTTTCCGGTCCTTCTCGGCCCGGCGACGGTGTTTCTTTGTCCGCAGCGCGGTGGCCGCCGCTCGGATCCGTTCCGGTGTCGCCCGGTTCCTGTTCGGGCTCCGGCACGGCCTCTAGCCGTGTACCGGTTTGTCCTACTTCACCGGAACCGTTCGAACCCGACACACGTTGAGAAACAGGTTCGATCCCTTTGTTCGGTATTTCAGCCATTTCGGTCCAGTTGGTGTAAAAGTTATCGTCACAACGTGTGCTTCAGACGTGACGTCAGCCAAAGCTCGTGTAGAGAACAGACGTCTCACTTCCTGTATGAAGCGGAATCATCACGAAGCTTCAAATATGAACCAAGAAGCGCTCCGGACGCTTCACAATCAACAAGATATCTGAAGCACGTCAGGTTCAACGCATTCATGAAAAATAAAATCTCAAACTTTAAAAACTTAACAGTAGTAGTTTGAAAATGATGCCGACTGACGGTAATTAAAAAAAGAAAGGCAGGAAGTGTCAGAGTGAGCCATCTCGATAAAGCCGATGATCTTTGGCATTGTGGCTTCTCACTCCACGTGTTCTGACAAACAGAAAAAAAAAGTTCCCCAAAGACAAGAAAGTGTTAAGATTAAAAACAAAAAAGTTCCACACACGTGAATGAATTCAGATTTAAAATAACATAAAAAACACAATGAATACACCGTAACTTTAGATTGGTAAAGTAAACAGGTGGCTCATATTTGAATTTAAAAAGACAAAAGCATACAATAATGTGGAAACTCGTGATGAAAAGCCAAGATAACCTGAAACCAGTATTTTATTTTTCATATTTCAACATTCAGTAATAATGCTGCAGTCCTATTTTGTAAAATGTTCTAAATATGTGACACTGTCACAAATAAAGTGTAACTATTTCATAAAATCACTAACTGGATGCCAAAAAATAAGAATTATTTCTTCACAAAATTACGCTACATGCTAACTAGATAGACTACCTTGGATAGCCATAGCAGCTGCTAATCCATTTACAATTATGCAGTTTTTCTTCTACTAAATATTCTAAGTGAATGAAAAATTGACTTAAAAAACCTCTAGCAATATTAGCCATAACACTACATAAATTCAATAACCTGAAAGTAAGCTAATCATTTGCAACTATTCATCTTAATCAGAACACATAGCTATCAGAACTGAAAAATAATAAAAGGTTTCATCAGAAATTCTGATTTATCAGATTTTTGTAGTAGTTACGCTGCTCCACACTTGCTAGCTGTAGGGTCACGCTCACCTTTAACACCATGTTATGTTTATTCAAGAGAAAATATTTGTACAAAAAATTCTCAGCGGGCTATTTTTTTTTTTAAATCAAGTGATTTCAACAAACTGGATCAGGCGACAACTAGTTAGCAGAACTTTCGGTGAACGGCTCACGATGGCCTGTGATTGGACAACAGCAGAAAACTGCCCCACCTACAGAGGGTGTGGCTTGACTCCACAATCAGATCAAATTACATTAATGTGTCAAAGGTCGAAAGTAGTTCAAAAACATTAACGATAAAAATCCACTCATTCGTGTTTTAAGAACAATGTTTATTTCACATGATATAAAACAGATGATATGAACTTTTTGCATATTGACCTTAATAATATTAATAACCTCTTAAGTCATGACATTCACTATGTACATAAGTTAGGCTATCATTTTTATTTTTTACAGTTTATACATGTCTTTAAAATGTCGTATGTCCTGGAGATCCAAAGTCTGACTTATTGCTTTGTACGTGTGCTATTCTGTGATTCCACTAGAAATCCCCATAAAGTCCCATCAAACCAAGAAAAACTCAATTTAAAAGTAGACCCGAGATCTAAAACATTAGCACCCCAAATGCTGTCACATGTCACAGCCCAAACACTTTATTCTGGCAAAAACCTGGACCAGGTTTTTCTGAGTCCAGGCCTAAAGACTAAAAACCTGGACTAGGTGTTGCTTAGGCCTGGCCTAAAGAATAGAACCCTGGACCATGTTTCTTCTGAGGCCAGGCACAAAAACAAACAACTTGTACCAGTTTCTTCTGAGGCCAGGCCCAAAGACAAACAACTTGGACCAGGTTCTTCTTTAGGCCAGGCCCAAAGACAAACAACTTGGACCAGGTTCTTCTTTAGGCCAGGCCCAAAGACTAAAAACCTGGACTAGATGTTACTGTGGCCAGGCCCAAAAAGTAAAAACCTGGACTAGATGTTACTGTGGCCAGGCCCAAAAAGTAAAAACCTGGACTAGATGTTACTGTGGCAAGGCCCAAAGAGTAAAAACCTGTCTCAAGTGTTATGGAAGCCAAGCCAACGAACATAAACCTGTACCAGGTTCTTCTGAGGAAGGGGGCAAAAGGTGGAAAAGCCTGGACCAGGTTCTTCTGCTACCAAGGCCAAAGGCTAAAAATCTGGATCAGGTGTTACTGGGGCCAAGACCAAAAACTAAAAACCTGGGCCAGGTTTTACTGAGGCCAGGAACCCTGACGCAGATTGAAATGGCAGAGTGCAGGTAAAGCGCTGATGTGAGCTCAGGGACACTGATCTCCAGCAGAGATCACAAATCAGTGTTCCTCCTCATCATCATCATCAGGAATCCTCCTCTTCAACTTAATCTTTAGGAATCCTCATCATCACCATTACCACCATGACTCCTCTTCCTCGCCAACAGGACACCTCTTCCTCCTCCTCAGCAGTATTGGTCACATGGTCACAATGTTTCAATCAGTATCACAGTTCTATTTGATAGTGATTATTTCCCACAAACAAATCAAATACGTCAAGATTGTGAAACATTCCTTACATACTAAGGCCCCACCCACATGGAGACAGGTTTAGGTGTATCTGCAAAAGATTTGTATCGTATAGATGTTTTGTCCACATGGAACTGGCGTTTTCAGAACCCAAAACTGCTACTTTTGGAAAATGGGTCCCAGAGTGGATAAATCTGAAAATGCCAGATTTGCGTCTTTGTGTGTACAAGCAATATGGAACATTTCTGAAACTATGATGTCACAGTCCCACCTCTCTAACCTCAGCCTGTCATAATGAATGACGTGTTGTTGCTAACAGGGCAATTTAACATACCTTGTTTTTTTCTTGGTGGATCTTTCATGGCATTTATTTTCATCATGAACAGAATGCTGAAGAGATGAAGAATGCCTGTGGTGAACACTGGCATGAATAAAGGGACCATTGCAACAGTAATAACTGCAGAAGGGACTTTCAGCTTTTAAAGTATTTTTTCTTCTTCTTGGTAGGGACAGCAGCCTGAGTAATCAATGTTTGTAGACAAACGCAGAGGGACTTTTTGACAACACAGTGCTTATGCACAAATAATTTGCACGATAAGGAATTACCGCATTTCCAGACATCATCTTCCAAAACAAGGGTGTCTTATGTGGACAACAGTTTTCAGCTGATGGTGATGAATCCGACTGAAAGGACGCAACAGGTCAGATTAAAAGACTTTATATTTACTCAGTGTCTTAGCTTCTGCTGCTACATTGATTAGCTCCTTACTCCAGTTATGTTCATGCTCCACATCTTGTTCTGTTTGTATGGAAGCGTTGCAGTATCTCATACAGGCCTGATATAAGTACTAGAGCCCGACTGATATGGATTTTTTGAGGCTGATGCCGATAACGATATTTGGATGAAAAAATGCAGATTATCGATAAATCGTCTGATTTTCCAATAGCCGATAAATCAGCTGATATTATTATTATTTTTTTAAATGAATAAAATGTTCTTTTTTGGACCCTTAACAAAAAAGGTATGAGTTAAAAGCTGAAGCTTTGTCCTCATATTGATTAACTTTATAACAGAGAAGAATTTTCAGGTTCAAAAAATGCAATTAAGCATTAAACCTTTGTGAAATTAGCAAATACATATCCTTAAAAAGAGTTGTGAAATACATCTGATCTTGTACCTCTTGTTGCTGCAACTTAGATATAAGTTCAGGATAAGGATATAGAGCAGGGTTGGCCAGGTTCGGTCCTCGAGAGCCACATTCCTGACACACTTAGTTGTCTCCCTGTTCCAACACACCTGAATCCAATGAAAGACTTGTTAGCAGACTTTTAATGAGCCTTTTATTGGATTCAGGTGTGTTGGAGCAGGGAGACAACTAAGAGTGTCAAGAATGTGGCTCTCGAGGACTGAACTTGGCCACCCTGATATAGAGTCTTATAAACTTATTGGTATGCTTTTGTCAGCCGATCAGTGCAGGCAAACGTCGGGGGCCGGTGATGAACACATTTAAGCAGGGGTGTAAGCAGCTCTCAGTTGAATGAAGTCAGAGCTCCATCTACTGGACAAACGGTGCAAGGACATTTTGCATTGCAGACACAAACATTATTTCACTGTTCTGTTTATGAGAAATTATCGATGTTCTATTGGCAAAATTTCAGCCGATAGTAAGTACTTTGAAAAGGGCTTATATCAGTCGGTCTTTAATAAGTACTACAGCGTTTTCAGCCGGTTTCAGTGGTTTTGTGTGGATGCAGATTTCTTGAAACAGTGGTCTAGGGAAAATTCTGTTACCGTGTGGACAAGGCCTCAGTCACATAACCAAAAAGGTGTACCAGACTTTGTTTTTAACAGTGTGTCTACAAATCGGTTTGGAATGAGAAAGACCAAACAGGGCTTTGATGAATTCTGCCTTTTTTTGTGTGACCTGCTATACAGAGTTTTATCCATCTTTATTTGTTTTAAGTCTGTCTTTTTACATTTAGTGAGTGGGTAGAACTATCGAGAACCATTATTTGGACTTTGAGTTGGCGTGGCCAGTTCTTCACACTCTTTTTCTTCTTGATGCTGGTCTGCTGCCGTCTGCCACAAAATGAAGCCGACAATACCAAGATGATGGGATTATTGTCAACCGAGAGCTCCTCCCGTCTCTATGATCTTTGGCGAAGGGGGAGGGTCCAACAAACATCTCTTAGAGGGATACAGGAGACTGGTTTCTCCCAGAGAAATGTATTATTAATCACCATCATGTCCAGGCCGAAGAGTTTTTATTGATGCCTAAAGGATGACATTACTTGTCTCCATAATTAATGACTGAATTGGCGTCAGGATTAATTAAGTTTTCTATATCTGAAGATGTGCAGAGGAAAAATAAGCAAGTATTTTTTCCCGATAAAAGATTGTTTCACAACCTTGAAGTTTTTCATAATGTGTTTGGGCGGAAAAAACGGTTTGTGGTTGGTTGCAGTAAGGTCAGAGGTCACAGCTGTCAGGAGGTGGCACTCTCTGGCTGTATTTGAACTCTACAGGACACCGTTGTGGACTTGAAGCCGGCACCGCTCACATATCCCTGGTCACCAGAGTGAAGGTCTGCGCTGCAGCGAAGACAAGAGACGAGGGAGTCACATGACCAACATTCCAGATGAATCATTTGATTTAAAAACAAACAAACACACAAACAAATCTTCATGTTTTTTTTTTCCAATGCACCCTTTTTCCAATGTGGTTTTAATACTGCAAATGGCAAATAAACTTGAACCTGTTTGGGGTTGGAGATGAATAAAACTTTCTTTAGCGTATACTGGTTGTGGTCAGGAGGTGACCTGATGGATCCAGGTCAGGACCAGATCACTGGATCCACTCCTGCTCCTCTGTACATAGTTTTACTGCTGATTTATCATTACTGATCATGTGGAACCAATCAGAGAGTGCTGTGGGTGGGGCATAGAGTGTGACTCCAAAGTAACACATTTTTAAATTTATTTGTATCTGCAATCAGATTTAACAAAAAGAAAGCGAGGCCTGTAATGATAAAAACACTGAACACTGGATCCGATAATCTGCCGATCGTGGATATACTTTTGTTTTGTTTTTTTAACGCGTGAGGAAGAATTTGTCACTTACACGTCAACATGTTGTTGTTGTGTTTGTCGTCTGTTGTTAACTGCTTGTAGGAAGTGAGGCTCATCTCCAGCTTCTCCTCTCTGACCGTTTCCTGTTCGTGTGTCTGCATCACTTCCAGCTGGTCCACGTCCGGTTCTGGGCTGGTTGTCCCGAGGCTGCGAGCAGCAGTAGACTGAGGTCAGGGGTCAATCTGCATCATCTGTATTTTATCACACATGTGACTCTAGCACCACAGTGATGTCCTCACAAATCATTTTTTCTCTCAACTAATAATAAGCTCAATGGAATGCAGGTAAAAAAGAGTGAAAGGTCAAAAGATCAAATCTTTGACATGGCTGTGAACCAACGTGGGGTCGAAGAACGCTGTCAATCAATCATTCTATCATTTTAGCCTTTTTTTTTTTTTTTTTTTACTGCACGGTCAGATGGCAGCTGCTTCATCACCGTGACAACACACCTGTTGTCGCTTGGGGTCACATCTGGCTCTCTGCTTTGGTCTTCTTCAAAGGTTTGAAGGTTCCCTGTTTCCACGAGCTGATGCTCTGTGTTCAGGTCCACAATCACCGCGGGGTGACTTTCACCCTGTTGAAACACACAGACATCTTCGTTAGAAAAGTACTTAGTGTCAGTAGAATTAACACTGTTGCTGTCCCGCCACTATTCCAGGTCAAAACCAAACAGCTAACCACCTACAACCACAATTCCAGGTCAAAACCAACCAGGAAACCACCTTCAGTCACTATTCCAGGTCAAAACCAACCAGCTAACCACCTACAGCCACAATTCCATATAAAACCCAACCAGCCAGCAACCTACAGCCACTATTCCAGGTCAAAACCAACCAAGAAACCACCATCAGTCATTATTCCAGGTCAAAACCAACCAGGAAACAACCTTCAGTCACTATTCCAGGTCAAAACCAACCAGCTAACCACCTACAGCCACAATTTCATATAAAACCCAACCAGCCAGCAACCTACAGCCACTATTCCAGGTCAAAACCAACCAGGAAACCACCATCAGTCATTATTCCAGGTCAAAACCAACCAGGAAACCACCGTCAGTCATTATTCCAGGTCAAAACCAACCAGGAAACCACCTTCAGTCACTATTCCAGGACAAAACCAACCAGCTAACCACCTACAGCAACAATTCATTTCATTTATTTATTTAAATGAGACAATACATATTAATGAACACATAAAGTGTAAATATGTCAGATTATAGCCATGGGCTAATTTCCATCTATAGTCCCTGACAGACTATAAAAATTAAACAATTTTCAGTAAAAACACACAAACATCACAGGAGCTTTCAATACAACAACAGACTACATTACATATGGGTCACTAACTACTACAACAAGACACAGACTAGACAAAAGACAGGAAACAAAAGGACACTTCCAGGTCAAACCCAAACACCTAACTACCTACAGCCACAATTCCATATAAAATCCAACCAGCCAGCAACCTACAGCCACTATTCCAGGTCAAAACCAACCAGGAAACCACCTTCTGCCACGATTCCAGGTCAAAACCAACCAGCTAACCCACTACAGCTACTATTTCACATAAAACCCAAGCAGCTAACCACCTACCACCACTATTCCAGGTTAAATCCAACTAGAGAACCACCTTCAGCCACTAATTCCAGATCAAACCCAAGCAGCTAACCCACTACCACCTATATTACAATTGTTGTTGTTGTTCATTCAGCTGCTCCTGTTCCCCCCCAGGGTCACCACAGCAGATACAGCCTGATCCGTATTTGTATTTAGCACACGTTTTATGCCAGATGCCCTTCCTGACGCAACTCCAGTGTAACCTGGAGAAACACACACAGCTGCTGGTGTTCCAAAGACGTCTCCCATCCAAGTACTAACCAGATCCTGCACTGCTTACCTTCTGAGATCTGACAGGATCAGACTGACACAGAACTACTACCTATATTACAGTATCATGAGTATTTTAGGCTGTTGAACACTTGTACAGTGATCGGCATGATGGAAGAAAAAAAAAAAATCTCCTTCGGGTGTAATCATGGTGCAGGTTTGTGTTTCTGTTGTTTCTTGTGTTTGTGTTTCCAGTAATCAACAGAAATATGCCTTTAAAGCTCAAACACAGACTGAAATAAATATGACACCATGAACCTGTGAGGACGTCTGTGTATGTGTCGTAGCAGCCGTCCCACTCTCCTCCAGGACAGACCCCTTCACTTGCTGCAGTGCCGAGTCCAAGTCTGGGTTCGAGCACGGTCCTCCTGCCTGGACCTGGTTCTGCCAACACACAGAGCCACCAGTCATGAAGTTCACAGTCCAGTGTTGCTGTCAAGGCCTAAACTATCCAGGACAAGGCTGACACCCCCCACAAAGCCCAGACCATGTTTTTAACCCCTCAACACCAAGGCAGCATCCCAGACAAAGGCCCGATCAGTTCCTAGTGCAGTTATACCTGCAGGATGGGAAAGGGTTGGTCTTTGTTGAAGGACGGCGAGCGGGACGGCGTTTCTCTCTTCTTCTCTCTGAGTGAGGAAGCCTCTTGGTTTCTCCTCATCCTCTCCAGCTGCTCTTCCAGGCTCATCCTGGTTCTGCCCACTTCCCGCTCTCCAAATCCGAACTGATCCACTGCACTTCTGGGACGATCCTGGACACAATAAGTCTCACAGTGTTAATTCTGTGTGACTTCAGAGACTCTTAGCCACCCATTTGAAATCACCTCATTCTTTGTCCTTGTGGTTAGTTAGTTGGTTATCGTGATGTTATGAGCAAACTTACAAATCTGGACTCTGGTTTTTTCGTCTTCCTCAGCGTAACGTAGGAGGCGATGGTGGACGACTCAGGGGGCTTCTTGGGTGATTTGGTCCTGGAAGGAACAATGCCCACATGGTAAGACGGAACTGTTGGACAGAAGACAGATGCACATCGAAGAAAACAGAACATTAGATTAAAAAACAAAACAAAAAAACACCAGCATTTTTCCATGGAAGCTTCCATCATTTCCTGTGAGGGTCCAGAGGTGGACATGGAAGGTACCTTTAGAGGCTGCAGCCTCTTTAGCCTCCACAGATATCTCTGTCTTGTCCTCGGTGTTGACCTCGTCCACTTCCTCCTTCACTGTAGTCAGCTCGGGCTCACTCTTATACAGCCGGTAATCTGGAGCTTGCTGTGAGGAAGACGAGTGTGAAGACTGAAGGTTCCAATACACACTGCCAGGGTTCAAACATCAGCAAGCAGAGTTCTAAAGCAGGTCCAGAGTGGTTCCCATGATGATCATGTGGATTTATTTTTTTTAATTATGTAGAAGTTAGAGAATTCTTTGGGGTAAAATCAAGGTATTTCCATCTACAGATTAAAATGCACAAAGGTGTAATCTTGTAATCTGGCTTCTTAACTACAAAAGGTCAATAAAAGGTGATTTAAAACAACATGACCCCTTTAAATCAGGATGATGTGGGACGAGGGCGAGTCTAAGACGATGAAAATGAATGTGAGCGCACAAAACGTTGAGATGGAATGAAGAGGGGAGGGGCCAACATTCAGCGGGCTTACGCTGTGAGCCCCGTTCCTGCAGGTGGGCTTGCGGTCCTCAGGGCGGTATGTGGGAGGAGGCAGGCGGGCGCTGGACTGAGCGTGGTGGGAGGAGCACTCTGAGTCATAGTACTGAGGGAGGGGCGGGCGTGGCGGAACACAGTCGCCCTCTTTGAAGGAACCCAGCGTCAGCAGGGCGACTGCCTGTTAACAGTTAAGAGTCGACTCACTCCAAACCAGCTGATTACGCTTCTCTCGCCGGTGAAAATATTTGACATAAACAAATCGAATATAAAAATACTTAAGTGTTTTTTTCCAAATTCCAGCACTTTCATCATTCAGCACCTCTGTTCCTCTGATTTACACAGTGAGATAATTACCTCAATTTAATTTTGATTCTCAAGTTATGGTCACAATATCTACAAGAGAGAATTCCAAACCTCAGCTGACAAATGTGTGAAGCGCATGCAGGTTCTGCTGTACCTCGTTCTTCTGAAGGCTGGACAGAGGCCTGGAAGCAGGAAAACCTGAGGGACATAAACACTTGTCACAAGCAGAAACATCTACAGACGTGTTAAAGCATTCTGAACCATGCAGATCCAATATGGATGAGTGTCTGCCGAAAAGCTACAATATAAAATGAAAACAAAAGGTCCCAGAACAGAACCCTGAGATACCCCATATTGCACCACAGAGGATTTTGGATGCGATATTGTTGTACAAACTGTAAGTCTGCCCAGCAATAAAGATCATTAGTATCAAAAGCTGCACTTTTTTAAAAAAATTAACAAAAGGACATAAACACCCCTCACTGCTGTCATTCACCAGAGGCAGACCTGACGCGGCTGAGGACTCACTGCTGTCTGTGCTCCGCTGGACTTTGGTTTTGGCCAGAGCCTCCATCACGTCCTGGATCCTCCACAGCTCCTTCTGGATCTGGATGTGCCGCTGGCTTGGAGGTTCTGTCTGAGGTCACATACAGTTCACAAGGCAGTTCAGTACTCTACAACCTGTGTGTGTGTGTGTGTGTGTGAGTGAAAGAGAGAGAGAGAGACCTGTGGGCTGCCCAGAGCCTCCAGCTGCTCCAACAGATTAGATTTAGTCAGCGTGACGTCAGATTCCAGTCGGTCATACTCGTTCCAAGAGCGCTCCAGCTCCTGTAACCATGACAACATGGGTCCAAATCAAGGTTCATGTTATTACACGTCAGTTTGGGTTCACACTGCAGCGTTGGTGTGACACTAACGAAGTTTTCATCAGGCTTAGTCTCTGTGTAGATGACACTGCTTACATTGTAGATGTGTGTGTGTCTGATGCCGTCTTGCAGTCAATTTGGTGGATGAATGAATTGCTTTCATTTTAACTACATGAATACTGTTATTTGAAGAATAATGAAAAGCACATAAAATAAATATGACTGCTTTAATGAAGAGCAGAAATCCCAGGAGGATCCCCCCCCATCAAAAGACAGACACATTCTCTCTTTAGAAGCTAAACTTCAAGGTCTTTTTTATTTATAATTCCTGACAAATGGTCTGTGATTACGGTCTGTTTTACTTTGTGAGGTCGGACTCACAGCGCTGACTCGGGACAGCTCTCTACAGGTGCTCAGCAGGCCGCTCTGCAGGACGTCCCGCTGCTGGATGAGGTTCTGCGTGGCCGCGGGGGCGGAGCCTCGTGCATTGAGCTCCTGACTGGCAGACAACAGCGCCGTCTCCAGGGTGTCCTGTGACACACACACACACACACACACACACACACACACACACACACACACACACACACAGTTGCTTATTGTGCACACGTGTATATGTATGCACAGACAATATCATGCAACCTGTCTCTCTCTCTCTCACACACACACACACACACACACACACACACACACACACACACACACACACACACACACACACACACACACACACACACACACACACACACACACACACACACCCTCTTACACATATGCATGCAGACCTTTTCACGGTGCAGCTGCTGCAGTTTGTCCTCCTGCATCCTCACCACCTTGTCCTGCTCGCAGAGTCGACTCAGTTTGGTCTGAAAGACACACACACACACACACACACACACACACACACACACACACACACACACACACACACACACACACACACACACACACACACACACACACACACACACACACACACACTCTGAGTCGATTCATCGACTTTAGCAGCACGTTTGACTGGACACTGTAGTCTTACGTCTGTGTCCATGTCCTCCGTCCGCTGGATGATGGAGTCATCTTTGTATTCTTCCGTTTTGACCTGTAATGAAGGCGTACACTCAGAAGGACAGCAGGGGGCGCCCACAACATACGTGAACAACTGCGCTAAAAGTCATCGGGGCCGCTCTCTGTAGTTTAATCGATTATCAGAAACATCATTTTAATTATGACTCATGAAATCAAGACAGTTACTGCGCAGTGTGATGACCTCACAGGTTCACTTTCTATATAACCCTTTCAGGTGGTCAAAGGTCGCTGTTGGAAGGTTTTAACCCACGGCTGCAGTTTTTTTTTGTTTGTTTTTTTTCCCTGAGAAACTACAGTGACATTTTGGTAAAGAATGTTCATAAACTTTTCATTCACTCCAGGATGAGAGAGTGAGTGTATGAAGGGATGAACTCCACATCATTTATTCTATAATAAGGGTTAATTTTTTACCTGAGCTGAAACTCGCAGATAAAACATGCCAAATGTTGTTTATGATGCTCAGTCACACCTGAAGCCAAATTTTTTTCAAAACATGAAAACAGAACATGAGGAGGAAGTACAAAACTTCACATTTTGAAGCTTTGACTAAAGCACAGAACTGCTCCGTGCACGAGTTTGTACATTTTTTAAAATTCATGTAAATAACACCAAACACACCCGCAAACATGACGTCACTGGTTTCACGCACACATTTAGTGCATTAGCGCTGATCTGTCGACATATCTGTCGACTGAACGTCTCCGAGTCCTTCCGCAGCAAAGTCGCCCAAGCATCGTAATTAAATCTCAAATCGACACCAAAGAGCGTGTGAGCAGTGACCAATAATATCACACTTAAACAACAACACACGTAAAAGTGTATCGATGAAAATAAATAAATAAATAAATAAATGTAGACCTCATGTTTAAAACAAATACATGAAAGCTGATCTGATGTTTCCATGGTGACACTGAGGCGGTGATGGAGAAGGATCCATGGACCAACAGCATCAAACAAAAAAAATGAAATGAGACAGTGTGACTTCCTGATGAAGGAGGTGAAGATCTGACTCAAGTCTCTCCATCTTTAGGTTAATCTCACTTTATGCCAGAAACTTTAACGGCTATAGCGGAGAAAAAAGTCATTGTGAACCCACAGCGACTTTCTGCAGGTTAAACAAATGGTTTAGACAAACTGTGGATTGGTAGACTTGGACTGGGACTTGAGCCAGAACCTGCCGGGCACCTTACTTGCTGGTAGAGTTGCGGCCGTGGTGCCGAGTTCTCGATCATAGTGTGAATCATGAAGATTAGCGGCTCGTTCTCCTTTTTCTAGCGGAGCACCGAGGAGGAAGAGAACACAAAAATGCAATAACACATCAGCCCGAGTGGGCGTGGCCTTCTACGCCACATCAGAACCCTGCACATTCAGCCTTTCACTGATCCATTCTTTTTCTGTGTAGTTAAGGCTCACAGACTTTCTGCACACCTTTCACAATAAAAGCATTCCAGCAGCTCAAAGACACCTAAAGTCTAATAAAGTTCATATGGACCTGACTTGAGACCAGAGTCAGTCTTATGGTTTTACTTGTCAACGATCACTTATTGCAAACAAAAACAATAACAGGTGGCTAGAAGTGTGAAGGACTGTGGCTTTAAGGTCCTTCAAAGCTGAAAGAGCAGTGAATGAACATGAACCCAGAAGATGTGGACTATTATCCTGATGCAAAAGTGGACCTCAAGCAGCTGTCAGACAACTGGTCCATCTCCACCTCCCCAAAGAAACCATCTGTCTGCTACAGCCAGGAGAAACATGGGCATGTCCTTGGCTTTCTTCAGCCACTGGGATCCTCAACAGACACCTGCATGCTGGTTCACATCCAGAGAAACGCACCACGTGGACAAAATGTGCTGATGTTCCCTCAGAATGTCAGTGATCCTCCTCATCTGAGTCTCACTAAGTAGTTGTTAATTTGACACAAAATCATTCCAGCTGGAACCAAGGATCCCCCCAGAGACCTGGTACCAAAGACACCCAGGCATAAGGTCACTGGTTAGAGTCCAAGTCTGACAATCATATACTAAGACAGGAAGCACAAGGACCCTGAAGACGTGGACCAGAAATTCACAGCCAACAGATTCCACTCATCTCAAAGGATCATCGCATCAAAGCACCCAATGTTTGGGCGAGCAAGTTTACTGGAACATGTGACTGGCAGATGTTTCTTATCATCCTTCTTGAAGTTCTAAATCTGTACGCTTGGTTTTAGCTCTAGCTTTCAGACTGCAGGTTCTTCTTAAATGAATACATCAACTCAAAGACTAGAGAGCTGCGAAAAGCAAAAACTCTTCCACAGTGTAGACGGAACCTGCTAGTTACCTGGTGACCAGCTTTATTCCAACAAAAGAACCACAGAATTTAGTCTCCAATTACTACAGAATATCATCACCATTTCCACTTTATTTGTTTTCAAAATCTCTGAGAACTGTTTTCCCACCAATATTACTCTGGGAACAAATGGTGACCACAAAAAAGAAAAATTCTCCAAATACAAAGTGCAAACATCACACCACGCCCCTCACCGATAAGTCATTCAGATAACAGACTGGTAATCGATTTTCATTTTAATGTGCTAAAGTCAGCGAAATCAAAGTCGAGACAGTTGTGACAGTTTGTTCAGAACAGAGGAAAAAAAAGAAGAAAATGAAGAGTCAGAGAAAAATTTAAATGTAGTATTTTGGTTCAGAAATGAGTTCTCACCTGCTTCTCCAGGTACATAAGGTTCCTCTGGAGGTGATGGCAAAGAACATCAGTCTGCAGCAGTTGCAAGAAGAAGAAGAAGAAAGGAAGCAGTAGAAGGAGGAGAAAGAAGGAATAAGGAGGAGAAGAGACATTTTATAGGGATGGAAAGAAAAGCAGCAAAGAGAAATTCTTCAGGAAGGAGTGGACAATAAAAACGGACTCTAAGATGGGAACATCTGACGAGCACAGGAGAAAATGTGATCATCAAATACTAATAAATTATCAGGGGCTAGAGCAAAAATAACCTGACTCAATGTGTCCCTGGTTTGCAGTCTGAGTAGAACCATCAGGAATTTGTGTATTTATGTGGAAAGCGCGACCTGACTGAGAAGTAAGAACGCTTTAGGTATTAGGTGTCTTTGTTGTGCAGCCAGCAGATAGAACACATCATACATACGTAGACTTAAACATAACATGAGCTTAAATACGGCATGAAAACTCCCCAAACAAGAGACATAATAATGCAACATAAAATAAAAAGAAAAACTAGTTAAAAACACTCACGTGATAGTGTTTAGAAACCTACCAAAAGAGTTCTTGTACCTATTAGACTTACATCTTTTGGACCTTTATTAGCGCATTTACATCATGCCATCCCCAGAAAGAGATTTTAGATGGATTTTGGATTAAAAAAAAAAACTTTTGTGTTTTTTAGTGTTTATTGTTATGCGTCACGGGACTGCAGTTGTGCTTTTAGTTTAACCACAGCGAGGACACTCAGACCACTTGAAAGAAAAGAAACTTTAAAAACATGTTTGTAAAACTCTCCTTTTTGTGTGCTGTGACACACTCAAACCCCCCCCCCCACAGGCAGAGGTGTCAAACTGATTCCAGAAAGGGCCAAGAGGGTGCAGACTTTCTTTGCAACCACCCACTCCACCAGATGGTTCCACTGACTAACATCACTTTGAGCAGATCAAATCAGTTAATCAGTGAAATCACCTGGTGGAATGGGTGGTTACAAAGAAAACCTAAACCCTCTTGACCCTTTCTGGAATCCGTCTGAGACCTCTGACAAAGGCCTGACAGGAAAAGACAGGGACTCGTTGCCAGGAGAAATGACAAAAATAAAACAAACATTCAAAAAAAAAATCCATTTGTGAAAGTTTTGAACATGGTAAATTTTATATCTTGTGCCCCGCCTTAATTTTGCGTTAGCGCGAACCTTGTCTTTTGGCAGCCCAATTGATGGAATTCTGTCACAGTGATGGAGACCTTTAATGCCTGTGGTATATCCACAATAAATTAAACTGATATTTCCACACCTCATCAACTGCAGTGCCATCCTGCTCCTTATCAATATGATGGTCACACTTCTCATTGAGGGCACACGCACATAGTGAAGAGTCGTTGGGGGGGGGGGGGGGGGGGGGGGGGGAGAGGATCTCGGAGCGTAAACAGGCCTGATGTGAGCTACAAAATACCATCAAGGCTAACCAGCAGGCGTATTCCCACAAATGTGAGCACTGCCTCCGCGATAACAACACATGCAGTATGTGGAAGGGGATCCAAGCTGGAACTAATTACAAACAGGAATATGGTCCGGACAGAGAGCAGGGGCACCACCCACCCAGATAACCTCAATGGGTTCCATGCCAGGTTCAACCAACTGAGCAGAGACACTCCTTCAAAATGCCATTGTAACCCAGAGGAGACATGAAGCCAGTTAACCCCTGCAAGGCCACCGTACTGGACGAAGTGGAGTCCTGAAAGTCTGCGTGGATCAGCTAGCAGGGGCACATACAAACATTTTAAACTCTCCACCCAGAACGATATCACCTCCATTCAGTATGTGGGTGACATGACCACTCTGTCTGATTAAAGGAGGGGACGAGTCATCCAGGGGACTTGAAAGTAACGTCACAAAACAGAAAAGTAACGGGCTAGTCATAGATTTAAGGAGATGACCCCCTCTGCAGCCTCTGGGTGGACAGTTTTGAGTTTCACGACTGACCTTGACGTTGGGCCCCTCCATGCCCAGGGCCATCAGTTGCGCCACTGTGTGCTCCCGCAGACTGTTGAGCTCCGCCTGCTGCCGGCGGAGTTTGATCAGCAGCAGGGTCAGCTCCTCGGGCTGCAAAGAGCAGAGAAGAAGAGCTGCTATAATTTAGTTTAACCGCCGTCACATTTATTCTGATTTAAAAAAATAAATAAATAAAAATCAGACATTCATTCATATCGTGCTACTTATCTGGGTCACGGATGTGCGTTTATCAGAACACAGACATGACGACAAAGAGGACACGTCTAATTGAGGTTCAGCACCTTCATCTGCTAACAAACCCAAGTTCAAGTCTGATGGGACAATAAAAAAAAACAAAAAACTGGACGATTCTCACCGTCTTTCCCTGCAGCGACTGTGGCGTGATGCTCTGAGCGGGAACAGCCGCTGTGACAGATCGACGGTCTGGGGGGGCGCAGCCGTGCTGCAGGACAATCACACATTTCACTGTCAGACAGTTCAGCACAGACACATTCTCTAAAACTAAAACAGCACCACCGAGAGGAAACCTGGATCTCTTTTTTTTCCCTGAATGTTTACAACAAAGCTGGTTGTATCCGGTTGATACTGACCTTGATGAGATGTGGTCTTTGGCGGCGGTCCAGTGTGGTGTCTTCCAAGAAGACGGGTGAGGACAGGTCAGACTGGGGGCTGGGGTTGTGAGCGAGCTGCTGGCGTGGAGGAGAGAAGGTGCCGTAGAGAGCCAGCGAGCCGTGAGATGGCGACGTGGGGATCGACTGGACCACGGTGTGTTCAGAGAGGTGGCGCGTCGTCTTGGTGACGGGCAGGGTGCCATAGTGACCCGCAGCTGCACAAAGAGACACACCAATGCATGTTTATAATGTTTTAAAGTCAATGATCAGAGAAGACATGCATGACTTCAAAATCCTACAATGACCAGCATGCATTGCACCCTATAATA
This sequence comes from Thalassophryne amazonica, assembly GCF_902500255.1. Classification (NCBI taxonomy): domain Eukaryota; kingdom Metazoa; phylum Chordata; class Actinopteri; order Batrachoidiformes; family Batrachoididae; genus Thalassophryne; species Thalassophryne amazonica. The sequence goes on from NC_047124.1 coordinate 6,584,792, forward strand.
CAGAAAGCCACACCCACATCCAGCAACTGTGAATTGTTTGCGTCAGTGCACAGACACTTCCTATTCTTTTGAGTTTGACATGAATTCGGTTTGATTTGATTAATGTGAGCTGTCTGGATGTGGGCGGGGCTAGCTGGTCATCCTGTGGGAGCCATGTGCTGGAGGCGGGACCTGGTGGCAGAGCCAGACTTTGCCTGGAGAAGGCCTGCCTTTGCTGCCACTCGTAGAGCTGCCACATGGTGTCGTCTCTCATCGACCTCCTCTTCTCTGCCGTGGTGAGGGTGGAGGCAGGATTGAGGGCGCGGTCATACGCAGACCCCGCCACGCCGCAGATGCTGTCGGGCCTCATCATGCTGTTGCGGGGCAGCGTGCGATAACCCTCAGGGTAACGGGGTACCATCTGGGCACGGTGGCTGGGCATGTTTCTGGGCAAAGTCTGGTACGAGGTGATGCTGGAGGATAAAAATAGCACTCAGAAATCAGACCTCTGCTGGGTTTGAATGACCTCACTGACCCTGAAAGTTTGCAGCAACACACCTCTTTTTGCCCTGTGCTCAACTAAATCAGCATAGTCTTTAAAATGTTTTTGAAAAAAGTGTGTGGAAGTTTAAGTGTGGTTTTTAACAGTTACATTTTAACAAATGCACAGTAAAAAGCAGCTCTGATAAAGTGATGTAGGTCACTCTGATGCCCCCGGCAGTACTCTGCGAGCAGCGGAAATGAACTCAAAATTGCTTTATTTCTGATGGATTAAAGCAACTGAGGACCTGATTATGCATCAGGCCTTATTTTCGGTCATGCATCAAAACTTTTTTTGGGTCATGCATCAGGCCTTTTTATGGGTCATGCATAAAAAAAGTTTTTGGTAATGCATTAGTCCTATTTTTGGTCATGCATCAGGCCTTTTTTTTGGTCATGCATCAGGCCCTTTTTTGGTCATGCATCAGGCCCTTTTCTGGTCATGCATCAGGCCCTTTTTTGGTCATGCATCAAAACTTTTTCATGGTCATGCATCAGGCCCTTTTTCGGTCATGCATTATGCCTTTTGTGGGGGATGCATCAGGCCTTTTTGGTCATGTATAAAGATTTTTTTAGGTTACGCATTAGGCCTTTTTTGGTCATGCATAAAAACCTTTTTCTGGTCATGCATCAGGCCCTTTTTTGGTTATGCATCAGGCCTATTTTTGGTCATGCATCAAAACTTTTTCACGGTCATGCATCAGGCCCTTTTTGGGTCATGCATTAGGCCTTTCGAGGAGCACGGCGATGCATCAGGCCATTCTTTGGTTATGCATCTAAACTATATTTTGGTCATGCATTATGCCTTTTGGGGGGATGCATCAAGCCTTTTTGGTCATGTATAAAGACTTTTTTAGGTTACACATTAGGCCTTTTTTTTGGGTTGTTTTTTTTTTTTGGAGGGGGGCATCGGGACTTTCTTTGGTTATGCATCGGGCCTTTTTTAAAATTAACTAATTTTTAACTCATTTTTTAATTTCATTTGGTTTTTCTATCCACTAACACCTTGTTAGACCATAAAAACAAAAACCTGGTTATTTTTACGCAAACTATAGCTATAAAGGCGTTTGAAAAATCACCTGTAACTTTTTAAGAAAGGCCAGTTATGGTCTTTTACACCACGTCACTGTGGATCGAGATGTGAGCTGCATAGATTTCCTGCTCTCACCTCCTGCTCTCATCATCTGATACTCTCATCCCGAGCGTGCGTTTCCAGTTCTCCTGCTGCTGTGTGGAGTCCGTTCTGGACAGGTCTGTCTCTGGCTCCTCCACTGAGCCAGCAGCCCGTGTTGCACCACCAGTCAACCCGCCATCCGTCTCTGCTGGCCTGAAATTCCTGGACTGCTCTCCGGAACCGTTTACGTGAGCGATCTTATGGGGGTCGAGGTTAGCCTGGCCCTGGCGGGAAGCTGACACTGCAGATGCAATGGCGGCAGCCTGAGCGGGCTGAAGTTTGATGCTGCTGATCTTGGTGAGGGACCTGTCCGCGCTCAGGTCCCACTGGAGGCCATATTTACCTCCCTGACGAATGGTGGCATACTTCTCTGCCTCTCTGTAAGGAGTGTATTTGTCGCCTTCTCGGAGGGCGCTGTACTTCTTCACTTCTTTCAGAGTGCCGTATTTACTGTCTGTGTCCGTCATGGTGCCATACCTGTCCGTCTCCTTCAAAGACAGCTGTCTCCTTACTTCCTTCTGAGGAACATATTGTCCATCGTTCTGGAGCGCATGCCTTTCCACTAATTTCTGCAGTGCATAATTCTCTCTCTCCTTTGCGAGCAAATACTTTTCCTCCTCTTTAGACAAAGTGCATTTCTCCTCCGTCGGGATCCGTTTGTACTTTTCATTACTTTTCGGGGCTGTGAACGTCTCCAGATCTTTGTGAACAGCACACATGTCTCCGTCTTTCTGCAGGGAGTACCTGTCACCGTCCTTCCGCAGCAAGAACTTCTCTCCATCCTTGTGCAGGAGATATTTGTCTCCGTCCTTCTGAAGCACGTAGCTCACTCCATCTTTCTTCAGTGAGTACCGTTCGCCATCTCGCTGTAACGTGTAGTATTCCCGCTCCTTCTGGCAGTCATGTTTCTCCACACCTTTCTGCTTTTTGTCATCGGCCCGTGACAGGGAGTGCTGGCGCACAGGTTCACGGTTCCGTTCGTTGTTCTGGATCTCAGGTTGGGTCAGGTTTCTGTGGTTCCGTAAATTGTTCAGTTCATGAGGAGTCTGCTGGTCTACTTTTAACTTGTCCACTCTGAGCAAAAAAACGACAAAAGTACAAGACGTGCCATTTATGTCTGATTGTTTGATGATGTCATCAATAAATCCACAGCAACACTTCAAATTAACAACCACAAGAGGGCAGTAGCTGGCAGCCTTTTCTAAGGAACCGTTAATAGCGTTTCCTTATTCTTTTCTGTCTTATATCTACGGTCCAAATGAGTTTGATGGAGTTTCAACATCATTACTGTTGGTCGTCATTCAGGAAAAAGTCACAGCTTTTCTTTCCGCCAAGAAATATGGGCTCTTTAGTTATTTTTCTTATGTCTTGTTTGTTTTCCCCATTTGAACTGTGTGTGTGGGTTAGTTCATGAATTCAGCTTCTGAATGATGGCAGGCGGGATCATACATCATCATGTGGGTTTGTGGGCGTGTCCGTGTAGCGGGCACCAACCTTCTGATAGGTTCCGTGTGGACAAGGGCAGCATCAGTCATCACCTTCATCCAGGACTCCATCTCTTTGGCGGTGTCCGTGCAGAAATAATAAGTCCGCATGTTGGGGTGAGTCGCCTGATTAAAGAGAACGAAATCAAAAGACCGCCAGGGAGACAGACAGAGTCACAAAGAGACAGAAAGACAGACAGGGACACAAAGAGGCACACAGACACAGAGACAGACAGGGACACAAAGAGGCACACAGACACAGAGAGAGACAGGGACACAAGGAGACAGACAGGGACACAGAGAGACAGAAAGACAGACACAGAGACAGGGACACAGAGAAACAGACAGGATCACAAAAAGACAGAAAGACAGACAGGGACACAAAGACAGAGAGACACAGAGAAACAGACAGGGACACAAAGAGACACAAAGACAGACAGGGACACAAAGACAGAGAGACACAGAGAAACAGACAGGGACACAAAGAGACAGAAAGGCAGACACAGAGACATACAGGGACACAGAGAAACAGACAAAGAGACAGACAGACAGAGACAGACAAAGACACAGAGAAACAGACAAGGACACAAAGAGACACAGAGAAACAAGGGCACAAAGAGACAGAAAGACAGACACAGAGAGACATGGCCACAAAGAGATAGAAAGACAGACACAGAGAGACATGGCCACAAAGAGATAGAAAGACAGACACAGAGAGACATGGCCACAAAGAGACAGAATGACAGACAGGGATACAAAGACAGACACAGAGACAGACAGGGGCACAAAGAGACAGACAGACAGAGACACAGAGAAACAGACAGGGACACAAAGAGACAGAAAGACACAAAGACAGACACAGAGAGACAGACAGAGTATGTGGGTGATAATTTCTGTACATTATTTAATTTTTTTACTTTATACTAGCAGATCAGTGTTTGGACGTACTCGTTATGTCCTCTGGACTCATGTTCATCATAAAACCTCATGTGTGATCAAAAAACTTCATAAACCTTTAAATGAGTTATTTTTTCCCTTCACCAGCTGGACTATTATCGCTATCGTCACAGTTGGTGTCCACTGACATGAAGCCAGAGGACAGAGACACACGGTTACCTTGAAGGCGTATTTTTTACTGATGTGATCGTCCACAGACAGCATGGAGATGTAGAAGCTGGGCAGCAGGATACTCCCCAGAATGCTGTCCTCTTTTTCATCTGAACAAAAAAACAGAAGAAACATCCACATGTCAGAGGCGGACACATCCAAACCCACATAGACCTACGTGGAACCAAGCACAACCAGGAAATCACTGGAAGCCTCAGGATCTTAGTCCTGATCCAGGTGAGGACCATCACAAACCAAGCCACTCCGGTTCCTCACTCAGCCCGACACAACACCCAGTCCAGCACCTGGTCCATGTGAGGTTTGAATACACAGCGCCCCCTGCTGTTTTGACACACACAGACAGTTGTCCACCTGATGGTCTTTCTGATGCAACTCCAGGTGTACATGAAGATAAGGGATGGGTGGACTTTGAACCCCTGACCTTCTTGCTACGGGGTGAGTTCTTCTTCTGCACCACAAACGCTACAACTACTAACGATTTAAACGAAATAAGCAAATCCCACAAAAAGACTTGAGCTTAGAAATCCAGTCAGTCCCGTTCAGCTTTCAATTCATCCCGTTTCAGAGTCATTAGTTAAAGGACAACTTTTATTTCCCTTAAAATCCAACACAGCGACACTCAAAGACACACGCACGTCATGGATGACAGGCGTCTCTGTCAGTAACAGCGGTTAGCGGTGATGTCTCACAGCAAGAAGGTCCAGGGTCCCAGTCCAAGTCCCGCTTCTTTCCAAATAAATGCACATTAAGGAAAAATGTTTCTTTGACTCCCACTAAATAAAACAGTATCTGTAGACTGGGACTTCTGTCTGTGATATTGAACCACTGTCTGTTGCTGCCACCTGCAGGAACCATGACTGGAATCCATTACAGCTCCACATGATCCAGACCCACAGAACCCATTCCAGCAGCTCTGTCCTGCAGGATGAGAATGTTTATCTCTTGCTGCAGCTGGACGTGTCTCTGTTTCGTTATCATTTCCTTCCACCCAGAACAATTCGGAACGAACAGGACCCGAAAATGTTGAGCACGTCCTCGTCTTTCTGAAGGACGTCTAGTCTTTGCGGCTCAGCCAACAAACATCCAACTTCTCTCCCGGGTTTATCATGAAAGCAGCTGCTGATTGCACTCAGGCTGCGGCTAATTTGTCAATTTTCAGTAATGGGAAAATCTCGCTCGACAGTTTAAGAGACACAAACAACGAACACTGACTGTTTTCTAAAACGTAACCTTGTTTGTCCTCTACACTGCATCTTATACACTCAATGTCTTGTCTGTGTTTATCTGAGAGTTCCTACGAGATGGACAGAAATCAGACACAGGAAACAGTCTGTTAAAAGCATGAACTAACTGTGGTTCTCAGGGGTCACCGAACCTGCACATTTTGCATCTCTGCCCAAGCTGATGAGATCATTCAGGTGTGCAACCAATCAAGGATGAAGATGCACCTGAACGAGCTCATCAGCTTGAGTAGAGATGCAAAATGTGCAGGTTCGTTGACCCTTGAGAACCAGTTTGAGAAACAACCAAACTAAAAGGCAAAGAAGATAGCAACTGATGTCACAGGTGTAATTACAACAGGCCACCAGAAGCACATTCCCCAATCACTTTCATAGAAATAAAAAGAAGGGGAACATAATCATGCAACAACTAGAGTGTGTGCATTTGTCCTCACCGCGGTAATAGAAGAGGCACATGTCCGACAGAACAAACCACCTCTTCTTCCACAGCTTCATGCCTGTGCTGTCCTGCAGAGGTTAAAGGTCACAAACTGTTGGTCTCACTGTGAGCACACGGGTCTAAAAGTGTAACGGCGTGAAAGCGACGTGCCTGTTTGTAGAGCCAGTTCTTCTTGACCACCGGAGCGTTGAGGCTTCTCTTGATGGAGTTGGACCTCTTGCCGAAGTTGTGAAGTTTTTTGGAAGGTCTCGAAGGCTACAGAGACAAATAGATAAACACCAGAAAAAACAAAAAACACCAAACAGGGATTTGAATGCCCTTTCAGCTGTTACACAGTCAGTCAGTTTTATTTTCATGGCAGAATATTTTTCTGCCTTTAACACGGAGGTAAACACACACAACTTGATGGCAATATTCTCAAAGTTTATCATCTTGCTCACAGCTGTGGTGACCTTTCCTCCAGGCCGTTAGTGTGCTGCTTTTTCCCCAGTGTAATGACTTCTCATAAATATGTTAGAACTTGCTGTGTTAACATTTCCTTTTTGGCCCATAGAAACTGAAGTCAAACATCTCTTAGTCATCACAGCACACATCCATGCGCATTTGAAGAAGGTGTGCGTTACAAAGCATTTCTAAACGATGAGCAGCACTTGCCCGTCCACCTGTACGTCCATCCAATCATCAGTCTGTTCATCCACCCAACTATGAACCCCAACAACCAAGGGGTTACAAGCATGAGGTCTGCAGATGCCGTTTCCAACAGTCTACATGGTCCTCTGGTGTGAAGCCCAAAGGTACATCAGCCTGGGGAACCCTCATCTTAAACTTTAACCACATCACAAGGAGAAGAACTTGGTCACAGGAGATGCCTGTGGAGAGTCTGTCACCTCAACAATGCAACCTATATCCAGTTTCTATGTAAAGAGTCGCGGCAGATGTGGCAGATGACTGGTCTCGGTCAAGAGTCTCGATAGAAGTGGCAGAGGACTGGTCTCAATCAAGAGTCTAGACCTAAGAGTCATGACAGATGTGGCAGACGACTGGTCTCAATCAAGAGTCTAGACCTAAGAGTCATGACAGATGTGGCAACCGACTGGTCTCAATCAAGAGTCTAGACCTAAGAGTCATGACAGATGTGGCAGCCGACTGGTCTCAATCAAGAGTCTAGACCTAAGAGTCATGACAGATGTGGCAGCCGACTGGTCTCAATCAAGAGTCTAGATCAAAGAGTCATGACAGATGTGGCAGCCGACTGGTCTCAATCAAGAGTCTAGATCAAAGAGTCATGACAGATGTGGCAGCCGACTGGTCTCAATCAAGAGTCTAGATCAAAGAGTCATGACAGATGTGGCAGCCGACTGGTCTCAATCAAGAGTCTAGATCAAAGAGTCATGACAGATGTGGCAGCCGACTGGTCTCAATCAAGAGTCTAGATCAAAGAGTCATGACAGATGTGGCAGCCGACTGGTCTCAATCAAGAGTCTAGACAAAAGAGTCATAACAGCTGTGGCAGACAACTAGTCTCAGTCAAGAGTCTAGACCAAAGAGTCGCAGCAGATGTGGCATATGACTGGTGTCAGTCAAGAGTCTCGATAGAAGTGGCAGACGACCGGTCTCAATCAAGAGTCTGGACCAAAGAGTCATGACAGATGTGGCAGCCGACTGGTCTCAATCAAGAGTCTAGACCAAAGAGTCATGACAGATGTGGCAGCCGACTGGTCTCAATCAAGAGTTTAGACCAGACCTGGGCAAACTGCGGCCCGGGGGCCACATGCGGCCCTTTGTATGTCTCTGTCCGGCCCTCATGAGGTCTGTGATTATTATTACATATATTAAAAATGTCAAGCTTGTGTTTTGCAAATCAGAGAGGTTTATTTAGGTATATTAAAATATTTACATATTACAATAATAAAAATTACCTATAGAAGCTATTAAATAGGTAATTTTTTGTAAAAGAAATTTGTAATTGGAGACAGCCGAGTTATCGATGGTGTGGCCCTCGGACATAATTCAGGTTCCCTATGTGGCCCATTGTAAAAATTAATTGCCCACCCCTGGTCTAGACCAAAGAGTCATGACAGATGTGGCAGACGACTGGTCTCAATCAAGTGTCTAGACCAAAGAGTCATGGCAGATGTGGCAGCCGACTGGTCTCAATCAAGAGTATAGACCAAAGAGTCATGACAGATGTGGCAGCCGACTGGTCTCAATCAAGAGTCTAGACCTAAGAGCCATGACAGATGTGGCAGACAACTGGTCTCAATCAAGAGTCTAGACGAAAGAGTCATGACAGATGTGGCAGACAACTGGTCTCATTCAAGAGTCTAGACCAAAGAGTCATGACAGATGTGGCAGACGACTGGTCTCAATCAAGAGTCTAGACCAAAGAGTCATGACAGATCAAATCAAATCAAATCAATTTTATTTATATAGCGCCAAATCACAACAAACAAGGCGCTTTATATTGTAAGGCAAAGCCATACAATAATTACGGAAAAACCTCAACGGTCAAAATGACCCCCTGTGAGCAAGCACTTGGCGACAGTGGGAAGGAAAAACTCCCTTTTAACAGGAAGAAACCTCCAGCAGAACCAGGCTCTACTGGGGTGATATGGTACTATGAGGTCCCTAAGATAAGATGGGACCTGATTATTCAAAACCTTATAAGTAAGAAGAAGAATTTTAAATTCTATTCTAGAATTAACAGGAAGCCAATGAAGAGAGGCCAATATGGGTGAGATATGCTCTCTCCTTCTAGTCCCCGCCAGTACTCTAGCTGCAGCATTTTGAATTAACTGAAGGCTTTTCAGGGAACTTTTAGGACAACCTGATAATAATGAATTACAATAGTCCAGCCTAGAGGAAATAAATGCATGAATTAGTTTTTCAGCATCACTCTGAGACAAGACCTTTCTAATTTTAGAGATATTGCGCAAATGCAAAAAAGCAGTCCTACATATTTGTTTAATATGCGCATTGAATGACATATCCTGATCAAAAATGACTCCAAGATTTCTCACAGTATTACTAGAGGTCAGGGTAATGCAATCCAGAGTAAGGATCTGGTTAGACACCATGTTTCTAAGATTTGTGGGGCCAAGTACAATAACTTCAGTTTTATCTGAGTTTAAAAGCAGGAAATTAGAGGTCATCCATGTCTTTATGTCTGTAAGACAATCCTGCAGTTTAGCTAATTGGTGTGTGTCCTCTGGCTTCATGGATAGATAAAGCTGGGTATCATCTGCGTAACAATGAAAATTTAAGCAATGCTGTCTAATAATACTGCCTAAGGGAAGCATGTATAAAGTGAATAAAATTGGTCCTAGCACAGAACCTTGTGGAACTCCATAATTAACCTTAGTCTGTGAAGAAGATTCCCCATTTACATGAACAAATTGTAATCTATTAGATAAATATGATTCAAACCACCGCAGCGCCTTTAATACCTATGACATGCTCTAATCTCTGTAATAAAATGTTATGGTCAACAGTATCAAAAGCAGCACTGAGGTCTAACAGAACAAGCACAGAGATGAGTCCACTGTCTGAGGCCATAAGAAGATCATTTGTAACCTTCACTAATGCTGTTTCTGTACTATGATGAATTCTAAACCCTGACTGAAACTCTTCAAATAGACCATTCCTCTGCAGATGATCAGTTAGCTGTTTTACAACTACCCTTTCAAGAATTTTTGAGAGAAAAGGAAGGTTGGAGATTGGCCTATAATTAGCTAAGATAGCTGGGTCAAGTGATGGCTTTTTAATTAATGGTTTAATTACTGCCACCTTATAAGCCTGTGGTACATAGCCAACTAATAAAGACAGACTGATCATATTTAAGATCGAAGCATTAATTAATGGTAGGGCTTCCTTGAGCAGCCTGGTAGGAATGGGGTCTAATAGACATGTTGATGGTTTGGAGGAAGTAACTAATGAAAATAACTCAGACAGAACAATCGGAGAGAAAGAGTCTAACCAAATACCGGCATCACTGAAAGCAGCCAAAGATAACGATACGTCTTTGGGATGGTTATGAGTAATTTTTTCTCTAATAGTTAAAATTTTGTTAGCAAAGAAAGTCATGAAGTCATTACTAGTTAAAGTTAATGGAATACTCAGCTCAATAGAGCTCTGACTCTTTGTCAGCCTGGCTACAGTGCTGAAAAGAAACCTGGGGTTGTTCTTATTTTCTTCAATTAGTGATGAGTAGAAAGATGTCCTAGCTTTACGGAGGGCTTTTTTATAGAGCAACAGACTCTTTTTCCAGGCTAAGTGAAGATCTTCTAAATTAGTGAGACGCCATTTCCTCTCCAACTTACGGGTTATCTGCTTTAAGCTGCGAGTTTGTGAGTTATACCACGGAGTCAGGCACTTCTGATTTAAGGCTCTCTTTTTCAGAGGAGCTAGAGCATCCAAAGTTGTCCTCAATGAGGATATAAAACTATTGACGAGATAATCTATCTCACTCACAGAGTTTAGGTAGCTACTCTGCCCTGTGTTGTTATATGGCATTGGAGAACATAAAGAAGGAATCATATCCTTAAACCTAGTTACAGCGCTTTCTGAAAGACTTCTACTGTAATGAAACTTGCTGGGTAGTCCATCAGAGTAAATGTAAATGTTATTAAGAAATGATCAGACAGAAGGGAGTTTTCAGGGAATACTGTTAAGTCTTCAATTTCCATACCATAAGTCAGAACAAGATCTAAGGTATGATTAAAGTGGTGGGTGAACTCATTTACATTTTGAGCAAAGCCAATCGAGTCTAACAATAGATTAAATGCAGTGTTGAGGCTGTCATTCTCAGCATCTGTGTGGATGTTAAAATTGCCTACTATAATTATCTTATCTGAGCTAAGCACTAAGTCAGACAAAAGGTCCGAAAATTCACAGAGAAACTCACAGTAACAACCAGGTGGACGATAGATAACAACAAATAAAACTGGTTTTCGGGACTTCCAATTTGGATGGACAAGACTAAGAGACAAGCTTTCAAATGAATTAAAGCTCTGTCTGGGTTTTTGATTAATTAATAAGCTGGAGTGGAAGATTGCTGCTAATCCTCCGCCTCGGCCCGTGCTACGAGCGTTCTGGCAGTTAGTGTGACTCTGGGGTGTTGACTCATTTAAACTAACATATTCATCCTGCTGTAACCAGGTTTCTGTAAGGCAGAATAAATCAATATGTTGATCAATTATTATATCATTTACTAACAGGGACTTAGAAGAGAGAGATCTAATGTTTAATAGACCACATTTAACTGTTTTAGTCTGTGGTGCAGTTGAAGGTGCTATATTATTTTTTCTTTTTGAATTTTTATGCTTAAATAGATTTTTGCTGGTTATTGGTGGTCTGGGAGCAGGCACCGTCTCTACGGGGATGGGGTAATGAGGGGATGGCAGGGGGAGAGAAGCTGCAGAGAAGTGTGTAAGACTACAACTCTGCTTCCTGGTCCCAACCCTGGATAGTCACGGTTTGGAGGATTTAAGAAAATTGGCCAGATTTCGAGAAATGAGAGCTGCTCCATCCAAAGTGGGATGGATGCCGTCTCTCCTAACAAGACCAGGTTTTCCCCAGAAGCTTTGCCAATTATCTATGAAGCCCACCTCATTTTTTGGACACCACTCAGACAGCCAACAATTCAGGGAGAACATGCGGCTAAACATGTCACTCCCGGTCCGATTGGGGAGGGGCCCCAGAGAAAACTACAGAGTCTGACATTGTTTTTGCAAAGTTACACACCGATTCAATATTAATTTTAGTGACCTCCGATTGGCGTAACCGGGTGTCATTACTGCCGACGTGAATTACAATCTTACCAAATTTACGCTTAGCCTTAGCCAGCAGTTTCAAATTTCCTTCAATGTCGCCTGCTCTGGCCCCCGGAAGACAATTGCCTATGGTTGCTGGTGTCGCTAACTTCACATTTCTCAAAACAGAGTCGCCAATAACCAGAGTGTGTTCCTCGGCGGGTGTGTCGCCGAGTGGGGAAAAACGGTTAGAGATGTGAACGGGTTGGCGGTGTACACGGGGCTTCTGTTTAGGACTACGCTTCCTCCTCACAGTCACCCAGTCGGCCTGCTTTCCCGGCTGCTCGGGATCTGCCGGAGGAGAACTAACGGCGGCTAAGCTACCTTGGTCCGCACCGACTACAGGGGCCTGGCTAGCTGTAGGATTTTCCAAGGTGCGGAGCCGAATCTCCAATTCACGCAGCCTGGCCTCCAAAGCTATGAATAAGCTAGACTTATTACAAGTACCATTACTGCTAAAGGAGGCCGAGGAATAACTAAACATTTCACACTCGGAGCAGAAAAGCGCGGGAGAGACAGGAGAAGCCGCCATGCTAAACCGGCTAAGAGCTAGTAGCTGTGCTAAGCTAGCGGATTCCTAAAAACAGATGTGGCAGACAACTGGTCTTAATCAAGAGTCTAGACCAAAGAGTCGCAGCAGATGTGGCATATGACTGGTGTCAGTCAAGAGTCTTGATAGAAGTGGCAGACGACCGGTCTCAGTCAAGAGTCTAGACCAAAGAATCATGACAGATGTGGCAGACGACTGGTCTCAATCAAGAGTCTAGACCAAAGAGTCATGACAGATGTGGCAGACGACTGGTCTCAATCAAGAGTCTAGACCACAGAGTCATGACAGATGTGGCAGCCGACTGGTCTCAGTCAAGAGTCTCGACCAAAGAGTCGCAGCAGATGTGGCATATGACTGGTCTCAGTCAAGAGTCTCGATAGAAGTGGCAGATGACCGGTCTCAATCAAGAGTCTAGATCAAAGAGTCATGACAGTTGTGGCAGATGACTTGTCTCAATCAAGAGTCTAGACCAAAGAGTCGCGGCAGATGTGGCAGACGACTGGTCCTGCTCAGAAGTCTAGACCAGTGGGATCCACAGTATTCCAGAAAGGGCCAAGAGGGTGCAGGTTTTCTTTGTAGCCCCTGACTCCAGCGGGTGATTTCACTGATGAACTCATCCCATCTGCTCAAAGTGGTGTTCATCAGTAAAATCACCCGCTGGAGTCAGTGGCTGCAAAGAAATCCTGCACCCTCTTGGCCATTTCTGGAATAATGTGGACATCACCCGTCTAGAGTCATGCCAGATGTGGTAGATGACTAGTCTTTGTCAAGAGTCTAGACCAGCTTGGGTCTCTCAAGAAGAGAGTCACTGGCTGAAACGCATCAATGTGGAGTTAATCCAGCTGGTTTAAAATGAAAGAAATTCAACACAAAGGAAGCTGGACATATTTCTGAAGTGATAACAAACCTGTAGACAAAGTGTAATGAGCCAATCAGAGCCCCTTTTGAGCAAACAGAAGGACAAAGGGCGCCACTGTAACTGACCCGTGTGGAGGCGGCGGTGATGGTTGTGGTTGTGACTGGGCTGCTGGGGAAGGTGCTGTAGTCCGAGCCGCCGGTGTAATTTGACGCCTCGCTCATGGTGCTGGTAGGATGCTCCTTCTTGTCGTTGTTGCTGGTCTGCTCTGATGAAGTCTTAGGAACAGGTCTGTCACAGAGACATGGAGACAGAGTCAGGATTTGTCCACAGACACTGGAAAAGGAACAGGTTGTGGTGTTTCCTTGGCAGAGGAGAACCTGACCGAGGCTTTCGGTGGTTTCTCCGTCCCTCTGCCTCATCTTTCAGGCACTCAGATGGTCCACGCTACACTCCGTGACAAATCTAGAACTCCGAGTACCGCAGTACTCTTCTAGCTAGGACCTAAGAGGTGCACTTTTTAAGTAACTTTTGAAATAATAAAGATTCATTTTGTCATCGGAAGCAGAATCAACAGAAACGATAACTCACAAATAACAGAGGGATTAAAAAAACATAAATAAAAGATGAGTAGAGATTAAAGAGGGTGTGATGTTTTATTCACAGGAAGACGATGTTTCACACAAAGAATCTTCTCATCTTGAGTGTTAACGGAAAACCAGAAGGTGGACAAAGTCGTACAACAAGCTCTTTTCTTATCGAGTCAATATTTACAGTCAACAGCAGATTGTCATTTGTGTAAAGTGACGCCGCGGCATCACGTTTGAACGGAAGAAAAGCAAAACCAAAAAGATAGAGAGAAAAAAGAAAACATTCTGCATTCACTGATTACTGAATGAAGCCAAAGCAGGTCCTGTGATGTGGAAGATGATTACCTGCTGCTGTCGGGATGAACAAGAGCTCCACAACTCACACTGGAAACAACAAGGAGACACAATGACAAACTCATAGTAACAAAATCAAAGAAATCATTCACACACACAAAAAAAGGTGGAGAAAAGTCAGCGACAGTCCAGGTGCTGCCTCCATGGACCTGAAAAGAGGAGACTGTGGGGGGCGGAGCCATGCAAATACCTCCAAGACTGACGACCACCAACATGCACAGTTAGCTTAAAGCTACATTAAAAACAGAAATTCCACCCAGGACGGCTGTAAATCCCTTAGAGGAGAGTTAGCCGCGAGGTTAGTGACACTGCTAGCTGCACAGACATACGTGCATGAATGAAGTTCTAACCATGTGCTCCATGAAGAACACAAAGATTAAGAACAAAGGTGTAAATATATAGTCCATCCAGCACATTCTGGATCCACCTCGGGTCCTGGATGGCAGACAACCGGTTCATCCCCACCACTTCGAAGTAACAGAGTATCTGCTGCAGACAGGTGAAACATGGGCGTGTCCTTGGCCAAGTGAAATGTGGGCGTGTCCTTGGCTCAGGAATGTTTGTATTTGACCATGTGATCCAGGTCCATCTCAAACCTTTTTTTCAGCTTTTACAATAGTGGTTCATTTGCTCTTATTTCTAAACACATTTCAACTTTTGTGTTTGAAAAAATAAAAATCTGGGCTGCCAATAACTGTGACCAAGACTGGATCCACAAACCATATGAACACGCCATCACGTCAACAGTCCTTCACCTGTGGAAGGACCAAAACTGTTCCTTGAATGACCACTTGAGCCTGGCTCCACTTCTCGTGGAACCCCATGTTAAACTGGTCAATGTTAGACTAGAAATAAGCATGTTTATAGCCTGATACAACATATGGCTTAAGTCTCTATAGATAGTATCCCCATTGAAGACAACTGTGTGGGGTCTGAATATTTTTTATACGTCTTCAATTTACAATTTAAGATCATTTAGTCGCAACATTATACATAGTTAGGTCAATCTGAGTGACTGCTACCATCCAGGTGGCTAGCATGCTGCTAGTGTGCCCATGTATTGTTTTAAACACACACACACCCCCAAGCCACCAGTCATTTGAGTAACTGCCCACCCCACAATAATACGCCACAAATCACACAAACCCAGGGTACCTAGCTCGTTAGCCTTAGCTAGCCCGGTAACTTTGAGGTAGGTGGGCATGTTTGGGCTTCAAAATGTCTGCACACCCTCCACCCAGTTATCCATTTGTGTGCTGGTGGAGTGTAGGGCACTGCCAAATTGGCGACATTTAGAACCGTCCCACTTCAAAGGTGCGCTTCAGAAAACGCCACAGAGGGTTAGTCCGTTATTTTTACATTCTGTTAGCTAACGTGTGTTCATGGCACGGCCACGCTATGTGGAACTTACTGTTCATTGACAACAAAGATGCAGTTGTCCTGGGATGGTGCACCGGACACCGGGTGTTTGCACGTCACCTTCCGCTCATTGTGACTGCAGAGAGAGAAAGAAACACACACACACACACACACACACACACACACACACACACACACACACACACACACACACACACACACACACACACACACACACACACACACACATTATTACTCATTAAAAACAAACTGCCGTCATTCTAAGATCATTTTCACCAAAGAAGAAAAAGTTTGTTGCTGGAACGAAGTCATTTAAAAAAAGCGACACAAACACACTCATCTGAATGATGATAAAGAAAAAGTGCAGAAGAAGAAGAGCAGCTCGTTTTAATAAGTGATCAGAACTTTGAGACATGATTACAGATGAGGCGGTGAGGGTGACAGGAAGTGGGCGGGACTTCAGAAGAGGCACGGGACAGTGTTACGTCTGTAAACCCAGCCTGGCAGAGGAACGTGCTCGCTGGGTGCCTTTCTAGTTTTAGTGACATTTGCATCTTAGGTAGAGATGATAAAAGTTGATGTCGGGTCGTTTTAACCAATCAGAGCAGCCGCACTCTTTCATGGGCAAACCCTCCTTCCTTCTTTCCTCTCATGTTCCCTTCTCTCCTTACATCGCTGAATTCAGGATTGTTTGAAGAAAATCACATTTTCCCCACTTCAGTCATTTTAATTTGCATTTAATCTTATCATTGCAGATTACCCCTACTGATCAAATCATTAGGGTATTTTATATATATATATATATATATATATATATATATATATATATATACTCAACAAAAATATAAACGCAACACTTTTGGTTTTGCTCCCATTTTGTATGAGATGAACTCAAAGATCTAAAACTTTTTCCATATACACAATATCACCATTTCCCTCAAATATTGTTCACAAACCAGTCTAAATCTGTGATAGTGAGCACTTCTCCTTTGCTGAGATAATCCATCCCACCTCACAGGTGTGCCATATCAGGATGCTGATTAGACACCATGATTAGTGCACAGGTGTGCCTTAGACTGCCCACAATAAAAGGCCACTTTGAAAGGTGCAGTTTTGTTTTATTGTGGGGGGGATACCAGTCAGTATCTGGTGTGACCACCATTTGCCTCATGCAGTGCAACACATCTCCTTCGCATCATCCGTGAAGAGAACACCTCTCCAACGTGCCAAACGCCAGCGAATGTGAGCGTTTGCCCACGCAAGTCGGTTACGACGACGAACTGGAGTCAGGTCGAGACCCCGATGAGGACGACGAGCATGCAGATGAGCTTCCCTGAGACGGTTTCTGACAGTTTGTGCAAAAATTCTTTGGTTATGCAAACCGATTGTTCCAACAGCTGTCCGAGTGGCTGGTCTCAGACGATCTTGGAGGTGAACATGCTGGATGTGGAGGTCCTGGGCTGGTGTGGTTACACGTGGTCTGCGGTTGTGAAGCTGGCTGGATGTACTGCCAAATTCTCTGAAACGACTTTGGAGATGGCTTATGGTAGAGACATGAACATTCAATACACGAGCAACAGCTCTGGTTGACATTCCTGCTGTCAGCATGCCAACTGCACGCTCCCTCAAATCTTGCGACATCTGTGGCATTGTGCTGTGTGATAAAACTGCACCTTTCAGAGTGGCCTTTTATTGTGGACAGTCTAAGGCACACCTGTGCACTAATCATGGTGTCTAATCAGCATCTTGATATGGCACACTTGTGAGGTGGGATGGATTATCTCAGCAAAGGAGAAGTGCTCACTATCACAGATTTAGACTGGTTTGTGAACAATATTTGAGAGAAATGGTGATATTGTGTATGTGGAAAAAGTTTTAGATCTTTGAGTTCATCTCATACAAAATGGGAGCAAAACCAAAAGTGTTGCGTTTATATTTTTGTTGAGTGTATATATATTGATCATTAAAATTCAAGCTCCACCTCCTCTTGTTCATTTGTGGCTCCACCTCCCTTTAGCATCTGTTCATTTGACTTGATTGATGGCTTTGATTTGAGACCTCTGGCTCGATCGACAGTGATTAGAACATGACAACGCTATGTGCACGATGAAAAGCGTGCACACGCCTCAAAGCTCGTGCAAAACCAATTTTTAAAACAAAAGAAAACTATGTTTTTACATTATTTCTTAGCAAAAGTAACAACCAGGAGTCAATCAAAATGCAATTTTTTTAAAGGAATCAGTTTCCATGACAACAGGAGGTTGAGATGCCCCCCCATGTGGGTCATCCAAAAAGTTTCAATGTGACACAGTGGTCACAGGTCATGTGACTACTGTGTGATGACGTTTTGTGTTTTTCTTCTTTAACGTGTCAAACAGCTGAGCGTTGGTTTGCGAGCTGCCTGTCAAATATCAGTCACACAGTCACTCTGAGGACAACACACACACACACACACACACACACACACACACACACACACACACACACACACACACACACACACACACACACACACACACACACACACCACTCTACTGGCTCTTGCGTTGCTACTGGTAACCGCGGCAGATGGCTGATGGGATTGTGACCGTGGTGAAGCTCCGTGGAGCTGGATGTTTTCAGGCGGCTGACGTAAAGAAACCAGATCATGTCGCTTTTTCCACTCCACTTCCTCAATTTCATCACTGCTTTCGAAACCTTTAGGTTCATCGTCGTCCTTGCTGTCAGCTGCGACCTTTACAAAGAGGTCAACAGAAACGCGGCGCTGAGCTTCAAATCTGCCGACTTCTCCTAAATGTTCACTTGTGACTGTGAGAAAGTCGAGTGGCGTGCGAGTGCGCAGACTCTGACGGACAGGCCAACTGTAAACCCCACCTCCTGACCGGAGCACAACACCACAGGCTCCACCCCCTGCATCTCTGAACAGAATACAAGTGCATGTCACAAATACTGCAATATTTCATTTGAGTTTTAAGTAACTCACAATGTATGCAGTATAAACTGCCAGAAATGTCCCCGTCTGCTTCAGCACACACGAGGACAAACCCAACAATCCAGACGGGCACACGGGCTGACGGCCTTCGCACCACACTGATGCAGTAATTCATGCAAAAGCAGCCACTTGTACTGACGGTATTGCAATTTTTTTTTTTTTTTCCCCGAGCTTATGAAGTATCTGAGTGATGCATTTTCCATTTGGTGGAGCGCTTGGCCAAAATGATCAAACTTAAAATAAGAAAAATAATGTCCCATTCTCCTTTATATGTAAACACTCTAAACTGTATCAAATTTTCACATTTCTGAAATATCTGACAAAAATAACAACTCTTTCATGATACTGAAATTTTTTTTTTAAATGCACCTGGACAGCAAACGACTTTCACAAGAGACACTTTGGATAAAATAATTCTGCAAAATAAGTTTGATGTCCTCTGTAATTTGACTGCATATGGCGCTTTTCCATCTGAAACAGAAGATCAAAGCACTTTACACTGGTATGCCTCACATTCACACACCAAGGCTACCAAGACGCTCAAACTGCACACTAGGAGCAACTGGAGGCCCAAGGGCCCTTAGTGATTTTCCAGTCTAGTGGGGATTTGAACAGAGAATCCTCTGGTCTCAAGTCCACCCCTTAACCACTAGACCAGGGGTGCCCAATACGTCGATTGCGATCGCGAAGCTGGTGCAAGTAGATCACATGACATAATAAAATATGTAAAGCATCTATCCTCCCTGTGAGAAGAGATCTCAGATTGGCTGTTGTGCACGTCAATCAAGTGGCAATTGTGCCGATTGGTCATTGCGACCAATAGTCGCCACGCATGTGTGGTTGAATGCACTGGCTACTGCAATACGCCGGTTAGCTTTCCAATTTATAGCGACAAAAGACGGGATATTAAAAAAAAATGAGCAGAGCAGCTGGACCAAGGAAGAAGCCAAAAACGGACCACTTCCATACGGAATGGGAGGAGGACTTTTTTCCCCACCATGTCATATTCAAAATGCGTTTGTCTGATTTGCCAATCTGTCGTTGCTACTTCAAAGAAGGAAAATGTGGAGAGACACTTTCGCACTGTTCACAAAAACTGCGACACTGACTTCCCTCCAAAAAGCGAACTGAGAAAATGAAAAGGTGAGGGAACTAAAATTACAGTTAACAGGGCAGCAGTCATTTTTCACACAGCTTAATTCAAAAGCAAAGGGAGCCGCCGAAGCGTTGTTCTGGGTGTGTCACGCCATCATTAAGCATAAGAAGTCCTTTCAAGATGGAGAGATGATAAAAGACGCTTTCGCTGAGGCAGCTGACTCCTTGTTTCGAGACTTTAAAAACAAACCAAAAATACTATCTTCAATCAAAGCTCTTCAGTTATCAAGAAGAAGTAGTTATGGCTGATGATTTGACACAGCAGCTTTAGAAGGACATTGCGGACTGCGAGTGTTTCTCACTGCAATTAGACGAGTCTACAGACAGAAGTGATACAGGCCAGTTGTGCATTTTTATTTGGATGCCGTTTTCAGATATGAGTGCAAAAGAGGAGCTGTTAACATGACTGCCCGACTCCCGGTGTGGAAATTGATGTCAATCACCACGGACGGTGCGCCCGCGATGGTGGGCCACTTGAATGGATTTATTACCAAGTGCAGGCAGGACGATGCTTTCCTTAATTATCACTGCATCATACACCAACAAGCTTTATGTGCTAAAATGCTAAATATGACAGAGATAATGCATGTCGCAACGAAAATTGCCTGTTCTATCCGAGTGAGACCTCTTCAGAAACGACTGTTCCGTGCGCATCTGGAGGAGGCCGACTGCAGCTACTCTGACCTGTTGCTACACACTGATGTGAGATGGCTCAGTAGAGGAAAATTCCTGCAAAGATTTCGAGAGCTCTATCCGGAGATAAAGGATGTTCTCCTTGACATTAAACATGCAGAATACAAGCAACTTTGTGACGATAACTGGCTGCTCAACTTGGCATTTTTAACAAATCTGACCAACATGTTGAATGAGCTTCATTTAGAGCTGCAAGGAAAAGACAAAACTGTGATCAATATGATCAGCTCAGTTCATGCTTTCAAGCAAAAAATGCAACATTTGTCCTCAAAGCTGCAGCACCATGATTTGGGGAACTTTAAAAACCTCACATCAGAGATGGAGATGCAACGGAAGACACGTGCGCAACTTGACAAGAGCACGCTACACAGAGCATATTCAAAATTGTCTGTCAGACTTTGACAAACGGTTTCCAGACTTTGCTTTACTTGAGGCAATCGCTACATTTAGAGAATATGTTGAAGTTGATTTACTCACATCAAAAAATCTCAGCATTGTTTCACCTGAACTCATCTGCAGTGGAGGATGAGATTTTGACACCACAGTCTGACATTGAGCTTAAGGCCAGAGCTCATGGACAATTCTGGAACTTACTCAAAGACAAAAAGTATCCAAATATGAGGAAATGTGCTACCTTCTTGACTGCACTATTTGGCTTTACTTATTTATGCAAGTCAGCCTTTTCCCACATGAAGATTATTAAATCCCCACACCGTTCCACCATGACTGATGATCACTTGGAAGCCTGCTTGAGACCAGCTACCAGGAGCTACTGTCCGGACTATGCAACCCTGGCTGAGTCCATTCACTGCAAGTCATCAGAGTAAGGCATGTACTTACTTATGTTAAGCATTTTTGATGAAGGTAGATCTTTTGGACCTGGTCATATTAAAAGTAGCTTGTGAACCGAAAACGTGTGAGCACCCCTGCACTAGACCATCACCTCCCTCCCGGTGAGTCTATAACAGCTACAGAAGCTCCAGTCATGTTTTGGTTGTGATGTTTTTGACTTCCCCATGCAGTAGAGCAGGTAAATAAAAAGTGGAAAATCTGTAGGTTTGAATCCCGCTTGTGCTGCCTCTCTGTGTTCTTGGACAAGACATTTAATCTACATAGTCTCAGTCCACCCAGCTTTAAATGGGTACCTGCCTTGGCTGGGGAAGGAACCTGCATTAGACTGGACGTCCCATCCAGGGGGAGTTGTAGATTTTCATGCGGTTGATGCTACGGAATCTGGAGATGAGCCCCGGCAGTGTGGCATCAACAAGTCTCAGGGTCTATACAGGACTTACTACTATGTCCACACGCAGGGACAGAAGGTCAACTTGGAAAACATTTTAACTCCAGGTTTAAACACAAACCTGACACTCTAACAAATATGAAATGTTGAATGTTGCTGACATGACTCTGACGTGGAAAGCATGTAGAGTACGGAATTTGTCTTTCCATAGTAACTATCCATAACTTAGCTAGCAGGGTGAACTTTAGATAGGAACCTAATACATATATCATAGTTTTTGTTTCTACAATAACATCATCAGATTTATATCTTAGTCTATTAGCCATAACTTTGTTTTAGAACATGTCTACAGACTAGGTAGCTAGTAGAAAAGGTAACTAAAATGAACATTTAACCTCATTTTACCACCAAGAGCTCAAACACACACACACACACACACACACACACACACACACACACACACACACACACACACACACACACACACACACACGCACGCGCACGCGCACAAAAAAAAAACAGCTGAGTGGACCCTGTAAAAGTGACAGTGTGATGTCATAAAGCTTCAGCCACCTTACATGATCAAATCTCATCAGCACCGTCAAACACACTAATCTGAACATTTAACATTTTTGAAAGCATCGATTACAAAAAAATGTCATCACAAATATAAGAAAGCATCAGTGTCCAAAACATGCACAGGAACGTTTTTTGTGCAGCAAAAAAAAAAAAAAAAAATCAGCCAAGCACAAAGAGCACGGCAGCTTTTCCTGCAGCAGCGTCGATATCTCGGTCCCGAGCCCAAACACAGCCGCGCCGTCTGCACCGAGCAGATTTCACAACATGCACGCTCCACACGCCGCCAAAACAGCCACAGCTCTGACTCACCGCAGGAAATGCAGCAGGCAGACGACGGCTGCTTCCGTGGACTTTGCTGTGGGAGAATGCAGAGGTGCTGCTGAGCTGAACAACCCTCCCTCCCTCCTTCCTTGCCTCCTTCCCTTGTTACCTCCGTCTGTCCACCAGCCTGCAGCACCGCCGCTCACTCTGGAGCGTCAACAGCTGAACCCGGCACACCGCTACATCCAACGACAACAAATGACATCAGTAACTCCAGAGTGAAGAAAATAAATCTGACAAATGTGATCATAAACCTGCAGCACCACCTACATGATTAGTTACGCTGCGACACGTTTTTAAATGCTTCATTCAGCCTCTGGGATCGAGATGCTCAGAGGCACAGCCAAAGATTTTGTTGGAACCCAAAGAAGGATTTTCGAGGCCAAGAGAACATGCTCGGGGAAGGCGAGGAATGTGGCAGGTGCATCGTTGGGTCAGAAATATCTGGACAAGGAGACTTTCAGGGGGTGACAGGAAGTGCAGGAGAAAGAAAGAACAGGACCGACGTGTGCCATCTCTCCGCTTGCGTTTCCCAGCATGCCCTACGCTTTCTGCTTCTGTTCTTCAGTTGCATCCTGGGAGATTTGAGCTCAGGCAGCAGTAATATTAAAACCGCCTGCTCGCCAGAGTGGGGGCGGAGCTGCACTAAAAGTCATGTAGCGTGTTTGTGTCCTGTGGGGAATCCCAAACTCCTCCCACTGCCTTAATGTTCCGGTTTTCCCGCCAAGCAGCTCAATAGTCGGGTATCAGCCTCTGAAGCACATCACAGCCCCCTGGTTTCACTCACTTACAGTATTTTACATGATTATGTGTCGGAATTTGCTGCTTTTGCTGCTCCACTCACCCTCAGAGACACGTTAGATGAAGACGACTTTTAATCAGCAGTCTGCCTCTGTCAAACTTCAGACAAACACAGACATTTAGCCACTTTTACAAATAATGAGCTCATCTTTGTACATGACGTGTGTCTGTGTGATCCCAACTGCAGGATTTCTGCAGCAATTTCTGGAACAAGGCGACGGGCTCAGCGCTCTGCCAGATGTCATTGTTAGCTTTGCAAACATAAATGGAAATGTTGCCATCAAGCGTGAACGGTCAGATTTTACAGGATGCCACCTGTGTCCAGAACATCATGATCATCCAGTCTGTGGTTGACAAACAAAATAAAATTACCTCATAACAACTGGTAGAACTACACATCACTCAGTAGACAGACATATATAGAACATTATGGAACTGGGGATGCGGGTCAGTACCGTCATTCCAAGGAGGAGCTCTCTGCAAACCCAGCATGCCCCACAACTGACCAACTGCTGATTCCACGTCAGTCGCCTCCCCCACGACTGACCAACTGCCGATTCCACGTCAGTCGCCTCTCCCACGACTGACCAACTGCTGATTCCACATCAGTCGCCTCCCCCACGACTGACCAACTGCCGATTCCACGTCAGTCGCCTGTCCCATGACTGACCAACTGCCGATTCCACGTCAGTCGCCTGCCCCATGACTGACCAACTGCTGATTCCACATCAGTCGCCTCCAACCACGACTGACCAACTGCTGATTCCACATCAGTCGCCTCCAACCACGACTGACCAACTGCTGATTCCACATCAGTCGCCTGCCCCATGACTGACCAACTGCTGATTCCACGTCAGTTGACCGACAGAATCAAACAGTATGTTGGGAGATATGAGGAAAGCCCAACTGCCGGAACAATAATAAAAGCATAAAAAAAATCTTCCAGGATGATCCACAGAGACTTCAGATAAAAGAAAGGAAGCAGCTTCTGGAGCTGCAGAGAGAAGCTGCTGAACATCAGAGAACCAAATGATCTAATCAAGATGGAAAATGTTTGCAGATTAATGGAACACAAAAACTTCATAAGGCTGCCTCTCCAATCACTGTCAAAAGGTTGTGCATGCACATGTGCACGTGCTTAAAGTTGGAGTCAGCAGCAGTCTGTTAGCATTCAGAAAGAGGAAGATGGACTTTAGTCGACAGAAGGTCACTGTGGCTCAGCCTCATTCTTCCGCCAGTCTTCCTTCAAATGTTCCTTGACCTCTGACCTCTGGAAATGCTTGATGGTCTTATAGAAATATTGTGAGATGCAGAAAGGCCCAGATTCCATTTTTGCGCTGGATCTATTCTAAAAGTTCTGACGGGAAGCAGTGATTCGTATCTCTTTATCTTTGACGGTCCTTTTGGAATGTTGCATCTCAAAGTGCATCCAGTCAATGGCGTCTCAAAAGCCGCGCACGCAATCGCGCTGCCAACCCAGACGGTTTGGACAGCGCTGTTATTCATTTTTAATTCACGGATTTGATGCTTTCTATAGGATTCCTTTGAAGTGTGGATCATTTGCCAATGACGGAACATCGCTAGATCGCCGTACAAATACGGCAAACAGACAAGCAGCTGATGCACAGGCTGCTGTTCATATCTCAGCATCACCATCCTGATGATGAGGCTGTTGTCATGGTTACTGATCTCCACACATAGTTTAAGCACAAATCCACGGGACAAAGAACTAGTGAGGAGAAAGAAAAGACAGGCAGCTCAGGATTATTGGCACGTACACAATTTTAAACATGCTTGAATGCAGATAAATGCAAATGAACCAAATTCTGTATCAGCGGAATATTTAATAAAAGCTCTAAAATTACTTAACATCAACAAAAAGCAGTTATAAAATAAAATAAACAAACCTTTGATGAAGACACATGACCTGTTGATTTATGGTGGAACAAAAGAGGAGTTTCTTCAAAATACAAAGTGAAATTTTAGTGTGCCAGAAGGCACATGGGAGAACGGAGCCCAGTTCCTGTACTACAGTCCTCCTCTGTATTTATTATAATTTTATGATATGAAGCTTGTTTTCTGTCTTCTTCCTGTTCGGTAACTTTACAGATATTATGAAACATTCTGATGACACAAAACTGGTTTATTTCTGATCATATTTGGAAATTCAGGGTGAGAAATAACGAGGGCGACCTGTTTAGTTCAGGTCCAAACATTCTGTTGCTCTGTCCTGTCAAGAGAAATCACAAAATCAATCACACTAACTGACCCAGTACCAACCCAAAAGACAAATGACAAGGACATGCGTCTTGGATCCTTCACACTCCGCTGCATTAGACTGAATCCAGCAGATACTCGATCCACTTACTGATTTATAGATAAAATGATGATCACAAACCCCACCGAGTCCGGTTCAGGTTCTGTGTAGTGCCCTTTTGTCCCCGTGGGAGCAAACAAGAGGAGCTACATCGCCCTCTTGTGGCCACAAACTCACAAGCGCTACTTGTAAATCATGTCCATCCATTAACACGCGGCGTTTTTTTTTACTAAACATAAATGACTTCTCTCACACACAGCATGATGGAAGCAGAGATTCTTGTTGCTCCCTTAACCCTAACCCTAACCCTAACCACCAGAACAACATGTCAGAAAATAAAACACCAGAGGAAGACTTAAAAATATATATATAAACTGGGAGGATGAACAAGGATTTAGAAACTTGGGATAATTTACATCCATTACTGCAGATATTTTCCTTCAAATCAGAAGCAGACTGGATCAGATCCAGAGATCACAGCTTCCCAACTTCACAGCTTCAGTACTGAAGCTCCGAAGTGAAGCAAACCTCGTGAAGAATTCTGTGGGCCTCGCTAAATAAATTAAACCTTGAAAAGCAGCTGAGGAAGGAAGATGTGAAGTGCAAACAGCAGTTTAATCACTGCTGGATTGAAGGGAAGAGAAAAAGAAAGTAGGAAAGGAGGAAAATAAGCTCATCAGGGAGGAAGGAAGGAAGGAAGGAAGGAAGGAAGGAAGGAGCGCTCCAAAGAGAGAATTCTTGTGGATGTGACAAAAAAGTAAAGCTGATGGTGTGTTTGTGTGTGTGAGACTGTGGAGGGGGTGTGGCTCCACGTGGAATTCATTACAGTGTTTAATTACTTTTGAGCAATTAAACACTCAAAAGTAAAAAAAAAAAAAACAAGTTTGGAATAATTACAAAATGCAGATTAAACAACCAAATCTGTAATTATCCAGATACGTCCAGGTGGGGGAGCATGCTGGTTCTCACAGCATGGGTGCAAATGCGCGCGCGCGCGCACACACACACACACACACACACACACACACACACACACACACACACACACACACACACACACACCCTGTTTGAAAGCAATCACAGGAACGACGCAAAGAGCTCTTAGCGTCTAAACGTTGTGTGATTACACTGACGGGTTGTTCCGCTGGAAGTCAACACCATCTTTTCTGTGCACTTCATGTGTATAGATCTGTGTTGCCATGACGACACTGGAGCACAGGGCAGAGATGAGTGCACGCTCACCCCATCATCACGGCGGATGATCGCAGCGGTACAAATGTGCATTATGAGGTTTTGTGCATTAAAGCACCAATTAAAACGTGATTCATATTTTTTCAGGTTGTGACATCTGAAGACGCCGCCCATGCAGCTGTGCAGATGTGGCTAAAGAAAGAAACAACTATCGACAAATATGATTAAACACTGTGGCGTGCAGGTGCTAAAAAATACACCTTATTTTCTTTTTCTGGATTCCATCCTCTGGTGCAACATATTCTGTCTTGCACTGAATGATTAGAGACAGTCTTGTGACCACAAGGTCTTATGCTCAATTCCCCAGCCAGACAGGAAACTGCAGGTACCATCACTAAGGTGCCCTTGAGCAAAGTCCTTAGTATCAGAGGTATTCTCAGTATGCAGCTGAGCATATTAATGTATTTGGATACGTTTAATTAATGAATATAATTCTAATAGTCAGTGATGTACTGTAAATTGGGTCAGCAGGGTAGAAATCGCAACATTTGTGGGACCAAAAGTAATCGGACACTTGTCTACTGAACACTTTTCCCCCCATGTGCCTTCTGGCAAACTTGGAGAAACAGTCCGCCCCATTTTCTGAAAAACCCTCGGTTGTCTGCAAAGTCACACATCGCCAATTATGCAGATGATCCATCCTAATCCCAACATCATGTTCGCGTTCACAACTTAAATTGCTTCAGGAATGAATCGCTCTCATTATCACATACAGACACAGAATTTGGCTCAACCTCAGTCTGTGAAAACACTTTTTTTTTTAGTTAATCTTTGTAAAAACAAATGTCATGTGACTATAGTCACCTCAGCAGTTCTGGGTTGTTCTTGACTTTACGTAGACAGATGTTTTCCTGCCTGGCTCAGGGTTTGGGGCATGAACCTTCACCTTTCTGCCAGGACTCGTATTGATCGGGTTCCATCAGTTCAGCAGCCTGAACCTCAGCTTATCTCCGCTGGGAAGAACAACACGGGCTGTTTGTTGCTCCAAACACCAGGTGCTGTGTCCTCAAGATAAGGTGGACAATCAGACAGCATCCGTGTTGTCGTCTGAGCGCTCGCTTGGTGTTTCCTCAGTGAAAACTCGTAATTCTGACTTTGCTGACTGGCGACAAACTTCACATATTTCTTCTGATTCTGCTAGAGATGTTTGTCTCATCGCCTGCAGGAGGAAGAGCTCCTCTTTAAGCCCAAATCAGAGAGGAATTCACATTCTACTAACACACAAGTGTGTGTGTGTGTTATTTGAAATGGATACACATTTGCAAACTGTCCAGCAGGTGACAGTACTTAGCAAATGTTCCTTTTGATGAACAATGTTTCAAAACAGGTTTTGAAAGGTTCAAAAAGTGTTTCAAGTGTCATCACTAAATTACTGTGAATTTTACCTGGTTCTTATTATAAACTATTTCTCAGATTAAACTTATTCAAAGTCATGGCGAAAAACAGGCCTGGATTCTGAAGAACTTCTCTCTCACAGGAGATCCATCCGTTCAGAACCCCGAACAAAGGATTAAAACAGATTTTATGAAACACAATATGGGTGTGGCAAAGTCGGATATTATTTTGCAAAATCATTCCCTTTTTGGTTCCCCGTAGGCATAGCGGAAGGTCCAGCCCCTGCCCAAAAACTGCGCGATAAAAAGACATATTATAATTTATATTGTAACTTGAATAATTTTGTTCAAGCAGTAAAATCGGTTCAACCCAGTTCAACATGCATGTTTAAGCAAATAACAAACCGGTTCACCTTTCACGGCCTCGCAGTTTCGCAGCTTTTTTTAGTCCAATTTTGCATGCTTTTTTTTTTTTTTTTTAACAGCGCACTGTGTTCTGCATCTTCATCAAGCAGGCCGGTCGTGGCACCGCGAAGGCAGAGCACGCGCATTGTGTTCTGCGTATCTGTTTATAAGAATCTTCTCGCCCAGAAGAAAAAGGAGCGCCAACAACTACCCATAACTGTGTTCTTCACTCGGAAAAAGACACCTGCACCAAGGTGTCACTCAGTGCAAAAAGACGTGACAGCGGAGCGGCGCCAGGACGAAGAGGCGCGATCAGAGGAACTGTGAAATACTGGTCAGTCACTATTAATAATTTCTTATGTGTCCAACCTCGTAGGTTGATCGTTAAAATTAAACTCGTTACTTCTAAAAGCCATCATAATTATTTATAGGAAAATGTTCTATTTTTATTTCTCAAGCAAATGTTTGGGTCTGAAAACAGGTTGGTCTTATTTTTCTACTAAGGGGTGAACTTTGAGAGTGTTTACACACGAGAGAAAAGTGAGAAAATGTTAATGCCTGTTTGAGAAAAGTGTGTATTGAGGGGTTTTACAGCCTTAAAGCATCTATAATAACTGTAAAAAATAACGCTGACTACTTCGCGGATTTCGCTTATCGCGGGTTATTTTTGGAACGTAACTCCTGCGATAAACGAGGGACCACTGTAAACACACAAATATATTTAACATTACAACACAAACAAAAGGTTTCGATATCATCCCCAGCCACGACTTCTATCTGTTGCATATTTCAGTGAGTAGTTACTAATGCACATTTTCCTCTACGGAAGCTAGCCCAAACTGGTAACGGATGCCTGAGTGTTCAGCAGACAAACTACATGCACTGTTGGTAAGGTGCATTAACTCCTCATGTATCCACAACCCATCCAGCAGGTGGCAGACATGTCTATGGAATATTACAGAGACAAAGTTTCAAGTGATCGTGGACATTAAAGTCAACCACAAACCAATCAGCCCATCTTCATTCTGTGCTCCTTGAAGTTGGCGAGAGGACAGCATTTATTATTTTCAGGTTGCTATTGTTGATGTTATGGACTATTTTTCCCGTGCAAGCCACATTACCAGCACAGGGAATTATGTGCTGCAGCTTGTCTTTGGCAGTAAAAGCAGGGAAAGTGTTTAAATCAAATCTGCTCTGCAAGTCCACCGTCAGAAGTGTTTGTGGCTCCCGAAGTGTCACTGGGTGCTGACATCTGGATGGATTGAAGAAATGAAGGAGTGGGTTTTCCTTTTGGATCACCTTTGCCTCAGTTTCAGACGCAACTTTTTCTGAGTCACATGATCACCCGTCTGTGTAAACACCGTTCATTAGAGCCGACGGGAGTCAGACTCACGGCCTTACATGGAGAGAGGGTGAGACGGAGGCCGGTCATCGTAAAAGAGGCGCGACCTCGACAGCCGGGTGTTGTCATAACAGGTCGCTCCTGTAAGAGCAGAATCAGCACTGTGTCAGCTGTAAAACATGACACTGGAAAACCACAAGAGGAAGTAATTTCACGTGAAACAGTAGGACCGTGTCGTGACAGCATAAAGCTGTTACAGTACAAACACCTAAAGCAGAACTGAGTTACGACACCATAACTAAACCGGCAGCAACGGGCCTCAGGACCCAAATGTCCAAAAAGAAATTCCACAGTTAAAAGAAAGTGTGCACCAGCATCCAAGTGCAGCTCAACTTAAAAAAAACACATCCAGACTCGCTGGCCTCCGGCGTGAGGCCGTCTTTACGGTATTAATCAGTTCACTGCGAGTGGTGTCTGTCAGGTGACACCATGCACTTCAGAAACTGTCCTACATAAAATCCTGCTCCATTTCTGCCTGTCGGAGACACAAAAACAAGCGCGCTAATTAGTCTTTATCACTGATGACAACAGGGACCATTCCAAACCAGGGAAGACTCAAACATGTCGGCTCATCACTTAACATCCAGTCTAAATAAAGCTTTCAAGGTCTGAATGTGAATCCGTAGGAGACAAGGTAGAAGAATAACAAATGTCACTGGATGGAGACAAAACAGCAAAGAATGCATGTCCCAGATAAAACAAACCAAGGCCCAACTCAAAGCTCCATATAAGTGGACGATATTCCGTTATTTTACTCAAACATTCTGAGTCCGTTGTTAGACTTTCTAGAAGGTCAGGATGTGTTAAAATTAGTAACCATTTCAGTTTTCAACAGCTTTCTCATTCACACACTGCAGGGCGTGAATCACACATAAAAATGAGCCTGTACGCACAATTATATCGCACGTGGATGAAATCATTGAGTAGTATTAACTACAAGAACAGAGCGCCTGTTCACCACCTCGTTTGTCACAAGTACGACATGCACTGCGTGCAGATAAACTGCTTGCAAGTGTAGCCAATTTATTAAAATAATAAAGTGAAATCATTGGAAAACTTTAACTCAGAGACTTATCAATTTTTCAAAACTGAGCTATTGTCTTTTTTGTTTGTTTGTCCACTCAGTCATTTTTATTAAAAAGGGGGAACTCATGCTTGATGCATAGACTCGAACAATCAAATTTTAAAATACAGAATTGACTGCATCAGTATTTGTAAAGTAAATTGTGAAATAATAAACATTTTACTACAGTGTTTTGAATCATAAACATGTGACTGTAGAAGAATTATGTAAGAGATATTTTTAATTTCTGGTGAGTTATTGAGTTTTTTTCTCCCCTGTATCCCAAATATTCATGACCAGTGGGTACTACATGTATCCCCATGGAGTTCATCATTAATAATTGAGTGTCATCACATTTTATTGTACTGTCATAACAATGAAGTTTTGTTGCTGTGGAAATTAATTCATTATTTGGATTAATAGAGCCTGTAACCCCTTAAAAACCAATAGACAGGATATCCAGTTCTGAAGTTGACATGGTGACAGATACATGTGAGGACCAGAGACTATTTCCTATTTTAGCATATGACCGAATAATCAATCAATCAATCAATAAATAAAATAATCAGGCCCATCATGTTGTTTGAGGGGGCTTGTTGCCAATCACAAGGTGGCCACTAGAGGTCACTGTTGCCAGTGATCAAATGGTTACTTTATCACTTCCACTGTCAAACAGATTCAGTAAAGCTGTAACCTGCAGGCTTTCTCTTAGAAGACAGTTCATATTAATACCAGAAAAAGCAGATATGTGAATATTTGTAATCATAAAATAACTTTTACTGCAACCCAATAAAAGATTCCAAAAACAGCTGCAAGAATATTTCCCCAACATGACAAAAATCATCAGCCTTTGGCTCTAAATGGAGAGCTCAGTGTGACATCACAGCGATTCGCTTCATATTATGTTCATGACAGTATGTATAAGAGAAGTTAATCCATACATAATCTGGAAGGGAACACTTTAAACCCTGTCAGATTTCATCTCTGCACAGATTAACTACTTACAAACACTCCACGGAGAGCCAGGTTCTCTCCTCTTTCGCTGCCTCTGGGAATAGATGAGTTCCGTCACCTTGTATAAATTACTTTTTAAAGGACAAACTCAGTTGTTGTCCTATGTGTATATATATATATATATATATATATATATATATATATATGTATGTGTGTGCCGGTCCCAAGCCTGGATAAATGAGGAGGGTAGAAGGAGGCAGGGTATGTAGCCAGTACACTGAGTGCCGGTCCCAAGTCCGGATAAATGAGTAGGGTTGCGTCAGGAAGGGCATAAAACACGCCAAAATAATCATGCAGTGTACAAATTGAATTTCCATGCCGGATCTGTTGAGGCTGGGGTTAACAATGACTGCCAGAAATTGGGCTACTGCTGGAGGAAGAAGAAGGAGGAGGAGGAGAAGGAGAATGTGTCCACAGATAGTGGGAGAAGAGGAACACTAGAAGGGTGGAAATGACAGTCAGGACTTTAAATGTTGGCAGTATGACTGGTAAAGGGAGAGAGCTGGCTAACATGATGGAGAGGAGAAAGGTAGACATATTGTGCGTGCAAGAGACCAAGTGGAAGGGAAGTAAGAGCAGGAGCATAGGCGGTGGGCTCAAGTTCGATCATGGTGAGGATAGGAAGAGAAATGGTGCTGGGGTCATTTCAAGGGAAGAGTATGCTAAGAGTGTCTGACAGGGTGATGAGTGTGAAGTTGGAAATTGAAGGGGTGATAGTGAATGTCATCAGTGCATATGCCCCACAGGCAGGTTGCAAGATGAAGGAGAAAGCAGATTTCTGGAGTGAGTTAGATGAGGTGGTGGAGAGTGAACCCAAGCATGAAAGAGTGGTGATAGGAGTGGACTTCAATGGATGCCCATTGACAAATGGTGAAGGGAACAGAGGTGATAAGGACGTAATGGGTAGATATAGTATCAAGGACAGGAATATGAAAGGGCAGATGGTAGTTGATTTTGCAACAGGTTGGAAATGACAGTGGTGAACACCTACTTTAAGAAAAGGGAGGAGCACAGGGTGACATAAGAGTGGAGGAAGGTGCACACAGGTTGACTACATTCTTCATAGGAGATCAAGCTAAAAGAAATTGTAGACTGTAAGGTGGTGGCAGGAGAGAGTGTAGCTAGACAGCATAGGATAGTGGTTTGTAGGATGACTTTAGAGGTGAAGAAGAAGAAGAGAGTGAGACCTCAACAAAGGATGAGATGGTGGAAGGTGAAGGAGGGAAGACTGTTGAGTGAAATTCAGTGAGCAGGTGAGAGAGGCACTGGATGGAGGGGAAGCAATTTTGGACAACTGGAAATGTACTGCAGATGTGGTGAGGGAGACAGCTAGGACGGTACAGGGTGTGACATCTGGACAGTGGAAGGAAAACAAGGAGACTTGGTGGTGGAACAAAGATGTCCAGGAAAGCATAAGGAGAAAGAGGTTTGTGAAAAAGAATTGGGATAGTTGGAGAGATAAAGACAGACAGGGGTACAAGGCAATGTGGCGTAAGGTGAAAAGAGAAGTGGCAAAAGCTAAGGAAAAGGCATATAGTGAGCTGTACTAGGAGTTGAATAATTAGGAAGAAGAAAAGAACTTGTACTGATTGTCCAGACAAAGGGACAGAGCTGGAAAGGATGTGCAGCAGGTTAGGGTGGTAAAAGATGCAGATGGTAATGTACAAGCAAAGTGAGTGTGTTGTGAAGGTGGAAGGAATATTTTGAGGAGCTTATAAATGAAGAAAATGGGAGAGAAAAAGGCTGGATGATGTGGAGAGCGTGTGAGAGCAGCTATACGAGGTCTATTAGAAAACTATCCGACCTTATTATTTTTTTCAAAAGCCATATGGATTTGAATCACATGTGATTGCGTCAGACAAGCTTGAACCCTCGTGCGCATGCGTGAGTTTTTCCACGCCTGTCGGTTGTGTCATTCGCCTGTGAGCAGGCTTTGAGTGAGGAGTGGTCCACCCCCTCGGCAGATTTTCATTGTCAGGAAATGGCGGAATGATTTGGGCTTTTTTTTCCATCAGAATTTTTTCAGAAACTGTTAGAAACTGGCACCTGGAAAACATTAGAAAAATGTATCTGGCTTTCGGTGAAAATGTTACAGGCTTGGTAGAGAATAAGGAGTGTTACTGTCGCTTTAAGGACGGCCCCCAGCGGCTGTGGGGCACGCCGCGCTCCGAAACCACCATTGACAGGCTGAACGACCATTTCATTTCTAAACGGATGGCTGTCTGGATCCGTGACCATCGTGTGCCATTTCTCTGGTTATCACAAGAGCTGGACATCAACCATTTTCCAGCAGATTTCACTTTTAACAAAAGATTTTGTCATTGAAAGCCGAGCGGAGGCTTCGTGCGTCACGATGGATTCGCTACTGGAGCGAGACAAAACCACCTCCGTTTTGGTCTCACAGGATGGCTTTGAGATGGCGTTCAGACAGCTGTTGGTGGTTTTTCCATCGAGCGACTATCCGAGAAATTGTGGATGTGCCTGGACATGCCAGAACATGTCCCGTGAGGCTTCATCATGGCATTGCTTTGTGTCATGCGGCACCGCACGTCTGTCGCAATGTGCCGAAAAAGTGCTCATGTCCATGTCTTTTCACAATTCCTGTGCTAGTCAGACGACGTCCCGGATAAAACACAGTGTCCAGTTTGGAAATGAACGGCACATTCCACTGTTACAGGAGTTTTTGTCATGGAAAGAGGAGCGAAGGCTTCACGCGTTGTGGCGGTGCCGCATGGCGCACAGCAATGCCGTGATGAAGCCTCACGGGACATGTTCTGGCATGGCAGCTCTTGTGATAACCAGAGAAATGGCACACGATGGTCACGGATCCAGACAGCCATCCGTTTAGAAATGAAATGGTCGTTCAGCCTGTCGATGGTGGCTTCGGAGCGCGGTGCGCCCCACAGCCGCTGGGGGCCGCCCTTAAAGCGACAGTAACACTCCTTATTCTCTACCAAGCCCGTAAAATTTTCACCAAAAGCCAGATAAATTTTTCGAATGGTTTCCAGCTGCCAGTCTCTATAACAGTTTCTGAAAAAATTCTGATGGAAAAAAAGCCCAAATCATTCCGCCATTTCCTGACAATGAAAATCCGCCGAGGGGGTGGACCACTCCTCACTCAAAGCCTGCTCACAGTGCGAATGACGCAACCGACAGGCGTGGAAAAACTCACACATGCGCACGAGGGTTCAAGCTTGTCTGACGCAATCACACGTGATTCAAATCCATATGGTTTTTGAAAAAAATAATAAGGTCGGATACTTTTCTAATAGACCTCGTATTATATAAGTCCCTGTGTGACACTTAATTAAAGTAAGCAGGTATAGAAACTGGATGGAGAGAAAACTGTTCTATACAGTAATAATAAATTTGTTTCCTTAATTTGTCCAGTACCGAAAGCAGCACTGTTAAGGGCAGAACTTATACATGTTTCGGTCATTAGTATTTTAGCCCCAGGGTCCACACAATACAGAGTGTCTGTTCCCATCCCTACTTCTCACTGTGAGGCAGCAGTGCAAACCACTAAACCACAGATTTGCCTTCCATGAAGCAGATATGGCATTAATCTATAAATGGGCCACAGTGAGACTGGTATCAGCAGCCAACATCATCGGATTTATAGCTTTAGAACACAATGATCCATATGATCCACTTAAGAGTCTGCAGAAAAAGATTTAAAATTTGTGTTTCTGAGTGCTGATATCCAAGGAGTTTAAGTGGAAGCCAAAGAAAAACTTTTGTCTATGTGCCTCCTTTAATCCCAGTGAGCTCTGACCTTGAGATTCAGAGCCGTGCTTTGAAACAGTCGCACACAAACACCCAATGTTTTTAATTTTCCCCAAGCCTGTCAGTGCTGCCACGCTTTCAAATTCATCATCAAGTGAGAGCCTCCTACTGAGTGCAGAGGTGCAGGTTCATGACAAAAACCTCTGCACACGTGCACACAATGACAAAGGGACTGATAGGCATTAGTAGGGTGAAAATGCTCTGCCAGCTGCCACAACCGACAGAGAATTTCATAAGCCTGGCAGAGAGCAGTCCAGATCCCCATGATCACTGTAATCCGAGACAACCTCAGGAATAGATTACCTATTCATCCCGTCAGTCGGACTGGAGAGGAACTCGACAGAGAGAGGACTCCAAAACGTGGCATTAAACCAAAAGTCCCAAACAGAAATAATCACAACACCTTGTAAATTTAACAGTTAGCTCAACCAATAACTTGCAACACTTTTTTTTCAAACTTGGGGCCACTTTAGCGTTTAACTCCTGTACAATCGAAGTTTTACTACCATTTTCCCTCATAACACCATAATATTCAGTCAGCGACAGTCCAAACTATACCTTTATGGAATCTTCATGATCACACAATTAATCCTTCCGTACAACACTCACACTTCCTGTGTGTAAGCTGGCTACGATGTCGAGCAACTTACTGGGGATCCTACAAATTCTTTGAATGTCACAGAGAGCAGTCTGAGAAACTAAATCAACATAGGCTGCAAAAAGTACCAACAAAAAGTGCTGCCTAGGTCTTCATACAGAGCCAGGACCAGGTCCATGATGGACGCTTGCACAGAAAATGGTGCAATACCCATGTAGTTGTCCAGAACGGGACACATTCTTTCTTTCTGTTGCGATATCAAGTTTCCCAAACGGCAGCAAAGCCGGTATTGCAGACCCCACGGTCCGCCCCTAAAAATCGGTCTGCCTTTTGCATCTGCACACGCGTCATTTCGGACAACAGCAGTACGTCTGAGACGGAGTCTCTTCAACCAAAGCAATCAAATGGATTAATGGGATATTTAACCATCACATGATAAAGTAAAACCTCTTAAGTCATTCTAAAGTGAGTTTTAAGCAGAAATGAGGCGAAAATCTGTGACGCTTTGAAATGTCCGACGTGCAGTGAACGCATCAGCTAGCAGGTCATTCAGCCGCAGTGCTCTGATTGCTTCCTCCATCTTTTCTGATGAATAATGCTGAATTTATGTGGAAATGATTGTTGTACAAAAGCTTCAGATATCTGTTGCTGAGATAGATGATGACTGGAGGCAGTTTGAAGCAGAAACAAGGTGATAATCTGTGAACTGTGTCATCAGGGGGGACTGATTTTTAGGGGACCCTTCGGTCTGTGACACCAGGCCAGGATCATCTGCCGCTACCAGAGGAAGTGGTGCCACTAATTCCGCCAGCTTTACGGCAAATTTGATAAACTGGTATCACACTCAAATATCAGATTTTCATGAACGGATGCAAAAACAGTTCAGACGAGTCTCACTGCTGCTTGAAATTAAAAAATTTAAACCACAAATAATTCATCACTGTGGTTCGAACAGAGACACATTATTATTTTTTCAAACAGACAACAAAAGAGACATTAAAGCAAATCGTTCAGTAAAGGCTGACAGTATCTACACCACGATTTTAAATCAGACATTCAGACTGTTCAAGGACACTTTCAAAACAAACCCTCTTTATGCCAACACACCTGGTAACCACTGGCGATCCGTTTTGCCGCCGTCTTTTGTGTTTAGTATTCTCGCAAACACCAAGGTGAAATAAGCCAGTTTCAAAGCCGCTTGGAGACGGCATGCTGTACCTTTGTCAAGGTGAGACAATGCTGAAATTTTTAATATGACTCAGCCGCATTTCGGGTCTCTTCTTTATAACATCGACCTTCGCCAAACATACCACCAACGATTAGGACTCTTATCACCTGTGCACAGCTGCCCCCCTCTGCCACTCTTTATGACAAGATCGTTGGACTGAGTTCTTTGAAAAGCTTTTAGTAATCCTAAAAAACAAACAAAACCCAAGAAACAGCACCACCTTGCTGAAGTAAAACACTTGAACCTCGTCTGAAAAACAAAACTTAGAAAGTGGCATCGCCGTGATGTGCACTAACCTACTGCGGTCAAAGCTAAAAAAAACAAAAAACAAAATTTAAATAAAAAGTGACGTGATGAAGATGTGCGTCGTTTCCATCCACGGGGTCAGCGAAGAGTTTGTGCAGCTTTAAGCATCAGAGCGCGTTTGATGAGCGTGCAACATTAGAGGGCGGCGTGCAGTCAGCCTGCAGAGGTCACAAAGGCTCTCCGGTCATGCACGTACACACACACACACACACACACACACAGTGAATCCAGACAGGAAACAGAACGAGTTCTTTTCCTGATATCACTTCCTCAGATCCAATGTCAAATACACACTTTAGAGTAGTACATGTACTCACACAGCTGTTTTTTAAAGCCATCTACCTGCAGTTATATCAAACATTTACTCAAATATTATCAAACATTAATAAATTACGTGGCAAAGGAATTAACTATGCAATCATAAATTCAACATGTCTTTCAACTTCACAGTTTACTGTAAAAAAAGTTTTAAATATTTTCTAGACTGTGTAAAATTCTGGCTATACTGAATTTTCATTATAGTAGTTAAAACATATCCTTCAGTCCTTCTTGCGTGCAGATGCCCATATGTCCCAGGATTTCTCTGCATCATTCTTTCTAGTTTCCTTTTTGAATCATTGCCTCATTATTTTGCTGCCAGTGATTCCACATAAATACATACATTTAATAAAAAAAGGAGGTGGGTGCCACGTGTGTCATCTACACTTCAAATAGTCTGTTTTTAAGATATATATGTTTTAACTATAATCTGGTCTGACAAAGGAGATTTCAGCTTCATTAAACCTGTTCTATTAAGGAGGGGAACTAATAATAAAGTAATATAGTTTCTTGATTCTTTTCCTTCACATTTTTGGTTACATCCCGGCTATTGATTCACATTTCCTGTTGCTCCAGAGCAAGTTGACTCCTGCCAGCTGACACACCTCAGCCTTCCCGCCGCTCCCCGTCACCAGACTTCACACCTGTTGCACATTCACCTGATTATCCCGGCATCGTGCACAAACGCACACATGCACGTACTGCGCTAACCAAGGTCTAATACTCTCTTATGCGAGAGCCTTTGATCATTGAACTCAGACCAGATCTGGAGAAAGAACTAGACGGGAGTGTTGCGTGTTTATCCAGGCAGAGACCCAGAATGTGACCTTACGCATTTAGGTCATTTAAAATAGTTCAACTTTCATTTTCAAAACCCTTAGTAGCATTTATTAAACTAAGTCCACAACAAACTGCCATTTTTGGAGTATCAAATATTTAGTTAATCTTTTAAAAAAAAAGAATGATTTTGCATTCACTCTTCTAGATTAGACTGGAAATCTCCCTCATCACCATCACATTCCAGGTGGTTAAAACAAGCTGAATATACTTTGGATTCTGTAAACTTTTCTGTACTTTTTGGAATAAAGCCAAGTTTTTTTTGGAAAATGTGCTCAAATTTTATCCACACTATGCAGAATTTGTTGTAACTCAACCATATCACAATGGTTTTGGCTGGTTTGGCACCCTAAAAATCAAGTCAAGTCTCGCCGCACCCATGACACCACAGAAACCCCTTGTGTCCTGAACGGCAACCACCCATCACGCAAACAAGGGTCCATCCCTACATCTCTAAAAATAGACATCTATTAGCCGCACCAGGGTGAAACATGCGCATGCCCCCGGCCGAGCTCAACACTCAGACAGCTGTGAAAACTGACACTCCCTCACAATGCAAGTGATCCTCCTCATCACAGTCTCACTAAGTAACCACTCCTTTAACAGAAAGTCATTCCAGCAGGACCCAAGGACCCGCTGAAGATCCTCCTAAAATATATGGTCTAAAAGTTTCATTCATTAATGGTTTCTTTGTAAAATTACCATATACAAATAAGACTGGGAGGCACAGCACTTTATTATTAATACAAATAATTCATCTTATTTGACCATTTTTGTTTCACTGACCAGGGCCCGGTTTCATAAATCTAATCTTGTTTAGTCAAAGAAACTCACTTAGTTGACTCGTGTTTTTTAGCGTTAGTCATTGCACAAAGCAATTCGTCATCTAAAGCTTCAAGTTACCTGACTAAAGTTTTTAGCCTGGTACAGAGGAGGCTAATCTTAGTTGAGTCAACAAAACTTCAGTGTCTTCAAAAAAATGGCAGCTATGATGCACCACCACTTGATGGAACACTCAAGAGAAACTCTACGTTGCTTGTATTCCTCCAAAAGGAGAGCTTCCTCCACTTTTTGACTGTGGTTGTAGCAGACGACTGACATGTAATATGCTTGCGACAGTTCTCACATTGGCCACCAGGCATCGCTGTTACGCTAAGCAGCGTTGTGCGCACACAAAAAAAAAAGAAGAACTGCTAGGCTAAGAGCTAAGCACATCGTTCTCCTGTTTGTATGTGCCCGTAAATGTTAATAAAGCCAGTTAACGAAAAACAAAGGCTGGATAGTTCATAACAACAACCAACCTAGAAGTAAACAAAAGTCGTGCACATTGGAAGTGTTTCTTGGCAACGGCACTCGCGAGACCGCTATGACTGTGAAAATCGTTGATTAACGTAAGATGGCTAATCTACGAGTTTAACCGTCAATATGAAATGGAGATTAGATGGATAATGTTGGGCGACTAAACATAGTCGACTAAGCTTAACAGACTAAAATGAGAAAACAGCCCTCGTCTGGGGAGCAATGTGAGCAGATCCAGTTCAGTGGGGATGGTAGAGGATCATGATCCACCATCCCCAATGAACTGGATCCTCCGTCCATATTGCTCCCCGCGAGGGGTATTTTGTTTTTATACCTCAGCCGGTGACTGTATTTTTATAAAAACGATATGTTATAAACAAGATTGAGGATCCATGTTGTGTGGCATTATTGTCCTTCCGCCAGCAAAGATGGCTGAAAGAAAGTAGTTCGGCGCAACGTGGATCCGCTACAACAGATTCAGGGTACTGGATCCACTAGTAAACCAGTAGACCCACATCCGGCTGAGGTATAAAAGATTAGATTGCTTTATGAAATTGGGACCAGTCGCCATGCCAACAAGACTTACATTACTTTGGATACTTTTTCTGTAACTATACCTGCATTCATAAAAATGAACTAAAAGGTTCCAGCCCGAGCGTGGGCTTCAAGACACCACAAAACCCCCCTGCACAGAACCCGCGTTCCATCCTGTCAAAGAGCCTAAAACTCAGCCACAAGCATGTCTACAGGGTTAAACTGTCTGTAGGTCTCAAGAGCAAAGCAAAAGTTACTTAAAAAAAAAAAAAAAAAAAAAAAAAACACCCTGCCAAACCGATTCAGTGCGGCAGACTGTGCAAATATGTGTGTTGTACAGGAAATTGTTGATGAGTACATCTGCCCCACCCAAGAAATACTCCATTGAGGAACTCTGAGTCAAAACAGAAAAAAAAACCCTCCCACTGCATTCATGTTACTCCAGAGCTGCTAATCACAGCAAAAAAACAAACAAAAAAAAAACATCCACAACTGTCCCATCAGTTAATTGCCATCATTTCCTCCACATCTATCGCCACATCAAAGAACGATTCCTGTTTTCCACAAACACTCGGTGATTTTCCGATCTGACAGGGATTTGGACAGAGGATCCTCTAGTCACAAGCCCACCTCTAATCTGTTTCTTTTTTTTTTTAAACAGCGGCGTGCACCACCCATTGCACATATTGATGATGTACTTGGATGGTAGATGATTACTGCAGCAAACCAGTGTAAAGGCGCCTTGACACACTGGCACGCCAGTGTGGGGACCAAATTTGTGCAAGTGTCAAGGTGCCTTACAAATCCTTCAGTTGATGATATGTACAAGCACCAAATTTGGTATAAATACTTCTGAGAAGTCCTTTTCTTCTTCTTCTTCTTAAAAAAAAAAAAAAAAAAACCCTTTAGCCACATGAAATTGTAAAACAAACAGTCTACTGTATTCGCCAAATTCTACCCAAAGAGGGGATGGGCTGATGCACGAGCATGGCCAACATTATGTTTGTTAGAAATGCCCATTTCAATCGCAAACAACTCACACGCTTGTTTCCATTTTTGTCCTTTTCTCATTCATTACATGTTTTCCTTGTCAGCTGACGTCCGGCGAGTCCGTAGTGTAAAAGTTTTGTACATCCTCAAAACTGTGAGCAGACATCAGACAGAGAACATCCCTGATTGTTGCTCTGTCCTGTCCATCACAGAGCAGAACTAACTCTTTACCTTCACAAAGCAAGGTGTTGACCTGGAACACTTCCTGTTTTCGTGAATGAGATTCTTTCAAAATAAGAGCACATTTCAACATAAAGATTGATTCCACTACCAGCGCGCACTGATAACATTATCGAGATGAGAAAAACATTGTGAAAACTTTTTTTTTTTTTTTTTTTTGCTTTTTACGGGCTGTTGGGGTCATAAAATTAAATTTGTTTTAGGGTGACTATTTAATAAACTTGAATAAAAACAGGTTAATTTCAGGTGGGTGTTTAACCAACTTTCTACAAAAAGGGGGTGGGCTGCAGACAGCATTAATGTCTGTCTGGCATTAATTTCAAATCTCCACCCCCCCACCCCACCCCGCTCCCACCCAGTCCACAGGACACTATTTAACGTACATAACATTGAAATAAACCAACATTGTGCAAAACTGTGCAAATATAGAACAAACGTGCCATTTCAGGGTGCCATCTTGACCAAAATAAAAAAAAAAAACAGCTGCCACCAGCTTTTTTGCAAAATGCAAAACCAAGAAGTACCATTGTGCAAATCTGGTGCTTGTATCACAAAACGAAAGACTGATGCATGCATTTATCTGCTGCACGACGTGCATGATTACGACAGGTGGAAAAAAGCTTCACTGTTGTGATGTGGCAACAGCGCCACACGCAGATCGTTTCTGTGGCAGTCATAGCTATAATTCAGCGATAATTCATGTTTGGAAAAAATTCCACTGCGTTCTAAGTCAAAGCTCAAATGGAGCGCAGAGCGGTTTAATCCCAAGCCCACGGTGTCAACCACAGGTCAAGAGCGATATTTAACCCCGTGCACGATCAGGGGTCCGACGGGCTGAAAACAAAAGTGATCCAGCAAGAATCTGTGGAGAATTTAAAGAATCTGGAAGACTGGCACAGATGCAGCGATTGTAAGACTTATTGTTTGACGTCCAATGCTCGTCATTGTATTCCAGAAAGTGAACGAGTCAGCATGTTTCCTCCCGAGCCGACGGCCTGATGTTGAGTCACGCACACATGGTGCTGAGAACAGCAGCATGTGGGATTCCCCTCTAACATCACGAGCGTGTTACAGCACCACCAGAGGAACGTTTAGAATCACAGCTGTACGTGAGAAACCTGCAGAAAATAAATAAATAAATCCAACCTTTAAAAGAAGCTGTGACGGACAGAGTGAAGACAAGAAACAGGCCATCAGTGAACAACCTGAACCTCCTCCTAAAACGCAGCATCAACAGTCTGATCCAAACACCTGGACCCATTTCTCCTACAGTCAAATGTGACCTTTAAAAAAAAAAAACCCACCAGAAACCTCCAAAAGAGAGCAGTTATTTTGCACACACACACAGGTACGTGCACCATCACATGTCCGCAGTGATGCATATGCACATCGTGCACGGACACGTCCCAGTGAGCAGCGGTTGTGCACTATTTATAGAGTGGCTATGTGAGCTCAGCATAGTGTCAGCTGCTGTTCTTAAAATGGCCACAGAGCAGCAGGACGAGTCGCTGGGAAGAAAATTCTCACACAACTGCCCCATGCAAATCCAAGAGAGCGCACGTTTCTGCGTGCATGTGTGGGTGTAGGAGTGGCTTGATGCTGCTGGGGATTTTTGTAGTCAAACAGGTCCGCAAAATATACACGCATGCAAATGTACACAAACAGCAGCAGCAAGGTGGTTCCGTGCACGCAGGACTGACTCACGCTTGTTTGTCAAACTTCTGTCCCGCTGACATACACGTCCAACTCAAACGATTGTCTAACGAGATTTTACATATGCAGTGTTCATGATCACATGACAAACCAACATCCAAACCCCCGAAATCACATGAATTCCGTCTTTGACAGTAAAATGTAAAAAGTTAAAAAACCTGTACACGTGACGAGGTCACGGTCCAATCTCACCCGTGCAGTGTGCTCAGTGGGTGCAGAAATCTGGAAACAATATGGCTGCGTTACGCAACAGCAAATTTCAGAAATGTTTATTTATTTTTTTTAATTTTCACCACAGCAGCAAGAAAAAAACCCAGGTTTCTGTCTGTAAGAAGGAGGAAAGACAGGCAGCAAGAGGTGAACTATAAGTGCAGAAGCGCACAGTTTGAATCAGGTCAGCGGGATAAACGTGCGCGAGAGACAGAAAGAAACTCGGCTGCAACGACATAAAAAGTTGACTTTTTCAACAACCAGCAGAACCAGAGAGTCCAGTTTAACACAACAGCTCCAGACAAGTACTGTAAGATATATAGTGTCTCATATCCACCTCCTCTGTGCGTCTCTGTGTGTCTCCTGTCTAATATGTCTCCTGTATGCATCTCGATGTGTCTTTTGTCCAATATGTCTCTTGTAAGTGTCTCGATGTGTCTCCTGTCTAATACAGTTGTATGCAAACGTTTGGGCACCCCGATGATTTCCATGATTTTCCTTTATAAATCATTGGTTGTTTGGATCATAAATTTCAGTTAAATATATCATATAGCAGACAAACACTAACATTTGAGAAGTGAAATGAAGATTATAGGATTTACACAAAGTGTGCAGTAATTC
This sequence comes from Thalassophryne amazonica, assembly GCF_902500255.1. Classification (NCBI taxonomy): domain Eukaryota; kingdom Metazoa; phylum Chordata; class Actinopteri; order Batrachoidiformes; family Batrachoididae; genus Thalassophryne; species Thalassophryne amazonica. The sequence continues at coordinate 6,629,564 of NC_047124.1, forward strand.
TTTAAACAAAATTAGGAAGGTGCATAAATTTGGGCACCCAAACAGAAAAAAATACATCAATATTTAGTAGATCCTCCTTTTGCACAAATCACAGCCTCTAAACGCTTCTTATAGCTTCCAATGAGAGTCTGGATTCTGGTTGAAGGTATTTTGGACCATTCTTCTTTACAAAACATCTCAGGTTTGTTGGTTTCCGAGCATGGACAGCCCGCTTAAAATCACACCACAGATTTTCAATAATATTCAGGTCTGGGGACTGAGATGGTCATTCCAGAAGGTTGTACTTGTTCCTTTGCATGAATGCCTTAGATTTTGAGCAGTGTTTAGGGTCGTCGTCTTTGTTGAAAGATCCAGTCTCGGCGCTGATTCTTGAACATTGTTCTCAAGAATCTGCTGATATTGACTGGAATCCATGTGACCCTCAACTTTAACAAGATTCCCAGTACCTGCACTGGCCACACAGCATGATGCAACCACCTCCAAATTTTACTGTAGGTAGCAAGTGTTTTTCTTGGCATGCTTTGTTCTTTTTCAGCCATGCATACCGCCACTTATGTCCAAATAACTCAATTTTAGTTTCGTCAGTCCACAGCACCTTATTCCAAAATGAAGCTGGCTTGTCTAAATGTGCTTTAGCATACCTCAAGCGACTGTTTGTGGCACGTATGCAGAAAAGGCTTCCTCTATATTACAGTATCATACAGCATCTCTTTGTGCAAAGTGCGCTGTATAGTTGAACGATGCACAGAGAAACTATCTGCAGCATCATGTTGTAGTTCTTTGGAGCAGGTCTGTGGGTTGACTGTTCTCACCATCCTTCGCTTCAGCTTATCTGAGATTTTTCTTGGCCTGCCACTTCAGGCCTTAACTAGTACTATGTCTGTGGTCTTCCATTTCCTCACTATGTTCCCCACAGTGGAAAACTGATGGCTGAAATCTCTGAGATAGCTTTTTGTATCCTTCCCCTAAACCATGATGTTGAACAATCTTTGTTTTCAGGTCATTTGAAAGTTGTTTAGAGGCTCCCATGTTGCCACTCATTAGAAGAGATGCAAAGAGGAGAAACATTTGCAAATGACCACCTTAAATAACCTTTCTCATGATTGGATTGACGTGTGTAAGGAGGTCAAGGGTCAATGAGCTTACCAAACCAATTTTGAGTTACAATAATTAGTGCTAAATGTATTAAAATCAATAAAATGATATGGGTGCCCAAATTTATGCACCTGCCTAATTTTGTTTAAATAATTATTGCACACTTTCTGTAAATCCTATAAACTTCATTTCACTTCTCAAATATCACTATGTTCGTCTGCTATATGATATTTTTAACTGAAATTTCTGATCCAGACAACCAATGATTTATAAAGGAAAATCATGAAAATTATCAGGGGTGCCCAAACTTTTGCATACAACTGTATGTCTCCTGTAATGTATCTCGGTGTCTCTCTTGTCCAATATGTCTCCTGTATGCATCTCGGTGCGTCTCTTGTCCAATCACTCTCATGCGTGCGTCTCGGTGCGTCTCTTGTCCAATCTGTCTCATGCGTGCTTCTCGATGCGTCTCTTGTTCAATCTGTCTCATGCGTGCGTCTCGGTGTGTCTATTGTCCAATATGTCTCATGCACGCGTCTCATTGCGTCTCTTGTCCAATATGTCTCATGCACGCGTCTCATTGCGTCTCTTGTCCAATATGTCTCATGCACGCGTCTCATTGCGTCTCTTGTCGAATATGTCTCATGCACGCGTCTCATTGCGTCTCTTGTCGAATATGTCTCATGCACGCGTCTCGGTGTGTCTCTTGTCCAATATGTCTCCTGTATGCGTCTCGGTGTGTCTCTTGTCCAATATGTCTCCTGTATGCGTCTCGGTATGTCTCTTGTCCAATATGTTTCCTGTATGCGTCTCAGTATGTCTCTTGTCCAATATGTATCCTGTATGCATCTTAGTATGTCTCTTGTCTAATATGTCTCCTGTAGGCATTTCATGCCTCTCTTGTCCAATATGTGTCCTGTATGCTTCTCGGTGGATCTACTGTCCAATATGTCTCATACGTGCGTCTTGGTGTGTCTCTTGTCCAATATGTCTCATGCATGTGTCTCAATGCGTCTCTTGTCCAGTATGTCTCCTGCATGCGTCTCATTGCGTCTCTTGTCCAATATGTCTCATGCATGCGTCTCGGTGTGTCTCTTGTCCAATATGTCTCCTGTATGTCTCTCGTCCAACATGTCTCCTGTATGTCTCTCGTCCAACATGTCTCCTGTATGTCTCTCGTCCAACATGTCTCCTGTATGTGTCTCTTGTCTAATATGTCTCCTGTATGAGTCTCTTGTCTAATATGTCTCCTGTATGAGTCTCTTGTCTAATATGTCTCCTGTGAGTGTCTCTGTGTGTCTCGTGTCTAATATGTCTCCTGCATGTGTTTCGATGCGTCTCTTGTCTAATATGTCTCCTGTATGAGTCTGTGTGTGTATCTTGTCTAATGTCTCCTGTATGAATCTCAGTTTGTCTCTTGAACATGTCTCTCAACTCACTTGAAAACAGTGAGCTCCTTCAAACTTGTCTCCATGTGACTTTTGCATTAGGCCTTCATGACTAATGTTTTTCTTTTTTTTTCTTTCCTTTTCTGAGCACCCAGTGAGTGCCCGCTCAGAGCGTGTGTAAACTGAAAATCTTTAAAATTTTACAGAGGCGTCGTAACATCACTGCAGCGCCTCTTCAGGTCAACGAGAGGACAGGATTAGTTTTACTGCAAGTCTCCCGTCCTGGACACCAGCATGGACTCCCAAAATTTCCTCTATATTTGTATTGTCAACTGTGTCTGTATCCTGGCCCAAGCAAAGGGTCGCCCCTTTGAGTCTGGTCTGCTTGAGGTTTCTTCCTCAAATCATCAGAGGGAGTTTTTCCTTACCACTGTCACCTGTATGCTTGCTCTGGGTGTTGGTAAGGTTAGATCTTACTTGTGTGAAGCGCCTCCCCGCAACTTTGTTGTGATTTGGCGCTATATAAATGAAATAAATTGAATTGAAATAAATTTAAAATTACTGATGTCACTGAAATGTTACACAAGAGTCAAAAAAGTCATCTGTGATAGTAGATTGGACAGACGCCTGGTTCTTTGCAATGGTTGAGTATGTTTTAATCACTGTACATTATAACACAGTCGCTAATGTTTGTTGTTGTCAAGGGAACATGTCACGAGGACCCCCCCCCCAATGAAAGATGCTGAAACCGCTGGGAAGGAAGCGTCTGTAGACACTCACTTGGTGCTTTTCCACCAGAAACAAGAAGAAAAACCCAACATGTGGACACGGGACCTAATGTGACTCCTGTATCTCATGTACGTGTCTCTGTGTCTCCTGCATATTGTGTCTCTTGAACATGTTGGTGTCTCCAGTATATTGTGTCTCTTGTCCCTGTGTGTCTTCCGTGTATCGTGTCTCTTGTCCCCGTGTGTCTCCTGTATATCGTGTCTCTTGTCCCGGCATGTCCCCCGTGTATCGTGTCTCTTGTCCCGGCATGTCCCCCGTGTATCGTGTGTCTTGCCCCGGCGTGTCCCCAGTGTATCGTGTCTCTTGCCCTGGCGTGTCCCCTGTGTATCGTGTCTCTTGTCTCGGTTTGTCCCCTTGTATTGTGTCTCTTGTCCCGTTGTGCCCCCCGTGTATCGTGTCTCTTGTCCCAGTGTGTCTCCCGGGTATCGTGTCTCTTGTTCAGGGGGCCTCCTGTATATCGTGTCTCTTGTCCCGGTGTGTCTCCTGTATATCGTGTCTCTTGTCCCCGTGTCTTCCATATATCATGTCTTTTGTCCTGGTGTGCCTCCTGTATATCGTGTCTCTTGTCCCCGTGTCTTCCATATATCGTGTCTCTTGTCCCTGTGTCTCCTGTATATCATGTCTCTTGTCCCCCTGTGCCTCCTGTATATCATGTCGCTTGTCCCTGTGTCTTCCACATATCGTGTCTCTTGTCCCCGTGTGTCTCCTGTATATCATGTCTCTTGTCCCGGTGTGTCCGCCAAATATCGTGTCTCTTGTCCCCATGTGTCTCCAGTGTATCATGTCTCTTGTCCCGCTGTTTCCCCTGTGTATCGTGTCTCTTGTCCAGGTGTGCCTCCTGTATATTGTGTCTCTTGTCCCCGTGTGTCTCCTGTATATTGTGTCTCTTGCCCCATTGTGTCCCCCGTGTATAGTGTCCCTTGTCCCGGTGTGTCCCCCGTGTATCATGTCTCTTGCCCCTGTGTATCCTCCGTGTAGCATGTCTCTTGCTCCTGTGTGTTCTCCGTGTATCGTGTCTCTTGTCCCGGTGTGTCCCACGTGTATCATGTCTCTTGCCCCTGTGTGTCCCCCGTGTATCATGTCTCTTGTCCAGTGTGTCTCCCGTGTATTGTGTCTCTTGTCCAGGGGGCCTCCTGTATATCGTGTCTCTTGTCCCGGTGTGTCTCCTGTATATCGTGTCTCTTGTCCCCGTGTCTTCCATATATCATGTCTTTTGTCTCGGTGTGCCTCCTGTATATCGTGTCTCTTGTCCCCGTGTCTTCCATATATCGTGTCTCTTGTCCCCATGTGTCTCCTGTATATCTTGTCTCTTGTCCCATTGTGTCCTCCGTGTATAGTGTCTCTTGCCCCTGTGTGTCCCCCATGCATCATGTCTCTTGCCCCTGTGTGTCCCCGTGTATTGTGTCTCTGTGGACTCACTTGATGAAGCAGCGAGCTCCTTCAAACGTGTACCCTTCCTCCCATCCTGTGGGTAAATCTGTGAGGACAGACATGGACACACAGACATTAGAACCCCTTTGGACCTCAGACAGCTTGTTTTGGTACTCCATGTTTACTCCTTCGTGGCCCCGCCCCCCGCAGTTGATTTTGCGGATTTTCTTCCCGCGGTTTGAAGCCGTTTGGACCCCCCCCCTGCTATCGGTCCAGTCCGTGCGGTTCTGGTTCTACAGATTTGACGTGGACACTCAGAGGTTCCAGAACAGAGAGCAGCTGCTCCGTGTCACTGCAGCGAACCGACTGATGAATCGGTTCGAGTCTGTACGTGACGGAACTTCTAACAAGTGTCCAGGTGGACCGAACCGGACACTGTTGCTTCACCGCAGACAAGAAAACAGTGAAAATAAGGACAAATCTCCTCCCCGCGTTCGTCTTCTCGGTGTCGTGGTTCGGTTACCTGGAGTCTTTCGGTGTCCGGTGGCCGCCGTCTCTCCGGTGACGGGGTGCAGCCAGGCGGTGCTCTTGGCTTCTTCACTGGGGGGAGGAAAAAAAAAAAACGGTTAAAGGCGCCACAAAACCACCAGCACGCAGCGCGTGTCCGTGCGCGGCGCGGCCACATCATATTTACTTGATGAAGAACACGCGTCCGTCCCGCGTCACGCCGTAGCTCCACGAGCACGGCAAACTGGAGATCCAGTCCGGTTCGGGATCCGCCGCCATGTCTGAGCTCTGCGGCGCGGCGGCGCGCCTCGGGAGCGCGCGCGCCTGGGAGACAACAGCAATTATTTTGTGTCGGAGGGGGCGGGGCCACGATTCTGGACCGCGAACCTGAAAGTTCTGGAGGCGAAACTCCCAGGAGGGCAAAGTTAACGGAAAATTAAAACAGCAAATCCTGTCACAAAATAATGTTCAAAGTAATTACATTTATTTTATTTTTAAAGTTTCACGCCCACGTCTCACCTGGCCGCAGCTGGGTGTCTGTCTGAGTGGTTGTCATCCAGGACCCTTGGTGGTTCCATGATGTCATGGATGTGACGACACCAGCATCAGCATGCTCTCAAACCTGACAATATTATCACTGATTAAAAAAAAAAAATCCAAGGAATTAAAAGTTGTAGTGAATGAAAAAAATCGACAAATAAAACCTGCATTAAAAATAAAACTACACACATCTAAGTGCACAGCACTTACTATATAATAATTTAAAATAAGAAAAATACCAAAAATAATCATATTATTGTAGATTCAGACAATGAGGTCAAAAACACCCAATAAATTGCCTTTTATATGAAAACTTTATTTGTAAATAAGTAATAAAATAATAATAATAATCAATAACAAGTCCATATATATTTGGACATTGACAAAGCGTTATTTTAGCTGTCTGTCACATCAGGTCAGAGTTGAACCCAGATAATGAACATGAGCAGCACTTTGTGAGACCAGACATTTAGGATGGACCTAAAGGTCAATTCATTGACAAGTCCACAGATAAAACATCCAAAGCTGTTTTCATGTGTCGTATGTCTATTAAAATTAAGAAACGTAAAGTGTCTGATGTATCTCAAAGCTGTGCACATAGGAGACTGATTGACTCACTGATACACAGAGCTGACCAGATCTGACCTGTGTGTCTGTGTGACAGTCATCATTTGCCTCTTATCCACATTGGTTGCTATAGTAATGCAGTCACACATCGGGGAAACAGCCACATGACTTCTTTTGGTGTCATTCTCCAGCTCACTTTTTCCAAATGCTGCAACTCCCACAGAGCTCTGACTGACAGGATCTGGATTGCGATAATGATTTCATCTGATGGTGCGAGTGCAGTCCACATTGATTGTCTTTGATATGACTTTTACTCCACACCGTCTTCTGTGACTGTTTTGGACATTTCACAGATTAGTTTGGACTTGTTTGTGTGTGTGTAATTGACTGCTACTTCACATACAAAATCTTAAATTGCCTCCTATTTTTGCTTGATATGTTATTTTTGTATCTGCTTGCTTTTTCCACCAGAGGGCGCACATTCCCCAAGTTGTTGCGCAATCACCCAGATGGTTCCAATTAGGTCAAGTCAGGTCAAGTCTGGGAGGATGGGCTGGTGCTGCATTTTGGAGAATACACACCATGGCTCCTGGATGGCAACCACCCAGGCAGACACCTGCCGCAGACGTGCTTTGATGCATTTTTTCACTATACTTTGTAGCATGAGATGTTGATGAGGAAATATACGAGCAGTAAGGCATCAGTAGTGGAGGGCTCAGTTTAGATGTAACCAAACTGAGGCCTGTAAGAATATCAACACACACACACACACACACACACACACACACACACACACACACACACACACACACACACACACACACACGTCCAGAGGGCCTCTCCCAACATAAACTTCTGAGTAAACCCGAAAAACATGGCCTCCACCCCTCCCAGGCCTGCATTCATTAGTCAACACCACGTGCAGCGTCTCTCCACATCAGTTTATCAAGATTTTTAATTTCTTTGATAGAATTGTCCCAAAAAGTAATTGTGTATCACATTAATATGGTGTTTAATTTGTTTATGCATTAAGAAGAACAGTTGGTGTGTGTGTTTACGCTCCACAAGCCATTCAACTACTAATCCTGTCTGTTAAATACGAGTCCTTAGCCGATTACCGAACCCGCCAGACTTGCTTATTACAGACTGGTCTCGACTGCAGAGGTCAAGGGTCAAACATATTGTCAGGGTTCAGAGCTGTGACCGTTTACCAGCAATAACTGCAAAGACATTAACTTCTCCGTGTCAAAATCCTCTCTTCATTCGGCCTCAAACTTTGAATTTTTTTTTTAGTTCTAAAAGATTTTTCTGACATAGATGCAAAAAGTTGATTAGAAACTACTTGATTGAAATGTTTTGACAAATTTTTTTTTTTTTTTACTGTGACCATTTTAAAGCAAGCAGAAACAATGAAGAGTGCCCCCAAGTGGTAGACATAGGAGGCCTTTAGCCACCACACTTAAATTATGAGAAATTACATACATAGATTTAGAAATAAAAGTATGAACATAGAATAGCATGTTAGTTATTGTAAAAAAAGAAAAGAAAATACTAAAAATAATGGAGTATCGCCTCTTTTGGTCACATTTTTTTCTCATCAGGAATTCATTATTGTATTGTATGGAAACAGATAAATCTACAATTATCACCAAGTTTTCCCAGTTTTGAGGTTTGAAATCCAGTTTCTGTTCAAAGTTATGACTCAAAGATGCTACTTGTAAATAACTTATGTATTTATATTCAGGTAAGCCACAACCTTGATTATTGGAATCTGATGAATTAATGGGTGGTATAGATCAGTGGTCTGCACACGTTGAAGGTACAGTAGTGTTCAGAATAATAGTAGTGCTATGTGACTAAAAAGATTAATCCAGGTTTTGAGTATATTTCTTATTGTTACATGGGAAACAAGGTACCAGTAGATTCAGTAGATTCTCACAAATCCAACAAGACCAAGCATCATGATATGGGCATGTTTCTCCTACTATGGTGTTGGGCCTATATATCGCATACCAGGTATCATGGATCAGTTTGGATATGTCAAAATACTTGAAGAGGTCATGTTGCCTTATGCTGAAGAGGACATGCCCTTGAAATGGGTGTTTCAACAAGACAATGACCCCAAGCACACTAGTAAACAAGCAAAATCTTGGTTCCAAACCAACAAAATTAATGTTTTGGAGTGACCTGCCCAATCCCTGGACCTAAATCCAATTGTGAACTTGTGGGGTGACATCAAAAAAGCTGTTTCTGAAGCAAAACCAAGAAATGTGAATGAATTGTGGAATACTGTTAAAGAATCTTGGGAGTGGAATAACAGCTGAAAGGTGCCACAAGTTGGTTGACTCCATGCCTCGCAGATGTGAAGAAATCATGAAAAACTGTGGTTATACAACTAAATACTAGTTTAGTGACTCACAGGATTGCTTAAAAAGCAGTTTGAACATAATCTACTGAATCTACTGGTACCTTGTTTCCCATGTAACAAGAAATCTACTCAAAACCTGGATTAATCTTTTTAGTCACATAGCACTACTATTATTCTGAACACTACTGTAAATGAGGCAAAACGTGATAAATTGTAATCTAGTGAGTCAGTACTCTGATCTTCATCTCGATTGTGTGTGATTGTGATCACTGGACTGCATATGGTTGTTTAGCTGCAGCATTTTTAATCACTGCATGTTCTGATAATTCTCTTTATGTATTGTTAGCACGTCCAAAGCAGATTGTGTGTAGTGTGTGAAGTATGGCGTGCCACAAGGTTCTGTTCTTGGACCAGTTATTCTTTGTTTTGCTCACTTTCACTTGCAGTTGTACTGCTGCAATAACAATCAACAAAACAAACAAATAAGGACTGATAAAATCAGAGCTGCACCTCCTTCCTTACTGCTCACTGTGGATGTTATGTGGAGCTTCGCAAATGAAGAAAGGACTCAGGATGGTGGAACAAACTGATTAAATATTTCAACAAAAATTACTGTATTTTTCCACACGTGTCTGCTTTCCTGGTTTCTCTTCTTTCAATACTCGGTCAGTTTCACAGGATAAATGTCTCTACTGAAATTGGAGCAACTCATTAACAGTAACGACTGCTTAAAGACCAAAGTCCATTCTGAAAAAAATATGAAAGTGTCAGTGGCTGTGACTGGAGAGATTCGACTGTCGATTCTGCAGTCACAGTCTGTTTGTAAAAAGGAGATACTACATTTAATAAAACCCAAAAACCTGCAGAGTTCTTAGACATTTAACTTAATGAAGCTCAGCCGGGATGTATCTATTAGAATTGAACTATTATAAAATAAATCCAATTCATCTTTCACACAAGGTCACGTGGTGACGGCAAACATTTTACCTTCAATAATTCTGCTTTATAAAGCGCAGTTTTGTGTTTCACTCAGGTTATTTGGTGTCCTGTAATCCGGAGCATTCATTCTATTCAAGGACAAATGCTGCCCCCCGCTGGCCTTCCCCCCCCCCCCCCAACCTTAAAGTTGAATAAAAATGAATGAATGAAGACAAACAAGCAGTAGAAACACTTTATCAGATTTTCTCTCGCACTGAGTGGAAAAAATCATTATAGGATATCTGTCTTGACTTTCTTGGCAACAGGACCGTCTGCAACACTCTGATGGTTTCTCTTTGAGTCTTTTGAGGATGCAGATGAGCCTTTTACCTGGTGGGAAAAAAAAAAAAAAGTCAATCTGAGACGCTTTGATTTCACACACCTACATGAAGTGGACAACAACAACAAAAAAAACCCTCAAGGACAGGACAAGAACGGGCATCAGACACTACTTAAATATCAACGTGCAAGTCCCAGAATCCTTTATGCTTCAGGTGTTCAACCACAAAATGTAATTTTAATCACGTCGGCTTATATTTTTCATGAAGTTAACCTCAGATCCCTTTTTTATTTAATGTTAATGGCATTTAAAACAAAACAATTACACAAATAAATTAAAATTAAATTAAAACAAGCTCTCGTATGATGCAGTCCTGATCATTGTAGGACAGCGAATGCTCACCAGAGGTCCCCGTGTGGTCCTCATCTTCATGCTGAGCATGTGTGTGGCATTCTTCAGCAGAGGAGCTTTGCGTCCCAGCTTCAGGTAGAAGTAGGTTGTGTATGGCGTGAAGCTAAAATCTTCTCTGATGTTGACAAAACAAACAAACAATCACACGCTTATCTAAAGCAGAAATAAATAAAAACCTACGTAATCAGCAACAAAACGTAACTGTCACAGCTGTTAATTTTTTTTCTAACAATCACTTATCCTGGAGAATGTCCTCTTTTCTAAATGTGAGAATTTAAGGATTTTCTTTGTTTTATGTCATTTGTATTTGATGCTGCAGGTTAGAATAAAAAAAATAACAATAATGAAAAAAAAAAAAATCAGAAAACTGCAAGCTAATGTGTGATTTCTGATCTTTAAAATCTCAAATATTCAAGCTTCTTTCCATTAATCTTCAGTCTTCTGTCTGTCAAAGTATTCTTAATATTTGTCTGAACAAAAGGGGAAGGGAGAAAGTGGTGGCACTCTGCAGCCTGACCTCTGACCTCAGGTAACCCTGCAGTAACAGCTGCACGATGACAGCTTCCGCCTCTGGCCGAGACAGCGTGGTGGTCTGGATCATCTTCCTGCGCTTGGCAGGACCTTTTCCCATCCAGGCCTCCACCAACTTCAGAGGGGTCATTTTCTCATCCATGGATGCTGCCAGCTCCAGAATCTGCCTCACCTCCCGGGCATGCTGGGTAATGTCAGTAGTGGTGTAGTCTGTGGGATTCAAGGTTAGAAAATGTTCCTTAACTAACTCGAAGCCAACAAAAAGCTTTTACTAATTAGTATAATCCCATAATTAAACAAAAAAAAGCTGCTAAGGATGTGCAAAATTATAAATGCAGGTGCAACACGTTGTAAACAATCCCACCAGATGAGGGCGCTGGTTATTTGCCAACAATGCAGCTGCAGCTCGGTAATCAAAACATCAGCAAAGGTGTTTGACCTTTGACATCATGGCAACGCAGCGGGAAAATTACAGGGGAAGGAACAACAACATCAGCAAAACACTTCAAAATCACAATGTTCAACCTTTCTGTAAAAGCACATCTGGAAGACAAAGACAGCTGAAGGAAAGGCAAGCGAATGAAAAAAAAAGAAGACACACAAAAAAGAAGGTCCTTACTGCTGTGAACAACGGGTCAAGGATCACCAACCCTGATCCTAGAAATCACCCAACCTGCACGTCTTCACAGTCTCCCTGCTCCAACCACGGCTCACCTAATTCTTCTTCATCTAATTGGAAACACCAGACTTAAGGCGTCAGCTGATTGCAGCAGGAACACATGGAAAAACATGTAGGTGCATCAGGTGACCTCCATGAGCAGGGTCGGTGACCTCCATGAGCAGGGTCGGTGACCTCCATGAGCAGGGTCGGTGACCTCCATGAGCAGGGTCGGTGCCCCCTGGACTCAACGAGCAAAGTTAAGACATCTGTGAAGCAGACAGAAGAACCCACACATGACACATCGCCCCAACAGATTAACAAACCTTGTCCGTGACGACAAACATCACACATCTGGTTGCAGCCTTCATCGTCCCACACCTCGTCAAAATGAACAGCCGTGACAGACCGCCGACACCTTCAAACGATAAATACGAGACTCTTTAGCCACGAGAAGAACGTGAGCCGTAAGACTGGAAAAAACCCTGTGTGCTTTGTGGGTTACCTCTCAACATTTACACAATAGTCAACCATCTGAAGCAGCTTCTTCTGACCCGTATTCTCCATCACCACCATGGTGCTGATCCTGAAGATGTCTGCAAAGCCAAAGTAGACGATGCAGTCTGCTGGGTGATCATCTCGGCCTGAACACGGACACAAACATGAGGAAGGCTGATTTACATTTGGTGTGTCTGAGAGGAAAAACAAACCTGTAGAGTGTTTTAAGTGATAACAGATGTGTGAGGGCGTGCACCTGCCCGTCCGCTCTCCTGGTAGTAGTTCTCCACAGACTTGCTGATGGTGTGATGAATGACAAACCTGACGTCAGCCTTATCAATGCCCATGCCAAATGCTACTGTAGCTACCACCACCTGTAGAGGGACACAGGGACACTCCGTAACAAGCGCAAATGCAACTCACTGAAAGCCTGAATCACAGTCCTGATCCTGGACAATCACAAACCACAACCCCAGACAGACAGATTCCTCACTCAGCTCCTCAAATCTGCCAATTCTTTCAAAAGACACCCGAGTCACTGCACCCCAAGATGTTACCCAAGATCCAGTCCAGACAGGTGCTGCACAACAGAGGAGGAGCTAGAGTACAGGACTCCACAGCAAAGGAGCTGGTCAATAACTGGGCTTTTTGGTTCGCTCAGCATTCATCAGGTTTCATTGTCAGTGATTCTGAACTCTGATTCTGAATTCTGTCTCTGTGAGACTCGGGTGAGGATTCTGCAAAATTATACGAGCTACTACCTGTATTTTGTTGGTATTCCACTGTCTGTGGACCCTGGACTTGTCTTCAGCATCCATGTTGGCGTGATATGGAAAAGCTCTGATGTCTCTCTTCTGGAGTTCAGATGACACGGACTCTGCATCCTTCTGAGAAAACACGTACACGATTCCTGCGCAATAAAAAAAAAAAAAAAAAAAATTAAAGCACTTCAACTGCTTTGACCAAAAATATCTAAAAGCACTTTTCACATTTTAATATTTTGCCCAAATTAAAAAAGGCACAGAGCACAGAACTGCTTCCGCCTTCAGTTTCATTTGTTCAGTGGAGCAACATAAAGTGGAGCCAAAAAAAAACAAAAACTAGAAAACTATTTTTAGAATGCTTGGAAAATGTATTAGTGATTATAAAAGAAGAATTTCTCTAAATATTAGTCACGATCCAGCTGTGGATAAAGAATTGAATTCTTGTAAGATCAGTATCTTTTTGTAATTATATATAGTTTATAGTCCAAATTCTTATGACCTCTAAAAATGTATAAGGGTGATTCTTTAACTACAGGCACTATTGGCCTTGTAAATGTAATTTCCACCACACCATTGCCTTACAATATAAAGCGCTCTGGGGCAACTGTTTGTTGTGATTTGGCGCTATATACATGTGCTCTGATGTCACTGTTTATCTCCATAGAAACTACCCAAACAATCTTTCATACAAACTGTTTAAAGGGACATTACAGTGTTGTGGTGGAAATTACGGCAATAGTGTGGGACAACTACATTTTGTTTTAAAAAATCACAACAGTTGTATGACATTGAATACCACAATTATGTTTTGATTATTTTACTGATATTTTATTCAGAGATATTTTAAAACATTAGAAAAAATGTTTCTTTACCATTCATTTTTATCATTGAAGATCAAAAGTCTGGGTGTGGGACAAGCACAAAACGGCAATATTTGCATATAATGATGCTGAAAAAAGGTGAAAAAGTCATCATAGACTAATTTCTTAACACACTTTCATTGTAAAGATAACTATAAAAGTGTGAAATTTCCACTTTTTTCTGGTTTTCACACAATATAATCAAAGGACATAATAAGTGCCCGTAGTCTAAGAATCACCCATAAAATGTCTAATTCCTAAATGATTCATGCAAATACTTTTGTTAAAACTCTTTAACTCAAGCTGACAGTCGACAAAACAGGAAAGTCTTCACTGACTAATGTGATCTCCACTGTGGTGGTGAAGACACACAATGGACCTGACTGTATGTCGGTTTGGTTCTTCAGTGAGCCCGTCGTATTTGTCGTGGTACCTGACTGGTCCTTGTATCTGCTCTTGATCAGGGAGACGATGTCATTGATTGATGTGTCGCCGTCGGAATCCTTAACACGAACCTGAGGAACAATCAGAACATCTGTATCTTCACACAGCACTTCACTGACAAAAACAGATGTCAACATGGGTCAGACCGCGCCAACACTCATTTGTATATTGGGTTCCGATTGGTTATGCAGCTAACGGAGCTCCGTCAGAATGTCGTCACCTCTGAAAACGTGATTGCACCAAATCTCGGAATAAGTTTTATGGTTTCTCTGCTTGCTTGGAGTGACATCACAACAACGCCTGCTGAAACAACTTGGGACCAAATCCTAACCCTCCGGATCCAACCAGCCACATTTTATTATCAGATCTTGCATTTTCCAGAGTATAAGGTGTGTTTTGACTTTTACTAGTTTGGGAGGTTCTGCAACTTATGCCGATTTTTTTAATATATAAAAATAATAATAAAATAAAAATCCCACTTTGTTATTAATAATAATTATTATAACTATTTATATAGGACTTTCCCAAGAATCAATGCACTAAACAAAATAAACTTCAATAATAAAATGTACAACACAACAATGCACAAAAATTCGAATTAAAGAGCTGCTAATACAGAAAAAAAAAAGGTATGACTTAAACTCTGGTGCCACTTGTATTTGCCCCCTCCTTAAAGAGGCATTTTTTTTGAGAGGTACAACTTATACTTTGGAAAATATCATAATTTATCCTACATTTATTTCTCCACAAGTGTATTTTTTTAATGCAGATTATGTGAATTTTAAGTAAGTAGAATAATAATTATGTGGGCTAAATATTTCACAGCATGACAGAACAAATTCCCTGAAATAAAATACAATGTTAAAAACACACAAAGTTCTATGAGTTTCAACACCTCCTGACTATGAAGATCTCATTCACCAGTAGTTTTAGAAAAAGAGAAAATCTAAATAGTGACGGCGCTGTTTCTAAGATTTAGCACACTGTGGTGTTGTGGGGATGTGGGTCATCAAAAGCCCCCTCAGTGATGACTTGAGGGTCACCAAAAGGCCCACTGGAAATGGCCTAAGGGTCATTGAAAGGTCTCTTGGATTTCGCCTAATGATGACCAAAAGGCCCCTTGGATATCGCCTAAGGGTCACCGAAAGGCCTCTTGGATATTACCTAAGGGTCACCGAAAGGCCCCTTGGATATCGCCGAAAGGCCCTTGGATATCGCCGAAAGGCCCCTTGGATATCGCCGAAAGGCCCCTTGGATATCGCCGAAAGGCCCCTTGGATATCGCCTAAGGGTGACCGAAAGGCCTCTTGGATATCGCCTAAGAGTGACGAAAGGCCTCTTGGATATCGCCTTAAGGTCACTGAAAGGCCTCTTGGATATTGCCTAAGGGTGACCTAAAGGCCTCTTGGATATCGCCTAAGGGTGACCTAAAGGCCTCTTGGATAACGCCTAAGGGTGACCAAAAGGCCTCTTGGATATCATCTAAGGGTGACCAAAAGGCCTCTTGGATATCACCTAAGAGTCACCGCAAGGCCTCTTGGGTATGGCCTAAGGATGACCAAAAGGCCTCTTGGATATCGCCTAAGGGTGACCAAAAGTCCTCTTGTATATCATCTAAGGGTGACCAAAAGGCCTCTTGGATATCACCTAAGAGTCACCGCAAGGCCTCTTGGGTATGGCCTAAAGGTCACCGCAAGGCCTCTTGGGTATGGCCTAAGGGTCATTGAAACACCCTTTGGGAATGACGAACAAGCTTCCCAGTCACCCATACATGAGGAGCAATACAATAAAGATATATGAAATGTAATCATCTTATGCCGTTGCCATAACAACCACCTCATAGTAGAGATTAGTGCGGTTGAAGGAGGCGGTGAGCGTAATTGGCTGAGATACACACAGAATCTTCTCACAATCCTTCAGGACGCTGCTGGTTGCCGTGGCTGTGAGTCCAAGCAAAGGGACTTTAGGAAACTGCCTCTTCAGGATTCCCAGCATCTTGTAATCTGCAAAACATTTAAATATATTCTAATCACCTGGAACATTTTTAAAACAACTCTCCTTCAAAACCTTCTGTCTGGAATCATGCAGTCAGGAAAATAACATTATCTTCACTTCACCTGCTCTGTGTGCACACATGTTGTAATAAAAGGTGATTAAGTGCTTCTTTAGTTGACTTTATGAACATGTGCGTCACCTCTGACCTGGTCTGAAATCATGTCCCCACTGGCTGCAGCAGTGGACCTCGTCCACAGCGATACGATTCAGCAGACCCGCTTTGTACGCTTTTTCCAGGCGCGACATCAGCAGTTTGCTCTTCGCGATCTTCTCTGGAGTCACGTACAGCAGCTTGAAAAAACACTTTGAATCTGTCATTCCGGCCAGAACGGATTTGGCATGTTCCTGAAACCACAAAACAGTCGCTGACATTTCTCTGAATCCCTGAGATGTTGTTCTCTGGATGAAACAGGAAAAGTTAAAGTAAAAAATGCTTTTCTTGTCTCATTTTAGCTTGTTGGAGAACTCTGGACATTCATTTGTTTCTTACTACCACTATGTGGTCAAAGTTGGACTTGCATGCATGGACTGGGTGGATGGTTCGAGACAGTTTTCGTAACATAGCAGGTCATCACGGTATCTTCAGGCTTCAGGAGCACTGAAGCTGGTCAACACGTTAAATATTAAATGTTTCTAAAGAGCAGAGCAGGTACACAGACAGGAGTTGGAGTCCAGGTGTCACTTCATCTGTCCTGTTGCAGTCCATCTGACTCTAAATGGGTACTGGCCTTCACTGGAGAAGTAATCGGTCATCAGCTTCATGCTACAGCCTCCAGGGATCAGCATCAGGTCCAGTCTAGGACTTGGTCTACTCCAGGAAGTAGGCACTGTAGATGCAGCTGTGCTGAATAAAGGAATTATGGTGTTTGTGTTGAGTAAGTACACCAATGGGTGGATGGATTTACTGAGCCACTTGTTAGTTATCTTCTTGTTGAGGGTCACGGGGGATTGGAGTGATCTGGGATGTCCCAAACAGGACTCCAGTCCATAACAAGGTCAACGTACTACATTTATCATTCTCAATAGGCGCCAAATACACCATGGAGACACCAAGTAACCTATAAGTGTTTGAACAGTTTGGGAGTTTGTGTTTTCTTCAACAAAGTTCTCCTTGATTTGAAGAGTTCTCAGGAACCAAATGGCAGCAAACGTGTTGAACCTGTGTTGAACCAGAGTGCAGAGAGTCCTGGAAATAAGTCAAAGAGAAGACGAATGAGCACTTACTTTGCTGCTGGATGCGTTCAGCATGACCACAGGTACGTGGATGGACTTCAGGTACATGATCTGGTCCTCCATTAGGGACACCAGAGGTGTCACAACCAGAGTAAAACCTGGCACAGATGCACAGAGCAGAAACAACAGTTCCAAAGGTTTAACTCAGGCTCAACGTCAGGAATTCAGTAACAGCACGTTGATTCAAATCCATGTCCATGCACAATGACATTTTTGTTTTATGGTTACACAGTACTAGAACCCGACTGATATGGATTTTTTGAGGCCAATGCTGATAATGATATTTGGATGAAAAAAATGAGGATAACTGATAAATAAGCTGATTTGCCGATAGCTGATAAATCAGCCGATATTATTATTTTTTTTTTTTTTATTAATAAAATGTTTTTTTTTGGACTCAACAAAAAAGGTATGAGCTAAAAGCTGAAGCTTTGTCCTCATATTGATTAACTTTATAACAGAGAAGAATTTTCAAGTTCAAAAAATGCAAAAATGCAATTGGAGCAGTTCGGGGGCTATTCAAATGGGCCAACTAGTAAGATATCACTATTGAAACGATCTTTGCCATATCACGTGAGGTAAATCTGCCCTACAATTGGATTTTGGAAAACCATGTGACTGAGAACCAATTCCGATTGGACACTCACATTGCGCATGTCATCACACATCTTCTATGAGGAGTACCAAGATGGACAATGGTGGATCAAAAGTCTGCAGAGATAACTTTTCAGCAAAAAAAAAAAAAAAGTAAGTTTCTAACTCATATCACTAAAAAGTTATTTACAATTTAGTAAAGCTTGGTCCCAGCCGTGGTATACGACGGCGTCGGCCCCAGAGGGTTAATGGCGAACGGCAGTAATTCCCAGAACTCTTCCGGATGACCAGTGAATCTGAATGTTTCAACCTCTTTGCAGTAAACGAAAGTTTTTCATGCTAGAAATAAGTTCTACACAACGTGGGCTTAATAAAAAGCATGACCGACGCAACAAAGCACATTTGACTCATTACTACATAAACTGAGTTAATCAAACTGAGTTGAACTGAAATGGGAGAAATGTGGGGTGAATGTAAATGCAAAGTTATTACAAACAACATCCTTATAAACTTACTTGTATGCTTTTGTCAGCTGATCAGTGCAGTGTGACGGTGAACTACTGGGGCCAGTGATGAACACATTTAAGCAGGGGTGCAAGCAGTTGAATGGAGGCAGAGCTCCATCTACTGGACAAACGGTGCAAGGACATTTTACATTGCCGACAAACATTATTTCAGTAACTGTTCTGTTTATGAGAAATTATCGGCGTTCTATCGGCAAAATTTCGGCCGATAGTGAGTACTTTGAAAAGGGCTTATATTGGCCAATATATCAGTCTGGCTCTACACAGTACGTTACGTTGAAGACGATTCTGTGCACGTCGACAGACACTGTGGATATACAGTCGGTTTACCTTTGGAGCAAACAGCAGGCAGCTGGAAACAGAGGCTTTTCCCTCGCCCAGTGGGCATGACCAGGAACACGTCCCTGCCTGACATAGTCAGGTTGATGGACCTCAGCTGCAGAGGCCTGAAGCTGCACAGATGGAATGAATCCTGAAGCTGCTGCTCCACATCTTTAGACCACGGAAAATCTACAAAACCACAAAAGATTTTTTTGCACGTCAGCACAAAACACCAATCAGACCCACAAGATGTTACAGCTGCAACAAATGATCGCTTCCATAATCGATTAATCAAAAAAATAGACAGATTAATCGATTGGTTGTTTGGTCCATAAAACGGTGAAAAATGTTGATCGATGGTTTCCAGCTCCAATGATGATGCGTTCAAATGTCTTCTCTTGTCCACAATCCAGTTTACTACCAGATAGTAATTAATAAATAAGTAAAATAAACCAGAAAGCGTTCACATTTAAGAAGCTAGAATCAGATAAGAATCTAATCAATTACAAACCTCATTTTTAAAGCAAAAAAAAGCAAAAAAAAAAAGTCATTTTTAGAATTCAGTTCATGGTTTCATTGATTGTTTTTAAGGCCAGATGGACCAGAGTGCTTGATAAATTAAATTTACTTACTTGTCAGTGATCACTTAATAAAATGAATAATTGGACAAAGTGTTGTACAATTATTTTTTTTATGCAAGCCACAACCTTAAGCTACAACATGTTTTCACATTCATACGTTATAATTATTGTGACAGAAGGAGTAACTACAGTAGTTGCTCTGGAGGACACGACAGAACAGCCATTCTTTAAAATGTAGTGTGAAATAATAAATAATGAAACTGGTTTTGTGTTCTGCTCAACACAGACAATGTCAAATGTTTTTTTGTTTTGTTTTTTTGGCAGTACAGTAGAATTGTAAAGAACCATTTGTGAATTCCAGTACCTGAATGGTCATAGGACTTCATCTCCTGCTTGGACATTGTTAAACCCTTTGACCCGGCTGAGGAGGAGGATGAGGGCTGTGCCGTGCTGCAGGCCTCCTCCAGCTGCATCAGCAGCTCATTCTTACGGGACATCAGCTCCTCCTGCTTCTGCATAAGTTCAGAGATCTGCAGCTCCACCAACTCCAGCTCAGCATCCACTGAGTCCAACTTCTCCTGCACATCTGCATGACGACAAACTGTTTTTCTCCCTCCTTCATGCTGCGTTACTCCATTATATTACTGCATTACTTTGTCAAGGTGGAAATTCATCTTTATTTTGCAATGATTTGACTCTGTATTATCAACATCCATCCATTTTCTAAAGCCAGTCATTCGAGAATGTTAATTTCAAAAAGAAAGCGCTTGTTGTTGTGTTGTAGAATCACAAAATAAAATTGTGCAGCAGCTGTGAGTCACCTTCACGTCTGCTATATATAAAATAAAGAATGGCATGTTCTCCAAATGCACATTAAGGAACATGATGTCTTTATTTAAGAAGAAACATTCATTGGTTATTGATTGACTATGCAGCAGGTCCGATGACATGTCTTTGTTTTGGACTTAAAACAGAACCACTGAATTTCCACAGCGGGAAACTGAAGCTTTTCAAATGTCTGTTAAACAGATTAAAGTTTAGACTCAAAAATTTTACATAAAGACCAAAATATTTGTAAAAACAAAAGCACTGTGTGGGCGTGTCGCACAGCATGGAACAGCTCAGTGGGCGTGTCCCAGATCAGCCAGAAGTCCAGAAATGAACTTCTGTGACATATGTCACAGGTATTGAAAATGAGCGCTGTTGGGTCTAAATCTTTGCTTCTAAGTGAATAGACACAGAAGTGTTGGATTTAGAGGGTGTTTAATAAGAAATACGTAATCTCAAGATAAATTAAAAATCAGAAAAAAGCATTTAACTGACTTACCTTGACTGCCTTCCATAGTTCTCACAATGATTTGTTCTTATTTTTTCTGTCAGAAAAATCACACACGCATCACTGACTTTATACATTAATTTCACATGTGAAATATAAAATTATTCAATATCAACCTTTGTTATTTACTGTGAAAACATCATTACTTTGAGCCAGTGGTCTCGAAATGAATCAAATATTAGTTTTTTTTTAACATGTCGGAACATTGTGAAACGTTTTACATTTGATAGCGCCTACGTTTGTTGTTAGAAACCCAAAATACAGCGACTTTTAACAGAAGATATCGACTTTTACAAACCCAACCGCTTTTGTCTTCTGCTAGTTTCTTCTTCTTCTTCTTCTAATGGGGCTCCGGCAGGCTATACGCTGGTGTGCGCAATGCTGCCCTCCTCTGTTATGATGCCGATGTTACACTATATTCTTGAGTAAGCGCCAGTCAGGCGGAGAAAACGAATAATAGCACTCCTGATTTCTTCAGAATTCGCATGATACGAAAAAAGGGACTTAAAGGAAAATGTGGTCAGTCCAAGATCAGCCAGTTCCACAAGCTGCTTCTTCTTCTTCTTCTTTTTTCTTCTTCTTCTTCCTCCTTTCTGTCGATTTTTTTTGGCGGTTTGCAAACCGACACGGTGCATTACCGCCACCAGCTGTTTGGGAGGGAGCACTAATGGAGTCTGACGCTATATTAATAAGCAAGTGGAAAAATAAGGGAGGGGAGGAGAAAAAAAGAAGGAGGGGGAATTACACTGTACTATATTCTATTAAATAATCCTGTTCCCTTTAAATATTCAATTACATGCCTCCAAGCAGGTGGTGTAATTGTAGAAAAAGAAAGCAATCCCTGAAGTGTTAAACTGGTCTGTCCTAGTGTTCTGACATTGTGTAATAGAATTGTTCTTTGTCTGTTATAGGTTTGTGTCTGTAGTAACACGTGCTCAACAGTCTCCCTTCAACACCTCCCTGCTACATCTCAAACACTGACCGGTTTCATGTTTTCCTTTGATGCCGACAGTCTGATTTAAGCCTGTGTACATAGTCGTGTGATTACTTCTTCTTCCTTGCGACTCCAGCTCCCATGTCTCCTTGATACAACCTGTCCCTGAATTTTATGTAAAAACCGACCCTTAGATTCTCTCCCCCATTGCTTTTGTCATGCTTTGTTCATTTCTGTCTTGACTGTTTTGACTTCAGATGTACTAAGTGGAATGTTGATCTGTATTTCTAATTTCACAGCTGCTTTTTTCTAGCTGATCTACTTCTTCATTACCCTCAATTCCAGAATAAAATGGAACGCTTGTGAAACATACTGAAATATCCTGTTGTTGTAGTTTAAATAAGCTTTGAAGAATCTCGCTGGTCAGATCTGGCCTGCAAACAGATTGTCCATTTGAAATACTGTCATTGAATCTTAACAGATGACATGGTGACTGAACTTCACCTCCTCTAAATCAAATCAATTTTTTTTTATATAGCGCCAAATCACAACAAACAGTTGCCCCAAGGCCCTTTATATTGTAAGGCAAAAGCCATACAATAATTACAGAAAAACCCCAACGGTCAAAACGACCCCCTATGAGCAAGCACTTGGCGACAGTGGGAAGGAAAAACTCCCTTTTAACAGGAAGAAACCTCCAGCAGAACCAGGCTAAGGGAGGGGCAGTCTTATGCTGGGACTGGTTGGGGCTGAGGGGCTCTACACACCACAGTGCAGCAAACGTGCTAACAGTTCCACAGAAAAGACAGCTACATGATCTGACAGTCTTTTTCTGATTGACTTATGAAACTGGGGATTAGAAACTGTTCCTGTCTTTCCTGTGCCCGGATCTTTAAATCCATCTGCAAATATTTGAATCATATCCGTATACGAGGTCTGTCCATAAAGTATCGTACCTTTTTATTTTTTTTTTAAACTATATGGATTTGATTCATATGTTTTCACGTCAGACAAGCTTGAACCCTTGTGCACATGCGTGAGTTTTTCCACGCCTGTCGGTGACGTCATTCGCCTGTGAGCACGCCTTGTGGAAGGAGTGGTCCCGCCCCGTCATCGGATTTTCATTGTCTGGAAATGGCGGAATGATTTGGGGTTTTTTTCCATCAGAATTTTTTCAGAAGCTGTTAGAGACTGGCACCTGGAAACTATTCGAAAAATGTATCTGGCTTTCGGTGAAAATTGGCTTTCGGTGAAAACATGTCCAGCTCTCCACAATTTCACTGATACTTACTGGACTGGTAAGCATTGAAAACCGAGATAGACATGTCCAAACTTGTCCTCTGACACCCCGAAACGGAGGTGTTCCTTTGTCTTGCTTCCAAAGCGAATGGGTCGTGACGCGCGAAGCCTCCGCGCGGCTTTCCATGACAAAATCTCTTGTTAAAAGTGAAATCTGCCGGAAAATGGCTGATGTCCAGCTCTTGTGATAACCAGAGAAAGAGCACACGACGGTCTCGTATCCACAGAGCCATCAGCTCAGAAATGGTCCGGTGGCTTGTGCCGCATCGTCACAGCTCGGAGCGCGGCGCGCTGAGCGTCCTTAAAGCCGTACTACCAGATCTTATTCTCTGTGAAGCCCGTAAAATTTTCACCAAAAGCCAGATACATTTTTCGAATAGTTTCTAGCTGCCAGTCTCTAACAGCTTCTGAAAAAATTCTGATGGAAAAAAAAACCCCCAAATCATTCTGCCATTTCCAGACAATGAAAATCCGACGACGGGGCGGGACCACTCCTTCCACAAGGCGTGCTCACAGGCGAATGACGTCACTGACAGGCGTGGAAAAACTCACGCATGTGCACAAGGGTTCAAGCTTGTCTGACGTGAAAACATATGAATCAAATCCATATAGTTTAAAAAAAAATAAAAAGGTACGATACTTTATGGACAGACCTCGTATTTCATATTAAGGTACCACTGAACTAGACCATCCATCCCAACATACTTATGGGTATGACCAGGCAGGTTAAAATTTCCAGTCCTGTATATGTGTTGGCCATCTCTTTTATTTAATCCCTTCCTTCAGCTACTTTATGTTCTCAGCTGTTAAGCCCCTGACTGTCCTGTACAACCCAGTTTGCCTTCCTGTCTAAATACATTAATTTTATGTTTGTAAAATGGCAGTGTAAAAACAGTGAAATACACCACTACCTCAGTTTTGATTAACTGATATTTACATTTACTGTTACCTACCTTTTGTGTGTAATTTTGTTATAAATTTGATTGCAAAACAAAGTCTGCATGAAGGACTTCAAATGTGTTTGTCTTTCCGCTTAGTTTGGAGAGTCCACCCCTTATAGTTCTGCTGGACAAACTTTAGCCCATTAACTATTATATTTATAAGACATCAGCATTACAAAAACAAATGTTGGGCAATTGTTTTGATTAAAATGATTGACATTTGGCTTATGTCTAAAACAGGTTAACCCGGGCAGCGCCGGGTACCCCAGCTAGTATATACATATAAAAACCTAGTTTTTCCCCTTCTGGTATTTCTCCTGACAATCTTTTACCTTCGTAAGATGGCGGCCTAGAGTGTTTGTGTGGCACAGGCACTGATTGGTTCAGAGATCTCAGCTAAAACGTAGAAGAAGAAGATTTGTTTCCGGAAGACGTGGCTGCAGACGCAGCTGTTAGTTTAGCTTCTTATTTTGACGTGTTTTTTTGTCATCTAGGTTTTGAATTTTAATTATTTTCCGTCAGGATGATTTCTCTAACTGACTCTCAAAGTAAGACATTTGTTGGTAACTTGTGAAGTTAAAGTGTGCTAACTAGCAGTTAGCCTTCAGGGCTAAAAATAATCTGGATTCTGCTGTTTGTAATGAAACGCGCTTGTTATCTCCTCATGCCCTGCTTGTCGTTAGAAAAATGACTTATTATTAAGACTTTTGTTTGGAGGTAAATATAAGTCAAAATGTCAGTCATTTTCTGTCCCCCAAATCATTTTTTGTTATGATTTACGCAAAAAGTCAAACGTATCAACATACTGGCTAAAAACAGATTTAACCTGGATCCAATTTGACCCTTTTATATGAGGTCACTTCCTGTTTGTGACCAGACAGCCAAATGGTTACTGGGTGAAAATATTATTTAAAGGAGACCTGCATTGAAATAAATGCAGTCAGATCTTTGGACCAAAAAATGACTTACATTTACACATAAGATCCTTCTGAATGTAGTAAAGTAAATCTGGAAGCCCAGATCTGTCATTCAACGGAGAAATCTTCATTTAAAAATGACAAATTTACAGCTAACGTTTAGCCCTCCGCAAAACTGGCCCTCTCATCATGGACGCTGCCGAGACGTCACGGAGAAGACCCTCTCTCCCAGTATGCATTGCGTGCCAACTGTAATTTGTGGATTTACGTCAGTTTGCATCTGCACCTGTTTCTTGTCTTATATGGAAGGATCTACTTTTTTTAAAACTTCATATTGTCTTGCGGTACGTTTGGTGAGTACACATTTCTTTTATTTGTGCTTGAAAATTATTTTGGGGGACTTTTTCATACGCCTGTTTGATTGAGTGGTGTCGCAATGAAAATCTACTGTCTTTCGCCTCCGGTACCACCGCGGGATATGGAGGCGAGACCCGCAAAGATTCCCAGTCACTAAAAATATATAAACCTCTCTCATTGTCCATGGAGCTCTGGGGCTCCGATTGCCGAGACGTGCGGTGCTGTGGATTTTGCCGCAAGAAGTCTGTCCTTGCAGCAACAGGTGTACCGGCCGCTTCGCATTAAAACAGCGAGCATAATCTCAGGACTTGTGCCAAGTGTGCTGCAGCTCCATTCAGTAGACAGAGAGGTGATGCCAGTGTTGTGCGCTGAATCTGGCACAACACCGGCTGCAAAGCAGACACGGGCGGTGTGAGTGGCCAGCGTCGGTGGTTATCGAGCTCGTTAACGAGCCCGCAGACTTAATAAGCGCAGCGGAGGCAGAGAGCGGTAGAGGAAGAACAGCGCCCGCTGTCGATGTTGTTGCTGATCTGAGCACACAGATCTGTATCTCACTTTCATTGCACCTTACTTTTGGATGTTGAAACCAGGACGTGTATAAGTAACATTACTAACAGATAAAATCAATTTCAATGCGGGATCGGACTGAAGGCGGGAGCACTTCGTCTTGTCCCTGACGTCATGGAAATGATACGCTGTACAAACTGTTTTCACAGAGGGCTAAATTTTAGCTGCAAATTTGTCATTTTTAAACGAAAATTTCTCCGCTGAATTACAAATTTGGGCTTACAGATTTACTTTACTGCATTCACAAGGGTCTTATAAATACATATCAGCTATTTTTTTCTGAATTCTAACCATTTATTTCAATGCAGGTCTACTTTAAGAAAATCAAAGGTTTTTAAAAAAACTTCATGAAAATAAACAATTTTTTAATATTCCCGTGTAAAATAAATGTCTAATCTTTTTCCGTTTCATAAAAATTTAACCAAGTAAATTATTACTGTTATTATTATTATTAAGCATACAACAGGTTTGGTAAAGTGTCATTACCCGAGCTTAAAATATGCCCATTGGGTATTGTGAAGACTTTGCATCCGTCCCTCCTTCTCTCTGTCTGTGCTCAGTAGAAGTCCAGTCCTGTTGCCAGGGTCTTCCCATTCACATTGGGACACAGATGTTGGACAAATTCAAAAATAGCTAACCTGGACCTATTTTAAGAGGTCAAAAGGTCACATTTTGTTTCCTATTTTTATGTTCATATGGCCGAGGGTATTTTAGCATTGCGTCATATTTTTAGTCTTATGACTATGGACATTTGCATTACACACTTTAACATAGAAACAGACGAAGGACATTTTCCTAGAATGTCATGTGATCAGAGTAAGTGTTTTTCAACTTCACCTAACAGTTGTGCCAAAAGCATATATATATATATATATATATATATTCACAAACCAGTCTAAATCTGTGATAGTGAGCACTTCTCCTTTGCTGAGATAATCCATCCCACCTCACAGGTGAGCCATATCAAGATGCTGATTAGACACCATGATTAGTGCACAGGTGTGCCTTAGACTGTCCACAATAAAAGGCCACTCTGAAAGGTGCAGTTTTGTTTTATTGGGGGGGGGGGGGGGATACCAGTCAGTATCTGGTGTGACCACCATTTGCCTCATGCACTGCAACACATCTCCTTCGCATAGAGTTGATCAGGTTGTCAATTGTGGCCTGTGGAATGTTGGTCCACTCCTCTTCAATGGCTGTGTGAAGTTGCTGGATATTGGCAGGAACTGGTACATGCTGTCGTATACGCCGGTCCAGAGCACCCCAAACATGCTCAATGGGTGACATGTCCGGTGAGTATGCCGGCCATGCAAGAACTGGGACATTTTCAGCTTCCAAGAATTGTGTACAGATCCTTGCAACATGGGGCCGTGCATTATCCTGCTGCAACATGACGTGATGTTCTTGGATGTATGGCACAACAATGGGCCTCAGGATCTCGTCAAGGTATCTCTGTGCATTCAAAATGCCATCAATATAATGCACCTGTGTTCTTCGTCCATAACAGACGCCTGCCCATACCATAACCCCACCACCACCATGGGCCACTCGATCCACAACATTGACATCAGAAAACCGCTCACCCACACGACGCCACACACGCTGTCTGCCATCTGCCCTGGACAGTGTGAACCGGGATTCATCCGTGAAGAGAACACCTCTCCAACGTGCCAAACGCCAGCGAATGTGAGCATTTGCCCACTCAAGTCTGTTGCGACGACGAACTGGAGTCAGGTCGAGACCCCGATGAGGACGACGAGCATGCAGATGAGCTTCCCTGAGACAGTTTCTGACAGTTTGTGCAGAAATTCTTTGGTTATGCAAACCAATTGTTTCAGCAGCTGTCTGAGTGGCTGGTCTCAGACGATCTTGGAGGTGAACATGCTGGATGTGGAGGTCCTGGGCTGGTGTGGTTACACATGCTCTGCGGTTGTGAGGTTGGTTGGATGTACTGCCAAATTCTCTGAAACGCCTTTGGAGACGGCTTATGGTAGAGAAATGAACATTCAATACACGAGCAACAGCTCTGGTTGACATTCCTGCTGTCAGCATGCCAATTACACGCTCCCTCAAATCTTGCGACATCTGTGGCATTGTACTGTGTGATAAAACTGCACCTTTCAGAGTGGCCTTTTATTGTGGGCAGTCTAAGGCACACCTGTGCACTAATCATGGTGTCTAATCAGCATCTTGATATGGCACACCTGTGAGGTGGGATGGATTATCTCAGCAAAGGAGAAGTGCTCACTATCACAGATTTCGACTGGTTTGTGAACAATATTTGAGGGAAATGGTGATATTGTGTATGTGGAAAACGTTTTAGATCTTTGAGTTCATCTCATACAAAATGGGAGCAAAACCAAAAGTGTTGCATTTATATTTTTGTTGAGTGTGTGTATGTATGTATGTATGTATACATATATATGTGTATATATATGTGTGTACACACACACAGGTGAGCCCAGTTAAGTTGCACAAGTTGGGGTCCACAAAATCGGGTCGCGAGTTAATGAAGCTGACCAAAAAATATACAGTATATTATACAGTACTCTAAATTTTCAGGGTCCACAAATCGACCGCGAGTAAAGCCGAATCGCAACTTACGCAGCACGAGTTAAGGTGGTTCTTTCTCACACACACACACACACACACACACACACACACACACCACCTATGAGTTTTACAAAACATTTATGAGGTGTCATGATGAATCTGATTTCAGCTGTCTTTTTTGTCTTTCTTTTTTTTCTTGTTGTTGTTTGAAAGAAATTTTTAATATAAATAACACTGAATGAAATGTTTTTTGTTTTTTTTGTTTTTTTTGTCTAACTGCTGATGTGTTTGTGTCCTGCAGAGATTGGAATGGGCTTAACAGGTTTTGGCGTGTTTTTCCTCTTCTTTGGGATGATCCTTTTTTTTGATAAAGCACTTCTTGCTATTGGAAATGTGAGTAATAGTGCTTCATTTGTGCTGACAAACATAAATGTGGCTCTCTTCATCTTTAAAAGATCCACAGTGTAAAAAAAGTGGGTTTATGCTGTATAAATTCTGTTTCCAGTATTTTACAACCTTTGAGCTACTGCTAACACAAATGTAGGTTTTAATAAAACTAAAGTGGGGTTGAATCTGTTGTAATTTATAAATGTTGTTCTTCACATCTGTTTGTTAGAAGGGCCTTTTTTCCAGGTGAACTTATTCCTTCTTGGTGAAAGTTTTTGGCAGAGTCTGGAATAGATTGTTCTTTCATTTAATCCACATGGTTCCATGGCTTTGATAGATTTTCTCCACCTTCCAGTCTTCCTTTGCTTTCTACATCCACCTGCACTTCACTGCTCATTTCTTGGCTCCTCCCACTTCTTTCTTCACTTATTTGCTTGTCTATAATATTCTCTGTTTTCCCCTCTCTCTCTGATTTATTGCATTTCTTCTTTTCCTGTTTCATCAAAGTATCTTTTTCATTTATCAATGATTAGAGATAACAGGAAGTGGAATTATTATGAAAAAAAGAACAAAACAATAACCCCATTCAAAGAGTGCTAGAACCAGGAAGTTTTAAGAATTTATTTATGCTCCGTAATTAGTACTGTTAGATAATATCTGTGCTGATTCCTTATTTTATGTTAGTGATCAAGTATTTTCCTTTATTTGATTGGAAGTCTCTGAGATCTTAAAGTTTAAGATCTGGTTTAAAGAGTTAAGTTTCACTTCCATCATACATGTGCAAGTTTCAGATACAGGGAGGGCTCCCCCTATCTGTGAGAGCCAGTAACATATAGACTATAAAACACCCACTGTGATTCCCGCATTCTATAAAAGTGTTGTGCAAGTTATGTTTATGGTCTTTCACAAGTTGGACGCCGTCTGTGAAGACCCTGGCCCGGTTTTCAACGTGACCCTCAATAAATTCAAAATGAGGAATATATCGATGTGGTTCTTTGTAACGGGCAGTAAAGTGCATAAAGAACCAGGAGAAATTACAGTACCAGCCATTGAACAAAAACTGCTGAATTTCTCTGAGTTGACCTTTTTCTCTGCAGATCCTGTTTGTTGCTGGACTCGCCTTCGTCATTGGGCTGGAGAGAACTTTCCGCTTCTTCTTTCAGAAACACAAAATGAAGGCCACCGGTTTCTTCTTGGGTGGTGTGTTTGTGGTGTTGATTGGCTGGCCCATTATTGGAGTTGTTCTGGAAATCTATGGCTTTTTCCTGTTGTTCAGGTGAGAGGAATATGAATGAGTCCTTTTTTTTACTTTACACCAAGACCTTTAACAAATAAGAAATTAATCTGGATTTCTAACTAACATCTGAGTATAATATGCAGTACAGTGTGTATATTTTCAGCACGTTTCATGTGGTGCACTGGGAAAAAAATGTTTGGAGCTGTGGGAGATTTGTTTTCATATTACAAGCTGTAATGAACACTGCAGCAGATAGGGGTCGCTACAAACTAAAGTGTTTCAGTGTTTATGAAGTGTGCTAAAATCTGTGATGGAATGAACCCGGCATAGACGTTGTTCTGTCTTATCCAGGATCACCTCTGCTTCATATGTCATAAGTCTACTGCCACAAGAATGTTACCATCAAGTTTGGCAGGTGGGATGAGTTAATTTAAATAATAATAATAAAAAATAATAATTTCATATAAAATTTTGATTTCTATACATTACTCCCGTTCACCACAGCAGATCCAATTGGGATCCACAACTTGAACTGGCAAACATTTTACTCTGGATGCTCTTCCTGGTGCAACTCCAGCTATGTGAGGAGAACAGGCACAGGAGGCCTTAAAGCCACAACCGTCTTGCTGGGAGGCAGCTGCTGTTGTACACACACTAATGGCCCAGTCACACAGCACTTAATGAAGGGCAATGAAGCCCAAATGAAACAAGAAATCTGGACTTTCGTTGACTTTTGTTGGCATCTTTTAACCTTCGCTCAGCTTCTGTTCCTGCAGCTGTCGCTTCGTCAGGATTTTTAAACTGTTGAAAAATTTGAACGAAGGGCAACGAAAACCTCAATTTGTCCGTATTTTGTTTTTGCTGTCATTCTTGACAGTTTCTTATCGTTTGCTTAAATTTTGTAACGTTTGCCTTTCATTTGACTTCATTCAAACAGCTAAATGTTTTCACACAGTACAAAAGCCGGTTTTTGAGCGCTTTTGTGGAGGAGCTGCAGCTCCATCCCAGCGCCAAGTCCTGGAACCCAGAGATGCAGACACACACTGCTCCAGCAGTGGCTCCAGGCGCATTTTGTTTAAAGTGTCGAAATCAACTTTAGTTTCAGTTTTGTTTTGTTTTGTTCCTCTTTCATCCCTTTTGCGCTCTTGATTCCCAGGCTATTTGGTGATAAAGCTTGTTTGTCTATCTTTTCTCAGTGAATTGCGATTTCTTTTTTTTTTTTTACTTTTTTCCCTTCGTTCAGGAATCTTATTCCGTGTGACTGGGCCATAATATAATGTACGACCTGTTATCATATAAGGAATATTTTTTCTCTCTCCACAAAGTTATTATTTAACTTTGTCTTTCTCACTCAGGGGTTTCTTTCCTGTCGTAATCGGCTTCATCAGGAGAATACCCGTCCTCGGCTCAATTCTAAACCTGCCGTTCATCAGTGCAGTAAGTATGAATCCAACACAGCAGCTCTGCAATAATCATTCACCAGAACAGATTTAGTGTGAAACTGGTTTACTGCTGAACTGCTCCTCGATCGTCCACTTTAATAATGTCAAAGACCGCCTTCATGTGGATCTTCCATACGTTCAGATTCTGAGGTTGAACGCTAAATTCTTGGGTTGCCACTGGGACGAGTGCTGATAACCATGTGGCCACAAACTAAAGCAGTTACGTCAACAATGATGGAGGCCTTGGACATACCTCCATGTCCCCAACATCCCTTGGAAAGTCAGAGAAGGTCTTTTATAGGTGTGAGTTAAAGAATGTAGGTTCTTCTACCAGATGTTCCCAGAACCTCACAACGTGTTTAGGTTTTCAAGATCTTACCCGCTATCTGATGCTACTCATTACTTGGGTGGTGATCATTTGACGGTGCTGCCCCCTCTTCACCCGACTGTTCAAAACGCATGATAACAGATTTGATGAAATGATGACCAAATCAATCATTAACCTTTGACCTAGGCTGGTGGTACCAAGTGTATTTATGAACACTCGTGCTTGAACAAGGTGTTTGTGATGGACAATCCATAACCAGCATAGAAGTCCAACAACAAAACACCACTTGGGTTCAGATTGGGGGCAGGGTTCCTCCCAGTTTTTCTGTCATTGCCAGCGTGAGCATTGAAGTCTCCCAGTAGAACTATGGAGTCTCCATTGGGGACCTTTTACAGAATCCCACCAAGAAGGCTGAGTACTCAAAACTGCCTCTAAACAGTCCCGTTCCGCTTCTTGTCACAAAGTTACAGTGACACCACCCTCTAGTTCACAAGGGAAAACTCCAAAATAATGGCACTCGGCTCGGGGTTTGTGATGATCTCCGGACCTGCCTGGCGCTTCTTACCCTGGACAACTCTAGAGAACGTGAGTCCAGCCCCTCTCTAGGAGTTTATTCCCAGATTAGGCATTTTATATTTTAAATTGTAAATGTGGTTTATTAGTTGTCAGTTAATTTTTACATTTCAAATGTTTCAAAGCAAACCTGGAAGTAGCAAAGTGTAAGTACGAACATGAAAGAAGACGTATCTGTCGCGGGTTTAGTGCAGAAGCTAAATCGATATACGAGCTGTCCAATGAGGCCTGAAACCATCAAGTCCAGAAGTGCAACTTAGCAGAAGTGTAGCTAGCATGTGGCTAATGAACAAAGTCACACTATGCTGTTGCTTTGTTTTGAGGTGAATGTCTTTTTTATTTTTATTTAATTTTTTTAAAGCCTTCGTACGACTGAGGACAATCAGCAGCATTGGTCAGTCACTGCCGCTTTTTACCTTGCATGTTAACATTAAATAAATACATCACAAAATAAACATCCGCCGCCGAGGATGTTAGTGGGTAATTTATACTTTGAAGGTAGAGGTTAAAGGATGTAGGAGGCAGAGGCAAGGATCCTTCACAGAACCCTGTTACAAACTGACACACCCCTTTACGGGTCCTCTGTCTGTGATTGGATGCTTAAGTTGATGGGGGTTTTATGTTTTTATTATTATTATTATTATTATTATATTTATTTATTTTTTCAAATTTTGGGGGCACTGATTAACTGAAATTTTGTGTGCAGCTGTTACTTTTTAAATTCACTTTTTTATGTGAGGAATTTTAATCAAGTGAACGTGTCAGCATCATCATTTGGACACTGTCACTTTCTTCTGTATCTACATGTACAAACACAACACGTGTTTCTACAGTGAGGAAAATAAGTATTTGAACACCTTGCAGTTTTGCAAGTTCTCCCACTTAGAAATCATGGAGGGGTCTGAAAGTTTCATCTTAGCTGCATGTCCACTGTGAGAGACATAATCTAAAAAAAAAAAAAAAAAAATCCGGAAATCACAATGTATGATTTTTTTTTTTAATTTATTTGTATGTTACTGCTGCAAATAAGTATTTGAACACCTACCAACCAGCAAGAATTCTAGCTCACACAGACCTGTTAATTTTTCTTTAAGAAGCCCTCTTATTCTGCACTCTTTACCTGTATTAATTGCACCTGTTTGAACTTGTTACCTGTATAAAAGACACCTGTTCACACACTCAATCAATCACACTCCAACCTGTCCACCATAGCCAAGACCAAAGAGCTGTCTAAGGACACCAGGGACAAAACTGTAGACCTGCACAAGGCTGGGATGGACTACAGGACAACAGGCAGGCAGCTTGGTAGAAAACAACAACTGTTATGATTATTTATTAGAAAGTGGAAGAAACACAAGATGACTGTTAATCTCCCTCAGTCTGGGATTCCATGCAAGATCTCACTTTGTGTGGTAAGGATGATTCTGAGAAAGCTCAGAACTACACAGGAGGATCTGGCCAATGACATGAAGAGAGCTGGGACCACAGTCACAAAGATTACATTAGTAACACATGATGCTGTCATGGTTTAAAATCCTGCAGGGCAGCAAGGTCCCCCTGCTCAAGCCAGCACATGTCCAGGCCCGTTTGAAGTTCACCAGAGACCATCTGGATGATCCAGAGGAAGCATGGGAGAAGATCATGTGATCATATGAGATCAGAATAGAGCTTTTTGGAATCAACTCCACTTACCATGTTTAGAGGATGAGAACAACCCCAAGAACACCATCCCAATCGTGAAGCATGGGGGTGGAAACATCATACTCTGGGGGTGCTCTTCTGCAAAGGGGACAGGACGACTGCACCGTATTGAAGGGAGGATGGATGGGGTCATGTATTGCGAGATTTTGGCAAACAACCTCCTTCCCTCAGTAAGAGCATTGAAGATGGGTCATGGTTGGGTCTTCCAGCATGACAATGACCCCAAACACACAGCCAGGGCAACTAAGGGGGGGCTCCGTAAGAAGCATTTCAAGGTCCTGGAGTGGCCTGGCCAGTCTCCAGACCTGAACTCAATAGAAAATCTTTGGAGGGAGCTGAAACTCCAAACCTGAAAGATCTAGAAAAGATCTGTATGGAGGAGTGGACCAAAATCCCTGCTGCAGTGTGTGAAAACCTGGTGAAAAACTACAGGAAACATTTGACCTCTGTAACTGCAAACAAAGGCTACTGTACCAAATATTAACATTGATTTTCACAGGTATTCAAATACTTATTTGCAGCAGTAACATACAAATAAATTATCTAAAAAAAAATCATACATTGTGATTTCCGCATTTTTTTAATTTTTATTTTTTAGATTGTCTCTCACAGTGGACATGCACCTAAGATGAAAATTTCAGACCCCTCCATGATTTCTAAGTGGGAGAACTTGCAAAATCGCAGGGTGTTCAAATACTTATTTTCCTCACTGTATGTGATGCCAAAAATATACAACATTTCAGTGTTTGTCTGAAAACGTTCTTTTAATTTTGGGGACTTAATTTTAGGTTGTTTTTAAGCCCTCTGAGAAAACCCTAAAGCCCAGGTTACACATAGACGGTTTTGTCGGCGGGCAGTATGTAGACCGAAGTTCGCGGTAGTTCCGGCTGTTTTGCAGTGGAAAGGGGTGGAGCATTTCTGCGGCATTTTGAGCGCCGTACTAGCTGCAAATGCGCAGATAAAACACCGCTAAATCCAGGGTTTGCCTTTTAGAATAAATAGTGTGCCTTAAGGGCACCAAAATCTGAAAAGTTTGGTGCCCCTCAGAAAAGTTCGGTACCAAACCTACCGCTACGCAGCATAGCGGCAAAGCAACTAGGGGGGTCTGGGGGCATGCTCCCCACAAAATTTTGATATAAAAGGATGCAAATTGTGCATTCTCGTGATATCTGGGGCAGATTTGGGGTAAAATTATGGAAGAACAAAAAACGAAAGAGATCCGCACAGCCAGTTAGCTCCCAAACAAGCCTTTAATAACACACCAAAGGTGACATTTCGGGCCTCGCCCTTCATCAGATAGGATGAAATTATGGAAGGGAATTTTTGTGTTTTTGGAGTAATATTTTCTGAAATTTTGAAATTTTCTAACCTTGTCAGAAGCTGAGATGACTCCATGCCAATCTGCCTGTGCATATTGGCATGGAGTCATCTCAGCTGCCGATGTTTTATTAAACATCCAGCCCATTAACAATCATGGCTGCCATGAGTGTTGATTACACTTGTGATTACAGAAAATCTATTAGCAGTCATCATGGTCATCTGCCATTCTCTGCAGCACTTCAAGGTGTTCTTCCTCAGAATCAGAATTAAGCTCAGAATCTAAGGCAGCTCTTCCCTCAAAAACTCTGTCATAATTGTGTTTATAAACCAGTCACCATTTGCTTTTATTATACATCTGTGTAGTTAATAAATAAAATAATCTTCAGGGATGATTTGCTTGCGCGTGCACGTAGAGAAATAAAAAAAAAAAAAAAAAAAACTCTCCGGTGGCTACTGTTCGCTCTTCCCTCAAAAACGCTCCATTTGATCTGTGTCTAATAAAACGCGGCATTACAAACAGAGGAGAACATTTTTTGATGACGTTTTGTGTATGTGTCGGTCTCAGAAAGACCTTTTCTTTTATTCTCCTTTCCTTTTCCCCTCCTCAATGTGTTGCTCGTCTCCACTACAGGGCTCTCCTCTGCTTCTGAACCAGACCTCTTGGTAAGGCCTTGCCGCTGCCAATTTTCTTTTAGGAGGAATACTGGAGCTTCTCTGCAAAATATCTGGAGCTGGCTGCGAGTGAGAGGCCTGCATGCAGCGCGCTAGCGTTTTTATATTGACCGCCGCCTATCGGCCGTTTGGAACGCCGTTAATCGGGAGGTGGTGTTTAGAACGACGTACTGTCCGCTAGCGCCGCCGTTTTGTCTGCCTCTGTCGCCGGTTAAAACGCCTTTGAGGACGCCGATGTGGGCTCTATCGCCGTTTTACACGCCATTGGTTAGGGATACAACGCCAGCTGCCAATTATGGCGGTGTAAACTGCGGCACTACAGGAAGGAGCAGGATGACACGGCGATTAAAAAGTATCAAACGCCGTTGTTCGCGTTGTCTCCGTCATCACGCGAATTCTCCAGGAACGCTCCCGGAATTATTCGACGTTGAATAATTTTTTCGACAATTCCCGGTAAAGCCGGAACTAAGCCACGCCCCCTAGTGCCTGCGTTGACAACGGCGTTTGATCCTTAAGACGGCCAAATACTCTTCCGGGACGCTTCCGGGAGCTCTTACCGTCTATGTGTAAACGGGGCTTAAGGCAAGCCCCTTCCCTAGGTGTTGCCCCTCCCCTTGGCCCGCCTTTTTCTCCGCCCCTTCCTGCTGTCACATCCTGTTGTAACTTCCTGCTGTCACTTCCTGTGATGTCATAACTTCCTCTTTGGGTTATGGAGGAATAGTACCATATCTGCGCTTAACTGTCCTGTTTTGCGTTAAATTTTAAGAGCAAAACTTCTTATTATTTTGTGAAAATGTCTGTTTTTGTTAAATTCATAAGAAAAATTTGATTTTTTTTTTTTTCGTTGATTCTGTTTTCTGTCACCACTTGGAAACTTTGTTTTTTGTGAGACAAATGTAACCACTTGTATTTATTTTTATTTCCTTTCAGTATGTGGACAAAGCAAACGAGAGCAACACGATGGTATAACGGTGTCTTATCCCACGAAGAAGCTTCTCATTGGACTCGAGCGGCCAAGGTTCTTATTCAGATTTTTCACAGTTCATCCGAGCGCCAAACCACCAGTCTGTTACGAAAGGATGAAGGCCCCAAAGTCACTACAGTCAATGTTTGAAAAGCTGCTTCTGTGACAGACTTTCCTTCAGCACTTTGTCACGTTATTAAGACAGCGATAACGAGGCTGCCTTTTCACTTTATTTGGTAAAAAAAAACATGAAGCCCTTAACAGTTGATTATCCATTTTTTCATGTTGTGAAACTATTTAGAATCTGGAAAATCTTCTCCTTTTTGTGACGTATAAGTTTTGCCAATTCTGATTTCAGTCTAAATTATTTTAAGATGTTGGATTATTGTCATTATTTTACAACATTAATGTTGTTTCACTTCTGTACATTTTTTTTTTTTACTGTTTTCTGATGTATCATAAACTCTTCTGCAGATAGTAAAGGTCTAAACTTTGGACACACTGGAATAACAGCGATGTATATTTTCACTTTTATAAGATGATGCTAATTTCTGCAAGAACTGATTTTTTTTTTTAATGCACTGTTTCTCAGCCTGTGTCCTTAACTAAACGCAGTCGTCACTTTAGGTCACTGGTTAGAGTCCAAGTCTCAGGAAGCACCAGGACCATCACTGTCCTGCAAAGACATCAGTGTCATCAAACACCTCAGTGTGGAATCATGAACAGAATTCCTTCTGTTCATGATTCTACTGAAACCACTGAATGAGGAAAAACATTACTTGCTGCAGTCCCAATCAAATTAAATACAATAAATGAGATTATAACATAAGAAATGTAAGGTTTCTCCCATTGGCTGCTAAATACTGTCTCGCCTCATTAAATTTTCTGCAAAATTTGTGAGGCGTTCACATTTTCATGACACACACACACAAAAATTACATTTTCTTTCAAATTTCTCTTTCGTCTTCGTGTGGTCATTTCTTAAGAGTGTGCCACATCAGGTTTAGCAAACGTTTGTTAATTAAAAAATAAAAATAAATGGCATCAAGGATGTGCGTAAATTAGTTTTAAACCACAAGCATGTTCATGAGGATTGCGAATTTGCATAAATAACAGCCCAAATTACCATAATACCATATATGGCTTCTCACCCTGCCCATATGTCAGAAGTGACCAATCAGGACATGACATCAGAAATGGGCATCCTGCTATCAAAGCTGTAAAAACAAAAGGACAAATCTAATTTCATCCATTTTCTATACCTGCTTACTCCAATCAAGAGTCGTGGAGGGGCGGAGCCTATCCTAGTATCTATGGACATTCCCGCTACAGATCAAGAGGCGGGGCACATCCTGGACTGGACACCAGTCTGTCGCAGGGCCACAATTCACTCACACACACACACACATAAGCTCAATTTAGAGTCACCAATTCAGCTAACTCATCTTTGTAAGTGAGAGGAAGCCGGGGAGAACATGCAAACTCCACACAGGAAGGACCAGGTGGGAGATGAACCCACAACCTTTTTGCTGTGAGGCATCAGTGCTAATCACTAAAACCACTACCACCCAAAAAGCCTAATTTGTACATGTGTAATAAGGGGTACCATACTGTCATAAAACTAAACTGAGGCTGCACCATGATGTCAACACTACATCGTCCTAGTGTAGTGTCAACTTGGCGAGAGGCTCTATTAATTGACAGCACAGCATAGCTGAGATGGAGCAACTTGGTGCATGTTGCCGGAACTGGACAGAACTGCCTTTGTGCACGATGGCGGTTGCCTCAAGAAGAGCTCACCTGCCTTTTGTCAGGTCTTGTTTTTCATCCTGCAGGGCATCACATTACCCTCCCCAACTGGTACGAAACAAGTGGGGGAGCCAGTTTAGACGCTGACCACCCGTCCGTGCGACAGGTTGTACTGGGTTACGAGTCAAATGGTACGAATATTTCATGAGGTGAAAGATGGAATATTCCATCAAATGAGGCAAAGCCGTACTATTGAACAAATGAAAAAACAGTCATTTGTTTTATATAACACCTGGTCCTTTGATGTCAAGAGGTTCCAAATGCTCCAACACAAATTTTAAATAGGATTCCAATCCAGAATTGTTCCCAGTCACCTTGCAAAAACAGATAGTTCAAAAACAATCCTGACAATCCAGTCCGTAGATATTGCAAATCCCTTCAGACAGTTTATGTCGTACTAGATTTGTTTTTTCTTTTGTGTTAGAAGAACGAGCAGCGTCAATAAGCTGCTAAGCGCCATCACCGCTTGTGTGTGCACGCGGTGGTTGCAGCATGCAATGGTAGAAATTATATGGAACCTAATTCGCATGCTAAATGGAGCACAATGGCGAATGGGGCAAATGATCAGTATCACGTGACATACAAACCACCAGTCAAATGACAACAATCTATTCAGGCGTTATATAATAGCAGGTTACTGAAACTGACCTGACCTTCAGTAAGGGGTATGAAGGGATCTGGTAAAGCCAGCGACCAGGAAAACACCAGTGTTGGTGTTGTTTTACCTGAGAGGATCGAACGCAATCGCTGAAATAACAAAGTCTTGTTCATCAGTAAATCTCCATCACAGAGATAATGTGTCATGAGTGCCATGGCAGCCATGCAGGCAGACAAACGGTCCATTCCCATGTTTTTAAGGTGGGTGTGTCCTTGAGCTTGTGGCCTTATTAGTTTGTCCAGTTGCTTACTGGCTTTGAAAACGGAGGACTGTGTACAACATCTATAACTCTTAAACGGCTGAATTACCTCTGAAAACAGGCACGTAAACCACATTGCTGTCCAAATACCTACAGATCCAACCTCGACCACAGGTGGACTTAGTGAAGGAGGCTAAAAACACAATGAGATGGAGGAGAAACATCTGGAGATCACCAACCATCGATGTTTGAAATCACTGAGCACAAAAAGTGAAGTATTCGCTCCAGCTGCCGGCAACATGGGGTTGATCATTAGTGAGTCATACGTGCGCGTGTGCTCATTTATCCGCTTTCTGCTTGGGTGAACAAACGTCAATAATCTGCTGGGGATCCCGGTTTGACTTTCTGAGCTCAGATGACGGATCTGAGAAGCTGGAGTTGCTTTTGGCTGCTCTTTTCATTCAGAAGTATAAAAAGCTTCGCCTCCAGCTGAACATTGATTGGTGCCGATGTTTCATTCACTTTTCTCCTCTTTTCATTAAATTGGCGTGACCTTATCAGCGAAGAAGGCAGCTCATGGAGGATTTCCTGCCCGGATGATATAAATACAGGAAGCGATGACACGCTGTCACTCTTCACCTTCATCAGACAAGGCGGCGGCGGTGCTCAGTGCACTGCATCACCATGAAAGTAAGTAAGTTCAGAGTTTGAGTTTGCATGAAAGAAGAAGAAAAAAAAAACAGCTGTTAAAAATGGTTTTACACCTTTATTTTACAGTTTTTTTTCTTGATTCTTTTGACTTGCTTCACCAAACTGGGATCCACTTGGTTTTCATCATCATCACCTTCAACACAGCAGAAGTCATCTCTTGGAAATGTGTTGATTCTTTCAAGAAGCACAAATTCCATTGGTTGAATGAAGTGCATTAGTATGAAATCACTTCAGCCAAAGTTGAAAAAATAATGGCATCAATCAAATTTCTTTCAGTCAATTAAACTGTGCAATGGTACCAATCAAATGGTGCAAAGCTGCAACGGTTCGCATTGATCCCTGGATGTTTAATTTTTCTTTTTTTTTTTTTTTTTGTCCACTGTGTCAAATCGTGGCAACCCCTCAGTAGTGAGGAAGATGATTTCTCGATCGATTCCCGTATGGGATGGTGGACGCGGAGTTGACTGGACAGGCCCAGTCTTGACACACACTGTTTCTGACAGACGCTACAGGAAGCTTCTGCCGGTCAGGATCTTGCTCTCTCTCCTTCCTCTTGCTCTGCTTCTCCTCTGTGTTGTTCGTCTGCATTTTTTTTGAAGATTCCCCTCCCATGTGGATCATTGCTTGCCAGCTGGCTCAGCTCCTCACTTGTTCTTCCCAGGTCTTCCAGTAGATGGAGCAGCTCTTGAGGTTGTGCTTCAGGAGGTCCTTGTAACGTATCCTTTTGTCCTCCTCTGGACTGTTTTTCTTTGTTCATTTGGGAGTAGAAGATCTACTTGGTAAGTCAGCTGTCATCCATCCCAAC
Source organism: Thalassophryne amazonica (assembly GCF_902500255.1). Lineage (NCBI taxonomy): Eukaryota > Metazoa > Chordata > Actinopteri > Batrachoidiformes > Batrachoididae > Thalassophryne > Thalassophryne amazonica. The sequence continues at coordinate 6,670,630 of NC_047124.1, forward strand.
GACATGACCCACCGAAGCTGGTCCTTGATGACAGTCTGTGCTCTGGAGCTTGGCTGATGTTGGTACGGTATAGTCTTCTCAGACAGTGTTGGTGGAATCACCCAGAGGTAAATGATGAAAAGCTCAGTGGTCAATGCCTGGAGGTGGTGATGAAATAATTGGAGGTTAATGATTGGAAGTCAATGACAATATGACCAGAGTTCAATGATCAGAGGTGGTGATGTGATTCTTGGTGAATGTGTTTCCTTTCCACAGGGTTTAAAGATTGTCACAATAACTTGTGTCTTCACACTTCTGCTGCTGGCAACATTTGTGTCACCATCCTGGAGTGCGCCGAAGGTAAAGGCTTTTAAACACTGAGAAAAACACACAGAAACGTGACAGTTTCACAGTCAACTGTTTGCTTCTTGAAGGGGTTTTTCCAGCGGAGGAACTGGACCCCGCAGGCGATGCTCTACCTCAAAGGCACTCGTATGTTTCCACATCTACAAATATTAAAAAGCTTTTTTTTTTCCAAAACTTCACGTCCCTAAAACTCAGAGAAAACCTTATTTTTTCCCTTTCAGAAGGACGCAGATTCATCTCAGAGGACCGAAAAGAAGGAGACATGTACGATACGCTGCACCTTGGTAAGATGCATGTCTTCATTTTTTTTTAAATGTGCTTTTGTGAGTTTTTCCACTCTTTGTCATGTTTCTTTAAAAAAAAAATACTTTGATGGCTTTGTTTTGACTCTACAGTTATTTGGTGTGGAAGGTCCGTGCCCATTTACAGCTGGTTGGACTGGGTGTTCCTCACCACAGTTGCCAGTGTGCTGGTTCACAGTGTATCTGTGTAGTCGATGTTTACACAATATCTTGACAAAGACTTTGTGTATCAATGGGAAAGTTGGTGCAGGAGATCACCTCAGTAAGACCCCAGACAGGTTCAATGTTGGGCACATTTAAATTAAGTCTGCCACTGTTTCTTCTTTCACTGTCGCTTTGGACTTAACTTAGGCTGAAGAATATTTTTTGAAAATGCTGTCATTTTTTTTTTTTTTTTTACAAAACAGTTATCAAAGCTGGAATATCCTTTTGACATGTACAACTAAAGTGTTTGTTTGGTTGCAGAGACTCACAGTCAGAACACAGACAAGCTGAGCGTGGAACAGGTCGCCACCATGCTGCTCAACTTCCTGCAGCAGGCCAAAGACGGCGGTGAGACTTTCAACCCCATCAGCTTGTGATGTTTGAGGCATACATTTGTGAACACACATACAGTTAATATTTATTGGGCAGATTTTGGCTTTCTCAAATCAGCTATTTCTGAAGATTTGTAAGCTTGGTACAACTCCTTAATGTCCAGCGACTTCATGACTCCATCAGAAGTTCCCTCCAGGACCCAGAGACATGAACGTCACTCTTCCTGCATGAAATCTTATCGTCCTTCCAACAAAACAAGCACCTTGTGCACATTATGATTTTTGTGTTTAGATGTTGATTAATGTTCGTTTTCTGTCTCCGTCTCTTAAAGCTGCCGAGAACCCAGATGAGGTGTATTTTCAGGAGCCGCCGGTGTGGAAACGAGAATACTTCTGATGTACAAACCAGTGGAGCTGGACATGAGGCGTTTAATTCCCTGTGACACAGAAGGAAATTTGTAAATCTGACTGGATGTGATATGTTCATAAAAAGTTTGAATTCATACCACTGTTGGCCTCACATTGTCTCATTTCTCAGGTTTCAACCTTGTTAAGAAATGGTGCAATTTTCCCAATATTCCAAAATAGGTTTTCTCATTAGTGGGTTTCTGTGTGACACGAGCGGAATAAAACAACGTAGAACTTCAGTCAGAACCTCACACATAATTATGAATTCAAACACTTTTGTCCTGTTAGTCATGTCTATCATGGGTTGAGAATCATTTTCCCACAAATGCATAAGACAGGTACAGTGCATGTGGGCATTTGGGGAAAAGGAGATTGTGTCAAATGTCCATATTATATATGAAGACCCTATCAAATATCCATATCTCTGTAACTGTAAGTATTACAATATATTTCCCACATTCATACCCTGAAGAATTTTAAAGTGGACCGTACCCATTCCTTAACTTTAGATGAACATCTAGTCCACCTCAGTCCATCATGGTAACGGCTCTTTCGTGCAAGCCAAATGATACCACAGACAACTTCAGGGTCCCATGATCCTTTGCACACATGGAGTGGTTCTGGTCTCATGCTAACATGGCGTTGCATGGAGATTCATTAATTCCTTGCGGCTATCAGGAAATTAAGGACCTTCTGGAACGGGAATATCGATGCAAGTAACCTGGGTGTGATTCATCCTGGGATTTGAAAAAACAAAACAAAAATCTATATACACATTAACTTACATTTGAATGCATGTCAAGTTGGTTCGCATTTCTTTTCATAGTGCGCGATAAGCAGTGACGCCATTTTCATTGTTTACAACCGGCATCACTCCAGGCACTCAGGAGATGAAAGACTCTAAAAGAGGTTCATGAAAGTAGCTAACTCGCTTATTTAATAAACTTTCTAAACCTCAGAGGGTCTGAATTATTGTGTGAAATGTCAATGGATAAATGCTAATATTGGTTAGTTTCTACCGTACGCCTGAAGTTGCAATTTAACCTTTGTTAGCAAGATAAAGCTAAAGCTAACAGTAATGTTTGGTGATATTAGCTGTTGGATAGAGACCAACTTAGAAAACACTTTGCTGAATGACTTCACACATCAAAGGACATATTTTATTGACTTCAACCAGCTTAACCAACACTGACAAACTTAGCGAATTCTTCCTACTGCGTATCGGAAAACTGAAGCCAGACTGCACTGCGTCATAAACAACTATTTATTTATTTATTTATTTTTGCATACAGTGATGATTTTCACTTAGCAGCGCATTCTTTATTTTGTAATTATTTTTAGTGTTTGATTACTGTTACTTCACAGTCTGTCGTCATAGAGGAGCACGGAAATTTCAGGAATACGACAGTCCCACAGCTGAAAAAATGTCTCGCTGTCAGGGCTGTTCCCTGGAGTGGAAAACTACGCAGCGGGCCAGTGAGTCTTATGGACAAAACTGAACAAGTTTATCGGATTTTGTAGAAGTGTGACCACGATCTTTCGGCGTTTCAACGGTAGAGCTGTGTTGTGGATACGGGACTTGAAACAGCGACCAGCCATTCACGTTAGCGACGTTACCGCCTTATTGACTGTGGACAAATGAATGAAGCAAGCAAAACAAATGTGATGTCGGCTATTGGATGCTTACTGACCGTCGCTTGGAACTTGTAGAATTTGTAAGTATCAAAAGGAGATAACTTTGTTTACATACAAATCTGATCTGGAGCAGCACCACGTAGCAGAACGATATTCTACACGGCTGCTGTTTGCTAACGCAGGAGAAGTAAATGCAGGATGTCGTTGTGTTTCAGGGTATGGATTTATTAATACTTTATTTGTGCTATCCAGTCTTATTTAGACGTATTTGGTGTTTTTTTTCTGAATACACTGTGGGTTACAAAGGAGCCGGAGCTGGTTGGTGAACCTCAGAAAATTCAGGTAAATCCAATAATGCACTCACTGTGGCGGTAAGTACCTACTTTATATGCAGTAGGGAGAATTGATTAACGTGATCTGGGATCAAAACAACAGCTTACATTTTGAGGCCAAAATATACAATTATATATTGCATGAGTATATATTGTAGTATATTATAGAAAATGTGGATTGAAGTGCTTCCATGAGTACAATTCCAGTTTCATCCAATTCTACAAACTTTACAGTGTCAATTCCCCGACTCTCCACACTGCTTCTTCTTGCCTTCTGGTACCCCTCCCAGGGCAAAGGGAACCTTGATGTTGAGCCTGTCCCTCTCAGCCTCCTCATCTTCATCGTAGGGCTCGTGATCTTCTTCATCCTCTGCATCGCTGTGGTGAGGGGTGGAGTGGACGGAGGCAGAGGGGGAGGGGGGCACGGAGTACGGTCGTGGGTAATGAAAACCCTCCGTCTGTGGAGATCGAGTCCCATTAACTGATATGCAGGAGATTCACCGCATTTAATACATACAAAGTGCAGCTGAAAAGATTGTAGGTTCACTAAAGGATTGAGACCATATTCCAAGTATTTGATAAAAATGTGTACGTTATAGTTGCTGGGATATGTTTTGGTCGACTTGTGTGTATGTCCGATAAGCAGGTCCGATAAGCAGAATCGAACAAATACCTCTTCAATGGACTTTGAAGTAAGTTCTCACCTTAGGCTTGATTGCAAGATCAATCTTGAACTTGTCAGGGAATGCTCTGCCCAGGGCAAGGTAGCGGGCGTGCACATAGAACTGTCAATCACAAGCAGACACGCCCACCATCAGTTTAACAACACTCAACAAAACCTTTTGCTAATTTTGAGAAGACTTAATTTTTCATCTTGGACTATAGAGTCATTGAGTGGGTCTGGAACTGATGTAGCTGCTTTTGGCCTCTTGATTGGACTTGAACACACATATTAGACGAATCTTAACCCAATCCAACATTCTTTGGATCCCGAGGACAAAACAACAATCTGGGACATTTATTTATTTATTTATTTTTAAGTTGTGTAAGATTTCAAATGGAGTGTTGACATGTCAAAGTACGCAGCAGGTCTGTGCCATCTGGAATTTTCCTGGCAAGGATAGCCAAAGGTCTGTCACTCAGGTGACGTTCACGGTCATTTTGGTCAAAACTCAGATTTCCACCAATGTACCGAATACTTTCCCAAAACTGCTACTGCCCGAAAGGAAAAAGGAAACATTCTGAGAGACTTTTAAATCACTGTAAAAATGTTCTTTGACCAAAGAAACATCCCTTGATACACACACACTAGCACACACCATCTGATAAATGTCACCAATGAACCACAGATAAAGACAGATAAAGACCCTACGGACCCGTCCCAGGTATCTCCAGTCCAGCAGGTCTGACAGCCTCTCAGTTCGGTTTCGTTGGATGATCCGTTGCCGGCGAGACTGCTGGCAGAATTTAAACATGAACTGGGTAAGCTGAGTGCAGGATTCCTCTGGCGAGCGGAAGCGCCGGTCCACGATGTAAATCCCTAAGACGGGATCAGAGAACACAGACAGACTGTCAGCATGCGGACTCTCAGGAGACCTGCACAAGTGGAAAACGTGGATTAAAACAAACCTGCAATACCAAATCACAATGTTTTGAAAGATGATGCGTGTGTGTGTGTGTGTGTGTGTGTGTGTGTGTGTGTGTGTGTGTGTGTGTGTGTGTGTGCACCATAGGCAGCAGGATCTGAAACATGTTCCTCCATGAAACAGCCAAAACCGGACAGGTTGGTGGTCACGCTGGGAATGCCCATCACTGTGCATTCAGCTGGAAAGCACAAGTATAAAGAAATACGAGGTGAGTGTGTTCTCACAATCACAGGCAGCACTTTGTTAAAGATTTCTGCTGATGTCTCGATAAAACCATGTTACAGCATCCTGCTGGTCTCCCTACGGAGGTCTTCCAGACTCATCCAGCTAGGAGGAGGCCCCAGGGAAGAACCAGAAGCCGGTAGAAGGATTACATTTCCCAGCTGGAACACCTCAGGAACCCCCAGGAGGGGTTAGACGGCTTAGCTGAGGATAGGGAAGTGCGGGATGAGCTGCTCGGTCTGTTGCTACCATGACCCAGATCCGGATAAGCAGCAGAAAATGAATATATGAATATGATGGGATGCTTTAATCACTGAGCTGCTGTATGTGTGTTTCTACAGTCTACATTCAGAAATCTATACAATAAGGCAAAGTCACGTCATCAAAGATATTTAAAGCTGTACAACCTTTACAGCCTTGATAAATGAAGGTGGAGGTTAGTTCCAATGAAATTCCCATGTGGGAGTATTATTTTGTTCTTTCCGAAAGTTGGGCTTGCTTTGACATTTGTTTGAGTCATCCTGTAAAATCTTCATTTCAGAAAGCGCATGTGTGTCATCTTCTGTTTCTCTCTCAGCGTGATGGAAAAGGCTACCTGGCGTGTATCCCCATGGCTCGTAATAGGACGGAAACACCCCAAGGTGACACCCTCTGACAAACTCCTCATAGTCCATGGGCAGCAGGGGACTGGTGGAGGACAGGAACTCTGGGTGAAAGATAATCTGAGAGGACAACAGACCAAGAAAGCGTTTGGTGGTTTAAGACCATGCACATATATAAATGTCACTATCAGTGCAGACGAGGTGGAAACATAAACATCCACAAATGAAAGAAAAGATCTAAACACGCATGCATATGTTGGTTACCTTAACTCGGTCATCCCTGGAGTTGAAGAGGCCAACGCGTCGGACGTTATTTAGGATGGGATCTACTCCATCGTCCAGCATGTTGTGTGTGGTCACCGGTGGGAGGCCGTGTCTCTGCAGCAAGGTGCATAAACTCTGTGCTTTATAAGTCTCACTATTTCCATCATACGTTTCCAAATGATCCATTTAAACTCAAAGTGGAAACAACTAGGTGCTGGGATGACAATGTACAGATGCAAGTTTGATTCATGGTCACACTACGTCTGTGTTCTTGGACAAAACGGTAAATGGACTGCATTTATATAGCTCCATTCCATCCGCAAAGTGCTTTACAATAATGCCTCACATTCACCCCAATGTCAGGGTGAGCCATACAAGGCACTCACTACACACCGGGAGCAACTAGGGGATTAAGGACCTTCCCCAAGGGCCCTTCGTGATTTTCCAGTCAGGCTGGGATTTGAACCAAGGATCCTCTGGTCTCAAGCCCATTACATCCCCAAACCACTTCACCTGCTGTGTCCCAGTCCACCCAGTTGTAAACGGGTACAAGTGCAGCAGATAAATGCATATATCATAAGAAACTTTCATTTTGTGATGCAAGCGCCAAATTTGGCACAGTAGTACTTCTTGGTCTACTTTTTGCAAAATAATAATAATAATAATAATAATAATAAAAACATGAATTATTTCAGTTTCCATGATGGTAGCCATTTTTTTCAAGCTGGTACTCAGAAATATGTACAACTATATTTGTCAATTTCAGTGTTGTACCTGTTAAATATTGTACTGTGGACTAGGGGGGATTTGACCTCAACTTCAAGCAATAATTTCATGCTTTTTCAATGGATTGTATATGTTTTTAATAGGTGCACATGCATGCTGCAGAATGTGTGATAGCATTTGGGGAGTAAGAGTTTAGTAGTAGAGGTAGTATGTACTTTTAAAGTCAGCCATGAACTTTGCATGAACATTAGTCCTCACTTCTTACCTGACTCTTACCTATGGGTTCAAGTAGTTGCTTGTGCACAGCAACAGCCTCACCCCAGTAAACTGCATTGACTTGTGGGCTGAACTAGGTAAGGGGAGCACACAGAGAGATTCCTGTGTAAAGACTGGACACTTCCAGAATGGACTGTTGGATAGATGGAACAATGACTTCAACATTATACCTCCCCAAAATGAAAATTCCATGTAGCTAATGGCTTTTTTTTTTTTTTTGAAGAAGAAAAGGACTTCTCAGAAGCTTGAATCTTCGACTGGACCGGGTTGCTTGACGCGAGGACGTTCTGCTTCAAATCGCAGAAGCTTCCTCAGCTACAATTCTTGCTCTGGTAGTCTGACTTCTGTCTTGACTCTTGTAGAGAAGAATAAACAGAAGGTGAGACTAAGCAGCCGTTACACAAAAGGCTATACCAGCACTGCAGAGAGGGCGCCAGTGGACCTCAGTCTGCAGTTTCAGTCTTTTGTTCATGGTAATGAGTCATTCACGTCATTAGGAGAGTCGTCAGGAGAGCCGTCAGTCCCATCGTTAGAAGGGACAGCTACCCTGTCATTAGGAGGGTGCGAACTAGAGCACAATAGGTGCTAATTAAAGCTATTGTTTAGTCACTAGCCTATAGCAGTCTGCCTCTTGGTAGGAGGGGCTTGTTAGGTTTAAAACTCCAGTTTTTGTGGCTTCTGTTTGTTCTTCTCTGCAAGAGTCAAGACAGAAGTCAGACTACCAGAGCAAGAATTTTAGCTGAGGAAGCTTCTGCGATTTGAAGCGAAATGTCCTTGCGTCAAGCAACCCAGTCCAGTTGAAGATTCAAGCTTCTCTACTATGGAAACCACCTGGACAACTGAGAACCTTCACAGAGACTTCTCAGAAGTGTTCACACCAAATTTGGTGCTTGCATCATCAACTGAATGATTCTTACACTTATCTGCTGCAGGTCCATGCAGCTCTATTTTCACAAATTGACATATCATTGGGGGGAGATTTAAGAGAGAAGAAACCTATTTTAGTGCTACATTGCTTGTGTGGATCTGCTGTACGGTCCATCCGTCTCAAAGAGCCTCAGTAGGTCATTAGAGCCGTGTGCAGATTGGTTACCATTCAAACCCTCCATTTATTATTCATCACCAGCAGGAACCATCAGTCAGACTGACTGGTCTTTTGGGGGGGGTGGGGGCGGGGGGGGATATCGTTCATAAAAATAGAGCTGAAGCCGTGAGAATGTCCTCCTGGACATGACCTCCTGGATTGGACACTTTGAGCAGGTGCCACAAGGAATTAGAAGAAAGGCCTTATTGATCACCTGGAACGCAGTAGCTTCAGGGGTATTATGCTGCTTCCTGTGTTGGTTTAGGTACCGGCATGCCCTGGTACCATGCATCACTGCATAACTTTATGTCGAGTGAATTGCCTAAAAATCCTAATCATAGCAGAAGAAGAATAAATGTGTTGCTGTACCTGTGTGGCGAAGATGGCTCTCTTCATGATGGTGAGGTCATCTTTGTCTAAAATCGTGTTCATGTTGGGGATCTGTCCTCTGACAGCAGAAGGACATAAAATGAGGTTCGACCTTCTTCACATCAAATGTGTCACACAACCGATCAAGCCAATTAAATTGCGGGTTCATTGCCTTCACCAATCAACAGAGGGGCAGAGTGCGTCATCGCATCCTATTTGTTTGTCTGAAGAAGTCGCAAAAGGTTGTGGATGGGCTTTAGAACGTCAAAAATCGGATCTCTTGCTTCATTCATTATACCTTAAGATTCTAAAGTTCCCCTCTGTTGGTTGGTACGTCTGAGCTCCCCTCTAGTTCATGTTAGTATAAACTGAGACTTACTTTAATAGAGCGTCATAGAGCTTTGTTCCAAACTTTTCCTTCACAATATGTGCTGTATCCCTGTAAGAGATGAACACTTTGAGAACTGCTCCACTATTCACTTTAAATTTGTTTCTTCACAGTCAAATAAAGAACTCAATCTTATGTCACCAATGTGATCAAAATTCACCTCGTGTGGAAACAGTTTTGGATTTTGACCCATGTGGGCTAAAATATAATGACAAAGATGGCATCACATATTTTCTTCAGCAATGTCATGTATGATATGGGAAGATTTTCCAACCATTGAATGGCAAATTTGTCCAGCAGCAGCCTTATGGAGATGAAAAAATGTGGTATACCTTAGCAAAAAGTAGTATACTTAAAGTTCATTTTATTAAGTATGCTTCAGTATAAGTATAAGTATAGCAAGTATACGACAGACCGTGTACTGTTAGTATACTAGAAAGTACACAAATTTTATACTTTTTCAGACTAAATTGGAACATTTATAAAAGTATATTTTAAAGTTCGTTTTAAGTTTGCAAAAGTACACTTTAAAGTATGCAACAAGTACACTAATCTATATACTATCAATGTACTTGGTATATTCATTTCATTTCATTTCCTTTATTTACCCAGGTAAAAAACTCATTGAGATTGACATCTCTTTTCCAAGAGTGACCTGGCCAAGACAGCAGCCAAAACATTGTTAAAGCGATGAGACAAGACAACAAACACAATTTCACACAAGAGTAAAACAATTAAAACCATTAAGACCATTAAAAACCACAGTGAAATTCAGCATGTACTAGAAGCAGTCACAATGTCCAATAGTGTTAGTTTCACGTTCCTTCAAAAGAGATTTAAATTCACCCAAAGTCACAGGATCTGTTAATTTCAGATCCTTTTGGAGTTTGTTCCAAGAAGCGGGGGCAGCATATCTGAAAGCAGTTTTTCCCAGTTCAGTTCTCACCCGAGGAACTGACATCTGAAATGTTTGTTGGGAACGTAGGCCGTAAGATGGTTGATTTTTAAACATATATACACACAGATAAGATGGCAGGAGCCCAAGAATACATTTATAGACAAATAAAAACCAGTGTGACAATCTACGAGCAGACAGAGATGGATACTCGGCTGTAGAATACAGTGTACAGTGGTGAACACGGTTTCCACAACCAGTGATAAAATGCAAAGCACTATGGTACACACTGTCCAATTTCTTGAGGTGCTGTAAAGTTGCATTCATGTACAATAAATCGCCATAATCCAACAAAGGTAAAAAAGTTACAGAAATTAGACGCTTTCTTACAAGAATTGAAAAACAGGATTTGTTCTGAAAGAAGAAACCCAATTTCAACTTTAGTTTTCGAACTAGGCCCTCAATATGGGGTTTAAAAGACAAATCTTGGTCAATTAATAAGCCGAGGTACCTGTAAGTTGACACAATTTCTATCTCTGTGCCCTCGGTGCTTTTTATCTTGGGGAGATTTGCGGGTAACCATTTAGCATTTGAAAAAAGCTTTATTTTTGATTTGTCTGCATTTAAAACCAGTTTAAGATTCATCAAATGAGACTGAATTATATTAAAAGCCGACTGTAAAACTGCAAATGCTTGTTCAACTGTGGCAGAAGAACAATAGATAACGGTATCATCTGCGTAAAAATGACAAGATGTATTGGCTATATTACAGCAGAGATTATTAATATAAATAGAAAATAACAGTGGGCCTAGGACAGATCCTTGGGGAACCACTTATGTTATGGGAAGAAACGGAGAGACAGACCCTGAGAAATGAACGGATTGCATCCTCCCTGATAAGTAATTACTAAACCAGCCCAGAGCTTCTTTAGAAAAGCCAATCACAGAGAGTCTGTTTAAGAGAATGGCATGATCAACGGTATTGAAGGCCTTTGACAGATCAATAAAAAGTGCAGTGCAATATTTTTTTACTGTCAACAGCCTCAATTATGTCATTGAGAACTTTCACAGCGGCGGTCATTGTGCTGTGTCCTTTTCTAAAACCTGATTGATTATTAATTAAAATGTGATTTTCTTCTAGATACTGTTTAAGATGGTCTGCAACATACTTTTCAAGAATTTTAACTAAAACGCATAATTTTGAAATGGGCCTGTAGTTATTTAAAACTGATGAATCCCCTCCCTTTAAAAGAGGAAGAACATATGCAGTCTTCCACACAGCAGGAATGATATTGTTAGTCAGACTGAGATTGAACAGATGTGTGAGGGGCTCAGAAATAAAATCTGCGGAGAATCCAGATTATCAACACCTGCAGATTTAGCAGCATCTAATTGCTTTAGTGCTCTGTGAACCTTGACTTGTGTTAAAGGCCTCAAAACAAATGATTGGGAAACATTTTGTGATGGTGAAAGGGAGTAACTATTAGAGTGGTTTGAGTTTGGATACAAAGACTCAAATAGAGAGCCGGATGAAACAAAGTGATTATTAAAACAAGATAGAATTTCTTATTTATCAGTAATAAATTGTAAATTACTGACAATATGAGTTGGGAAATCATTAGTTTGGATTTTTCCAAAAGTTGATTTTATTGCTTTCCAGAATTTCCTTGGATCATTGAGGCTCTTTGTTGTTTGGGACAAGTAAAACTCAGATTTTTTAATTAAAGCGGTACACCGATTTCTGAGCTGTCAGAAACTGACCCAGTCTGTCTCTGACTTGTTTTTTCTCGCCCGGGCCCAGGCTTCATCCCTTTCTTTTAAAAGATTGGACAATTCAGTTGAAAACCAGGGGTTGAAGCGGCCCTTGACCCGAAATTTACGAAACGGTGCATGTCTATCAATAATTTCTGTAAAAGCATCGTAAAAGTATTTCCATGCCAGTTCTACCGAGTCAGTAATAAAAATTCTGTTCCAATCAAAAGCCCATAGGTCATGGAAAAAGGCCTGTTCACTAAAATGTTTGAAATCACGCTTTAAAATAATTTGGGGTTTTGTTTTGGGTAGTTTGGTTTCCCTGACTGTAGCAATACCACAATGGTCACTGATGTCATTGACAAAGATTCCAACCGCGGAGTACTTATCTGGGGCATTAGTTAAAAACAGGTCCAGTAAGGATGAATTAGAGGGCTGGATTCCTCTCCTATGCTTAAAGTACGAGGTCTGTCAATAAAGCAACGGTCCTTTTTATTTTTTTCAAAAACTATATGGATTTCATTCATATGTTTTTACGTCAGACATGCTTGAACCCTCGTGCGCATGCGTGAGTTTTTCCACGCCTGTCGGTGACGTCATTCGCCTGTGAGCACTCCTTATGGGAGGAGTCGTCCAGCCCCTCGTTGGAATTCCTTTGTCTGAGAAGTTGCTGAGAGACTGGCGCGTTGTTTGATCAAACTTTTTTCTAAACCTGTGAGACACATCGAAGTGGACACGGTTCGAAAAATTAAGCTGGTTTTCAGTGAAAATTTTAACGGCTGATGAGAGATTTTGAGGTGATACTGTCGCTTTAAGGACTTCCCACGGTGCGAGACGTCGCTCAGCGCTCTCAGGCGCCGTCGTCAGCCTGTTCAAGCTGAAAACCTCCACATTTCAGGCTCTATTGATCCAGGACGTCGTGAGAGAACAGAGAAGTTTCAGAAGAAGTCGGTTTCAGCATTTTATCCGGATATTCCACTGTTAAAGGAGATTTTTTTAATGAAAGACGTGCGGACGGGTCCGTGTGTCGGGACGCAGCCGACGCGGTGCGGCGGCACAGGAAAAACACCTCCGTGTTGATAACCATTTGTAAAATCCAGGCGGCTTTTGATGGCTTTCAGTGGAGTGAGTATATGAGAAATTGTTTAACAGCAGGACATGTTCCAACTTGTCCTTAAGGCTTCCAACAGAGGTGTTTTTCCTGTGGCGGAGCGTCGCGTGACGCGCGGACCCGTCCGCACGTCTTTCATTAAAAAAAATCTCCTTTAACAGTGGAATATCTGGATAAAATGCTGAAACCGACTTCTTCCGAAACTTCTCTGTTCTCTCACGACGTCCTGGATCAATAGAGCCTGAAATGTGGAGGTTTTCAGCTTGAACAGGCTGATGACGCCGCCTGAGAGCGCTGAGCGACGTCTCGCTCCGTGGGAAGTCCTTAAAGCGACAGAATCCCCTCAAAATCTCTCATCAGCCGTTAAAATTTTCACTGAAAACCAGCTTAATTTTTCGAACCATGTCCACTTCGATGTGTCTCACAGGTTTAGAAAAAATTTTGATCAAACAAAGCGCCAGTCTCTCAGCAACTTCGCAGACAAAGGAATTCCGACGAGGGGCTGGACGACTCCTCCCACAAGGAGTGCTCACAGGCGAATGACGTCACCGACAGGTGTGGAAAAACTCACGCATGCGCACGAGGGTTCAAGCATGTCTGACGTAAAAACATATGAATGAAATCCATATAGTTTTTGAAAAAAATAAAAAGGACCTATACTTTATTGACAGCCCTCATATACCACAAGTGCACTTATCGATATACCGTACTGCCATTGTACTAGTTGTATACTTTGAGTCCCTATTTTTAGTTTACTTAAAGTACACTGTTATACACATTGGTTATTTCACTATTTTACTACTTTAATTTTGCTTGGCATATTACTTGTAGCTTACTATTTATATACTGAAAATATACTCCATAAAGTATTCTTAAAGTTTACTCATACTGTATGTACACAAGAGTGTGATGCATTTAAAAAAAATCACAAGACAGAATGTTGAAAACAAGTTTGATATATTTTCAAACATTTCAAAAACAAAGACCTATGAAATCAAGTCCTTCCTTTGTGGAGAAAATTAAAGGAAAAAGTGCATGTAAAATGTAAACGTAATGGTCTCTCCGAGATCAAGTCCTTATTTGTAAAAATGTAAACATTGTGTCTTCAACTGAGAACTAAAGTCCTTCCTTGTCAAAAAAGGTAAAAGAAACGTGCGAACCTTTGGAACCAAAAATAAATAACTACATAGAAAAAAAATCTGTACTTTTATGACTTCTTTTCAGTTACTTGAGTCAATGGCTTGACTTAGTATATCTTGCTCCAAGTGCATAATAAGTGTTAGTACTTTGTGGCAGAAAGACGTAAAAAGTTTACTAAAGTACAAGTTTTAGTATTAAAGTATAAGTGTAAGTTTTAGTATTAATGCACTTAGACTTAGACTTTTGTTTATACTCTTCAGTATAAGCCAAGTATACTTCACTATACTATTCTTAAGTATATAAAATATAGTTTATAAAAAGTCACCTTCAAGTATACTTCCTCAAGTTTAGTAAAAAAATAAGTATACTCATACTACACTTGAATAAACTTATTTTTGCTAAGGGATACCTTAAATTGTGACTGAAATCTCAAAAGGTACAAGTCACACTGACATAATGATCTGGCACCGACGAAGTGAAATCGTAACACTGTGTAAACTGGTGAGACAAGACGAGGCAGGTGTGTGAGTAAGAGTGATGTGCAGGTGTGTAAGACAGAGTGTACACTCACAAAAAAACAAAAAAAAACAAAGGGAGTGGAATGAAAAACTAAAGAGTCGCTCAAAGATAAACCACGTGAAAATCACACAAAAAGGTCCCTTACAGCTGTGATTAAAAGAATGGAAGCACCTGAAACTCTCTGTTGTGATTGGACTGGATTTCCATCTAATCAATATATGTAGACCCAACTTAAAAAGTACATCCAACATAATTTAATTTAATTTATTTAGGACTACATATATTTATTAGATGGAACTCCTGCTCACAATTGAACTGAGTTCATTCAATGAGACATTTTTTGAGTGCAATGCACTAATAAGAAGGTCAAGACTGATTCAGCAACAATTAAATAGATCAGCTTGATTAAAAAAAAAAAAGATTAAAAAGTAACTGCTTCTTTGACAAAAAGTTATTTTAGCCACACCCAAAGATTCTCCAAAGAGACCGAAAAAGTCTTCCCCAAGCAAATAAAGCATCCATATCAGTCAGATGAGGGAAGATCTCATTATTACGCCCCCCCCCCCCAAAAAGTACAATTAATCCTGACTGTCCATTCTGTGGAAGCGGCTAAAAAGAAGATTAAACTGCTCTAAAGTAGCTTTAATCTGTGCAATGCCCACATGATGCCTACTGGGTCATAACGTTTTGGATCATCCTCCGAGGTTTTTGCCAATATTGATGCCAAAATGCTCAAGTAAACACTGCACTGTTTGAGCAGGTAAAGTGGATATTTATTTGCAGTGTTCACAGTAAACAGTCCAAAAAAGGACATGAATGTGGAACCACAAAGACTGAAGGACCATGACGTAAGAGGAGGGGGGAATAAAAAAGTAACAGGAAGCTAGAATGCCAAAGTACATAAAACTCCACAGCAAACTGATGCACAATCTGGTAGAAAACTCAAAATACGTCTAAGAGAATCCGACAAGAACAAAGCAAAAACCAGGAACTAATATGGTCTGAACAGTGATGAGACAATAGAAGGCAGGTGTGTGATTATTAATAAGGTGCAGGTGTGGAGAGAAGCCAAACCAACACAGAGTGTACGCCCACAAACACAAAAGAGAAACCACAACGCTGAAACACAGTGAGACCAGATGGCTGGACAACGAGGGGGGGGAAAAAAAAAACTAAAAAGGCACTCAGACATAAATGATACTAAAAACACACGTAGATAGACAAGCGGTGAAACCCGACACCATATAGGTTGTTCTTATTTAGAGACTTTTGGACACTTGATATATGAATTATGCAGAATACAGTATGCATGCCATGTGTTTAAAAAGAATATCGGTGCTGTACCAGAGTTGTTTGCGTACTGCCTGCCCCTTCAATGACTCCACATTGAAGTTGTTGGTTTTAGCCGGCATGATGAAGAAAACGACCACCGTCAAATCGCTCCGGTGCATCTATTTCGAAAACATCAGAGAAACCAGATTAAAACACAGGATGTGATGCATGCGAACAAGTTTAATTCTATCCAATCAATATATTATAATAGTACAATAAGAAACAGATACAAGAGTTATACCCGAAGCAGATAGTTAAGTCTGACTAGTGCTTCCAGGAAAATATCAGCGCCTTTATTGGAGAACTCATAGCGTCCAGCGATGAAGAAGAACAGGGTTTTCTCCAGTTTGAAATCCAGATGGCTGTTAGAAAAAAAACAAATAAAAAATATATCCTTGAAGAATTCACACAATTCTGTCACCCACAGATCATCTCTCCTCAATGGGAGGTTCTCTGTGCCCGTCCCGTCCATGTCATCTTCACAGAGGCTACTCTGGTCATGGCCAACAAACTTTGGACCCTTGGATACTCAGTCAGTTGTGTTAGTTTCTCTGATGCTGTTGCCCTAACAGATGGCTGCAAAGACCGTTGCACTTGGGGCTATTGCCTGGCAGAAGATCCGAAACATCTTGCTGTACTTATTGAAGATTTAGACTATAGACTGGAGACAGTAGACTATCCGTTCCAGTCTGGGGTGAAGGTAAACACCCTGGTATCTTATGTCCAATCAACACCTCTTCTTGTTCCAAGATGACAATGGAGGGCAAGTCCATCTTGGACCTTCGAAACTCCACAAAAGATCTCCTTCACCTTGAGCACTTACACACATCACCCAACAACCAGTTCCCATGGCGTAATTGTTATTCATTAGCCTGTGTGTGTTCGTGTGTGTGAGAACAGGGTATGAAATATAACAGCATGAAAGTAATGAATATATAGCCACACCCACCCGTAAAAGTGTCCTCTGATGAATTCCTGGATGCGAGTCTTGCTGGTGGCGTGCAGGTTTTGGAACTCATGCATGGCTGAGAACTTCTTCACATTGAGTCCATTTGGTGTCACCACATCTGCACCATCAAAACAGCAACATGACACTTTTAACGGAAACAGATCTGTTGCAGGAAAACTGCAAAAAGCAGATTATTTATTGACAGAGAACACTTTGAGTAAAGTTTCTGTGTAGGCTCTCAGTTGTCCAGGTGGTTTCCATAGTAGAGAAGCTTGAATCTTCGACTGGACTGGGTTGCTTGACGTGAGGACGTTTCGCTTCAAATCACAGAAGCTTCCTCAGCTAAAATTCTTGCTCTGGTAGTCTGACTTCTGTCTTGACTCTTGTAGAGAAGAATAAACCAGAAGCCAACAAAAGCTGGAGTTTTTAACCTAACCAGACCCCACCTACCAAGAGGTTGACTGCTATAGGCTAGTGACTAAACAGTAGCTCTAATTAGCACCTATTGTGCTCTAGTTAGCACTCTCCTAATGACAGGATGGAAGCCTCCCCTGATGGCTCCCTTGACGACTCTCTCCTGATGACGTGAATGACTCATTACCATGAGCAAAAGACTGAACCTGCTTTGACCTGAGTACCGCATTGTAAACAGGGGACAAAGTGTGTCTGAGACCCGCTCCGCGGTTAAGGCTGGGTTTCAACTGTTTTACAAAGAATGCTTCCTTGACACCTCTCTCAAACCATTTCTTCTCTCTGGCTAAGATTTTAACTTCCTTGTCCTCAAACGTGTGGTTAGTGTCTTTCAGGTGGAGATGAACTGCAGACTGAGGTCCACTGGCGACCTCTCTGCGGTGCTGGTATAGCCTCTTGTGTAAAAGTTGCTTTGTCTCACCTATGCAGTGTTCATTACAGTTTTCCTGACATCTGATATGATACACTACATTGCTCTGTTTGTAACTAGGGATCCTGTCCTTAGGGTGAACTAATTTCTGTCTCAAGGTGTTGACTGGTTTAAAGTAAACTGGGATTTTGTGCTGTCTGAAGATCCTCTGTAGGTTTTCCCCTACTCCTGCTAAATAATGGAGAGACACTCCTCTTCTTCTTGTCTCTGTCTCCTGTCTATCTGGTCTCTTTGTTTTCTGGGACTTCTGCACTTTGTCCAGGGACCAACGTGGGTACCCACATACTGTGAGGGCTTTCTGTACAAGTTGATGCTCTTTAGCCCTTCCCTCTGCAGTTGTGGGCACCTGTAGGGCTCTGTGTTGAAGAGTCCTGATCACCCCGAGCTTGTGTTCAAGGGGGTGGTTTGAGCCAAAGAGCAGATATTGGTCAGTGTGAGTGGGTTTTCTGTAAACCTCTGTCTGGAGCTGCCTGTTCTCTCCATACGTGGTTTAGGGGGAATTCTGGTGTCTGCGATCTGTCTTAACACCATGTACGAGGTCTGTGAGAAAAGTAACGGACCTTATTGTTTTTTTCAAAAACTATATGGATTTGAATCACGTGTGATTACATCAGACATGCTTGAACCCTCGTGGGCATGCGAGAGTTTTTTCACGCCTGTCGGTTACGTCATTCGCCTGTGGGCAGTCTTTGAGTGAGGAGTGGCTCACCCTCTCATCGATTTTTTCATTGTTTAGGAATGGCTCAGAGACTGCTGCTTTGTTTGATAAAAATTTTTTCAAAACCTGTAAGGCACAACTGAGTGGACACCATTCGATAAATTCAGCTGGTTTTCGGTGAAAATTTTAACAGCTGATGAGAGATTTTGGAGTTTTACTGTCGCCATAAGGACGGCCCACAGTGCCTGACGGCGATCTGCGCTCCGAGGCGGCGTCGTCTCGCTGTTTCAAGCTGAAAACTTCCTCATTTCAGGCTCTGTGGACCCAAGACGTCGTGAGATAACAGAGAACTTTCAGAAGAATTCGGGATCAGGAGTTTATCCAGACATTCCACTGTTAAAGGAGATTTTGCAATGAAAGAACGTGCGGGCAGTTCGCATGTTGGGCCGGACCCGACCGCGGGGGGTCGCCACAGGAAAAACACCTCCGTTGGAAACCTTAACGGACAAGTTGGAACATGCCCAAGCTGTTAAACAATTTCTCAGATACTCACTTGTTGAAAGCCATCAAAAGCCGCCTGAATTTTACAAATGGTTTTCAACACAGAGGTGTTTTTCATGTCGCGGCGCAGACGGATTTGCCACGTCGTCACGGATCCGACTCGGCAAATTCGTCCGCACGTTCTTTCATTACAAAATCTTCTTTAACAGTGGAATGTCTGGGTAAACTCCTGATGCTGGCTTCTTCTGAAACGTCTCTGTTCTCTGATGACGTCCTGGGTGAACAGAGCTTTAAATTAGGATGTTTTCAGCTCGAAACAGCCAGACGGACGCCACCTCCGACCACATCGCGCCGATCCGCTTTGTGGGCTGTGCTTAAAGCGAAAGAAACTCCACAATCTCTCATCAGCCATTAAACTTTACACCGAAAACCAGCTGAATTTCTTGAATAGTGTCCACACGGATATCCCTCACCGGTCCTGAAAAAATTTGATAAAGCAATGCGCGCCGTCTCCCTGCAGCGTCTCAGACAAAGAGATTCTGACGAGAGGGGAAGTCCACACCTCACTCAAAGCCTGCCCACAGGCGAATGATGTCACCGACAGGCATGACAAAACTCACGCATGCGCACAAGGGTTCAAGCTTGTCTGACGTAAAAACATATAAATCAAATCCATTTATTTTTTGAAAAAAATAAAAAGGACCGCTTTTTATGTCACAGACCTCGTATTTCCTGTTTAGGGGGAATTACTACAGGCAGATCCATGGTTGTGCGATGGGGTCTCCGGTATCCCCCATTGTGGCCAATCTGTACATGGAGTGAGTGGAGAAGACAGCCTTGACGTCGTTCACGGGCATCTCTCCCAGTCACTGGTTCAGATATGTCGATGACACATGGGTTAAAATCAAGCAACAGGAGGTCGAGGACTTTACAGAACACATCAATTCGGTGGACTCCAATATCAATTTCACACGTGAGGATGCCAGAAACAACCATTTAGCCTTCTTGGACTGTGATGTTACGATTGGAGAGAACAGGCAGCTCCAGACAGAGGTTTACAGAAAACCCACTCACACTAACCAATATCTGCTCTTTGGCTCAAACCACCCCCTTGAACACAAGCTCGGGGTGATCAGGACTCTTCAACACAGAGCCCTACAGGTGCCCACAACTGCAGAGGGAAGGGCTAAAGAGCAACAACTTGTACGGAAAGCCCTCACAGTATGTGGGTACCCACGTTGGTCCCTGGACAAAGTGCAGAAGTCCCAGAAAACAAAGAGACCAGATAGACAGGAGACAGAGACAAGAAGAAGAGGAGTGTCTCTCCCTTATTTAGCAGGAGTAGGGGAAAACCTACAGAGGATCTTCAGACAGCACAAAATCCCAGTTTACTTTAAACCAGTCAACACCTTGAGACAGAAATTAGTTCACCCTAAGGACAGGATCCCTAGTTACAAACAGAGCAATGTAGTGTATCATATCAGATGTCAGGAAAACTGTAATGAACACTACATAGGTGAGACAAAGCAACTTTTACACAAAAGGCTATACCAGCACCGCAGAGAGGTCGCCAGTGGACCTCAGTCTGCAGTTCATCTCCACCTGAAAGACACTAACCACACATTTGAGGACAAGGAAGTTAAAATCTTAGCCAGAGAGAAGAAATTGTTTGAGAGAGGTGTCAAGGAAGCATTCTTTGTAAAACAGCTGAAACCCAGCCTTAACCGCAGAGTGGGTCTCAGACACACTTTGTTCCCTGTTTACAATGTGGTACTCGGGTCAAAGCAGTTTCAGTCTTTTGTTCATGGTAATGAGTCATTCATGTCATCAGGAGAGAGTCGTCAAGGGAGCCATCAGGGGAGGCGTCCGTCCTGTCATTAGGAGAGTGCTAAATAGAACACAATAGGTGCTAATTAGAGCTATTGTTTAGTCACTAGCCTATAGCAGTCAACCTCTCGGTAGGTGGGGTCTGGTTAGGTTAAAAAACTCCAGCTTTTGTTGGCTTCTGGTTTATTCTTCTCTACAAGAGTCAAGACAGAAGTCAGACTACCAGAGCAAGCATTTTAGCTGAGGAAGCTTCTGTGATTTGACGCGAAACGTCCTTACGTCAAGCAACCCAGTCCAGTCAAAGATTCAAGCTTCTCTACTTTGAGTAAAGAGCTTTCCTGAGAAAATCTGGCACACAATTCGAAGTAAAACATTTGTTTACAACATGAAAAAAAATGCTATTTTGATTGATCACTGAAATCTGACAATGCCTATAATTAGAAACAGTGAAAGTGACAGTCTGACTTCACACATAAGAAGTCAACATTTAATTCAGTTGATGGGGCTGGTCTCTGGGACAATCATCTGGGAATTTGTGGGATCACCAAGAAGTTGCTGGACATTCCCTATACACAGATACGGGATTAGAAACACAGATTTTTTTTTTTCCAGTGAAAACTGGCATTCACCACAGATGTGTTCTGGTTCCTCCACTGTTCCTTGCATGGACTTGGGGTTGGGAAGGATTACGAAAAGCAGCAGCTTAGGTGCTTTTTGCCGGTGAGGAAAGGTTTGTTCATCTTGACTTCATGAACAATGTTGTGATCTTTGATGAGTCAGCAGATATTTTTGTTGAAACACTTCTGAGTGTGTGGGTGTGAGACTTCCTAGATCAAGGCTAAGATGCTTTCAGTGACTTCCTGGACTCAGTCATCAGAAGTGTATCTATATTTGGTGAAAGTGTTAAACTTGTAAAGACATTCACTGATCTCAGCAGTGATGTTCTTATCTCTGGGTCCGTGACCTTTGAGATGCAGAGATGTTGTTGGGGAAAGTGTAATGCACGGACCCACAACAGGGGGCGCAAATGAACAGTCAATAGATAATCCAGTAAATACAATTTATTGCAGCAAAAGTGCACAGCAGGTCAAATACTGTTTTTAGACTGTCAATCACAAGATACAATGAGTGACGTGTGGGCAGGCCCGAGGGTAGGAGACGCCTATCCAGAGAAGAGCCGGGGCCCACCAGGTTCCGCCGCCAACGAAGACCTGCAGTATACTGAAGCCGCCAAGTCCCAAGTCCCCAGGTGGCCTCTGCTTCCAGCTGTCAGATCCGGTACTGCTGGCAGGAACAAAAACAGGTTAAGGGTGGGTGTGTGGACACCCAGTAAGCAGTCAGCAAAATAGGTTCTCACTGTAGTAGGGTGGGAAAACACCTCCACCACCTACACAGGAAACGCAGTTCGTGAAGAGCCTGAAAAGCACTACTTAGCCGGTTTGGAGTGAGGGGTGAAGACGTCACTCCTCCATTACCACAAACCCGGCTCCCAGCTGGCAGTAGTAGACAGGAACTCCTACAACACTCAGAAAAGAGAGAACTTGTGCGTACGGCACAGTCAAAAACGGCTGAGAGGTTACCTGAGAGGTAAGCTGATATCTCGGCAGAGATGTGGTGTCTCCTCCAGTCTTTTATGGGATGGGATGGTGATGAGATGATTTCTGACAGCTGTAGTCCTGGCTCCTGGGTGGTGACTGCGCCCTCTGGTGCCTAAAACCCGACAACAGGCAGGGCGCCCTCTGGCGTTAGCCAGCAGTACCTCCTCTTCGGGCGGCCCACACAACAGGACCCCCCCCTCAACAGATTCGCTTCGATTAGGGTGATCAATCACTTGTCTGAATTCCCATACGAACCCAGTGTATGTTGTTAGGAACCGTGAATTCTGCTCCCAAAGCGCCGTAGCCCAGGCGCGTGCCTCACCTCGAAGCAAATTGACAACATAAGCCACCCTGCTGGAGTCTGACGCGTACATTACTGGACGCTGAGCGAAGACGAGCGAGCACTGCATTAAGAAGTCCGTGCACGTCTCTACACAGCCTCCGTACGGCTCCGGGGGACTTATGTATGCTTCAGGGGATGGGGGGGGGGGTCCGTTGAACGACCACTGGAGGGTCCCTGTTCTGCAACAGGTCGGCAGGAGGAGGAGCAGCAGCCGCGCCCTGTGCACGCGCTTCCACCTGTGCGGTGAGAGCCTCCAACCTACGATTGAGTAGTACATACTGCTCGGTTACCAAATCCAACCGAGCAGTGAAGGCGGCCAAGAATTGCTACAACTCACCCATTATTCCTCCTGCAGTAGCCTGTGCACCTTGCGTCTCCATTGACTGTTCAACGGGTGGGTTGTGCCCCTTGGGATCCATGACGTTGGCCGAGATATCCTGTTGGGGAAAGTGTAATGCACGGACCCACAACAGGGGGCGCAAATGAACGGTCAATAGATAATCCAATAAATACAATTTATTGCAGCAAAAGTGCACAGCAGGTCAAATACTGTTTTTAGACTGTCAATCACAAGATACAATGAGTGACGTGTGGGCAGGCCCGACGGTAGGAGACGCCTATCCAGAGAAGAGCCGGGGCCCACCAAGTTCCGCCGCCAATGAAGACCTGCAGTATACTGAAGCCGCCAAGTCCCAAGTCCCCAGGTGGCCTCTGCTTCCAGCTGTCAGATCCGGTACTGCTGGCAAGAACAAAAACAGGTTAAGGGTGGGTGTGTGGACACCCAGTAAGCAGTCAGCAAAATAAGTTCTCACTGTAGTAGGGTGGGAAAACACCTACACAGGAAACACAGTTTGTGAAGAGCCTGAAAAGCACTACTTAGCCGGTTTGGAGTGAGGGGTGAAGACGTCACTCCTCCATTAACCACAAACCCGGCTCCCAGCTGGCAGTAGTAGACAGGAACTCCTACAACACTCAGAAAAGAGAGAACCTGTGCATACGGCACAGTCAAAAACGGCTGAGAGGTTACCTGAGAGGTAAGCTTATATCTCGGCAGAGATGTGGTGTCTCCTCCAGTCTTTTATGGGATGGGATGGTGATGAGATGATTTCTGACAGCTGTAGTCCTGGCTCCTGGGTGGTGACTGTGCCCTCTGGTGCCTGAAACCCGACAACAGGCAGGGTGCCCTCTGGCGTTAGCCAGCAGTACCTCCTCTTAGGGCGGCCCACATAACAGATGCCTGGAAAAATCTTATGCCGATATCTCTGCAGGAGAATGAAGGTCCAAGTCTGTAGGGTTATGATGCTTCCTGTCTTACTATATGGTTGTGAGACTTGAACTCTAACCAGATCTACGGTGGCAACTGGATGTCTTTGGTACTTGGTCTACTTTGGAGGATGCCTGAGTCCCACTGGAATGACTTTGTGTATAACGAACGGTTATTTAGTGAGAGTAAGATGAGGAGGATTACTGACATTGTGAAGGAACATCAGCTATCACATTCAACACGCAGGTGCCTCAGTGTTGAGGACCCCAGCGGCTGGAAAAGGCCAAGGACATGCCCACATTTCACCTGGATAGACGGTTACTTTCAGGAGGTGTGGATGGACACATTGTGAAACTGCTGCAGCAGCATTCACCTGGTGTGACTGTGAGACTTGAGATCAACATAATGTTTTAAAGCAGGGGTGCCCAAGATCAGTTGTTGAGCTCTACCTTCCTGACACTCTTAGTTGTCTCCCTGCTCCAACATACCTGAATCCATTGAAAGGATCATTAAAAGCACCCCTGTTTTAAAGAGACATAAACCCTGACTGCTGCATTACCCTAAGAGTCTCAGTTAGTACATCATCAGTACTTCAGTATGCTCATGCCTGTCCACACCCACTGCTGGAATCACTGACTGTACATCTGATCATCACATATTACTGCATTAATGCTGTGCCAGATTGTCTTGTGGCCATGTTTTGGCAATGACTGTTTGTCACTTTGCCTTTTGCTGACCCACCTGTTTTTTGATCAAAGCCCTGGTCTGTTTCTGATAATTTCATTTCATGCTTCATGCTGTCAACTAAACCTTAATTTTAAGAAGTTACATCCAACTCATCACTGTGCAAACTGCACTCAGATATGGTTGGCTCCTTTGGGATGGAGATGAGAATGACAGAATACTCCACCTGGCTTCCTGTGCACCATGTGATTGGCTTCGACAGCAGTGATCTTGGAGACTGTTGTGAAGACGTGAGCGCAGTGCACCGCTGCTCTCTCCAGGCAGTATCGATGGTAGATCTGTCTGTCGCCCGCCTCCTTGTCAAGGTCAAACTACAAGAGATGCACAAACAACCGACATGGTGGGGAAGGTAATGATTTGTAAAAATAGATATTCAAGGTTGCAACCAGTTAGTCCATTCACTGTGTGACATTTTTGAAAAAGTCATGCAAAAAAGTGCCACCAGTC
Source organism: Thalassophryne amazonica (assembly GCF_902500255.1). NCBI lineage: Eukaryota > Metazoa > Chordata > Actinopteri > Batrachoidiformes > Batrachoididae > Thalassophryne > Thalassophryne amazonica. The sequence goes on from NC_047124.1 coordinate 6,695,746, forward strand.
TGCAGGTTTTTGATCCCAGTGATGTGACTGAGCTTCATGTTGAGAAGAACAACTCACTGATGACGGAATCGTCATATTTTAGGGCCCTGTCCCACTGGCGTTTAGGAGGATTTGCGGATGGAATGCGCACAAAAGTGGCCCACATACGCCAAACAACCGCAATAACCGTGTAACATTCCTGTATGAGTCGGCCGCCATCCGAACACGTCCGTGATCATCCGCAGAGGCACGCATGTCCGCAGACAGGATTTTTGAGCCGCTTGAAAATCCTGTCTGTATGCGGATGAGATCCGCATCACTGCCTGAACACATACTGAAGACATACGCAGGACATACACAACCAACGCGCCGCATATCCCCTGTCATCCGCTGATATCCGCAACCGACGGGTTGGTGCAGCTTTGCGGCGGACCAGGACAGCATGCAAAACAGATATGACGCGTGCCCAGCATGGCCACATCACGGTCGCAAATGGTATGTCGCGCATGCAGACAGAGTGGGCACGGATGAAGCGAGTGCATCACGTCCGCTGTGCCCCTCATGGGGGCACCTCCGCGGTCGCCTTCGCTTCTGTTCACTGTTATATCCGCTTTTCTTCCTCATGTATTCGCTGATCCACCCCGTGACAATTGTCATTTCCGCCCACCTTTGTTGCGGACGCTCAGCTTTTGTCTCCTCATTTCATGCGCAAATCCTCCTAAACACTAGTGGGACAGGGCCCTTAGAAACTATAACTAATTAAAGTTTGGCTTTGTTTATTGTAGAGCAGGTAGCTCAGTGGGGTAACCTGCCAATATGTATATTTGGGTTTGATTCCTGGTCACAGTACCTGTCTGTGTCCTTGGAAAAGACACTTCACCCGCATTGTCTCAGGCCAACCAGCTGTGAATGAGTACCAGCCTTGATTGGGGAAGTAACCTGTGATGGACTGGCATCACCTTCAGGTGGAGTCTCTAACTGATTTTCATGACTTAAATAACCAACAGATCATTACATAGAATTGAATATTATTTTTCTGTTGATCAGCTAAATAATTAATTGCATAAAGACTTGAGCACTAAAATACCCCTTTGTTTCCATCTAGGTTGTCATAGTCAACACAGAAAATACATGTGGATGTGATTTCATGCAAGGTTTGTCTGAAAGTTCAGACAGGAAGCAATTATTGATTCAGCCAATGAGTGGCCTTTAGCCGCACATTGACCTTTAGGCTGTGCGCCGCATAGAACCGAAGCTGACCATTCGTGAAATCATTAATGAAGCTCCAAGTTCTTGTTAAGACAGGACTTTTGGGAACAAACTTTTCACAGTGATAATTGATGTAAAATCTGACATTTGTATGTGAGAATGTGCTTTCTTCATTTGTACTTGTTCATCAATATTCAAAAACATGCAAATACTTCTCAAAAGAATGTTTAAAGTAAAATCTTTTTCCATACACAACGCCAGAAGTTCACATTTACAAACATAATATTCCCAGGTTCATTCTGTAACCTGAGTTTTAATATGAATCACCTTTTTTCTTTAAGGTATTTAAAACAAGTGTGTTTTATGTACAGAGCATCTCAAAGTCCTACTTTACAAAATGACCATTTAATTTCAAACCTTCAACAAAGGTGAAACAAAAGCTGGCCCGTAAACCAGATTTCATCTGCTTTGGTTGAGTGTCATGTTCTCTGTACCTGTATTTATTTCTTCTAACTTTTTTCTTCCTGCTTGTGTTGGATCTGTTACACATTTCACTGATCACCTCTGTGTGGCCACACCTCTGGCAGGTGGAACTCTTGCATCCAATCACTGTGCTGTATTTCAATTGTGGCTCTTCACTCCATCTTCACAAAATTCTTCCCTTCCACTGTGCAGTACACTTGGTCTCTGATCCCTAGTTTGCTTCTACAATTCTCAGTCCAGTTATCCCTGTATCAGTAGTTAGTAGTTCTCTCTCCTCTCTCTCATCTCTCCTCTCTCTCCCTCTCTCCTCTCCTCTCTCTCTCTCTCTCTCTCTCTCCTTGTTCTGTGGCTCCACTTTGCTCTGGCTACTCAACTCCTGGCTCCCCTCCAGACCACCAATGTCTCCACCTTCTGTGCTTCAGCTGCAGCGCCTGTGACCCGCTGTCACTTCAAATTTGTAATAAACCACTTTACCACCTCACATGGTTCCAGCCTTTGATACCAACAGCAGAATATCTTGGTTTATCTGGCAGCAGTATTACGCCAGATGTTTTTGCACTTTTCTCCTATAGTTTAGTAATCTCAGACCTGCTCACATTTTCTTTTTTGAAACATTCCAGAGTTACCGTGGAAGACTAAGTAACATTTGGAGGACTTGCATGAAGGACACTTAGCATTGCTAAAAATATAAATATCGCATATTAACAGGTTCCATACTTCCAGTATCTCAGGCTGTTGTAGTTGGTTGCATTAAGCCTATATCTTGTGCAGTTTACTGTGTTTTGCACCAAAGGTGAAATCAAAAATGTTACCATTAGCAACTGGTGTCACTGAAGACACGAGTACTGTATTACTGCATAGTACAGGATTATTATTCAATGACTCATTCACCAGTTTCGTGTACATATGGTTGATGTTTATAGCACAATAACTAAATAAATAAATGAACATAAAATGTTTGCATTATATGACCAGTGCACGTGACTTCTGACCTTGTCCAGGTTGTTGTAGAAGTCGACCTTTCCGGCACAGAGGTATCGTCCCAGCAGGGTGGCGTGCGTCGTGAACACTGTTGCCATCGGTATTTTGCGTGAACGAGAAAGAATGAGCCCTGGTCCCGCTTGCCACTCATGGAAATGACTGATGACATTGGGCCTGTCTCCAAGGTTGTCAGTTAACTGAAAAGTCAAAGATATTGTTTGAGAAGGAGCTTGAAACAATCCATCTTTTCAATTTTACAGAGAAAAATGGTAGCAAGAAAAAAAAATTTAAGATATGGGTTTGAGCACTTCAATATCCAGCAATATGACACACAAAAAATACATTTGAGTTTTCATTTTATTGTCTGTTAAATACTTATTACAGCACTTTATTTCAGTTCTTCATTTCATTTAGTGTATATTAAGAAAGAGTGGTGACTGGATACCAGTGGGCATGTTGGTGATGAGGAAGCAAGGGGTTGAAACGGTGTCAAGGAGAAGAACATTGAAGGACAGATGGTGGTTGATTTTGCAAAAATTATGGGATTGGTCGATTGATTGATACAGAAGAAAGGGGACATAAAAGGCAAGATTTCTACATTCTAAGTTTGGGCGAAGCTACTGAATAGTGTGTCAGAAATATAAGCAGAAGAAGAAGAAACAGCAAAATTCAAATTCAAATTTATGAATTTATATAGCGCCAGTTCACGATAAAATCGTCCCAAGGCGCTTCACACAACAACCAATTAAAAAATTTAAAACAATAAAAAAGACCATAAAAGAAAGACAACCATAAAAGAATACAAGAATAAAAACACTTCATAATACTAATGATAAGACAGAGAAAACAAATGAATCTTTAAACGTGACTTAAAAGTCTCCACAATATCCGACTGCCGAATGTGTGCCGGGAGATCGTTCCACAGAGCTGGGGCACGGTAGGAGAAAGCTCTATGACCAGCAGACTTTTTATTCACCCTGGGAACACACAGAAGTCCTGCACCCTGAGAACGCAGGGCCCGAGCTGGTACATAGGGGCTTACCAGGTCAGCTAGATAGGGAGGTGCAAGTAAATGAACGATTTTATAAACTAATAACAGTACTTTAAAATCCGATCTTGCAGGAACAGGAAGCCAGTGCAGGGACACCAAAACAGGTTTAATATGGTCAAACTTTCTGCTTTGTGTCAAAAGTCTGGCAGCAGCATTTTGAACCAGTTGAAGACCCCTAATCCTGGACTGCGGTAAGCCAGAAAATAGAGCATTACAATAGTCCAATCTAGAAGAGACAAATGCATGAATCAAAGTCTCAGCATCAGCCATAGACAGGATGGGACGGATCTTCGCTATATTTCGCAAATGGAAGAAAGCAGTCCTCGTAATGTCTCTAATGTGGAAATCAAAGGACAACGTAGGATCAAAAATTACTCCAAGGTTCCTCACTTTATCCGTATGACGTATAACACACGGACCTAAGCTAAGTGCTAGCTGATCAAATTTATGCCGATACCTCGCTGGACCAAGAACCATAACTTCAGTCTTATCAGAATTTAAAAGTAGGAAGTTATTAGACATCCAACTTCTTACTGATGCAAGGCAATCTTCCAATGATTTTATGTGAATGAGATTACCAGCAGTTATTGGCATGTACAATTGAGTGTCATCAGCATAGCAATGAAAGGAAATCCCCAAGCACCGCAGGATGTTCCCAAGATGTGCTACATAAAGGGAAAAAAGCAGGGGGCCTAAACGGATCCCTGAGGACCCCAAACTTCATGTCCCTCCAATCAGAGGAGATGCCATTACACAGTACGCAGTAAGAGCGACTGGACAGGTATGACGTCAACCAGGCAAGAGCAGTTCCAGTAATCCCAAAGTGATTTTCCAGCAAGACAGCAGCAAGATGTGTAACGCTGGCAGCTGCAGGTTTGGTGATTAAAATGGGCGCCGTTTTTCTCTTTTCTGCAAATATATGTACTTATGTCTCCATATACACTTCTACACGCTTTACTTTTTCTTGTTCCCCCCTTTTTAATATTATTATATTTAAGTAAATATTGGAGGAGTGGGGTACAATTAGTTATATCTAACAGCTAACGTTAGCTTATCTAGTCAGCCTTAGCAACGTTCATGGTAGCTTACAAAATAGTTGGTTCCTTTGTGTTTGATAACAATCTTCTCCTGTGATGTCTTATCCTTCTTATGTCTTATTACTTATATAATATATACCTTTTCTTGAGCTGCTTGGGTGTGTAGGGAGAGTTCCCATGGGATAAAAAAAGCTTTTTAACCTACTATCCCTGGTTCTCAAGACCAGGCACCTAAGTGGCTCTACTCTATTCTTTTCTACTCTCCTATTTTGCTCTTCCTTTTTATATATTTAGATATACCTTAGTATACTGGCATAGTTCCACCTTAGAATTGGAATATAATATATAAGATATACCTTACTGAATTTTCATCTTATTGGTCACATTTTTGATCCGTCCTACACACGTTGCAGTATGAATGGAGAAACGGTGGAGGAGAAAGAGCGGGAGAGACAGAGTGCGTGGATCAATGACGGCCACTGAATGTAAAGATGAAAAAACTTTTAAAAATACTGAGCCCAGGACTTATGAGCATCACAGCAAACATCTGGTGAACCTCTTTGAAGAACCAAGCAATCAAGGACCCAAGGATGAGGGTGTCGTTGGCCTCTCGGTCGTGGTAAGGCAGGCCGATGTTGCAGGTGTCCCAGAGATCGCCCTTCCAGCGATCCAGATTCCAGGCAGCTGTGCCGATGTCAAACAGGATGACACTGGGGCTGCCGTCGATCAGCCAGCGACCGAAGTGAACCTACAAAACATTTACACTCGTGTTGATCGGTGTATCGCTCAGAAAGATGCAGAGAGAAACGCACATCTCTTACTCTAGTCAGGTACATAAATATTGTGCTTTAATTCAAAAGCTTTAATCCAAAAATATTAACCTTTTAGTAATTACAGGCATTTCGACTGATGTGCACCATCCCATCTGGGAATTGACTAAGATACAATCTTCCTTGCCACGAGACGAGACAGACATGTTTATACACAGTTCCTCTATTTTCAGAGACCATAAGTATTTGGACAAACTAAACAATAATTATTTTTAATACAAATCTTTATTTTTGCAGCCAGTTTTCTTTTGACCAGTCAGAACGTAAAGACATGAACATTTCCATTGGTCATTAAGAAATAAAGACAGCAGGGTACTGCATGGTAAATCTGTCTGGAGCAGGAAATGAGTGAGGGAAGCCACCAAGACATCTGTAACAACCCTGAAGAAGTTAAATTCTTCTCTGGCTGCAGTGGGAGGAACTGGGAAAACCACAACATTTACTTGTTGCATCACGAGTTACAGCTTCATGATGGAGTGGAGCAAAGAAGGATTTTTATAGAAGAAATCAGAGCAAATCTAGGTTTGAATCACCCATGTGCCTTCTGGCAAACTGTAGTTGAACTTCCATCTCTGTGCCACTCCAACATCAAGCTGTGAATTGCTTATATCATTGTTTTATTTGAATTGCTTGTGTGTATTGTAGCAAGGTGAAGTCCAGAGAGATGGTTTCATGAATCATATGAACAAACATAACAAACGGGGAGATTAACACATTTAATTAGTCAGCAAACACTAACCTGGCAGCCGTTGCTAATGAGAGCATCCATGGCCTTCCTGACAGCAGGGTTGGGTGGCTCACATTCCTCCACCTGCATCTTGACGTTGTGCTCAAAGTACGGCCCCATCATATAGTAATTGTCAGCCCATTCATCCACTGTTATCTTGGCCTTGGTCTGAATCACTGTGTAGATGCCACCAACTACAAACATGCAAACAGAAAAGCTTGTAACTTATGAACGGAGGGTTTTCTGCACACAAAGAGTTGCAGCATTCACCTGCTCATTGGTTTAAAGTTTTTTCCACAATATAAATGAGATGAAATGGCTCAGCGGACATTTGCCCAGTTATTTCTGGTCTCTTAAAGATACGGGTCCACACCGACAAAAAGTACTGTAATTCCCGTGCTGTCCTCATGATTTTGATGGAATTGCTCTTCAATCAACTATAATATCTATTCGTTACGTGGTCAACTGATCATTCTCCTGGCATTGCAAACAATCTGGGACTTTGGTATCATCTCTATGGATGGGGAACAAAAGGACTTCTTGTCCCAGTCTGGAAAGGAAAGGGTGATTGTATGGACTCACACCTCTCTCTGTGCCAGGGAAGATGCTTGCAAGGATATTTTTAATAGGATTCCATTCCATCAACTTGCTATTCAGCGACCGGAAGAGTCTGGTTTTATGCCAAAGAAGTCAACCATGCGACTGCCCTTCTAGTCTTGTGAGTACTCGCAGAATGCAACTTGCATATCAGCACCGCTTCTTTGCAGCCTGTGTTGATGTTCACAAAGCAGTTGATCCAGCTTATCTGGCTGCTCTCTGAGACATCCAGAAAAGTCATTGGATCCCAAGAAGTTGCTGGACATCATAGCCAGCCTATGCACATTAGCGTGAGTGCTGTGCAGAGCGGAGACAGAGTGAATTTTTCCCAGTGAAAACTGTGTTCCTCAGGGATGTAAACTGGCTACTATTGTTCAGTTCTCACATGGGCCGGATGTTCGGATCAGGATGTGGAAGCCAGTAAGTTAGGTGCTTTTGTTTCCCGAGGAAAGGTTTACTCACCTTGACTTCTGCAGACGTTGCTGTGGTCTTTGTATAATCATTGGATACTCTGGATTGCAGCACTTGAGAAGACTGAGTGTCTTGTTTTTGTGGTTGTCGTGGTTCAAGACTCAAATCAGTGACTTATTGGACTTGGGCATCAAAAGTGTATCTGCAAGAGTGGTGACGTGTTGAACTTGTAGAACATTCATGATCTTCAGCAGTTAGGATTCATGTCTATTTGAATTTTAAATCTAGAATAGAATTTAAAATTCTTCTCTTACTTATAAGGTTTTTGAATAATCAGGTCCATCTTATCTTAGGGACCCTCGTAGTCCATATCACCCCAATAGAGCGCTTCGCTCTCAGACTGCAGGCTTACTTGTAGTTCCTAGGGTTTGTAAAGTAGAATGGGAGGCAGAGCTTCAGCTTTCAGGCTCCTCTCCTGTGGAACCAGCTCCCAATTCAGATCAGGGAGACAGACACCCTCTCTACTTTTAAGATTAGGCTTAAAACTTTCCTTTTTGCTAAAGCTTATAGTTAGGGCTGGATCAGGTGACCCTGAACCATCCCTTAGTTATGCTGCTATAGACGTAGACTGCTGGGGGGTTCCCATGATGCACTGTTTCTTTCTCTTTTGCTCTGTATGCACCACTCTGCATTTAATCATTAGTGATCGATCTTCTGCTCCCCTCCACAGCATGTCTTTTTCCTGGTTCTCTCCCTCAGCCCCAACCAGTCCCAGCAGAAGACTGCCCCTCCCTGAGCCTGGTTCTGCTGGAGGTTTCTTCCTGTTAAAAGGGAGTTTTTCCTTCCCACTGTAGCCAAGTGCTTGCTCACAGGGGGTTGTTTTGACCGTTGGGGTTTTACATAATTATTGTATGGCCTTGCCTTACAATATAAAGCGCCTTGGGGCAACTGTTTGTTGTGATTTGGCGCTATATAAAAAAATTGATTGATTGACTGATTGATGTCTCTGGGTTCTAAGCCTTTGCGATCCAGAGACACCTACAAAGATCTTATGGTGATATCTTTGCAGGAAGAAGAAAAGTCCAAGTCTTTAGGGTCCTGGTGCTTCCTGTCTTACTGTATGGTTGTGAGACTTGGCCTCTAACCAGTGACCTAAGGTGATGACTGGATGTCTTTGGCACCAGGTTCATTGGAGGATCCTTGGGTCCCCCGCTGGAATGGCTTTGTGTCAAATGAGCAGCTACCTGTGGAGACTAAGATAAGTAGGATCACTTGCATTGTGAGGAAGCGTCAGCTTCAATATTTTAGCCCTGTGCATGATCCAGTGTGAAAGTGCCTCAGTGTTGAGACCCCAGAAGCTGGAGAAGGTCAAGGAGGATGCCCCCATTACACCTGGCTGTGGCAAATAGATGGGGGATGGAATGGTTGTCTACCAGGGTGGTTGAGATCCAGGACCAAAGGTGGTTAATGGTGTTGTGGATGATTTTGCATGTTTTACCTGATAGCCAGAAACTTTCACGTCCGCATACTCCTGGTCCTCTGTGGATCTGCTACTCTTTCATCACTTATCTGTAGTTTAATGTTTAACTGTTCGGAGATCGCACGCACTCTTGCTGTCATGCAATATTTACTTTGTCAGCGGCAAGAGCAGGTTTCATAAAATATACACAACAAAGACCAAGATTTAGATTTTATGTGTTATTAATTAAAAAAAACTCTCCTATGATTAAAATGATTCATTGTACTTCACCCTGAACTTCAGAGGAAACTGTTCAATCACCAAAGTAAATTCACATTTGCTATTTGTGATTCTTCTTGGAAAATCAACTCGTTCTGTAATTTGAAGTGGACGAGCTGTTTTACAGTCAAATTAGTTCTTATTCCGACCACTTTCACTGGGTTCATCTTCCTCGGAATCAAACGTTCTTTCTGATAAAAATCATCATCTGACCTTTATTAGTAATTTCCCAGGCCACCTCAAAGAACAAGAGGTCATCCACCGGCAGGTCCTCGCCCTCCCACTGCCGGCAGAACTCCGCTGAGTGACGTCATGGACAAGGAACGGGACAGCGGCATCTTGAAGCGTCTGGAGGTCCAGTTGAAGACAATATTCTTCTGAGAGGAAGTCGGTGGTGACAGTCATCCAGCAGGAAACCAGGACCAGATAAAAGTCCATCCCGCCTACCGACACTGACCTCCACAAAGTGAGCGTCTCACACCACACACACACACACCACACAACACACACACACACACACACACACACACACACACACACACACACACACACACACACACACACACACACACACACACACACACACACACACACACGGATAGCAGGGTTAAAGTCACCTATGGACTGCATTTCTGTGGTGTTTTTCCATCTGAACCAGAAGCTCAAATGAGCATCATTGAGATTAAAAATCTCTTTTGCAAGAAGGACCTGGCCAAGTAGGTAACAAAAACAGAGCAAACAGACATTTTAAACGACCGCGCACATCAACAGAGAGGAACCACACCACCCAATACACGTGGAACATAACGTCAAGGACACAAAAACGATTACGATGGAGATATGTATGATTTAAAACTGGCATTTGGCAAAATGTAAAGCTGCACAGAGATCCACTCCACCAAGTTGTTCCAAAAGGACAAAGCAGGGGGTATTTTAAAAATATCAAATATTACGAGAGGTGAAGGTTGTATTGATTTTGGTTTCTACACAAGCAGTGATAAGAGAAAACTCAGCCAAAACATGGATTTATACATAAAAATCAAACAATGGAGAGAGAGGAAAATGAAATGTGATACACCGTGTTCAATTTCTGAGACACTGGTTGGGGATTCATAAAAAGCAAGTCACCATATTCCAGTACAGATTAAAAAATTAATTCAATTATTTTCATTTATATAGCCACCAATCACAAAAAAAAAAAGTTGCCTCAAGGCACTTCCACACAGTATCAACCCCAGAGCACAGTGGTAAGGAAAACTCCCTCTGAGGAAGAAACCTCAAGCAGACCTGACTTGAAGGGGTGACCCTCTGCTTGGCCATGCTACAAACATAAATTACAGACAATTTACAAAATGAATATAGAGGAAATGTTGCCGGTGCACAGGACTGGAGGGTTACAGAAACCAGACACCACACCCATCTCTGGATGAAGCTGCACCTCAAACGAGAGAGAGAACAGAATCAGCATCAGAAAAGACAACCAATACTGTATAATTTGTCAGCATTAGTAACAAGAAAACAGAAGAAATACTAAGGTGATCGCCGGCCACTAGCCCTAAGCTTCCACTAAAAGACCCGAATTTAGATAAAGTTGCGGCCGCGGCACATTTCCTAATAAAATGAATTAAAGAGTAAAAAGCATAGAAACATATTATACCAGTATGGTAGCCATACGAAAGGGACAATAAGTGCGTCTTAAGTCTGGACTTGAAAGTCTCTACAGAATCTGATTGTTTTATTGATGCAGAGAGATCATTCCACAGAACAGGGGCACGATAAGAGAAGCTCTGTGACCCGTAGACTTCTTATTCACCCTAGGGACAGAAAGTAGTCCTGCACCCTGAGAACACAAAGCCCGGGTCGGTACATAGGGTTTAAATTAGGTTAGCTAGGTAGGGAGGCGCCAGTTTGCAAACAATTTTATAGGCTAGTTTTATAGGCTAGTACATTAATAATAATAATAATAAGTTGCTGATATCAAATGTTTCCTTTCCTGGAGGGGAAGGTTAGATTTTTTTCCTAAAAAAGGTTCAGCTTGGTGAGGAGGTTGTCAACATGTGATCTGAATGATGAATATGGTTCTAATCAGTGATGAGATCTAAATATTTGTAAGCTGTGACCATTTCTATCTCAGCCCCCTTGAGTAGTTGAAATCTTGAGATTAGACATTAATTCTTTTTCACTTGAAAAAACAAGTATGTTGCCCATGAGGGTGAGGGGACACAACTGTCAGCTGATTTTTGGCTGTCAGTCTCACTTTGCTGCACATTTTAGCAGCTTATGTCGTCATCTAGTGGCCGATAAGGTTAATTAAGGTTAATTATGGAGTTCCACAAGGTTCTGTGCTAGGACCAATTTTATTCACTTTATACATGCTTCCCTTAGGCAGTATTATTAGACAGCATTGCTTAAATTTTCATTGTTACACAGATGATACCCAGCTTTATCTATCCGTGAAGCCAGAGGACACACACCAATTAGCTAAACTACATAAAGACATGGATGACCTCTAATTTCCTGCTTTTAAACTCAGATAAAACTGAAGTTATTGTACTTGGCCCCACAAATCTTAGAAACATGGTGTCTAACCAGATCCTTACTCTGGATGGCATTACCCTGACCTCTAGTAATACCGTGAGAAATCTTGGAGTCATTTTTGATCAGGATATGTCATTCAATGCGCATATTAAACAAATATGTAGGACTGCTTTTTTGCATTTGCGCAATATCTCTAAAATTAGAAAGGTCTTGTCTCAGAGTGATGCTGAAAAACTAATTCATGCATTTATTTCCTCTAGGTTGGACTACTGTAATTCATTATTATCAGGTTGTCCTAAAAGTTCCCTGAAAAGCCTTCAGTTAATTCAAAATGCTGCAGCTAGAGTACTGACAGGGACTAGAAGGAGAGAGCATATCTCACCCATATTGGCCTCTCTTCATTGGCTTCATGTTAATTCTAGAATAGAATTTAAAATTCTTCTTCTTACTTATAAGGTTTTGAATAATCAGGTCCCATCTTATCTTAGGGACCTCATAGTACCATATCACCCCAATAGAGTGCTTCGCTCTCAGACTGCAGGCTTACTTGTAGTTCCTAGGGTTTGTAAGAGTAGAATGGGAGGCAGAGCCTTCAGCTTTCAGGCTCCTCTCCTGTGGAACCAGCTCCCAATTCAGATCAGGGAGACAGACACCCTCTCTACTTTTAAGATTAGGCTTAAAACTTTCCTTTTTGCTAAAGCTTATAGTTAGGGCTGGATCAGGTGACCCTGAACCATCCCTTAGTTATGCTGCTATAGACTTAGACTGCTGGGGGGTTCCCATGATGCACTGAGTGTTTTCTCTTTTTGCTCTGTATGCACCACTCTGCATTTAATCATTAGTGATTGATCTCTGCTCCCCTCCACAGCATGTTTTCCGGTTCTTCCCTCAGCCCCAACCAGTCCCAGCAGAAGACTGCCCCTCCCTGAGCCTGGTTCTGCTGGAGGTTTCTTCCTGTTAAAAGGGAGTTTTTCCTTCCCACTGTCGCCAAGTGCTTGCTCACAGGGGGTCGTTTTGACCGTTGGGGTTTTTCCGTAATTATTGTATGGCTTTGCCTTACAAATATAAAGCGCCTTGGGGCAACTGTTTGTTGTGATTTGGCACTATATAAATAAAATTGATTTGATTTGATTTGATCTGAGCATTTCAGGGCTTCTGGTACTTTTCTTACTTGAAACAGAAAATTCAGAAAAAAACAAAACATTTATAAATGTCAGAAATGCAGGACTTTTTTTTTCTATGATTCTTGAGTTTTAAGATGTGAAAGTTTGCCAGAAGAAGGAATTTCTCCTGACAACTTACAGCTGTGAACAGCATGAATGTGGATTTGAAGTGGGTCCGAACACCATCACAGGCAGTCTGCAGATGTTCCAGTGGTTTTATTTACGTATAAATCCTGCCTGTGTCTGTCAGTGGAGGTACAGATCCATTCAGACACACAGCACAGAACAACACGGAGATGAAAACAGAAAAGTGCGCAGCAGAGCAAATCATCCAATGTAAAACTGAGCCAAATGGCTTCATCGTTCTGTAGTAATGCAACATGTTTTCAGCATTTCTGACACCAGCTGATAAATGATGCATTTCAGAGCCACATGCAGTCAGAGCCAGCTGTGATTGGCTGCCAGCTGACCAGGAGCACAAGGTCACCTGGTGGAATAGGAAAGAAAAAAACAAAACAAAAAAAAGTAAATCCTGAATGGAGTCAGCGCCTTAGTACCTGCTCACACGTTCACAAAAACCACACCGAGGACTTGGATCACTGACAGAGGATGAAGGTTCTGGTGCTGGCTGCAGTATGTGGGCTGATCGTGGGTCAGGATGCAAGAAGTCTGGAAACATCTGGTGGAGGATTCGACTCTGCAAACCAAGCACGAGAAACAGGTACCAAAAAACAACAACAACAACAACAACAAACACTTAAGAACAATTTTCAGTGGGTCTCAGACACACTTGTTCCCTGTTTACAATGTGGTACTCGGGTCAAAGCAGTTTCAGTCTTTTGTTCATGGTAATGAGTCATTCATGTCATCAGGAGAGAGTCGTCAAGGGAGCCATCAGGGGAGGCGTCCGTCCTGTCATTAGGAGAGTGCTAAATAGAACACAATAGGTGCTAATTAGAGCTATTGTTTAGTCACTAGCCTATAGCAGTCAACCTCTCGGTAGGTGGGGTCTGGTTAGGTTAAAAAACTCCAGCTTTTGTTGGCTTCTGGTTTATTCTTCTCTACAAGAGTCAAGACAGAAGTCAGACTACCAGAGCAAGCATTTTAGCTGAGGAAGCTTCTGTGATTTGACGCGAAACGTCCTTACGTCAAGCAACCCAGTCCAGTCAAAGATTCAAGCTTCTCTACTTTGAGTAAAGAGCTTTCCTGAGAAAATCTGGCACACAATTCGAAGTAAAACATTTGTTTACAACATGAAAAAAAATGCTATTTTGATTGATCACTGAAATCTGACAATGCCTATAATTAGAAACAGTGAAAGTGACAGTCTGACTTCACACATAAGAAGTCAACATTTAATTCAGTTGATGGGGCTGGTCTCTGGGACAATCATCTGGGAATTTGTGGGATCACCAAGAAGTTGCTGGACATTCCCTATACACAGATACGGGATTAGAAACACAGATTTTTTTTTTTCCAGTGAAAACTGGCATTCACCACAGATGTGTTCTGGTTCCTCCACTGTTCCTTGCATGGACTTGGGGTTGGGAAGGATTACGAAAAGCAGCAGCTTAGGTGCTTTTTGCCGGTGAGGAAAGGTTTGTTCATCTTGACTTCATGAACAATGTTGTGATCTTTGATGAGTCAGCAGATATTTTTGTTGAAACACTTCTGAGTGTGTGGGTGTGAGACTTCCTAGATCAAGGCTAAGATGCTTTCAGTGACTTCCTGGACTCAGTCATCAGAAGTGTATCTATATTTGGTGAAAGTGTTAAACTTGTAAAGACATTCACTGATCTCAGCAGTGATGTTCTTATCTCTGGGTCCGTGACCTTTGAGATGCAGAGATGTTGTTGGGGAAAGTGTAATGCACGGACCCACAACAGGGGGCGCAAATGAACAGTCAATAGATAATCCAGTAAATACAATTTATTGCAGCAAAAGTGCACAGCAGGTCAAATACTGTTTTTAGACTGTCAATCACAAGATACAATGAGTGACGTGTGGGCAGGCCCGAGGGTAGGAGACGCCTATCCAGAGAAGAGGGGCCCACCAGGTTCCGCCGCCAACGAAGACCTGCAGTATACTGAAGCCGCCAAGTCCCAAGTCCCCAGGTGGCCTCTGCTTCCAGCTGTCAGATCCGGTACTGCTGGCAGGAACAAAAACAGGTTAAGGGTGGGTGTGTGGACACCCAGTAAGCAGTCAGCAAAATAGGTTCTCACTGTAGTAGGGTGGGAAAACACCTCCACCACCTACACAGGAAACGCAGTTCGTGAAGAGCCTGAAAAGCACTACTTAGCCGGTTTGGAGTGAGGGGTGAAGACGTCACTCCTCCATTAACCACAAACCCGGCTCCCAGCTGGCAGTAGTAGACAGGAACTCCTACAACACTCAGAAAAGAGAGAACTTGTGCGTACGGCACAGTCAAAAACGGCTGAGAGGTTACCTGAGAGGTAAGCTGATATCTCGGCAGAGATGTGGTGTCTCCTCCAGTCTTTTATGGGATGGGATGGTGATGAGATGATTTCTGACAGCTGTAGTCCTGGCTCCTGGGTGGTGACTGCGCCCTCTGGTGCCTAAAACCCGACAACAGGCAGGGCGCCCTCTGGCGTTAGCCAGCAGTACCTCCTCTTCGGGCGGCCCACACAACAGGACCCCCCCCTCAACAGATTCGCTTCGATTAGGGTGATCAATCACTTGTCTGAATTCCCATACGAACCCAGTGTATGTTGTTAGGAACCGTGAATTCTGCTCCCAAAGCGCCGTAGCCCAGGCGCGTGCCTCACCTCGAAGCAAATTGACAACATAAGCCACCCTGCTGGAGTCTGACGCGTACATTACTGGACGCTGAGCGAAGACGAGCGAGCACTGCATTAAGAAGTCCGTGCACGTCTCTACACAGCCTCCGTACGGCTCCGGGGGACTTATGTATGCTTCAGGGGATGGGGGGGGGGGTCCGTTGAACGACCACTGGAGGGTCCCTGTTCTGCAACAGGTCGGCAGGAGGAGGAGCAGCAGCCGCGCCCTGTGCACGCGCTTCCACCTGTGCGGTGAGAGCCTCCAACCTACGATTGAGTAGTACATTCTGCTCGGTTACCAAATCCAACCGAGCAGTGAAGGCGGCCAAGAATTGCTGCACAACTCACCCATTATTCCTCCTGCAGAGCCTGTGCACCTTGCGTCTCCATTGACTGTTCAACGGGTGGGTTGTGCCCCTTGGGATCCATGACGTTGGCCGAGATATCCTGTTGGGGAAAGTGTAATGCACGGACCCACAACAGGGGGCGCAAATGAACGGTCAATAGATAATCCAATAAATACAATTTATTGCAGCAAAAGTGCACAGCAGGTCAAATACTGTTTTAGACTGTCAATCACAAGATACAATGAGTGACGTGTGGGCAGGCCCGAGGTAGGAGACGCCTATCCAGAGAAGAGCCGGGGCCCACAAGTTCCGCCGCCAATGAAGACCTGCAGTATACTGAAGCCGCCAAGTCCCAGTCCCCAGGTGGCCTCTGCTTCCAGCTGTCAGATCCGGTACTGCTGGCAGAACAAAAACAGGTTAAGGGTGGGTGTGTGGACACCCAGTAAGCAGTCAGCAAAATAAGTTCTCACTGTAGTAGGGTGGGAAAACACCTACACAGGAAACACAGTTTGTGAAGCCTGAAAAGCACTACTTAGCCGGTTTGGAGTGAGGGGTGAAGACGTCACTCCTCCATTAACCACAAACCCGGCTCCCAGCTGGCTAGTAGACAGGAACTCCTACAACACTCAGAAAAGAGAACCTGTGGCATACGGCACAGTCAAAAACGGCTGAGAGGTTACCTGAGAGGTAAGCTTATATCTCGGCAGAGATGTGGTGTCTCCTCCAGTCTTTTATGGGATGGGATGGTGATGAGATGATTTCTGACAGCTGTAGTCCTGGCTCCTGGGTGGTGACTGTGCCCTCTGGTGCCTGAAACCCGACAACAGGCAGGGTGCCCTCTGGCGTTAGCCAGCAGTACCTCCTCTTAGGGCGGCCCACATAACAGATGCCTGGAAAAATCTTATGCCGATATCTCTGCAGGAGAATGAAGGTCCAAGTCTGTAGGGTTATGATGCTTCCTGTCTTACTATATGGTTGTGAGACTTGAACTCTAACCAGATCTACGGTGGCAACTGGATGTCTTTGGTACTTGGTCTACTTTGGAGGATGCCTGAGTCCCACTGGAATGACTTTGTGTATAACGAACGGTTATTTAGTGAGAGTAAGATGAGGAGGATTACTGACATTGTGAAGGAACATCAGCTATCACATTCAACACGCAGGTGCCTCAGTGTTGAGGACCCCAGCGGCTGGAAAAGGCCAAGGACATGCCCACATTTCACCTGGATAGACGGTTACTTTCAGGAGGTGTGGATGGACACATTGTGAAACTGCTGCAGCAGCATTCACCTGGTGTGACTGTGAGACTTGAGATCAACATAATGTTTTAAAGCAGGGGTGCCCAAGATCAGTTGTTGAGCTCTACCTTCCTGACACTCTTAGTTGTCTCCCTGCTCCAACATACCTGAATCCATTGAAAGGATCATTAAAAGCACCCCTGTTTTAAAGAGACATAAACCCTGACTGCTGCATTACCCTAAGAGTCTCAGTTAGTACATCATCAGTACTTCAGTATGCTCATGCCTGTCCACACCCACTGCTGGAATCACTGACTGTACATCTGATCATCACATATTACTGCATTAATGCTGTGCCAGATTGTCTTGTGGCCATGTTTTGGCAATGACTGTTTGTCACTTTGCCTTTTGCTGACCCACCTGTTTTTTGATCAAAGCCCTGGTCTGTTTCTGATAATTTCATTTCATGCTTCATGCTGTCAACTAAACCTTAATTTTAAGAAGTTACATCCAACTCATCACTGTGCAAACTGCACTCAGATATGGTTGGCTCCTTTGGGATGGAGATGAGAATGACAGAATACTCCACCTGGCTTCCTGTGCACCATGTGATTGGCTTCGACAGCAGTGATCTTGGAGACTGTTGTGAAGACGTGAGCGCAGTGCACCGCTGCTCTCTCCAGGCAGTATCGATGGTAGATCTGTCTGTCGCCCGCCCCTTGTCAAGGTCAAACTACAAGAGATGCACAAACAACCGACATGGTGGGGAAGGTAATGATTTGTAAAAATAGATATTCAAGGTTGCAAACCAGTTAGTCCATTCACTGTGTGACATTTTTGAAAAAGTCATGCAAAAAAGTGCCACCAGTCTGCAGGTTTTTGATCCAGTGATGTGACTGAGCTTCATGTTGAGAAGAACAACTCACTGATGACGGAATCGTCATATTTTAGGGCCATGTCCACTGGCGTTTAGGAGGATTTGCGGATGGAATGCGCACAAAGTGGCCCACATACGCCAAACAACCGCATAACCGGTTAACATTCCTGTATGAGTCGCCGCCATCCGAAAAGCTCCGTGATCATCCGCAGAGGCACGCATGTCCGCAGACAGGATTTTTGAGCCGCTTTGAAAATCCTGTCTGTATGCGGATGAGATCCGCATCACTGCCTGAACACATACTGAAGACATACGCAGGGACATACACAACCAACGCGCCGCATATCCCCTGTCATCCGCTGATGATCCGCAAACCGACGGGTTGGCTGCAGCTTTGCGGCGGACCAGGACAGCATGCAAAACAGATATGACGCGTGCCCAGCATGGCCCACATCACGGTCGCAATGGTATGTCGCGCATGCAGACAGAGTGGCACGGATGAAGCGAGGTGCATCACGTCCGCTGGCCCCTCATGGGGGCACCTCCGCGGTCGCCTTCGCTTCTGTTCCACTGTTTATATCCGCTTTTCTTCCTCATGTATTCGCTGATGCCACCCCAGTGACAATTGTCCATTTCCGCCCACCTTTGTTGCGGACGGCTCAGCTTTTGTCTCCTCATTTCATGCGCAAATCCTCCTAAACACTAGTGGGACAGGGCCCTTAGAAACTATAACTAATTAAAGTTTGGCTTGTTTATTGTAGAGCAGGTAGCTCAGTGGGGTAACCCTGCCACTATGTATATTTGGGTTTGGATTCCTGGTCCACAGTACCATGGGTCTGTGTCCTTGGAAAAGACACTTCACCCGCATTGTCTCAGGCCAACCAGCTGTGAATGAGTACAGCCTTGATTGGGGAAGTAACCCTGTGATGGACTGGCATCCACCTTCAGGTGCGAGTCTCTAACTGATTTTCATGACTTAAATAACCAACAGATCATTACATAGAATTGAATATTATTTTTCTGTGATCAGCTAAATAATTAATTGCATAAAGACTTGAGCACTAAATACACCCTTTGTTTCCATCTAGGTTGTCATAGTCAACACAGAAATACATGTGGATGTGATTTCATGCAAGGTTTGTCTGAAAGTTCAGACAGGAAGCAATATTGATTCAGCCAATGAGTGGCCTTTAGCCGCACATTGACCTTTAGGCTGTGCGCCGCATAGAACCGAAGCCTGACCATTCGTGAAATCATTAATGAAGCTCCAAGTTCTTGTTAAGGACAGGACTTTGGGAACACAACTTTTCACAGTGATAATTGATGTAAATCTGACATTTGTATGTGAGAATTGGATTTCTTCATTGTACTTGTTCATCCATATTCAAAACATGCAAATACTTTCTCAAAAGAATGTTTAAAGTAAAATCTTTTTCCATACACAACGCCAGAGGATCACATTTACAAACATATATTCCCAGGTTTCTCTGTAACCTGAGTTTTAATATGAATCACCTTTTTTCTTTAAGGTATTTAAAACAAGTGTGTTTTAGTACAGAGCATCTCAAAGTCCTACTTTACAAAATGACCATTTAATTTCAAACCTTCAACAAAGGTGAAACAAAAGCTGGCCCGTAAACCAGATTTCATCTGCTTTGGTTGAGTGTCATGTTCTCTGTACCTGTATTTATTTCTTCTAACTTTTTTCTTCCTGCTTGTGTTGGATCTGTTACACATTTCACTGATCACCTCTGTGTGGCCACACCTCTGGCAGGTGGAACTCTTGCATCCAATCACTGTGCTGTATTTCAATTGTGGCTCTTCACTCCATCTTCACAAAATTCTTCCCTTCCACTGTGCAGTACACTTGGTCTCTGATCCCTAGTTTGCTTCTACAATTCTCAGTCCAGTTATCCCTGTATCAGTAGTTAGTAGTTCTCTCTCTCTCTCTCTCTCTCTCTCTCTCTCTCTCTCTCTCTCTCTCTCTCTCTCTCTCCTTGTTCTGTGGCTCCACTTTGCTCTGGCTACTCAAATCCTGGCTCCCCTCCAGACCACCAATGTCTCCACCTTCTGTGCTTCAGCTGCAGCGCCCTGTGACCCGCTGTCACTTCAAATTTGTAATAAACCACTTTACCACCTCACATGGTTCCAGCCTTTGATACCAACAGCAGAATATCTTGGTTTATCTGGCAGCAGTATTACGCCAGATGTTTTTGCACTTTTCTCCTATAGTTTAGTAATCTCAGACCTGCTCACATTTTCTTTTTTGAAACATTCCAGAGTTACCGTGGAAGACTAAGTAACATTTGGAGGACTTGCATGAGGACACTTAGCATTGCTAAAAATATAAATTACGCATATTAACAGGTTCCATACTTCCAGTATCTCAGGCTGTTTGTAGTTGGTTGCATTAAGCCTATATCTTGTGCAGTTTACTGTGTTTTGCAACCAAAGGTGAAATCAAAAATGTTACCATTAGCAACTGGTGTCACTGAAGACACGAGTACTGTATTACTGCATAGTACAGGATTATTATTCAATGACCCATTCACCAGTTTCGTGTTACATATGGTTGATGTTATAGGCACAATAACTAAATAAATAAATGAACATAAATGTTTGCATTATATGACCAGTGCACGTGACTTCTGACCTTGTCCAGGTTGTTGTAGAAGTCGACCTTTCCGGCACAGAGGTATCGTCCCAGCAGGGTGGCGTGCGTCGTGAACACTGTTGCCATCGGTATTTTGCGTGAACGAGAAAGAATGAGCCCTGGTCCCGCTTGCCACTCATGGAAATGAATGATGACATTGGGCCTGTCTCCAAGGTTGTCAGTTAACTGAAAAGTCAAAGATATTGTTTGAGAAGGAGCTTGAAACAATCATCTTTCAATTTTACAGAGGGAAAAATGGTAGCAAGAAAAAAAAATTAAGATATGGGTTTGAGCACTTCAATATCCAGCAATATGACACACAAAAAATACATTTGAGTTTTCATTTTATTGTCTGTTAAATACTTATTACAGCACTTTATTTCAGTTCTTCATTTCATTTAGTGTATATTAAGAAAGAGTGGTGACTGGATACCAGTGGGCATGTTGGTGATGAGGAAGCAAGGGGTTGAAACGGTGTCAGGAGGAAGAACATTGAAGGACAGATGGTGGTTGATTTTGCAAAAATTATGGGATTGGTCGATTGATTGATACAGAAGAAAGGGGACATAAAAGGCAAGATTTCTACATTCTAAGTTTGGGCGAAGCTACTGAATAGTGTGTCAGAAATATAAGCAGAAGAAGAAGAAACAGCAAAATTCAAATTCAAATTTATGAATTTATATAGCGCCAGTTCACGATAAAATCGTCCCAAGGCGCTTCACACAACAACCAATTAAAAAATTTAAAACAATAAAAAAAGACCATAAAAGAAAGACAACCATAAAAGAATACAAGAATAAAACACTTCATAATACTAATGATAAGACAGAGAAAACAAATGAATCTTTAAACGTGACTTAAAAGTCTCCACAATATCCGACTGCCGAATGTGTGCCGGGAGATCGTTCCACAGAGCTGGGGCACGGTAGGAGAAAGCTCTATGACCAGCAGACTTTTTATTCACCCTGGGAACACACAGAAGTCCTGCACCCTGAGAACGCAGGGCCCGAGCTGGTACATAGGGGCTTACCAGGTCAGCTAGATAGGGAGGTGCAAGTAAATGAACGATTTTATAAACTAATAACAGTACTTTAAAATCCGATCTTGCAGGAACAGGAAGCCAGTGCAGGGACACCAAAACAGGTTTAATATGGTCAAACTTTCTGCTTTGTGTCAAAAGTCTGGCAGCAGCATTTTTGAACCAGTTGAAGACCCCTAATCCTGGACTGCGGTAAGCCAGAAAATAGAGCATTACAATAGTCCAATCTAGAAGAGACAAATGCATGAATCAAAGTCTCAGCATCAGCCATAGACAGGATGGGACGGATCTTCGCTATATTTCGCAAATGGAAGAAAGCAGTCCTCGTAATGTCTCTAATGTGGAAATCAAAGGACAACGTAGGATCAAAAATTACTCCAAGGTTCCTCACTTTATCCGTATGACGTATAACACACGGACCTAAGCTAAGTGCTAGCTGATCAAATTTATGCCGATACCTCGCTGGACCAAGAACCATAACTTCAGTCTTATCAGAATTTAAAAGTAGGAAGTTATTAGACATCCAACTTCTTACTGATGCAAGGCAATCTTCCAATGATTTTATGTGAATGAGATTACCAGCAGTTATTGGCATGTACAATTGAGTGTCATCAGCATAGCAATGAAAGGAAATCCCAAAGCACCGCAGGATGTTCCCAAGATGTGCTACATAAAGGGAAAAAAGCAGGGGGCCTAAAACGGATCCCTGAGGAACCCCAAACTTCATGTCCCTACAATCAGAGGAGATGCCATTACACAGTACGCAGTAAGAGCGACTGGACAGGTATGACGTCAACCAGGCAAGAGCAGTTCCAGTAATCCCAAAGTGATTTTCCAGCAAGACAGCAGCAAGATGTGTAACGCTGGCAGCTGCAGGTTTGGTGATTAAAATGGGCGCCGTTTTTCTCTTTTCTGCAAATATATGTACTTATGTCTCCATATACACTTCTACACGCTTTACTTTTTCTTGTTCCCCCCTTTTTAATATTATTATATTTAAGTAAATATTGGAGGAGTGGGGTACAATTAGTTATATCTAACAGCTAACGTTAGCTTATCTAGTCAGCCTTAGCAACGTTCATGGTAGCTTACAAAATAGTTGGTTCCTTTGTGTTTGATAACAATCTTCTCCTGTGATGTCTTATCCTTCTTATGTCTTATTACTTATATTATATATACCTTTTTCTTGAGCTGCTTGGGTGTGTAGGGAGAGTTCCCATGGGATAAAAAAAGCTTTTTAACCTACTATCCCTGGTTCTCAAGACCAGGCACCTAAGTGGCTCTACTCTATTCTTTTCTACTCTCCTATTTTGCTCTTCCTTTTTATATATTTAGATATACCTTAGTATACTGGCATAGTTCCACCTTAGAATTGGAATATAATATATAAGATATACCTTACTGAATTTTCATCTTATTGGTCACATTTTTGATCCGTCCTACACACGTTGCAGTATGAATGGAGAAACGGTGGAGGAGAAAGAGCGGGAGAGACAGAGTGCGTGGATCAATGACGGCCACTGAATGTAAAGATGAAAAAACTTTTAAAAATACTGAGCCCAGGACTTATGAGCATCACAGCAAACATCTGGTGAACCTCTTTGAAGAACCAAGCAATCAAGGACCCAAGGATGAGGGTGTCGTTGGCCTCTCGGTCGTGGTAAGGCAGGCCGATGTTGCAGGTGTCCCAGAGATCGCCCTTCCAGCGGTCCAGATTCCAGGCAGCTGTGCCGATGTCAAACAGGATGACACTGGGGCTGCCGTCGATCAGCCAGCGACCGAAGTGAACCTACAAAACATTTACACTCGTGTTGATCGGTGTATCGCTCAGAAAGATGCAGAGAGAAACGCACATCTCTTACTCTAGTCAGGTACATAAATATTGTGCTTTAATTCAAAAGCTTTAATCCAAAAATATTAACCTTTTAGTAATTACAGGCATTTCGACTGATGTGCACCATCCCATCTGGGAATTGACTAAGATACAATCTTCCTTGCCACGAGACGAGACAGACATGTTTATACACAGTTCCTCTATTTTCAGAGACCATAAGTATTTGGACAAACTAAACAATAATTATTTTTAATACAAATCTTTATTTTTGCAGGCAGTTTTCTTTTGACCAGTCAGAACGTAAAGACATGAACATTTCCATTGGTCATTAAGAAATAAAGACAGCAGGGTACTGCATGGTAAATCTGTCTGGAGCAGGAAATGAGTGAGGGAAGCCACCAAGACATCTGTAACAACCCTGAAGAAGTTAAATTCTTCTCTGGCTGCAGTGGGAGGAACTGGGAAAACCGCAACATTTACTTGTTGCATCACGAGTCACAGCTTCATGATGGAGTGGAGCAAAGAAGGATTTTTATAGAAGAAATCAGAGCAAATCTAGGTTTGAATCACCCATGTGCCTTCTGGCAAACTGTAGTTGAACTTCCATCTCTGTGCCACTCCAACATCAAGCTGTGAATTGCTTATATCATTGTTTTATTTGAATTGCTTGTGTGTATTGTAGCAAGGTGAAGTCCAGAGAGATGGTTTCATGAATCATATGAACAAACATAACAAACGGGGAGATTAACACATTTAATTAGTCAGCAAACACTAACCTGGCAGCCGTTGCTAATGAGAGCATCCATGGCCTTCCTGACAGCAGGGTTGGGTGGCTCACATTCCTCCACCTGCATCTTGACGTTGTGCTCAAAGTACGGCCCCATCATATAGTAATTGTCAGCCCATTCATCCACTGTTATCTTGGCCTTGGTCTGAATCACTGTGTAGATGCCACCAACTACAAACATGCAAACAGAAAAGCTTGTAACTTATGAACGGAGGGTTTTCTGCACACAAAGAGTTGCAGCATTCACCTGCTCATTGGGTTTAAAGTTTTTTCCACAATATAAATGAGATGAAATGGCTCAGCGGACATTTGCCCAGTTATTTCTGGTCTCTTAAAGATACGGGTCCACCGACAAAAAGTACTGTAATTCCCGTGCTGTCCTCATGATTTTGATGGAATTGCTCTTCAATCAACTATAATATCTATTCGTTACGTGGTCAACTGATCATTCTCCTGGCATTGCAAACAATCTGGGACTTTGGTATCATCTCTATGGATGGGGAACAAAAGGACTTCTTGTCCCAGTCTGGAAAGGAAAGGGTGATTGTATGGACTCACACCTCTCTCTGTGCCAGGGAAGATGCTTGCAAGGATTATTTTTAATAGGATTCCATTCCATCAACTTGCTATTCAGCGACCGGAAGAGTCTGGTTTTATGCCAAAGAAGTCAACCATGGACTGCCTTCTAGTCTTGTGAGTACTCGCAGAATGCAACTTGCATATCAGCACCGCTTCTTTGCAGCCTGTGTTGATGTTCACAAAGCAGTTGATCCAGCTGATCTGGCTGCTCTCTGAGACATCCAGAAAAGTCATTGGATCCCCAAGAAGTTGCTGGACATCATAGCCAGCCTATGCACATTTAGCGTGAGTGCTGTGCAGAGCGGAGACAGAGTGAATTTTTCCCAGTGAAAACTGGTGTTCCTCAGGGATGTAAACTGGCTACTATTGTTCAGTTCTCACATGGGCCGGATGTCGGATCAGGATGTGGAAGCCAGTAATTTAGGTGCTTTTGTTTCCGAGGAAAGGTTTACTCACCTTGACTTTGCAGACGTTGCTGTGGTCTTTGTATAATCATTGGATACTCTGGATTGCAGCACTTGAGAAGCTGAGTGTCTTGTTTTTGTGGTTGTCGTGGTTCAAGACTCAAATCAGTGACTTATTGGACTTGGGCATCAAAAGTGTATCTGCATGTGGTGACAGTGTTGAACTTGTAGAGACATTCACTGATCTCAGCAGGTAGGATTCATGTCTATTTGAATTTTAAATTCTAGAATAGAATTTAAAATTCTTCTTCTTACTTATAAGGTTTTGAATAATCAGGTCCCATCGCATCTTAGGGACCTCGTAGTACCATATCACCCCAATAGAGCGCTTCGCTCTCAGACTGCAGGCTTACTTGTAGTTCCTAGGGTTTGTAAGAGTAGAATGGGAGGCAGAGCCTTCAGCTTTCAGGCTCCTCTCCTGTGGAACCAGCTCCCAATTCAGATCAGGGAGACAGACACCCTCTCTACTTTTAAGATTAGGCTTAAAACTTTCCTTTTTGCTAAAGCTTATAGTTAGGGCTGGATCAGGTGACCCTGAACCATCCCTTAGTTATGCTGCTATAGACGTAGACTGCTGGGGGGTTCCCATGATGCACTGTTTCTTTCTCTTTTTGCTCTGTATGCACCACTCTGCATTTAATCATTAGTGATCGATCTCTGCTCCCCTCCACAGCATGTCTTTTTTCCTGGTTCTCTCCCTCAGCCCCAACCAGTCCCAGCAGAAGACTGCCCCTCCCTGAGCCTGGTTCTGCTGGAGGTTTCTTCCTGTTAAAAGGGAGTTTTTCCTTCCCACTGTAGCCAAGTGCTTGCTCACAGGGGGTTGTTTGACCGTTGGGGTTTTACATAATTATTGTATGGCCTTGCCTTACAATATAAAGCGCCTTGGGGCAACTGTTTGTTGTGATTTGGCGCTATATAAAAAAATTGATTGATTGACTGATTGATGTCTCTGGGTTCTAAGCCTTTGCGATCCAGAGACACCTACAAAGATCTTATGGTGATATCTTTGCAGGAAGAAGAAAAGTCCAAGTCTTTAGGGTCCTGGTGCTTCCTGTCTTACTGTATGGTTGTGAGACTTGGCCTCTAACCAGTGACCTAAGGTGATGACTGGATGTCTTTGGCACCAGGTTTCATTGGAGGATCCTTGGGTCCCGCTGGAATGGCTTTGTGTCAAATGAGCAGCTACCTGTGGAGACTAAGATAAGTAGGATCACTTGCATTGTGAGGAAGCGTCAGCTTCAATATTTTAGCCCTGTGCATGATCCAGTGTGAAAGTGCCTCAGTGTTGAGACCCCAGAAGCTGGAGAAGGTCAAGGAGGATGCCCCCATTACACCTGGCTGTGGCAAATAGATGGGGGATGGAATGGTTGTCTACCAGGGTGGTTGAGATCCAGGACCAAAGGTGGTTAAATGGTGTTGTGGATGATTTTGCATGTTTTACCTGATAGCCAGAAACTTTCACGTCCGCATACTCCTGGTCCTCTGTGGATCTGCTACTCTTTCATCACTTATCTGTAGTTTAATGTTTAACTGTTCGGAGATCGCACGCACTCTTGCTGTCATGCAATATTTACTTTGTCAGCGGCAAGAGCAGGTTTCATAAAATATACACAACAAAGACCAAGATTTAGATTTTATGTGTTATTAATTAAAAAAAACTCTCCTATGATTAAAATGATTCATTGTACTTCACCCTGAACTTCAGAGGAAACTGTTCAATCACCAAAGTAAATTCACATTTGCTATTTGTGAATCTTCTTGGAAAATCAACTCGTTCTGTAATTTGAAGTGGACGAGCTGTTTTACAGTCAAATTAGTTCTTATTCCGACCACTTTCACTGGGTTCATCTTCCTCGGAATCAAACGTTCTTTCTGATAAAAATCATCATCTGACCTTTATTAGTAATTTCCCAGGCCACCTCAAAGAACAAGAGGTCATCCACCGGCAGGTCCTCGCCCTCCCACTGCGGCAGAACTCCGCTGAGTGACGTCATGGACAAGGAACGGGACAGCGGCATCTTGAAGCGTCTGGAGGTCCAGTTGAAGACAATATTCTTCTGAGAGGAAGTCGGTGGTGACAGTCATCCAGCAGGAAACCAGGACCAGATAAAAGTCCATCCCGCCTACCGACACTGACCTCCACAAAGTGAGCGTCTCACACACACACACACACACACACACACACACACACACACACACACACACACACACACACACACACACACACACACACACACACACACACACACACACACACACACACACACACACACACACACACACACGGATAGCAGGGTTAAAGGTCACCTATGGACTGCATTTCTGTGGTGTTTTTCCATCTGAACCAGAAGCTCAAATGATGCATCATTGAGATTAAAAATCTCTTTTGCAAGAAGGACCTGGCCAAGTAGGTAACAAAAACAGAGCAAACAGACATTTTAAACGACCGCGCACATCAACAGAGAGGAACCACACCACCCAATACACGTGGAACATAACGTCAAGGACACAAAACGATTACGATGGAGATAATGTATGATTTAAAACTGGCATTTGGCAAAATGTAAAAGCGCACAGAGATCCACTCCACCAAGTTGTTCCAAAAGGACAAAGCAGGGGTGTATTTAAAAATATCAAATATTACGAGAGTGAAGGTTGTATTGATTTTGGTTTCTACACAAGCAGTGATAAGAGGAAACTCAGCCAAAAATGGATTTATACATAAAAATCAAACAATGAGAGAGAGAGAAAATGAAATGTGATACACCGTGTTCAATTTCTTGAGACACTGGTTGGGGAATTCATAAAAAGCAAGTCACCATATTCCAGTAAAGATTAAAAAATTAATTTCAATTTATTTTCATTTATATAGCACCAAATCACAAAAAAAAAAAGTTGCCTCAAGGCACTTCACACAAGTATCAACCCCCAGAGCAACAGTGGTAAGGAAAAACTCCCTCTGAGGAAGAAACCTCAAGCAGACCTGACTTGAAGGGGTGACCCTCTGCTTGGGCCATGCTACAAACATAAATTACAGAACAATTTACAAAATGAATATAGAGGAAATGTTGCCGGTGCACAGGACTGGAGGGTTACAGAAACAGACACCACACCCATCTCTGGATGAAGCTGCACCTCAAACAGAGAGAGAGAAACAGAATCAGGCATCAGAAAGACAACCAATACTGTATAATTTGTCAGCATTAAGTAACAAGAAAAACAGAAGAAATACTAAGGTGATCGCCGGCCACTAGCCCTAAGCTTCACTAAAAGACCCAGAATTTAGATAAAGTTGAGGCCGCGGCACATTTCCTAATAAAATGAATTAAAAGAGTAAAAAGCATAGAAACATATTATACCAGTATGGTAGCCATACGAAAGGGACAATAAGTGCGTCTTAAGTCTGGACTTGAAAGTCTCTACAGAATCTGATTGTTTTATTGATGCAGAGAGATCATTCCACAGAACAGGGGCACGATAAGAGAAAGCTCTGTGACCCGTAGACTTCTTATTCACCCTAGGGACAGAAAGTAGTCCTGCACCCTGAGAACACAAAGCCCGGGTCGGTACATAGGGTTTAAATTAGGTTAGCTAGGTAGGGAGGCGCCAGTTTGCAAACAATTTTATAGGCTAGTTTTATAGGCTAGTACATTAATAATAATAATAATAAGTTGCTGATATCAAATGTTTCCTTTCCTGGAGGGGAAGGTTAGATTTTTTTCCTAAAAAAGGTTCAGCTTGGTGAGGAGGTTGTCAACATGTGATCTGAATGATGAATATGGTTCTAATCAGTGATGAGATCTAAATATTTGTAAGCTGTGACCATTTCTATCTCAGCCCCCTTGAGTAGTTGAAATCTTGAGATTAGACATTAATTCTTTTTCACTTGAAAAAACAAGTATGTTGCCCATGAGGGTGAGGGGACACAACTGTCAGCTGATTTTTGGCTGTCAGTCTCACTTTGCTGCACATTTTAGCAGCTTATGTCGTCATCTAGTGGCCGATAAGGTTAATTAAGGTTAATTATGGAGTTCCACAAGGTTCTGTGCTAGGACCAATTTTATTCACTTTATACATGCTTCCCTTAGGCAGTATTATTAGACAGCATTGCTTAAATTTTCATTGTTACACAGATGATACCCAGCTTTATCTATCCGTGAAGCCAGAGGACACACACCAATTAGCTAAACTACATAAAGACATGGATGACCTCTAATTTCCTGCTTTTAAACTCAGATAAAACTGAAGTTATTGTACTTGGCCCCACAAATCTTAGAAACATGGTGTCTAACCAGATCCTTACTCTGGATGGCATTACCCTGACCTCTAGTAATACCGTGAAAAATCTTGGAGTCATTTTTGATCAGGATATGTCATTCAATGCGCATATTAAACAAATACGTAGGACTGCTTTTTTGCATTTGCGCAATATCTCTAAAATTAGAGAGGTCTTGTCTCAGAGTGATGCTGAAAAACTAATTCATGCATTTATTTCCTCTAGGCTGGACTATTGTAATTCATTATTATCAGGTTGTCCTAAAAGTTCCCTGAAAAGCCTTCAGTTAATTCAAAATGCTGCAGCTAGAGTACGGACAGGGACTAGAAGGAGAGAGCATATCTCACCCATATTGGCCTCTCTTCATTGGCTTCATGTTAATTCTAGAATAGAATTTAAAATTCTTCTTCTTACTTATAAGGTTTTGAATAATCAGGTCCCATCTTATCTTAGGGACCTCATAGTACCATATCACCCCAATAGAGTGCTTCGCTCTCAGACTGCAGGCTTACTTGTAGTTCCTAGGGTTTGTAAGAGTAGAATGGGAGGCAGAGCCTTCAGCTTTCAGGCTCCTCTCCTGTGGAACCAGCTCCCAATTCAGATCAGGGAGACAGACACCCTCTCTACTTTTAAGATTAGGCTTAAAACTTTCCTTTTTGCTAAAGCTTATAGTTAGGGCTGGATCAGGTGACCCTGAACCATCCCTTAGTTATGCTGCTATAGACTTAGACTGCTGGGGGGTTCCCATGATGCACTGAGTGTTTATTTCTCTTTTTGCTCTGTATGCACCACTCTGCATTTAATCATTAGTGATTGATCTCTGCTCCCCTCCACAGCATGTCTTTTTCCCGGTTCTCTCCCTCAGCCCCAACCAGTCCCAGCAGAAGACTGCCCCTCCCTGAGCCTGGTTCTGCTGGAGGTTTCTTCCTGTTAAAAGGGAGTTTTTCCTTCCCACTGTCGCCAAGTGCTTGCTCACAGGGGGTCGTTTTGACCGTTGGGGTTTTTCCGTAATTATTGTATGGCTTTGCCTTACAAATATAAAGCGCCTTGGGGCAACTGTTTGTTGTGATTTGGCACTATATAAATAAAATTGATTTGATTTGATTTGATCTGAGCATTTCAGGGCTTCTGGTACTTTTCTTACTTGAAACAGAAAATTCAGAAAAAAACAAAACATTTATAAATGTCAGAAATGCAGGACTTTTTTTTTCTATGATTCTTGAGTTTTAAGATGTGAAAGTTTGCCAGAAGAAGGAATTTCTCCTGACAACTTACAGCTGTGAACAGCATGAATGTGGATTTGAAGTGGGTCCGAACACCATCACAGGCAGTCTGCAGATGTTCCAGTGGTTTTATTTACGTATAAATCCTGCCTGTGTCTGTCAGTGGAGGTACAGATCCATTCAGACACACAGCACAGAACAACACGGAGATGAAAACAGAAAAGTGCGCAGCAGAGCAAATCATCCAATGTAAAACTGAGCCAAATGGCTTCATCGTTCTGTAGTAATGCAACATGTTTTCAGCATTTCTGACACCAGCTGATAAATGATGCATTTCAGAGCCACATGCAGTCAGAGCCAGCTGTGATTGGCTGCCAGCTGACCAGGAGCACAAGGTCACCTGGTGGAATAGGAAAGAAAAAAACAAAACAAAAAAAAAGTAAATCCTGAATGGAGTCAGCGCCTTAGTACCTGCTCACACGTTCACAAAAACCACACCGAGGACTTGGATCACTGACAGAGGATGAAGGTTCTGGTGCTGGCTGCAGTATGTGGGCTGATCGTGGGTCAGGATGCAAGAAGTCTGGAAACATCTGGTGGAGGATTCGACTCTGCAAACCAAGCACGAGAAACAGGTACCAAAACAACAACAACAACAACAACAACAAACACTTAAGAACAATTTTCATATTAAACTACAGCTTAACTATTCTTTAAAAATAACTGAAAGCATTTACATTTGCAACGTGTCATAATAAATAAATGACTTCACTTTTGCATGTAAATATAAAACTACAGGTTGAAATGCTTCATTTTTGTAATAATTGGTGACTTTTGGGTTTCTTTTTTTTTCCTTTTCGACAAGAGATTGCAAAAATTTTCATGATCAATTAATCTGGTGATGACAAGATTTTGATGATTAATCCAATAATCAATTAGTTTAGAAAAAAGAGTGCGTGTATGTTTGTGTGTGTGTGTGTGTGTTACATACTTGCAGACAGACCACTTATCATTTATTAATGGACACTAATTAACAGATTGATTTATTATTGGACTGGTGATTAGTAATTTGGGCTGTTGATGCAGAATGACATTGGTTCTACTGGGTTTCTTTTTCATTTATTTTTCCCAGAAGCTACCATGTCTGTCAGAAGGTCATCAGCAGACGTCCAGGCAGCAGATAAAGCCAACCTGTGTTTCTCTGCCAAAGACGACGAACAGATCATGTGTAACGACCGCAGGAGCAAATTCAATTTCAACCCCTTCGGGCTCCGCTTTGGGAAACGATACAACAGCTACGTGTACCGGCGGGCTGTGACCCGGGCCACCCTGGACAAGTTTTCACCTCTGTCTGTGTTCCTGCGAGAGCTGAAACCTGATCATTTTTCTTGACTGGTGGTGTAGAATGAAAAACAACAAAAAAAAAAGACTTAATGTCTGGAAGTGTTGGAAGAAACAACATTCAAAAATAAATGTCTTCTGAAGTTTGAGAGCAGCTTTCTTAAACACCAGCTCTTATATTTAGTGTCTGTTTAATGAAATAAATCAATTGTGGTTGCATTCAAGTGAATGTATTTGCAGGATTTTAAATGTGAACATGTTGACAAAATAAATCAGAGGGGCACTCAAAGACACACATCTCCATCAAAATAACAATGATCTGCTATTATTAACTCTGCGAATTGCCAGGGGAGGGTTGGAGTTAACACAGTCAGACCTTTGTGACATCACAAGGGGAGAATGGTAAAGGAAGAGATCAAAGATTAAAGCACCAAGATCAAAGAGCACGAACCTACACCTAATTCCACAAAAGTCAAAGTCCTGTTAGAAGTGGCTTTTCATAAGCTTAATTAGATGTGATCAAATGTCAGGAGTATCCA
The DNA here is from genome assembly GCF_902500255.1 of Thalassophryne amazonica. Classification (NCBI taxonomy): domain Eukaryota; kingdom Metazoa; phylum Chordata; class Actinopteri; order Batrachoidiformes; family Batrachoididae; genus Thalassophryne; species Thalassophryne amazonica. The sequence continues at coordinate 6,728,485 of NC_047124.1, forward strand.
TTTAGTTCATGTACTTGAATTGTAGCCTTTTCCCCAATTTTTTTTTTTTGGTTTCTGAATTCTTTTTCAGATAATTTCCACAGAAGATTGGTTTTCTCTGCTATGCACAATTTGTCATTGCTTTTTGGCACTTGGTTTCCAGCTGATAACTGGAAAATAAACAGGCATAAAATTGGAACCTCCATCCAATTTTGGTGGTGTCGGTAAATCCATAACAGAAAAATGAGAGTGATTGAGGCACTTTTGATTGAGATATAATGAAAAATGTATATCAAATGGGCTTTGATGTTAAATTCAAAATTCCACAAAATACAAAATCTGGATCGGATCCGGATAAAACTTTGTTAGGTGATAGTGAGTGCCAGTGTACACCTCACTTTCAAATATAAGAGTGACTGGAGCACGTTTGATTAAGATATAATGTAAAATATACATTAAAAGGGGGTTTCAATGTTAAATTTAAATGGCCACAAAATCTGGATCAGATCTGGATTACACTTGGTAAGTCAATTAAGGATACCATCCTATATAACACTCCCAAATATGATAGAAATTTGATATTTTTTGACAGAGTTATGAATTTTTGAAACTTTGTTCAGTGTTAAAGGATAGGGATTTTTCCTGACTTTCACCTTGAAAATTGAATCACTTCTTTCCTATCAGGATATGAATCTTCAGTATAAATTTCATAAAAATATATGAAAACTTGTGGGCTCCAGGCTGTTCACAAACAGACAAACTGGGGCAAAAACATCACCCCCTTCAACTTCAATGGCAGAGGTAATAATCTCATAAGCTCCAAAACAACTATTCTGTCTACGACATTTTATGGTAACACATTAAAACTAGGATTGGTAGTATTGGTACATACTAGGAAGAATTAGTTAACTACAGTAAATCAATAAACCCCAGTAGGCCTCCCTTCAGATCTCACTTTAAGGCCACACCTCTAAAACACTGTTGAAAAGTCCATGAGAGAGAACTTTGGAGAGATGAGCTGAAGACCTTGTCTCCTTCACTGCCCTAAATTATTCTTCTGCTTCAGTAATTCTTCTTCAGTTTGGTCATTTGGTAACCGATGTTCCTCAAGCAGACAGTTCTGTTATGTGTCGGACGCAGCTCGGAGAACCGACCAGCGTTTGAAGGACCCAGTATGAAATAAGCAGAGCACGGTTCAAAGGATAACTGAATTTAATACATAACAGTGATAATATAATAAAAAAGTGCGGCCTGGCGTGGTGCGCTCCCAGCAGCGCTAACGGTCCGGAGCCAGAAGCTGTTTCGGACCCAAGGACCCCGCCGACACCCCCCAGGTGGCCGCAACAACCGAGTCTGTGAAAGAAGGAACCATTATGTGAGTCCACACTCTACACACAGAGAGAACACTTAAAGGTGTACAAACAGCAAACACTTCCTGGCTTGATTACTGATCAGCTTCCCAACCTGCAGGCATGGAACATCCAGTTCACAAAACTCCACTGCAGTGGAAGCTGATACATGACTAACATACAGCTCAATACAATAAGGTGTGAGGGACACCACATTTACTGACTGTATAACAGTTAGTCACAAAATCTAACGTACCTCAGGAAGTGTGCTGATGAGCGTGAGACCTCACCCCCTCCTCTTTCACAGACTGTGCATCAAACCTGGACGTTCTCAGCATCCGCTGTTGATGAGATGGCTCCCGAGACGACGATCTCACCCGTCTGGTCACAAGGTCGAGTCTCTGGCAAATACACACTGTGCACTCCAGTTTTAAATGCCAACATGTTCCAATCCATCCAGATGCACTACAGCTGTGAGTCCTGACGAGTCGCAGGTGATCAGGGTGAGGTCCTGACAGCCTCAGCAACACAGCCACTCAGTCCCAAACGCACGCCACCTGGGAGGAAAACCAAACAGAAACAAACCGGCAGCCAGGCCCCCCCAGCCATATAACAGTACCCCACCCTCACGGGAAGCCTCCCGGCGACCCCACACACCTGGCCCAGGAGAAACAACCCCCTCCAGGGACCATGGCTGGAAACCGCGTCTGCGTTCATCCTCCAACAGACTGGTTGAACCGGCTGCATCTTTGCCCTTGTTTCTGACAGTCTCTTAGCACAGGTGTGGCCAGGAGTTCTTACACCTGTGCGGTCAGCCTTTATTCAAACGTGTGATTAGTCATAAAACAAAACAACCAAAACACCCCCCCCTCCCCAGGGGACCGTCCCATCAAACCCCAGGGAAGGGGAGAAAGGAAACAACCCAAACGTGAGCTCACAAACAAAAATGCCAAAACACCCCCCCCAGAGGACCGTTCCATCAAACCCCAGGGAAGGGGAGAACAGAAAAACCCAAACTTGAGCTCACAAACAAAAATGCCAAAATACCCCCCCTCCTCCCCCCAAACGACACATAGGAACCAACACCCCCCAGAGGGCCACCCGCCAGCTCCAGGAGTAATAACCACGGCCGAGGTCCCTCTGGGATCCAACGTCACCCACGGGGACTACCAGCGCCTCCCAGAGGACCACTCGTCAACCCCAGGAGACGCCTCCCCTCATGACCCATGGACCCAGCCCCGGCCGTCCACGGCTAGATGGACCCAACGCCCTTTCCCCCCCAGAGGACACCACAGTCAAACCCTGAGGGCGGAAACTGGGGGGGGGAAACAAAAAGACACCCCAAACCCCCCCCCCCTCCCCTCCCGGGTGCAGAGGCTACCTGGGAAACGCCCAGCACAACCTAACTGCACCCCTCCAGCAATGCCAACACTACGGCACACCCGGCTGGAGTCAGAGGAGAAGAGAGGGCACAACAAAAAACAAAGAAAAAAACAACCCATCACCCCCCAGGGGACCGTTCCATCTAACCCCGGGGGATGTGAAACAAAAAGAAATAAAAGAAAAAACAAACAGACCAACACACAGTTGGTTGGGTCCTTTTTTTTTTGTTTTTGTTCGTTGTCAAACAGGCTGCAGGGTCACAACCCCAGACAAATAGTGGACAACAAAAAAATAAAATCCCACACAAAATGAACTAACACAAAACAAATCAGTGAGTTATACCGTCAAGCTCAACCAAATGGAACACACCTGTTCCTACTCAAGAGCTTGACGGTAACGTGATTCAGTCACCACAAGGGGGAACCAGAGTGCAAAAAACGAAAAAAAAAAACCCTTTGGCGACAGAAAAAACAAACGAGCTGCTCTTATGTGCGCAGCTGAGTGCAACACACAACCAAAATGTGCTCAACTAAATAACGCCGGAGCTGATACAACAGACGCAGTAGTTACCTTTATCCGGGGAAACGGGGCTACGACTGTAGCACAGGAAGCCCAGCGACCCGTGCTAACAGAGCTCCGCCGTGCGCGTGAACCCATTACAAACGCACTCTTGCAGCTCCCGTTTAAACCTCTTATCCGGTCGGAGTGTGACGCGAAGCCGTCGCCAGTCACACTCCACCACGACCCACGGATAAGGCACAAACACAGGAACACGGCTGCAAGAGAGCACAAATCAGTATCCAGTAATGGGTCTCAAACACGCACCTTCCGGGCGGAGAGCCCCGCAACTGATCCGGATAACCACTGAACGTCTGCTGCCGCCTTCCCGGCGCGTTACCGTCTCTGCTACCGCTGGGTCCGTGATGTTTGGCCAGAGACTACTGTTATGTGTCGGACGCAGCTCGGAGAACCGACCAGCGTTTGAAGGACCCAGTATGAAATAAGCAGAGCACGGTACAAAGGCTAACTGAATTTAATACATAACAGTGATCATAATAATAAAAAAGTGCGGTCTGGCGTGGTGCGCTCCCAGCAGCGCTAACGGTCCGGAGCCAGAAGCTGTTTCGGACCCAAGGACCCCGCCGACACCCCCCAGGTGGCCGCAACAACCGAGTCTGTGAAAGAAGGAACCATTATGTGAGTCCACACTCTACACACAGAGAGAACACTTAAAGGTGTACAAACAGCAAACACTTCCTGGCTTGATTACTAATCAGCTTCCCAACCTGCAGGCATGGAACATCCAGTTCACAAAACTCCACTGCAGTGGAAGCTGATACATGACTAACAAACAGCTCAATACAATAAGGTGTGAGGGACACCACATTTACTGACTGTATAACTGTTAGTCACAAAATCTAACGTACCTCAGGAAGTGTGCTGACGAGCCTGAGACCTCACCCCCTCCTCTTTCACAGACTGTGCATCAAACCTGGACGTTCTCAGCATCCGCTGCTGATGAGATGGCTCCCGAGACGACGATCTCACCCGTCTGGTCACAAGGTCGAGTCTCTGGCAAATACATATTGTGCACTCCAGTTTTAAATGCCAACATGTTCCAATCCATCCAGATGCACTACAGCTGTGAGTCCTGACGAGTCGCAGGTGATCAGGGTGAGGTCCTGACAACCTCAGCAACACAGCCACTCAGTCCCAAACGCACGCCACCTGGGAGGAAAACCAAACAACAGAAACAAACCGGCAGCCAGGCCCCCCCAGCCATATAACAAGTTCTGTCTGTTATCACAGAGAAATGATGCCACTGTGAAAAATGTGTGCAGTGCACGTGTGCATTCTGTGCACTTCAGTAATAAACCAATAGAATATTCTGCTGTTCCAGGACTGAATGGTCTTCCATGGACATTTGGTCTGGATAAAGTGGTACCTTGCACCTGCATTTTCATTTTGCACTTATGGTCATTAACATGTGCAAAATCCTCATTTGCAAACTGATGTCTACATCATATGACCGCCGCCCACTGTCAACTGCACATTTACTCTGAGTCAATCACTCACAAAGCCGTCTCGACCCCAACGCGCAAAGCTTTGGACTGCCCACGCAATTCAGCTCTCCTTATCTGGGATCTTTGAAAATCAGGCCCCAAGTGTCCACAAAGTGACAAATATAGACACAGATAGACCAACAAGCAGACAGACAGACAGAGCAGGACACACACACAAAGAGGCTAGTCCACGACTGGAGCCTGTCCCAGTGGTCATTGTGCAAGAGGCTGAGACGAGTCACACCATTAGATCACACTGACCTGATAGGCACCACATTGAAAAGGTTCTCTGGCTTTTAATAAGCAGTGTAACGGTAATAACCATAAAAAGGATAATTAAACTTTTTAAAGGATTTTTATTTCAACTTTAACTGTCGTTCTTTCAAGATCATTGACTTTTGGGGAAGCTGCAGCTCTTATCAGACTATTTTGAAGGCAACGTCTGTGTCTTTGTATTATTTTGGGTAAAAAAAAAAAAAAGTAAGACCTTTTGGCTGCTCCTTTGTTTTGTACTCAAGGTCACCACACCGGATCCAAGGTAGAGCTGCATATTGATTCGGCACAAGTTTGACGCTGGATGCCCTTCCTGACACAACTCATAAAGGGTGGGGTTTGAACCACAAACCTTCTGCACTGAAATCAAGCACACTAACCACTTCTCCACTACCCTTGCTTTTGTATTGTTCTGTGTCATCCCTGACAATGACGAGTCTCAGAGGTCAGTAGAACCAAACAGGAGCAGATGTTCCACGGCCTTTATTGCCCCGGCTCAAGGTCTCTCTTCTCACGGAACAGTTTTCAAGACTGTCCACACATCCAATGGCTCAGGTCTACAAGCAGCATGCTACGCTTGTTTTGGCAAACTGTAAATGGGTTTAAGACTCAGTCCAGCTCCTCAAACTTCTCTCTTACATCAGGAAACTAAGACTTAAGTTTTTACTGAAGGCATCAAACTGAGTAAAACATTTCACACATCTCTGCTTTCTTAAGAAAACCTCTGATTCAGTCATAAAGTTTTAAAATGGTGATGTCTCTGAATTCTGGCTCAACTTGTTCAGTTTAGTAAAAATATTTGCATGGATAGGCATAAGCCAGGTCGACTTTTTTTTTAAATAAATTATTCTTAAAATATCAGTTTTTATTCTCATGTACCCCCTGCAATACCACCAAGTAACTCTAGGAAACGATGAGTTAAGGTCATAATGTCCTGGAAGGTCAAATTAAAATAAATAAATAAATAATGACTGTAAAATGCTGTGTAACCACAAGATGGCAGTGTTGACGCTGTGTTCATTCTGGTTGGAGTCTGTCCCAGAGGTCGTGGGTTCACCCTGGACAGGCTGTCTGTCACAGTCGGACAGACCAACACAGTTGACACATATAGACAGACAGACAAATAGACAGGCAGACAGACTGCAAGTCTATCGCAAGGCTGATGCATATAGACAGACAAAGACATTCACACTCTCACTCACTCCTACAGAAACCTACCTTCGGAAGTAGGAGGAAACCAGAGTACCCAGAGGGAACCACATATTTACAGCCCCAAATCAGAAAAAAGTTAGGACGACATAAAAAAATGCAAATTAAAAAAAATATAGTGATCCTTACATTTACTTTGACTAACATTTCATTGTAGAATGTAGACAACACGAACCAGAGATATCATGTTTTCTGTGGTCAACTTGATTTAATTTGGATATATATTCCTGCATTTAAGACCTGCAACACATTCAGGGTTAGTAATTAGTTTAAACAAATAATTAACGATGTTATTACAATCAGGTGATTGTAATCATGATTTGGTACTTAAACAGTATCCAATAAAGGCTTTGAGGAGCAAAGATGGGCGGAGGATCTCCAGTTTGTCAAAAATGCATGAGGACATTTGTGAAATCTTTTGAAACCCCAAAGAAAGATTGGAAGGGATTTGCATATTTCTCTCACTACGGTGCGTAAAATGGTTTAAGCAGTCTAGAGGAATTTCAGTGCGTAAAGGGCAAGGGTGCAAACCTAAGATGAAGATCCCTGAGCACTGATCCCTCAGACAGCACTGCATCAGTAATTCATTCATCAATAGATGATATAACCACATGGGTAAGGGACTATTATAGGAAACCTTTGTGAAGCTCTACAGTATGGAGTTAAATACACAAAAACACACTTAAATCTTTACTGTGCAAAAAAAGAAGCCTTATGTTAACTTTGTCCAGATGTGTGGTTGACTTCTCTGGTCTGTAGGCATCTGGCTTGGACCACTACAGTGTTAATGTGTAGTGGTCAGACCAATCAGTATTCCACATCATCTTTTTTGAAGAAGTGGAAGCCATATTCTCTGGACCAAAGACAAAAGCATCATCCCGACTACTATCAGCAACACCTCCATAAACCAGGATCTGTCATGGTCTGGGGTTTTGTCTGTGTCACACTTCTGTGATGCAGCATTAATGCAGAAAAAATAGACTATTTTAGGACAGCATATGCTGCCTTCAAGATGACATCTTTTCCAGGGACGTCTATGCATGTTTTAACAAGTCAGTTCAAGACCACATTCTTCACCTTACAACGGCACAGCTGCAGAAGAAGAGTACGGATACTGGACTGGCCTGCCCGCCATCCTGACCTGTCTCCAACAGATAACGTGTGGAGAATTTTGAAAGAAAAAATGTGAGGACCCCAAACCTTTGAACAACTTAAGACATATTTACATGAAGAATGAGACAAAATAACATCTGAAATCAGTTGTCAAAATGTCTTCTACGTGTTGTGGGAAGGAATAGCAACATTACTAAGTAGTAAATAAATGCTTTTGCTTCCCAACTGTTTTTTTTAGGGGGGTTTTTTTTTTAGTTATGTGTTGCAGGTCTAAAATGCAGGATTGGATAATCATCATCTGCAATAAAATAGAAGCCAAAGGAAAAGTAAGAATCAGTGTGTTATTTTATTCACTTATCTATTTATTGATTTGCATTTTCCATCCCGTCCCACTTTTTGCTCATTTGAGGCTGTAAAAACTAATGAATTGAATCTTTCACACACTCAGAAAGTCTGCTCTGACCTTGAAATTACTAAATGTTGGGGCTGATCTGCAAAAGTAGACTGAACCAGAATCTGTTTATTTAAAGAGTAGGCATGTTTTGCATATTGTCCAATTGAGAGTGTAAATTGAAACAATGAACATTTCTGAAAAAACAAAAAACAAAAAAAAAAACAAAAAACAAACAAACAAACAAACAAACAACAACAAAAAAACAAATAAGTGTTTTCAAAATGAAAATTTTGCAAATTTTTGGTCATTGCTGATGTAAACAAACCTTCAGCAGTTCATTTTTTCTGCAGCAGACACTATGAGTCCTAGTTCCTTAATTAACTTTTAAAAAGACAGAAAAGCTGATGAGCTTCATATTTAAGAAACATTTTAGTCATTCGTGATGTCAAACACAAACTTGAGAACTCCTCGCCGTCAAGGTTCATAAAAAATAAAAGACTTTTTTAATTGGAATGAAGGACTGTCATTTTTTTCTGCAGGAACAAGAGGAAATTTTGCATTTTAGTTTGAACAGAATAGTAAGTTTTTTCCTTTATTACATAAAATTTGTAGAATTATTGCTCAAATGTTCCCGTCTGTGTTTGCGATTAAATTTATTTTAACACCTACTTTTGATTGAACAAAAATACTGAACTGAAATACTGAAATTATGCAATTACAGTCTGCTGTTCCACACCTGTCCACTAGGTGGACACATAAGGAGCTGCCTCTTCTCCCAGTGTCAGTTTCCAGAGAACATTGTCAAGGCAAAAATCAAAGTAAAAAAAAATCATAATAAAAAGTGTTTTATAGATTTCCCTCAATAAAACAGATCCAAAGTTCAAACTTTATTGGTGATTGCAGAAGGTGATGAGTTTTTTCATCCTCCAGATGTTGTAACAGACATTTTTATGAGTAGCAGTATTTGAATTTGCTGTATAAAATTCCAGGACAGGTTTACTTCACAAACACTTTTCCTCACTTGATGTTTAAAACCCTGAGACAAATGAAGCTGAGAATCCCGAAGAACCACAAATGCCGCGGTCCAACCACAAACATACAACTACAATAAATCTGTCGTTTTTATAGTAACATGGGGAAAATTCATCAATGTGCTACAATTTTTTTTTTTTTTTTTTTACTGGAGTGTGTATTTGTGTGTGTAAAGTGTGAGTTTGTGTGATCAGATGTCCTTCAGGTCCTTCTGGATGTTCCACAGTGTCTCGGCGCTCTTCCTGAGCTGAGCCACCTCGCCATCTGTCAGCGTCATGTTGACCACGCTGTTCACGCCGCTGCTGTTCAGAACACACGGCAGCGACAAGAAGACTTCATCGCTAATACCGTACATGTCCTGAAAAAGTACACACACACACACACACACACACACACACACACACACACACACACACACACACACACACACACACACACACACACACACACACACACACACACACACACACACACACACACACACAAATATAACAAAAGTCTATTCTAAAAAAGATGGTTGTATGAAAATAATGCGTTGAAATTCTGGGCTTCGACCGCCAATTCAGCGGGAAACTAAAGTATCTTCAGAGCATTGGAGTGTGTTGTTGGTTCTGACCTTCACCATGGTGGACACAGGGTGGACGCGGCTCATGTTTTTCACAATGCTCTCAGTCAGGTCGGCCACGCTCAGGCCGATGGCCCAGTTGGTGAAACCCTTCAGCTTGATGACTTCGTACGCGCTGAAACACAATGTGCAGTTACTGCCTCAACGTATACTCAAAAGTATGTATCATAGAGCTGGTGTTCCATCATCTAACGTTTATTTGTAGGCCTCGATGGGACAAGGAGTTGACCTGCCAATACGCAGAACTGGGTTTGATTCCGTGTTCTTTGAGAAGACGCTTCACCCACTTACCTACGTGTCCCACCTTGGCTGGTGAAGTGACCTACAATGAAGTTGTGTCCTGCCCAGAAAATCTTAGACTCTCATCGACTTCACGCGCGAAATCTGGTGATAAGTACTGGTGCCAAGAGACCACATGGACTGCGTAGAACCTTTTCAGTTAAGTCTCCATTTGCTACAGCTGTATTTATATTTGCAAGCTGTTTTTCTTTTTTACTTTCACTTTTGATACTCTGTGTGCTTCTTACCCTGTGTGCTGCTATACAATGCTGCTGGAACCTCAATTTCCCTGAGGGAGTCTTCCCAAGGGATCAATAAAGTTCTAATCTAATCTAATCTTTCCTTTTGTATCTTTGTTCATCAATTGAATGAAACAGTGCAACATTAAACAACAACAAGAATTACCATATTTTCCAAAGTATAAATCGAACCTGTAAAAAAAACGCCTCTTAAAAAAAGAAAAACAAACAAACTCATATATAAGTCGTACCTTTTGTGCATCATTGTAGTGTACTTTTTATAATTGGCATTTATTCTTTTATTACTGGAGTTTATTTTGTTTAGCGCTTTCTTTCCTGGGAAAGTCTTATATAAATATTTAATATAAATTACTATTATGAATGACAAACTTGTGATTTTTCAGTTTATAAGTTGCACAGGAGTATACGTGCAAACTAGTAAAATAAAAGCCGGACGTACACTCTGGAAAATACGGTTTGGAGTACAGGGGTCGAGAACTGTATTGTTGCCTTCTTGTGCATCGTTTAATTTCCAGGAAATAGCTTAAGAAGCGTGCTCTGAGACCACAATATCCCCCGCTGACAAATGCTGTTTTGGTATAAGTGCTTTCTACTTTTTAATAACATTTCAAGATATGTGATAGTTGATTTCAGAATGCAGACACCAACTCATGAAACTGACAGTGTCTAGGTTTGGTAATCAAGGGCCATATCTCTGTCATTCTTGTACAATATTCCAATATGCGTATTATCAATATATAACAAGGACTTATACCAAATTACACAAAATTCCTCCTAAAACTGTGAGAGGAATTGATTTCAGAATGTAGGCACCCACTTATGAAAGTCTGGAAGTGCTTTGGTGCCCAATACTTTAAAACCAGCTTCATTCAGCATCAAACCAGGTCCCAATAACCCCACGTTACTTTTGAACTGGGTCTATGTGCTTACAAAGTAATTTTTTGACAGTCTTGGCTCAGGTAGCAGTTGTACGGCTCCGAGTGACTGAACGAGACCGGTGAGAGAAAGCGCATTTGTTTCTGGACATATTTAAACTTATTTACTTCTGAGCATGACTGATGTTGTGCAGTGTGCCTCAGGGCAGCCTACCTGTCCACCACGGCCTTATGAGTGGCTTTCCACTGCTCCTTGTCAGCATCAGTGCCAATCTCAGGATTCAGCTTCTGCAGGTTGACTCCTGCAACATTTGCACCACTCCACACAGGTACTGGAAAGAAACACACACGCCAGTGAACGGTGAACTGCAAAGACCCAGGAAAGTAGCAGGCTGTTTCGGGTGTGTTTCCTGTGTCTACTCACCGCTGGTATCTCCATGTTCACCCAGCACCCAGCCATTGAAGGAGCTGGCATGGATACCGAGGCGTTCAGCCATCAGGAAGCGGAAGCGGGCAGAGTCTAGGTTGGTGCCACTACCAATAACACGGTGTTTAGGAAAGCCGCTGAGCTTCCAGGTGACGTACGTCAGGATGTCAACTGTGGAAGGATCATTAAAAAGAACACAGACTCAGGCCTGGGAGCACGTGCTGGGCCCACACGTCCACCACACTATGGAACCACCTTGGGTCCTGAACAGCAGCCACTCGTGTGCAGAAAAAACATCTATCTACTACAAGGTGAAACGTGGGCACGTCCTTGACCTTCTCCAGATGCTGGGGTCCTCAACACTGAGGCACATGCGTACTGGATCAGACAGACAAACGCACCACAATGTCAGCGATCCTCCTTATTCTCCCTCAACAGCTACAAAGTTATTACAGTGGTGCCCAGTGATCCGGCAAAGAGATCTGGTACAGATTCTCCTACACGGAATATAACTCGAATATCAAATATACACGGAGTACAAAGAAACACCTCGATGTACTGACTCATACCATAATGAGTATTTTAACGCATGAACTAAGAGCCCTGAGGGTATTTTACCATATCTTAAGAAATTCCCCTTTTAAAATACTTTCATTTAGTATAATGCTCATGTGCTGCATATCAAAATGTTCAGAACAATCTCAGCTTTCTGGACTGTGTATATGCATATAGAGTTAAATATCCTCTATCACACTGCTAAGTCAACTCCATCACAGTGTAAAATCAACTCTTATTGGAGTAGAAACACTTGATTTGACAAGACGGTAGCGCTGATTTAACTCTGTAATAGAGTGTATTTTATTCTGTTTAGACTGGCACCAAATCTTGTCCCGGCAGAGTATATTTTACTCCGCAAAATTTACTGTGTAGATGAGATCTATTCATAGGAATATGATGAAACGTTGACCAGAATGGAGAAGAGCGTCATTAAATCTTAAACTCGGCTACAATGGAAATACTTCATGATGTAAACATGCGTATGTGTGCATTCACCAGGGTTGGACACCACAATCAGGGTGCAGTTGGGGCTGTATTTGATGATCTGGGGGACGATGGACCTGAACACATTGACGTTTCTCTGCACCAGGTTCAGGCGGCTCTCGCCCTCCTGCTGGCGAACACCAGCCGTCAGCACAACCAGGCGAGAGTTGGCTGTTACTGCATAGTCTGTAGGAAAGGAAACATTGAGGATATCCTGCGTGATTTAGTTCTGTACCATGTGATCATTTAGCCAGAGGTCACGTGACTGTGAATCGCTGCTCAGGTGCGATGTTGCCAGGTACAGTTTTTGAAGGCTCTTCAAAAACTGCTCTCAGTCAGCAAAATAAAATTCAAAACCTCCCAATCTGGCAACTCTGCTCTGCTGCACCCAGGGACTTACATACTTGGTAATGTCAGATTGCACATTGTTTAAAAAAAAAACAATTGTAGAAGATAAAAAAGAAAAAGTGAAATGACACTTTTTTTGTAGTTTCTTAAGTAAAATAAAGCTCCAAAACACCTCAGAGTCTACAACTACCCCTGGATGGAACACCAGTTCATCACAGATGACTTCTCCAGTCAAAGGTGGAACCCATTTCCAGCTGGGTGGACCAGCTGATATGCTTTGACTAGTTCAGGGACAAATGGAAAATGTGCAATACTTTGGGTCCAGAAGACCAGGATTGGGAAGCACTGGACTTGCTAACAAACCAACAAACAGATGTAGACCAAAACATTAAGACCTTACGTGGTAAATTTTATCACTGTGCCACCAAGTAAATACAAAAACTATTGCGGATGAATTTGCCCCTTTCATGCATCAATGTTTAATCCCATGAATCAAAATGCTCTTTAACTTCAGTTTGACTTTAAGTGTTAAGTTCTCAGACCTTTGTCAGCAACTATCTTGGATGTCTTCAGGAAGAGGCTGCCGTGCTGCAGGTCCATCATCTCTCCTTTTAGACGGTCTTCGATGACATCTACCAGAGCCAGTTCATCAGCGAGTTCCTGCATGGGGAGAGAAGACCTTCATTCTGTAGAAGACTCCAAGAGCAGGACAAAAAAAGACCACCCGAGTGGGAAGGTGATGGACTGGATGTGGTTTTATGACTTTGCCAAGGATGCCATGGATTCTTATCGTGGCTTTCCAGATTGGGTATTTGAGTAGAAATTTTGTGCCACTTTCAAACGCAGGCCGATTTCTTTCTGTTATCTCCGAGGCTTCATCGTTGCCTCTGAGACTGCTTTGGTCTCGCTAACATCTTGTTCAGTCGTGTCTACTCCTTTAGCAAAAAGGAGACACACTGCCAGACAACCTTATAAAACTAAACATAACACTTATCATTTAATAGCAAAAATATAATGACTTCTTTGTTTTTATCGGCAGACTGCAAACAGCTTTACAGGTGCACACTGCCACCTACTGTACTGGAGTATGTGGTGAAGACTGCTAGCGGATTCAAAGGGAGATGGTGATGTAACTGTTGTGTGGGCCGCTGAAGAGGAGGTACTGCTGGCCCACCACCACCAGAGGGCGCCCTGCCTGGAGTGCGGGCTCCAGGCACCAGAGGGCGCTGCCACCTCTTTGGGAGCAGCCTGGGTGACAGCTGTCACCCATCACCAGACTCAGCTGTTCCACTCAGCACAGAGGTATATCAGGAGGACGGCGTCTCCACCTCAGTGCCGAGATATCGCCTTACGTTGAGGTAACGTTCTCTGCACTAATACTCTGATTAACTGGCTAAAAGCTTTGTTAAACCTTTGCAGGACAGCTGCTTATTGTGTGCTAAATTGCTTGGAGAAGTACTCACCTTTCTGCAGTATTGACATGAGGTGGAGTCAGCTTCTTCCCTTTCTGTGTACTGGGTGCAGCCGCACCCACACCTGTGTGTTTGTTCTCTTGCCAGCAGTACCGGATCCGACGAGCGGAGGCAGTGGCCACCTGGGAGTTTGGGACTTGGCGGTTCCAGTATTTCCAGGGTTCGGTGGCAGGGGAAATCTGGGTGGTTCCGGCTCGACTTGGACGGACGTCTCCTACCTTCGAGCCTGCCCACATGACACCAGTGGAATTCGGTGCAAACCCAAATTGTCAATTGTTGTATTGGTTGTGCATTTTCACAACAGTAAAACTTGTTATTTACTTTCTCCATTGTCCGTTCATTGCGCCCCCTGTTGTGGGTCCGTGTTCCAACACTTTCACAACAGGATATCTCGGCCAGCGTCATGGACCCCGAGGGGCGTCAACCGGCTGTTGAACGGCCAATGGAAGACCAAGGCGCGGCGGAGGCTTCGGGAGGGGTAATCGGTGAGTTGCAGCGGATTCTCACCGCTTTCACCTCTCGGCTCGATTTAATGACCGAGCAGCATGTTCTCCTGAACCGCAGGGTGGAGGCTCTCGCCGCACAAGTGGAGGCGCGCCCTTCGGGCGCAGCTGCGGCTCTCCCTCCCGAGGACCCTGAGCGCGGGAGTGACGTTCCACTGGTCGTTCAACAGTCCCTTCCTCCGTCCCCAGAAGCATACATAAGCCCTCCAGAGCCGTACGGAGGCTGTGTGGAGACGTGCGCGGACTTTCTGATGCAGTGTTCGCTCGTCTTCGCACAGCGTCCCGTGATGTACGCGACTGATGCTAGCAAAGTAGCTTATGTGATAAATCTGCTTCGCGGGGAGGCACGCGCTTGGGCTACAGCGCTCTGGGAGCAGAACTCACGGCTCCTTCATACATACGATGGGTTTGTACGGGAGCTCAGAACGGTGTTCGATCATCCCAATAGAGGAGAGTCCGCTTCAACCGCACTACTGTCAATAAGACAGGGGCGTCGGAGCGCAGCTGCCTATGCAGTCGCCTTCCGCATCGCGGCGGCGAGATCCGGCTGGAATAGCACTGCCCTCCGCGCTGCCTTTGTAAACGGACTGTCACTGGTCCTAAAAGAGCACCTGGTGGCTAAGGATGAACCGCGGGATTTAGATGGGCTCATCGATCTAGTTATACGACTCGACAACCGGTTAGAAGAACGCCGTCGGGAACGAGGCGAAGGGCGTGGCCAGGCACGCGTCATCCCTCTCCCTTCCGGGTCCGATCGAGCTCCGCCCTCCCCACGCTCCTCTGTTCCTGCGCTCCGTGCGCCTATGGCTCCCCCTGCTGACGAGGCTATGGACACGAGCAGGGCAACATTTAGGGCACCTGGAGCACAAAGGAGGCGGGCCCACGGAGCTTGTTATGTTTGTGGCTCAAGTGAGCATCTCGCAAACGACTGCCCCGAGCGGTTAAACTCCAACGCCCGCCCCTAGAGACTGGGCCAGGGGTGGGCCAAAATATTCACGTGGGACACACCCACATTGCTACACGACTCCCAGTCACGATCCTGTTTGAGGATTCAACCCTGAAGGCCCCAGCACTGGTGGACACGGGCTCTGAAGGGAATCTGCTTGACAGTAGATGGGCCAGGGAGATAGGGCTCCCTCTGGTGGCTCTTACCTCGCCTGTGCAGGTTCGGGCGCTAGATGGCTCCCTACTCCCACCAATCACACATAAGACACCTCCAGTAACTCTGGTGGTGTCAGGTAACCACCGGGAGGTGATCGAGTTCTTTGTGACTCAGGCCACCTCCCGTGTGGTTTTAGGGTTTCCATGGATGCTAAAGCACAATCCCCGGATCGATTGGCCGTCCGGGGTAGTAGTTCAGTGGAGCGAAACCTGCCATCGGGAGTGTCTAGGTTCCTCGGTTCCTCCCGGCTCCCAAGCTAAGGAGGAGGTCCGAGTCCCGCCCAATCTGAAGGCGGTGCCGGCGGAGTACCATGACCTCGCTGACGTGTTCAGCAAGGATCTGGCTCTCACGCTTCCTCCCCACCGCCCGTATGATTGTGCCATTGATTTGGTTCCAGGCAGTGAGTTCCCGTCCAGTAGACTGTACAACCTCTCACGGCCGGAGCGTGAATCAATGGAGACCTACATCCGGGACTCGTTAGCTGCCGGGTTGATCCGGAATTCCACCTCTCCGATGGGTGCTGGTTTCTTTTTTGTGGGTAAAAAGGATGGCGGGCTTCGTCCATGCATTGATTACAGGGGGTTGAACGAGATCACGGTTCGCAACCGATACCCGTTGCCCCTATTGGATTCGGTGTTCACCCCCTTGCATGGAGCCAATATCTTCACCAAACTTGATCTTAGGAATGCGTATCATTTGGTTCGGATCCGGAAGGGAGACGAATGGAAGACGGCTTTTAACACCCCGTTAGGTCACTTTGAGTACCTGGTCATGCCGTTCGGTCTCACTAATGCTCCCGCGACCTTCCAAGCGTTGGTAAATGATGTCCTGCGGGACTTCCTGCACCGGTTCGTCTTCGTGTATCTGGACGATATACTCATCTTTTCCCCGGATCCTGAGACTCATGTCCGGCATGTCCATCAGGTTCTGCAGCGGTTGTTGGAGAACCGCCTGTTTGTGAAGGGCGAGAAGTGTGAATTCCACCGCACTTCTTTGTCCTTCTTGGGGTTTATCATCTCCTCTAACTCCGTCGCCCCTGATCCGGCCAAGGTTGCGGCGGTGAGAGATTGGCCCCAACCCACAAGCCGTAGGAAGCTGCAACAGTTCCTCGGTTTTGCTAATTTCTATAGGAGGTTCATTAAGGGCTATAGTCAGGTAGTTAGCCCCCTGACAGCCCTGACCTCACCAAAAGTTCCCTTCACCTGGTCGGATCGGTGCGAAGCCGCGTTCAAGGAGTTGAAACGGCGCTTCTCGTCTGCACCAGTTCTGGTGCAGCCCGATCCTAGCCGCCAGTTAGTGGTTGAAGTGGATGCCTCGGACTCAGGGATAGGAGCGGTGCTCTCCCAGAGCGGGAAGACCGATAAGGTCCTTCACCCGTGTGCCTATTTTTCTCGCAGGTTGACCCCCGCTGAACGGAACTATGACGTCGGCAATCGGGAACTCCTTGCTGTGAAAGAGGCCCTCGAAGAGTGGAGACATCTGTTGGAGGGAACAGCCGTGCCATTCACGGTTTTCACTGACCATCGGAACCTGGAGTACATCAGGACCGCCAAGCGGCTGAACCCCAGGCAAGCCCGCTGGTCGCTGTTCTTTGGCCGTTTTGACTTCCGGATTACCTACCGTCCCGGGACCAAGAATCAGAGGTCGGATGCATTGTCCCGGGTGCACGAAGACGAAGTCAAAACGGAACCGTCGGATCCCCCGGATCCCATCATCCCGGAGTCCGCTATCGTGGCCGCCCTCACCTGGGACGTGGAGAAGACCGTCCGGGAGGCCCTGACCCGTGTCCCGGACCCCGGAAACGGTCCAAAGAACAGACTATACGTCCCACCAGAGGCTAGGGCTGCGGTCCTGGACTTCTGTCACGGTTCCAAACTCTCCTGTCACCCAGGGGTGCGAAGGACCGTGACAGTCGTCCGGCAACGCTTCTGGTGGGCATCCCTGGAGGCCGATGTCCGGGACTACGTCCAGGCCTGTACCATCTGCGCCAGGGGCAAGGCCGACCACAGGAAGACCTCAGGGCAGCTACAGCCACTGCCCGTGCCTCATCGCCCCTGGTCCCACATCGGTCTGGACTTCGTCACGGGTCTCCCGCCGTCCCAGGGAAACACCGTCGTCTTCACGATAGTGGACTGTTTCTCCAAGGCGGCCCACTTCGTGGCCCTCCCGAAGCTCCCAACGGCCCAGGAGACAGCGGACCTCCTGGTCCACCACGTCGTCCGTCTGCATGGCATACCATCAGACATCGTCTCCGATCGCGGTCCCCAGTTCACCTCACATGTCTGGAGGAGCTTCTGCCGGGAACTGGGGGCCACGGTCAGCCTCTCGTCTGGGTACCACCCCCAGACCAACGGGCAGGCAGAGCGGGCGAATCAAGAACTGGAGCAGACACTTCGCTGTGTGACAGCCGCGCACCCGACGGCCTGGAGTACCCACCTGGCCTGGATCGAGTACGCCCACAACAGCCAAGTGTCATCAGCCACCGGCCTCTCCCCGTTTGAGGTGTGCTTGGGGTATCAGCTCCCCTTGTTTCCGGTGGTTGAGGGAGAGGTCGGTGTGCCCTCGGTCCAGGCCCACCTACGGAAGTGCCGTCGGGTGTGGCGGGCCGCCCGCTCTGCCTTGTTGCAGGCCCGGACGAGGGCGAAGAAACATGCAGACCGGCGGCGAGCCCCGGCCCCCAAGTATCGTCCTGGGCAGGAGGTCTGGTTGTCCACCAAGGACATTCCTCTACAGGTTGACTCTCCAAAACTCCAAGAACGGTACATCGGACCTTATAAGATCCTCAAGGTCATCAACCCCGTCGCAGTGAGGCTCCAGCTTCCGGCCTCACTGCGGATCCATCCAGTCTTCCATGTTTCCCGGATCAAGCCTCTTCACACCTCACCCCTCTGCACCCCGGGTCCGACGCCGCCTCCTGCCCGGATCATCGACGGAGCACCGGCTTGGACTGTCCGCCGGCTCCTTGACGTCCGTCGGATGGGCCGGGGTTTTCAGTATCTGGTGGACTGGGAGGGGTACGGACCCGAGGAGCGCTCCTGGGTGAAGAAGGGCTTCATCCTGGACCCGGCCCTCCTGGCCGACTTCTACCGTCGCCATCCGGACAAGCCCGGTCGTGCGCCAGGAGGCGCCCGTTGAGGGGGGGGTCCTGTTGTGTGGGCCGCTGAAGAGGAGGTACTGCTGGCCCACCACCACCAGAGGGCGCCCTGCCTGGAGTGCGGGCTCCAGGCACCAGAGGGCGCTGCCACCTCTTTGGGAGCAGCCTGGGTGACAGCTGTCACCCATCACCAGACTCAGCTGTTCCACTCAGCACAGAGGTATATCAGGAGGACGGCGTCTCCACCTCAGTGCCGAGATATCGCCTTACGTTGAGGTAACGTTCTCTGCACTAATACTCTGATTAACTGGCTAAAAGCTTTGTTAAACCTTTGCAGGACAGCTGCTTATTGTGTGCTAAATTGCTTGGAGAAGTACTCACCTTTCTGCAGTATTGACGTGAGGTGGAGTCAGCTTCTTCCCTTTCTGTGTACTGGGTGCAGCCGCACCCACACCTGTGTGTTTGTTCTCTTGCCAGCAGTACCGGATCCGACGAGCGGAGGCAGTGGCCACCTGGGAGTTCGGGACTTGGCGGTTCCAGTATTTCCAGGGTTCGGTGGCAGGGGAAATCTGGGTGGTTCCGGCTCGACTTGGACGGACGTCTCCTACCTTCGAGCCTGCCCACACGACACCAGTGGAATTCGGTGCAAACCCAAATTGTCAATTGTTGTATTGGTTGTGCATTTTCACAACAGTAAAACTTACTTACTTTCTCCATTGTCCGTTCATTGCGCCCCCTGTTGTGGGTCCGTGTTCCAACACTTTCACAACAGTAACAGTTGCACACTGAACTGTGGTGCTGACAATCCGGGTTTGTTTCCCAAATCACAGCCGAGATCCCAAATGTCACTATCAGATCTGAGTGTCATACTGTTTCCAGCAGTGCGAACTAGGGCTGCCACAAACGACTATTTTGATAGTCGACTAGTCAACGATTATTTTTGCGATTAGTCGACTAGTCGGATCATACATAATTTCCTAAATTAAGGTCTGCAGCATTTTCCGAGAAACGTCGGGATGAAAACATGAACATTTCCAAATCAGTGACTATTTCTTAGACTTTATTTACATCAATCAAACAGAAATACAAACAGTGTGGTACTTTATAGTAAATCTGTGTCAGGTAGGCAGT
Source organism: Thalassophryne amazonica (assembly GCF_902500255.1). NCBI lineage: Eukaryota > Metazoa > Chordata > Actinopteri > Batrachoidiformes > Batrachoididae > Thalassophryne > Thalassophryne amazonica. The sequence goes on from NC_047124.1 coordinate 6,748,497, forward strand.
TCTCAAAAACTAAATGTCCATGCTGGAAGGAGACAAGTGAGGGAAGCCACCAAGACACAACTCTGGAAGAACTTTTGACTTCTGTGAGTGGAGAAACTGGGAGTAGTGCAACATTTTTATTTTTATCTTCATTATACTATAGTCCCAACTTTTTCTGATTTGTGGTTGTTTCTGTTGCATTTCTGAAATTACAGAACTGCTATAAAGAAAAGTGTGAACATTTTATTGTGTTTTAAACCTTTGTGGAGCAAATGCAAACACCAAACTCTTATAAAGAAGGAAAAAATACACGGATATGTGCAGGAAAACTTTGATATAAACTGAACAGAACAATGCAGGCTGATTTGACTCTGCATATTTTTTGTATAAATAAATCAGAATAAAATAAGAGGTAACTCACTTTGAAATGAATAAAACATATAGCTGCAGCTTATAATAACTTTGAAAAATAAAAATCAGCAGCTTGTATTTTTATTTTGACTCCAGTTCATTTTAGTGTGATGAAGTCATTTTTTTCTCCTCACCAGTCACGTTTTGTGCTTGAACACTACATTAAGCTTAAGACTGAAAAATCAATACCTTTGGAAAATAACAGCTGTTAAAGTTCAGAGTTCTCACCTGCTTTTTGTGATCTGTGCCTCTGAACATCACTGCAGCTTCTCCACAGCAGGGTTTTTTTTAACCCGTGAATGCATAATTTTTCCTCAGTTCATTTATATATTCTTATTTTTAAAGGATGTTTTAAGGATATTTGACTGTTTATTTCATCTCATGATCTCATAAATTCAGTATACGACATGCACATGGTGTGAACAGGACAGTGTCATCAGAAAGAACACCGGTAGAGAAAGAGCATCGGCCGTCTTATCCAAATTTGAACATTCAAATGACGGCAGGACGGCTCGCTGCCTAAAACTATGAATTGAGAGAAAAACAAAAACTTAAATAAAATAAACGACTTGTCAACTACTAAATTAGTTGTCGACGGTTTCATTAGTCGACGTTGTCGTGACTAGTCAACTAGTTGTGGCAGCCCGAGTGCGAACTGTGAAATGGGATGTTGGGGAGGTGGAAACATGCATACCGTGGGCCCTTCTGGAAGTAAGCATAGTGTTTGGCTACCCACCTTAAATATAAACCGTCACTCTTTACCCAATGTCGCATAACTTTCCTGCGAGGATGAATTTAGTGAATCATTCATTCATTATCTGCTTGGAAAATAAGTGTTGGTGGAACTTACCCGCAGCAGGATGCTGATGGCACAGGCCATGCCCACCTGACCCACTCCAACCACTGTCACCTTGTTTCTGGGTGGATCCGCTGGACTGGTAACCAGCGGGCTGATCAGCTTTGGCAGCACTGACATGATGAGGACTAAAGAGACAAACAGTGAGTCACTGAGGCAGTTTTAAGCTCTATTCAGACTGAATGGGCCTCATAAGGGGAGGTGAAGCAAAGTAATTTTACTTCAACATGTCTAATATTTATGGCCAATATGCACAGGATAAGGAAAATTGTTATAAATGACAGAGACGAGAGTGGCTACACAATCAACAGCTCTGGTTTACAGTTGCCACACCTCAAAACTCAATCAATCAATAAATTACGCGGAGACCCGAGGCACTGACATGAACACTGATTTCAGAGACTATAACCATCATATGTGCAAACAAATTTATACAGAAATTCCACATAAAAAAAACATAAGTGAGAATGTCAAATCTCTGCTGTCTGCGGTAAAATTATCTTCCAATTATTTCTTTAAGTGCGTCCATACTTGTGATAAATGGAGAGGTGATGGTCTAGTGGTTAAGCTGCTGGGCTTGAGACCAGAGGATCCTCAGTTCAAATCCCAACCAGACCGGAAAATCACTAAGGCCCCATTGGGCAAGATCCTTAATCCCCTAGTTGCTCCCGGTGTGTAGTGAGCGCCTTGTATGGCAGCACCCTGACATCTGGGTGAATGTGAGGCATTATTGTAAAGCGCTTTGAGCATCTGATGCAGATGGAAAAGCGCTATATAAATGCAGTCCAAATAGTGGGAAAATCCTTTTCCACAAGATACTGTTGATGTGCCTATAAGAAATTAACATAATTTTTTTTTAAATTACAATCTTAACTATTCCTAAGAATGCAGGATGTTTGTTTTATTGCTGTTCTGACATTATGTTGAGCACGTTGCAATTTTTTTTAAATTTTATTTTAAAGTCCTCTATAAATAAATGACTATTAAGGAAGCGGTGCTCAGAACTTTATCTCGACTTCTACAGTTTCACAAATGCAGCTAATAATAGGGTAAGAATTGAAGTTAGTTAATGTACTTCACAAATGGGCTTTGGTGTCCACACACTTTGTGTGTATGTGTGTGTGTGTGTGTGTGTGTGTGTGTGTATCAGCTGCAGCACTGAGGCACAGTTCATTTCCTATCAAGGTCAAAACGGTGGAATAAGGGGGAGGGGCTCTGTTCCCAAAAACAGGGAAGAATGTGTGGCTGAAACAAGTGCGTCACGTGACCCATCTGTACTGATGATAAGCCGTTTTCATTGTTATGACCTTATGTTCACCTACACATAGCCAACAGAAATGAAACACTTAAATAATCTTAAAGGTGGCAGATAAATTCTGCACATCAAAAGACAAAAGAGGTAAATATTTTAATTGTTTTTTCTTTCAGGATGATCAAGAAGCGGAATAAAGAACCCTAAGCATGCCAGAGCCTTTATAGTCCATCAGCCAGTCATCAATTCTGAGCACATCAGTACCACAACCTACACAAAAATGTATGAACGCCATCCCAGGGTGGTAGATATAGCCAGGTAGAGGTCAATGAAGGGTTACGTAGAGGTCAAAATTTAAAAATGCTCCAATCATGTTAAAAAATATACCACATTATTTGTCTGATCATAATGATTCCGAAAAGGTAGAATTTGGACTAACTATGATTTAATGTTAAGGAGTTATGGGGTGAAAATAGCAAAAAATGTGACAAAGGTCAATTTAAGTTTGCACAGGGGTCAAAATTAAAGTTGCTCCAATTTCAGTGAAAAATTATTCAAATTAGTGGTTGAAATAACAGAATTAATAAAGTGAATAGTTTTGACTGTGTTGAATAAGCATTCAACACAGTCAAAACTATTCACCTTGTTCTAATATTGAGTTTGAACTAATTTCACAACTTAAAATCCATAATTTTGAGTTTTAACTAACATCAATAACCTTGACTTGTAACTAGCTTCATTTATCCACAATCTTGAGTTTGAACTAATTTAACAACTTGAAATCCATCATCTTGAGTTTTAACCAATTTAATTTAACTTGAAATCCATCATCTTGAGTTTTAACCAATTTAATTTAACTTGAAATCCATCATCTTTAGATAATCTTGAGTTTGAACTAATTTAACTTGAAATCCATAATCTTGAGTTTGAAGTAATTTAAATTAACTTTAAATCAACAATGTGCAGTTTTAACACTTGAAATAAACGTGATAAAACACAAACGTGACCTGAAGTAAACTTTCAGTTCGATTCACTCTGTTTTATTTTCGCCGCTGTTCAGTTAAAATTGAACCTGCAGTGAATACTATTTTACTGCTGCCCGTTTTAAACGAATAATTTAAAAAAAGAGAAGAATAATATTTTTTAAAGGACAAAGTTAACGACTTTACGCGACATTCGAGACTAAAAACCGAGAGAAAATGGTCGCGCGCAGCATCCAAGCGCGCTCACCGTCTCGCGCCGAACAGACACGCCAAAAAAGGACAAAATAATAGTAATAAAACAAATAAAATATAAAATGAAATAAAAAATAAACGAAAAGGTACTTCGATACTTACGTTTGTACAGTTGATGTCCGTTACTGATGCAGCAGAACGAGTAAAGTACACGAGCTGGTACCGAGTGTGAGAGACGGAGAACCCGGAGGGGGAGGGGGAGGAGGAGGAAGGGGGAAGGAGGGGGAGGAGGAGGGGGAGGAAGGGGGAAGGAGGGGGAGGAAGGAGAAGGGGGAAGGAAGAGGAGGATGAGGAATGAGGGGGAGGAGGAAGGAAGGGGAGGAGGGGGAAGAGGGAAGGAGGGGGAGGACGAGGGGGAGGAAGGGGAGGAAGGAAAAAGGGGGAAGGAGGAGGAGGATGAGGAATGAGGGGGAGGAGGAAGGAAGGGGAGGAGGGGGAAGAGGGAAGGAGGGGGAGGAGGGAGGGGGAGGAAGGGGGAAGGAAGGGGAGGAAGGAAAAGGGGGAAGGAGGAGGAGGATGAGGAATGAGGGGGAGGAGGAAGGAAGGAAGGAAGGGGAGAAGGAGGGGGATGAGGAGGGGAGGAAAGAGGGGGAGAAAGAGGAGGGGGAGGAGGAGGAAGGGGAAGCAGGGGGAGGAGGGGGTAGAGGAGGAGGAATAAAGGGGGAGGAGGAATGGGAATGTGGGGCTTGAGGAGGAGGAGGAAGAAGGGGGAGAAGGAGGAAAAGGAAGGAGGGGGAGGAGGAGGAGGAGGAGGAAGGAGGAGGGGGAAGGTGGAAGAGAAGGAGGAACAGGAAGAGAAGGGGGAGGAGGGGGAGGAGGAGGGGAGGAAGGAGTGGGAGGAGGAGGAAGGAGGGGGAGGAGGAGGAGGAAGGAGGAAGAGGGAAGGCGGGGGAGGAGGAGATAAGGGGAAGGAGGGGGAGGAGGAGGAAGGGGGAAGGAGGGCAGGAGGAGGAGGAGGAAGGGGGGGGGAGGGGGGAAGGAGGAGGAGGAGGAGGAAGGGAGAGGAGGAGGAGGAAGGGGTGGAGGAGAAGGAGGGAGGAGGGGAGGAAGGAGGAGGAGGAAGGGGGAAGGAGGAGGAGGAAGGGGGAAGGAGGGGAAGGAGGAGGAGGAGGAAGGAGGAGGAGGGGGAGGAGGAGGGGAGGAAGGAGGGGGAGAAAGAGGAGGGGGAGGAGGAGGAGGAAGGGGAAGCAGGGGGAGGAGGGGGTAGAGGAGGAGGAGGGGAAGGGGGAGGAGGAGGAGGAAGGGGGAAGGAGGGGCAGGAGGAGGAGGAGGAAGGAGAAGGGGGAAGGTGGAAGAGGAGGAGGAAGGGGGGAGGAGGAGGAGGAGGAGGAGGGGACGAAGGAGGGGAGGAGGAGGAAGGAGGAGGAGGAAGGGGAAGGAGGGGGAGGAGGAGGGGGAGGAGGAGGAAGGAGGAAGGAGGAAGGGGGAAGGAGGAGGAGGAAGGGGAAGGCGAAGGGAGGGAAGGCGGGGGAGGAGGAGATAAGGGGAAGGAGGGGGAGGAGGAGGAATGGGGAAGGAGGGGCAGGAGGAAGAGGAGGAAGGAGGGGAGAAGGAGGAGGAGGAAGGGGGAAGGAGGGGGAGGAGGAGGAGGAAGGAGAAGGGGGAAGTGGGGGAGGAAGGAGGAGGAGGAGGAAGGAGGAAGGGGGAAGGAGGAGTAGGAAGGGGGAAGGAGGGGAAGTAGGGGGAGGAGGAAGGAGAAGGAGGGGGGGGAGGAGGAGGGGAGGAAGGAGGGGGAGAAAGACGAGGGGGAGGAGGAGGAAGGGGAAGCAGGAATGGGGAATGTGGGGCTTGAGGAGAAGGAGGGAGAGGAAGGAGGAAGGTGGAAGAGAAGGAGGAAGGAGGAGGAGGAGGAGGAAGAGGAAGGAGGGAGAGGGAAGGCGGGGAAGGAGGAATGGGGAAGGAGGGGCAGGAGGAGGAGGAGGAAGGAGGGGAGAAGGAGGAGGAGGAAGGGGGAAGGAGGGGGAGGAGGAGGAGGAAGGAGAAGGGGGAAGGTGGAGGAGAAGGAGGAAGGAGGGGGAGGAGGAAGGGAGGAAGGATGAGGAGGAGGAAGGAGGAAGGGGGAAGGAGGAGTAGGAAGGGGGAAGGAGGGGAAGCAGGAGGAGGAGGAAGGAGAAGGAGGGGGGAGGAGGAGGGAGGAAGGAGGGGGGAGAAAGAGGAGGGGGAGGAGGAGGAAGGGGAAGCAGGGGGAGGAGGGGGTAGAGGAGGAGGAGGAGGAGGAATGGGGAATGTGGGGCTTGAGGAGAAGGAGGAAGAGGAAGGAGGAAGGAGGGGGAGGAGGAGGAAGGGGGAAGGTGGAAGAGAAGGAGGAAGGAGGAGGAGGAGGAGGAAGGAGGAAGGGGGAAGGAGGAGGAGGAGGTGTACAAGTGGAGGGGGTTGGACCTCGTAAGTACCTCAGCGTATCAGCTGTTGATTTTCCCTTTTTTTTTTTTTTTTAAAGGGGCATTTCCAGGGTGGGAAGACCACATTAACCAGTGAATCTCCAATGTGAGAAACAATTTTTTAAAAATGCTTGATAATTATTTATATTTGCATTTTACATGGATGATTTTTTTAACCTAATAAATCCAACCCATCAGTGATTTTTATCTCTTACATCGTCCAGTGCTTGCATGGACTCTGTGTTTAAGCAGGGCTGTTGAACCTCATGGTACCAGTTGGTGAGGAAAGTTCATGGGCCTTGACTAGGTACCAGGTTCTGTCATTAATGGAAAAGCAAAAAAACAAAAAAACAAAAACTGAATAGAGTCAAGCTGAGTCGTGCCAGAACTGTACAATGGCGTTTTGTGGTCCATGCTGTGAACGTTGTAGAATCAGTGGACGACCTGATTGAAGCACGTGAGAAGCCGAGTGTGTGTCTGTGCATCACAGAGTCTCGCATGTTCTTTCTGTTAAACTTTAGCTGAAATTTTGCATCAATTTTTTTTTGAAGAAAGTTCTTCTGTTACACTGGACCATGAACCTGTATAACAAGTGATGGGACACACAAAGGTTGCACAATACACAATTTCTGCAGTCACAGCCAGAGGAGTCTATAACCCCTTCAGAGAACACCAGGTCAACTCGTAGCACCCATTTGGTCACATTGTCGCACCTTGGTCAAATCATAGCACTTTTCATTGGTCATTGTTACAATGCAGTGCTCTGGGTGCAAAAAGGAAAAAAAAAAAACAATCACTTATTTAAACTTTTTAAGCCCTTAAAGGGTTAAAAGCTGAAAGTCCTTTCTGCAGTTATTTTATCAGCGTCACAGTGCTCCATTTATTCACAATCAGCGTTCACCACAGCCATCCTTCATCTCTTCAGCATCCAGTTAATGATCCACCAAGACAAAAAAAAAAAAAAAACTAACAACAACAACAACATGCCATTACTTATAAGCGACTGAGGTTACAAAGGCAGTGCTATGACATCATAGTTTCAGAATGGTTCTGCACGTTCAGTGTCTCTGTGATTGAACCCGACTATTATTTTGAAATATTTGTCCGAACCCAACCTGTTGATCAATGAAAAGTTCTACGATGCGACTGAGGTGCTGCCAGTTGACCAGTTGAGTGAGTGCTACAAGTTGGTAGGTGATACGTGTTCACTATACACCCTTCAGAGTTGCCTCGGTGTCTTGGTGGCTTCCCTCACTAGTCCCCTTCCAGTATGACCATATATCCAGATTGACCACATTCTCTTTGTATTTCTTCATGACTGATGGAAATGAAGTCCGAGATAATGTTCACACATCCATCCCCTGGACTGGTCCAAAGAAAACTGGCCATAAAAGAGATGATCTGTATTAATTAATGTCATTATTTTAGACAGATTTGCTGTCATGCGTCAGTCTTCTTCTGCATTTCTTCATGATTAGTTGAACTCATGTACAGGAGGTTATAAGACTGTATGCACGAGAGAAGTAATACTTTAAATAACACATTGTTTGTTAATGAAATGATGAAAACTGCATGTTCAGCTCCAGTGATCTTAGAAAAATGACAACACAAAGTGCTATAATTCATACAACAGCCACCTAATCGGACTACAGCTGAGAGTGACAGTTCTGTTTGCACTTTATGTAGGTGTTCCCGGATACAGGTGGACTTTCACCTGTAAATGACACATTCAGAACATTAAAGACGCCGTGTCGTAGCAGGTGATTAAAATATTTGTTTCAATATGCTGTGACCTGCACAAGCAACACTTTCGTGCTATATAAAAATTAAATATGCTATAAATAAATAAATAAATAAAAATAAAAATCCTGTGTCTCTGAGGCTCTGCAGCCCCTGTAAGATTAAATAATCACTAATCTGTGATTGCAAATGTTAAAAAAAAAGTATAGTGTATAGTGATTATTCCATAATATCGGTGTTATTCACCATCTTTTGTTTTGCAGCTTCTTTAGGGTTTTGTTTGTTGAACTGTCCAGTGAGAAACAGTAGACCTGCTGAGACCCTCTTTCCTTCCTTCCTTCCTTCCTTGCTCCCTTCAGGCTGATGCTTCAAAATCATAACACTGATTTCTGTAATTACATCTGAATAAAAAAGCGAGCTATGTCATCAGTACACATGTAGGACAGTCGTGCTGTAGGGGGCCTGGACTGGGGGGCTGCTCCAGGGGAAGCCGCCCCTCCCCCTCGCATGCAAATGCATGACAGCTTCCTGACTGTCATGCATTTGCATGTGATGTGAGGTATGCATGGTTTTTTTGGAGTGTGGGTGGGGCTTGGCCATGCTGGAGGCCGTGGTACCGATACCCACCAGGGTGCCTGCGTGCCTCCACCTGCATCATCATTTTAATTTTAAATCATTTCAAAGTGTATTTTCACTCACACTTCTTTCCTCACCCGGTGGTCCGTGGGTTGTGGGTGTGGTCCACATGAGTACAGAGAGATTATTTTGGCCAGTTGAGGGAGGGGCAGAGTCATCAGTGTGTTAGATAACTCAAAGGCCCCGCTCCCCTGATGCAGCTACACTCTCCACACTTCTCTCTTTATCTCTCCACGAGCAAACATCCTCTTGTTGCAGGCCTGATCTGGTTTGTGTCTGTCAGTAAACTGCAGCTTGTGTCTGTACGGCGTCTTACTGTTCACGTCGAGGTCAGCGTCTGTGTCGCAGTCGAGCTTCGTGCAGATTCAAACAAAAACTCTTTGCAGTCACGTCTATGTGTATTTAGACAGTGACACAATTTTTGTAACTTTGCATCAAAATCACCATGAAACAGTTAAGACGCCTTAAAGTCGACTTTCAGTCTTTCTATACAGACTCCCTCAATCGATTTTCAAAGCCCAGAAATTGTTTGACAGACTATATCAGGAATAGGATTATGCAAAATTTGACAGCTGGTTGTTTTTAGATGGGTGACGGATGCGTGGACATTTACGAGTAAACACATGTTGACCTTCTGTGGCCATGTTTGGAGAAACACCTTTTGTCTGTTCCATCAGCAGCTGCACAATTTCATTGTCGAACAGAGAAGGATTTCCTTGAAAAGAAAATGTAAAATTTCAGCTCCAGTTTGCCAGAAGGCATTTGGGAGACTTGAGCCTTGATGGAATCTGTTTTCTTGCTTGAAAATATATTTTTTTTTCCCAAATTAAATTTTATGAATCTATACATTTATTCTGTTTTTAAATGAATCAGAATCATAAACGTCAGTTTTCAGGCAGCCCTTTGTAATCTTTACCAACAAGGTCATCAGCAGTGGAAAGAATGTACACGGCTGGAATGCTGGACACACACAAAAAACAAAAAAAAAAACACAGGGCAGAGCTGCTGTACTTTTGTCACACAGAGAAAGGTCAGTCTGCTGTCCATGAATGGCATTTGGCCAAAAACCATGTACCCAACATCCACAAGAGCTGCAGGTAGAATGGAAGCTGTCAGGTCAGGTCAGGGTCAGGGTCAGGTCAGGGTCAGGACTGATACAGTATCACAAACAAAATCAGTTATTGTGTTGAACTGGTGCAAAAATAAGGGTAACGTTGTAATGATCATACATAAGATAAACTAATGAACTACATATGTACAGAAGGTTGAGTGAGAATTATCATGTTCAGAAATGTGCAAAAATAAATAAAATACTGAAGTAGGTGAGATCACGCTACAGAGAATTTGACTTAGCAGTCAGTGACTAGTTAAATAGGAAAAATGTACAAACTATACAAAAATGTGCAAAAAGGAATGAAAAATGTGCAAAATATACTAAAGTGCAAAAAAGTTATGAAAATGGGCAAAATATACAAGTGTGGAAAAAAAAGGTTTGAAAATGTGCAAACTATGCAAAAATGTACAATAAAAGGTTAAAAATGTCTAAACTACCACTAACCAAGTCCCTTCAGCTGCTCCCTTATTTGCACTCGGGGTCGCCAAATCAAATCCTAGGTGGATTTACATGTTGATTTGGCACAAGTTTTACGCCAGATGCCCTTCCTGACGCAACTCCACGTTACATGGAGAAACGTGGCAGTGATGGGGTTTGAACCGGGAACCTTTCGCACTGAAACCAAGTGCACTAACCACTTGGCCACCAACCCTGCTATACAAATGTGCAAAAAGATTTGAAAAATGGGCAAACTATGCAAAAATACACAATAAAAGGTTAAAAATGTGCAAACTATACAAAAATGTGCAAAATATACAAAAAAGTGCAACAAAGGTATGAAAAGTGTGCAATTAAATGTGCAAAATATACAAGTGTGGAAAAAGATATGAAAAATATACAAACTGCAAAGTGTGATAAATGTGCAAAATATACAAAAATGGGCAAAAAGATGAAAATGTGCAAGCTATACAAAATTTGCGAAATGTATGAAAAATGTGCAAACTATACAAAAATTGGCACAAAAGGTATGAAATGGGCAAAATATACAAGTGTGGAAAAAAGGTATGAAAAATGTACAAAGTATACAAATGAGCAAAGCAGTTTGTAAAATGTGCAAACTATGCAAACATGTACAATAAAAAGTAAAAAATGTGCAAACTATTCAAAAATGTCCAACAAAGGTATCAAAAATGTGCAAACTATACAAAAATGTGCAAAATATACAAGTGTGGAAAAAGATATGAAAATATACAAATGTGCAATGTGTGGTAAACGTGTAAAATATTCAAAACTTGGCGAAAAAGGTATGAAAAATGTGCAAGCAATACAAAATGTGCAAAAAATATATGAAAAATGTGCATACTATACAAAAATGGTCAAAAAGGTATACAAAAACATACAAAATATACAAAGGTGCAAAAAACGTATCAAATGTGCAAAGTCCACAAATGTGCAAAAAAGGTATGAAAATGTGTAAACTATACAAAAATGTGCAAAATATACAAATGTGTGCAAACTTTACAAAAATGTGCAACAAAGGTATGAAAAATGTGAAAAATATCCAAAAGTACAAAAAAAGTACTGAAAGGTTGAACAGGCCACTTTATAAATATATTCTAAACATGAATAATTATTTAAATATAAGAAATGTACAAAATATGCAAGAATGTGCAGAACATTGTCAATGAAAAGTGCAGAATAATGCCATATGCAAAAAGACAGTCCAGGTGTGTGTGTGTGTGTGTGTGTGTGTGTGTTGAGGTGGTGGGGAGTTGGATTGTGCTTAAATTATATTCATTACTATGACTACAGAGGCCAGTGCAGCAGGTGTGTAGAACTTATTCAATGTATCAGGTGTATTCACCAAATTTTTCATAAGTCGACATACGCGGCTAATCCTGAAGCTGGGACAAGCCTACAGTGGTCCTATGTGTTTTTAGGGACAGGGATTATGGAGGACTGCTTGAAGCACACTGGTATGTGGCATGTCTCCGTTGAGGTGTTGAAGCTGTCTGGGGCAAGGGAGGAGGGAGGGACAGAATCAGGATTGGCTGCATCCTGGGGGGTTCAGATCTTGTTGACATCCTTGTTGAAGATGCAGAGATAGAAGATTTGGGGGGAGGTGAGATCTTGCTGCGGTAGAGGAGGTGGAACTGGTCTGCTAACGGAGCCGTTGTGGGGGATGGTGACAGGACTGACCTTTTGTCTTTTAAGTGGAAGGAGGAGAATCTGCGCGGGTTATAGCGTGTGTGGGGGGTTTTGGTAGTTGGTGAGCTGTTTGAGCTATTTCTCAACACATGCAGAGTCATTATGTTTGAGTTTTTCAGATGATTTTACTTCCCAAGACCCTTCCAAAAATCCATTATGTGCACAGACGTTTGTACATTCTGTGGACAATTAAAGGAAAAGGGTGAAGTGGTAGGACACAGGCAGAGTACTGGGAACTGGCCTTTTGCTGAGTCTGCATTCAAACAACAACAGCACACGGTCATATTTAAACCAATATCTGTAACCACATGGGGTCATGTTCGTTCCACCTTCAGACTTTGCAGTGTGCAGATCAAGTTATTGTGTTAATCAGCAGCAGGAAGTGGGTACGAGAATGCGCTGGTGCCATGTGATGCATCAAGGCGCGGCATCAGCGCATGCTTCTGGACTTGCTGAGTTCATTAGCAGGAAAGTTCCATGCTATCACCGAGCTCGCCCTAATGGGAACTTCCCACTAGTCCTAGGGTCCACGAGTTCTAGTCTTTAGGAGAGCATGTTGAAGGCGTTTTTACATTTATTTTAGGCTATATGTCGCACTAAAGTAGGTTAACTAATGTTACAAAAGTGTTACAGTTAAAACAAAAACAAACTGAATTACCATTATTTGTTGATTTTCAAGTCAGATTTATACACAACAGTACAATTAAAGGTGATTAATGATCTATGTCAACAGAATCATAGGTTTTATTTTTGGAAATTGAACAAAACTGAATCTGGTTTGTTAGCTATTTGAAAGTGTTACATTTATTTGTGAACTTTAAAATCAGCTTGGGATTGTAATATACAACATCAAATAATATAAAGAGGTTAAGACCAGTGGAACCTAGGACCAGTGAACCCTAAGACCAGTGGGGCCTAAGACCAGTGGACCCTAGGACTAGTGGACCCTAAGACCAGTGGACCCTAGGATGAATGGACCTTAGGACTAGTGGACCCTAAGACCAGTGAACCCTAAGACCAGTGGACCCTAAGACCAGTGGACCCTACAACCAGTGGGCCCTAAGACCAGTGGACCCTAAGACCAGAGCACCCTAAGACCAGTGGAACCTAGGACCAGTGGACTCTAGGACTAGTAGACCCCAGAACTAGTGGGCCCTAACACCAGTGTAGCCTAAGACCAGTGGAAACTAGGACTAGTGGACCCTAAGACCAGTGGACTCTAGGACGAATGGATCCTAGGACTAGTGGACCCTAAGACCAGTGGAGCCTAAGACCAGTGGACCCTAGGGCTAGTGGACTCTAAGACCAGTGAACCCTAAGACCAGTGGACCCTAAGACCAGAGGACCCTACAACCAGTGGGCCCTAAGACCAGTGGACCCTAAGACCAGTGGACCCTAAGACCAGAGCACCCTAAGACCAGTGGAACCTAGGACCAGTGGACTCTAGGACTAGTAGACCCCAGAACTAGTGGGCCCTAACACCAGTGTAGCCTAAGACCAGTGGAAACTAGGACTAGTGGACCCTAAGACCAGTGGACTCTAGGACGAATGGATCCTAGGACTAGTGGACCCTAAGACCAGTGGAGCCTAAGACCAGTGGACCCTAGGGCTAGTGGACTCTAAGACCAGTGAACCCTAAGACCAGTGGACCCTAAGACCAGAGGACCCTAAGACCAATGGAACCTAGAACAAGTGGACTCTAGGACTAGTAGACCCTAGCACTAGTGGACCCTGAGACCAGTGGACCCTAAGACCAATGGAGCTTAAGACCAGTGGAGCCTAGGACTAGTGGACCCTCCCCCTTGCTAATATCAAGCTGCAGTATTTTGCTCAGAGTCTGACAGACACCAAACATTTGGATGTGTAGCTGATTTCAGGACAGATGTCAAATAGATGTTGCTCACATTTGTTTTAATGTGACCTATCTTAGCCCGGAAAGACCTCCCAGACTTTCCTGCTGTGGAGCGGAACCCTCCCTCTGAACATTCCACACAGCAGGCCAAGTCAGGCCCACTGGTCATGTGACCAACAGCCGGCATTTCAGAGTGCGCCTCGTCCTGACCTTCAGTTCTCCGGACAAGGGTGGGAGGACAATAGAAAGACTAATAATACACGGTTGAAAGCGTCCATGCAGTGTTGCCGTCACTGGTCTGGTTTGTGTATATAGGAGGTGCAAGTGTCAACTCTGCGCTAACGCTCTGCTGGAGCTGTGCACAACAATACACCACAATGCACCACAACGGACCATGCTTCTCCACCTCCTTTTAGTCATTATTGGCAATGTTTAGTCAGATCAAAACAGGAAAGGCCTCCAGTTTTGTGTCCTTTATTCATACAAACACTCCATTTGGAGTGGACCTCCTGACTGGGACAGGAAGCACAACGGATAAGGTTGCAGCTTAGCGATAATAAGAAAACGTACTTGTGTAGACAAGGAAAGAAGGCAGCTGTGCAAAAATACAACCCCTGGCAAAAATTATGGAATCACCGGCCTCGGAGGATGTTCATTCAGTTGTTTAATTTTGTAGAAAAAAAGCAGATCACAGACATGACACAAAACTAAAGTCATTTCAAATGGCAACTTTCTGGCTTTAAGAAACACTATAAGAAATCAAGAAAAAAAGATTGTGGCAGTCAGTAACGGTTACTTTTTTAGACCAAGCAGAGGAAAAAAATATGGACTCACTCATTTCTGAGGAATAAATTATGGAATCACCCTGTAAATTTCCATCCCCAAAACTAACACCTGCATCAAATCACATCTGCTCGTTGACATTAACCCTATGTCATGAAATTGACCCTATGTGTCTTTTTGCAAGGAATGTTTTCACAGTTTTTGCTCTATGGCAAGATGCATTATCTTTTTGAAAAATGATTTCATCATCCTTAAACATCAGAAAAGTGTCCAAAATATCAACGTAAACTTGTGCATTTATTGATGATGTAATGACAGCCATCTCCCCAGTGCCTTTACCTGACATGCAGCCCCATATCATCAATGACTGTGGAAATTTACATGTTCTCTTCAGGCAGTCATCTTTATAAATCTAATTGGAACGGCACCAAACAAAAGTTCCAGCATCATCACCTTGCCCAATGCCGATTCGAGATTCATCACTGAATATGACTTTCATCCAGTCATCCACAGTCCACGATTGCTTTTCTTTAGCCCATTGTAACCTTGTTTTTTTTCTGTTTAGGTGTTAATGATGGCTTTCGTTTAGCTTTTCTGTATGTAAATCCCATTTCCTTTAGGCGGTTTCTTACAGTTCGGTCACAGACGTTGACTCCAGTTTCCTCCCATTCGTTCCTCATTTGTTTTGTTGTGCATTTTCGATTTTTGAGACATATTGCTTTAAGTTTTCTGTCTTGATGCTTTGATGTCTTCCTTGGTCTACCAGTATGTTTGCCTTTAACAACCTTCCCATGTTGTTTGTATTTGGTCCAGAGTTTAGACACAGCTGACTGTGAACAACCAACATCTTTTGCAACATTGCGTGATGATTTACCCTCTTTTAAGAATTTGATAATCCTCTCCTTTGTTTCAATTGACATCTCTCGTGTTGCAGCCATGATTCATGTCAGTCCACTTGGTGCAACATCTCTCCAAGGTGTGATCACTCCTTTTTAGATGCAGACTAACAAGCAGATGTGATTTGATGCAGGTGTTAGTTTTGGGGATGAAAATTTACAGGGTGATTCCATAATTTATTCCTCAGAATTGAGTGAGTCCATATTTTTTTCCTCTGCTTGGTCTAAAAACGTAACCGTTACTGACTGCCACAATCTTTTTTTCTTGATTTCTTATAGTGTTTCTTAAAGCCAGAAAGTTGCCATTTGAAATGACTTTAGTTTTGTGTCATGTCTGTGATCTGCTTTTTTTCTACAAAATTAAACAACTGAATGAACATCCTCCGAGGCCGGTGATTCCATAATTTTTGCCAGGGGTTGTAATGTAACCTTCATGATAAACTGTCATAACAGGCATTATAACAGGTGTTATAACAGGTGTTATACAGCTACATCACTGCCATCTGCAGATTGTAGATAATTGTTATGTGTCGGACGCAGCTCGGAGAACTGACCGGCGTTTGAAGGACCCAGTATGAAATAAGCAGAGCACGGTACAAAGGCTAACTGAATTTAATACATAACAGTGATACAAAAAATACAAAAGAAAGTGCGGTCTGGCGTGGTGCGCTCCCAGCAGTGCTAACGGTCCGGAGCCAGAAGCTGTTCGGACCCAAGGACCCCGCCGACACCCCCCAGGTGGCCGCAACAAACCGAGTCTGTGAAAGAAGGAACCATTATGTGAGTCCACACTCTACACACAGAGAGAACACTTAAAGGTGTACAAACAGCAACCACTTCCTGGCTTGATTACTAATCAGCTTCCCAACCTGCAGGCATGGAACATCCAGTTCACAAAACTCCACTGCAGTGGAAGCCGATACATGACTAACATACAGCTCAATATAATAAAGGTGTGAGGGACACCACATTTACTGACTGTATAAATGTTAGTCACAAAATCTAACGTACCTCAGGAAGTGTGCTGACGAGCGTGAGACCTCACCCCCTCCTCTTTCACAGACCGTGCATCAAACCCTGGACGTTCTCTGCATCCACTGATGATGAGATGGCTCCCGAGACGACGATCTCACCCGTCTGGTCACAAGGTCGAGTCTCTGGCAAATACACACTGTGCACTCCAGTCTTAAATGCCACCATGTTCCAATCCATATAGATGCACCTCAGCTGTGAGTCCTGACGAGCCGCAGGTGATCAGAGTGAGGTCCTGATAACCTCAGCAACACAGCCACTCAGTCCCAAATGCAAGCCACCTGGAAGGAAAAACAAAAGACAGAAACAAAAAGGCAGCCAGGCCCCCCAGCCAACAATAATGATAATGACATTTTGCAGTGTTGACGAGATGGCCATCAATGCTACGGTCACATTTGCTACAAATGCTTGATTGTCACTTGATGGGCGTTCTCGAGGCGTGCACGCTACATCGCTGTAATATGTCTTATGAATCACTTCACAGATGTTATCTGGTGTTTATTTTTCGGTAACTTTTACAAAATATATGAGAAACATATTAGCTTTTACAGAAACACAGTTGTTCTGGAGCATTTTCCGGCATTTTGGATTATTTTGTTTGAGTGAACAACCTGCTGACGTCATTCACTGGGATTGGTAGTCGCCAGCTCACATCGCTCAATATTTGCATAAAATAGACGTCGAGTTTGGCGCCACCTAGCGGCGGCAGAGCGACCGTTGTCTCTTGCGGCTGCAAGACAGCAAATGATTGAAAATGAACGCAAATTGCCACTTTTGCTGTAACTTGTAATGTGACCACGGCTTAGTTTAAATTATTGAAATATACAACTGGATTTTAGTCGGGGTGTCCTGGATCACAAAAGCCACGGTTTGGATTGGAAAAACAACCCCCCCCCCCCCCCCCCCCAAAAAAAACCCCAAAGGGTTTTATTTTAATTTTTTTATTAACTTGAGTAATGAAAATAAGGACCTTTTTAATGTGGCCCTGAATGAAAACAAGGTCTCCAATGTTTTAAATAGTAATTTAAAATAAAAGTGTAATACGAATGGCATCAGTGAACAAAAATATTAGCCTTTGTTGAAATCATGAAAGGTACAAAAAAAGAAGAAGAGGAATCCTATGACCATCTTGCTGTGAGACAACAGTGCTAACGACTGATCCACCGTATTTATTACACTTTCTGGATAAATCCATTTATCCTACCCACCAGCAGGCGCTCTGAAACAGTCGGGAATACTTGTTATTTTTTCAGAGCTGTGGACTTTCAGCCACCTTGGCTGCGCATGTGGTTTGAGTGTGATGCTCTGTTCACTGGACTCATGGCTGCACAGGGAAGAGACGACAAATCTTAACGTGAACGGAGATTCTTTTTGTGCTGACTGTATGGGCTGCATTAGCGTACAGCGACTGTAGGCACTCCAGTCACTCCGTGAGGCTGTTGTTTTTTGAACAGGCTGTGTCAGCGCTCAGACTGTGATTTTACCGTAACTGCATCAAAATGAACACAGTTATTACATTAAAAACAAATCACCATGACAGAAAAATCACACTGTGATTAATCCGCGGCTGACATGCATTCTGAATCGTGGGGCGCGGTCCATACGCATCCTTCACGCTAATGCATTTTAGTGTTTTACACAATGTGTTGTAACAAGAAATTGTGGCTCTAATTGTGGCTCGAAATGTCAACATTTTGTGGCATTTCATCTTAATTTCACTCATTCCTGTTTATTTGATTTAACTGGACATTTCTGCACTAAAATCATTCGCTGTCTGTCTTTGCCGTCATGTGCAGATCTTGGACTCAGTGGGCAGCGCGGCTGCACTTTGTCCAGGCTGTGGAGGGATAATTTGCCACTTTGCCTGTTGGGATGTGGCAGAGCGTGACGGAAACATTGTTTGTACTGACTGTGATAATACTGGTTGAAGCCTCACGGTCCCTGATGGAGCCCTGAGTTGTTTCCATCCACGACGCAGAGTGGGTTTGATGTCTCAAATGGACTGGGGACAATATTTGTGGAGTGGTGACGTTGGCAGCATGATACAAACACGTAACAATTCGAAATTATGAATCAATGAAACGCAGAGAGAATATAATCAAGTCTGAGCTCTGCAGCACCTTTATGACATTGTTTTGATGTTATTCAACGAGAAAGCAGTGAAATTATGATTGTTGGGGAAAGGGAACAGATAAGTAGACTTATGGATACATTTACCGTGATCCACTGCAACCTTCTACCAGCAACACGGGTCCCTTTTACACACACGTATATAAATGGAGGTGCAACAAAAGACAACACCTCTGTTGACAGTGAACAAACTGAATGTTGTGAAAGCAGCCAAATGGATCGTAATGACAGCAGCAGGTGGGACTGGACCATCAGACCATCCGGCTCTCAGTGTACAGACAAATCTGCTCGATCAGGTGAATTATGCACCACATACGACTAGCTCATTATCGTGTTGAAACACTGAGATGATTAATGGTACGAGCAGGATAATGGGGACGACCTCTGTCTGTCTTCAGGACAATGAATGCATGTAAATCATGAACAGCATCTGGAATTCAGCGATGTACAGCTGCCTCAGATGCGTACTGATCTTATTTATGGGTTCGTCCTCCCTTAGGGCCTGTATTCATCATGGTTATGA
This sequence comes from Thalassophryne amazonica, assembly GCF_902500255.1. Taxonomy (NCBI): domain Eukaryota; kingdom Metazoa; phylum Chordata; class Actinopteri; order Batrachoidiformes; family Batrachoididae; genus Thalassophryne; species Thalassophryne amazonica. The sequence continues at coordinate 6,767,462 of NC_047124.1, forward strand.
GAATCACACTTTAAAAATGCTCCAGTAGAACTCTTCAGACTCAAGGGCAGCAACACTAAGTAGCAAATAAATGGGGAGCATCAGGAAAGTGTTGAGTTATTGGCTCTACATCTTGTGTCCATAACTCGTGTAATGGAGGCCAGCAGGTGGTGCTGTGCAGAAGAATAAATCTCACTCACCAAGGCCAGCCAGCACCCCCCTCCCATCCCAGAGACTGTGAGTTTGAGCCCAGAGTGGGACAAAGTGATGCATGTTAGGCTTGCGTTGACCCGTTGTATTCTCCTAACCAGGATGGTGAGGTGGTGATTGTGAGGGTTGCCTGCCTGGTCCTGTGAGATGGATTTAATGTTTGGAGCCAATGCTAGATATTGCTTTAGGTGTGCAGATCTTACAGTAGCACACCTTCTCCCAGCTCCACATTTTTACACATGGTTGGTGCCCCTTTCCGTCAGGATATGAAGAGTTAGCTAGCCCAAACTCTTCTTCTTGTCTGCCCTCACACCTGTTTCCCACTTCATTAATCACATCCTGTTCTATTTAAACCCTTGTCCAGCTCCTCTCTGCCAGAATGTCATACCACGTCTTCCAGTGTTCTTTGTTTCCTCGTATTTTCTAGCTGCCGCTGATTAATGCTTAATACTGACATTTGATTCCAGCCTAGGAAGTGTTGTGGCCACTCTCAGCCACCATAGCCGAGGAACTTTCTATGCTGATCAAGTTCTTACAACTTCATGCAACCAACAAATGGGGGATGTGGGGTTTGTAATGACTACAGTGAGCAATGAACACTATGATGACAACCAGAAAGCTCTAGATATCCAAAAATGGTCAAATGCCTCAATATCTAATCAGTGGTGTGAAAGCCGGTGAATATTATTGCTCACCAGAGTGTACACAGTACAGCAGTCCAGTCATTGGCACCCCACGGGCGGGGTACACTGTTGAAGGTTCAGTAGTCCAAAAGACTTCCAGGACACTGCTTGGGGGAGGTGGGGGAATCTGCATCTTAAATAGCCCAATTGGAGGGATTGTTTAGGAAATCGTGTAGGCAGTAGGAAGTATGTGGTAATTATGTCTTATTGGGCATGTCAAGTGTACACAGATAGTTGTCCATCTGTACTAGCTCACAGGTTCGCACCTTCTTTTGACTGTGTTATGAGATTGGGGTGGCATGGTGGCTTAGCAGTTAGTACTGTTGGTAAACTGCAAAACAGTCGTGGGGTTGCTTCCTGCCTGGTCCATTCTGCGTGGAGTTTGCATGTTCTCCCCATGAATCTAAAGTGACTGTAGTGTGTGTGGATGTGCTTGTTTGTCGGCGTGTGGCCCTTCGTCTTGTCTGGGATGTACCTTGCCTCGCACCCTGACTACTGGAACAGGCCCCTATGACCCTCGACTGGAATAAGCCGGTGTAGAAAATAGAAGGCATGAGATTGTGGAGAGATTTGGTCTTTCAGTGCCCTCTTGTGTCAAAATGTGTTCATTACAAAACCTATTTATTTTTTAACTCTGTAAGAAAACATTTGATCTTTGGTGCACTGCACTTCACATGAAGAAATATATATATATATATGTTCATTGGGGACATTGAGAATCCTGATGGGAAAAGTTTGTCATGTAATTTCATCTGCTGTTGACAGTGGAGATTTGGTGTCGTTATTTCCGGTGTTTGACTGCCCCCCAGTGGCGACATGTTAGCTTTACTGAAGTCTTGGATTTATTTTAGAACTTTATAGATAGGTTTAAAGGTTAGGGGTTGGGGCTAGAATCAGTCTTGTAACATATGGTGAGGTCTTACTAGATGAGATGTTGGTCTGAATTTGTCCGGGGACGAGGTAGTGGACTGTGGTGGAAGGCATAGTAGGTTTTGGACCAGGTTCAAGGTGGTGTAGAGGTCTAAAGCTGCCTGGCCGGGCAACACGACCCACTCAGGGTTTGGGTTAATGGGGAGTTCAGAGGGTGCTGAAGCAATCATGTTGGCCTCCTTTGTAGTACTTAGAAGCAGTGGTGGCCAAGTAATTAGTGCACTTGGTTTCAGTGCGGAAGGATCCTGGTTCAAATCCCATCCCTGCCATGTAATGTAGAGTTGCGTCAGGAAGGGCATCTGGTGTAATACCTGTGAAAAACATGCAGATCCACCTTGGATTTGCTGTGGCGACTCCGAGCAGCTGAAGGGACTTAGTACTGTTTGTGGTATTTGAGTAGAGGAGATCAGCTGCCCGGACAGGCTAGACCTCCCCCCGGCTGAGCCTACGGGTGACAGACGGGAGCTGTTGGTGTCATCAGCTGCCACAGATACATTTAAAATTATGTCAGAGATTGATGTTGTTGGGATAATATTTTGTAAATGAGTGGTTAGCAGTGATTGTTGGTTTGGATAAATCATAGACCTGGACTTACACCTCCAGCATCCTCTCACTGGTCTGGAGAACAGGTTCTGATCCTGTATCAAAGGGCAAAATGCTCCATCAAATCACAAGCGAGCCATTCACCTTTGGCTAGCGATTAATTGTGTAGTTATTTCCATCAGTAAACATTACTTTCATTACAAATTTAACTTGAAATTTAATTTTTTTACTTGGGGAAACTGACTTTACCTGAAGATGCTTGGGCGGCTCAGTGGCTCTGCTCTGCCGGGCTGCAGACAGACTCCATCTCACTGTGTCTTTGTGAAAGCCGCTCTGTGCCTTTGATGCAGTGCTGTAGCTAAGCATCTTTTTTTAGGGCGGGGGGGGGGGGGGGGGGGCACTTTTCACTTCTGGTCAGTTTATCTTTTGTTTCAAAGCCTTGAAGAGCTTGTTGACAAAGTGTAAATTGTTTTTTATAGGTACAGTTTTACAAGCATAAAAGTTAGGGAGCAGCTGGGGGGGGGGTTTGCATTAAGTTATTACCTTGCACTCCCATAGATCTGCCCCTGGTGCTAGACATGCCCTACATAAGAGCAAAAAGTGCACCCCGGGCACAAAGTTCAAATTATGCCACCAGGGGTGTGAGGCCTTTAGCCAAATGATACAAGGTGTGTATCATTTAGCCAAAGGGACCTTAAGGTTGAGTGTACCAGGACCAAGGACCAGCCTTAAGGATTAACATTAAGGACCAAGGGGACCTTAAGGTTGAGTGTACCAGGTTCAGCTGGAGGGTTGGGTTCTGGAGGATGTGTGTAGCAGTGTCCTCTGGTATGAATTTATATGCCTATGAGTGGATTGTCCTGGGATACAGTGTCTGGAGATGTTTGTTCAAAATGTGGAAGTCTGTATGGGGTGTCCTCTGCTGAACTTTTAAGCGGATAGAGTGCAGTGATTCTGGGCACAGCACGTGGATTTTCTCCTGGAACTGACTTCCATGGTGACTAGCTGGTGGTGGCGAATGACTTGAATGGAGACCAGTGACACATAAATGACTTCTACGGCGATCGGCCACCGGCCACTGACTTCCACGGAGATCGGCCACTGGCCGGTGACTTCCACGGAGATCGGCCATCGGCTACTGACCTCCACAGAGATCAGCCACTGGCCGGTGACTTCCACGGAGATCGGCCACCGGCCACTGACTTCCACAGAGATTGGCCACCGGCTGGTGACTTCCACGGAGATCAGCCACCGGCTGGTGACTTCCACAGAGATCGGCCATCGGCCACTGACCTCCACAGAGATCAGCCACTGGCCGGTGACTTCCACGGAGATTGGCCATCGGCCCCTGACTTCCATTGCCCGCAGCCATTTGTATGGAAGATAATTTCCATAAATAGGGTTAGTGTTATGATTTGGAGTTCAGGGTTAGGGTCAGGAGTCAGACGGCCCCTGCCAAAAAAAGCTCCTATTTTCCTATGTTTGGTGATGGACCAGAAATTATGTGGGAAAGACAAACATTGAAGTGGTGCAATGACAAGAGAACCGTGATTAATTTTATTTAGATTTTTACAACAAGATTTATTTCACATTTTTACATGTTGGTTGTCTTCCAAAGAGGAAAGTGGTCATCCTGGCCAGCAAGGTTTGTTCATATAGGTAAGAGAATTTAAGTGCAAACGTGCATATCATAGTTCCATTAAAGGAACAGTCTCAAATAAATGGTAAATGGACGGCATTTATATAGCGCTTTTCCATCTGCATCAGACGCTCAAAGCGCTTTACAATAATGCCTCACATTCACCCCGATGTTGCCATACAAGGCGCTCACTACACACCAGACCCTTAGTGATTTTCCAGTCAGGCGGGGATTTGAACCCCGGATCTTCTGGTCTCAAGCCCAACACCTTAACCACTAGACCATCACCTCCCCTCCCCAAATACATGCTTCAAAAGAAATAGAAAGAACCCAGACAGCCCTCAAATAAGGAGGGCATGCTGGGGTGAGATGTGAGTACAGGCTTTAAATAAAGTGCTCCACACATAAAAAAAACTACAAAAAAAAAAAAAAAAAAAAAAACATCTACAAAAATGGTATGCCACACACATTAAAAATATGTACTGGGAAATTACGTGCTGCATCTGCAGACAAGATAAAGCTGCCAGCAGGGGTCACACTCGCCTTTCAGATGTCCCCATATGAGCCTGAAAATAGAATTTGCTGGATGCACTTTAATGAGTGTTGGTATTATAAGAGTTTAGGACTACTCCTAGTGGTGGGGTAAACTCATGTATGGATGGGTGTGAACTTGCATCAGTATGTTCCACGTTGGATTTGTTGAACCTTCACCTTGTCTTTTTAACTATGCCGTCATTATGGGGATGTTTAGCTCCAACATTTTTTCATTGCATGTTCAGTCAAGCTTATGATGTGGTTTTGTCCCATTATTGTGGCTGTAGCAGATGGTTACGCCATTGAGTCTGGTCTGCTTGAAGTTTCTTCTTGGAACTAAAAAATGCTGAGGAAGTGTTTTCTTACCTGTGTCACCAGTTTTTTGCTCATGGAGTGGGTAGTGTCTACTCTAGAGCTTACGCCTGTATACCACCTTGAGGTGACTTGAATTTATAGTCTGTGTGCCAGATAGATTGGTCACTATCACTCAGGATAGCAAAACTGTTATGTCATTTTAGCCATTTATCTATGGGTCAAAGACGGATAACACGGCATTAAAATTTAAAAATGCTCTGATCATTTTGCAAAGTACACTACATCATTTGTCTAATCATGGGGATTCCAAAAAAGTATAGTTTGGACCATCTATGTCTAAATGTTCTGCAGCAAAAATGGTCAGAAAGGTCAATTTCAGCTTGTACAGGGATTAAAAAGATAAAATTGCCCCAATTTTTGGTAAAAAGTGATTCAAATTATTGATTGCGCCAATAGGATTAATAAAAAGAATAGTTTTGACAGTGTTGGATGTTTGTTCTTCACAGTAACAGTCACACAAGGTCGACGTCTGTTGGATTCTACATATTTTACCCCGTAACATAGTACAGATGGTGCCAAATATTCCTTTTTAAAACATTAGTAGCTCAACCAATAATCACCTTGAGATGGCTATCATAAATGAATATTAACTAGAAATATTCACCTAGTAACTTGTGGGTGGTCAGTTTTGCGACCCTAGGGTGTAGTGAGTGACACGCCAACATTCAGTGGTCTGTTACTTCTGCAAGTTTTTATGTTTCTTCTGATCACTGATGTGTGAGGACAAACTCTTGCCCCTGTTTTTTATCCCCTCTGTCACAAAACAAAATTTTCATTGACAGAAACTAATTTGTGCCAAAAGGGTAAAACAGAAAAAAAAAAAACCCTACTTTGTCATCTGAGTTTTGAAGGTGTCATGCTCCCATATGTCCTTTAGATGGCAGTCTTGTTCTTTTTACTAGGTTGGCTTGGATGACTGGAGAAGACTGATTTGAAAATAAACAATATTTGAATTTAGCTACTTTCCTTGATATGAAAAGATTACTGTGTAGGAATGAATCGTTTACACTTCTACTGTCAATCAGTAATTGGAATAAACAGCTTTTTTTTTTGGGGGGGGGGGGGGTGTGTGTGTGACTGAAACATAAATAATTGAACATTGACAATATTACTTTTGCTGTTTCGCACAGCGATTTGAATGAAAATAATGAATACGAGCTCAAAGACCTTCAGGTTTAATTTGAAGGATTCCAAGTTCAGTTTAGTTTAAGGCGTCGTAATTGTAATGCTTTAGGCAGGGGTGCTGAAACGAGAACAATACGGAGAAGGATTCTAGAGGCCCTAATACAATTATAATACTGATAAAATAATATGGGGGTGGTGGCCCAGTAAGATTTTTTTTCATGGGACCCAAAATCCTTGGTGGCGCCCCTGGCTTTAGGTCAATGGACCGCTGGTGAATTTGGCTGTTCTTTTTGCCATCAGGTGATAAATATTCAGTATTCACTCTGAAGTTTTCTGCATCCCCTGTAGGGTGTTCTTCATCTGGCTCACTGTTATAATGGAGCTTTTCCCTTCACCAAGAAAACTGTTTTCTTTCGGCTTTCCTGAGCTCAACAATACGTTCTTTTCTTTAAACGTTACAAATCACACCGTAAATGAAAGTACAACGTGATAAAGTTCTGTATCAACAGGAAATAAAACATTTTTATTGATCCTTTGTGTATATGAAGTTATAGAACAACAGTCAGAAAACTCCACAGAGTGAATCACTACGCAAAGTGAAACGAAACCAGAAAACACCTCGTCAAAAATGAAGGTATACACAGCAAATATAACCGTCGGCAGCTCGCCGTCACTGCGAGCGGTATGGCAGGAAAAAACACCTTGAACAGTTCTACAAGGTTACAGAGAAAAGTTCCACACACAAAATACTCAAGCAGGCAGTTGATATACACAAAGGCAACTAAGATCTTTCTACAGCATCAGATTCTAATACTCGACACAGCTTTGTTTGGAAAGGTCAGTGTGGCTTTTGGTCGGTGTCACCGCAGAGGATCCTTAAGTTCCTGGACACACAGTGAGCTGCTTTTACAAAAGGACAATTTGAGGGATTGATTACGCGTGCACACTTTGGTAGGAAACGGTAATCAGAGAAGTGCTGTGTTGTGGTGCAGGTAATGGCTTTTGATTTTTTTTTGTTTGTTTTTGCCCCACACACAAATCACACAATCTGATTCGTTGTGCGATGCTGCCTGTTACCAAATTCCCTCATGTGTTTGCACGTGTTAGTTAGCTCTGATTTGTGTTCATCTTTGATATTTCTGTTAATACAGCCTGTTTGCACTCTGATCGAACTGCACAGGCCATTTTTTTCCCCCCCAAGAATTAACACTGTACTTTATTTTTACAATAATCTGAAGCTGTACTGGAATCAGAATGAACCTACTGTACAGATGTGAAACAAACAATTCCCTTTGTTGAAGAGAAATTACAAAGAGACTGGAACTACTGATGTACTGATTTATATTTTGTGAATGCTGAGATTTTACCCCGGAAGGGAATCAAATAAATACACTAAAAAATAGAACAAAATGACTTTTTCTCAACAACAAAAAGTACACTAAATTTCACCATAAATGTAATCTACACCAACACAGTCTGTACTGTACATTCAGAGATTTAATCTCAAATATAAAAGAGCTTTTGATTGACAGGGCAGGTAAATAAATAAATAAATAAATAAATAAATAAATAAAAGGACAAAATTAAACAAGAATGATGAGATGTCGTATAGGAATGACATTTGCAGCTGAATAATCATATTATTCTCATTTTATATTTATTCTAGATATACATCTTTTACACGACAATGTAAATATATACATAGCGTTTTGAGGGCAAGGAGATATTTAAATGTAGAATCTCGTTTGGTATATAACAAAGGCTGTGATTACACGGCGATCACTGTGCTAGAGCTGATCCATGTGTGACAATAAAAACGTCCAAATTGGATTTCTTTATTCTGCAGAATGTGTACAAAACAGAAACACGCACAGTGGTTAGCACAGTTTAGCTAATCAGCTAACAGTTAATTAGCTAACTTTGTCAGCAGATTAGCTTTTGAGCCACCTTTGAAAACCATTAGCGGACAAGTTAGCTTACACTCACCTAACTTTAAGTCGGATAACATGTTTAAAATATAGTTTAACAGTCTAATACATTTGTAAACCCTAAAATCATACATGTTTGATCCTGAAGTGAAATCAATACACACGGGTGTGCTAAACATTTCTGGGATCCGCCATGTTTACACTACGACATTAAAATTGCAGCTCTTTAGGCCTGTTTTACTTTGATTTGCAGCAAAAAACAAAACAAAACAAACAAACAAAAAAACTAAGCCAAAGCAGTTAGCAGTAGCCTGTTAAATGGTTTAGCATTTTAGCATTACCAGAGTTAGATTTTCAGTTAGCTGACTAGCAGCTATCAAAGCTATCATTTAGGTTAGCTGTGCACACCACTGCAAATGCATTTAGTGTTTAAGAGTGTGTAAAAACAAAACAACAAACAAACTCCCACCTTTTCTTCTTGTGAGAATACAGGTGATGGCTGCTACTTGCTAATTATTATTATTATTATTACTATTTTGCATTGTGAAATGTCTGATAGCATCCAGGTTGTGATATTAATGCAGGTTTGATCACGTTGTGTGATATCAGTGTGACATGTTTTTGGTTCGAAAGTGTCCAGATGATGGCAGGTGCGATCAGATATCATGAACTGGATCTATGCTGCATCTAGTGACGGTGTGTAACCACAGCCTAATACTCCCTGAAACGTCTGATGCTGGAGCTGTGTGCAAGAACAGAAAGGAACCTTGGGAAATGGAGTGACCCCTCAACAGAGTAGGCAGAATTGACATGTGCTGTGTCCTAACCATTTCACTGGAAAGGATAAACATCTCTCTGGACTAGAATCGACCTCCAGGGTTGGAATCGATGCCACCCACACAACACCATGGGATGAACATAGAAGTATTGCACAGTGCTCAACAAAATGCTGTGTGTAACTGACCTGCTCACGCTCGGGGAAAACCATTTTCCAGCTGGACAACGCTTTGTGCTTGCTTGCTTTCTCTGCATTTAGAAGGGGGGGGGGGGGGGGGGGGGGGGGGGGGGGGGGGAATGGCATTAAACGCTACAACATCACTACGGAATAAACTGGTTTCGCTACCTACTGATTAGTCTACATCTCAAAGCACACACGGCAGTCACAGTGATACACAAAGCAGTCCTCAGAGACTCCTATGGAATGACAAGTAGCTTTTGCTTAATAGCGCTATCAACTACACAATAACATTGAAAACATTTAGAAAGTCCTCCTGAAGCTAGCTAGCATCGAGTATATGCAAGAGGTTCCTCCACGATAAGAGACTTCATGGTTTTCATGGATTCAAACTCATTCCATTTGGACCCGTAGTAAAGGACAGGACGGACTAATAGTCTACACAGACTATTAACTTTTACGGTTATTTCGCATTCTAAGGTGTAGTCCTGTGCCAACGATTAAACAAAATCGGTGTAACTGCTGTTGGCTGATTGGTCACCATTGCTTCTGTTTTAAATCAAAACCAACCAAGTAGGTGGCCAGCTACCCTGCAGCTTCCTGAAAAGAATAAAAAACTAAACCCAGCTGTAAAGAAGTCAACAAGCTAATTCAAAGACATCCAGTGCAAAACAGTAGCCACATAAAAGTTTAAATTGGCAGTAAAACATGGCTAGCTCTAATGTCACTGTGAGAAGGCAACACAAAGCAAAGACTGCGATTCAGGGCACCATTGCAGCCAAAGACATTGTTCCCAATAAACCAAAGCTACAACCACTAACAAGTGGGAGTGTGCATGAAGGGAGGCTCTCTGCAGAAGTCACCCTCCCTGGAAATGGCAGTGTTTCAAAACGTCACCTCGGACAGTATCATCAAACATTGACACATACTACATTTTAAGTTTAAACATCACACTTGGTTTATCCTCTCCTCTGATTGAAGGCAAGGGTCGGGAGATCTACCACCCCATCCCGGCCGTTAGTAAAGATTATAAAAAAAAAATCATGCACTTTACTAAAAATAGTCAAGATGTTTGACTGCTCTAAAAAAATACTCTTCTTCAAAGCAGAGCCGCGACTCTTTCGCTCCCTCGTCGTAAAGGTCAGACCCCTGGCCCAAATGCAATACACTTCCAACAACGACAAGGTTGTTCAAAGTAAGCAGTTAACGAGCTTAAGGACACAATGGCTACAGCTTGGTGCTTTTTTCATTCTCCATATGGGATCTGTTTTGGAAATATTAAGAAATCACTGTTTTGACCAAAGTCGTCATTTGTGGAAAACAAATATTTAACGAGGACCTATTTCTCTTAGAATAAATTGCCAAATATGGACAAATCAAATGCAAACTGTTTTGCATTGACTGTTGTTTCTTGGAACTGTGCAGCAAGCTAAACATACACGTCCTCTGTCTGAGAAATAAGTACAAAAAGTTGTAAGAAATAATGTGCTTGTATAATTTCCAGCATCATAAATCATAAATTTGCCCACAGAACCGTAGTAGTTAATGGCCTTGGATTTTGAATTTTGTGTGTGTGTGTGTTCATATACATTTCATAAGCATTTATATGATGTCCCTTTGCGCAAATTACAGCCAGACATTGTCCTTCACAATGTGACTATATTCCCACTAGCATCTTGCAGGTTGGAATTCAGTTTTTTGTTTTTTTTTTTTTCCTGGAATGCAATAAGGTAATAGGGTAGAATTTTTAAATCCTGGGATATATAGTATTGGCTTTCCTCTATATCTGCATTTACATAATTTAAAATAGAACATCTTATTAAAAACATCAAGATATACACAGATTAGGAAATGGGTAACAACATACAAACACATAAACTAGAAATCATTTTTGTCTGCATACTTATATATACAATTGTGGTACAATAAATTCTTTCAGTCATGCGCTATCTATACAGATCATATTGCTTAAAAGAAGGGGGCATTTGGTTTGGGGGTTAAGTGCATGATAAGGAAAAAAACTGCAGAATTAGAGAGGATGAAGAAAGAAAAGTAGAAACCTGATAGAAAAAAATAATGTTTAAAAAGCACATTTGAATAATCAGGATTGTGTGTAAAAATTGGTGCCGTAAAGCTGGTAAAGGTTGGGAGGAGGAGGGCGGAGTTACATGGATGGACCCTTTTATCACTGAGGTATTTACACATACTGGCTAAAGAGTACTACAAGGCAGATGCTGAAAGGGCCTTGTCTATTTCTTGGTGGAGAGCTGAGCGTCCACCTCCTCCTCGGGCTTCAGCACGTGCCACTGGGCAATGGGTCTCCTGGGGTTGGCCAACATGTCGGACCAGTGGCGCAGCTCCGTCCCCGAGCTGTTGAGGCCCACAAAGACCTTTCCGATGGCATCATTTTTGCCGATCTTGTCATAGTCCAGAACAGTTATAACAATTTGCACTTTCTGTAAGAATGAAAGAGTGAGAGACCAGGGAAAACATAAAGGTAAGTCGGGGAGTCGTCAGCGTAGAGAAGTTGCTGCACTCCCAAAAGCATCACATTTTGTTTTGTCACACAAGCCTCTTACCTACTGCATTTATTTATTTATTCCAAACAAACAACCAGTTGGAAAAAAAACATGATGAATTCAGTTTAACAGTGCATAGATCCTTATTTTCTGCCATATCTGTAAAGCAGGGTTGTGAGGAGTCTGTTTAAGATAGCTTTAAAGCTGAAATAAACAATAGATGAACAAACTCTCATCTGCATTGCTGTCTCTGCACAGCTTCTGCAAACTCATCTTGTTGATTAAATGTCTACGCTCAACTAGAGTTCTTGTAATTACATAGTCAAACTCTTTCAGACATATCAAATTTAATGGCAACATTTGAGATTAAATGGTCAGTGCAATGTCAGATTTTACAATGCATCAAATAATTTCTCACAGAATCAACTTTAAATGAAATGTAAAGTGGAGGCATGAGTATTTAGTAGTGGGTAGGAGTGACTGGATTTGCACTATACGACCTTAATAATGATTTTATTTGTGCAAGAGTTTAACCTAGACTATTTTTATTTTAAAATATGACACTTCAAAATTAAAATCTGAGTGATAAACTTCACAAATCAAAGATTTTTACCATTTTACATTTAACAAACTCATGGTTTTGCTTAATTAACACTTTTTAAGGCTTTACTGTGCAAACGTCACCTGGTTCACACAACACAATCACAGTTTAACCATTTGAACATTTCCATGACTATTAAGATACCGTGTTTTATGGACTATAAATTGGCACAGCGGTCACGGCCAAGTGGTTAGTGTGCTTGGTTTCAGTGCAGAATGTTCCTGGTTTTTCCCTGCCACATCTTTCCATGTGAAGTGGAATTGCATCAGGAAGGGCACCCAGCGTAAAATTTGAGCCAAATCATCACACAGGTCCACTTGGCATCTGCTGTGGCGACCTCGAGTGGAAACAAGGGAGCAGCTGAAGGGACCTACATTTTGTGGACTATAAATTGCACCTTTAAAAAAGCCATCATGAAAGGGGAGAACAAACAGCCAGTTCAATCTATAATTGGGGCAGGTAGCTCAGTGGGCTTCCAACATGTAGATGTTGGTTTACCGCACATAAACAAGATTTCATGGGTGCTATGGACATTGAGGGTGCTGTAGGACCACATCAGTCAGAGAATGTGAGAAGGTGCGGCTGAAATCTACATTCTGAAAGGCAAATGCAAACTTCCTGTTGGCAGTATGGGGAGGCAACAGCCCCATCAAGATCCATTCTAGAGCCGCATAAGGGCCCCGTCCAGATCAGTCTTGATTAGGAGTACATGACTTTCCAGCTCATGCCCCTGTTATTCCCACAGCCAAACATGGCAGAGTGTTTGATCACTGAGGAGTCTGAGATTCAGCCTGAGTGTGTGTTTATTCAAAGACACACTGTAAATAGGAGTGACCTGAGCTTCAAACACCAGCAGAGAATATGAATTAGTGCACAGACAGGTCTGATGAAGTTTCGATCCACTGAGGCTGCAGCCACCTGCATGAGCACACACCCACTCCGGGAAAAGATCACATCTAACACGGCATGAAATCACACACAATCAGCTGCTGTTAGCTCATTTATACATGTACTGCTCACCTTTAAATCACACAAGTAATAATAATAATAATAAAACAACTCAAAATTAGCATGCAGTGTGTATTGTATTTATATGCCATAAATGTGGCAAGCGTTTGTATTATTTTATTTAATTTTTTGTATTTTAAAATTTGTGTTTGTGCCACACATGTGCCATGTGTTTTTAAATATTGTATTTTTTTTTTGTATTTTAGCTTTTATATTCATTTGCCATGTGTTTGTAATTATTTATTATTTTTATATTTTAGCATTTGTATTTATGTGCCATGTGTTTTTAATTATTGTATTTATGTTTTTTTGTATTTTAGCTTTTATAATTATGTGCCATGTGTTTGTAATAATTGTATTTATTTTTTGTATTTTAGCATTTATATTTATGTGCCATGTATTTGTAATTATTTTATTTATTTTATATTTTAGCATTTGTATTTATGTGCCATGTCTTTGCAATTATTGTATTTTTGTAATTTGGCTTTTATATTTTTGTGCCATGTCTTTGCAATTATTGTATTTTTGTAATTTGGCTTTTATATTTTTGTGCCATGTGTTTGTAATTATTGTATTTTTTTGTATTTTAGCTTTTATATTTATGTGCCATGTGTTTGTAATTATTTAATTTATTTTTTATGTTTAGCATTGTATTTATGTGCCATTGTTTGAAATTATTGTATTTATTTATTTTTTGTATTTTAGCTTTTATATTCATGTGCCATGTGTTTGTAATTATTTAATTTATTTTTTATGTTTTAGCATTGTATTTATGTGCCATTGTTTGAAATTATTGTATTTATTTATTTTTTGTATTTTAGCTTTTATATTCATGTGCCATGTGTTTGTAATTATTTATTATTTTTTATATTTTAGCATTTGTATTTGTGCCATATATATATATATATAAACAAAGATGTATATGTAGTACTCATGTGCCAAATTTACATCTTTGTTTGCATTTTAATTTTCATACTTAAGCCATTTATTAGTAAGAGGACAAAGTTGTTCCATCTGTGTTGCATTTGAGAAGAAAAAAAAGAAAAAAGACTTCATCACTTAGGAAGATTATTGACTTTACTGAGTGAAAGAGGATTTGTTTCGCCCTCAGACTGTAAAAGTCTCAAAGTCGACCAATTAAAA